>NC_052076.1:4243696-5443696 GCF_015852505.1 Tachyglossus aculeatus | reverse complement strand
AAAGAAGGCCACAAACACCAGCTAAATGGTGGCCCATTATTTAAATTCTGTTTGTTCGACGGCCTATTTGAATTTTAACCCTGACTCCCACCTGGGGTCATCATTTGCACGATTGCTCTAGTTATTGATAAAGCAGCTCTCTCTCCAGGTCTCGAATGTTAGCCTGGGGCACTTAGGGGAAAAACAGAACCTCCCATCACACATCAACTGGATCAGAAATCTGACATATGGCCATTTCCTGTCCTCTGATCCCTCCCGTTGCAAAAGTACAGTTTGATGCGGGAGGGTTGATTTCTTTTGTAGCCTTAGTTCCTGGAACAACCTGCCAGTGGGCACCACCTGACCTGGGCTGATCGGCAGTCTTCAGAAACAGCTCCGTTGGGATGATTTTTTTTCTTCCGTATTTTTGAAGGAATCCAGCTAATTTGATCTCCCCGAAGCGATGAGACGATAAGAACAGCTGGATTCAATTCTTTAATCTTTGGAATCCTGCCCATCCCTGAAAGGCGAGGGTGTCCGAGTTGGATGGCAATGCCAATTTGTAGGGTGTAGTATAGGATCAGATGCAGACCGAGTGCTGGATGTCTAATAATAGTAATGATAGTATTTGTTGAACACTGTGTGCCAACATAGTGCTGGGGCAGATAAAAGATAATCAGATGGGACACAGCCCCTCATTGGGCTCACAGTTCTAAGTAGGAGGATGAACAGGTGATGCCCCGCAGTTGGAGAACTGAAGCCAGGCATCCCAGAGATGCTTAATGGACTCTTCTAGTCCATAGGGTCGAGTGTGATTTTTCTTTCATCTTTACCAATCTAGAGGAGCCGCTGGGAAGAAGCTCCATTAGGTTAGGACTCTGAGAATTGTGGTTCTGCCACGTGGCCTTTTTAATAACTCCTTCCTAAATTACGTCAGTTAGTTGTGTTTATTGAGCGCTTGCCGTGTGCAGAGCACTACTAAGCACTGGGGAGAGTAAAATATAACAATAAACAGACACATTCCAAGCCCACAATGAGCTTAGATTATATTGCTTCACGACAGCTCTGACAAAACTACATGTGTTCACCATGTGTTTGGGGAAGAACATGATTAGGGAGTTTGGGGAGGTCCTTTTGGGGATGAGAACCGGTTTGGAAACAGGGCAGAGTGAGGACTTCAGTTGGGGTTTTCCTTAATGGGGAAGTTCGGTGAGAACGTGAGTTTTGGGAGAAGTGGGTGTGTATGATTAGAAATCCTACACCTTGCTTCCTTCCTCGTTCTCAAAGAAGATGCCACTGATGGTGAAATTCACGTGTTTTTTGTGGGTGTGGCTGCAAAGGCCGATGTGGGACCCGCCGTCCGGATCACATTGGGAACACGCTAAGACCGTCGCTTGGCGTATCGTCATGTTTGCCGTCTGCAGCGCCTGGCCCCGTTTTCGCTTCGTCCTCCTTGTCGTAAACCTTGGGACGTTTCTCCTCGAAAAGAAGTCCCTCCATTTCAGGGGAACGTGCCGGTCGAGTTGCAGGGAATCACTCCCGCTTTTGAGCCGGGAGGCGGCATCGTCCGACACCGTGCTTTTCTGGGCCTGAAAGCGAGGAGGGCAGGGGAAATGGTTTAAGGTTTTCCAATTCCAGTCCACCCCACGGTAGCCAGCCGGTCGGATATCCTGCTGCCATCCATTCTCCTCACATGCGCCAGCCAGCTGGGCGGCAGTGAGCCCGGCTCGTCGTTTCACTGCCAGGAGGCGGGCTGCGTTCTAGGACTTGGTTGTTTGGGATCCGGTCTTGCCGTCGGATGCCGAATATAGCCTCGGATGACACCCACGGAACTGCTCAAAGTTGGACGTGGCTTCGGTGGGGAGGCCGGGCGGGGGGCACCTGGCCATCGAGCAATCTGGCCAGCTCTTACCGCTCTGTAGCCCTTCAGTTGGATCCAGACTATAATACCGTGCTGCTCCCACACTCTGACACCGCCCCAAGGGACGTCCTGGCCTTCTCGACTTGATTGCGACGTCCCTGCCCATCGTTGCCCAGTCGGTCAGAGGGCTGGCTCGTAGAATGCCGGGGCAGTGTTCAGCTCTGGGCGCCCGAATGGGTTTTTGGGTCGTAAGTTCAGTTTCCCCGGTACAGCCTCCCCACCCCCGGAGTCCCGCCCAGGTGATGGCAAAACCGGTTTGTTTTCAGCCTGAACCCCAAGTGTTCCAGGAAGCTGTAAAATGGCAAATGGGTCTGGTGACCTGAATATCATATTTCTACCCCAACGTTTAGTACAGTGCTCGGCACGCAGTGAGCACTTATCAAATAGCTCAGGTGGTGGTATTATTGTAGGGGCTCCCGTTCTGGGGGAAAATGGGGGCAAGTAGAGGATCGGCAGGAGGGTTCTTCCATGTCCTCCCACCCTGGTAAATTTCTGCCTCACCTCTCATTCCCTTTCGTGCGTCTTCGGCCCAGCCATCATCCTTGTCACATGGTGCCCCTCTTTCATGGTGCCCCGACCCTTCCTTAAAGCCCGTGGCCGCCCATTTTCCCATTAGGTCTGTCCCTTCCCTCAGCCCCCTCAGGATGATGGTTTTGAAAAAGCTGTTAAATGGGTCAGTGTGGGCTCGCTTTCCATTCTGCCAAGCCAGCTGGGTCCAGATGGGGGAGAGAGGCCAGCCAGCCCTAACCAACAGCAGCCCTCTTCCACGAAGAACAGTGGGGCTCTTAGCAGCTGCGAGTGCCATCACAGAGCGGCAGGATGGTAGTGGGGTAAGTTCCAGGGCACGGTCTGACGGAGGGTCAGTTCGGCCCCTTGCTGTGGTGGCCCTCACCCCGCTTGGCCAGATGTGCCTCTGGTGTAGCGCTCTGGCCCGTGGTTGCCGCGGGAAGTAAGATTAGACTATCAGCTCGTCTCAAACAGGGAATGTGACTGCTCTACTGTTCTACTGTACTTTTCCAAGCTCCTAGTACAGTGAACTGCACACAGTAAGCGCTCAATAAATACCATTGAATGATTGATTGATCGGACGAAGAGCAGCCCCGCGGGCTCGTCTCCCATCCTTCTGGGGACATCAGTCAGGACCCGGGCCCTAGGGCCAACATCTCTGCTAGCCCAACACCCATAATCGGGAAACTCTTCACGGACCCCAAGGCTGCGTGGGGATTGGAATGCCTCCCGATTGTAAAAACATGCCAGGCCGCCCCACAGACTCCTGTGCCCGCCAGACTGAGAGTTATTATTGCCTTTCTGACTCAGCCACAAAGAGCGTGTCGTGAAGGAGGCTGGTAGCGTTAATTTGTGCAAACGATTTCTTCTTCTGGTGAGCAGGAGAAATTGGGGATCTGTATCCAAAAATGTCAGCCGTGGTGGTCTCGGACTAGCTACACCCTAACCTGTCCATTCTCACTGAAACAGTGGTTGCTAGAGCAGCATTTTCCCCACGATGCAAGGAGATTTTAATATCACAGTTGCCTTAAAGAGTTCCCTGTACCATAACTAACCTTCGTAACTATGTTTTCAGCGGACAGTATGTCTTGCTGGGTTTGGACAAATCACTGAGGAATGTTGAGCATTAGGAATAACTGCCTTTCTTGCACGCCATCGTGGAGGATTTGCGTAATGTGTGGATTTACTGGGTTGTTTTTTTTTAAAGCGATTTTCACTAAAAACATGTCTATCAACTGTTGTATTGTGCTCTCCCGAGTACAGAGTCCTGCACCCAGTAAGCACTCAGTGAATACCAATGATTGATTATTTGCCTCCATTTTCTGTAATTGCTTAAAACTGAAAAATGCAGATGTACTCTCATCTACAGGGCTTTTGACCACACACTGATGTTTTAGTGTTCTGTGTAAGAGCAGTATGGGTCACCGTCAGGGTAAAAGTTCACCAATTTAAAGGCTTTCTTCTTAGTGAATACACTAGAGGAAATAATTTGCCCCAGGAGTAACTCGCGAAGGCCCGTATTCAGAGCTTCCCCTTCTCTTGCCATTGTTTCATTGTCGATTTTGGCCGAGGCAACAGCTGCAAAATGCTCAGAAAAGAGCAGACTAATCCCCCAGCCTCCCCACCCCCCCAGCCTTCCAATTTAGCTTTGAAAACAGAGGGCCCGTTAAGAGTTACTCCTTTATGGTTCCCACCTTAATAGAGGCCAAGGTTGCAGGAGGGAGGGGAGAGGAGGAGGACCTCATCCTATCCAAGTTGCCAAGTTCTTGCATTTTCGAGAGAGAGAGAGAGAGAAAATTAGGGGGCCTCAAGAGCTCTTGGCACTGAAGTTGGCCAAGTACGATAGTCCGTCGGCATTTCCTCGGAAAGAGTCTGGGCCTGGGAGAGGGAGGACCTGGGTTCTAATCCTGGCTCTGCCGCGTATCTGCCAAGGGACTTTGGACAAGTCACTTAACCTCTCCGTGCTTCAGTTACCCCATCTGTAAAATGGGGATTAAGACGGTGAGCCCCACATGGGACAACCTGATCACCTTGTATCTCCCCCAGCTCTTAGAACAGTGCTTGGCACATAGCGCTTAACATACTATTATTATTATTATTACTAGACTGTGAGCCCCATGTGGGGCAGGGGCTATGCCCAACCTGATTAACTTCTATCTACCCCAGCATTTAGAAAAGTGCTTGATACTTAGCAAGTATCATAATTATTGTTTCTGCGAGACAGTGTTTATTAAGCAACCACAGAGTGCATCACACTATACTGGGGATACCCTGAAAAGGGCTGAGAAAGGACTCCGTCCTTAAGGAGTTTACTGTCCAGGAGGTGAGGCAAGACAGACAAATCTATCATCGATATGTGTGTGAAAGCAGTAAGTATAAGAGCAAGGAAAATGTGGATTGAACCGATGGTTGGAAAATGATTGGGGTTAATTGAAAAAAAGCTCTCTGGAGGAAGCGCATTCAGAAATGACACGGTCCAGGGCTCTTAATCTAGTTCAGGCCTAGCCAGCTGTATTCAGCAGCTAGAATATTTTTGCAGGCACAACAGCATCTTCAGATCCTGTGGTGAATTACTTTTGCCGACCCAGTTGACTCTAACAAATGTTGTCACGAGAGGCTGTAGGCTGCTCTACCAGTACATCCTGTTGGTAATTTTCCACGCGCTGATTCTGCTTTCTCACTCTCCTTCCTCTCTGAGGAGAAATGGGTTCCTCCATCTGTCTTTGCCACAAAGCCAGTTGGACAGAACTAGACAAATAAACTAATAATCGTCGAAGGGCTTCCCGCAGCAGTAGGCTTGGGCACCAGTGAAAACCTTGACAACGAGGAAGTAATTACCGTTGTTGAAACAACGTTCCCCCCAAAGCTTTAAAACCTGACGGTCCCGATCCTGCCCTCTCGCTAAAATGGCTGCTCAGTAAACACCAGCAGGCTTTAGCTTCTCTTTTCATGTGGAATTACCAGGGCCACTGGCTGTCTCGGTGTGATAGCTAGACCCCAGAACCTGCCTCTTCTTCACTTTCTCGTATTAAATGTTGGAAACCTGGGGCGGGAAGGGACCTCATAGTTGGGACACTTCAAGAACTTCCCCCTAGTTCTGAAATTTAACTTGGGTCTGTCAGGGCTGGGTTGTGCCTCTAGAGAATTTCAGGACAAATTGAATAAAGTTTAGTATTGGGAAAGGAGTGCGCCGTAGTTAATTACAAATTGAAATCTGTTTTAAATGTTTCAATGCCATCTGTTGGATCTCTTTTGCTGTTGTTGTTTTTCAGAGGATGGACCTTGGAGAATGCCTGAAGGTTCATGACCTGGCTCTGAGAGCAGACTACGAAATTGCATCCAAAGAACAGGACTTTTTCTTTGAACTTGATGTATGTTATATTCCTTTCCATTTGATTCTTTTTCCTGGAAAACGTGTAGTAGATTTCTTTTGGCTGGCCTTCAGTTGTCGAGGCCACAGAAACCAGATTTCAGGGCAGCTTGGGTGGATCTCGAGGTCTCTTAGTGACGCCCGGAGGCGTTGTTTTTGGCCGAAAAATAGGGGGGCCCATTCTGGCAGCGAGTTGCACCACGCTATTCTGATGGTATATCTGACTGTGGTGGAAGAAACTCTCTTTTAAAGGGCCTTTAACTGTACTGTAAAAACCCGGGCCTTTGAGTTTTAGAAGACATGAAAAAAGCAATTTTTGATTCCATTGGAAATTGCTGTAACCGCAGGAGATCAGAACTCAGCTTTTATCTGAATGGTCTCAATTACTTTCCAGTTGGTGGAAGAAAGGGTCATGTAAAGGTTATTATGTTTCTAATTGCCCCCCCCAACCCATCTCTTTCAGAAACTTGTACTCCTGGGGCTGAAATTCCAATTCACTTTCCACTTGACAACGATTGTGCTCCCAATTAGCCAGTCACTTTTAGGGGAAATTCACGTCTGTTGGACTGGGAAATCATTTCCATTAACCCATACTCCATTAAGGTTTTACACACCTTCGGTTCTTCCAGAGCCAGTGTTTTCCCAACATATTTTGGCTAGAACCCAAAATTGAGGAATGTTCTGCTTGAGTCCAGCTGCACATGTGTGTCTGGATAGGACGCAACGCTCACGTGCTCAGGGGCGTGAGTTTTCCTTAACGTGTGTGACCACCCCACTCCCCGACACTAGCAGAGAATCGAGCGTATGTAAAACGTCATATTCCTGATGGTCACCTTGAAGAGTTCTTAAATAATTTGGCCCCGCCCCGTATATTTTTAGGTCGTTTTTTTTTTTAAGGTGCCCTTTTTATTTGTCAGTGCTCTTGGATCCGTTACCTTTGGGCGTTTGGTATTCACCCCAGCTGCACAACACTTACATAGAGATCTATAAATGATTTATTTACATTGATGTCCATCTCCCCCTCTAGACTGTAAGCTTGTTGTGGGCAGGGAACGCGTCTCCCCACTGGGTTACATTGTACTCTCCCAAGCTCTTAGGACAATGCTCTGCACACCATAATGCTCAGTAAATACCACTGATGGATGGATTTCGTAGGTAAAGTACCGCATTGTTTTCTAGCAATAATATTGTCTTCTGATTTGACGTCGTAGGCGATGGATCACTTGCAGTCGTTCATTGCAGACTGTGACAGGCGGACAGAGGTGGCCAAGAAACGATTAGCGGAAACACAAGAAGAGATCAGTGCTGAAGTGGCGGCCAAAGTAAGCGCTTCAGGCATTCTCCTCCTGCCGTCACTTGCCGGAAAACCAAAGCGCGTTGTCCCCGGCTTTGGGATTTTTCAATCTTTGGACCTTCCCAGGAGGAGCGACTGGAGAGCGGGCTAGCCAGCAGGGTTCCAAGAATGGCTGGGTCCTGGGTCTGGAGAAGAGTTGGCATCGTGAAAGAGAAGAGCAGGCCGGTGACCTGCAGGGAGAGAGGTTTCTCTGGCGGGGCAGGGATTGGAAGTAGGAGCTTCCCAGAGTTGGCTGGTTGGCACAGAGTGGACTGGCTAAAGATCCCCAGGAGAGATGCCAAAGGGGAAATGCCTATTCAGGGGTGTATCTCGGGGCGAGGAAGGGATTTTGGGGGCCGATATTTGGCGGAAGGAGGTGGCACGTACAGTTGTAAATTTTAAAGGATAGAATTTGTGGTGAGGATTGTAGTAAGCACTTAACAAATACTATTATTATTAAGAGCAGGGTAGTGTCAAAATGCTCTTGCTTTGGGAACACGCCATTGGCTCTGAGGACTATTTCACACCTTCCAGGATCTTTCCTGGATGCCCATTCACTTTCTAGCAAGGATTTTCCCACGCGGTGGTGGTTGCCATGATAGCATTTTTGCCCCCCTTTCAGCCTACTTTTGGGTTAAAGCCGGTGATGAAAGTAGAGGCAGTGAATGGCTCTTCTCTTTCCTTTTCTCCCGAGGCCGAACGGGTCCACGAACTGAATGAGGAAATTGGTAAGTTACTTGCCAAAGTAGAACAACTGGGAGCCGAAGGAAACGTGGAAGAGTCTCAGAAAGTGATGGATGAGGTGGAGAAAGCCCGGGCCAAGAAGAGAGAGGCAGAGGTAATGGGAAGGGAATGAGGCGAGACTGAACAGCCGCCCCATCCGAGGGCCTTGAGGGGTTGGGTAGAGAGGACCAGAGTTTTCCCTACGGGGCCAGATTCAACCGGAAAGGTCCCTGTGCCCCAGAGGGAGCCAACAGTTGGCTAATGCAGAGAAGTCACCAAACTGCCGTCCCACTTGCTGAAACCTCCCCCACCAGCCCAGAGGTTTCTAAAGAGCCGGTGTGGGGTGAGGAGGACAGGGTGGATACTTGAGTCTTCCTGGCACTTGGATTTTGCATTCAGCCCAGATCTCGACCAAGAGACCAGTCCAGAAAGAACTAATTTACTTTGAAGGGTGTTTGACGCAATTTGGGAGCGAGGGGGGAGGGTCCCCGGTTTACGTACTGTTTGATGAAAGTTGCCCCAAGTTCCTCCAACTCATTAGAGTGCCTAATCAGCCTGTCCTCTTGGACGAATGAAGCCAACGCAGCAGGCTGCCCTGTTGCCACAGCTTGGTTTGTCATGGCATTAACGCTGACCGGGCAGGATCTATTCCAGCGGGCATTGAGATGCTTCTGCAGCCAACCCTTGGGGTTGCACCAGACAGGTGCCCGAATGAGGCCCATGGAAAATTCTCTGGACCTCTCAAGCTTTCTCCTCCTTTTCCCCCGCCCCAGCCTCCTTCCACCAACTCTGGGCAAGGCAGTCCCCTCTCCTGAGGAGGAGGATATGGGCAGATATTTGGCCAGCAAGCCGAAACTCCTCCTCCTTTCCCAGACATGCCAGCCCCCGTTCCGCCCCCCGGCTGCTTCCTTGGTTCTGAGGACCAAGGTGGCCAGGCACACATGTTGCATATGCGTGTTGCACACACGGGCGGGCCTCCCGGGCACCGGGCAACCTAGGAATAACTTTTGTTCTGGAACTGGGCCAGATCCGCCCCCCACCCGTAGCCTTATTTTTTTGGAATCACTGCAGTGAGGCCGACTCGAGTGAGTTCTATAGGAAGGTCAGGGGGACGGACCCAGGACAAGAGAACTTGACTTCTGATTGTTTTGAGCCGCCCCGACTGTTGATCGGACACTCCCCTGTCATTGTACCCAAGAGGTGAGTCCGCCAACCCTCTCCCCTTTCAGGAAGTGTACCGGAATTCCATGCCCGCTTCCAGCTTCCAGCAGCAGAAGCTCAGGGTGTGTGAAGTGTGCTCTGCCTATCTGGGTCTACACGATAACGACAGGCGGCTCGCCGATCACTTCGGAGGGAAGCTGCACCTGGGCTTCATCGAAATCAGAGAAAAGCTTGAAGAGCTCAAGGTACGTTGCTTTACTTGCCCTGCGGGCTTCTCCCCGTCCCAGTCATAACTCACAGGAGACATCACTTAACCGTGCCTCAGTTACCTCATCTGTAAAATGGGGATTAAAACTGTGAGCCCCCGTGGGACAACCTGATCACCTTGGAACCTCCCCAGCACTTAGAACAGTGCTTTGCACGTAGTAAGCACTTAACAAATGCCTTCATCATCATTATTATTATCTGAATGGCCCGCCCGGGCAGATGTGAGCGGTGCTTCCTGCACCTGTCACATTCACGCTCACCGTGAACGGCCACTTCACCTTCTGTAGCCTAGTGTCCCACGCGGTAACCCACGCTGCCCTCTGAAATGAGAACTGTGGGATAGAAATGAGGAACAAAGAGTAACCCACCAACACAAAGGATAGCACTGTGCCCAGAGAGGCAGCGTTGCCTTTTGGAAGAGACGCCGCCCTGGGAAAGAGCGAAGCTTGTGTTCCGGGCGGGCTCGGCCATGCAGCGGCCAGTCGCCCAACCAGGCACCATGGGCAATTCCCAAGAGATAACAAGACTGGATCCTGCCCTTTCACGGGGAGGCCAGACAAATACGTTAACTTCTAAATAGACACAAAAAGCCTAGAGCAGAAGCAGGAGAATGCAAACAAGGGGAAGGTCCAGACGAAATGGGATGTGTCCGTAACTGTCGAGATGCTCTAGGGAGGCTGGACTGAGAAGAAAGCATTGGGCCGAAGTGGGGATGGCGTCCCAGGCCCCCGCCCAAGGCAGGTTGCAACTAGATAAAGAAATATGAGCGTGGGAGACGGCGAGTAAGTCAGAGTGAGGAGGAGGATGGGGGCTGTCTGGGAACCAACGGCCGGAGCCTTGGAGTCTGGGGTTCAGTCTTGGTATGAGCATCAGTTGGGAGCCATGATCTTCCGAGGTCGGGGGGCTGGAATCAGGTGATCCTAGCTGCCTTGTGGAGGAAAGGATGGAACGTAAAAGATCAGGAAGCGGGCGGAAATGGCCTTCTGATTAGATGTGGGCGCTTAGTACAGTGCTCTGCACACAGTAAGCGCTCAATAAATACGATTGATGATGATGTGGGCGGGATAAAGTCTTCACGTGACCCAGTCTGGCAGTTCCATGTTCCCAAGGCAGTTACCATGTGTATTTACTGGGGCCTCTACCAGAGTGATTTTGCAGAGAGTGGTAATGTGCGTTAATCAGTCGTATTTATTGAGCACTTACTGTGTGCAGAGCACTGTACTAAGCGCTTGGGAAGTCCAAGGTGGCAACATATAGAGACGGGCCCTACCCAACAGTGTGGTGTCATGGCACTGCAGAGCGGGTTAGCGATGGGATTTTGTTCCCAGAGCTCTATATTATGCGGCGCTTGAATAAAAGTGGTTTGGGGGCGCATGGGGGTCTTGTTTTTCTTTTTGTTCTTTTAGAGAGTCGTGGCCGAGAAACAGGAGAAACGAAACCAGGAACGCCTGAAGCGCCGTGAGGAAAGGGAGCGGGAAGAAAGGGAGAAATTGAGAAGGTTCGTTCTTACTCCGTCTTCTTCATTGGAACCTCAGTATCCCTTTTCGAGGGATTTCAAGGGGACGGCACAAGCCACAAGGGCCTTTATTTAAAATTTAAACCCACCACATCTCCAAAGCACGATGGAGTGGCCCGGGGGTGATGGGGCGTCATCCATCTTAATCCCCCGCTTTTCTGGAGAGCGGAGGGCGGACAGGCTCTCCGAGCCCCTTATGAGGGGCTCACTGAGAAGAGCTGCTTGGTAGGGATGGGAAATGTATCACTTAGGATAGTGTCTTCTTAAAAATTCTGTGCACCAGCGCTTAGAACAGTGCTTTGCACATAGTAAGTGCTTAGTAAATGCTGTTAAAAAAAAAAAAGCAGGGTGGGAGTTTGGTGTCGGCTGAAGGAGGGGGAGAAAAATACGTCATCAGTCATCAATCAATCGTATTTATTGAGCGCTTACTGTGTGCAGAGCACCGTACTAAGCGCTTAGCACTGTACTAAGCGCTTGGCACTGTACTAAGTGAGTTGCGGGGATCGGTCCCTGGGGGTCCGGAGGATGTCTCTGTGGGACCGGCGTGGGTTGTGAAGGAATGTTCTGAGGGGATGGACTGGATGTGGGTCACCTCTCCCTGGGTTTGGAAAGAGCACGGGCTTGGGAGTCAGAGGTCATGGGTTCAAATCCCGGCTCTGCCAACTGTCAGCTGTGTGGGCTTGGGCAAGTCACTTAACTTCTCCGTGCCTCAGGTCCCTCATCTGTAAAATGGGGGTGAAGACTGTTAGCCCCCCGTGGGACAACCTGATCAGCTTGTATCCCCCCCGGCGCTTAGAACAGTGCTTGGCACATAGTAAGCGCTTAACAAACGCCATCGTTGCTATTGTTATCCTACCTCTCCTCACGCTCTGTGTGCCCCCTGCATCAAATGGCATCACCTCCACCCCCCGACATACATCTGATTTTGGGGCTCTGTCGTTGACAGTGCTCTGGGACTGGCTTTTCTTTTGCACGGGTCGTGTTCTCGCCTCTACATTTTGAGAAGGTGTGAGTAAAGCAGGCCACGGTGAGGGCAGCCGGGTTCCATCCATATCCTGGATGAGAAGCAGCGTGGCTCAGTGGAAAGAGCCCGGGCTGGGGAGCCAGAGGTCGTGGGTTCTAATCCCGGCTCCCCCGCGTGTCTGCTGTGTGACCTTGGGCAAGTCACTTCACTTCTCTGAGCCTCAGTTACCTCATCTGGAAAATGGGGATGAAGACTGTGAGCCCCACGTGGGACAGCCTGATCACGTAGTATCCCCGTCCCCCCCAGTACTTAGTGCTTGGCACATAGTAAGCGCTTAGCAAATGCCATCTTTATCCATCCGTTCATTCAATCAATCGTATCCGGTAAAGGAGAGTGGAGTTTCAGACTGAAACGATAAACCGTGCCAGTGGTATTCCGGGTCAAAATAGCCAGGGTTCTCCAGAGGACCGTTGTCTCTCTTACCTGTTCCCTTAGAAAATCCAGGAAAATAGTAATTGCAACCGCAGATTTGCCTGGTTTATTTTGCATGTGCCATCGTGGCCTAAGGACCGTAGACTGTTACGCTAGTTGTGGGCAGGGAATGTGTCTGTTATCGTGTTGTGCTCTCCCAAGCGCTCAGTACAGTACCCGGCACACAGCGAGCGCTCAGTAAATACGATCGATTGACAGCTGTTCTCCTTGCAGGTCCCGATCACATAGCAAGAATCCCAAAAGGTATGTTATTTGTGTTCTCTTTTGCCAGATGCCTTAATGGTGTTTAGTCACATGCAGTGTGTGTGTATAGGAATGCTCGGACTAGAAAGGCAACTAACCACCTCTCCTTGCCTGGCAATTGGGTTTTGGTTTTTTATGGCATTTAAGCACTTTACTACGTGCCAGGCACTGTTCTAAGCGCTGGGGTAGCTACCAAGCTAATCAGTCTGGACGCAGTCCCACATCCCACATGGGGCTCACAGTCCAACCCCCGTTTTACAGACGAGGGAACTTCGGTCCAGAGAAGTGACTTCACTCGCCCAAGGTCACACGACAGATAAGTGGCAGAGCCAGGATTAGAACCCAGATCCTTCTGATTCCCAGGCCCGGGCTCTATCCCCTAGGCCACGCTGCTTCCCTTGAAGCAAGGCTGTTAAGCAACTCTGTGGGACAGTCCATCAGGGTGAACCTCTGAGCACTTCTGATCTCTCAGGACCACAGCCCAAACCCCCAATTCCCCCCCGGATCTTCCAGCCTTAGTCCCTCAGATCCTCTGCCAGTTTTCCACCCCGGGGAGCAGAGGTGGACAGCTGTAGCACGGGAATGGCAAGAGATGGGAAGTGGTCTCTGACCAACTCTTTTGTCCCTTCCTAAACACTCAGCACTCAGGAAATACCATCTATTGATTGTCTGGTTGCATGATCAGAGAGCAAAATGGTCCCAGGGCATTTGGGGACAGATCCTTTTCATTCCGTCGTATTTATTGAGTGCTTACTGTGGGCAAAGCATTGTACTAAGCGCTTGGGAGAGTACAGTATGACAACAAACAGACACATTCCTGCCCCCCAGCGAACTCCCATGGAGTCCTTTCCCGATCCCACTTGTTGAGCTGCAAGTCTTTCTCCAGGTGTAGAATGCGCCTCTGCTCTGGAGGATCGATCAGTGGTATTTATCGAGCATTTGATGTGTGCAGAGCACTGTACAAGGTGCTTGGGAGAGTCCACCATAACAGAGTTGGTAGACGTGTTCCTTGCCCACGGTGAGCTTGCAGTCTAGAGGATGTGGCCTGATTAGAGACACCCGATCTCAGCTTCTGCTTTGTGTGCCTGAGCTTGCCAGGGACGTTTTCATTGCCGAGTGTCAGGCGTTTGACTCCGATCCGGGCCTGGCTGATGACGGATACCTTTGATTTTTGGAGTCCGCAATAGGAGTGTCGGTGGCGACTATGTTTTGGGGTTTTGTTTTGCGATCATCTCCTTCTGATTGCAGGGGCCGATGGCTCGCTCCTGGGGCTGTGGGGTTGGGAGGGCAAAGGGAGGAGACAGAAGGGTGCCCAAATGCTGATTGCTTCAGCATTGTATATATGCTTGTACATATTTTTTTACTCTCTATATTTATTTATTTAATTTATTTCTACATATCTATTCTGTTTTATTTTGTTAGTATGTTTGGTTTTGTTCTCTGTCTCCCCCTTTTAGACTGTGAGCCCACTGTTGGGTAGGGACCGTCTCTATATGTTGCCAATTTGTACTTCCCAAGCGCTTAGTACAGTGCTCTGCACATAGTAAGTGCTCAATAAATACGATTGATGATGATGATGATGCTTCCACCAACAGCCAAGTCTTCCCCCCTCCAAATCCCCGCCCTCTGGGTTCTCAGGGGCATGGCTCCTCACTGCTTCCTTTGCCAGTCCAGCGGGGAAGAAGGGGTGGAGATTTGCCAAGTGGAACACGCCAGGGTATCCCAGGCTGGCAGTTGCAACCCACCCAGGGGTGATTTGGGGGCATGAGCTCGCCATCCTAGATGCATCGCCAGGTTGCCCCGGCCTCCGTTCGGCTCTAGCCCTCTGCCGCCAGGCCGTCTGGTGTCTGAGGAGACCCACCTAGGTGGGGGGCATGGCCTGAGGTGCTCTCTGTCCATCTCCATCTGTCTTGGAGGCGGGGTTAGCTAGGACACTGCAGCTCCAGAATCATTAGCTTGACATGAACATGGGACTGGGGGCTATATTTCCTCCATGCCTGCTCATGGCAGGGGAAGCAAATACTCTCCAAAGCAGCTCTTTTCCCACAGGTGCCCTGCCGCAGGGTGGACCGGGGCTAATTTTCGGCTGGTTTGGCATAACGGGGGTTCCCAGATGCTCCCCAAGCTCCCCCCGCCCCCTCCCCGACTCCCTCAAACGGGACTGCTCAGGCCCTTACCGCCATCTCGCTTGGGCCTAGATCTAGGTCCCGGGAGCGCCGCCGGCACCGGTCTCGCTCTGCCTCCCGGGAACGGAAGAGAAGGACTCGTTCCAAATCCCGGGAGAAACGCCATCGCCACAGATCTCGCTCCAGCAGCCGCAGCCGTAGCCGCAGCCACCAGAGAAGCCGCCACAGTTCCAGGGACCGGAGCAGAGAACGCTCCAAACGAAGGTACCGCTGGGGCCTGAAGGGATGAGGTGCCCGGCCCTGTGCCCAGCCCTCACAGGGCGGCAGCTTTTTCCTTGGCATCGGGCCGTCCTGGCCATTTCTGCACAAGTTCCAGAGGTAGTGGGCCCGTTGTGACGTTGCCTCACGTTAGCAAGGGACGGTTTTCTCTCTCCTCCTCCTCTTTCTCTTCGTCCTCCTCTAACTAGGTCGTGTCTGAAACGACCGTGACCCCTCTCCAGATGGTGCCCGAACTCCTGTTCCGATCGGGAGGGAGACTCTCAAGAGTGTGATGGGGTCCATTAGCATCCATCTGAGTGACCAGGGAATAATAATAATAATAACGCTGGCATTTATTAAGCGCTTACTATGTGCAAAGCACTGTTCTAAGCGCTGGGGAGGTTACAGGATGATCAGGTTGTCCCACAGGGGGCTCGCAGTCTTAATCCCCATTTTACAGAGGAGGGAACTGAGGCACAGAGAAGTGAAGTGACTTGCCCAGAGCCACACAGCTGACAACTGGCAGAGCTGGGATTTGAACCCATGACCTCTGACTCCAAAGCCCGGGCTCTTTCCACTGAGCCACGCTGCTTTTCTAATCCGGTCCTTTTGCTGGACTGGAGGTTGGCTGCCGTTGGCTCGATGTCTAATCCCTTTGGGACTCTTAGAGCTTATTAATTCATTCATTCATATTTATTAAGTGCTTACTGTGTGCAGAGCACTGTACTAAGCGCTTGGGAAGTACAAGTTGGCAACATATAGAGCTATTCCTACCCAACAGTGGGCTCACAGTCTAGAAGGTAATAATAGTAATAACAGTTGTGGTATTTGTTAAGCACTTGCTATGTGCCAAGCACTAGAGTGGGTACAGGATGCGCACTTGGGGCTCCCAAGTCCAAATAGGAGGGAGAGCAGGTATTGAATCTTCCTTTTGTGGTTGAGGTCACCGAGGCCCAGAGAAGTGAAGTAAGTTGCCCGAGGTCACCCAGCAGACCGGTGGCGGAGCCGGGACCGGAACCCAGGTCCTCCGATTCCCAGGCCCGCGCTGTTTCCGCTAGGCCACGCCGCTTCGGCCGGCTGCCCGGCGGGGCCGTCCCGGCCAACTTCTGCGGGGTTTCCCGTGGCCCCGGTGGCCCCGTGGAAATCCCGACCCCCAAATCCGGCTCCCGGGGCAGCCTGTGAGAGCAGTGCTGTCTTTCCAGGTCCTCCAAAGAAAGATGCGGAGAGAAAGACCGGTCCCTGAGAGAGCCAGACATAACCTCCCGCGACAAGGACCGGAGTTCAAGAGAGAGGTCACCCCGCGACCGAGAGCGCAGAGACAAGAAGCGCTCCTACGAGAGCGCCAACGGCCGGTCGGAAGACAGGAGGAGCTCGGAAGAGCGCGAAGCCGGGGAGATCTGACCGCCCGCCGGCTCCCCCGACCCCCCCTCAGCTTCCGACGGAGAGAAATACGATGGTTTAGTTGACGGCCGCCGTTCTAAGGAGACATCAGTGAGCAGCAGTTCCAGACCCGGATCCAGCTAGGCTAGATGTACCGTATCCACAGTGGCTCTTAATTCAGTCCCAACCGCCCCCCTCCCCTCCCTCCTTTCCCCGTGAAGCCCAAAGCCGCGTCCGTGGTGTCCCACGGACCGCCGGACCGCCCTGAGACGTTCCCTCCGGTCAGCGGGGCGGTTTGATGTAGCGGGATGCCGAGCGCGGGGTGTTTTTCTTCTTTTCCGTAGGCGTTGAATAGTCAACAGATCGTGTTCCTTTACCTGGGCTTTCTCGACAGTTTTGTCAGACGACTTGTTCGGTTTTAGTTCGATCAGCCGCCGCCCCCGTCCCTGAAAGTCAGTCTCCCCCAGTCCGAGAGGTAGGCTTACCTCGCATGGGCCAGTTCCACTGATGGATGGATTGAGAGTTAGTCGGTTACAGTTCGGAGCGTTTGTCCTGGATTTTGTGCTGGAGAAAACGGAAGTGTTCGTTCCCCTTCTTCTTCTTCTTCTTCTCCTCCTCCTCCTCTTTTTTTTTTTTAAACAGTGCCTATTTAGATTTGGAAGTTGAACAGCTGTTGCATTACATCCTTTTGCATTTTTATTGAAATTTTGAAATCAAACCTTGTCCTGTTTTTTCTGTTCCCTGAATTGGTATGTTTAGTTTGTTGGCAGGGCTCTCTGAAGCACTTTCGGCTTTTTTTTTTTTTTTTTTTTCCTTTGTGGAGTGTAAAGATTGCACATCTTAACTGTAAAAAAATAAACAAAATGAAAACAACCGTCGACCCCACCACCACCACAGCCTTTCAGCGAGCTGCACTGTCCAGTGAAGACTCTGACCGACCCGTCGTCCCCCCCCCACCCCGCTCTCCTCTCCCCTCTCCCATTTATTTCCTAGGTTGGGAGTCGGGCCCGAGGTGGCGGGACGGCAGAGCAGGCCTGCTAGCGAGGACTTGGCTCCTCCCCGGGACGTGGTTCGCGTAAGTCCCAACCTGAACTGCACACCTCCCATCCAGCCCGGGAAACTCACCGTCTCCCCCGGGAATTGTGACTCCACTTCCCTCCCTCGAAAGCAAAAAGTTTCCCCTCCCTTTGCCCTCGGTAGCCCCAGATAGCTTGTGTTGGTGGGGGAAGGGACCAGGCCATCTCACCCTTATTCATTCAATTGTATTTATTGAGTGTGTACTGTGTGCAGAGCACTGTACTAAGCGCTTGGGAAGTCCAAGTTGGCAACATATAGAGACGGTCCCTACCCGACAGCGGGCTCACAGTCTTGAAGTCTGTCTGGGCTGCTAGGATGAGTAAAAGGGCAGTGAAGGTGTATTAGAGCCTCCTGGCCCGGTTCAGTTGCTCTAACAGCAGTGAGTAATAATAATAATAATAGCATTTATTAAGCACTTACTATGTGCAAAGCACTGTTCTAAGCACTAGGGAGGTTTCAGGGTGATCAGGTTGTCCCATGGGGGGCTCACAGTCTTCATCCTCATTTTACAGATGAGGTAACCGAGGCCCAGAGAAGAATCATAATAATGATGGCATTTATTAAGCGCTTACTATGCGCGAAGCCCTGTTCTAAGCGCTAGGGAGGTTTCAAGGTGATCAGGTTGTCCCACGGGGGGCTCACAGTCTTCATCCTCATTTTCCAGATGAGGGAACTGAGGCCCAGAGAAGTGAAGTGACTTGCCCAAAGTCACACAGCTGACAAGTGGCGGAGCCGGGATTTGAACCCATGACCTCAGACTCCAAAGCCCGGGCTCTTTCCACTGAGCCACGCTGCTAACTGGGCCCCGGGCCCCTGCCATTGCGGGCGGGTGGGTGGAAGAAAGGGAGCCACTGGGGCAAGTAGAAACCCATAGCCCAGATGACAAACTCCCAGTACAACAGTTGGGCTCTGTCTCTTTCCTTGTCATTGATGGAGTTATTCATTCATTCAGTCAGTCAGTCATTCAATCGTATTTGAGCGCTTACTGCGTGCAGAGCACTGTACTAAGCGCTTGGAAAGTACAGTTCGGCAACAGAGACCATCCCTACCCAACAACAGGCTGGAAATACTTCCCAAGCGCATAGTACAGTGCTCTGCACACAGTAAGCGCTCAATGCCAACTTGTACTTCCCTAGTGCTTAGTACAGTGCTCTGCACACAGTAAGCGCTCAATAAATATGATTGATTGAATGAATGAATATGATTGAATGAATGAGTGAATGAATGAAATACAAGGGTTCAATAATAATCATTATAGTATTTAAGTGCTTACTATGGGCTGAGCACTCCTAAGTGCTGGGGTAAAAATAATAATAATAATGTTGGCATTTATTAAGCGCTTACTATGTGCAAAGCACTGTTCTAAGCGCTGGGGAGGGTACAAGGTGATCAGGGTGTCCCACGGGGGGGGCTCACAGTCTTAATCCCCATTTTACAGATGAGGTAACTGAGGCCCAGGGAAGTGAAGTGACTTGCCCAAAGTCACACAGCTGACAGTTGGCGGAGCCGGGATTTGAACCCATGACCTCTGACTCCAAAGCCCATGCTCTTTCCACTGAGCCACGCTGCCAGGTTGTCCCACGGCGGGCTCCCAGTTTTAATCCTCATTTTGCAGATGAGGTAACTGAGGCACAGAGAAGTTAAGGGCCTGCCCAAGGTCACACAGCATTCATTCAATCGTATTGAGCACTTATGTCTGCAGAGCACTGTACTAAGCGCTTGGGAAGTCCAAATAGGCAAACATATAAAGACGGTGCCTACCCAACAGTGGGCTCACAGTCTAGAAGGGGGAGACAGGTAACGAAACGAAACAAGTCGAGTGGTGTCAATACCATCAGAATAAATAGAATTATAGCTCTATACACATCATGAATAAAATACAGTAATAAATATGTACAAATAAAATAGAGTCATTATATCCAAGTGCTGTGGGGAGGGGAAGGGGGTATGGTGGGGGCGGGGGGTGATGGGGAGGAGGAGAGGAAAAACGGGGGGCAGACATTCATTCATTCATTCAGTTGTATTCATTCATTCACTCAATCGTATTTATTGAGCGCTCACTGTGTGCAGAGCACTGTACTAAGCGCTTGGGAAGTACAAGTTGGCAACATATACAGTCCCTACCCAACAGCGGGCTCACAGTCTAGAAGGGGGAGACAGAGAACAAAACATATTAATAAAATAAATAGAATAAATATGTACAAATAAAATAGACTAATACATACAAACATATATACAGGTACATACTCATTCAATCGTATTTATTGAGCGCTTACTGTGCGCAGAGCACTGTACTAAGCGCTTGGGAAGTCCAAGTTGGCAACATCTAGAGATGGTCGCTACCCAACAGTGGGCTCACAGTCTAGAAGGGGGAGACAGAGAACAAAACATATTAATAAAATAAATACAATAAGTATGTACAAATAAAATAGACTAATACGTACAAACATATATACAGGTACATATTCATTCAATCGGATTTATTGAGCGCTTACTGTGCGCAGAGCACTGTACTAAGCGCTTGGGAAGTCCAAGTTGGCAACATGTAGAGACGGTCCCTATCCAACAGTGGGCTCACAGTCTAGAAAGGGGAGACAGAGAACAAAACATATTAATAAAATAAATAGAATAACTATGTACAAATAAAATAGACTAATATGTGCAAACATATATACAGGTACATATTCATTCAATCGTATTTATTGAGCGCTTACTGTGCGCAGAGCACTGTACTAAGCGCTTGGGAAGTCCAAGTTGGCAACATCTAGAGATGGTCGCTACCCAACAGTGGGCTCACAGTCTAGAAGGGGGAGACAGAGAACAAAAGATATTAATAAAATAAATAGAATAAATATGTACAAATAAAATAGACTAATACGTACAAACATATATACAGGTACATATTCATTCAATCGGATTTATTGAGCGCTTACTGTGCGCAGAGCACTGTATTAAGCGCTTGGGAAGTCCAAGTTGGCAACATCTAGAGATGGTCGCTACCCAACAGTGGGCTCACAGTCTAGAAGGGGGAGACAGAGAACAAAACATATTAATAAAATAAATAGAATAAATATGTACAAATAAAATAGACTAATACGTACAAACATATGTACAGGTACATATTCATTCAATCGGATTTATTGAGCGCTTACTGTGTGCAGAGCAGTGTACTAAGCGCTTGGGAAGTACAAGTTGGCAACATCTAGAGACGGTCGCTACCCAACAGTGGGCTCACAGTCTAGAAGGGGGAGACAGAGAACAAAAGATATTAATAAAATAAATAGAATAAATATGTACAAATAAAATAGACTAATATGTACAAACATACAGGTACATATTCATTCAATCGTATTTATTGAGCGCTTACTGTGCGCAGAGTACTGTACTAAGCGCTTGGGAAGTCCAAGTTGGCAACATCTAGAGACGGTCGCTACCCAACAATGGGCTCACAGACTAGAAGACTGCAGACAAGTGGCGGATCCGGACTCTCTTCCCTTCCTGCACCCTCTTACCGCACGCTTGGGCCTGGGATTTCCAGAGTGTCACAGGGGCTTAGAGGAGGGGAGTCTCTGCCCTTAATCAAAGGTACAGCCCGTCAATTCAGCCTGTTCGGTTCCATTTTACAAGTTTGAAAGGTGAATGCGCAGAGAGGATTTCCCTCCGCGTCCGAGGACCCTGAGGCGGGGAAGCTTTGAAGGTGAGGGAGACGGGGGGCTGCGCCCAGGGATCTCACTCAATCAATCAATCAATCAATCGTATTTATTGAGCGCCTACTATGTGCAGAGCACTGTACTAAGCGCTTGGGAAGTACAAATTGGCATCACATAGAGACAGTCCCTACCCAACAGTGGGCTCACAGTCTAAAAGGGGGCCGAGCTCCGGAAAGCAACGATCCTCGGAAGGGGACGGCGGCACCCAGTTCTCGGGGTTTATGTCCTGTGGGGTGGTCTTCCCCCCTGCCTGGGCCTAGCCGGGGGCTCCGATCGGGGCATCCTCCTGCTGAGGGGCCTCTTGCCCTGTAATAATAATGGTGGTGTTTGTTAAGCGCTTACTATGTGCGAAGCACTGTTCCAAGTGTGGGGGGGATACAAGGTGATCAGGTTGTCCCACTTGGGGCCCAGTCTTAATCCCCATTTTACAGACGAGGGAACTGAGGAACAGAGAAGTGGCTTGCCCAAGGTCACACAGCTAAGGGGCGGAGCTGGGATTCGAACCCCTGACCTCTGACTCCCAAGCCCACGGTCTTTCCACTGAGCCACGCTGCTTCCCAGGACCCTGTAGAAAATGTGCAAAAATCCCTCTTTGCCTTGTGGGGGGGAGGCAAGACCCCGTTATGGTGCCCGCGTGCTCTCGAGGCCCATGGGGATGGTTGTTTCTCAGATCACCTGCTTGGCATTTTACCCAGTCCGCCCCTTAACCTCCCCGGCAGCGGACCCGAGTCCAGGCGGGTGGAAGGGAGGGAGCGAGCGGAGCTGCTGGCATCGGCGGCGGAGTTTTTGTGGACCGGTGGGGGACGTAGGTGGTCCTTTGGGAAAGGGAGAAGGGCAGGGTGTTGGAGTGTGCACCCCAGTGTGCAAGTGTGGGCTTCATCTGTACAATTAAAAGGGGGAGCGGGGCTGAAGCCCCCCATGCCCAGTGTTACGGCTGGGCCTGGGGTAGGGTGGTCCTGTCGTAGTGCCACCGAGGTGCTGTGGTGTCTGCCCGTCTAGACTGTGAGCCCACTGTTGGGTAGGGACCGTCTCTATACGTTGCCCACTTGGACTTCATTCATTCATTCTTCACTCAATCGTATTTATTGAGCGCTTACTGTGTGCAGAGCACTGGACTAAGTGCTTGGGAGGTCCCAAGCGCTACTCTATATGTTGCCAACTTGGACTTCATTCATTCATTCTGTTGTATTTACTGGGCGCTTACTGTGTGCAGAGCACACAGTAATAATAATAATAATAATGATGGCATTTGTTAAGCACTTACTATGTGTAGAGCACTGTTCTAGGCGCTGGGGGGGGGGGGATACAAGGTGATTAAGTTGTCCCACATGGGGGCTCACAGTCTTAATCCCCATTTTGCAGATGAGGTAACTGAGGCCCAGAGAAGTTAAATGACTTGCCCAAGGTCACACAGCAGACGTGCGGCGGAGCCGGGATTCGAACCCATGATTTCGGACTCCAAAGCCCGGGCTCTTTCCACTGAGCCAACTTGGACTTCATTCATTCATTCATTCATTCAATCGTATTTATTGAAAGCTTACTGTGTGCAGAGCACACAGTAGGCCCCAAGCGCTTAGTATAGTGCTCTACACACAGTAAGCGCTCAATAAATCCGATTGAATGAATGAATGAATGCCCAGAGCCCTGATTAGGCAACCCGTCAGTCATACTTAGTTTGTCGCTTTTTATCAGTGGTACTTATCGGTCACCTTTCAGGGAGCGGCACGGGGCTCAACCGTGTGCCTCCCGCCCTCCCAGAAAGCCAACCGATGGAGGCTACGTGCGTCAGTAGGTTTGGCTGCTCTGGCCCAAGCTAAAGCCAGGTTTAAAATGGCCACGGGAGCGTTCCGGGCTGCAGGAACAGCCGGGCACTGAATGGGAGGAGGAGGAGGGGGGAGAAGGGGCACTGCCAGCTGGCAGGCGTCGAATGCCGAACCGCTTCCGCCGGGAGGTGACCGCTCTTGCTTGCACACGTCGTTTCCGAGCCCCGGTGAACGCCGGCCCCGGGGTTGCTGCCCGCTTAGGGTGGGAGGGAGGGCCTCGCGGGCTGACCGTGCGGGCTCCAGGGTGGCACCCCGCGTCGGTGCTCCGAGCTGCCCCGCCGCAGTCGAGGCCGAGGTTGCAGAGCGGCAGGCGGGCCCGGGCGCCGTTGTGCCAGCCGGCGGCCAGCAACAGGAAGGCGACGCTGGCCACTTCCCTGCCGCCTCGCCCCCGGAGGCCCAGGCGGGCCAATCCTGCTGGCACGGGCTGCTGGCTCCCTGTGCCCATCCAGGGGCTCTGCGGGCACGGTCTGTCCCCCACCCACCTCCGTGGCACCGGGAGATGGAACCCACCCCAGGCAGGAGGTGGCAGGCCCACCCTGTGCCCACCGCCCCGCCTCCCACCTTGCCATGCAGAGTGCCAGGGACCTCCCACCCCGTGCCCAGGGAGCACTTGGAGGAGGCTTGGGGGCTCATTTGTCTTTTTTTTTAAATGGAGTTTGTTAAGCACATAGTATGAGAAGCAGAGAAGCAGCGTGGCTCAGTGGAAAGAGCCCGGGCTTTGGAGTCGGAGGTCATGGGTTCAAACCCCGGCTTTGGGCAAGTCACTTAACTTCTCTGGGCCTGAATGGGGATTAAGACTGTGAGCCTCACGTGGGACAACCTGATCAACTTGTATCTACCCCAGTGCTTAGAACAGTGCTTTGCACATAGTAAGCGCTTAGCAAATACCAACATTATTATTATTATTATGAGCCAGGCACTGTGCTAACTGCTGGGGTAATCAGACACAGTCCCTGGCCCACCCGGGGCTTGCAGCCTTAGTCCCCATTTTACAGATGAGGTTAACTGAGGCTCAGGGAAGTGAAGTGACTCGCCCAAGGTCACACAGCAGACAAGTGGCAGAGCTGGGTTTAGAACCCAAGTCCTGATTCCCAGGCCTGGGCTCTATCGACTTGTCCCAGGCTGCTTCCCATTTTGAGCTCTGTCTAAGGAGGGTGGCTGGGCCAGGCTCGGAAGAGCGGGGCATATAATAATAATAATAATAATAATAATTGTAATAAAAATAATACAATAATAATGATAATTATTAATGATTATTATTAATTATTATAATTATTAAGTGCTTTCTAAGCACTGGGGAGGTTACAAGGTGATCAGGTTGTCCCACGGGGGGCTCACGGTCTTCACCCCCGTTTTCCAGATGAGGGAACTGAGGCCCAGAGAAGTGACTTGCCCAGAGTCACCCAGCTGACAATTGGCGGAGCCGGGATTTGAACCCATGGCCTCTGACTCTAAAGCCCGGGCTCTTTCCACCGAGCAACGCTGCTTGTCTGAGGAGCAACCAAGGAAGTTAGGCGGGGGGTGGCGGAGGAAGGGGGGGTGCTCAGTCAATACCCACAGATACATTTCGCTCTTTAATGTTTACCGATGGCACCCCACGCCAGGCCCCAGAGCGGCTGAAGCTCACCGCTACTCCGTCTGGCCCGTACCCAGCTACACAAACTGCCCTAGCTGGAATGGCGTGTGATCCTAGGACTCCTTCCTATATGGTGGAATTTGGAAAAATAAAACCCCCACAGTGAGCTCTCGGTAAAATAGGTGACTTACAAATATTTACCAATGGGGTAATCGGAATAGATACGTGAATGAGCCATCCCGTCTATAAATAAAGGCTGAGGATCGAACCGAGTGCGGAGAGAAGTGGGCGGTAGGGCGTTGGGAAATGATCCGGGACAGTTGGAAGAGGTGGGATTCATTCTAGGAGGGAATCTCCAGGATGTGGGAAGGGTGTCTTTTGGTTTTGTTTTCAGGGTGCCTGTCCTGATTGGGTCAGGGTGGCTTCAGAATAAGGAGGGAGAGAGACATGGATTGGCTTATGCATCCACACACGGACTCGTGGATTAATTTCCCCACCAGTGGGGTCCTCTTGGATCTACCGGACGATGCTTGAAGTGAAAACTGGGGAAGGGCGGCCAGCGTCGCCGACGGACAGGAGAGATTGGGTTCGGCCTTTGGCCCTGGGATCGACTCACGAGGGACGATGGGTCACATCGGGTGTCCCACCGCTGCTCCCTGCCCGAACCCCAGTCGGCTGATCCCTGCCCCAGAGGGCCCCTGGCTCAGTTTACAATTCTTCTAGGACCCCCCCGACTCCTAGAAGGGGGTCTCCGTGGCTTGAAGCGAGTCGGGGACCCCGCACCGGCCTCTCCCCCAGATGCCCATCTGTGTCGCCGGGCCGCCTCCCGCTCGGGACCGGACCCCGGCCCAGCCGGGGGTGACCCCGTTTCCTCCTTCCCCTGGGCGGATGGACGGGGCCGGAGCCTACAGGGGCCGGCCCTGCTGGGATGGACGCCGCCTCCGCTGTGATGGACGTCGCCGCTCTGACGGATGGCGCTCGGGGACAGGTGACTTGAGGTCCGCAGTGGTGGGTGCCGCAGCCTCCTGGCTTGGGGAGGGCTCGGGATGACCCGGCCTGGCTCCCAGGGAGCCCTGTGGCCCCGGGGAGAGGGAGGAGGGTCCCAGCCAGTCTTCTCCCGGGCGGCCCGCGGTCCGGTCTGGGGCCTGGGTGTGGCTACGCGGGTTGGAGGCTGCAGGCGAAGGGGAAGCCACAATGCAGCTGGGCCCTCTCGCCAGGACCAGCCCCACTGCGTCAGCCCGCGGTCCCAGAAGCTGGGGGGCCCCCGAGCTGAGTCCAAGGACTCGGCCCTCAGCCCCGGACGGACCCCATGGGACCCGTCCTTCCCCGCTGGCTCTAATAATAATAATAATTGTGGTATTTGTTAAGCCTTACTATGTACCAGGCGCTGTTCTAAACGCCAGGATAGATACGAGATCATCAGGTTGGTTGGACACAGTCCCTGTCCCACCTGGGGCTCACGGTCTTAATCCCCATTTTCAGATGAGGGAGAAGTGAAGTGACTTGCCCGAGGTCACGGAGCAGACAAGTGGCGAGGCTGGGATTAGAACAAAGGTCCTCCCACTTCCAGGCCCGGGCTCCATCCACTAAGCCACACTTCTTCCCTCCTTCTCTGTTCCCCCCCGCCCATGGTTGCCTGGGCTGGCATGGTCCAAAGTGCTACTCTGGCCAAGGAAGGAGGCATAGGGGAACCGGCTCAGGGGAACCCACCCTCTCACCGCTCCCCAGAAAATCCCCAACCATCCCTTTTCCCACACTTGTGGCTCCCCCCCCCCCCCCCCACCATCAATCATATTTATTGAGCGCTTACTATGTGCAGAGCACTGTCCTAAGCGCTTGGGAAGTACAAATTGGCAACATATAGAGACAGTCCCTACCCAACAGTGGGCTCACAGTCCTCCCTTCCTCCCAACCCGGACCCCCCCCCCGTCTTTACCAAACCATGACCCGGGTCTTCCCCCCAAACCGGCACCTCCTCTGGGCACCCCCATCAACCGCCTCAACCTGTGGGGATTTTGTTTGTTCTCGACTCGTTCCCTCCTGGCTCTATTATTTCTATCTGCCAGCTCTCTCAACCCCCTCTTAGGTCCTCTGTCCCCTTCTTTAACTTCAGAGTGTGAATCCTGCGGGGATTTGCATCTTTGACCTCACCCCTGTGTCTCCTCGCATGCCTGGGCCAGTGCCCTGCATCCAGTAGATGCCCAGCGTCCCACACAGAGTGCCCGGGGAGAAAACCGCCAATGGTGGCTTTTAGCCCAACCCCGCAGCAACCAGCAGGCCCCTGTCCAGTGGGCTGGCCACCATGGGCAGTGCCCGGGCCAGAGCAGAGCCCCACCTCCGCTTCCTTCACCCGCTGCCCCAACTCCATTTACAACCCCAATCTCACCCCTGACTCGCCGAGGCCTCTCCCCTGGGCCGCTCCTCATCTCTGGGGGCAGGCTGACCGTCACGGGGTGGCCCCATGCCCTGGGACACGAGCCTCTCCTGGTTGTCCCGCACCCTGGGATGCCAACTTCTCCTGGGCACCCTGGGATGCCAGCCTCTCCTGGCTGCCCCTCTGGTTGCCCTTTCCCTGCAAACGGTTCCTTCGGCTTTCAGGCTTCCCACCCCGAGGGTCCGGGATACGCTCCCGACATCCCAGCCCCACCGTGTGCCCTCTCCTGTTGAAGCCCACGGGGTAGGGGTGGGGGGCACCGGCCTGCTGGGCATCTCACCTGGGCTCCTCGATGTTTGGATCCTTTCCTTCTGACTCGCTTCCTCTCACCAATCCCACGGGCTTCCTGGAGGAGGGTCCGGTCTCGGGCCCAAGCCCAGTGAGAGGGATCCTGGGCCTGGATCTGGAACCAGAAGAATGAGAATATGGGGGGGTCAGAGGGGTCCCCGGGGCCTCAGTGACTGCGGGATCAGGCCCGGCAGCCCAAGAGATGCTAATAATGTGAATATGAATGAATAATAATTGTGGTATTTGTTAAGCACTTATTACGTGCCAGGCTCTTAGGCGCTGGGGAGGATACAATAAATTGGGTTGGACACAGTCGCTGTCCCAAATGGGGCTCACAGTTTTAATCCCCATTTTATAGATGAGGGAACTGATGATGATGGTATTTTTTAAGCGCTTACTATGTGCAAAGCACTGTTCTAAGCCCTGGGGAGGTTACAAGGTGATCAGGTTGTCCCACGTGGGGCTCACAGTCTTTATCCCCATTTTCCAGGTGAGGGAACCGAAGCACCGAGAAGTGAAGTGACTCGCCCGGGGTCACCCAGCTGACAAGTGGCGGGGTTGGGATTTGAAGCCATGACCTCTGTCTCCCAAGCCCGGGCTCTTTCCTACTGAGCCACGCTGCTTCCCTGAGACACAGAGAAGTGAAGTGACTTGTCCAAAGTCGCCCAGCGGACAAGTGGCGGAGTCGGGATTAGAACCCAGGTCCTTCTGACTCCTAGGCCCGGGCTCTAGCCACTAGGCCATGCTGCTTGGGGCTGGGAACGTCTGGGAAGATAATCGACCCTGCCGCTCCCAACCTCAGGGATGAATCCATCAGGGTCCCCCAGCAGAGCAGGGAAGCTGTCTGACCTAGTGGAACAAATGCGGGCCGGGGAAACAGGACCCGGGTTCTAATTCCGGCTCTGCCACTTGTCTGCGGTGTGATCACGGGCGAGTCACTTCCCTGGGCCTCGGTTACCTTATCTGTAAAATGGGGATTAAATCCCTCCTTGGACTAAGAGTCCCAGGTGGGACAGGGACTCTTCAACCAGATTGTTTTGTATCTATCCCAGTGCTTAAGACAGTGCTAGGCATCAATCAATAATCAATCGTATTTATTGAGCGCTTACTGTGTGCAGAGCACTGTACTAAGCGCTTGGGAAGTACAAGTTGGCAACCAGATTGTTTTGTATCTATCCCAGTGCTTAGGACAGTGCTAGGCATCAATCAGTCAATCAATCGTATTTATTGAGCACTTACTCTGTGCAGAGCACTGTACTAAGCGCTTGGGAAGTACAAGTTGGCAACCAGATTGTTTTGTATCTATCCCAGTGCTTAGGACAGTGCTAGGCATCAATCAATCAATCGTATTTATTGAGCGCTTACTGTGTGCAGAGCACTGTACTAAGCGCTTGGGAAGTACAAATTGGCAACACATAGAGACGGTCCCCACCCAACAGTGGGCTCACATTTGACAAGTACCATTTAAAAAAAAAAAAAAGTGAGAGGGGAGTGGTGCCGGGGACTGTCCCTGACTTGCTGTGTGACCCTGGGGCAAGTCAGGTGACCTCTCTGGGCTTGTCTGGAAAATGGGGATTAATTAAATCCCTCCTTAGACTGAGTCAATCAATCAATCAATCAAACGTATTTATTGAGCGCTTACTGTGTGCAGAGCACTGGACTAAGCGCTTGGGAAGTCCAAGTTGGCAACATATAGAGACAGTCCCTATAATAATAATAATAATAATGATAGCATTTATTAAGCGCTTACTATGTGCAAAGCACTGTTCTAAGCACTGGGGGGTTACAAGGTGATCAGGTTGTCCCACGGTGGGCTCACAGTCTTCATCCCCATTTTCCAGATGAGGGAACTGAGGCCCAGAGAAGTGAAGTGACTTGCCCAAAGTCACACAGCTGACAGTCGGCGGAGCCGGGATTTGAACCCACGACCTCTGACTTCAAAGCCCGGGCTCTTTCCACCGAGCCACGCTGCTTCCCTACCCAACAGTGGGCTCACAGTCTAAAAGGGGGAGACAGAGAAAAAAACCAAACATACTAACAAAACAAAATGGGACAGGGACTCTTCAACCAGATTGTTTTGAATTTTTCCCAGTGCTTAGGACAGTGCTAGGCATAAACATTTAACAAGTACCATTAAAAAAAAAAAAATGGGAGGGGAGCGGTGTTGGGGACTGTCCCTGACTTGCTGCGTGACCCCGGGGGCAAGTCGGGTGACCTCTCTGGGCTTGTCTCCTTCTCTGGAAAATGGGTACTCAATCATATTTATTGAGCGGAGCACTGTACTAAGCGCTTGGGAAGTCCAAGTTGGCAACATGTAGAGACGGCCCCTACCCAACAGTGGGGTCCCAGTCGAATGATGCCCGTTGGCCCGTCCCCGGGTCCCAGGGATGTTGTGAGACAACAAGGGATGGCTGCTGTGGATGTTACCCCCAACCACCCACCTACCTGGGGAAGTTGGGGGGGTTCACAGAGGGATTGGCCTTTCTGCTGGGACGAGGGGAGCGCTCCCACGCACACACCCGGCCCCCTCCGAGCCCCCCGGCCTGACCTGCCGGCACTCCTCCGGGAAGACCCAGGCCCTCCAGTCCATGGCCGCCAGGAACTCGCACCTCAGCCGCAGGAAGTCCCGGTCGAGGTCCTGGGCGGCCGCTCTGCCGAAGAGCACGCGGAGTATCTCCCATTTGGACTCCAGGTCGTCCTCCTCCATGTCGCAGGCGATGAAGCTGCCCTCCCCCCCCCGGGGCACACGGACCCCCGTCAGCCCACCCGGCCGCAGGGGGCTCGGGGCCCTCCTTCCTCCTGGTGGGTGGGGGCCGGGGAGGGGAAGGGATCAGTTTTCCTGGGAGCCGACCGTGTTCCTCTTCATCGTCTTCACCGTCAGTGCTTTGCACATAGTAAGCACTTAATAATAATAATAATGTTGGCATTTGTTAAGCGCTTACTATGTGCAAAGCACCGTTCTAAGCGCTGGGGGGGATGCAAAGTGATCAGGTTGTCCCATGTGGGGTTCACAGTCTTAATCCCCGTTTTACAGATGAGGTAACTGAGGCTCAGAGAAATTAAGTGACTTGCCCAAGGTCACACAGCAGACATGTGGCGGAGGCGGGATTCGAACCCATGACCTCTGACTCCAAAGCCCGGGCTCTTTCCACTGAGCCATGCTGCTTAGAGGAGCAACCTTGGGCAAGTCACTTAACTTCTCTGAGCCTCAGTTACCCCATCTGTAAAAATGGGGATTAAGACTGTGAGCCCTACGTGGGACAATTTGATCACATTGTATCCCCCCCAGCGCTTAGAACGGTGCTTTGCACATAGTAAGCGCTTAACAAATGCCGTGATTATTATTATTATTAAGCAGCGTGGCTCAGTGGAAAGAGCCCGGGCTTTGGAGTCAGGGGTCATGGGTTCAAATCCTGACTCCACCAATTCTCAGCCGTGTGACCTCTTCTCTGTGCCTCAGTTACCTCAACTGTAAAATGGGGATGAAGACTGTGAGCCCCCCGTGGGACAACCTGATCACCTTGTAACCTCCACAGCGCTTAGAACAGTGCTTGGCACATAGTAAGCGCTTAATAAATGCTCTTATTATTATTATTATTATACGATGCTACTTGTACATATTTACTATTCTATTTATTTTGTTAATGATGTGCATCTAGCTTCACTTCTATTTATTCTGATGACTTGACACCTGTCCACATGCTTTGTTTTGTTGTCTGTCTCCCCACTCTAGACTGTGAGCCCATTGTTGGGTAGGGACCGTCTCTATATGTTGCCAACTTGGACTTCCCAAGCGCTTAGTACAGGGCTCCGCACACAGTAAGCGCTCAATAAATACGACTGAATGAATGAATCAGACGACGATGATAGTGATACTTGTTAGGCGTTTCCTATGTGCCGAGCATTGTCCTAAAGGCTAATCAGTCCCTATCCTATATGAGGCTCACAGTCTTAGGGGGACGATGAACAGGTATTTTATACGCGAGGAAACTGCGGCACAGAGAAGTTGGGACTTACCCAAGGCCACGCGGCAGACGGCGGAGCCAGGATTAGAACCCAGTTCCTCGGATTTCCAGGCCTGTGGTCTTTCCACTAGGCCACCCTGCTTCCCTACGGAGCCAGGGAGTTGCTCACCAGGACCGGTGGTCTCAGGCTCCCAGGTAGGCCGGGGGGACGGGCTCCCGACCCCTGTGTCCGGCGGGGTTGCCCAGGCCCCCGCCCTGCCACCCGCCGGGCCCCTTGGGGGGTACTCACAGGGCCAGGAAGAAGTGTATCCGGGTGTAGGAATCGGCGGGGAGCCCAACGCGGCTGAAGTAGGCCACCACCATGGACAGCAGGAACTGCGGGCGGCGGACACCGCGGGGGTCAGGAGGGTGGGGACCCATCCGTCCGGCCTCAGGACCTCGGGGCTTCCGAGTGCGGGGCACGCAGGGGGTCCTGCGGGTGGTTCTGCGCCGCCACTCCCTCCCGCCACCCGCCTGACCTCTGACCCCCTCGGCCCCCCGGGCCTCTGCCCTCCCTCAGGCCTGGCGAGGCAAGGATGCCCGTCCTGGGGTGCGGGGCTCCAGCCGAAGTCTCCCCCCTCCCAGCCCCATCCCCACCACGGCCTGCCCCCCGCACCTTGTCGGACACCCGGAACTCGCGGTCCAGGTCGAGGCACCGCTGCACGACGGGATCCCCTGCCGAGGGGAACGGCCCGACTGCCGGAGGCCGCCCGGGGCCCGGCCCGACCCCCGAGGGGCTGCACCCCTCCCCGAAACAGAACCGCTCACCGTCGCCGGGCCTCCTCCCCGGGGGGCGCGGGGGCAGGAGCCAGGCCCGGCCTGGTGCCGGCCTGCCCTCTCCTACCCAAGAGCCGATAGAAAGCATCCAGGTCCTCGGGCTGAACGGCGGCGGCGGGGGCTGGGGGCGGCCTGTGGCGCTTCAACCGGATCCTCGTGTCGCCCAGCCGGTCCACGGCCCACCACGGACGCTTCCTCCGGACGCGGCCCGCCGGGGCCAGCGCCGCCACAACCGGACTCCGGCCCCGGCCCCAGGCCCACCACCCTGCAGGGACGGAGCACAGCGGCGTCGGGGACACGTTCGGGGGTGGCAGGGCGTCTTCCCCCGGCCCCTCTGTGCCGGGCCAGGCAGGGAAGGCGTCCGCTAGATTGTTGGGTTGCCCTTCCCAAGCGTTTAGTACAGTGCTCGGCACACAGTAGGTGCTCGGTACATAGGATTGACAGCCTAGGTATCCACCCAGCCTGCCCCTCCCATTCCCACCCCCCAGGGTGGTGATAATAATAATAATAATAATATAGCATTTATTAAGCGCTTACTATGTGCAAAGCACTGTTCTAGAGAGAAGCAGTGGAAAGAGCCTGGGCTTTGGAGTCAAAGGTCAGGGGTTCAAATCCCAGCTCCGCCAATTGTCAGCTGCGTGACTTTGGGCAAGTCACCTCACTTCTCTGTGCCTCAGTTACCTCATCTGTAAAATGGGGATGAAGACCGGGAGCCCCCCGTGGGACAACCTGATCACCTTGTAACCTCCCCAGTGCTTAGGACAGTGCTTTGCACATAGTAAGCGCTTAATAAATGCCATCATTATTATTATTATTCTAAGCTCTGAGGAGGTTACAAGGTGATTAGGTTGTCCCACAGGGGGCTCACAGTATTAATAGCACTTCATGCAGTGCTCGGCACACAGTAAGCGCTCAATAAATACAATTGAATGAATGCCAACTTGTACTTCCCAAGTGCTTAGTACAGTGCTCTGCACACTGTAAGCGTTCAATAAATATGACTGACTGAATGAATGAATGAACAATCTCCATTTTACAATTGAGGTAACTGAGGCACAGAGAAGTGACTTGCCTAAAGTCACCCAGCTGACAATTGGCAGAGCCGGGATTTGAACCCATGACCTCCGACTCCAAAGCCCGGGCTCTTTCCACTGAGCCACACCGCTTCTGGTAGTTGGGGTTCGGGGGGCCTGGGTTGAGGAGCCGGGCGGAGGGTTACATCCCTCCCTCCTTCCCTCCCCCAGACCACCCGGAGCTGACACCATCGGGTCCGTGGGCAGCTGCCAGAGGTGTTGATGGGCGGGGGTGTCCTGGACCAGGGGCCAGGGGCCAGTTTGCTCCCTCACCCTTAGGTTTCATTGTCCTCTCTCAAGCGCTTAGTATAGTGCTCTGCACACAGTAAGCGCTCAATAGAGTTGATTGATTCTCCCCACAGTGGTGCCCAGGGCCGAAGGGTTGGGGAAATGGGAGAGGGGGGCAAGTTCCTTGAGGGAGGGGAGACTCATGGTCTCATCCCAGCAGTTGGCAGAGCAGGGGGCCGGCAGGAAGTCTGCAGCTCGCGGAGATGGAGCACAGCTGGACTGGTCCGGGCCCTGAACCTCAGACCCGGCCAGCGAAGGTCACGGGGCTGGGCAGGGGGGTGAATTTATTATTTTCCTGATTTTTTATTTAAGGTATTTGTTAAGCGCTATGTGTCAGGCACTGTGCTAGGTGGCTCTGCCACTTAATTTCTCTGTGCCTCAGTTCCCTCATCTGTAAAATGGGGATGAAGACTGTGAGCCCGCCGTGGGACAACCTGATCACTTTGAGAACAGTGCTTTACGCATGGTAAGCACTTAATACGTGCCATTATTATTATTATTATTATTATTATTATTCCCTGGGGTAGATACAAGCTAGCCAGGTTGGACACAATCCCTGCCCCACCCGGGGTTCACAGTCTTAATCCCCAAATTTCAGATGAGGAACCGGAGGCCCAGAAAATTGAAGCGACTTGCCCCAGGTCACTCAGCAGATAAGCGTCGGAGCCGGGCGAGAGCCCAGGTCCTTCTGACTCCCAAGCCAGTGCTCTAACCACTAGACCACCGTGCTTCCCTGGGGGTAGGGATTGAGGGGTCCCTGGATGAACTCCTGAAATTGGGGGCTCTTCCTGGCCTGGGCTGGGAGGTGGGGGGTGGCTTGTGTTTGTGGGGGGCACCAGGTTTTCCCCTTCCAAGAGCCCCTGGACACTTGTGCCTCAGTTTCCCCAGCCCTAGATAGGGGTTGGGCCTCACCTATCTTCCTCAGGGCCCCTCCCATCTGGGAGGGTCCGGGCGGGGAGGTCGGGGTCCTTGGGGCTGGATCTCCTCCCGGCTCAGGGCTCCGTGTTCGCTGCCCGCCTAACACCCAGCCGGGCGGGCACCCCCTGCCCGTCTGACCCTGGGGGGACCCCTGGGTGCCTCCTGGGCACCCCCAGGGGTCCGAGGCCTGGAGGTTTGGGGGCTCGGCCCTGAGGCCTATCTTTGAAGCCCCTTGGGTTGGACGGGCTTAACCCTGGGCCCACCCCTGGGCACCCCCAGGGGTCCGAGGCCTGGAGGTTTGGGGGTTTGGCCCTGAGGCCTATCCTTGAAGCCCCTTGGGTTGGACGGGCTTAACCCTGGGCCCACCCCTGGGCACCCCCAGGGGTCCGAGGCCTGGAGGTTTGGGGGTTTGGCCCTGAGGCCTATCCTTGAAGCCCCTTGGGTTGGACGGGCTTAACCCTGGGCCCACCCCTGGGCAACCCCAAGGGTCCGAGGCCTGGAGGTTTGGGGGCTCAGCCCTGAGGCCTATCCTTGAAGCCCCTTGGGTTGGACGGGCTTAACCCTGGGCCCACCCCTGGGCAACCCCAGGGGTCCGAGGCCTGGAGGTTTGGGGGCTCAGCCCTGAGGCCTATCCTCAAAGCCCCTTGGGTTGGACGGGCTTAACCCTGGGCCCACCCGTGGGCAACCCCAGGGGTCCGAGGCCTGGAGGTTTGGGGGCTCAGCCCTGAGGCCTACCCTTGAAGCCCCTTGGGTTGGATGGGCTTAACTCTGGACCCACCCCTGGAGGTTTGGGGGCTCAGTCCTGAGGCCTATCCTTGAAGCCCCTTGGGTTAGATGGGCTTAACCCTGGGCCCACCCCTGGGCACCCCCAGGGGTCCGAGGCCTGGAGGTTTGGGGACTGGGCCCTGAGGCCTATCCTCGAAGCCCCTTGGGTTGGACAGGCCGGTCCTGGGGGAGGGTTGTGTGTGTGTGTGTGTATTTGGGGGGTCCCTCCGGGGGTCCCGTGGGCCCCACCGGGCTGTAGCCAACGTAGGCCCCACTTAGGCCCCAGGCCTGGGCCAAGGCCCGCCCAGCAGACCCCGTCGGGGGTCCGACCGGGGTCAAGGGTCAGGGGTCAGGGGTCGGGGCCCAGGCTTGGGAGCAGCACGTGGGCCGGGGCTGGGAACCGCCCTCCAGGTCTGGCCGGCGACCCCCACCCCCCACCCCCTAACGGTGGGCGGCCGTGAACGGGTTAACCTCCGGCCCCCAGGGTGGGTCCCCGGCCCCCTCCCCTTAGCGGGGATGGGGGGGGGGCGTGGGGGGGGGGGGACGGCCTGGGCCCCTCCGCCCCTGCGGCAGGCCGGGAGAGGGGCCCCCAAACTGCCTTTCCACCAGGGAGCAAGGGCGCGGCCGGGAACGGGTTAAAGCCCCCTCCCCCAGCCTGGTCCCGGCCCGGCCCCGCGGAGGGTTCTGGGAGAGACACCCCCACCCCGGGGCAGCATGGGAAGAGCATCATCATCATCATCATAAATTGTATTTATTGAGCGCTTACTGTGTGCAGAGCACTGTACTAAGCGCTTGGGAAGTACAAATTGGCAACATACAGAGACAGTCCCTACCCAACAGTGGGCTCACAGTCTAAAAGGGGGAGAAAAGGGGGACTGCTCTAAAAGAGCATTTCTCAGGGCTGCCCCACCGGGCCTCCCCCTCCTAGTAGAGGCCCACCCATCTCTTCCCAACTTCGGCCCTTCCCTCCCTCAGCAACCTCACCCGGTCCCCCACCTTGGCCCCCCGTGGGCTCCTCCCTCCCCTCTCACTGCCCCTACTTCCCACACCTCATCATCAGTTGCAATAATAATAATAATGACGGCATTTATTAAGCGCTTACTATGTGCAAAGCACTGTTCTAAACTCTGGGGAGGTTACAGGGTGATCGGGTTGTCCCACGGGGTGCTCACAGTCTTCATCCCCATTTTACAGATGAGGGAACCGAGGGCCAGAGAAGTGACGTGGCTTGCCCAAAGTCACACAGCTGACTGTTGGCGGAGTGGGGATTTGAACCCACGACCTCTGACTCCAAAGCCCATGCTCTTTTCATTGAGCCACGCTGCTTCATCAACATTATCATCATCAGCAGCAGCAATAATAATAATAACGATGGCATTTATTAAGCGCTTACTATGTGCAAAGCACTGTTCTAAGCGCTGCAGAGGTTACAAGGTGATCGGGTTGTCCCATGGTGGGGGCTCACAGTCTTCATCCCCATTTGACAGATGAGGGAACCGAGGGCTAGAGAAGTGAAGTGACTTGCCCAAAGCCACACAGCTGACTGTTGGCAGAGCTGGATTTGAACCCATGGCCTCTGACTCCAAAGCCTGTGCTCTTTCCATTGAGTCATGCTGCTTCGTCATCATCATCATCGTCAGCAATAATAATAATAATGATGGCATTTATTATGCACTTACTATGTGCAAAGCACTGTTCTAAGCTCTGGGGAGGTTGCAAGGTGATCAGGTTGTCCCACGGGGGGCTCATAGTCTTCATCCCCATTTGACAGATGAGGGAACTGAGGCCCAGAGAAGTGAAGTGACTTGCCCAAAGTCACCCAGCTGACAATTGGCAGAGCCGGGATTTGAACCCCGGACTTCTGACTCCAAAGCCCGGGCTCTTTCCACTGAGCCACACTGCTTTTCTAATAGTATTGATTGAGTGCTAACTGTGTGGAGAACACTGGTAAGGAGCTCGCTGTGGGCCGGGACTGTCTCTCTTCAGTACTGTATTGTGCTTTCCCAATCGCTTAGTGCTCTGCCCACAGTAATTTAATTTAATGATGGCATTTATTAAGCGCTTACTATGTGCAAAGCACTGTTCTAAGCGCTGGATAATAATGATGGTGTTTGTTAAGCGCTTACTATGTGCAAAGCACTGTTCTAAGCGCTGGATAATAATGATGGTATTTGTTAAGCGCTTACTATGTGCAAAGCACTGTTCTAAGCGCTGGATAATAATGATGGTATTTGTTAAGCGCTTACTATGTGCAAAGCACTGTTCTAAGCGCTGGATAATAATGATGGTGTTTGTTAAGCGCTTACTATGTGCAAAGCACTGTTCTAAGCGCTGGATAATAATGATGGTATTTGTTAAGCGCTTACTATGTGCAAAGCACTGTTCTAAGCGCTGGATAATAATGATGGTATTTGTTAAGCGCTTACTATGTGCAAAGCACTGTTCTAAGCGCTGGATAATAATGATGGTGTTTGTTAAGCGCTTACTATGTGCAAAGCACTGTTCTAAGCGCTGGATAATAATGATGGTATTTGTTAAGCGCTTACTATGTGCAAAGCACTGTCCTAAGCACTGGATAATAATGATGGTATTTTTTAAGTGCTTACTAAGTGCAAAGCACTGTTCTAAGCGCTGGGGAGGTTACAAGGTAATCAGGTTGTCCCACGGGGGGCTCACGGTTTTAATCCCCATTTTACAGATGAGGTCACTGAGGCCCAGAGAGGTTAAATGACTTGCCCAGAGTCACACAGCTGACAAGCGGTGGAGCAGGGATTTGAACCCATGACCTGTGACTCCAAAGCCTGGGCTCTTTCCACTGAGGCACGCTGCTTCTCTAATGGTTTTGACTGCGTGCTAACTGTGTGCAGAACACTGGTAAGGAGCTCGCGGTGGGCCGGGATTGTCTCTCTTCAATACTGTATTGTGCTTTCCCAATTGCTCAGTGCTCTGCCTACAGTAATTTAATTTAATTTAATTAATGATGGCATTTATTAAGCACTTACTATGTGCAACGCACTGTTCTAAGCGCTGGATAATAATGATGGCATTTGTTAAACGCTTACTATGTGCAAAGTACTGTTCTAAGCGCTGGGGAGGTTACAAGGTGATCAGGTTGTCCCACAGGGGGGCTCATGGTTTTGATCCCCATTTTACAGATGAGGTCACTGAGGCCCAGAGAGGTTAAATGACTTGCCCAAAGTCACACAGCTGGCAAGCGGCGGAGTCAGGATTAGAACCCATGACCTCTGACTCCAAAGCCCGTGCTCTTTCCACTGAGCCGCACTGCTTCTCTAATTGAGTGCTTATTGATTGAGTGCTTACTGTGTGCAGAGCACTGGTAAGGAGCTCGCTGTGGGCAGGGATTGTCTCTCTACTATATTGTGCTTTCCCAATCGCTTAGTGCTCTGCTCATGGTAATTTAATTTAATAATGGCATTTATTAAGCACTTACTATGTGCAAAGCACTGTTCTAAGCGCTGGATAATAATGATGGTATTTGTTAAGCACTTACTATGTGCAAGCACTGTTCTAAGCACTGGGGAGATTACAAGGTGATCAGGTTGTCCCACAGAGGTCTCATGGTTTTAATCCCCATTTTACAGATGAGGTCATTGAGGCCCAGAGAGGTTAAATGACTTTCCCAGAGTCACACAGCTGACAAGCGGTGGAGCGGGGATTTGAACCCATGACCTGTGACTCCAAAGCCCGGGCTCTTTCCACTGAACCACACTGCTTCTCTAATTGAGTGCTTATTGATTGAGTGCGTACTGTGTGCAGAGCACTGGTAAGGAGCTTGCTGTGGGCAGGGATTGTCTCTCTACTATATTGTGCTTTCCCAATCGCTTAGTGCTCTGCCCATAGTAATTTAATTTAATGATGGCATTTATTAAGCGCTTACTATGTGCAAAGCACTGTTCTAAGCGCTGGATAATAATGATGGTATTTGTGAAGCGCTTACTAGGTGCAAAGCACTGTTCTAAGCGCTGGGGAGGTTACAAGGTGATCAGGTTGTCCCACGGGGGGGCTCACGGTTTTAATCCCCATTTTACAGATGAGGTCACTGAGGCCCAGAGAAGTTAAATGACTTGCCCAGAGTCACACAGCTGACAAGCGGCGGAGCCGGGATTTGAACCCATGACCTCTGACTCCAAAGCCCGTGTTCTTTCCACCGAGCCACGCTGCTTCCCCCAAGTAAGCGCTCAGTAAATACGATTGGATGAATGAATGAACTTGTGAGAGAACCACACAGAGTTTGTAGACACAATCCCTTCCATCAATTCTTTCATTCATTCAATTGTATTTATTGAGCGCTTCCTGTGTGCAGAGCACTGTACTAAGCGCTTGGGATGTCCAAGTTGGCAACATCTAGAGCCGGTCCCTACCCAACAGCGGGCTCACAGTCTAGAAGGGGGAGACAGACAACAGAACAAAACATGTGGACGGGTGTCAAGTCATCAGAATAAGTAGAAAGTAAAGCTAGATGCACATCATTAACAAAATCAATAGAATAGTAAATATGGACAAGTCAAATAGAGTAATCAATCTGTACAAACATATATACAGGTGCTGTATACCTGTATATATGTATATATGTTTGTACATATTTATTACTCTATTTATTTATTTATTTTACTTGTACATATCTATTCTACTTATTTTATTTTGTTAATATGTTTGGTTTTGTTCTCTGTCTCCCCCTTTTAGACTGTGAGCCCACTGTTGGGTAGGGACTGTCTCTATATGTTGCCAACTTGTACTTCCCAAGCGCTTAGTACAGTGCTCTGCACACAGTAAGCGCTCAATAAATACGATTGATTGATTGATTGATACTAGCAAAATAAAATAAATAGAATAGATTTGTACAAGTAAAATAAATAAATAAATAGAGTAATAAATGTGTACAAACATATATACATATACAGGTGCTGTGGGGAAGGGAAGGAGGTAAGATGGGGGGGATGGAGAGGGGGACTAGGGGGAGAGGAAGGAAGGGGCTCAGTCTGGGAAGGCCTCCTGGAGGAAGTGAGCTCTCATTAAGCGCATACTATGTGCAAAGCACTGTTCTAAGCGCTGGGGAGTTTACAAGGTGATCAGGTTGTCCCACAGGGGGCTCACAGTCTTAATTCCCATTTTACAGATGAGGGAACTGAAGCCCAGAGAAGTGAAGTGACTTGCCCAAAGTCACACAGCTGGCAAGTGGCAGAGCCAGAATTTGAACCCATGACCTCTGACTCCAAAGCCCGGGCTCTTTCCACTGAGCCACGCTGCTTCTTATGGTTAAGGAAGCACTTAACCATACAAAAAATTATATTAAATTCAAAAGCCTTTCCAACGATTTGTACTTCCCGAGCGCTTACTTCCCAGTACTTCCCAGTGCTTACTTAACCATAAGAAAAATTATATTAAATTCAGAAGCCTGTCCAACAATTTGTACTTCCCAAGCGCTTACTTCCCAGTACTTCCCAGTGCTTACTTAACCATAAGAAAAATTATATTAAATTCAAAAGCCTGTCCAACGATTTGTACTTCCCAAGCGCTTACTTCCCAGTACTTCCCAGTGCTTACTTAACCATAAGAAAAATTATAGTAAATTCAAAAGCCTTTCCAACAATTTGTACTTTCCAAGCGCTTACTTCCCAGTACTTCCCAGTGCTTACTTAACCATAAGAAAAATTATAGTAAATTCGAAAGCCTTTCCAACGATTTGTACTTCCCAAGCACTTACTTCCCGGTACTTCCCAGTGCTTACTTAACCATAAGAAAAATTATATTATATTCAAAAGCCTTTCCAACAATTTGTACCTCCCAAGCGCTTACTTCCCAGTACTTCCCAGTGCTTACTTAACCAAAAGAAAAATTATATTAAATTCAAAAGCCTTTCCAACCATTTGTACTTCCCAAGCGCTTACTTCCCGGTACTTCCCAGTGCTTACTTAATCATAAGAAAAATTATATTAAATTCAAAAGCCTTTCCAACGATTTGTACTTCCCAAGCGCTTACTTCCCAGTACTTCCCAGTACTTACTTAACCATAAGAAAAATTATATTAAATTCAGAAGCCTTTCCAACGATTTGTACTTCCCAAGCGCTTACTTCCCGGTACTTCCCAGTGCTTACTTAATCATAAGAAAAATTATATTAAATTCAGAAGGCTTTCCAACGATTTGTACTTCCCAAGCGCTTACTTCCCAGTACTTCCCAGTGCTTACTTAACCATAAGAAAAATTATATTAAATTCAAAAGCCTTTCCAACGATTTGTACCTCCCAAGTGCTTACTTCCCGGTACTTCCCAGTGCTTAATTAACCATAAGAAAAATTATATTAAATTCAAAAGCCTTTCCAACAATTTGTACTTCCCAAGCGCTTACTTCCCAGTACTTCCCAGTGCTTACTTAGCCATAAGAAAAATTATAGTAAATTCAAAAGGCTTTCCAACGATTTGTACTTCCCAAGCGCTTACTTCCCAGTACTTCCCAAGTGCTTACTTAACCATAAGAAAAATTATATTAAATTCAAAAGCCTTTCCAACGATTTGTACTTCCCAAGCGCTTACTTCCCAGTACTTCCCAGTGTTTACTTAACCATAAGAAAAATCATATTAAATTCAAAAGCCTGTCCAACAATTTGTACTTCCCAAGCGCTTACTTTCCAGTACTTCCCAGTGCTTACTTAGCCATAAGAAAAATTATAGTAAATTCAAAAGGCTTTCCAACGATTTGTACTTCCCAAGCGCTTACTTCCCAGTACTTCCCAAGTGCTTACTTGACCATAAGAAAAATTATATTAAATTCAAAAGCCTTTCCAACGATTTGTACTTCCCAAGCGCTTACTTCCCAGTACTTCCCAGTGTTTACTTAACCATAAGAAAAATCATATTAAATTCAAAAGCCTGTCCAACAATTTGTACTTCCCAAGCGCTTACTTTCCAGTACTTCCCAGTGCTTACTTAACCATAAGAAAAATTATATTAAATTCAAAAGCCTTTCCAACAATTTGTACTTCCCAAGCGCTTACTTCCCAGTACTTCCCAGTGCTTACTTAGCCATAAGAAAAATTATAGTAAATTCAAAAGGCTTTCCAACGATTTGTACTTCCCAAGCGCTTACTTCCCAGTACTTCCCGAGTGCTTACTTGACCATAAGAAAAATTATATTAAATTCAAAAGCCTTTCCAACGATTTGTACTTCCCAAGCGCTTACTTCCCAGTACTTCCCAGTGTTTACTTAACCATAAGAAAAATCATATTAAATTCAAAAGCCTGTCCAACAATTTGTACTTCCCAAGCGCTTACTTTCCAGTACTTCCCAGTGCTTACTTAACCATAAGAAAAATTATATTAAATTCAAAAGCCTTTCCAACAATTTGTACCTCCCAAGTGCTTACTTCCCAGTACTTCCCAGCGCTTACTTAACCATAAGAAAAATTATATTAAATTCAAAAGCCTTTCCAACAATTTGTACCTCCCAAGCGCTTACTTCCCAGTACTTCCCAGTGCTTACTTAACCATAAGAAAAATTATATTAAATTCAAAAGCCTTTCCAATGATTTGTACTTCCCAAGCGCTTACTTCCCAGTACTTCCCAGGGCTTACTTAACCATAAGAAAAATTATATTAAATTCAAAAGCCTTTCTAACAATTTGTACGTCCCAAGCATTGAGTCCAGTGCTCTGCACATAGTAAGCGCTCTCTTCCTCCCTTCAAAGCCCTACTGAGAGCTCACCTCCTCCAGGAGGCCTTCCCAGACTGAGCCCCCTCCTTCCTTTCCCCCTCCTCTCCCTCTCCATCCCTCCTTCCCCTCCCCACAGCACCTGTATAAATGTATATATGTTTGTACGGATTTATTACTCTATTTTATTTGTACATATTTATTCTATTTATTTTATTTTGCTAATATGTTTTGTTTTGTTTTCTGTCTCCCCCTTCTAATAATAATGTTGGTTTTTGTTAAGCGCTTACTATGTGCCAAGCACTGTTCTAAGCACTGGGGTAGATACAAGCTAATCAGGTTGTCCCAGGTGGGGCTCGCAGCCTTCATCCCCATTTTCCAGATGAGGGAACTGAGGCCCAGAGAAGTGACCAAGGCCACACAGCTGACAAGTGGCGGGGCTGGGATTTGAACCCATGACCTCTGACTCCAAAGCCCGGGCTCTTTCCACTGAGCCACGCTGAGCCCGCTGTTGGGCCCGCCATACCTCCTTCCCCTCCCCACAGCACCTGTATAAATGTTTGTACTGATTTATTACTCTATTTTATTTGTACATATTTATTCTATTCATTTTATTTTGTTAATCTGTTTTGTTTATAGACTTATAGATTGTGAGCCCACTGTTGGGTAGGGACTGTCTCTATATGTGGCCAACTTGTACTTCCCAAGCGCTTAGTCCAGTGCTCTGCCTATAGTAAGCGCTCAATAAATACGATTGATTGATTGATTGTTTTGTTGTCTGTCTCCCCCTTCTAAACTGTGAGCCCGCTGTTGGGTAGGGACCGTCTCTAGATGTTGCCCACTTGTAGTTCCCAAGCGCTTAGTATAGTGCTCTGCACACAGTGAGTGCTCAGTAAATACGACTGAACAATAATAATAATAATAATAATGGCATTTGTTAAGCGCTTAATATGTGCAAAGCACTGTTCTAAGCACTGGAGGGGATACAAGGTGATCAGGTGACCTGTATATATGTATATATGTTTGTACATATTCATTACTCTATTTATTTATTCATTTATTTTACTTGTACATATCTATTCTATTTTATTTTGTTAGTAGGTTTGGTTTTGTTCTCTGTCTTCCCCTTTTAGACTGTGAGTCCACTGCTGGGTAGGGACTGTCTCTATATGTTGCCAATTTGTACTTCCCAAGCGCTTAGTACAGTGCTCTGCATATAGTAAGCGCTCAATAAATACGGTTGATGATGATGATGATCAGGTTGTCCCGCGTGGGGCTCACAGTCATCATCCCCATTTTACAGATGAGGGAACTGAGGCACAGAGAAGTGAAGTGACTCGCCCAAGGTCACACAGCAGACGTGATACGAACCCCTGACCTCTGACTCCAAAGCCCGGGCTCTTTCTACTGAGCCACGCTGCTCCTCTGCGGACCCCTTGTCTGCTGTGTGACTTTAGGTGTAAGTCACAACTTCTCAGGACCTCAGTTATCTCATCTGTAAAATGGAGATTAATACTGTGAACTGCATATAGGACATGAATGAATGAATGAATGCATCAATATGATTGGATGGATGGATGGATGAATGATTGGATGAATGAATGAATGAATGAATGAATGAATGGTCCTAGTGGTGGGCCTGCAGGGAGCCCAGCGCTCCACTAGATGGCGCCGCTGCCCGGGCTTTCTTGGGCTTCGCCCTGCGGTTCCTTCTGGAGCCGCGTTCTGTTAGATAGTGACCGCGTTAATTAAAAACCTATTCATTCATTCATTCAATCGTATTTATTGAGCGCTTACCGTGTGCAGAGCACTGTACTAAGCGCCTGGGAAGTCCAAGTTGGCAACATCTAGAGACGGTCCCTACCCAACAGCCGGCTCACAGTCTAGGAGGGGGGGGGGACAGACAACAAAACAAAACATATTAACACAGTAAAATAAATCATCATCATCATCATCAATCGTATTTATTGAGCGCTTACTATGTGCAGAGCACTGTACTGAGCGCTTGGGAAGTACAAATTGGCAACATATAGAGACAGTCCCTACCCAACAGTGGGCTCACAGTCTAAAAGGGGGAGACAGAGAACAAAACCAAACATACTAACAAAATAAAATAAATAGAATAGATATGTACAAATAAATTAAATAAATAGAGTAAAAAAATATGTACAAAAACATATATACATATATACAGGTGCTGTGGGGAAGGGAGGGAGGTAAGATGGGGGGATGGAGAGGGGGACGAGGGGGAGAGGAAGGAAGGGGCTCAGTCTGGGAAGGCCTCCTGGAGGAGGTGAGCTCAATAGCATAAATACGTACAAATGAAATAAATAAATGAGTAATAAATACGCACAAACATATATACAGGTGCTGTGGGGAGGGGAAGGAGGTATGGTGGGGGGGATAAGAAGGGGGCTCAGTGTGGGAAGGCCTCCTGGAGGAGGTGAGCTCTCCGTACGGGCTCAAGCACCAATCAATCAATCGTATTTATTGAGCGCTTACTGTGTGCAGAGCACTGGACGAAGCGCTTGGGAAGTACAAGTTGGCAACATAAAGAGACGGCCCCTACGCAACAGTGGGCTCACGCTGATATGAGTGAAACTCATAAAAAATTATGTACCTTTTTATTAAAGATTGTAGCTTTTTAAAAAAAAATTGGCAATTTTATCCAATCAATCAATCAATCAATCGTATTTATTGAGCGCTTACTGTGTGCAGAGCACTGTACTAAGCGCTTGGGAAGTACAAGTCGGCAACACATAGAGACAGTCCCTACCCAACAGTGGGCTCACAGTCTAGAAGGGGGAGACAGAGAACAAAACCAAACATACTAACAAAATAAAATAAATAGAATAGATATGTACAAGTAAGATAAATAAATAGAGTAATAAATAAATACAAACATATATACATATATCCAATGATTCTCCACTGGTGTGGTTGGCATAACTGGTGTGGGAAGGCCTCCTGGAGGAAGTGAGCTCTTTGTACGGGCTCAAGCACCAATCAATCAATCAATCGTATTTATTGAGCGCTTACTGGGTGCAGAGCACTGGACTAAGCGCTTGGGAAGTACAAGTTGGCAACATATAGAGACAATCCCTACGCAACAGTGGGCTCAGACTGATATGAGTGAAACTCATAAAAAATTATGTACCTTCTTATTAAAGATTGTAGCTTTTTAAAAAAAATTTGGCAATTTTATCCAATGATTCTCCACTGGTGTGGGTGGCATAACTGGTGTGGGAAGGCCTCCTGGAGGAGGTGAGCTCTCTGTACGGGCTCAAGCACCAATCAATCAATCAATCGTATTTATTGAGCGCTTACTGTGTGCAGAGCACTGGACTAAGCATTTGGGAAGTACAAGTTGGCAACATATAGAGACAGTCCCTACCCAACAGTGGGCTCACACTGATATGAGTGAAACTCATAAAAAATTATGTACCTTTTTATTAAAGATTATAGCTTTTTAAAAAAAAATTTGGCAATTTGATCCAATGATTCTCCACTGGTGTGGGTGGCATAACTTTTCTCCTGCCCAGAAAAGGGCCATATAAGGTTTTTTTTTTTTAAAAAAATGGGTCTTCAAGGATAAATGTCCCATGGGACTGTGGGATGGCCCTGGCCACATCCCCATTACCAACCTACTGGGTGAGTAGCACTGTACTAAGCACTGGGAAAACAAAACAGCAGGTGAGTATTAGACACGGTCCCTGCCACTCCCAGGGTTCACAGTCTAAGAATAAAGGGGGAGATTTTTGGTTATAGACATGGTAGGAGAGATGAAACAAGAAAAACACAAAATCGACATTCATTTCTTTCATTCAATCGTATTTATTGAGCACTTACTGTGTGCAGAGCACTGTGCTAAGTGCTTCAATCGTATTTATTGAGCGCTTACTGTGTGTAGTAATTGGAAAGTACAGCATGGCAACAGATAGAGACGGTCCCTACCCAATAACGGGCTCACAGACTAGAAGGGGGAGACAGACAACAAAACACGTAGACAGGTGTCAATACCATCAAAAGAAATAGAATTATGGATAGATACACATCATTAATAAAAGAGAGTAATAAATAGGTACAAATAGAAGATTGTGAGCCTGCTGTTGGGTAGGGACCATCTTTATATGTTGCCAACTTGTACTTCCCAAGTGCTTAGTCCAGTGCTCTGCACACAGTAAGCGCTCAATAAATACGATTGAATAAATGAATGAAACAAGAAAAACACACAATCGAGATTCATTCATTCATTCAATCATATTTATTGAGCGCTTACTGTGTGCAGAGCACCATACTAAGCACTTCAATTGTATTTGTTGAGCACTTACTGTGTGCAGTAATTGGGAAGTACAGCATGGCAACAGATAGAGACGGTCCCTACCCAATAACAGGCTCACAGACTAGAAGGGGGAGACAGACAACAAAACACATAGACAGGTGTCAATACCATCAAAATAAATAGAATTATAGATAGACACACATCATTAATAAAAGAGAGTAATAAATAGGTACAACTAGAAGACTGTGAGCCCGCTGTTGGGTAGGGACCGTCTCTATATGTTGCCAACTTGTACTTCCCAAGCGCTTAGTACAGTGCTCTGCACACAGTAAGCGCTTAATAAATACGACTGAAAGAATGAAGTGACTTGCCACAGCGGACAAGTGGCGGAGCTGGGATTAGAACCCAGGTCCTTCCGACCAGCCGCTTTACAGCTGATACCTTCTCCAGATAATCATAATAATACTAATACTAATAATGGTATTTATTAAGCGCTTACTATGTGCAAAGCACTGTTCTAAGCGCTGGGGAGGTTACAAGGTGATCCATTCTATTTTATTTTGTTAATATGTTTGGTTTTGTTCTCTGTCTCCCCCTTCTAGACTGTGAGCCCACTGTTGGGTAGGGACTGTCTCTAGATGTTGCCAACTTGTACTTCCCAAGCGCTTAGTACAGTGCTCTGCACACAGTAAGTGCTCAATAAATACAATTGATGATGATGATGATGATGATTATTCTCTGGGCCTCAGGTCCCTCATCTGTAAAATGGGGATTAAAACTGTGAGCCCCCCATGGGCCAACCTGATCACCTTGTAACCTCCCCAGTGCTTAGAACAGTGCTTTGCACATAGTAAGCGTTTAACAAATACCATTATTATTATTATTATTATTCTCTGGGCCTCAGTTCCCTCATCTGTAAAATGGGGATTAAGACTGTGAGCCCCCCCATGGGACAACCTGATCACCTTGTAACCTCGCCTGTGCTTAGAACAGTGCTTTGCACATAGTAAGCGCTTAACAAATACCATTATTATTATTATTATTATTGTTATTATTATTATTATTCTCTGGGCTTCAGTCCCCTCATCTGTAAAATGGGGATTAAAACTGTGAGCCCCCCCATGGGCCAACCTGATCACCTTGTAACCTCCCCAGTGCTTAGAATAGTGTTTTGCACATAGTAAGCGCTTAACAAATGCCATTATCATTATTATTATTATTATTCTCTGGGCCTCAGTTCCCTCATCTGTAAAATGGGGATTAAGACTGTGAGTCCCCCGTGGGACAACCTCATCACCTTATAACCTCCCCAGCGCTTAGAACAGTGCTTTGCAAATAGTAAGCACCTAGTAAATGCCATCATTATTATTATTATTATCCAGGATGCCAGTACTTTGTGTTTATTGTTATTTTGTACTCTCCCAAGTACAGTGCTCTGCACACCGTAAAGCGCTCAATAAATACGATTGACCGAATGAATAAACCCACTCAGAAGAGGGGGTTCAGGATGGGGCAGCAGCTGATCGATGGTTTCCCCTCCCTCACCTCACCCACTGTGTAGCTCCCGAGGTTTGCCAGAGCTTTGGCACAGTGTGTTTTCCTCTTTAGGCTCCCTCCTTTTCCCTCCCACCCACACAAGATGGCCCCTTTCCTAGGTTTTCTGTTTTCTGCCTCTCCTTTCCCCCTCTCTTAGCCAGGAATTGGCAAAAACCTCTTTTTTTTTTTAATAATGGCATTTATTAAGCACTTACTATGTGCAGAGCACTGTTCTAAGCGCTGGGGAATTTACAAGGTGATCAGGTTGTCCCCCATGGGGCTCACAGTGTTAATCCCCATTTTACAGACGAGGTAACTGAGGCCCAGAGAAGTTAAGTGACTTGCCCAAAGTCACACAGCTGAGGAGTGGTGGAGCCGGGATTTGAACCCGTGACCTCTGACTCCAAAGCCCAGGCTCTTTCCACTGAGCCACGCTGCTTCTCTTTCTAGGGTGATCCTTCCTTCTAGCTGTCTTCCTCCCTTCAAGGCCCTACTGAGAGCTCACCTCCTCCAGGAGGCCTTCCCAGACTGAGCCCCTTCCTTCCTCTCCCCCTCGTCCCCCTCTCCATCCCCCCATCTTACCTCCTTCTCTTCCCCACAGCACCTGTATATATGTATATACGTTTGTACAGATTTATTACTCTATTTATTTATATTTATTTATTATATATATATATATATATATAATATTTATTTATTTATTTATTTATTTTACTTGTACATATCTATTCTATTTATTTTATTTTGTTAGTATGTTTGGTTTTGTTGTCTGTCTCCCCCTTTTAGACTGTGAGCCCACTGTTGGGTAGGGACTGTCTCTATATGTTGCCAACTTGGACTTCCCAAGCACTTAGTCCAGTGCTCTGCACACAGTAAGCGCTCAATAAATACGATTGATTGATTGATTGATTGATCCTCAACCAGACAGTCTCCGAGGAGAGCCCGCCTGGCTCCCCCGATAACTTCCCAATTAAGAAGCAGCAGGGCCCGAGTAGCAGTTCATTCAATCGTATTTATTAAGCCCTTACGATGTGCAGAGCACTGTCATAATATGGGCAATTGTGGTATTTTTTAAGCGCTTACTAGGTGCCAGGCACTGCACTAAGTGCCGGGGTGGATACAAGCAAATTGGGTTGGATACAGTCCCCGTCCCACATGGGGCTCACAATCTTAATCCCCATTTTACAGATGTGAGCCCGCTGTTGGGTAGGGACCGTCTCTATATGTTGCCACCTTGTACTTCCCAAGCGCTTAGTACAGTGCTCTGCACACAGTAAGCGCTCAATAAATACGATTGAATGAGCGAATGAGGTAACTGAGGCACAGAGAAGTGTAGTGATATGCCCAAGGCCACACAGCAGACAAGTGGCAGAGCGGGGATTAGAACCCATGACCTTCTCACTCCCAGGTTCGTGCTCTATATACTAAGTGCTTGGGAGAGCACAATACAGCGTGGCTCAATGAAAAGAGCCCGGGCTTGGGAGTCAGAGGTCACGGGTTCTAATCCCGGCACTGCCATGTGTCTGCTGTGTGACCTTGGGCAAGTCACTTCACTTCTCTGCGCCTCAGTTCCCTCATCTGTAAAATGGGGATGAAGACTGTGAGCCCCACGTGGGACAACCTGATCACTTTGTATCCTCCCCAGCTCTTAGAACAGTGCTTGGCACATAGTAGGCGCTTAACAAATGCCATTATTATTATTATTATTATTATTAATACAATAATCACCTGACACATTCCCTACCCACAACAAGCTTACAGTCTAGAGGGGGAGGGACACAGACATTGCTATAAATAAATAAAATTACAGATACGGACGTAAGCGCCGTGGGGCAGGGAAGGGGGATGAATAAAGGGAGCAAGTCAGGGCGACGCAGAAGTGAGTGGGAGGAAGAGGAAAGGAGGATCTAGTGGATAGAGCCCGGTTTACGAGTCAGAAGGACCTGGGTTCTAATCCTGACTCGGCCACTTGTCTGTTGTGTGAGCTTGGGCAAGTCACTTAGCTTCCCTGTGCCTCAGTTACCTCATCTACAATTTGGGGATTATTCATTCATTCAATCGTATTTATTGAGCGCTTACTGTGTGCAGAGCACTGTCCTAAGCGCTTGGGAAGTCCAAGTTGGCAACAGATAGAGACGGCCCCCACCCGCCGACGGGCTCACTGTCTAGAAGGGGGAGACAGACAACAAAACAAAACATGTAGACGGGTGTCAAGTCATCAGAATAAATAGAAATACAGGTAGATGCACAACATTAATGAAATAAATAGAATAGTAAATATGTACAAGGAAAATAAATAGAGTAATACATCTGTACAGACATATATACAGGTGCTGTGGGGAGGGGAAGGAGGGAGGGCGGGGGGGATCAATCAATCAATCAATCGTATTGTACTTCCCAAGCGCTTAGTCCAGTGCTCTGCACACAGTAAGCACTCAATAAATACGATTGATGATGATGATGATGATTTATTGAGCGCTTACTGTGTGCAGAGCACTGTACTAAGCGCTTGGGAAGTACAAGTTGGCAACATATAGAGACAGTCCCTACCCAACAGTGGGCTCCCAGTCTAAAAGGGGGAGACAGAGAACAAAACCAAACATACTAACAAAATAAAATAAATAGAATAGATAGGTGCAAGTAAAATAAATAAATAAATAAATAGAGTAATCCAGCTGTACAAACATATCTACAGGTGCTGTGGGGAGGGGAAGGAGGTAGGGCGGGGGAGAGGAAAAAGGGGGCTCAGTCTGGGAAGGCGTCCTGGAGGAGGTGAGCTCTCAGGAGGGCTTTGAAGGGAGGAAGAGAGCGAGCTTGGCCGATGTGCGGAGGGAGGGCATTCCAGACCGGGTGGAGGATGTGGGCCGGGGGTCGACGGCGGGACAGGCGATTAAGAGTGTGAGCACCCTGCGGCCAACCTGATTAGCTTGTATCTACCCCAGCGCTTAGTACAGTGCCCGGCACAGAGTTAGCGCTTAAGAAACGCCATAAAAAAGGGTGGGGTGGGCATCTTTCGACCCTGAGAACGCTGTCCCTCTGGCGAGTGGGAAAAGTGGGGATGGGTCCCTTCCCCATTTTGCGCTGTGCACCTGACTGACCCCACAGGGTGCCCCGGCACTTCCTTCTCCCCCCGATGCTTTGCGCTGGCCACATAGGCTTCCCACAGCTGATTTAGGGGGGTGAAAAGAATCCCCGGCAGCCTGGGGAACAATGGTTTGCAAACCCACTTCCTTCTGCCGTGGTTCCTTGTTGGCATCCAGGGAAATTTCTTGGGTTCCTTATCCATTCTTGCAGTCAGGGCTCCCCATCCCCCCTCCCGCCCAGACTCCTCCAGTGGCTTCCGGCTCCCTCCTGGTGTCGGGCCGAGGGCCGTCACTGGCCCCGTTTGACAACAGACGGGCCAGTTCTCCGCCGACGTGTTGCTGGATTTGGTGGCGTGGGCCTTCGTGTCCGTTATTTTCACTTTCAGTGTGATTTGGTAGGTTAGGCCTTTAAGTCTGTTATTTTCACTCTCAGTGCCCGGACGGTGGCTCCCGCCATTGAGTTCTGAAGCTCAGTTCACTAGGGCCCGGGGAGGGGGGATTTAGGAGATTGGGAGGGGGGCCTAGGGGGTCTGGAGCCCACCCCACACAGAGAAAAGCCCATTATGTTTGGGTGGAGTCATTTCAAATTGGGGGGACTCCCACAAAATGGTGGCCGCGTGAAATCATCACATCACTGCATCCTGGCATAGCACGTGTGACGGCACTCGCGTCTCGGGGTCTGGTTTTCTGGAGTTGCCAACCACCCTCCCTCTGCCCCAGGACCAGATCCCCTCTGTCCTCCATTCTGGAGCTTAGGATGGCTGATGAGATGGCTCCATTCTGGAGTTCTCTTCTCCCACCCACTTCTGCATCAGTCTTTTAGACTGTGAGCCCACTGTTGGGTAGGGACTGTCTCTATATGTTGCCAGCTTGTACTTCCCAAGCACTTAGTACGGTGCTCTGCACATAGTAAGCGCTCAATAAATACGATTGATGACGATGATGATGATGAGATGGCTCCATTCTGGAGTTCTCTTCTCCCACCCACTTCTTCATCAGTCTTTTTAGACCGTGAGCCCACTGTTCGGTAGGGACTGTCTGTATATGTTGCCAGTTTGTACTTCCCAAGCACTTAGTACAGTGCTCTGCACATAGTAAGCGCTCAATAAATACGATTGATGATGATGATGAGATGGCTCCATTCTGGAGTTCTCTTCTCCCACCCACTTCTGCATCAGTCTTTTTAGACTGTGAGCCCACTGTTGGGTAGGGACTGTCTCTATATGTTGCCAACTTGTACTTCCCAAGCGCTTAGTACAGTGCTCTGCACACAGTAAGCGCTCAATAAATACGATTGATTGATTGAATGATCACCCTGACTTGCTTCCTTTATTCACCGCCCCCCCACCCCCCCGCAGCCCTACACCACTTATGTCCAGATCGGTCATTTATCAATTTATATTAATGTCTTGTCTCCCCCTCTAGGCTGTAAGCTCATTGTGGGCAGGGAATACATCTGTTACAATCAATCAATCGTATTTATTGAGCGCTTACTGTGTGCAGAGCACTGTACTAAGCGCTTGGGAAGTCCAAGTTGGAAACATCTAGAGACGGTCCCTACCCAACAGTGGGCTCACAGTCTAGAAGGGGGAGACAGAGAACAAAACCAAACATAGTAACAAAATGAAATAAATAGAATAGGTATGTACATGTAAAATAAATAAATAAATAAATAGAGTAATAACTATGTACAAACATATATACATATATACAGGTGCTGTGGGGAAGGGAAGGAGGTAAGATGGGGGGGATGGAGGGGGGGACGAGAGGAAGGAGGGGGCACTCTCCCAAGGGCTTAGTAGAGTGCTCTGCACACAGAAAGCGCTCAATAAATACTACCGACTGACTGTACGGGCAGCCAAGGCAAGAAGGCAGGATTCCCAGAGACCCGGCCCCAAGGAATTCTGCTGCGATGGTAGGTGGTGTCCGTCTCTCGGTGTGGGAGTGGGACAGAGAGAAGGACAAAAAGGTAGAAGGGTTGCCAAAGCCTGGGGAGGATTGGGGAGCCAGAAGTTGGGGGGCGGTGTAAGACGTCTTGGGGGGCTACGGAGGAAGGGAAAGGACAGGGAGAGGGTGATGAGGGATAGCTTGGGGGGTGCAGTCAAGCTGAATCATTAAATAATGGAAGACTTTTAGACTGTGAGCCCACTGTTGGGTAGGGACTGTCTCTATATGTTGCCAACTTGTACTTCCCAAGCGCTTAATACAGTGCTCTGCACACAGTAAGTGCTCAATAAATATGATTGGTTGATTGATTGGAAGGATCATCATCATCAGCAGCACTAGGAAAGCAGCATTGCATGGTGGATAGAGCCTCCCCCTTTTCCTCTCCTCTTCCTCCCCTCCCCATCTCCCCCCTCCCCTCCCCACAGCACTTGTATATATTTGTACATATTTATTACTCTATTTTATTAATGTTGGGTATATATCTATAATTCTATTCTGATGGTATGGACACCTGTCTACTTGTTTTGTTGTCTGTCTCCCCCTTCTAGACTGTGAGCCCATTGTTGGGTAGGGACCGTCTCTATATGTTGTTGATTTGTACTTTCCCAAGCGATTAGTACAGTGCTCTGCATGCAGTAAGTGCTCAATAAATACTATTTAATGAATTGAATGAATGAAAGAGCCCGGGCCCGGGAATCAGAAGGATTTGGGTTCTAATAACGCTCAGCCACTTGTCTGCTGTGCGACCTTGGGCAAGTCACTTCACATCTCTGGGCCTCAGTTCCCTCATCTCTAAAATGGGGATTAAGACTGTGGGCCCAATGTGGGACAGGGACTGTGTCCAACCTGATTAGCAGCGCTGTCCTACAGTAAGCACTTAAGAAATAGCACAATTATCATTAGTACTTATCATCATCACTGATATTTATTGAACATTTACTGTGTGCAGAGCAGTGTACAAAGCACTTGGAAAAGTACAGTATAACAGAGTGGGTAAAGGCTTTCCCTGCCTGCAAGGAGCTTACAATCTAGAGGGAGTTACCTAGAACTGGGCTGAAACTGCCCTTTTCCTCCCCAGATTCTGCTCCTCCTTAGAGGCGAGAAGAGCTTTCTGCCAGTCATGGCTCACCCATCTCTCTTTGCATCATGCAAAAACTCCTGGCTGCTGAAGGGATCAATCAATCAATCAATCAATCGTATGTATTGAGCGCTTACTGTGTGCAGAGCACTGTACTAAGCGCTTGGGAAAGTACAAATTCTGCATCGCCCTGACTTGCTTCCTTTATTCATCCCCCCCGCAGCCCTACACCACTTATGTCCAGATCGGTCATTTATCAATTTATATTAATGTCTTGTCTCCCCCTCTAGGCTGTAAGCTCACTGTGGGCAGGGAATACATCTGTTTCAATCAATCAATCAATCAATCAATCGTATTTATTAAGCGCTTACTGTGTGCAGAGCACTGTACTAAGCGCTTGGGAAGTCCAAGTTGGCAACATATAGAGACGGTTCCTACCCAACAGTGGGCTCACAGTCTAGAAGGGGGAGACAGAGAACAAAACCAAACATATTAACAAAATAAAATAAATAGAATAGATACGTACAAGTAAAATAAATAGAGTAATAAATCTGTACAAACATATATGCATATATACAGGTGCTGTGGGGAAGGGAAGGAGGTAAGACGGGGGGATGGAGAGGGGGGCGAGGGGGAGAGGAAGGAGGGGGCTCAATCTGGGAAGGCCTCCTGGAGGAGGTGAGCTCTCAATAGGGCCTTGAAGAGAGGAAGACAGCTAGCTTGGCGGATGTGCAAGTCTACCCGCACTTCCAAATGCTCCGTAACAGTGCTGTGCACATGGTAAGCCCTCAATAAATAGAAATTAAGGTCACATCTCCTCCAAGAGGCCTTCAGAGGTTAAACCCTCTTTTTCTTGGCTCGCTCTCCCATCTACGTCGTCTTGGCTCCTCAATCTCTGACCTTCAGACCCTTGATATTCTCCCCATCCCCAACCCCATGGGACTGATGTTCGTATCTTTAAATTATAAATTATAAATTACTTATTCATATTAATGTCTTTCTCCCCCTCTAGACTGCAAGCTTATTAGGGGAACCTCCTAACCTCCCACCTCCTCCAGGAAGCACTCCCTGATTAAGTTTCCTTCACCCCAGATTAGAGCAGCTCATCAGCCATCCTAAGCTCCAGGGCATTTCTAACTCTACCTACAACTTGTGTATACAGTGATAATGTAATCTACTTTTTCATCACTTATTTATCCATGTATTTTTTTTCCATAATCTGACTAGGAACAGCTGTTGCTCTGTTTGTTCCCCCATTCTCTGTCTCCCCCTTCTAGACTGTGAGCCCGCTGTTGGGTAGGGACCGTCTCTATATGTTGCCAACTTGTACTTCCCAAGCGCTTAGTACAGTGCTCTGCACACAGAAAGCGCTCAATAAATACGTTTGAATGAATGAATGAATGAATTATTCATGAAGCCTGTTATTTTTGCCTCTCTTTCCATTAGATTGTAAGCTCCTCTAGGGCAGGGACCATGTCTTCCAACTCCACTGTACTCTCCTAAGGGCTCAATACAGTGGTCAGTGGTACTATGGACGATGTTGAGGAGGAGGAGGAGGAAAGTAACAATAATTGTGGTATTTGCTAAGTGCTTACTTTGTACTAAGGGCTGGGATAGATGCAAGATAATCAAGCCCCACATGCGGCTCACATTCTTTAGTGGGAGGGAAGAACTGTACTGTATTGTATCTCCATTTTGGAGATGAGGGCACTAAGAAACAGAGAAGTCAAGTGACTTGTCCAAGGTCATACAGCAGGTACGTGGCAGAGCTGGGATTAGAACCCAGGTCCTCTGACTCTCAGGCTTGTGCTCTTTCCACTGGGCCACACTGCTTCTCTAATGGACTAGACAACCCATTCCATTGAGTTGATGATAATGATGATGATGGAGCACATTGGCTTTTCTAAAATCACATCTCCTTCAGGAGATCTTCCGTCTGATTTCCCCCACATCAACACTTCCATATCATCAGCGTGCTCGAACCCTCATTCCCTAAACATTTAGGTACTCACTCCTAAGCCCCACAGCACTTAGGTTCCTATCTGGAAACTCGGCTGCTCGTCCTACCTGTCAATTGTTTCATAATAATAATAATAATGGCATTTATTAAGCACTTACTATGTGCAAAGCACTGTTCTAAGCGCTGGGGAGGTTACAAGGTGATGAGGTTGTCCCACGGGGGGCTCACAGTCTTAATCCCCATTTCACAGATGAGGTAACTGAGGCACGGAGAAGTTAAGTGACTTGCCTAAAGTCACACAGCTGAGAGTTGGCGGAGCTGGGATTTGAACCCCATGACCTCTGACTCCATAGCCTGGGCTCTTTTCACTGAGCCACACTGCTTTTCTAGTGTCGGTCTCCTTGGCTGGATTGCAAGCTTCTTGCGGGCAGGGATCATGTCGAATAACTCTCTTGTAGCAAACTCTCCCAAGCGCTTAGTACAGCGCTCTCCCACCCATCCACTCACCGGCCCCTCGCCCCCATCTCTCTTTGCCTTTCCATCCCTCTCCAGATCATCCCACGCTCCCAAATCAGCCCATTTCCTGTTCCTCCGCTCCCTCTGCTCCACGACCTCCCCTCTCCTCGCTTTCCCGTTCCTCCGTCGGCCTCCCTTTCAACTTTATTGGTTTCCTGTTCTCCTTTGGTTACGTCCTGTTCTCCTGGGTGTTTCCTGGATCTTCCTCCTCAGGCTTTGTCTTCCTTCTCCTGGTTGGGTTTTTTTTTTTCCACCTTCCTGCCCTTTTCTCTCAGCCTCAAACCTCTCCAGTCAATTGTTTTCTTTCCTGCCCGCTCATTTTTTCTTCAATCTTTTTCTACCTTCCCCCAACCCCCTGCTCCGCTCATTTTTTCTTCAATCTTTTTCTACCTTCCCCCAACCCCCTGCTCCGTCCTCTCTGCCTGGTTTCTACTGAGGCCCTACTGAGAGCTCACCTCCTCCAGGAGGCCTTCCCAGACTGAGCCCCTTCCTTCCTCTCCCCCTTGTCCCCCTCTCCATCCCCCGCATCTTACCTCCTTCCCTTCCCCACAGCACCTGTATATATGTATGTATATTTGTACATATTTATCACTCTATTTATTCATTTACTTTACTTGTACCTATCTATTCTATTTATTTTATTTTGTTGGTATGTTTGGTTTTGTTCTCTGTCTCCCCCTTCTAGACTGTGAGCCCGCTGTTGGGTAGGGACTGTTTCTATATGTTGCCAGCTTGTACTTCCCAAGCGCTTAGTACAGTGCTCTGCACACAGTAAGCGCTCAATAAATACGATTGATTGATTGATTTCTCCCCTCTTCCTCCTCTTCCTCTGCGCTGGGGGTCTCAGGCCTTCCCCAACTGCCCCCTCCTCCAGTAAAGATGTTCCCCTTGGGAGAAGAGTGGGAACTGACTTGGGTCTAGAGAAGCAGCGTGGCTCAGTGGAAAGAGCCCGGGCTTTGGAGTCAGAGGTCTTGGGTTCGAATCCCGGCTCCACCACAAGTCCGCTGTGTGACCTTGGGGAAGTCACTTAACTTCTCTGAGCCTCAGTTACCTCATCTGTAAAACGGGGATTGACTGGGAGCCCCACGTGGGACAACCTGATCACATTGTATCCCTCCCAGCACTTAGAACAGTGCTTTGCACATAGTAAGCGCTTAACAAATGCCATTATTATTATTAGTATTACTCAGCAGAGGGGGGAAACCTGCCTCTCCTGCCCGGAGGCGGAGGCACTGAACGAGCTGTGGCTAGGTGGGGTGGCGAGGTGACGGGAGAGTTGTGAGCTGATCTTTTGCAGGCCCAACTGAAGCAATAGATGGTCAAGCAGGGGCTACCTGAATTGCAGCGACAGAAACATCACTCAGAATGACGATGGTATTTATTCAGCGGGGCTTAATCAATGAGCCCAGGAGAGGTTCACAGTGAAAAAAGGAAGGGAAATGGGTATTTTATCCCCCTCTGACAGATTTAGGCCTAGCCAAGTTCAGTGTGTGTGCGTATGTGATTTGTTAGGTACTTACTATGTGCCAGGCACTGTACTCAGCTCGGTAACTCTGCCACACGTCTGCTGGGTGACCTTGGATGAGTCACTTAGCTTCTCTGGGCCTCAGTTACCTGATTCATTCATTCAATCGTATTTATTGAGCGCTTACTGTGTGCAGAGCACTGTACTAAGCTCTTGGGAAGTACAAGTTGGCAACCTGATCCGGAAAGTGGGGATTCAGGCTGTGAGCCCCATGTGGAACATGGACTGTGTCCAACGTGATCAACTTGGATCTACCGCGGCGCTTAGAACAGTGCCCGGCACATAGTAAGCGCTTAAAAAAGACCATAAAAAAAAAATCACAGGCTACCTGCAGAAGAACCCTATTACAGTTCTACTTTCCCCTGAGCCATGAATCGTAAACCCTAGGTACCAAGGGAGAAAACACAGTGGTGAAGCTCTACTCACAGCTTCTAGCTTATCCTGCTTTGGAACTAAAGGCTCAGCAGAGCTATTGGTATTGGTATTAATTATTTTGGTATTGGATATTGTTAATATTTTGCGTTATCTGTGGCCTAGTGGATAGAGCCTGGGCCTGGGAGTAAGAAGGACATGGGTTCTAATCCTGGCTCTGCCACTTGTTTGTTTCGTAACCTTGGGCAAGTCACTTAACTTCCCTGTGCCTCAGTTTCTTCATCTGTAAAATGGGGATTAAGACTGTGAGCCCCACATGGGATAGGGATTGCGTCCAACCTGATAACCTTGTATCTACCCTACAGCTTAGAACAGTGCTTGACACACAATAAGCGCTTAACAAAACCATTATTATTATTATTATGATTATGATTGTCACAACTTCTCAGTGCCTCAGTTTCCTCAACTGCAAAATGGGGATTCAACAGCTGTTCTCCCTCCTACTTAGACTGTGAGCCCCTTGTGGGACAGGGACTGTGTCTGATCTTGTATCTATCCCAGTGCTTAGAACAATAGAGGAGCAGTGTGGCTCAGTGTAAAGAGCACATCCCGCCCTCATCTTACCTCCTTCCTTCCCCACAGCACCTGTATATATGTATATATGTTTGCATGTATTTATTACTCTATTTATTTTACTTGTACATATTCTATTTATTTTATTTTGTTAAATGTTTTCTTTTGTTCTCTATCTCCCCCTTCTAGACTGTGAGCCCACTGTTGGGTAGGGACCGTCTCTATGTGTTGCCAACTTGTACTTCCCAAGCGCTTAGTCCAGTGCTCTGCACACAGTAAGCACTCAATAAATACGATTGAATGAATGGGCTTTGGTGTCCGCGGTCATGGGTTCAAATCCTGGCTCTGCCAATTGCCAGCTGTGTGACTTTGGGCAAGTCGCTTAACTTCCCTGGGCCTCAGTTACCTCATCTGGAAAATGGGGAGGGAGACTGTGAGGGCCCCCCCGTGGGACAACCTGATCACCATGTAACCTCCCCAGCGCTTAGAACAGTGCTTTGCACATAGTAAGCGCTTAATAGATGCTATCATTATCATTAACAATGCTTGACACAGAGTAAGCACTTCACAGACACTGTAAAAAAAAAAAAAAAAGGAGACATCTTCTCAATCTACTAGCCGCAAGTCACTTCAGTTCTCTGTGCCTTAGTTACTTCATCTGAAAAATGGGGATTAAGACTGTGAGCCCCATGGGACATGGACCGTGTCCAACCTGATTAGCTAGTATCTACCCCAGGACTTAATACAGGGCCTGGCACATAGTAAGCTCTTAACAAAAGGCCGCACATACACACACACACACACACACCTAGCAGACAGAGAGAAGGCAGAGCCTATTTTCTGCTCCTCAGGGATGACAAACATCACAAACTTTGGAGGACTGGCAGTTCAGGCAGGCAAAGAGCAGGGGAAATTTCCATCTTACACCCTTGGGTCAGGGTCAGCAAGCGAGACCCATTTCACTGGAGACCAGCTCCTGGCCCTCCTCGGGACATTTCATCATCAATTGTATTTATTGAGCACTTACTATGTGCAGAGCACTGTACTAAGCGCTTGGGAAGTACAAATTGGCAACATATAGAGGCAGTCCTTACCCAACAGTGGGCTCACAGTGTAAAAGACATTTTCTCTCCAAGCGTTTTGAAGAGCTGAGGTTCTTGAGGGTTTATTGTCTCAGAGCCACGCAAAGAAAATTCAGCCTGATGCGGTGAGGGAGGACAATAACTTGGGTATCCGGCTGGAAACGATCTCCACTTAAAGTCGGGGGCAGGACTTTATGTGGATTTAGCTCCAGTTGATTGGCGAAGGAGATATTTTATTCAGGTATTTGTTAAGAGCTTACTATGTGTCAAGCACGGTTCTAATCGGTTCGGATGAAGTCCCTGTCCCTCAGGGACCTCACAGTCTAAGTAGGAGGGAGAACAGGTATTAAATCCCCGTTTTACAGACGAGGAAACTGAGGTTCAAGGGAGAGAAGTGATTGGCCAAGGTCACAGAGCAGACAAGTGGCGAAGCTGGGATTAGAACCCAGATCCTCTGACTCTCCCCCCTTTCTACTCCCCTTTCCACGAGGCCGTGGGAGTAGAAATCCTCTCTTTCTGTCTCACTTTCCACAGATGGACATTCCTCCTTGAATAATGAGAGGCGACCACCGTCAGCAAGGAATAATTCCTGTCAGTCCGTCCGTCCGTCAGTCCGTCGATCCGTGACTTGGGTCATCTCTGTGATGAGTGAACTGAACTGCATTTAAGAAAAATTTTCCCCCCAGGTTCTAGTGTGAATGATCAATCAATCAATCAATTGTATTTATTGAGCACTTATGGCGTGCAGAGCACTGTACTAAGCACTTGGGAGAGTACAGTACAACAGTGAAAGCTCATCTCCTCCAGGAAGCCTTCTCTGATGGAGCCCCCCCCTTTCCTCTGCTCTACCCTACTCCTCGCCCCACAGCACTTGTGTATATATGTACATATTTTTTATTCTATTTATTTTATTAATGATGTGTATATATTTATAATTCTATTGATTTATATTGATGCTATTGATGCCTGTCTACTTGTTTTGTTTCGTTTTGGTGTCTGTCTCCCCCATTCTAGACCGTGAGCCCGTTGTGGGGTAGGGATTGTCTCCATTTGTTGCTGAACTGTACTTTCCAAGCGCTTAGTACAGCGCTCTGCACACAGAAAACGCTCAGTAAATATGAATGAATAAATGAATAGACATGTTCCCTGCCCACAATGAGCTTCCAGTCCAGAGTGGGAGACAGATCAAACCCGGGTTGATGGATCCGGGGCCTGACCCCAGATGGCCTTGCTGATACGCTGATCAATCAATAGCTTTTATTTTTAGAGAAGCAGCGTGGCTCAATGGAAAGAGCATGGGCTTTGGAGTCATGGGTTCAAATTCTGGCTCCGCCAATTGTCAGCTGTGTGACTTTGGGCAAGTCACTTCACTTCTCTGGGCCTCCACTCCCTCATCTGTAAAATGGGGATTAAAACTGTGAGCCCCCCGTGGGACAACCTGATCACCTTGTAACCTCCCCAGCGCTTAGAACAGAGCTTTGCATAGAGTAAGCGCTTAATAAATGCCATCATTATTATTATTTTATTGAATGCTTACTCTGTGCAGAGCACTGAAACTAAGCTCTGGGGAGAGTCCGGTAGGGTTGGTAGACACCATTCATGCCCTCAAAGAGCTTGCGACCTAGCAGGGGAGACAGATTCTAGATTAATTACAGGTAGGAAGAAGCAATAGTAATAATAATAATAATAATGATAGCATTTATTAAGTGCTTACTACATGCAAAGCACTGTTCTAAGTGCTGGGAAGGTTACGATTGAATGAGTGAATAATAATAATAATAATAATAATAATGACATTTATTAAGCACTTCCTATGTGATTGATTGATTGATTGATTGATTGATAATAATAATAATAAGTGGCAGAGCCGGGATTTAGAACCCAGGTCCTCCTGACTGCCAGAAGGCAGAAGGCAGACTGCCAGAAGGCTACTAGGCCAGTCTTTTAGACTGTGAGCCCACTGTTGGGTAGGGACTGTCTCTATATGTTGCCAACTTGTACTTCCCAAGCGCTTAGTACAGTGCTCTGCACACAGTAAGCGCTCAATAAATACGATTGATGATGATGATGATGCTGCTTCCCACGGTTCTGCTTGCACAATCCAAAGAGCACGAGATTGGCACGAGGCCTCACGGCGCCCTGGTTGGCATCGTGGCTGAACCTGAATTTTCAGCAGGATGAGTCCAGTTCTCGGGGTAGTCACTCCCATGAAGGGACATGGATTCCTGCTTTCGGGGAGCTGACCCTTTAATCGCTCTTCATTGCACGCTTTAATAATAATAGTAATGATGGCATTTATTAAGCACTTACTATGTGCAAAGCACTGTTCTAAGAACTGGGGGGGATACAAGGTGATCAGGTTGTCCCATGGAGGCCTCACAGTCTTACCAATTTTACAGATGAGGTAGCTGAGGCTCAGAGAAGTTAAGTGACTTGCCCAAGGTCACACAGCAGACATGTGGTGGAGCCAAGATTCGAACCCATGACCTCTGACTCCAAAGCCCGTGCTCTTTCCCCTGAGCCCCGCTGCTTTATTCACCCCTCCCTCAGCCCCACGGCACTTATGTACCTATCTTACCTCCTTCCCCTCCCCACGGCACCTGCATATATGTATATATGTTTGTACATATTTGGTACTCTATTTTATTTGTACGTATTTATTCTATTTATCTTATTTTGTTAATATGTTTTGGTCTCTGTCTCCCCCTTCTAGACTGTGAGCCCACTGTTGGGTAGGGACCGTCTCTAGATGTTGCCGACTTGTAATAATAATGATAGCATTTATTAAGCGCTTACTATGTGCCAAGCACTGTTCTAAGCGCTGGGGAGGTCACAAGGTAAGGAGGTTGTCCCACAGCAGGCTCACAGTCTTAAACCCCATTTTATAGATGAGGGAACTGAGGCCCAGGGAAGTTAAGTGACTTGCCCAAAGTCGCACAGCTGAAAAGTGGCAGAGCCGGGATCATCATCATCCTCATCAATCGTATTTATTGAGCATTACTGTGTGCAGAGCACTGTACTAAGCGCTTGGGAAGTACAAGTTGGCAACATATAGAGACAGTCCCTACCCAACAGTGGGTTCACAGTCTAAAAGGGGGAGATTTGAACCTATGACCTCTGACTCCAAAGCCCGTGCTCTTTCCACTGAGCCACGCTGCTACTCTTAGCCACGTTGCTTCTCTTCTACTTCCCAAGCACTTAGTACAGTGCTCTGCACACAGTAAGCGCTCAATAAACATGATTGAATGAATGAATGAATCTGTAATATACTTGCTTATATTAATGTCTGTCTCTCCCCTTAGACTGTAAGCTCAGTTTTTATGTTATTTGTTCATTCATTCATTCAATCATATTTATTGAGCGCTTACTGTGTGCAGAGCACTGTACTAAGCGCTGGGGAGGTTACAAGGTGATCCAGTTGTCCCACAGGGGGCTCACAGTCTTCATCCCCATTTTCCAGATGAGGGAACTGAGGCCCGGAGAAGTGAAGTGACTTGCCCAAAGTCACACAGCTGGCAATTGGCAGAGCCGGGATTTGAACCCATGACCTCTGACTCCAAAGCCCGGGCTCTTTCCCCTGAGCCAAACGGAGGCTCTCCAAATGGAACTATCAACGAATTTCATCAGGGATGGACGTATCTATTCTATTTATTTTATTTTGTTAGTATGTTTGGTTTTGTTCTCTGTCTCCCCCTTTTAGACTGTGAGCCCACTGTTGGGTAGGGACTGTCTCTATATGTTGCCAACTTGGACTTCCCAAGCGCTTAGTACAGTGCTCTGCACATAGTAAGCGCTCAATAAATACGATTGATGATGATGATGATCAGGGATGTGCCTAGGCGCAGAGAAGGAAGCAAGAGGTACCTCTAAAAAGCAAAGCATGGAACTTCTTATGAGTTTAGGATAGTTACAACATCTCATCAGTGTCTTCCTTCCTGGGACACTTAGATGGGCAAGGAAAATTGATGCCCGTAATAATAATAACAATACTAATAATGGTGATGGTATTTGTTGAGCGCTTACTATGTGTCGAGCCCTGTTCTAAGCGCTGGGAAAGATACAAGCAAGTTGGACACAGTCCTTGCCCCACAAGGGGCTCACAGTCTTAACCCCCATTTTACAGATGAAGTTACTGAGGCCCAGAGAAGTTGTGACTTGCCCAAGGTCACGCGGCAGACAGAGCCGAAATTATAACCCAGGTCCTCTGACATCCAGGCCTGGGGTTCTTACCAAAGGGCCAATCAATCAATCAATCAATCAATCGTATTTATAGAGCACTTACTGTGTGCAGAGCACTGTACTAAGCGCTTGGGAAGTACAAGTTGGCAACATCTAGAGACAGTCCCTACCCAACAGCGGGCTCACAGTCTAAAAGGGGGAGACAGAGAACAAAACCAAACATACTAACAAAATAAAATAAATACAATAGATATGTACAAGTAAAATAAATAAATAAATAGAGTAATTGCTGTGTGACCTTGGGCCAGTCACTTCGCTTCTCTGGGCTTCAGTTACCTCATCTGTAAAATGGGAATTTCGCCTGTGAGCCCCATGTGGGACAAGGATTGTGTCCAGTCTGATTAGCTTGCATCTTGTATCTACCCCGGCACTTAGAACAATACCTGGCACTTAGTAAATGCTTAACAAATAATACCATTAACGCCCCCGCCCCCCCAAAATAAACCCAAACCCCCCAAAAAAACCGCTAGGAGAGCCAGGGCTTCTGTAACTATCACCCATGTATTTTTTTCCCCCAGTGTTCAGTACTTTCCTCAAGCTCTTGTACTCTCCCGAGAGCTTAATAATAATGATACCCTTTATTAAGCGCTTACTATGTGCAAAGCACTGTTCTAAGCGCTGGGGAGGTAACAAGAGAAGCAGAGAAGAGAAGCAGCGTGGCTCAGCGGAAAGAGCCCGGGCTTTGGAGTCAGAGGTCATGGGTTCAAATCCCGGCTCCGCCAATTGCCAACTGGGTGACTTTGGGCAAAAGTCCTTTCCCCTTTTAGACTGTGAGCCCACTGTTGGGTAGGGACTGTTTCTATATGTTGCTAATTTGTACTTCCCAAGCGCTTAGTACAGTGCTCTGCACACAGTAAGCGCTCAATAAATACGATTGATTGGTTGATTTGGGCAAGTCACTTCACTTCTCTAGGCCTCAGTGACCTCATCTGTAAAATGAGGATTAAGACTGTGAGCCCCCTGTGGGACAACCTGATCACTTTGTAACCTCCCCAGGGCTTAGAACAGCGCTTTGCACATAGTAAGCGCTTAATAAATGCCATCATTATTATTATTACAAGGTGATCAGGTTGTCCCACGGGGCGCTCAGTCTTAATCCCCATTTTACAGATGAGGTAACTGAGGCCCAGAGAGGTGAAGTGACTTGCCCAAAGTCACACAGCTGGCAATTGGCAGAGCCGGGATTTGAACCCATGACCTCTGACTCCAAAGCCTGGGCTCTTTTCTGCAGAGCCAACAGTGCTCTGCACACATAAGTGCTCAAAAAATATGAGTGATTGATTGAAACAGTAAGCCCTTAATAAATATTATAAGTAGAAGCAACGTGGCCTCGTAGAAAGAGCATAAAACCAGGTGCCAGGAGACCTGAGTTCTAATCCAGATCTGCCACTTGCCTGCAGTGTGACCTTAGGCAAATCACTCAACTTCTCTGAGCCTCAGTTTCTGCATCTATAAAATGGGAATTTAATACCTGTCCTCCCTTCCTCTTAGACTCTAAGATCCCTGTAGGACAGAGATCGTGTCTGATTGGCTTATTCATTCAATCGTATTTATTGAGCGCTTACTGTGTGCAGAGCACTGTACTAAGCGCTTAGAAAGTACACTTCGGCAACAGAGACAATCCCTACCCAACAGTGGGCTCACGGTCTAGAAGGGGGAGACCGACAACAAAACAAAACAAGTGGCTTGTAGTGTATTGACCCCAGTGCTTAGCGTACAGTGCTTGGCATGTAGTGTTTAATGAGTACTAATGGCTGTAGTAGTAATAATAATAATAATGATGGCATTTTTGAGTGCTTACTATGTGCAAAGCACTGTTCTAAGCGCTGGGGGGGATACAAGGTGATCAGGTGGTCCTACGTGGGGCTCACAGTCTTCATCCCCATTTTACAGATGAGATAACTGAGGCCCAGAGAAGTGAAGTGACTTGCCCAAAGTCACACAGCTGACAATTGACGGAGCCGGGATTTGAACCCATGACCTCTGACTCCAAAGCCCGGGCTCTTTCCACTGAGCCACGCTGCTTCTCTAGTACAGTGCTGCGCACCCAGAGATTAGGAAATATCACTACTACTCCTCTGTCTGACCTGATTATCTTGTACCACAATAATAATAATAATAATTGTTATTATTATACCACAGTAGTGAAAACAACTTGTACGTATTTATTACTCTATTTATTTTATTTGTACATATTTATTCTATTTATTTTATTTTGTTAATATGCTTTGTTTTGTTCCCTGTCTCCCCCTTCTAGACTGTGAGCCCACTGTTGGGTAGGGACCGTCTCTATATGTTGCCAACTTGGCCTTCCCAAGCGCTTAGTACAGTGCTCTGCACGCAGTAAGCGCTCAATAAAGACGATTGAATGAGTGAACTTGTACACCCAAGCGCTTAGTACAGTGCTCTGCACGCAGTAAGTGCTCAATAAATACGATTGAATGAATGAATGAATCCACCTTCAAAAGAAAACAAAGCACTTTGGCCTTAATTAGACAAGAGTGCTCATTCATTCATTCATTCAATCGTATTTATTGAGCGCTTACTGTGTGCAGAGCACTGTACTAAGCGCTTAGGAAGTACAGTCAGCAACATATAGAGGTGGTCCCTACCCAACAATGGACTCACAGTCTAGAAGGTAATTTAACCAGTGCACTGTTCCTTGGGGGGAGAAGGTTCTTGGATTTTTATTCATCCCACCGACGGCCCTACAGCACTGATCTACAGATCCACAATTTATTTATTTGTCTTAAATGTCTGTCCCTTCGTTTAGACTCTTAGTTCCCTGTGGGCACGGAAGATGTCATCTACCAACTCTGTGATCCTGAACTCTCCCAAGTGGTTAGTCTAATAATAATGATAATGATGGTATTTGTTAAGCGCTTACTATGCGCAAAGCACTGTTCTAAGCGCTCAGGAGATACAAGGTGATCAGGTTGTCCCACGTGGGGCTCACAGTCTTCATCCCCATTTTACAGATGAAGTAACGGAGGCACAGAGAAATGAAGTGACTTGCCCAGTCACACAGCTGACTGTTGGCAGACCGGGGATTTGAACCCATGACCTCTGACTCCAAAGCCCGGGCTCTTTCCACTGAGCCACGCTGCTCATCTAGTGCTCTGCCCACCGTTGGCACTCAATAAATACCACTGATTAATTGTGGGGGTGGAGGGGAGGAGGGCAGTCTAGGGGTTTTTCTTCTTTTTTTAAAAAAAAAATGGTATTTGTTGAGCCCTTACTATGTGCCATTCATTCATTCAGTCGTGTTTATTGGGCGCTTACTGTGTGCAGACCACTGTACTAAGCGCTTGGGAAGTACAAATCGGCAACATATAGAGACAATCCCGACCCAACAACAGGCTCACAGCCTAGAAGGGGGAGACGGACAACAAAATAAGTAGGCAGGTGTCAATACCATCGGAATAAATAGAATTATAGCTAGATACACATCATTAATAAAATAAATAGTGTAATAAATATGTACAAATATACACAACTGCTGTGGGGAGGGGAAGGGGGTGCCAGGCACTGTACTAAGCGCTGGGGGAGATACAGGCAGTGTGGCTCAGTGGAAAGAGCCTGGGCTTTGGAGTCAGAAGTCATGGGTTCAAATCCTGCTCCGCCAATTGTCAGCTGTGTGACTTTGGGCAAGTCGCTTCACTTCTCTGTGCCTCAGTTACCTCATCTGTAAAATGGGGATTAAGACTGTGAGCCCCCTGTGGGACAACCTGATCGCCTTGTAACCTCCCCAGCGCTTAGAACAGTGCTTTGCACATAGGAAGTGCTTAATAAATGTCATTATTATTATTATTATTCACTCATTCAATCGTATTTATTGAGAGCTTACTGTGTGCAGAGCAAGAGCTTACTGTGTGCAGAGCACTGGACTAAGCGCTTGGGAAGTACAGCGTGGCTAGAGAAGCAGCGTGGCTCAGGGGAAAGAGCCTGGGCTTTGGAGTCAGAAGTCATGGGTTCAAATTCCGCTCCACCTATTGTCAGCTGTGTGACTTTGGGTAAGTCACTTCACTTCTCTGTGCCTCAGTTCCCTCATCCGTAAACTGGGGATTAAGACTGTGAGCCCCCTGTGGGACAACCTGATCACCTTGTAACCTCCCCAGCGCTTAGAACAGTGCTTTGCACATAGTAAGCACTTAATAAACGCCATTATTATTGTTACTATTATTCACTCATATTCAATCGTATTTATTGAGTGCTTACTGTGTGCAGAGCACTTACTGTGAGCAGAGCACTGGACTAAGCGCTTGGGAAGTACAGCGTGGCTAGAGAAGCAGCATGGCTCAGTGGAAAGAGCCCGGGCTTTGGAGTCAGAGGTCGTGGGTTCAAATTCCACCTCCGCCAAGTGTCAGCTGTGTGACTTTGGGCAAGTCACTTCGCTTCTCTGTGCCTCAGTTCCCTCAACTGTAAACTGGGGATTAAGACTGTGAGCCCCCCGTGGGACAACCTGATCGCCTTGTAACCTCCCCAGCGCTTAGAACAGTGCTTTGCACATAGGAAGTGCTTAATAAATGTCATTATTATTATTATTATTCACTCATTCAATCGTATTTATTGAGAGCTTACTGTATGCAGAGCAAGAGCTTACTGTGTGCAGAGCACTGGACTAAGCACTTGGGAAGTACAGCGTGGCTAGAGAAGCAGCGTGGCTCAGGGGAAAGAGCCTGGGCTTTGGAGTCAGAAGTCATGGGTTCAAATCCCGCTCCACCTATTGTCAGCTGTGTGACTTTGGGTAAGTCACTTCTCTGTGCCTCAGTTCCCTCATCCGTAAACTGGGGATTAAGACTGTGAGCCCCCTGTGGGACAACCTGATCACCTTGTAACCTCCCCAGCGCTTAGAACAGTGCTTTGCACATAGTAAGCGCTTAATAAATGCCATTATTATTGTTACTATTATTCACTCATATTCAATCATATTTATTGAGTGCTTACTGTGTGCAGAGCGCTTACTGTGTGCAGAGCACTGGACTAAGCGCTTGGGAAGTACAGCGTGGCTAGAGAAGCAACATGGCTCAGTGGAAAGAGCCCGGGCTTTGGAGTCAGAGGTCGTGGGTTCAAATTCCACCTCCGCCAAGTGTCAGCTGTGTGACTTTGGGCAAGTCACTTCGCTTCCCTGTGCCTCAGTTCCCTCATCTGTAAACTGGGGATTAAGACTGTGAGCCCCCCTGCCCCACCGTGGGACAACCTGATTGCCTTGCAACCTCCCCAGCGCTTAGAACAGTGCTTTGCACATAGGAAGCGCTTAGTAAATGCCATTATTATTATCATTCACTCATTCAATCGTATTTATTGAGCGCTTCCTGTGTGCAGAGCACTGGACTAAGCGCTTGGGAACTACAATGATACAGGCAAATCAGGATGGACCAAATCCCTGTCCCACCGCCTGGAATCCCCATTTTCCAGGTGAGGTGACCGAGGCCCAGAGGGGGGGCAGAGCGACTCCCCCAAGGTGACCCCGCAGACCTAGGGCGGGTGTAGGGTTCGAACCCAGGTCCTCGGCCCCCCCTCCAATCAATCAATCAATCAACCGTATTTAATGAGCGCTTACTGTGTGCAGAGCACTGGACTAAGCGCTTGGGAAGTCCAAGTTGGCAACATAGAGAGACAGTCCCTACCCAACAGTGGGCTCGCAGTCTAAAAGGGGGGGACAGAGAACAAAACCAAACATACTAACAAAATAAAATAAATAGAATAGATATGTATAAGTAAAATAAATAAATAAATAGAGTAATAAAGATGTCCAGGCCCCCCAGCTGCTGCCATCGGCCGTGGGCAGGGGGAGGCAGGGCCGCGGCCTGCCCAGGAGGCTCGCCCACCCCCGGTTGAAGGGGGCGGGGGGCTTCCTAATCCTCGGCTCCCCGGGAAGGGGAGGAAGGGGCGTCGGATCCCGGCTCCTTTTTCCCGGTGGGAAGGAAGAGGTGGGGGTGGGGGTGGGTGGGAAGGAGTTTTTCCCAGCCCCCCGGCCCGGCCTTTCCTGGAAGACCCTCCCTCCCCGGGCTGGGGGTAACCCGACCCCCCGTTTCCTGCTGGATTTTCTTAAAGAGGCAGCGGCCTCCGGGACCAGAACAAAGACTATTGTTTTATTTCCTCCAGGGGCTGGGGGACGCTCCCCTCGCGCCCCCTCCCCAGCCCCCTGTGCATCCAGGGACCCCTTTTCCCTGCAGAGAGGAGGAGGGATCCCCGGGGTGGGGACGTCGAAGGGACCCCCCTCTCCACGGGTGTCACCTTGAAGCCTGGCATTTCCTAGCAGGGGGGAGGCAGGGAAGGTGAAGCCCCCTCCCCATTATGCGGGGGCCCACCCTGAAAGCCCCCCACCCCCTGGGGACATCAGCAGCAGCAGCATCATCATCATCATCAGCAGCAGCAGTAGCATCAGGAGAAGGCCTGGCTCCCCCAGGGCCTGTCCTGGGCCCCTTCCCCAGCCCCCCAGCCCCCCCAACCCCCAGCCCCCAGCCCCTGTAACCCGAGCCGGCATTTCCTGGTGGCTCCTTTAAGAGGCAGAGCTCAGTGCTGGGAATTCACGTCACTTTCAGCCCAGAAACTCCGAAGATCAATGAGCCCGGAGCTTTCTCAGTTCTGCCTTTCAGTTTCTCTCTTCCAGGAAAGAAAACATTAAAGGGAGAGACCCAGAGGCAGGAGACCCTTCCTCCTCTTCCTCCTCCTCTTCCTCCTGCCCTTCGTTCCTCCTCCGGAGGTGGAAGCTCAACGCTTAGGAAAACCTCGACCCCCCCACCTCCCCCCCACGTCTCTCCTTATTTCTCTGTCTCAGTGGCCCCGGGCCCGCAGCAACCCCGAAGCCTCGGAGTTGTTGGGTTGTTTTTTTTTTTGGGGGGGGGTCCCTGGGGGTGGGGAGGGGGCGAAGATGGGCGAAGAAACTTCTCCTTAAATGATCGCCCCCGGCGCCGGAGGATTTCTGGGTCTGGGAAGAGGAAAGTGGAAAAAAAAACCCCTGAGAACTTCCTCATCCCTTTGGCCGTGAGACATGTCTGAGGCTCCTGCTCAGTGTAGCATTAAGGTAAAAAAAAAAAAAAGCTTCCCCGACCCCCCCTTCCTCCCCTACCGACCCCCTCCCCACGGTGGATGTCCCCCCTTCCCCTTTGACCCCCTCCCCTCCCCCCCAGCCGGTCTGTTGGGGGCTGAAAGTCGGGGGTCTCGTCGCCCTGCAAAATGGGAGGTCGCCGGGCTGTTACCCTTTAGTTTAACCTTGCTGCCGCCCTCCGCCTGCTTGCTCTCCCGCAGGGGACCCCCACCCCCACTTTGACCCTCCCCCATCCCCCTTTTTATCGGGGGGGGGGGAAGAAAAGCAGGCCCCAGCGCCCCCTCCTCTTGGGGCAGGCCCCCCTCTCTCTTCCATGTGACCTGCAGATGCCCATGGGGGCTGGGGGTCTCTGCAAAGTAATTGGGGAGGGGGACAGTGGGGAGGAGGGGGACAGTGGGGGGGGAGAGATTAGGGGGGGCAGCCCCTAGTTGGGGGGGGTCACGTTGGGCATGGAGACCCTGGCCCGAGGCCCGTCCTCTGGAGCTCTTGGGAGAGAAGAAGGTGAATAAAGTTTTTCGGATTCCCTGATTGATTTAGCAATCAATCAATCGGATTTATTGAGCGCTTGCTGTGTGCAGAGCACTGTACTAAGCGCCCAATAAATGGATGGGGTTCATCCGACCTTTTTGGAGCCAACCCGAAGTTGGGAACTAGTGGTGGGGAGGGGGCACGGAGAGGTCGGTTGGCAGCGGCCGAAATGACCTTCCCCCCCTTCTCCCCCCCCCACTTTGACAGGACATCAGGGACAGGCCGCCCACTTGGTTTTCCCTTCCTGGGGAGGAAGAGAAAGGGGCTGGGAAAGTTTGGGGTGGGGGGGCAGACCCTTTCCCCCCCCCCACCACCTCCCACCCCCATCCCGGGCCGAGTTTGGGGGATGAAGACCGCGAGCCCCATGGGGGACAACCTGATGACCTCGAATCTCCCCCAGCGCTCAGAACAGTGCTTGGCACAGCATAATCAATCAATCAATCCTATTTATTTAGCGCCTACTGTGTGCAGAGCACTGGACTAAGCGCTTGGGAAGTCCAAGTTGGCAACATCTAGAGACGGTCCCTACCCACCAGTGGGCTCACAGTCTAGAAGGGGGAGACGGAGAACAAAACAAGCGCTTAATAATAGTGGTGATCAGCATCATCACCATCATCAATCGTATTTATTGAGCGCTTACTGTGTGCAGAGCACTGGACTAAGCGCTGGGGAAGTACAAATTGGCAACATATAGAGACAGTCCCTACCCAACAGTGGGCTCACAGTCTAAAAGGGGGAGACAAAACCAACCATACTAACAAAATAAAATAAATAGAATCGATATGTACAAGGAAAATAATGGTGATGGCATTTATTAAGCGCCTACTGTGTGCCAAGCGCTGTTCTAAGCTTAACAGAGACCCTAATTAACGATGATGATCAAGCCAATTTGTACTTCCCAAGCGCTTAGTACAGTGCTCTGCACATAGTAAGCGCTCAATAAATACGATTGATGATGATGATGATGAAGTACGATTTAGGGGAGGGATGGGGGGGCGCCGCTGGAAAGTTGGGGTGAAGTTTGCGCTTGGGGGAGGCGCGGGGGGTCCGGGCCCCCCTGGGTTGCGGTATTATTTTGCTTTTTCTGCCGTTTTCGAGTCGTGCGTTCGGTTTCGAAGCAGCCTATCGTTTGGATTGGATTTTATTGCTTGAATTTCTGTCCCTGCCCGGGAAGGAGTTGGGAGGGAGTGGGCCCGGGCCTGGTCCGGGGGAAACAATGGAGAAACAGGGGGTTTCATTGGTATTCCTCCTCTTCCCCTTTCCCTTCCTCTTCCCCTTCCTCCTCCCCTTCCTCTTTCCCTTCCTCCTCTCCTTCCCCTTCCCCTTTGTTAAGCTCTCATCCGGGTGGGGGAGGGAAGAGGCAGCATTTTGGCGTCCCCGGGCCCAACGGCTTTCAGAGGCCGCCCCCTCCCCAAAATCTTTGAAAGTTTTCAACCCCTCCCTCCCCCCACTCCCCATCCCGAAAGGGGAAATTCTGGGCGGTTTCACGTCGCTCCCACCGAGATTTCTTTCCTTCTGATTCTTGTTTAATTGAGGCTTCGGGAAAAACTCCCCCCCTGGAAATTTTGGGTGGCGGTACCCCCGTGGCTGGGACCCTATCTGGGTGGGGTGTAAATTGAATTTCCCCCCCCAACTGCGTTCGGCCCGCGGTGAGGTAGGGATAATCGAATTGAGCTGACACTTCATAACGCAGATGTACCTAACCAAATAATGGAACATTCAATCAGTAAATCGTATTTAGCGGTGGGGCAATAAATGGAATTCGTAAGGAGGGGAAAATCTGTACCAGTAAGCTACACACAGGAGAGTGTCTTTAGGAAAGTAATGCTTTCTGCAGTTACTTTTACTTTTTTTTTTTTTTTTTGGCCTTCCCATAAAAAGAAAAAGCTGCAGTTCTCACTTTTTTTTTAAACTTTAGTGGGAAAGGGGAATTTTGCACAAACAAAACCAAAACACCCATCCCCTAAGCAGAAAGGATTCTACTTCAGCAGTTCTTATTCTCTCTCCCTCTGTCTCGCCTGATTAATGGGGAGAAGAAAAGAAAGCAGTTTTCTTTTGCAGAGATCTGGTGTTTGTTTCTATATTGAGGTCCCGATCTCCTACCTTTGAGAGTTCACCAACTATTCATCACAGGTCTGGAGCAGACACCCCTGTTGGGGCCTCTTTGGGTGGAATATGCATGTTTGCTTAGACTAGACGTATACATCGCCGCACGTACACAGATATACATTTTAGGGGGCAGACGGTCCCAGTGTAATTTAACCTTTAATAGACAGGCACTGGTCTCAATGCTGTAATATATTCAGATGGTCAGAGCCCGAAGTTCACACTCAGGCCATTTTAAAAACTGTCTCCCAAGGATGGATTTCGTCCTTCTCGCTTCTTCTCGTGTGTCCCAGGCGATGTACCGGTGTACCTCTGGGGCAGTGAGGGAATCAATCAATCGTATTTATTGAGCGCTTACTATGTGCAGAGCACATGATGAATGGTGAGAGAGAATGGTGTTGTGAGCGTAACCTGTGAATTAGATGCAGCCCTGCTCAGCTGAGGCTGTTTTGGGATGGAGGGGTTTTCTTTGTGTGTGTGTGGGGGGGATTTATGCTGCCCCCTAAATCCTTTTTTATTGCTTTAGCTGCTGAGATGAGAAGTTTCTAGACTGTAAAGCGTGTGGTGGGCAAGGAGTGCACCCATCAAACTCTATGTTGTAATAATAATAATAATGGTATTTGTTCATTCAATCGTATTTGAGCACTTACTGTGTGCAGAGCACTGTACTAAGTGCTTGGGAAGTACAGGTCGGCAACATATAGAGACGGTCCCTACCCAACAACGGGCTATGTGCCAGGCACTGTACTAAGCGTTGGGGTAGATATAATCAGCCCCCAAATGCATGTCCTCTCCCAAGCGCTTAGGCCAGCGCTCTGCACCCAGTAAGCGCTTAGTAAATACCACTGATTGAGGTGCTGAAGCGCAGAGGGGCAAGAGGCCAGAGGAAAAGGCTTCAAGTCTGAGAAACTTTGCGTGTGCGGCTGTCTGTGTTTGTGTGTCTGTCCCTGGTTGCTCTCTTTCATCATCTCTCTCTTGCAATCTCTCCGTTCCTTGCTCTGCTTCTCTCCCAAGTTCCATCTCCGTCTCTCTTGGGAAAAGTCCCAGATTGGGAGTCCTGAACCAGAAAGGCAGAGTGGCACTCTAATTGTTCTTGATTGCTGGGTTTTAATTTTTCTGGGGGGCGGTGGAGGGGCATCATTCTTCTTTTCCCCAGTGGAAAGGTTGGCGGCGGGGGGGTGAGGGTTGTGGGAGGGATGAAATCAATTGGTGGCATTTATTGATCGCTTACTGGATGGAGAGCACTGTACTAAGTGCTTGAGAGAGCACAGTAGAGTTAGTAAACAGGATCCCTGCCCTCGAGGAGCTTACATTCTAGCCGGGGGAGACGGACGCTTAAATAAATTACAGGAAGAGGGGAGCAATCTTAAGCGCTCGATAAATTTGATGGATTGATTGGACCCAAGTGCCGAGAGGGTCGTGATGATGATGATGATTATGCTATTTGTTAAGTGCTCACTATGTTCCGAGCACTGTTGTAAGCGCTGGGGAGTTTACAAGGTGATCAGGCTGTCCCACGTGGGGCTCACAGTCTTCAACCCCATTTTACAGATGAGGGAACTGAGACACAGAGAAGTTAAAAGTGGCTTGCCCAAGGTCACACAGCAGACAAGTGGTGGAGCCGGGATTAGAACCCACGTCCTCTCATCCCCAAGCCCGTGCCCTTGCCACTAAACCACGCTGCTTATCGCAGTGCTTAGGGCGTGAAGACCCAACCCATCTAGTAGGGTGGGAGATGAGAGATTAGTCAGGGAAGGCTTCCCGGTGACAGGTCTATAAATCCGAGCTGTGAATGTTCCCACCTGAGACATCACTGCTGCCTGCTGATCAATCAATCAATCGTATTTATTGAGCGCTTACTATGTGCAGAGCACTGTACTAAGTGCTTGGGAAGTACAAATTGGCAACACATAGAGACAGTCCCTACCCAACAGTGGGCTCACAGTCTAAAAGGGGGAGACAGAGAACAGAACCAAACATACCAACAAAATAAAATAAATAGGATAGAAATGTACAAGTAAAATAAATAAATAAATAGAGTAATAAATATGTACAACCATATATACATATATACAGGTGCTGTGGGGAAGGGAAGGAGGTAAGATGGGGGGATGGAGAGGGGGACGAGGGGGAGAGGAAGGAAGGGGCTCTGCTGATGGATTGTGAGGGTCCGCTGAGAACAAAACAAACACTAAAACCCAGGCCCAGGCCCTGGAGGCTGGAGAAGCAGTACAGCCTAGTGGATAGAGCCCGGGCTGGGAGTCAGAAAGACCTGGGTTCTCCTCCCAGTTCCGCCACCTGCCTGCTGTGTGACTTTGGGCAAGTCACTTTGCTTCTCTGGGCCTCAGTTCCCTCATTGGTAAAATGGGGATTAAGACTGTGAGCCCCAGGTGGGACAGGGATTGTGTCTAACCTGATTACCTTGTATCTACTCCAGTGCTTGGTGCGGTGACTGGCCCATAGTAAGCGCTTAACCAATACCGTATATACTTACCGTGATGATCGCATGATTATGTCTCCCCCCTCTAGACCGTGAGCCCACTGTTGGGTAGGGACTGTCTCTATATGTTGCCAACTTGTACTTCCCAAGTGCTTAGTACAGTGCTCTGCACACAGTAAGCGCTCAATAAATATGATTGATTGATTGATCGATGATCATCGTCATATGGTATCATACGTATATATTATGGTATACGTATATTTGCAAAGCACTGTTCTAAGCGCTGGGGGGATAGAAGGTGATCAGGTTGTCCCACGTGGGGCTCACAGTCTTAATCCCCATTTTACAGATGAGGGAACTGAGGCCCAGAGAAGTGACGTGACTTGCCCAAAGTCACACAGCTGACAATTGGCGGAGCCGGGATTTGAACCCATGACCTCTGACTCCAAAGCCCGGGCTCCTTCCACTGAGCCACGCTGCTTACCATATATATTTGGTGTGCCTGATTAGTGTGTATAAATTGTAATCAAATGTGGTGGCTCCATAGAGCGACTTCCAGAGAATTGTCTGGGAGGAGGAGGAGGAGGGTGGGACGTTCAGTCTGACTCTTCTCCCGCCCTTCCCAGGTCACCTGCTCCAATCCCGGCCTCACCCGGGAGAGGCTGAATTGGGTCCAACTGCCACTTGGCAGGGAGTGGCTTGGCAGTATGTCGGGACGGGGGTGCTGAGATTCCCCCCTGGGCGTCCCCGGATTCGTACTCAGCTCCCAGTGGGCACCCTCCAGTCCCCCAAGCTCTGTCTGTGCCCTCTCCCCACCGTCCCCCTGCCCCGAGCCGCTGGAGGCCGGCCACCCTTTCCGAAGGAAAACTGTTTCCCGGTCCAGACTCGCTCCCACCTGTCCAGCTCACCCTCCTTTCTTCCTTCCCACCGGCTGGGAAGTTTCAGAAGGAATGGCGGAGAGGGCGACAGCTGCGGGAAGAAGAGCGGAGGCCAGAGAAAGGGCAGAACAGCCAAAGAGGGGCAGTGTGGCCTAGTGGAAAGAGCCCGGGATAATAATAATAATAATAATGTTGGTATTTGTTAAGCGCTTACTATGTGCAAAGCACTGTTCTAAGCGCTGGGGAGGTTATAAGGTGATCAGGTTGTCCCACGGGGGGGCTCACAGTTTTAATCCCCATTTGACAGATGAGGGAACTGAGGCACAGAGAAGCAAAGTGACTTGCCCAAGGTCACACAGCTGACCGTTGGCGGAGCTGGGATTTGAACCCATGATCTCTGACTCCAAAGCCCGCGCTTTTTCCACTGAGCCACGATGGGGAGTCAGGAGACCCCACTTCGAGTTCCAGCTCTGCCACCTTTGGTGGAGTCGCATTACAGACTTCAGTCACATTACAAGTCACGTAACTTCTCTGTGCCTCGGTTATCTCATCTGTAAAATGGGAATGAAGACTGTGAGCCCCCCGTGGGACAACCTGATCACCTTGTAACCTCCCCAGCGCTTAGAACAGTGCTTTGCACATACTAAGCAGCCTCGGTTGCCTCATCTGTAAAATGGGAATGAAGACTGTGAGCCCCCCGTGGGACAACCTGATCACCTTGTAACCTCCCCAGCGCTTAGAACAGTGCTTTGCACATACTAAGCGCTTAATAAATGCCATCATTATTATTACAGACTGTAAGCTCGCCGTGGGCAGGGAATGCGTCCATTATATTGTAGTCTTCCAAGCGCTCAGTACAGTGCTGTGCACAGAGAAGCCCTCAATCAATACGATTGACTGCCTGACATGATCTTTCTGGGCCTTAGTTTCCTCATCTGTAAAATGGGGACAAGATACCTGCTCTTTTTACCTCTTAGACTAGGTGTGGGACAGGGGCTCTGTATCTTCCCCAGGGCTCAGCACCTACTAAGCACTTGATAAATTCTATAATTATTAGAGCAGCAAAAAGCCGGTGAAGGGAGAAGAGTAGAGAGGCAACATCGCTGAGGAAGCGAAACATCTGCGGGAGGGCCACGGCAGCCCTAGGCCCACCCTGGGGGCCCCCAGCCCCTCCGCCCCATCCTCCTGCTTCCACCTCGTCATTCCGCCCTCCGAGTCGGAGGGATGCCCTCCCTGAAGCCCCCCGGCACCCCTAGTCTGAACGGGATCGCCCGCACGGCTCCATCACGGACACGCGGAAGGGAAAGGGCTGAGCCCTGGGGGGACCGTGACTCCAACCTCGAGCTGCCTCAGAATCACTTAGTGTCTCACGCTCTCAGGTCTTCTCAGATCAATCAATCAATCGATCAATCAATCGTATTTATTGAGCGCTTACTATGTGCAGAGCACTGTACTAAGCGCTTGGGAAGTACAAATTGGCATCACATAGAGACAGTCCCTACCCAACAGTGGGCTCACAGTCTAAAAGGGGGAGACAGAGAACAGAACCAAACATACCAACAAAATAAAATAAGTAGGATAGAAATGTACAAGTAAAATAAATAAATAAATAAATAAATAAATAAATAAATAGAGTAATAAATATGTACAACCATATATACATATATACAGGTGCTGTGGGGAAGGGAAGGAGGTAAGATGGGGCGATGGAGAGGGGGATCAGGCATCCTTTCCAAGGTCAAATACAAAATCATTTGGGATTATCCGCTCCTTTTGGGATTAGCGGCATCCTCCCTCTCCACTCTTCACCCGGACATTCGGGGCAGCGCGTCCTTCCTGTCGCTCCTCACTTTTCTCCTGTGGTTGCGACGGAGGCCCCGGCTCCCCGTTTCCCAAGCTCGCACGCGATCCGGAGGCCAGTGGGCCGGCACCCCGGGACTCTTCGACCCCCCGCTTCTGGCCGGCCTCCGTGGAAGATATGAAAGGGCCGGACTGCTCTCTCTCCGAGAGGGCTGGGATGGGCTATAGCCCAGCCCACAGCCTGGTTACCAAGCAAAATGGTTTCTTACACGGTGGGAAATGTCAGTGGCCTTTCCTGGATGCTGAGGAAATCTAGAAGTCACCAAGGCCCCTGCAGAATCAGTCAATCAATCAATCATATTTATTGAGTGCTTACTGTGTGCAAAGCACTGTACTAAGCGCTTGGGAAGTACAAGTTGGCAACATACAGAGACATCATCATCATCATCATCAATCGTATTTATTGAGCGCTTACTATGTGCTGAGCACTGTACTAAGCGCTTGGGAAGTACAAATTGGCAACATATAGAGACAGTCCCTACCCACCAGTGGGCTCACAGTCTAAAAGGGGGAGACAGAGAACAAAACCAAACATACTAACAAAATAAAATAAATAGAATAGATATGTACAAACATATATACATATCATCATCATCATCAATCGTATTTATTGAGCGCTTACTATGTGCTGAGCACTATACTAAGCGCTTGGGAAGAACAAATTGGCAACATATAGAGACAGTCCCTACCCACCAGTGGGCTCACAGTCTAAAAGGGGGAGACAGAGAACAAAACCAAACATACTAACAAAATAAAATAAATAGAATAGATATGTACAAACATATATACATATCATCATCATCATCAATCGTATTTATTGAGCGCTTCCTATGTGCAGAGCACTGTACTAAGCGCTTGGGAAGTACAAATTGGCAACATATAGAGACAGTCCCTACCCACCAGTGGGTTCACAGTCTAAAAAGAATCTCACCAGATGGTAATAACAACAGTAAGTGAGCTGTTTGAAGTGCTTACTAGGTGCTAGGCACTGCGGTAGTCGCAAGATCAATATCAATGAGTTGATTTTTATGGTATTTTTAAGCGCCTACTATGTGCCAGGCACTGTACTAATTGCCGAGGAAGATACAAGCTGATTGATTGGTTTGGACACGGTCCAGGTCTCACGTAGTGGGGGGGGTGTCACATTCTTAATTCCCATTTTACAGGTGGCATTACTGAGGCACAGAGAAGTGAAGTGACGTATTCAAGGTCACACAGCAGACAAGTGGATTGGGTGCTTAGTGTGCAGAGAGCACCATACCAAGCCCTTGGGAGAAAATAATAATAAATAATAATAATAACGATAACATTTATTAAGCGCTTACTATGTGCTGTGAGCCCACTGCTGGGTAGGGACTGTCTCTATATGTTACCAACTTGTACTTCCCAAGCGCTTAGTACAGTGCTCTGCACACAGTAAGCGCTCAATAAATACGATTGATGATGCAAAGCACTGTTCTAAGCACTGGGGAGGTCACAGAGTGATCCGGTTGTCCCACGGGAGGCTCACAGTCTTAATCCCCATTTTACAGATGAGGGAACTGAGGCCCAGAGAAGTTAAGTGACTTGCCCAGAGTCACACAGCCGACAATTGGTGGAGCCGGAATTTGAACCCATGACCTCTGGCTCCAAAGCCCGCGCTCTTTCCACTGAGCCACGCTGGCACACAGGCACGTTAATCCGATAATCAGATGTAGTCTCAGTCCCACATAAGGCTCATGACTGAAACGGGAGGGAGAGCAGGTATATTGAGTCCCCATTTTGCAGCCAAGGAAACTGAGGCACCAGAAGTCATCCAGCAGGCAGGTGTCGGAGCTGGGTTGGGCTGATTGCCGGTCCCGTGTTCTTTGCGCTAGGCCGTGCTGCCGCCGCTGGGATCCCCCCGACCCCCGTGGAGTCCTAGACCCCAGAGTTAAACCAGTCACCACCTCCATTCCTTCTAGAGGCTGTACCTCGTTGTGTACGTCAGGTGTGCGAGGAGGCGAAGCAGAGTGTGTGGGAGCGGGCGGAGGATGGCCAGACAGACAGTAGCAGAGGAAGTGGTGGGAGCCGGGGAACGGGAGATGTCTATCTTGATGGTGAAAGGGTACTCGGGGTGACTGTGTGTGTGTTTGTGTATGCTTGTGTTGTCGGGGGTACCCAGGGAAAGTAGCAGAAGAACACACCGCTTTGTGCGTTTTCAAAAAAATGGTGTCCGTGAAGTGTTTACTATGTGCCAATCACTGTATTAGTTATTTAATAATTAATTAATTATTCCTCCTTCCCCACAGCACCTGTATATATGTATTACTCTATTTATTTATTTATTTATTTTATTTGCACATATCTATTCTATTTATTTTATTTCGTTAGTATGCTTGGTTTTGTTCTCTGTCTCCCCCTTTTAGACTGTGAGCCCGCTGGTGGGTAGGGACTGTCTCTATATGTTGCCAATTTGTACTTCCCAAGCGCGTAGTACAGTGCTCTGCACATAGTAAGCGCTCAATAAATACGATTGATGATGATGATGATATGTGTATATGTTTGTACATATTTATTACTCTATTTATTTATTTATTTTATTTGTACATATCTATTCTATTTATTTCATTTTGTTCGTATGTTTGGTTTTGTTCTCTGTCTCCCCCTTTTAGACTGTGAGCCCACTGGTGGGTAGGGACTGTCTCTATATGTTGCCAATTTGTACTTCCCAAGCGCTTAGTATAGTGCTCTGCACATAGTAAGCGCTCAATAAATACGATTGATGATGATGATATATATATATGTTTGTACATATCTATTCTATTTATTTTATTTTGTTAGTATGTTTGGTTTTGTTCTCTGTCTCCCCCTTTTAGACTGTGAGCCCACTGGTGGGTAGGGACTGTCTCTCTATATGTTGCCAATTTGTACTTCCCAAGCGCTTAGTACAGTGCTCTGCACATAGGAAGCGCTCAATAAATACGATTGATGATGATGATGATATGTATATATGTTTGTACGTATCTATTCTATTTATTTTATTTTGTTAGTATGTTTGGTTTTGTTCTCTGTCTCCCCCTTTTAGACTGTGAGCCCACTGGTGGGTAGGGACTGTCTCTCTATATGTTGCCAATTTGTACTTCCCAAGCGCTTAGTACAGTGCTCTGCACATAGGAAGCGCTCAATAAATACGATTGATGATGATGATGATATGTATATATGTTTGTACATATCTATTCTATTTATTTTATTTTGTTAGTATGTTTGGTTTTGTTCTCTGTCTCCCCCTTTTAGACTGTGAGCCCACTGGTGGGTAGGGACTGTCTCTCTATATGTTGCCAATTTGTACTTCCCAAGCGCTTAGTACAGTGCTCTGCACATAGGAAGCGCTCAATAAATACGATTGATGATGATGATGATATGTATATATGTTTGTACATATCTATTCTATTTATTTTATTTTGTTAGTATGTTTGGTTTTGTTCTCTGTCTCCCCCTTTTAGACTGTGAGCCCACTGGTGGGTAGGGACTGTCTCTCTATATGTTGCCAATTTGTACTTCCCAAGCGCTTAGTACAGTGCTCTGCACATAGTAAGCGCTCAATAAATACGATTGATGATGATGATGATATGTATATATGTTTGTACATATCTATTCTATTTATTTTATTTTGTTAGTATGTTTGGTTTTGTTCTCTGTCTCCCCCTTTTAGACTGTGAGCCCACTGGTGGGTAGGGACTGTCTCTATATGTTGCCAATTTGTACTTCCCAAGCGCTTAGTACAGTGCTCTGCACATAGGAAGCGCTCAATAAATACGATTGATGGTGATGATGATATGTATATATGTTTGTACATATCTATTCTATTTATTTTATTTTGTTAGTATGTTTGGTTTTGTTCTCTGTCTCCCCCTTTTAGACTGTGAGCCCACTGGTGGGTAGGGACTGTCTCTATATGTTGCCAATTTGTACTTCCCAAGCGCTTAGTACAGTGCTCTGCACATAGGAAGTGCTCAATAAATACGATTGATGATGATGATGATATGTATATATGTTTGTACATGTTTATTACTCTATTTATTTATTTATTTTATTTGTACATATCTATTCTATTGATTTTATTTTGTTAGTATGCTTGGTTTTGTTCTCTGTCTCCCCCTTTTAGACTGTGAGCCCACTGGTGGGTAGGGACTGTCTCTCTATATGTTGCCAATTTGTACTTCCCAAGCGCTTAGTACAGTGCTCTGCACATAGTAAGCGCTCAATAAATACGATTGATGATGATGATAATCAGGTTAGGCCACATCCATGTCCCACATGGGGAAGTGTTTACTATGTGCCAAGCACTGTATTATGTACTGGGGTAGATAATCGGGTTAGGCCAAGTCCATGTCCCATATGGGGCTCACAGTCTTACTCCCCATCTTACGGATGAAGTAACTGGGGCACAGAGGCGGAGCCGGGATTAGAACTCAGGTCCTTCCGACTCCCGGCTCGTGCTCTATCCACCAGGCCATACTGGTTCTAATTTTACAGATGAGAAAACTGAGGCACAGAGAAGTGATTGGCCCAAGGTCACACAGCAGGGACGGGGCAGAGCCAGGATAATAATAATGATAGCATTTGATAAGCGCTTACTGTGTGCAGAGCACTGTTCTAAGCGCTGGGGAGCACACAAGGTGATCAGCTTGTCCCACGTGGGGCTCACAGTCTTCATCCCCATTTTGCAGATGAGGGAACTGAGGCCCAGAGAAGTTAAGTGACTTGTCCAAGGTCACACAGCTGACAATTGGCCAAGGACGAGAAGCCAGGTCTCCCGACTCAATCGATCCGCCGTGTTTCTTGAGCACTTTGTGCAGAGCTGACTCCCAATCCCGTCCTCTTTGCTCTAGGCTTCTCATTAGAAGTTCTAGTCGTAATTGTATCTACTGAGCCCCGACTGAGCGTGCCGCACTGCTCCAAACTCTTGGGAAAGTTCAACAGACGTCGGAAACCTCCCTGCCCACAGGAAGCTTAGGGTTTAATGGGGGAGATGATGTATTTACATAAGGATGGAGTAGTGAGAAGGAGGAGGATCAGATAGGAAGAAGCAGAATGAGTCATGGAGTGTCCAGTTGAAGCAGGCAGTAGGTATAAATACAGCAGAGCCAGGCCTGGGCCTGATTTATCAGTGTTTCCTCTGCCGTGGAGGTGGGCTTTGCTTTCAAAGTTGGGGGGTCTTTCAGTCTCCTGGTCCCGGCGGATATTGGCAATTGCCCTGCCAGTCTCTACGCTGGGGTGGGTGTTGGGGGGTGTCCACCGTGGATGCCTTCAATCTGTAATTTATTTATATTAATATCTGTCTCCCCCTCTCAGACCGTAAGCTCGTTGTGGGCAGGGAATGTGTCTGTTTATTGTTGTTTCGTACTCTCCCAAGCTCTTGGTACAGTGCTCTTGGTACAGTAAGCTCTCAATAAATCTGATTGAATGAACGAATGAATGAAAGTTTGCTGGTCCTGGTTGGAGCCCCCAGGCCAAATACTGGCCCCCGCCCTGCCAGTGAGGAGAGCAGGCCCCCCGCATCGAGCTTTGCATCATTATTATTAATAATAATAATGATAATAACAATAATTGTGGCATTTGTTAAGCGCTTACTGTGTGCCAGGCACTGTACTAAGCACTTGCATGCATGCAAGCAAATTGGGTTGGATCCAGTCCCTGTCCCACGTGGGGCTCGCAGTCTCAGTCCCCATTTTACAGATGAGGGAACTGAGGCCCAGAGAAGTGAAGTGACTTGTCCAAGTTCACACAGCAGACAAGTGGTGGGGTTGCGATTGGAAGCCAGGTCCTTCTGACTCCCACTGCGGAGAAAGTCCCGAAATTTGGTCATTCATGTGCATTGAAGTTCGGGGTGTCTTTTGAAGACTGTACTATGTGAGTGAGTGCATTTAAGAAGGAAAAAGAAAGAAAAAACAAGTTTCTTGAATTCCAACAGCATTTCATGCATTCGTTGTCATATTTATCGAGCGCTTTCTGTGTGCAGAGCACTGTACTAAGTGCTTACTGAGTGCCTTCTGCGTGTGCAGAGCACTAAGCGCTTGGGAGAGTACAGTCCAACAGAGTTAGTAGACGCATTCCTTGTCCACAAGGAGCTTACAGTCTAGAGGGGATGACGGACATTCAGCGCTTAGAACAGTGCTTTGCACATAGTAAGCGCTTAATAAATGCCATTATTATTATTATTATTCAGATAAATTCTGGATGTGTACATAAGTGCTGCGGGGCTTTGGGTGGGGTGAATATCAGGTGTTGAAAGGGTACAGCTCCAATTGCAAGGAATTGGTTGGTTGGTTAAGGAGAAACTCCTAAAGAAGAGTTGGGAATTTCCAAGCCTTCATTTTCCCACTCCCTTTTGTGTTGCTTTAGCACTTGGATTTGCCCCCTTTATTCACCTCAGCCCCACAGCACTAGCGTGCATATCCGTAACTAACTTACTTGTATTTATATAATAATGATGATGATGATGATGATCGTGGTATTTGTTACTATGTGCCAGGCACTGTGCTAAGCACTGGGGTGGATACCAGGTTCTTCGGACTCTCAGGCCCCTGCTCTATATGGTTCCCCCTTAGACTGTAAGCTCCTCGTGGATAGGGAACATGTCTACCAACTCAGTTATTTTGGACTCTCTCGAGCGCTTTGTACAGTGCTGGGCACACAGTAAGCGCTCAATAAATGCCATTGATTGATTTCTGATCAATCCCTATCAGTCCTGCCGTTTCCTCAAGGAACGAATGAACCCAACAGAGCTTTGAGGAAGGGGGTGGCAGTGGGGGCTCTTTGCCTCATCAGCCCTTCAGTCTCTCAAGCGCTTGATACAGTGCTTTGCACAAGGTAAGTGCTCAATAAATACGAATAATAATGATAATACCCCAACCCGGCTCCTCCTCCAGCTGTCGTGGTCGCTTTCCTCCCTGCCCCCTCCCCCTTTTCCTCCACACCCTCACCATGGAGATGGGGAAGCAACATGGCATAGTGAATAGAGCATGGAGATCATGGATTCTAATCCTGTCTCCGTTACTTGTCTGCCAAGTGGCCTTGGGCAACTCACTTCACTACTCTGGGCCTCAGTTCCCTTACCTGTAAAATGGGGATTGATACTGTGAGCCCCACGTGGGACAGGGACTGTGTCCAACCCAATTTGCTTGTATCCACCCCAGTGCTTAGTAATAATAATAATGATGGCATTTATTAAGTGCTTACTATGTGCAAAGCACTGTTCTAAGCACTGGGGAGGTTGCAAGGTGATCTGGTTGTCCCACGGGGGGCTCACAGTCATAATCCCCATTTTACAGATGAGGTAACTGAGGCACAGAGAATAATAACAATAATAATAATAATGGCACTTATTAAGCTCTTACTATGTGCAAAGCACTGTTCTAAGCGCTGGGGAAGTTACAGGGTGATCAGGTTGTCCCACAGGGAGCTCGCAGTCTTAATCCTCATTTTCCAGCTGAGGTAACTGAGGCCCAGAGAAGTGAAGTGACTTGCCCAAAGTCACACAGCTGACAATTGGCGGAGCTGGGATTTGAACCCATGACCTCTGACTCCAAAGCCCAGGCTCTTTCCACTGAACCACTCTGCTTCTCTTAGTACAATGCCTGGCACATAGCTGGGACTTAACAAATACCACAATTATTAATATTATTTTTACTATTGTCCTTCTACCCCTTTTCCTCCACCCGTCGCTGCCTGAGCCAAGGGTCGGTGTTGGGGGTCCAGTTTGCCTCGCTCTCTCCTTGGATGGCAGGTGGGTGGGGAGCAGAACGGTCATCCACAGAGGACGGCAGTTTTGCCCCGTGCGGGCAGCCCGGCAATCTGCCCAAATGCAGCGGAGGCAGGCCAGGCCAGGTGGATACGCCAGTGTCTTCACGGCCTGAATAGAATCACGCTGGTTAGCTGGATCAAAGCAGGAGTGTTTGTCTATAGTGTTTTTGGTGGGATTCAGCACAGACGGATGGAAAAGTATTGTGGTTTGGGGCTGTGTGGATGGGTTTTTAAAAAAAATTTTGGCTGCCTTCTATTTGACTTGTGCATTGACGTCCATACTTCATGCCGCTGCCCAGATTGTCTTTGTCCAGAAATGCTCTGGGCATGTTACTCCCCTCCTCAAAAATTTCCAGTGGCTACCAATCAATCTGCCCATCAGGCAGAAACTCCTCACCTTCGGCTTCAAGGCTGTCCATCACCTCTCCCCCTCCTACCTCACCTCCCTTCTCTCCTTCTCCAGCCCAGCTCGCACCCTCCGCTCCTCTGTCGCTAATCTCCTCACCAGGCCTCGTTCTCACCTGTCCCGCCGTCGACCTCCGGCTCACGTCATCCCCCGGGCCTGGACTGCCCTCCCTCTGCCCATCCGCCAAGCTAGCTCTCTTCCTCCCTTCAAGGCCCTACTGAGAGCTCACCTCCTTCAGGAGGCCTTCCCAGACTGAGCCCCCTCCTTCCTCTCCCCCTCCTCCCCCTCTCCATCCCCCCATCTTACCTCCTTCCCTTCCCCACAGCACCTGTATATAGTATATATGTTTGTATGTATTTATTACTCTATTTATTTTACTTGTACATATTCTATTTTATTTTGTTAATATGTTTTGTTTTGTTCTCTGTCTCCCCCTTCTAGACTGTGAGCCCGCTGTTGGTTAGGGACCGTCTCTATATGTTGCCAACTTGTACTTCCCAAGTGCTTAGTACAGTGCTCTGCACACAGTAAGCGCTTGATCAATACGATTGAATGAATGAATTGACGTCTGGGGACTGGCACCTCTCCGGTTCTCCCCACGTGCCCCCCGCCCACATGGTCCCCCAACTCTTGGCCACTGATCTGAGACTTGCAGCGGGCAGAGGGGATTGGGCCATTGGCCGGCAAAGCCAGAGAGCCCAGCTGAGAAGCAGCGGCTAGTGGATAGATAATAATTATAATAACTATGGTATATGTTAAGCGCTTACTATGTGCCAGGCACTGTACTAAGTGCTGGGGTGGATACAAGCATATCGGGTTGGAAACAGTCCCTGTCCTGCATAGGGCTCACAGTCTTAATCCTCATTTTTCAGATGAAGTAACTGAGGCACAGAGAAGTTAAGTAACTTGCCCAAGGCCACGCAGCGGACAGGTGGCGGAGCTGGGATTAGAACCCATGACCTTCAGACTATTAGGCCCATGCTCTATACACCACGCCATGCTGCTACAGATAGAGTCAGCCAGTTAGTCGTATTTATAAATAATATAAATGAGCCCCACGTGGGACAACCTGATTACCTTGTATCTACCCTGGTGCTTAGAACACTGCTTGGCACATAATAAGCACTTAACAAATACCATAATTAATTATTACTGTTATTATTATTATCATCCCAACCCCTCTTGGACCCACTTGACCGCTCGTCCTGCCCAACCTCTGCTAATTCATTCATTCATTCAATCGTATTTATTGTGTGCTTCCTGTGTGCAGAGCGCTGTACTAAGCGGTTGGGAAGTCCATGTTGGCAACATCTAGAGACGGTCCCTACCCAACAGCGGGCTCACAGTCTAGAAGGGGGAGAATGGTAGCTCTGTGCATATTTGGAACAAGAAGAATTTTCTCCGCAAATTATTTTTCCCTGCTCCCATCTGGGAGCATCTCTCACGTGCCTCCCACCCTCCCCAAATTGGGGTGATGGGGGAGAGGGCTCTTTTTCCTGGGATCCTTTTAAATAGTCAGCTCACCCCCTTGTACCTTACCCGCTGATTTCCTATTCCAGCCCAGCCCGCACCCTTCGCTCCTCTAACCAACCTATTCACCCTACCTCAATCATCATCATCATCAATCGTGTTTATTGAGCGCTTACTATGTGCAGAGCACTGTACTAAGCGCTTGGGAAGTACAAATTGGCAACACATAGAGACAGTCCCTACCCAACAGTGGGCTCACAGTCTAAAAGGGGGAGACAGAGAACAAAACCATACATACTAACAAAATAAAATAAATAAGATAGATATGTACAAGTAAAATAAATAAATAAATAAATAGAGTAACAAAATAAAATAAATAGGATAGATATGTACAAGTAAAATAAATAAATAAAGAGTAATGAATATGTACAACCATAATCTTGCCTATCTCGCCGCTGACTCCTTACCCATGTGTCCTCCCTCTGGCCTCCCCCTCCATAAATGAGAGCCCACCACTCTCCCCTCCTTTCATCCTAAAATCACAATAAATGCCATTATTATTATTATTATTATTATTATTATTTTATTATATCTCCTCCAAGAGGCCTTCCCCGGTTGAGGCCTCATTTCCCTTACACCCATTCCCTTCTGCATCACCTATGCATTTGGATCTGTAACCTTTAAGCACTTGATATCCAGCCCTACAGCATAGCTGTAATTTATATATATTAACACATCTCCCCCTAAAGACTATAAGCTCATTGTGAGCGGGTTACTGTCTACCAACTCTGTGGAGTGATACTCTCCCAAACACTTAGTACAGTGCCGTGCACGCAGTAAGCGCTCAGTAAATATCATTGATAGATTGATCGATGGAATCACTTTCAGTAGTAACGCTCTTTTCAGGAATTGTGCATTAATCTGATCGGCCGGAATTCCCGAACCCAAGGGAGGCTCACGGTCTTAATTAGGAGGAAGAACAGGTATTGAATCCCTATTTTACAGATGAGGAAACTGTAGCCCAGAGTTGAGGGTATTTCTTCAGCGCATACTGTGTGTCAAGCACTGTTCTAAGTGCTGGAGTAGATTCATTCATTCATTCAATCGTATTTATTGAGTGCTTACTGTGTGCAGAACACTGTACTAAGCGCTTGGGAAGTACAAGTCGGCAACATATAGAGACGGTCCCTACCCAACAACGGGCTCACGGTCTAGAAGGGGGAGACAGACAACAAAACAAAACATGTGAACAGGTGTCATCAGAACAAACAGAATTAAAGCTAGATGCACACAATTAACAAAATAAATAGAATACTAAATATGTATAAAATAAATAGAGTAATAAATCTGTACAAACATATATACAGGTGCTGTGGGGAGGGGAAGGAGGTAGGGCGGGGGGGATGGGAAGGGGGAGAGGAAAAAGGGGGCTCCGTCTGGGAAGACCTCCAAGCTAATCAGTTTGGACACAGTCCCTGTCCCACATGGGGCTCCCAGTCTTAATCCCAGCCTTCCCAGACTGAGCCCCTTCCTTCCTCTCCCCCTCGTCCCCCTCTCCATCCCCCCATCTTACCTCCTTCCCTTACCCACAGCACCTGTATATATGTATATATGTTTATACATATTTATTACTCTATTTATTTATTTATTTATTTTGCTTGTACATATCTATTCTATTTATTTTATTTTGTTAGTATGTTTGGTTTTGTTCTCTGTCTCCCCCTTTTAGACTGTGAGCCCACTGTTGGGTAGGGACTGTCTCTATATGTTGCCAACTTGTACTTCCCAAGCACTCAGTACAGTGCTCTGCACACAGTAAGCGCTCAATAAATACGATTGATTGATTAATCCCCCTTTTACAGATGAACTGAGGCCCAGAGCAGTGAAGCGACTTGCCTAAGTCCCACAGCAGGCAAGTGGCAGAGCTGGGATTAGAAACTAAGGCTCCTGAATCAATCAATCAAGAGTATTTATTGAGCTCCCAAACCTTGCTCTTTCCACTAGGCCATACTACCTCCGTCTCTCAATCAATCATTCTGGAAGCGAGGGCCTCCCCTCCTATACCCCCACCCAGCGATCTCCAAGCTCAAGACCCCCCCCAGGGTCTCCACACCCCGATGCCTCCAGACGAAACGACTCTTTCACGCCTTTTACTTTCTAAGAATTTTTCGAAAGTCGTTTTTGGATCGTCTCTCCTTCCTCCTCCACCGTCCCAAACGGCCCCGCTTCCCACCCCTCCCCACTCCCAAAGAAGTCATCTTTCTCATTTGTGCTGAGGGCAGGAAAATAATGTTTTAGCATGTCTTCACCGGCCCGGTTCCGGGACATGCTCGAGCTTGCTCGCGCGGCCAGATAAGTGAGCGCTTCCGGGACTCCCCGCCGAGGCTGCTCTCGAGGGCCGATACCCCATCATCAGTTGTATTTATTGAGCGCTTACTGTATGCAGAGCACTGTACTAAGCGCTTGAGCGCTGTACCCCAGCGTGGGGAGGCTGGGAAAAGAGCCTGGTTGGGTGTCGGAGCCCATTTCACACTGTTGGGAGAGGTGGGTATGTCAGGGCCTGCAGGCTCTCTGCACCTCAGAAGGCAGAATCACATTTTTGTGGCGCTCCAGAGGGGGTGAGCGGTGTCGGGGGGCTACCGGGGATGGAGAGCCTTGCCTCAACCTGGTATTTTTCCAGCTGAGTTAATTTGAAGTCATTCTGTGGGATGCATTTATTTATTATTATTACTACTACTACTACTACTACTAATAATAGTCCTTGTTAAAGCATTTTCTATGTGCCCGAGCACACATATCAAGTGCTGGGATAGAGTCAAGTTAATCAGGTCAGACACAGTCCCTACCCCAATGGGGCTTCCCGTTCTAAGGAGGAGGGAGAACAAGTATCATCACCACCAACTGTACTATTTATTGAGCAATGAATCCCCATTTTGCAGATGAGAAAGCAGGCACAGAGAAATTCAGTGACTCTCCCAAGGTCACCTATCAGGCGAGTGGCCCATTCAGGATTAAAACACAGGTCTTCTGATTCCCAGGTCCATGAGCTTTCTACTAGTCCATCCTATTTTTTTTTTTTTGAGGGGGTGGGGGCGAGTGTTTCAGATTTTGATATTAAGATCTGGGGGCTTGGGGGACTGGGAGTGATGGGGATGGTGCCTCAGGGGTTTCAGGCAGAAATTGTTGGAAGCATTCCTTCTGTCCATTTCCCCCGCCCCACACATAAACCCACAAGGCCTTCAGGGACTGGTCTCCGTGCCTACAAAGAACTACGTTTTCTCAACCAGGGCTGAAAAATCCCTACAATTGTCTCTTTTTGACCCCTTGAATTCATGGATTTTTAAGGGATTTTTAAATGCTCATCAGGTGCCAAGCACTCTGCTCAGTGCTAGGGTAGATGCAAGCTACTCAGGCCGGACACCCGGGGCTCAAAGTGTAAGAGGTAGCCAGAGCGGGTACCTCAACCATGTTTTACTGAGGCCAAGAGAGTTTAAGTGACTTGCCCGAGGTCCCACATCAGGCTGTGGCAGAGTAGGGATTAGAACTCAGATCCTCCCCATCTCATGCTTTTTCCCCCAAGCTTCATTGTCTCTTTAAGGCCTGTGTGGCTCCTCTTTTTTTTCCCCCTTAATGGTATTTTTTAAGCACCTACTATGTGCCAGACACTCTACTAAGAGCTGGGGTAGATAATAATAGTAATAATAATAATGGCATTTATTAAGTGCTTACTATGTGCAAAGCACTATTCTAAGCGCTGGGGAGGTTACAAGGTGATCAGGTTGTCCCACGGGGGGCTCACAGTCTTAATCCCCATTTTACAGATGAGGTAACTGAGGCCCAGAGAAGTGAAGTGATTTGCCCAAAGTCACACAGCTGACAATTGGCAGAGTTGGGATTTGAACCCATGACCCCTGACTCCAAAGCCCGTGCACTTTCCACTGAGCCACGCTACCAGCCAATCAGGTTGGACACGGTCCCTATTCCCCGTGGGGCTCATAGCCTTGACCCGCATTTTACAGATGAGGTAACCGAGTCCCAAGCAGTGTGGCTCAGTGGAAAGAGCCCGGGCTCTGGAGTCAGAGGTCATGGGTTCAAATCCTGGCTCCGTCACTTGTCGGCTCTGTGACTTTGGGCAAGTCGCTTAACTTCTCTGTGCTTCAGTTACCTCATCTGTAAAATGGGGATTAAGACTGTGAGCCCTCCGTGGGACCAACTGGTTGCATTGTAACCTCCCCAGCGCTTAGAACAGTGCTTTGCACATAGTAAGCGCTTAATAAATGCCATTAAAAAAAAAAAGTGAGGTGACTTGCCCGAGGTCACACAGCAGACAAATGGTGGAGCCGGGATTAAAACCCAGGTCTGTCTGACTCTCAAAAGCTCCACTCTTCCTCTCCTCCAACCACCTCTCCCACAATTCAGAGGAAGTGTTGGCATCTCTGTGCGGGACCAGATGAGGAGGAGAGATTTAACTATTCAGAAAGCAAATGTACCAAAGAGCATGCGTGTGCATGCGTGCACACATCAGGGAGAAAGGGGGTACACCACAGCAGTGGAGGTGTCTACTTAGTGGGTTTAAGGATGAGTTTGTCAGTAAACGTCAGTGATCTTTCCAGACTGTGGGTGGTGAGTCACAAAGCCTTTTTGGAAGCGCCCAACTCCGTGTGCTCCTTGATCCTGGCAAGGGAAGAAGGGTAACTCTCTCTGGGCCTCGTAGAACTGTGTTATTAAGAACAGTGTGGATAATGATAATAATCATAATGATGGTATTTGTTAAGCACTGACTATGTGCAAAGCACTGTTCTAAGCACTGGAGGGGATGCAAGGTGATCAAGTTGTCCCGTGTGGGGCTCACAGTCCCCCCATTTTACAGATGAGGTAACTGAGGCTCAGAGAAGTTAAGTGACTTGCCCAGGGTCACACAGCAGACGTGGCGGAGCTGGGATTCAAACCCATGACGTCTGACTCCAAAGCCCGTGCTCTTTCCACTGAGCCCCGCTGCTTCTCTGGGATGAGACCACAACAGTCAAGCCACCCACCCCCGCCCGTCCAGCAGCTGGGGAGAAACTTCCAAACTGGGAAAGAGGACCAGCAGGCACTGTTTTTTTTCTAATTCCCATGTGTCCATGCCTGTCAGGACAGGCAGTAAATCTACTTTATATCTGAAGGTTTTGGACTCCAGTAGGGTCCCCCGACTGTCTCCCTCGGATGATTTCGAGAAGCAGCGTGGCTCAGTGGAAGAAGCCCAGGCTTTGGAGTCAGAGGTCGTGGGTTCAAATCCTGCCTCCGCCAACTGTCAGCGGGGTGACTTTGGGCAAGTCACTTCACTTCTCTGGGCCTCAGTGACCTCATCTGTAAAATGGGGATTAAAACTGTGAGCCCCCCATGGGACAACCTGATCACCTTGTAACCTCCCCAGTGCTTAGAACAGTGCTTTGCACATAGTAAGCGCTTAAATACCATTATTATTATTATTATTTCAGTCTTTTGGGGCTGATTTGCGGGGGAATTTTGAATGTGGGGTGGAGTGGATTCATGCATCCGGTTTTGCATCTTCTGCTGCCGAGTTCTGCATTGGCCCGGTAGGAGAACGTGGGGATTTTGGAAGCGTTGAGAGGGTCAGTGTAGCCCGGAGAAAAGCTTAAGATTTGGGCTGAATGGGACAGACTTCCCGCTGCGATGTGGCAGCTGTGCGACAATGTCTTCGCATCACACTGCACCGCTGCCTGTCGCTGTTGTGTGTGTGATTCATTCATTCAATCGTATTTACTGAGCGCTTACTGTGTGCAGAGCACTGTACTAACCCTTGGGATGCCCCGTGGATCACGGAGCCCGTACTAAGGGCCTAGTACAGCTTGAAGCAGCATGGCTTATTGGTTAAATCACGGGCCTGGGAGTAAGAAGGACCTGGGTTCTAATCCCGGTTCCGCTACTTGCCTGTTGTGTGACCTTGGGCAAGTCGCTTCACTTCTCTGGGCCTCAGTTACCTCATCTGGAAAACGGGGATGAAGACTTTGAGCCCCATGTGGGACAGGGACTGTGTAGAACTTGATTACCTTGCATCTACCCCAATAATAATAATAATAATGATAGCATTTATTAAGCGCTTACTGTGGGCAAAGCACTGTTCTAAGCGCTGGGGAGGTTACAAGGTGATGAGGTTGTCCCATGGGGGGGCTCACAGTGTTCATCCCCATTTTACAGATGAGGGAACTGAGGCCCAGAGAAGTGAAGTGACTTGCCCAAAGTCACACAGCTGACAAGTGGTGGAGCCGGGATTTCAACCCATGACCTCTGACTCCAAAGCCTGGGCTCTTTCCACTGAGCCACTCTGCTTCTCTATGCTTAGATCAGTGCTTGACACATAGTAAGCGCTTAACAAATACTGTTATTATTATTAGTATTGTTATTATTACAGTGCTCTGCACACAGTAAGTGCTCAAATGCAATTGACTGACCAACTGATTCTTTTGGAGCCTGATCAATGCCCACCCTGGGAGTTAGCTGCATCTCGTTCATCGGGGCAGCCGTGTGCTTGGCAGAGCAGAGGACAGGAGTTAGCCCTGCTTGCTGGTTTAATAACAATAATTGGGATATTTGGTAGGCGTTTTAGGTGTCAAGCACTGTGCTAAGTGCCGAGGTTTATACAGTGCAATTAGATCAGACACAGTCCCATGTGGGACTGATTAGCTTGTACATACTCTAATGTTTAATATGGTACATGGCACATAATAATAATAATAATGGCATTTATTAAGTGCTTACTATGTGCAAAGCACGCTCTAAGCACTGAGCACTGTTAGTAAGTGCTTAACATGCCATTAAAAAAAAAGTTTCTATCCCACATGAAGCTCACAGGCTAAGTAAAGGGGAGGGAGAACAGGTGTCTTATTCCCATTTTACAGGGAAGGGGACTGAGGCCCAGAGAAGGTAAGCGACTCACCCCATGGTCAAACAACAAGCAAGAGTGGAACCGGGGCTAAAATCGATCAATTGCACTTAGTTGTATTTATTGTGTACTTAATGTGTGCAGAGCACTGTACTAAGCACTTGGGAGAGTACAATATAACAATAAACAGACACATTCCCTGTCCTCAGTGAGCTTACAGTCTAGACAGGGAGACAGGCATTAAAATAAATAAATTACAGATATGGACAGAAGTGCTGTGGGACTGGGAGGAGGGTTGAATAAAGGGAGCAAGTCAAGGTGATGCAGAAGGGAGAGGGGGAAAAGGAAAAGTTGAGTGTTTACTATGTGCAGAGCACTGGACTGCTTGGGAGAATATAACACAATAATATAACGGACTCGTTCCCTGCCCACAACGAGTTTGCAATCTGGAAGGGAGGATTTTGTTCACTTATGGAGCCCAACACCCAGTTTAAGACCCAGGCCTCCCGAGTCCCCGTCCTGTGTGCTTTCCTTTAGACCTTGCTGCTTCTAAGGTGAATTTCCAGGGAGCAAAAATCCTTGTGGGAAGGCCAAGTGGGAAGGGAATTACAGAATGAAACATGGAAAAAGCCAGGTCCGGGGTCAGAAGGAGCCTCCTCCCTGGAGGCCTCTGAGAGGGCCACGGCCTGCCTTTCCCTCCCCGTCACCTCTGCCTGCAGCTGAGCATGAAGTACATGTGTTGCCAACTTGTACTTCCCAAGCGCTTAGTACAGTGCTCTGCACACAGTAAGCGCTCAATAAATATGATTGAATGAATGGAGGAGGGTCTGTAGGAGAAGGGAGTTGATCCAGGAGGCCTTCCCAGACGGAGCCCCCTCCTTCCTCTTCCCCTTGTCCCCCTCTCCATCCCCCCACATCTTACCTCCTTCCCTTCCCCACAGCACCTGTATATTTATTACATATTTATTACTCTATTTATTTATTTTACATGTACATATCTATTCTATTTATTTTATTTTGTTAATATGTTTGGTTCTGTTCTCTGTCTCCCCCTTCTAGACTGTGAGCCCACTGATGGGTAGGGACTGTCTCTATATGTTGCCAACTTGTACTTCCCAAGCGCTTAGTACAGTGCTCTGCACACAGTAAGCGCTCAATAAATACGATTAATTGATTGATTGATCCAGGAGATTCAGGCTGGGTGGGGATTTCTGCCAGAGGAGAAGAACCCTTCTGCCTCTGCTGCCCGGCCCTTCACAGTGTGGGGCCAAAGAGCCACCGTTTTTGGTCTTCGCCCCGACCGGAGCCTCTCCTGTCCTGTCAGAGGCCTGGGATGAGGGGTGCCTTGTTCCCACAGAGGCTGGCAAAGTAAGCACACAGTAAACGCTCAATAAATACAATTGATTGATTGATTGATTGGCAGAGTGCCCAGGCCCAGGCCCCTGTTGACCCCGGCCCAACCAGCCCCCAGAGGAATTGGGGTCCCCTGCCGAAAGCGCTGGGATCTTGGCTGGATGGAAGCCAAAGAAGCAACGTGGCTCAGTGGGTAGAGCCCGGGCTTGGGAGTCAGAGGTCATGGGTTCAAATCCCGGCTCAGCCGCTCGTCAGCCGTGTGACTTTGGGCAAGTCACTTAATTTCTCTGGGCCTCAGTTCCCTCGTCTGTAAAATGGGGATTAAGACCATGAGCACTGTGTGGGACAACCTGATTACCTTGTATCTCCATAGCGCTTATAACAGTACTTGGCACATAGTAAGCGCTTAACAAACACCATCATCATAATCATTGTGGAACGATGTAAATGTAGTTTTTGTTGCACTTGCACCCTGAGGTGACACATATACCTATTACTATTACTCTATTTATGTATTTATTTTACTTGTACATATCTAATCTATTTTATTTTGTTAGTATGTTTGGTTTCGTTCTCTGTTTCCCCCTTTTAGACTGTGAGCCCACTGTTGGGTAGGGACTGTCTCTATATGTTGCCAACTTGTACTTCCCAAGTGCTTAGTACAGCGCTCTGCACACAGTAGCGCTCAATAAATACGATTGATTGATTGATTGATATAACGCCATATAGATATCTCAAACATGGCACAAAGACCAAGAAAGAGGGTGCTAATCCAAGAATAACATAGTTAATTAGTCTTGTAATAAAAGAACAACAAAATCACACCAACTCCATCCCTGGTGGTACCCCTCCCCTCCCCGCCGGGGCCTTGGCTCCATAGTTAAGTGTGGGTGTTGTATGTTTGGGTATGCGGAGTCAGCTGATGGGTAATATATAATATCAGGGGTTAAATGGGAGAGGGAGGTGGCCCTGAGTCTTATTTGGTTTGATACTGGGTAGTCCTGTTTTCAGCTGGTCTGGTTCTTTTTGTTTTTTTTTTTTTGTGTGTGTGTATGTGTGTATGTGATGGTTAGATTACAGTCTGCTATACGGTAAGATCCTTCGGGGCAGGGATCATGCCTACCAACTCTATCATATATTCTCCCTTTTTTTATGGTATTTGTTAAGCACTTACTATGTGCCGGGCACTGTACTGAACACTGGAGTAGATACAAGGTAATCAGGTTGGACACAGTCCCTCTCCCACATGGGGCTCACAGTTCTTAATCTCTATTTTACAGATGAGGTCACTGAGGCCCAGAGAAGTGAAGTGACTTGCCCGAGGTCACTCAGCCGACAAGCGGTGGAACTGCGATTTAGAACCCAGGTCCTTCTGATTCCCAGGCCCGGGCTCTCCCCACTAGGCCACATTGCTTCTCAAGCACTCTCTCCCCAAGCACTCAGTACAGTGCTCTGTACATAGTAAGTGCTCAACAAATACTGTTTCTTGATTGAGTTTGAGGTCCCCCAGCAGGCTAGGGGCAGAATCCATATACTCTCCCTTTTTTTTTAATGGTATTTGTCAAGCACTTACTATGTGCGGGCACTGTACTGAACACTGGGGTAGATACAAGGTAATCAGGTTGGACACAGTCCCTCTCCCACATGGGGCTCACAGTCTTAATCTCTGTTTTACAGATGAGGTCACTGAGGCCCAGAGAAGTGAAGTGATTTGCCCAAGGTCACTCAGCCGACAAGCGGTGGAACTGGGATTTAGAACCCAGGTCCTTTTGATTCCCAGGCCCGGGCTCTCCCCACTAGGCCACATTGCTTCTCAAGCACTCTCTCCCCAAGCACTCAGTACAGTGCTCTGTACATAGTAAGTGCTCAACAAATAGTATTGCTTGATTGAGTTTGCCTGAGGTCCCCCAGCAGGCTAGGGGCAGAACCCATATACTCTCCCTTTTTTTATGGTATTTGTTAAGCACTTACTATGTGCGGGCACTGTACTGAACACTGGGGTAGATACAAGGTAATCAGGTTGGACACAGTCCCTCTCCCAGATGGGACTCACAGTATTTTACAGATGAGGCCCAGAGAAGTGAAGTGACTCACCCAAGGTCACTCAGCTGGGACTAGAACCGAGGTCTCCTGAATCCCAAACCTGGGTTCTATCCGCTTTGGCACTCGTCCCTCTGCGGTCCTGTCCCGGGCTCCTCTCGTCCCGATGCCCCTTTCCCCGCACCGTGGTGGGGTGGGATGAGGAGCAGGGGGTGGGGATGGCTGTGAGGAATCTGGGCCAGCAGCCTGGACGAGGGGGCAACCAGCAGGAAGCGGCCGGAGAAGTGGTGTGGCACTTGGCGTTGGAATGACTGCTCCCGCCCTGGCCGAGGCTTGACCGGAACTCGGTCCGAGGGGGCCCTGGGGGTGGGAGAGGAGTTGGTTGAGGGCAGGGAACGTGTCTACAACTCTGTTGTATTATACTCTCCCAAGCCCACTGCTCAACAGTACTGAGCGATTGATTGACAGGCCGGGTGCGGAGCGGCCTCAGATGCTTGAAATGCTCGGGGGGCCCTGAGAAGCCCCTCAACCCGGAACGACGGTCGGCCCCATTCCCCATCCGTGGCACCGGCGACCAAGGAAGAGGCTTCTGGATATCTGGGTTTGCCTTGTCCGCAGGATGATGCCCCGCCGGTTGGAGAAATGGTGGCACAGGCTTGAGAGCCCAGGCACGCTCCGCTTCTGGGGCCGGGCTGGTTTGGGTTCGGCTAGGCTCTGTAAGGCCGTGGGGCCTGCTGGATTGTGGAGCGGGAAGGATTTTTCAGCAGTCAGACTGGGAAAGCAGCATGGCCCAGTGGATAGAGCAATCAATCAATCAATCAATCGTATTTATTGAGCGCTTACTGTGTGCAGAGCACTGTACTAAGCGCTTGGGAAGTCCAAGTCGGCAACACATAGAGACAGTCCCTACCCAACAGCGGGCTCACAGTCTAGAAGGGGGAGACAGAGAAAAAAACCAAACATACTAACAAAATAAAATAAATAGAATAGATATGTACAAGTAAGGTAAATAAATAAATAAAAAGAGTAATAAATAGGTACAAACGTATATATATATATACACGGGCCTGAGAGTCCTAATTCCAGCTCTGCCACTTGTCTGTCGTGTGACCTTGGACGAGTCACTTCACTTCTCTGGGCCTCCATTCCCTCATCTGTAAAATGGGGATTAAGGCTGTCAGCCACATGTAGGACATGGATGTGATTAGCTTGTATCTACCCCAGTACTTAGAACAGTGCCTGGCACATTGTAAATACTTAACAAATGCCGTTAAGGAGAAAAAAAATGGCAGTTAGAGCTGGGGGGTCAGAGGATCTGGGTTCAAATCCCAGCCCTGCCGCTGTCCTGCTGTCTGACCTTGGGCAAATTACTTCCTTCACGGTGCCTCAGTTTCCTCATCTATAAAATGGGAATTCAATACCTGTTTTTCCTCCTGCTCAGCCTGGAAGCCTCACGTGGGGCAGATTCTGTGTCCTCTCTGATCCTCAGTTTACCCCAGCGCTTGGCATCTACTAAGTGCTTAGTAAATCCCCTAATTATTATTTAGATTACCAATATTGTGGTATTAATAAATATCAGAAAAATAATAATCAGTGGTACTCATTAAGGGCTTACTGGGTGCCAAGCAGCGTGAAAGACATTGATGGGACCCAGACTCGGCTTGTGGCCTGTGTTTTCACATCCCGCTGGCCCACTCGTGAGATCAACTGGCCAGAGCCGCTCCCCGCCTCCGTCATTCGCCAAGCGCGGCTCCCAAAATACCGCCAGCGGCCCGACCATTATTTTGTTGGTATGTTTGGTTTTGTTCTCCGTCTCCCCCTTTTAGACTGTGAGCCCACTGTTGGGTAGGGACTGTCTCTATGTGTTGCCAATTTGTACTTCCCAAGCGCTTAGTACAGTGCTCTGCACATAGTAAGCTCTCAATAAATACGATTGATTGATTGATTGACCAGGCCGGGCCAGTTGCGGGAGGCTGCGGGGAAGAGCCGGGGCAGAGGGGTTCATGGGCCCGGCTGGTCTGGTGGGGAAAAGCCGGCGGGGGCAGGGGTCCCGGTGGTCTGCCCCATGTTGGGGGGATTGATTGGGGGCTGGTCAGTCTTTGGGGAGCAGGGGGTTGACCAGAGTTGGGATAGGGGGCTGGGCTGGAAAGCTGGGGACAGCTGTGAACCCCACATGGGACAAACTGATCACCTTGTATCCCCCCCAGCGCTTAGAACAGCGCTTTGCACATAGTAAACGCTTAACAAATGCCATCATTTTTTTTTTTTTATTTGAAAGGTGCAAAAGACACATTCCCTGATCCCAGAATGGGGAGTTGGAGGAAGGGGAGGGGAATGGGTAATGAGAAGGGCCTAGGCCCAGTCTGGGGTCTGCAGCTGAAACCATCATCATCAATCATATATATTGAGCGCTTACTGTGTGCAGAGCACTGTACTAAGCGCTTACCACTAACATTGCTAACCACTAGGCAATGGTCCCCTACCCTGAGCACTTTCCTGAGGGGATTGAGATGGGTGTGTGCGGGGGTATTGGCCATCAGGGTGGGGTTGGGGAGCAGATCATCATCATCATCAATCATATTTATTGAGCGCTTACTGTGTGCAGAGCACTGTACTAAGCGCTTACCACTGACATTGCTAACCACTAGGCAATGGTCCCCTACCCTGAGCACTTTCCTGAGGGGATTGAGATGGGTGTGTGAGGGGGTATTGGCCATCAGGGTGGGGTTGGGGGGCAGATCATCATCATCATCAATCATATTTATTGAGCGCTTACTGTGTGCAGAGCACTGTACTAAGCGCTTACCACTAACATTGCTAACCACTAGGCAATGGTCCCCTACCCGGAGCACTTTCCTGAGGGGATTGAGATGGGTGTGTGAGGGGGTATTGGCCATCAGGGTGGGGTTGGGGAGCAGATCATCATCATCATCAATCATATTTATTGAGCGCTTACTGTGTGCAGAGCACTGTACTAAGCGCTTACCACTGACATTGCTAACCACTAGGCAATGGTCCCCTACCCTGAGCACTTTCCTGAGGGGATTGAGATGGGTGTGTGAGGGGGTATTGGCCATCAGGGTGGGGTTGGGGAGCAGATGCCACTTGGCTCTGTTTTGACTGGATGCTGGGCGAAGGCTGCCCTTCTCCTCCCACCCACTCTGCCCTGCCTGATTGGGTGAAGCTCAGGAAAATCCACTTAATAATGGTACTTGCTAAGCGCTTACTATGTGGCAAAGCACTGCTGTAAGCGCTGGGGGGGATACAAGGTAATCAGGTTGTCCCACGTGGGGCTCACAGTCAATCCCCGTTTTACAGATGAGGGAACTGAGGCCCAGAGAAGTGAAGTGACTTGCCCAAAGTCACACAGCTGACAATTGGCGGAGCCGGGATTTGAACCCATGACCTCTGACTCCAAAGCCCGGGCTCTTTCCACTGAGCCATGCTGCTTCTCTTGACCTCCCTGGGCCTCAGTTTCCTCCTCTGTAAAACAGGCGTAATAATACCTGCCTCTTCCCACCTCTCAGGGCATTGGGAGGATAAAGTGGGAAAATTTATTTGGAAAAATAAAAGCGGCCTACAAACTCAAGGGGAGGTGTTATTATCATTATTATCATCATTATTGTTGTTGTTGTTGTTGTTGTTGGTAGTGTTTATCCAGGACAGTGTCCTTAAGGTGTGGGCATCCAAGCTGGGGTGACGGGGTGAAGCCAGACATAAGACATAAGACAAGCAGCGTGGCTCAGTGGAAAGAGCTTGGGCTTTGGAGTCAGAGGTCATGGGTTCAAATCCCAGCTCCGCCAATTGTCAGCTGTTTGACTTTGGCCAAGTCACTTCACTTCTCTGGGCCTCAGTTACCTCATCTGTAAAATGGGAATTAAGACCGTGAGCCCCACGAGGGACAATCTGATCACCTTGTAACCTCCCCTGCGCTTAGAACAGTGCTTTGCACATAGTAAGTGCTTAATAAATGCCATCGTTATTATTATTATATGATGGTCATTTTTTTTCCATTAATTTTTCCAGTTGCAGGTGTAGCCCAGTCCCTTTTAAGAGAGTTCCCGCCAACTTGTTGCCTTCCCCCTTCCTCCGAGAAGCATCAGATTTTCCCGCCTCTACTTTTTTAAGGCTCTTTTTGAGCCATCAGGGCCTGAGCCATCCCAACTTCCCAAGGTGGAGGTCGACTTGGAACCCTGCCTGGAGGAGGGACCTTAGGGCTTTGAGACTTCCTTAGATGGTAAGCTCCCTGAGGGCAGGGGCCACCTCTTTCATTTATGTTATCCTCTCCCAAGCACTTAGTACAGTGCTCTGCATGGAGAAGCTGCCCTGTAAATATTAATGATTGATTAGGCTCCAGGAGCTGCTGCTCAAAACTATGATTAAATGGGTAAAATCGGGGTGAGGACAGCAGTGTGTCAGCTGGTAATAGTAAGAATCATAATGTAGAATTTGTTTAGTGCTGACTGTGCTCTAAAACCGAGATTTTATTGTTATTGTTATTATTATTATTATTGTTATTATTATTAATTATTAGGGGTATTTTTGTGTGTGTGTGTGTATAATCTGTTAAATCCTTACTATGTGCCGGGCACTTACTAATTGCTGGGGTAGGTACAAGCTGATTCAATCGTATTTATTGAGCGCTTACTGTGTGCAGAGCACTGTACTAAGCGCTGCGTGGCTCGGTGGAAAGAGCCCGGGCTTTGGAGTCAGAGGTCATGGGTTCAAACCCCGGCTCTGCCAATTGTCAGCTGGGTGACTTTGGGCAAGTCACTTAACTTCTGTGTGCCTCAGTTCCCTCATCTGTAAAATGGGGATTAAGACTGTGAGTCCCCCGAGGGACAACCTGGTCACCTTGTAACCTTCCCAGTGCTTAGAACAGTGCTTTGCACATAGTAAGCGCTTAATAAATGCCATCATTATTATTACAAGCTGGCAACATATAGAGACGGTCCGTACCCAACAGTGGGTTGCGCGCAGTCCTTGTCCCACATGGGGCTCACAGTCTTAATCCCCATTTTAGAGAGGAAGTAACTGAGGCCCAAGGTCACACAGCAGCAAGTGGCAGAGCCGGGATTAGAACCCAGCTCCTTCCGGCTCCCAGACCTGTTTTCTATCCACTAGGCTATGCTGCTTCTCTGACAGCGTGATACAGAGAGAATGATAATGGAGTTTAGCACTGTTTGGGGCAAACCAGTGGTTTCTGAACCATGCGGGGTACTTGGGTCTGCTGTGAGGGGGAGAGTGGGAGGGCCCCACCATCATCATCATCATCATCATCATCAATCATATTTATTGAGCGCTTACTGTGTGCAGAGCACTGTACTAAGTGCTTGGGAAGTACAAATTTGCAACATAGACAGTCCCTACCCAAAAGTGGGCTCACAGTCTAAAAGTCCATCACCCACCCCGGAGGCAGAGGGCACAGAGTGCATTTGAAATGGCTGGGTGGCACCCGGAGAGGAGGGTAATAATAATAACTTGTTGCCAACTTGTACTTCCCCAGCGCTTAGTACAGTGCTCTGCACACAGTAAGCGCTCAATAAATACGATTGAATGAATGAATGAATGATAATAATAATAATAATGATAATGACATTTATTAAGCACTTACTATGTGCAAAGCACTGTTCTAAGCGCTGGGGAGGCTACAAGGTGATCAGGGTGTCCCACGGGGGGCTCACAGTCTTAATCCCCATTTTACAGATGAGGTCACTGAGGCACAGAGAAGTTAAGACTGTGAGCCCACTGTTGGGTAGGGACTGTCTCTATATGTTGCCAACTTGTACTTCCCAAGCGCTTAGTACAGTTCTCTGCACACAGTAAGCGCTAAATAAATACGATTGATTGATTGCTTAAGTGACTTGCCTAAAGTCACGCAGCTGACATGGCGGAGCTGGATTTGAACCCATGACTCTGACTCCAAAGCCCGGGCTCTTTCCACTGAGCCACGCTGGGTACCATGAGGGTCGGAGGTGGGGATGAGTTGGGGGCCCAGGGCAGGGGGCGGGGGTGGTCTCCCCCTCTAGACTATAAGCTTGTCATGGGCAGGGATTGTGTGTGTTTATTGGTCTGTACTACTCTCCCAAGCGCTTAGTACAGTGCTGTGCACAAAGTAAGCACTCAATAAATACGTTGGATGAATGAATGAAGGGTAGGGGTCCCAGGGTTGGGGGTGGGATTGGACAAGAGGCCCAGGGTAGGGGGAGCCATCCTCAGCCGCAAGTGGGAGGAGGAGGAGGGTGGGGACTAAAGCATTGGGAAGGGCGGGAGTCCTGGAATTTAATCCAGGGGCTGGTGGAGAAAGGCCTGGAAGTGGACCCGTGGTGGAGGCCAGAGAGCTACCAGCCACTGGGAAGCCCACTGTTGGGTAGGGACTGTCTCTATATGTTGCCAATTTGTACTTCCCAAGCGCTTAGTACAGTGCTCTGCACACAATAAGCGCTCAATAAATACGATTGATGATGATGATGAAGTCCATCCAGGGTCCCGTGCCCTCTCTGCCATTATCCCCTTCCAGCCGCCCTCTCTGGTCTCTCCGGGGCTGGACTCTGCTCCACTGCTCCCAGGCTCTGGCAGCGTGGCTCAGTGGATAGAGCAGGGGCTTGGGAGCCAGAGGTCATGGGTTCTAATCCCGACTCCTCCGCTTGTCAGCTGTGTGACTTTGGGCAAGTCACTTCACTTCTCTGTGCCTCAGTTCCCTCATCTGGAAAATGAAGATTAAGACCGGGAGACAACCTGATCACCTTGTATGCCTCCCAGCGCTTAGGACAGTGTTGCACATAGTAAGCGCTTAACAAATGCCATCATTGTTATTATTATTATTATTATCCACCTAGGCCGAGCGCCTGCCGAGTGTGAAGCGCTGTTGTGAGCCCTGTGGAGAGAACCACATGAGCAAGACACCCGTCCCCTACCTTCAAGGAGCCTAGTCGCTCAGTCAGTAGTAGTTATTGAGCGCTTCCTCTTTTCAGAACACTGTACTAGGCATTTGGGTGCGAGCAGTCTGACAGAAATTATTGACTAATATGGGAGCAGGAGGAAAGATGCGTATTCAGCATAAATAAATAATAATAATGGCATTTATTAAGCGCTTACTATGTGCAAAGCACTGTTCTAAGCGCTGGAGAGCTTCTCAGAAGCTCTGAGAAGGGCATCCTCTTTGGGCAGGGGGTGTCAGGAGTCGGGTGATGGGGGAGGAGAGGCTGGGAGTTCTTCCCAAATCCGAAATTCATCCAGTTTGGTGCCTGCTGGTCCCCCCCCACCCCAACCCCGCTGCCCCCCTCCAAGAGCCAGGTGGGTGGATGTATTGACTGGTTCTCTCTGCCAGAGGCTACTCATCATCATCATCATCATCAATCGTATTTATTGAGCGCTTACGATGTGCAGAGCACTGTACTAAGCGCTTGGGAAGTACAAATTGGCAACATATAGAGACAGTCCCTACCCAACAGTGGGCTCACAGTCTAGAAGGGGGAGACAGAGAACAAAACCAAACATACTAACAAAATAAAATAAATAGAATAGATATGTACAAGTAAAATAAATAAATAAATAGAGTAAGAAATATGTACAAACATATATACATATATACAGGTGCTGTGGGGAAGGGAAGGAGGTAAGATGGGGGGATGGAGAGGGGGACGAAGGGGAGAGGAAGGAAGGGGCTCAGTCTGGGCTACTGACAGTTTGCATTCTGCATCACACGTGTTTGGCAGAAAGAGCCTTGGCTCTAGGACTCAGGCAAACCCAGCTCTGCCACTGGCCTGCTGTGTGTCTTTGGACAAGTCACGTCACCTCTCTGGGCCGTGTGTGGAATGGGAAGAAGAATCCTTGCTCTCCCCCCTTCTTGGGTTGGGAGTCCTGTGTGGGATGGGGCCTGGGACCCGTCTGATTCCCTTGCGGTTACTTCAAGGGCTTAGCACAGAGTGAGGGTGAGCACTCAGGGAATGCCACCATCATTACATAGGAGAGGCGGTCTGTCCCTCCTCCCCTTCCAGAGGGAGGCGGGGGGCTCGGGGTCTTCCAGGAAGAGGTGGTGGTGGAGGGATGGGGGGGGGGAAGCGGTCACTGATCAATTCCAGGCGCGGCGGGCCGATGGGGGAGGGCGAGGAAGATGGATGAGCCTGGCTGGAAGAAGCGTCCTCTCCTCCCTCTGCCAGGAATCGCCGGGCTCATCCGAGCAGCAAGCGAGAAGCGAGAATCCAGCTTGTCCGCTGGACGCTGAGGGAAGTGTTGCCTCAGTGGATGCGTCGCTCCTCCTTCCCCATCCTCTCCTTCCCTCTCCCAGCCTCCAAGCAGGGCCGGGGGCTGAGCAGTGGGCTGTAAAACAGCATGGCCGAGTGGTTAGAGAACGAGTCTGGGAGTCAGAAGGACCTGGGTTCTAATCCTGGCTCTGCCACTTGTCTGTTGGGTGACCTTGGGCAAGTCACTTCACTTCTCTGGGCTTCAGTTCCCTCATCTGTAAAATAGGGATTGAGACTGTGAGCCCACGTGGGGCAGGAACTGTGTCCAACCCTTTTTGCTTTTATCTACCCCAACACTTAGTTCAGTGCCTGGCACATAGTAAGCGCTCAACCAGTGCCAGGTTTATTATTATTGATTACAAACCCATCCCCCGGGAGCAGCTTGGCCTAGTATAAAGAGCAAACAGGACCAGTAACGAGGAGACCTGGGTTCTAGTCCCGACTCGGGGCGACCTTGGGCAAGTCACTTAACTTCTCGGGGCCTCAGTTTCCACCTCTGTAAAATGGGGATGAAATACCTGTTCTTCCACCCTTCTGCACCGTGAGCTCCGTATAGGGCATGGGCTTCGTCTAACCTGGTTGTGTGGTATCTATCCCTGCACTTAGTACAGTGTATGGCACATAGTGCTCAACAAATAACTATGGTATTTGTTCAGTGCTTACTATGCACCAAGATTATACTGAGCACCGGGAGAGATACAAGGTAAATCAGGTGGGACACTGGCCCTGTCCCCCATGAGGCTCCCAATCTGTGACGGGATTGAACGGTTCCCCCGCCGCCCCCACCACAAGTCGTATTCTTGGCCCCTCAGGGTCAGGGACCGGACCCCTTCTAGACTGTGAGCCCACTGTTGGGTAGGGACCGTCTCTATATGTTGCCAACCTGTACTTCCCAAGCGCTTAGTACAGTGCTCTGCACACAGTGAGCGCTCAATAAATACAATTGAATGAATAAATGAATGACCCTCACCAAATATTTGATCCTCGCTTCAGTTAGCCCATCTGTGATTCTGCTAGAGAAAGTCAATCATTAGTCATTCATTCAATCGTATTTATTGAGCGCTTACTGTGTGCAGAGCACTGGACTAAGCGCTTGGGAAGTACAAGTCGGCGACATATAGAGACGATCCCTACCCAACAACGGGCGCACAGTCTAGGAGGGGGAGACGGACAACAAAACAAAACATGTGGACAGGTGTCAAGTCATCAGAATAAATGGAACTAAAGCTAAATGCACATCATTAACAAAATAAATAGAATAGTAAATATGTACAAGTAAAATAAATAGAGTAATAAATCTGTACAAACATATATATAGGTGCTGTGGGAAGGGGAAGGAGGTAGGGCGGGGGGATGGGGAGGAGGAGAGGAGGAGTCAACCGATAGTACAGTGCTCTGCCCATCATAAGCGCTCAATAAACACCATTGATGATGATGATGATGATGGTATTGGAGCACTTAGCGTATGCAGAACGCTGTACTAAGCATTTGGGAGAGTACGGTGCAACCGAGTCGGGAGACACGATTCCCGCCCTCAAGGAGTTTACTAGTCTCGTGGGGGAGACGTTAAAATAAAATGCGGGTCGGGGAAGCAGCCGAGGAGAAGGATTGGAAACTCAAAGGGGAGCTGGGCAGGTTGTGCAGACCCCGGAGGGTCCCCGGCCTTGGAGAAGAGCAGGGGCTTGGAAGTCAGAGGATGTGTGTTCTAATCCCCGCTCTGCCGCACGTTTGCTGTGTGACCTCGGGGAGGTCACTTAACTTCTCTGTGCCTCAGTTACCTCATCTGTAAAATGGGGATTAAGACCGTGGGCCCCATGTGGGCCAGGGACTGTGTCTGACCTGATTACCATGTATCTGCCCCAGTGCTTGGAACAGTGCTTGGCACACAGTAAGCGTTTAACAAGTAGCGTGGCTGAGTGGAAAGAGCACAGGCTTGGGTAGAGCGTGGGGGAGCATCCCAAGAGCTTTGGAGTTGGACTGATGACCATTTAAGAATAATAAATAATAATAATTATGGTATTTAAGCGGTTACTATGTGCCAAGCCCTGTTCTAAGCACTGGGGTAGATACAAGTTAATCAGTCCCTGTCCCACATGGGGCTCACAGCCTTAATCTCCGTTTTACAGATGAGGGAACTGAGGTCCAGAGAAGTGAAGTGACTTGGCCGAAGTCACTCAGTGGACAACAGGTGGAGTTGGGATTAGAACCCAGGTCCTTCTGACTCCCAGGCATGTGCTTTATCCATTAAGCCATGCTGGTGGGAAGGAGGCTGTGTCCCCACGGGAGTCTGGGGGGTCTGCCCAGGGCTTTCGGAGCAGCCAGTGGTGTTTCATCATCATCAATCGTATTTATTGAGCGCTTACTATGTGCAGGGCACTGTACTAAGCGCTTAGTTTCAAGGGCGTTGGGTCTCCGGCCTCACGGTTTGCGCTCTCCCTTGGTGGAGGAGGTGGCCGGGGGTGGATCTGGGCATGGGGGATACGCCACAGATCCTTGGGATGATGGTGCCCAATGTTGGGGGAGAAAAGAAGGGGAGAGGGCGAGGATCAAGTTGAAATTAGGGGTTGGGGATCCCAGGGGACGTGGAGTTAACCGTGGGCATCCGGGAACACACCAATCAATCAATCAGTTGTATTTATTGAGCGCTTACTGTGTGCAGAGCACTGTACTGAGCGCTTGGGAAGTACAAGTTGGCAACATACACCAGCCAACTTTCTGCAGTGGGAAAGTTTATTTATTTATTTTTTTAAAACTTCCTGGGGTTACCCCCATTTATGCCCTGTCTCCTGGCCCGGGGAAGCTGCAGTGGCACCTGGAGACACTCTGGGGACAGTCTGCCTGGACCCCCCCCCCCCCCAGCTGGCAAGCTCAGTGCAGGATGGGGCTTCTGGAGAAGCAGCGTGGGTCAGTGGAAAGAGCCCAGGCTTTGGAGTCAGAGGTCATGGGTTCGAATCCTGACCCCGCCACATGTCTGCTCTGTGACCTCAGTTACCTCATCTGTAAAATGGGGATGAAGACTGTGAGCCCCACGTGGGACAACCTGATCACCTTGTATCACCCCCAGCACTTAGAACAGTGCTTTGCACATAGTAAGTGCTTACCAAATGCCATTATTATTATTATTATTATTATTAGTATGTGGTCAAACTCTCCAGCCTTGGGGATGGGGCTGGGAACAGGAGCCCCTCATCCTCCTCCCCCTCCCCCCCATCATTCATTCATTCAGTCGTATTTATTGAGCACTTACTGTGTGCAGAGCACTGTACTAAGCGCTTGGGAAGCACAAGTTGGCAACATATAGAGACGGTCCTTACCCAGCAGTGGGCTCACAGTCTGGAAGGGGGAGACAGAGAACAAAACAAAACATATTAACAAAATAAAATAAGTAGAATGAAAATGTACAAGTAAAATAATTAAATAAATAGAGTAATAAGCAGTGTGGCTCAGTGGGAAGAGCACGGGCTTCGGAGTCAGAGGTCATGGGTTCGAATCCCTGCTCCACCACATATCTGCTGTGTGACCTTGGGCAAGTCACTTAACTTCTCTGTGCCTCAGTTCCTTCATCTGGAAAATGGGGATTAAGACTGTGAACCCCATGTGGGACAACCTGATCACCTTGTATCCCCCCAGTGCTTAGAACAGTGCTTTGCACATAGTAAGCACTTAAGAAATACTAGAATTATTGTTAATAAATACGTACAAACGTATATACATATATACAGGTGCTGTGGGGAATCATCCTCCTTCTCCTCCTCTTTCCCTTCCCCTCATCTCCTTCCTCTTCCTCCTCGCCATCCTCCTCCTCCTCTCCACCCTCCTTTTTCTCCTCCTTTCCTCCCCGTCATCTCCATCCTCCTCCTTTCTGTCGTCTCCATCATCTCCATTTTCCAGCCCCCCTTCTCCCCACCTCTTTTCAGAGTCCCATCCCACCTCACTTGGGTTAGTGGAAAGAGCACAGCGCTGGGAGTCAGAGGACCTGGGATCCCATCCCGGCTCCTCCACTTACCTGCGGTGTGATCTTGGAAAAGCAGCGTGGCTCAGTGGAAAGAGCCTGGGCTTTGAAGTCAGAGTTCATGGGTTCAAATCCCGGCTCTGCCAATCGTCAGCTGTGTGACTTTGGGCAAGTCACTTCACTTCTCTGTGCCTCAGTTACCTCATCTGTAAAACGGGGGTTAAGACTGTGAGCCCCACGTGGGACAACCTGATCACCTTGTAACCTCCCCAGTGCTTAGAATAGTGCTTTGCACATAGTGAGCACTTAATAAATGCCACTATTATTGTTATTATTATTATCATTATTATTATTATTATTATTATTACCTTGGATGAATCAGTTCCTTTCTCTGGGCCTCAGTGTCCTCATCCGTAAAATGGGGATAAAACATCTGTTCTCCCCTCCTTTTAGACAGGGGGCCCCGTGTGGGTCAGGGACTGTGTCTGATAATAATAATAATAATAATAATGATGGCATTTGTTAAGTGCTTACTATGTGCAAAGCATTGTTCTAAGCGCTGGGGGGGATACAAGGTGATCAGGTTGTCCCACGAGGGGCTCACAGTCTTCATCCCCATTTTACAGGTGAGGGAACTGAGGCTCAGAGAAGTGAAGTGACTTACCCAAAGTCACACAGCTGACAAGTGGCGGAGCCGGGATTTGAGAAGTTAAGTGACTTGCCCAAGGTAACACAGCAGACGTGGCGGAGTCGGGATTCAAACCCATGACCTCTGACTCCAAAGCCCGGGCTCTTTCCACTGAGCCAAGCTGCTTCTCTGATCTGATTATACCTGAACCCAGGGCTTAGTCCAGTGCTGGACATCCACTAGAGGTTTAAGAAATAGCACATTGATGATGGTTAATAACAATTTATGGGTCACCTGGCTTGCAGCCTCAAGGCTCTCCCCCAGGCGGGTTTAGTCGGTGGAAAGACCTGATTGATGAGCATATGCAAATACCAATCTCCACCAGGCCAGGAGTTGCCTGTACCCTGGTCCTGAGCCAGGCGGGTTGGTGATGCAACTCGAGATTAAGATTAAGTGCTTTGCACATAGTAAACGCTTAATAAAATGCCATTATAAAGAGAAGGGCCGGAAAACTCAGAACTGCGCTCCTCAGGGGAGCCCTCCGAACCTGGACGGACCTGTCCGGTGGCCGGCTCTGCGGTCCGGACCGCGGGCCCTCCCTCCCCATTCCCCCGGAGGGTCGCCTTAGCCTTGGGACTCGTGGCTTTGGGGACCCGTTGAGAATTAGGGCCTTCAGCCAAAGCACCCAGATTTCCCACATGGCATTCAATCAATCGTATTTATTGAGCGCTTACTGTGTGCAGAGCCACTGTAGGGTCCGATTTGGAGGCGCTCAAGGTCGGAGCTGGGGCTGAAAAAGTGGAAGAGGCAGAATATGGGGAGGAAGAGATTGGGTTGGGGGCCAGCTCGGAGGAGATAGAGGACAGAGGGTGGAGGGGACAGGGAGGAGTGAGGGAAGGGAAGGAGGGAGAGGAGGGGGTTTCCAGTTGCTCAGTGAAGGAGCACCCTCATGATCGGGTGATCCCGGACCTCTCTTCCTTCTTCCCTCTGCTACCCCTCTCCCCCGGCACCTCCTTCTCCTTTACCTGTATTTCCCTTCCTGGTGTCTGAGATGTGTCCGCTTTTCAGTGTTTGGTTCTGATCCCGTCTCTGCCTCTTGTCCGCTGTGTGACCTTCGGCAAGTCACTTCATTTCTCTGGGCCTCAGATACCGCATCTGTAAAATGAGGATTGAGACAGTGAGCCCAGTGTGGGGCAGGGACTGTCTCCAACCTGATTTGCTTGTAATAATAATGATGGCATTTATTAAGCCTTACTATGTGTAGAGCGCTGTTCTAAGCACTGGGGAGGTTACAAGGTGATCAGGTTGTCCCACTTGGGGCTCACAGTCTTAATCCCCATTTTACAGTTGAGGGAACTGAGGCCCAGAGAAGTGAAGTGACTTGCCCAAAGTCACACAGCCAAGTGGCGGAGCCGGGGTTTGAACCCATGACCTCTGACTCCAAAACCCGGGCTCTTTCCACTGAGAGGGTAAAGGTGTGGCCTAGTGGAAAGATCCCAGGGCTGGGAGGCTACAAGGTGATCAGGTTGTCCCGCGGGGGGCTCACAGTCTTCATCCCCATTTTACAGTTGAGGGAACTGAGGCCCAGAGAAGTGAAGTGACTTGCCCAAAGTCACACAGCTGACAAGTGGCGGAGCCGGGATTTGAGCCCATGACCTCTGACTCCAAAGCCCAGGCTCTTTCCACTGAGCCACGCTGCTTCTTTATTCTTCTTGTATTCTTCTTGTATTCACCCCAGTGCTCAGAACAGTGCCTGGCACATAGTAAACGCTTAATAATTATTATTATTCAGTCAGTCAATTCTTTCCCTTTAAGTATTTCGGGCTCTATGGGAGAGCCTGAAGCAGGACAGGCCCCTGAAATCCTGGGCCCCGTCCACCCATCAGAGTCAGGACGCCCAGTCATCTCTTGTTGGAAATTCTTGAGCTCTTGTACCTCTCCTACGTCGGCCCCCGTGGTCTCTGGGAGCCTTTGCTGCTGGCGCCGGACGCTTGGGTCCCAGAAAGGGCTTATCATCATCATCAATCGTATTTATTGAGCGCTTACTGTGTGCAGAGCACTGTACTAAGCACTTGGGAAGTACAAGTTGGCAACATATAGAGACAGTCCCTACCCAACAGTGGGCTCACAGTCTAAAAATGTTGCCCAGGTGGCAGGTCACCAGAGATCTTCAGCGCCTCGTTTGCCCATTTTCATCAAGTCCCAGTGGAGTTGGTTAGCTCCTCATGGGCAGGAATCATGTCTACCAACTGTCCTGAAGTGTGGTGTCCCAAGCATTTAGTACAGTGCTCTGCATACAGTAGGTGCTCAATAAATTCCGTTGATTTTTTTTAATGGCTTTTAAGTGATTACTACGTGCCGGGCACTGTACTAAGCACTGGGGTATTTACAGGATAATCAGTTTGGACACAGTCCCGTATCCCACATGGGGCTTATGGCCTTAATAATAATAATAGTAATGATGGCATTTATTAAGTGCTTACTATGTGGAAAGCACTGTTCTAAGCGCTGGGGTAGATACAAGGTAATCAAATTGTCCCACGTAGGGCTCACAGACTTAATCCCCATTTTACAGATGAGGGAACTGAGGCACAGAGAAGTCAAGCGACTTGCCCAAAGTCACACAGACAAGTGGCAGAGCTGGGATTTGAACCCCTGACCTCTGACTCCAAAGCCCGGGCTCTTTCCACTGAGCCACGCTCCTTCTCTAATCCCCATTTTATGGATGAACTAACTGAGGCGCAGAGAATTGAAGTGACTTGCTCAGGGTCACAAAGCAGATGAGTGGCAGAGTCGGGATTAGGATCTAGGACCTTTGACTCCCACTATGCGCCTCTGACTATAAGTCCCATTGAGACATGGATTGTATCCAATCTGGTTAACTTGTATCTACCCGAGGGCTTAGTACAGTGCCTGGCATATAGTGAGCGCTTAACAAGTACCATAAAAAAACTCGGTACAGTGCTCTGCACACAGTGAGCACCCAATAAATATGATTGATTGATTGGCACAGTACTATCCACCTGGCTGAGGCAGAGGCTGGGGAGTGTAGTTATATCAGGTCCTGATTGACAACACCCACTTCGACTTTTTTTGGGTTTTTTAATGGTATGTGTTAAGCACTTACTATGTACCAGGAACTGTTCTAAGCACTGGGGTAGATGCAGGATAATCAGGTTGGACAAGGTCCCTGTCCCTCAATCTTAATCATCTGTCCCTTCCTTCGTAAGCCTCTTCTATTTGTCATCAGCTCATGGGCCGTGTTCTCATATTAATAATTGGGGTAATTGTTTAACACTTCTTACGTGCTAAGCACTGGGGTACAAGCAGTACAGTCAGATCAGACACGGCCCCCGTCCCCCCATTTGTGGAGCTCACAGTCTAAGGGAGAGGGAGATCAGGTATTGATTCCCCTTTCTACAGATGAGGAAACCGAGGCCTAGAGTGGGCAAGTGACTTGCCCAAGGTCACAGAGCCAACAAGTGGGAGATTCGCAATTAATCGATCCATCAGTGATGTTTATTGGGCGCTTATCGTGTGCCGAGCACTGCACTAAGTGCTTGGGAGAGTGTGGTGCAACAGAATTAGTGGGTCTCTCTGTTATTCCTGGGACAGATTCATGTTGTGGGAAGACTTCCCACAGCATTCTATACAACTTGTGTCCCGAAAACACGGATTTTAGCAAACCTGGGGGCACTAGACATTTGAATGTCTAGCAAGTGGGGGATTCGCAATTAATCAATCGATCCATCAATGATGTTTTTTGGGCGCTTACCATGTGCCGAGCACTGCACTAAGAGCTTGGGAGACTATGGTACAACAGAATTAGTGGGTCTCTCTGTTATTCCCGGGACAGATTCATGTTGTGGGAAGACTTCCCACAACATTCTATACAACTTGTGTCCCGAAAATATGGATTTTAGCAAACCTGGGGGCACTAGACATTTGAATGTTTCATTTATACCCTGCAGGCTGCCCCTTCTAAGTACCCTATTCTGTTGAGGGCATGGTTCCAGGGTAGGCAGTATGCCAAGTGGGTAGAGCATGGGCCTGGAGTCAGAAGGACCCGGGTTCTAATCCAGGCTCCTCCACAAGTCTGCTTGGGCAAGTCATTTCACTTCTCTGGGCCCCAGTTACTCTGCCTGTAAAATGGAAATTAAGATTGTGAGCCCCATGTGGGACAGGGACGGTGTCCGATCTGAATAACTTGTATCTACCCCAGTGCTTAGAACAGTGCTTGGCACATAGTAAGAGCTTAACAAGTACCATTATTATTGTTATTAGGGGTGTCACTTGCTTAGAGTAGGTAGGCAGTCCTCATCTCCTCTGTATTGTGTGCTCTTTGTGGGCAGCGAACATTCATTCAATCATATTGATTGAGCACTTACTGTGTGCAGAGCATTGTACTAAGCGCTTGGATGTCTACCAACTCTTGTAGTGCTGGATGTCTACCAACTCTCCCCCTCCTCCCCCTCCCCATCCCCCCCATCTTACCTCCTTCCCCTCCCCACAGCACCTGTATATATGTATATATGTTTGTATATATTTATTACTCTATTATACTTGTACATATTTATTCTATTTATTTTATTTTGTTAGTATGTTTTGTTGTCTGTCTCTCCCTTCTAGACTGTGAGCCCGCTGTTGGGTAGGGACCATCTCTATATGTTGCCAACTTGTACTTCCCAAGGGCTTAGTATAGTGCTCTGCACACAGTAAGCGCTCAATAAATACAATTGAATGAATCATATTGAGCACAGTAAGCGCTCAATAAATATGATTGAATGAATGAATGAATGAATAGTGTGCTCTCCCAAGCGCTTAGTACAGTGCTTTCTGCTCCTACCATCCCCATGGGATGGTGTCATTGAGGACATGGCTCCCTCCCTTGACCCAGGTTAATGATTTTCTCCTCTCACGCTTTGGCCCAGAGTTCAGTTTCTCTTTCATACACTTTAGCCCGCGATCCGGTCATTGTGTTTGCTTGGTGGGACGGGCTGAACCGTGGTCGTGAGGACTGTCCCATGTCGAAGAAGGAAATGCTGTCTCTCGCAAGGAAAATCAGTTGGTCAGTCCTATTTAATGAACGCTTACTGTGTGCAGAGCATTGTACTAAGCGCTTGGGAGAGCGCAACGCAACAACATAACAGGCACACTCTCTGCCCATAACAAGCTTACGGTCTCGAGGATGAGCTTACACTCTGGAGACATTGACTCACAAGGGAACTGAGTCATTTTCTTTCACCTTTCTTCTTGGTCGAATCTGCCGATTGTTATGATAAACTAATTTGTTTGCGGGTGATGGAGGACTTCTTCCCGTTCGCTTTGGACGATATTCATGTCAGTGGTGTTTATTAAGCATTGACCATATACAGAGCACTGTACTAAGCGCTTGGGAGAATACTGTGCAAAAGAGTTGGTAGGCACGTTCCTTGCCCACAAAGAGCTTGCAGTCTCCTCAGCAGGTGTTTTTTTTAATGGTATTTGTTAAGCGCTTACTATGTGCAAAGCACTGTTCTAAGCGCGGGGGGGGGGATACAAGGTGATCAAGTTGTCCCACGTGAGGCTCACGGTCTTAATCCCCATTTATAGATGAAAGAACTGAGGCACAGAGAAGTGAAGTGACTTGCCCAAAGTCACACAGCTGACAATTGGTGGAGCTGGGATTTGAACCCATGACCAAAGCCCGTACTCTTTCCACTGAGCCACACTGCTTCCCATCTGCTGTTATTGGCAGGTATTGGCGTCTGCTGAATGTTTACAATCAATTAATAGTATTTATTGAGTGTTTAGTCTGCTCAGATCACAGTACTAAGCACTCGGAAGAGTACGGTAGAGATAATAGACAGAATATCTTCCCTCAAGGAGTTATAGTCGAGCGAGAGACACTGAAATAAATTACAGGTAGTGGGGCCTCCACTCAGTTTGAAAAATTATCCATAAGTGCTGAGGGGTGAAGGGGGCAGGTGAATGCCTAAGTGTCTAAGGGGTGAGGACTCAAATTCGTAAGTGATGTAGTAGAGGGGAAATAGAGAAGGCTTCCTGGAGGAGGTGTGATTTTTAGTTCAACTTTGAAGGCAGATGTGAAGCAGGGGGAGTCCCTCGGAGAGGGAAGGTGTGGGCAGGAGATGGATGGCGAGAGAGATGAGAGCGAGGCCCAGTGAGTAATCAGTTGATCAGTGGTATTTATTGAGTGCTTACTGTGTGTTGAGCACTGCGTTAGGCGCTCGGGAGAGCACAGTATGACAGAGTTGGCAGACACATTCATTCATTCATTCAGTCGTATTTATTGAGCGCTTACTGTGTGTTGAGCCCTGCGTTAGGTGCTCGGGAGAGCATAGTATGACAGAGTTGGCAGACACATTCATTCATTCATTCAGTCGTATTTATTGAGCGCTTACTGTGTGCAGAGCACTGTACTAAGCGCTTGGGAAGAGCAAGTTGGCAACATATAGAGACGGTCCCTACCCAACAGTGGGCTCACACTCTAGAGGGGGGAGACAGACAGAAAAACAAAACATATTAACAAAATTAAATAGAATAGAAAATATGTACAAGTAAAATAGAGTAATAAATCTGTACAAACATATCTACAGGTGCTGTGGGGAGGGGAAGGAGGGAGGGCGGGGGGATGGAGGGGGGAGAGGAAGGAGGGGGCTCAGTCTGGGAAGGCCTCCTGGAGGAGGTGAGCTCTCAGTAGGATTTTGAATAGAGGAAGAGAGCTAGCTTGGCAGATGTGCAGAGGGAGGGCATTCCAGGCCATGGGGAGGACGTGGGCCGGGGGTCGACAGCGGGACAGGCGAGAACGAGGCACAGTGAGGAGGTTAGCGGCAGCTTCCGTACATTTAACTCCCTCCTCAGGCCCCCTGTTCCTCCCCCTTCTCCTTCCCTCACCCCCAACGATCTGGCCTCCTACTTCATCAGGTCTGAGCTCCCCAAAGTCACTCCTTCCCCTTCTCCAACCCCCCTGCTCTCAACCCTCTCTGCTACTCTCCCATCCCTCCCAGCAGTATCCTCAGATGAGATCTCTTCTCTCCTCTCAGAAATGTACGGAGTTGAATGTACACATACCCTTCCCACAGCAAGCTCACAGTCTAGAGTAGGTGCATTCGGTCAATAAGGTTGACAAGGAAAATCCCCACAGTGTCCTATTTGTAAACATTTTAAAATCCATCACCCTCCTTAGAGACTAAGTTTCTTGCATGCAGAGGATGCGTTTTGGGCTTCTGTTGTAGTTTTCCAAACATTCAGTACAGTGCATGCACCCACTGGGTGCTCAGTAAGTATCGATCCTATTAGTAGATGGTCAGCTCCTTGAAGGCTGCTTTTATTTTACACTCCCAAGTGCTCTGTCTGGTACTCTGCTGATACTACTAGTAATAAGTATAATAATGATGGTGTTTGTTCATTCATTCATTCAGTCGTATTTATTGAGTGCTTACTGTGTGCAGAGCACTGTACTGAGTGCGTGGTAAGTGCTTACTATGTGTCAAGCACTGTTCTAAGCGCTGGGATAGATGCAAGCTAATGAGGTTGGGCACATCCCCTGTCCCACATGGGCATGGCGCATATATGTACTTGTACCTGTATATCTGTACGGGCGGTGCAGGGGGGAAGGGGCTCAGGGAGATGCACGCCTTTGTAGGGGTGCATGTGTCTGCATCTCATGAATGAGCACCTAGAACCCAGGAAAATCCAGGAGACGAGCGGGAACAGCGGAGGGGCAGGCAGGAGACGGGAAGAGGAACTCAGGAAGTTCACAAAACGAGTCTCCGACTGGGGTCATTCATTCATTCAGTCGTATTTATTGAGCGCTTACTGTGTGCAGAGCACTGTCCTAAGCACTTGGGAAGCACAAGTTGGCAACAGTTAGAGACGGTCCCTACCCACCAACGGCCTCACAGTCTAGAAGGGGGAGACAGACAACAAAACAAAACACATAGGCAGGTGTCAAAATCGTCAGAACGAGTAGAATTAAAGCTATATGCACATCATTAACAAAATAAATAGAATAGTAAATATGTACAAGTAAAATAAATAGAGTAATAAATCCGTACAAACATATATACAGGTGCGGATCGGATTATCTTGTGGACTACAAGCTCCTTGTGGGCAGGGAACATGTTTGTCAACTCTTGTTTTCTCCCAAGCGCTTAGTACAGTGTTTGGCACACTGTGAACAGTCATTAAATGCCATCGATTGAGTTCTACTGTGGCACCCAGCACGGTGCTTGGCACGTAATAATTGATTATTACTTAGAACCAGAATGGATTAAATAGAACAGTGCTTTGCACATAGTAAGCACTTAATAAATGCCATTATTATTATTATTAAATGGCACCAATCTGAGCCCAGGAGTAAGGAAGCAGCTTGGCATATTTTCATTGTTGGGTTTCTCTTTCCTCCCACCAGTTCGGGCTGGAGATTTTTGCCTGAATATAGCGTTTGTTCCTGGGGCCCCGCTGGGCAAGGGTTTTGTGCTCTAGGCTTGGGAGGAAGGCACGGAAGAAAGAAAGAGCCCTGCTTTCGCTTTGTCTGCCTTGGGGGAGAGTAGAGACAGTGTCATGGATTTGAGCTAAGAAGTGGGAAGCTTGATCCCCCTCAGTAACGGACCGCAGAGGCAAAAGAAATGGTACTGTACCTCCATCTTCCGAGCCCAAACTGTGATTTCCGCGTGGTTTCCGACCTGTCTTAGTCTTTTTCTCCAACTGGAAGGTATTTTAGTCACTGCTTTGAGCAACGATTGGCCAGAATTTCCCAATCCTCCCCCTGTGGATTGAGTTGCGTCCCTGGATTGCTTTTCTCCTTTATTTCTTTCCCCCATCTTAGACTCCTTAACAATAATAATAGTGATAATAATAACAATGGTATATAAGTGCCTACTATGTGCTAGGCACTGTACTAAGCACTGGGATAGATACAAGGTAATCAGGCTGGACACTCTCCTGGCTCCACATGGGGCTCATAGTCTAAATTGGAGGACGAGGGATTGAATCCCCATTTTACAATTGAGGGAACCGAGGCCCGGAGAAGTGAAGTAACCTGTAGACGGGTCACCCAGCAGATGAGTGGTAGAGCCGGGAGTCCTCTGACTCTCAAGTCGGGGCTCTTCCCACGAGGTCATGCTGCTTTAATCTTTGACTCTGTGCCTTAGTGGGGTCAGAGGTCGGAGGCCAAGTCAAAGAAGCAGTGTGGCTCAGTGGAAAGAGCCTGGGCTTTGGAGTCAGAGGCCAGGGGTTCAAATCCCGGCTTCGCCAGTTGTCAGCTGTGTGACTCTGGGCAAGTCACTTAACTTCTCTGTGCCTCAGTTACCTCATCTGTAAAATGGGGATGAAGACTGAGCACCCCGTGGGACAACCTGATCACCTTGTAACCTCCCCAGTGCTTAGCGCAGTGCTTTGCACATAGTAAGTGCTTAATAAATGCCATTATTATTATTATTATTAAGTCCTGGGGGCCAGAGGTGAATGTTCCTGGACCCTGTTGAATCTTTGGAGCTGGGGCTTCTGGTATGTAGGGGCTGGGAACGTTTCCCTGTAGTGACTGAGGGAGGCCAAGTGCTTAGTACAGTGCTCCGCACATAGTAAGCGCTCAGTAAGTACCACTGATTGATCAGTTGATTGATTGAGATGACCGTCTGGGAGTTGGGGTGGAAAGTTTTAGCGGGCCCAGCCCAATGCAGAACAAACATTGGGTTTTTGGTTTTTTTATGGTGTTTGTTAAGCGCTTACTATGTGCCAGGCACTGTTCTAATACAAGCTAATCAATTTGGACACAACCCATGTCCCACGTGGAGCTCACAGTCCTAATCCCCATTTTACAGACGAGGGAACCGAGGCGCAAAGAAGTGAGTGACTCGCCCACGGTCACACAGCTGACAAGTGGCGGAGTGGGGGTTAGAATCCAGGTCCTTCTGAATCCCAGGCCCGTGCTCTTTATTTTATTTTATTTTGTTTTTATTTTATTTTTTATTATTTTTATTTTATTTTGTTAGTATGTTTGGTTTTGTTCTCTGTCTCCCCCTTTTAGACTGTGAGCCCACTGTTGGGCAGGGGCTGTCTCTATATGTTGCCAATTTGTACTTCCCAAGCGCCTAGTACAGTGCTCTGCACACAGTAAGCGCTCAATAAATACAATTGATGATGATGCTCTATCCAACGGGCCGTACTGCTTCCCTCAAGCGACTTGCCCAAGGTCAGACGGCGGGCCAGTGGCACCGGTTGGGCTAGGAACTGGGACTTCAGGCTTCCAGCCCTGCACTTTTCCCTCAGCCACTCCCCAGTCCCCTTCCATTTCCTGCTTGGCCGGGAAAAGCCACGAGTGAAGAGTGGATTCTTTTAAGGGACATTTCGGCTTCAAGGCAGCAGTGAGCCGGGGTGGGGGTGGAGGGCACGATGCGTCCTCTAAGGGGGGGAGAGAGGACACCTGTCCTGAAACGGCCGCGGCATCCCGGCCTGCCAGGAGGAAGTGGACGGCTGTTTCCCGCTCACAATTGGTTTCCGGCGGGCCGCCTGATCCAGAATCACGAGGCCGAGATCAGCTGCTCCCGGCTCCGGTTACTCGCCTTGGGTCAGGACGAGGGCAGCGCTGGGCTTGTGAGGGGGACAGGGAAGGGAGGCGCCAAGCGTGGAAAGAACTTGGGACTCTCATCCCTCTTCCCGCTCTGTGGAGGGAAGCGGGAATCAAATTGGAATCAAAGAATTGTCCGAGAGCTATAGAGGCCGCGACGGGGCGGAGCTGGGGCAGAGGGGAAGGGGCCAGCACAGCCTCGTCCAAAAGAGTCAGTAAGTCGTACTTATTTGAGCGCTCGCTGTTTGCAGAGTACTGTAATAAGCAGTTGGAAGAGGGCTTTGGAGTCAGAGGTCATCGGTTCAAATCCCGGCTCCGCCACTTGTCAGCTGTGTGACTTTGGACAAGTCACTTCAATCAATCAATCAATCAATCAATCATATTTATTGAGCGCTTAGTGTGTGCAGAGCACTGTACTAAGTGCTTGGGAAGTATAAGTTGGCAACATATAGAGACAGTCCCTACCCAACAATGGGCTCACAGTCTAGAAGGGGGAGACAGAGAACAAAGCCAAACATAATAACAAAATGTAATAAATAGAATAGATATGTACAAGTAAAATAAATAAATAAATAGAGTAATAAATATGTACAAACATATATACATATATACTTCACTTCTCTGGGCCTCAGTTCCCTCATCTGTAAACTGGGGATTAAGACTGTGAGCCCCCAGTGGGACAGCCTGATCACCTTGTAACCTCCCCAGTACTTAGAACAGTGCTTGACACATAGTAAGTGCTTAACAAATAGGAACGGACACATTGCCTTCCCACAATGAGCTCACAGCCTAGAGGGGAAGACAGACATTATTATAAATAAGGAAATGACAGATATTGACCTAAGTGCTGTGGGGCTGGGTCGGGGGAGGAATCAAAGGAGCAAGTCAGGGTGAGGCAGAAGGGAGTGGGAGAAGAGGAAAGGAGGGCTTAATCAGGGAAGGCCTCTTGGAGGAGATGGGCCTTCAGTAAGGCTTTGAAGTGGGGAGGGTCATTGTCGGATGTGAGGACGGAGGGGCTTCCAGGCCAGAGGTAGGCCGTGGGCGAGAGGTCGGCGGCGAGGTAGATGAGTTCGCGGTCTAATGAGAAGATTGGCATTAGAGGAGCAAAGTTTGCATGCTGGGTTGTAATAGGAGAGTAGCGAGGTGAGGTAGGAGGGGGCGAGGGGATTGAGTGCTTTAAAAGGAGGGCAAATGGGGAGATCCAAATTCTTGTGCTGGCTCTGCCGCTGGCCTGCTGTATGACCTTGGGCAAGTGGCTTAACCTCTCTGGGCCTCAGTCTCCCTAAATAGAAAATGCGGAGAAGACACCCGGCACCCTCACTTTTAGACCACGAACCCTGTCTGGGAAAAGCACAGGGTCGAACTGGTAAGCCTGTATCCACCCCAACACTTAGCCCTGTATAAAGTGCTTAACAAATATTATTATTGTTGTTATTATATGGAGCTGGGGCTCTAACCCAGGACTCCTGATGCCCAACTCTGTCCATTGGGCTGCCCTACCTCTGGGCATCTTCCAAGCGTTTAGTACAGTGCTCTGCACAAAGTAAGTGCTCAATAGATACGATTGAATGAATGAATCAAGCAATGTCAACCATACCTCTACAAAGAAGGGTGCGTTCCCGTCAATCAGCGGTATTTTTCAAGTGCTTATTGTGTTCAGACCATTATACTAAGCACTTGGGAAAGTGTAGTGCAATTGGGTTGGTTGACATGATCCCTGCCCACAAGAAGCTTAGAGTCTGCAGGGGGAGAAAAATATGTAAATAAATTGCAATGACTGCTTCCCTTCTTTCGCCTCCCCACACCTCCTGCTCCCCCATGTCTCTGGGGCCGGGAGTAAGAGCAAGCCTTCTCACCTTGAGCTTGGGTAGAGATGGTTCAACCATCTTAAGTTGGAAGGGTTGCTTTGGGTTGTTTTTTTCTCTCTTTTTCTTTTTGTGTCCCGAAAACCCGAGGCAGAGCGGCAGACAAAAGAGGCTATTCCAGTTATGGAGAATTCATTTCTTTTTGCTACTGCTCACTGCCTGTTTCCACTCTCCTTAAGAGTGGCAACAGGAATAGCATTTATTGAATGCCTTTTGGAGGCAAAACGCCGTACTAGGCACATATAAATGTAGTTTTTGTTGCACTTGCACCCTGAGGTGACACATATAACTATTACTATTACTCTATTTATTTATTTATTTATTTATTTTACTTGTACATATCTAATCTATTTTATTTTGTAAGTATGTTTGGTTTTGTTCTCTGTCTCCCCCTTTTAGACTGTGAGCCCACTGTTGGGTAGGGACTGTCTCTATATGTTGCCAACTTGTACTTCCCAAGTGCTTAGTACAGTGCTCTGCACACAGTAAGCACTCAATAAATACGATTGATGATGGGAAGAAATGACATGTTTCCAGCCCACAAGGAGTTTGTTCTCTAATGGGGGAGAAAAAAATCAAAGTATTTACCATCTGAGTAACCCAAATAAATAATTAAATGGGCAGTTGAGTATTCTGTTGTATTGTGCTCTCCCAAGCACTTAGTACAGTGCTCTGCACATATTAAGTGCTCAATAAATGCTGTTGATTGATTGATTAAAAGCAGTGCTCTGCCCACAGTAAGTGCTCAATAAATACCAATCAATCAGTGTCATTTTTTGCGTGCTTATTGCGTGCAGAGCACTGTACTAAGCGCTTGGGAGAGTACAATAGAGTTGTTAGACTCACTCTCTGCCCACAACAGTCTTACAGCCTAGAGGCGGAGACCGACATTAATATGAATAAATAAATTATGGATCTGGACATAAGTGCTGTGGGGCTGAGGTTAGGGTGAATATCAAGTACAGATCCAAGTACAGAGATGATACAGAAGGGAGAGGGGAGGAAGGGGAGGGCTATTGATTGATTGAGGAGGGTGGTCAGGGAACGTGTCTATCAACTCTTGGTGTGTTGTCCTCTCCCAAGTGTGTAGCACAGTGCTCTGCACACGGTAAGTGCTCAATGAATGTCACTGATGAAGTACATCATTTATTGGTTGCCTCCAGAGTATGGAATCTCCCCCTCCTCCCCCTGTCCATCCCCCCCGCCTTACCTCCTTCCCTTCCCCACAGCACCTGTATACATGTATATGTGTTTGTACATATTTCTTACTCTATTTATTTTACTTGTACACATCTGTTCTATTTATTTTATTTTGTTAATATGTTTGGTTTTGTTCTCTGCCTCCCCCTTCTAGACTGTGAGCCCACTGTTGGGTAGGGACCGTCTCTAGATGTTGCCAACTTGTACTTCCCAAGAGCTTAGTACAGTACTCTGCACACAGTAAGCACTTAATAAATACAATTGATTGATTGATTGAGTCCAGGAGCTGGTCCTTCCCCGGTGGAGAGCTCTGGACTGAGTGTCTGCAGACGGGAAGCTCGTTGTGGGCAGGGAACGGGTCTGCCAACTCTGTCGGATTGTCCCCTCCCAAGCGCTTAGTATGGTGCTGTGTACATGGTAAGCAGTCCATCAGTACCAGTGATGAATTGATGGCTGGATTGACTGCCTGCTGGAGCCAGGGGGCTGGACTATTTATTTATTTATTTACTCTATTTATTTATTTATTTATTTTACTTGTACATATCTATTCTATTTATTTTATTTTGTTAGTATGTTTGGTTTTGTTCTCTGTCTCCCCCTTTTAGACTGTGAGCCCACTGCTGGGTAGGGACTGTCTCTATGTGTTGCCAACTTGTACTTCCCAAGAGCTTAGTACAGTGCTCTGCACACAGTAAGCGCTCAATAAATACGATTGATGATGATGATGACTAGATGAGCTACGTTCGGTGTGACGGAAAAGGCGGTGGACAGACCCGGGTGGTTTGAGTTTCTCCGCTCGCAGAAATGAAGTAGCAAGGGAAAGGGGCGAAAGCCTGAAGAAAGGCTAGGGTGAGGACCAGGCCCAAACTGAAGTGGGGTAGGAAGCAGTTCAGCCAGTGGGAGCCCCCCCATTTTTGGGGTTCCTGTTTGGTTCCTCTATAGAGAAGCAGAGTAGTCTAGTGGAAGGAGCCCACGCTTGGAAGTCAGAGACCTGCATTCAAATCCCAATGCTGCACCTGGACTGCTGGGTGACTTTGGGCAAGTCATTTAACTCTTGGGGGCCTCAGTTTCCTCATCTGTAAAATGGGAATAAGATACATATTCTCCCCCACTTAGCCTGTGCGCTGCATGAGGGACAGAATGAGTCCAATCTGATTATCTTGTATCTTCCCCATTCATTAATTCAATCAATCATATTTATTGAGCACTTACTGCGTGCAGAGCACTTGGGAAGTACAAGTCAGCAACATATAGAGACGGTCCCTACCCAACAACGGGCTCACAGTCTAGAAGGGGGAGACAGACAACAAAACAAAACATGTGAACAGGTGTCAAGACATCAGAATAAATAGAAGTAAAGCTAGGTGCACATCATTAACAAAATAAAATAAATAGAATAGTAAATATGTACTAGTAAAATAAATAAATCTGTAATAAATCTGTACAAACATATACAGGTGCTGTGGGGAGGGGAAGGAGGTAGGGCGGCGGGGATGGGGAAGGGGAGAGGAAAAAGGGGGCTCAGTGTGGGAAGGCCTCCTGGAGGAGGTGAACTCCAGAACTTGGTAAGTGCTTGGCCCTTAATAAGTGCTTAACGGTTGTTATTATTATTATTGTATTTGTTAAGCGCTTACTATATGTCAAGCATTTTTCTAAGTGCTGGGGTAGAGGCATGTTAATTAGGTCAGACACAATTCTTGTCCCCCACAGGGCTTACAGTCTAAGCAGGAGGGAGAACCACAATCATTATTAATTATTGTCATTGTTTTTAAGGAGCCATTCCAGACTTTCTGGCGGCAAATTCTCAATATCAAACTTCAATTTTCAATTCTAAGGATTGAGAGTAGAAATAATAATAATCAATGTGGTATTTTTTAAGCCTTTCTTACCGAGCAATCAAAGGTATTTATTGAACACTTACTATGCGCAGAGTACTGCACCAAGTGCTAAGCCCTGGTGTAGATACAAAACAAAAATAAGCATGTTCCGGCTTTTTGGGACCTTTTGTTTGGCTGTTGAGTTCCACCCTGGAGTCAGGGCTTGTGATGGACACAGAATCTGGGAATTTGGGCCCTAGCTACAACTTCCGTCTACGGCGCAGAAAACTCCGTGTCCCAGGAGACGGCTAAAACATTCCCCCACGGGCTCTTGCACTGAAGCCCCAGATGGAAAGTCCCTGGAGTCCAGCCCCAGGAAAAAAAACAAACTTCTCCAGGCAACCCTCCAGACTGTCAGCTCCTTGTAGGCAGGGAACTTTATATTATATTCTATATATATTATTATTTTATTATACTTTTATATTATGCATTATAGTATATTATATATCTGTTATATTGCACTCTGCTGAGCGCTTACTACAGTGCTCTGCATACAGTAAGAAGCAACATGGCCTAGTGACTAGAGCCCGGGCCTAGGAGTCGGAAAGACCTGTGTTCTAATCGTGACTCCGCCGCTTGTCGGCTGTGTGACCTTGGCCAAGTCACTTCATTTCTCTGGGCCTCAGTTCCCTCATCTGTAAAGTGGGGATTAAGATTGTGAGCCCCATGTGGGACAGGGACTGTATCCAAAATGATTAGCTTGTATCTACCGTAGTGCTTAGTACAGTGCCTGGCACATAGTAAGAGCTTACAAATACCATAAAAAAAGTAAGCACTCAATAAATTCATTGATTCAATCGTATTTATTGAGCGTTTACTGTGTGCAGAGCACTGTACTAAGTGCTTGGGAAGTACAAGTAGGCAACATACAGAGACGGTCCCTACCCAACAGTGGGCTCACAATACCACTGTTTGATTTTGCGACTGGAAGCATTTTTTTCCCAATTCCATGTAGTTTGGGGATCCGTCACTCTTTTTTTGGGGGGGGTTTATGAAAATTGTATTTGTTAAGACCATACTTTCAAAGCAGCGTGGCCTGGTTCTTTGTAACTCCAGCTGTTTCCTGAGAACCTCTGAGGGAACAAAATTATTCTCCAAGAAAAGGTCAGATTTAGAGGTAAAAAATGGTAATTGTGGGATTCGTTAAGGCCTTACCGTCAGTCAATCGGTGATATTTATCAAGAGCTAACTGTATACCGAGCACTGTGCTAAGCGCTTGGGAGTCAACAGTATAACAGACTGAGCCCCCTCCTTCGTCTCCCCCTCCTCCCCCCTCCATCCCCCCCACCTTACCTCCTTCCCTTCCCCACAGCACCTGTATATATGTATATATGTTTGTACGTATTTATTACTCTATTTATTTTACTTGTACATATTTATTCTATTTATTTTATTCTGTTAATATGTTTTGTTTTGTTCTCTGTCTCCCCCTTCTAGACTGTGAGCCCACTGTTGGGTAGGGACCGTCTCTATATGTTGCCAACTTGGACTTCCCAAGCGCTTAGTACAGTGCTCTGCACACAGTAAGCGCTCAATAAATATGATTGAATGAATGAATGAATGAACAGATTGGGTAGACACATTCCCTGTCCACAATGAGCTTACAGTTTAGAGGGGGAGATGGATATTAATATAAATCAATAATTTATAGCTGTGTACATAAGTGCTGAGGTGGGGTGAATAACAATGCCCCAAAGGGCACAGATCCAAGTGCATAAATGATGCAGAAGGAAGAAGGAGCCAGGAAAAGGGGGGTTAAATGGGGAAGGCCTCTTGGAGGAGAGGCAAGGCCAGTAGCCGAGTCGGGATGAGAAACCCCTGTTTCCCAACTCCCGGGCCTGGACTCTTTTCCACGAGACCCTTTCCACTTTCAGAAAAGCAGCATAACGTCTTGAATAGACCACGGGTTTGGGAGTCAGAAGGTCATGGGTTCTAATACTGGCTCCGCCACTCGTCTGCTGGGATGCCTTGGGCAAGGCACTTCACTTCTCTGGGCCTCAGGTCCCTCATCTGGAAAATGGGGATTGAGGCTGGTAGCCCAACGTGGGACAGGGACTGTGTCCATCCCAATTTGTTTGTGATAATAGTAATAATTAGGGTATTTGCTAAGCACTTCCTTTGTGCCAGCATTGTACTAATCCCTGGGGTGGATACAGGTAAATCGGGTTGGACACAGCCCCTGTCCCAGGTGGGGCTCACAGTCTCAATCCCCATTTTACATATGAGGCAACTGAGGCCCAGAGAAGTTAAGTGGCATGCCCAAGGTCACGGCCCAGAGAAGTTAAGTGACTTGCCCAAGGTCACACAGCAGACAAGTGACATCTGGGATTAGAACCCATGTCCTTCTGATTCCCAAGCCCATGCTCTGGCCACTATGCCATGCTGCTTCTCCTACCCCACCCCAGCGCTTAGTACAGTGCCTGGCACATAATAATAATAATAATAATAATGACATTTATTAAGCACTTACTATGTGCAAAGCACTGTTCTAAGCTCTGGGGAGGTTACAAGGTGATCAGGTTGTCCCACGGGGGGCTCACAGTCTTAATCCCCATTTTACAGATGAGGTCACTGAGGCCCAGAGAAGTGAAGTGACTTGCCCAAAGTCACACAGCCGACAAGTGGCAGAGCTGGGATTCGAACCCATGTCCTCTGACTCCAAAGCCCGGGCTCTTTCCAGCTGTCAGCTGTGCGACTTTGGGCAAGTCACTTAACTCCTCTGTGCCTCATTTCCCTCACCTGTGAAATGGGGATGAAGACTGTGAGCCCCCTGTGGGACATCCTGATCACCTTGTAACCTCCCCAGCGCTTAGAACAGTACTTTGCACATAGTAAGCGCTTAATAAATGCTATCGTTGTTATTATTATTTCCACTGAGGCACGCTGCTTCTCATAGTAAGTACTTTACAAATACCCCAATTAGGCCACATCACTCTTGGAGTGGAAGCCATCAGCTCTTAGAACAGTGCTGTGCACGTAGTAAGCGCTTAATAAATGCCATCATTATTATTTTTCCTCAGGAGGAGCCCAGAGAGGGACCAGCTTGGGCCCGGCGGGCGTCCTGTGTGGGCAGCAGGAGGGCAGCCGTGTGGGACCGTGGGCACAGTGTTAGGTGGGTGAGGGAGCTCGACTCCGGGGCTGCTTCCTGCCAGCCTGGGGCTTCCAAAGTGGCATAACCGGTTGGGCGAGCCCTGCTTCCCGGGCCGGGGGCCAGGTGGCCCGCGCCAACTGCCCCTTTTGGGAAAACTCCCTCCACGCCAACCCGTCCGTGGGTGGCACCTGAGGCGACGGAGCTCTCATCATCATCATCGTCATCAGTCGTATTTATTGAGCGCTTACTGTGTGCAGAGCACTGTACTAAGCGCTTGGGAAGCACAAGTTGGCAACATATAGAGACAGTCCCTACCCAACAGTGGGCTCACAGTCTAAAAGGGGGAGACAGAGAACAAAACCAAACATACTAACAAAATAAAATAAATAGAATAGATATGTACAAGTAAAATAAATAAATAAATAGAGTAACAAATATGTACAAACATATAAACAGGTGCAGTGGGGAAGGGAAGGAAGTAAGATTGGGGGGATGGAGAGGGGGATGAGGGGGAGAGGAAGGAAGGGGCTCAGTCTGGGAAGGCCTCCTGGAGGAGGTGAGCTCTCGCACTGGGATTGGGGCCGCGCGGCCCGAGTGTGGGGTCCGTGGGCGCGACAGGCACACGTCTTCGTCCCGCGGAGAGGCCGACTGCAGGCTTTTTTTTTCGCATTTATTAAGCGCTTACTATGTGCACAGCACTGTTCTAAGTGCTGGAGCAGTTACAAGGTGATCCGGTTGTCCGACAGGGGGCTCACAGTCTTAACCCCCATTTTACAGATGAGGGAACTGAAGCACAGAGAAGTGACTCGCCCAAGGTCCCACAGCTGACAATTGGTGGAGCCGGGATTTGAACCCTTGACCTCTGACTCCAAAGCCCGGGCTCTTTCCACTGAGCCACGCTGAGGCTTGAGCGGCGGTTGGGCATTGGGGCTCTAAGACTCGTGGCCACTCCCAGGGACCTCTGGCAGTCCAGGGGGGTTCAGGGGCTGTGAAAGAGACACCTACAGCTGGCCACTTCGGGGCACGCTGTGCTGCTCCCCTCCCCTTCCTGGATACCCCTCCTCGCTGTTAGAAACAGGCCACCCGACCCCCCATCTCTGTCCTCCCCATCTCATCTCTGGGGCTCCTGGCCCCCCAAATGAAAGGGGTGGAATGTGAATAATAATTCTGTTGTATCATACTCTCCCAAGTGCTTAGTACAGTGCTCTGTACACAGTAAGCACCCTATAAATTGATTGATTGGTGGAGGTCCAATCTGGTCAATCCCCCCACCCCCCGTCCCAAAGCACTTATGATTTTACACTCTCTTCCATCCCCCTCAAACTCTAATTGATTTTAGTGTCCGTCTTCCCCCCTAGAGCATAAACTGCTCGAGGGCAGGGATTGTATCTGCTCACTCTACTGGACTCTCCCAAGTGCTTAGTACAGTGCTCCGCCCACAGTAACTGCTCAGTAAATATGATTAATTGGAACTTCCTTGAGCCCAATCAATCAATCAGACAATCAGTCGTATTTATTGAGCGCTTACTGTGTGCAGAGCACTGTACTAAGCACTTGGGAAGTACAAGTTGGCAACACATAGAGACAGTCCCTACCCAACATCATCATCATCAATCGTATTTATTGAGTGCTTACTATGTGCAGAGCACTGTACTAAGCGCTTGGGAAGTACAAGTTGGCAACATATAGAGACAGTCCCTACCCAACAGTGGGCTCACAGTCTAGAAGGGGGAGACAGAGAACAAAACCAAACATATTAACAAAATAAAATGAATAGAATAGGTATGTACAAGTAAAATAAATAGAGTAATAAATATGTACAAACATATATACATATATACAGGTGCTGTGGGGAAGGGAAGGAGGTAAGGTGGGGGGGATGGAGAGGGGGACGAGGGGGAGAGGAATAAAGCTTTCCGACCTCTCCCAGCAGCCTGGCCTGTTAGTGAAGCAGCGTGGCTCAATGGAAAGAGCCCGGGCTTTGGAGTCAGGGGTCATGGGTTCAAATCCCGGCTCTGCCACTTGTCTGCTGTGTGACTTTGGGCGAGTCACTTCACTTCTCCGTGCCTCAGTTCCCTCACCTGTAAAACGGGGATTAACACTGTGAGCCCCACGTGGGACAACCTTGTATCTACCCCAGCGCTTAGAACAGTGCTTGGCACATAGTAAGCGCTGAACAAATACCGTCGTTATTCAGCGCTTAGAACAGTGTTTTGCACATAGTAAGCGCTTGATAAATGCCATCATTATTATTATTATTAGTGCCCCAGCTCCCTGCAAAGTGCGTATGCACGCACACACACAAACTCTCTCAACACCCTCCCCCCCCCCCCGTCCCAGTCACCCCCCAGGGTCAGCTGAGACCTGGGTCAGTGATCCCAGACAGTTCACTCCCTGGACTCCGGATGGGAAGGGACCAAGCTTTGACGAATCTGGGCCTTGGGCATCCACGGCTGTCTGGGCTTTGTGGTTCCGGGAGCCGGGGCTGGCGGGCCGGCGCGTTGGGTGGTCCCCTGGTTTTTCCAGTTGGATTCCCCCCCGTCTCCTCCCAGTGGTCGCTGCTGGGTGTCATGGTGGAATGGTACGATCCAGTCTGGGAAAAATTTTTCCCTCCTTGGCGGGGCCAAGGGGGAAGGGAAAGAGGAGGATTTGGATGCTTTATTGGGTCCCTGTTTATTTCTTGTTTTACTCAGTTGCTTTCTGCAGAAAGAGTTGAGCCCTGGAGCCCTTTCTGGGAAAAATAATAATTATTATTATGGTATTTTTTAAGCACTTACTGTGTGCCAAGAACTGTTCTAAGCCCTTGGGTAGATACAAGCTAATCAGGTTGGACGCAGTCCCTGCCCCACATAAAAATAATAATAATAATGGTATTTGTTAAGCACTTACTATGTGCAAGGCACTGTTCTAAGCACTGGGGGGATACAAGGTGATCAGGTTGTCCCACATGGGGCTCACAGTCTTAATCCCCGTTTTACAGATGAGGGAACTGAGATACAGAGAAGTTAAGTGACTTGCCCAGAGTCACTCAGCTGACAATTGGCGGAGCCGGGGTTTGAACCCATGACCTCTCATAGTCTTAATCTCCATTTTATAGATGAGGGAACTGAGGCACAGAGAAGTTGTGACTTGCCCAGAGTCACACAGCTGACAATTGGCGGAGCCGGGGTTTGAACCTCTCATAGTCTTAATCTCCATTTTACAGATGAGGGAACTGAGGCACAGAGAAGTTAAGTGAGGTGCCCAAGATCACACAGCAGTCAAGTGGTGGAGCCGGCATTAGAACCACGTCCTTTCATGCCCATTCTCTTGCCATTACGCCATGCTGATTCTCACACCATTTTTCCTCCCAAAAGGTTTTCCCTGGGCTGAGGGAGCTCTCCCATCGGAATCCTTAATCAATCAATCAGTTGTATTTATTGAGCAGTTACTGTGTGCAGAGCACTGTTCTGAGCTCTTGGGAGAGTACACTATAACCGAGTTGGTAGACACGTTCCCTGCCAACTCACAGTCTAGAGTGGGAAGCAGACATTAATATAAATTACGGATATAGACATAAGTGCGGTGGGGCTGAGGGTGGGATGAATAAAGGGGAGAAATCCAAGGACAAGGGTGACACAAAAGTGGGAGAGAGAGTAGGGGAAATGAGGGATTAGGGAAGGCCTCTTGGAGGAGATGATAGTTTAATAAGGCTTTGAAGGTAGGGGAGAGTAATGAGAGTGTTGTCTGTCTCCCCCTTCTAAACTGTGCGCCCATTGTTGGGTAGGGACCGCCTCTATATGTTACTTGTACTTCCCATGTGCTTAGTACAGTGATCTGCACACAGTAAGCGCTCAATAAATACGATCGAATGAATGAGAGTGATCCTTGGTTGTGAGGGGTGGGGGCTGTGGCCTTATTAATGGTATTTATCAAGTACATGTGTTGTGCAGAGCATGGTTCTAAGCCTTGGGTGAGTAGAATATAATTGGTAGACACAATCCCTGCTCTCGGGGACTTTATAGTCCTGGGGAGACAGGCACTAAAATACATTGCAGGAAAAAGGAAACGACTGCGTGTTAGGAGATAGGCGTAAGTGCCGAGGAAGTGGGGCGATTCTTTCAGTGCCCGTGGGTAGGAAGCAGCATGGCGTAGAGGATAGAGCAAAGGCCTCGGAGTCAGAAGGTCATGGGTTCTAATCCCGTCTCCGCCACTCATCCGCCATATGCGTTGGACAAGCCATTTCACTTAACTGTGCCTTATTTACCTCATCTGGAAAATGGGGATTAGTAATATAACTTTGGTATTTGTTAAGCGCTTACTATGTGCAAAGCACTGTTCTAAGCGCTGGGGAGGATACAAGGTGATCAGGTTGTCCCATGTGGGGCTCACAGTCTTAATTCCCACTTTACAGATGAGGTAACTGAGGCCCAGAGAAGTGAAACTCCTCACCCTGGGCTTCAAGGCTGTCCATCACCTCGCCCCCTCCTACCTCACCTCCCTTCTCTCCTTCTACTGCCCAGCCCGCCCCCTCCGCTCCTCCACCACTAATCTCCTCACTGTACCTCGCTCTCGCCTGTCCCGCCATCGACCCCCGGCCCACGTCATCCCCCGGGCCTGGAATGCCCTCCCTCTGCCCATCCGCCAAGCTAGCTCTCTTCCTCCCTTCAAGGCCCTGCTGAAAGCTCACCTCCTCCAGGAGGCCTTCCCAGACTGAGCCCCTTCTTTCCTCTCCCCCTCGTCCCCCTCTCCATCCCCCCGTCTTACCTCCTTCCCTTCCCCACAGCACCTGTATATATGTATATATGGTTGTACATATTTATTACTCTATTTATTTATTTATTTATTTATGTATTTTACTTGTACATTTCTATCCTACTTATTTTATTTTGTTGGTATGTTTGGTTCTGTTCTCTGTCTCCCCCTTTTAGACTGTGAGCCCACTGTTGGGTAGGGACTGTCTCTATGTGATGCCAATTTGTACTTCCCAAGCGCTTAGTACAGTGCTCTGCACATAGCGCTCAATAAATACGATTGATTGATTGATTGATTGATTGAAGTGACTTGCCCAAAGTCACACAGCTGACAATTGGCAGAGCCGGGATTTGAACCCATGATCTCTGATTCCCACTCTTTCCACTGGGCCACGCTGCTTCTCGTGGATTAAGACTGTGAGCCCTATGCAGGACAGAGACCGCATCCAATCCGATTTGCTCGTATCCACCCCGGTGCTCAGTACATATTTGTTACTCTATTTTACTTGTACATATTTATTACTCTATTTTACTTGTTCTTATTTATTACTCTATTTATTTTATTAATGGTGTGCGTATAGCTATAATTCTACTTATTCTGATGGTTTTGACACCTATCTATATAGTTTTGTTGTCTGTCTCCCCCTTCAAGACTGTGAGCCCATTGTTGGGTAGAGACCGTCTCTATCTGTTGCCGACTTGTACTTCCCAAGCGCTTAGTACAGTGCTCTGCACACAGTAAGCGCTCAATAAATACGACTGAATGAATGAATGAATGGCCCATAGTGCACACTTAACAAATGCCGTAGTTATTATTATGATTATTATATGTGCGTGGAAGAGGCAAAAGGAAGGGAAAAGAGGATTGAGGTGGGAATGAGAGCTTGATCTGGGAAGGCTTTCTAAAGGAGGTGTAATTTTGGTAGGGATTTGAGGATGGGCAGAATGTTGGCTTGTCAGATATGTAGGGGGAGGGAATTCCATGCAGGAAGGAGGACCTGAATAAGGGGGTCAGGGGTGGGTGAAACAAGAGCAGGGACAGTGAGAAGGCTGGTGTTGGAAGGACGAAGTGGGTGGGCTGGATTGTAGCGGGAGAGGAGCCGGGATAAGTAAGGGGGAGAGAGGTGGAATGCCTCGAGTCCAACGGCAGGGAGGAGAGAGATGGTGGCATGGAGGTGTTGGAGAGCACAGAACAGAGGGTACAGAGCGAGAAGAAAAAGAAAAAACGCAGCCGTCCTGGAAGCTAAGGGAAGAGTGAATTCCTGGCCAGCCAGAGGAAGTGTTTCGAAGTTTAGTCATCTCGGTCTGGGAGAGAGCAAGGCTCCCGGAGTTGTGGCATTGTTTCTCTCCGGGGCTGAACACTTCCTACTGGGAGAACACCCTCCTCTCCCGTGCCTCTTCACCCGCACAGTCAACCCTGCTCTCCTCAGCGGTAAATTGGCACCGTTACCCAGCTGCCTCCACTCTCCTCAGGGGTCAAGTGGCAGGTCGGTGCCAATATCCAGCTGCCCTCCACCACAGTGGTAAAGAGGCACATTGGCGCCGTTACCCTGCTGCCCTAGTTCTCAGTGGTAAAATGGCGCCATTTTCCATCTGCCCCCACTCTCCTCAGCAGGAAAGTGGTGTCAGCAATGTGCCCCAGCTCTCCTCAGCGGCAGAGTGGCACTTCGGCCATTCCCCGGCTGTCCCCAGAAACGGTTTCCCTCCGGGCTCCAGTGTCCAGGCAGTGAGTTGAAACAAATGATTCCGGCTGCCTCTCCTCCTCTCCATCCGAAAGCCCCTGGGAAGGGGAGGAGGGAGGAGACGCAGGAGGGACCTCCCCCTCGCCCACCACACTGACTATCATATCTCCTCTTAGGACACCCCCATCCCATTGGGAGCAGCCCGACACCCCAACCAAAGCTCTTCTTTCAGTCCCTGCAGTCCAGTCAGTCAATCAATCAGTGGTATTTATTGAATGCTTACTGTGGGCAGAACATTGTACTAAGCGCTTGGGAGAGTACAATATAACAGAGTTGGTAGGTAGGTTCCCTGCCGACAAGGAGTTTACAGTCCAGAGTCCATCTGGTCACTGTGCGCTTGAGGGTGTAGACGAGAGATTTTTTGGGTGGGTGGGAGGCCCTGCAGGGTAGGGCTTTGGAAGGGTGGGCAGGCTCCCTAGACATGATTTTGAGGTCTTTTCATCCCCCTTGGAAGCTCTCAGGCCTTATCATTCCCAAATGAACCCCATAGGTCCCTTTTTCCCCTCCCAGCAATCACTGCTTTCCGGCTCCTCCGGGAGTTATTTTCCCTTTCCGGCCTCATAACAATATTAATAATAATTGCGGTATTTTGTAAGCACTTGCTACATGTCCTGTACGGTTCTAAGCGCTGGTGAAGATACCAGATAATCAGATCAGATCCAGTCCCTGTCCCACACAGGACTCACAGTCCAAGTAGGAGGGAGAACAAAAATTGAATCCCCATTTTACAGGTGGGGTAACTGAGGCACAGAGCAATTAAGAGACTTACCCGAGGTCACAAAACAGGCACGTGACAAAGCCGGGATTAAAACCCAGGTCCTTTGGCTCCCAGGCCATGCTCTTTCCACCAAGCCATGCTGCTCCTGTAGTCATCCTCCCCTCTCCCCTGCCCCTCCCCTCCCTCTTTTCTGGGTACCAGATCATCATCACTTCCCTGCTGTGTGACTTTGGGCAAGTCACTAAACTTCTGTGTGCCTCAGTTTCTTCTGCAAAATGGGGATTCAATCCTCTCCCTCCTATTTAAACTGTGAGCCTCATGTGAGACCTGATGATCCCGCCTCCGTCACATGTCTGCTGTGTGACCTTGGGGAAGTCACTTAACTTCTCTGAGCCTCAGTTACCTCATCTGTAAAATGGGGATTAAGACTGTGAGCCCCACATGGGACAACCTGATCACCTTGTAACCGCCCCAGCGCTTAGAACAGTGCTTTGCACATAGTAAGTGCTTAACAAATGCCATCATTATTATTATTGTTATCTTGTATCTACCCCCCCACCCCCAGTGCTTAGAAGAGTGCTTGGCACGGAGTAAACACTTAACAAATACCACAATTATTATTATTATCATGATCATAATAATATTTATTGAGCGCTTACTATGTGCAGAACAATATACTAAATGCTAGGGAGAGTACAATACAACAGAGTTGGTGGACACATTCCCTGCCCACGAAGAGCTCACATCTACAGGGGGCTAGAACTCGTTCTCTAGACTGTAAACCCGGTTTGGGCAGGGAACTGCTAATTCTGTTGTATCGGACTCTCCCAAGTGCTTAGTACAGTGCTCTGCACATAGTCATGCTGTAAATACCTTTTATTGATCATTACATCCCTTAATGCTAATGATAATAATTGTGGTATTTGTTAAGTACATACCAGGGGTCAAGGACTGGGGCTGCTATACTGCTGTCAAATCAGACACATTCCCTGTCTCACCTCTCAATCTGAAGGGAAGGGAGAACGGTTATAATAATAATAATAATAATAATGATGATGGCATTTGTTAAGTGCTTACTATGTGCAAAGCACTGTTCTAAGCGCTGGGGAGATACGTGGTGATCAGGTTGTCCCACGTGGGGCTCACAGTCTTAATCCCCATTTTACAGATGAGGGAACTGAGGCGCAGAGAAATGAAGTGACATCCCCCCATCTTACCTCCTTCCCTTCCCCACAGCACCTGTATATATGTATATGTTTGTACATATTTATTACTCTATTTATTTATTTATTTATTTTACTTGTACATATCTATTCTATTTTATTTTGTTAGTATGTTTGGTTTTGTTCTCTGTCTCCCCCTTTTAGACTGTGAGCCCACTGTTGGGTAGGGACTGTCTCTATATGTTGCCAACTTGTACTTCCCAAGCGCTTAGTACAGTGCTCTGCACACAGTAAGCGCTCAATAAATATGATTGATGATGATGATGATGATGAAGTGACTGGCCCAAGGTCACACAGCAGACATGTGATGGAGCCGGGATTCGAACCTGTGACCTCTGACTCCAAAGCCCGGGCTCTTTCCACTGAGCCACGCTGCTTCTCTGGTTATCAAATCACTATTTCGCAGATGAGGAGACTGAGGTCCGGAGAGGCAAGGTGACTCGCCCGAAGTCACCCAACAGGCGAATGGCAGAGCCCGGATGAGGCCACCGTGTCTCCGGCCCCTCTCCCGTGCTCACCGCTGCTCAGGCCAGGCTTCCCAGAGTTCAGCGGAGACCCTTCCGCGGCTTCGGCTTCCCACCGTTCCGGTGTCATCATCATCATCAATCATATTTATTGAGTGCTTACTGTGTGCAGAGCACTGTACTAAGCGCTTGGGAAGTACAAATTGGCAACATATAGAGGCAGTCCCTACCCAACAGTAGGCTCACAGTCGGTGTCGGCGAGGATTGGGGCTCCCTCGGCATCCATCTGTGCGGGCCGCACGGGAGCCGGGAGGTCCGGGACCCCCGGTTTGGTGCCCCCGGGGAGGGTGGCACTTGACCCAACAGCTGCATGGATCAGCTTTCTCAGAGGCATTTTGGAGCACATCTCCTCCCCATCCCCCAAAGCTATTTGCCTCCTACAGGTATCCAGCCACTGTAGGCTACCTTTCCTCTTCCTCCTCTCCTCTTTCTCCTCCCGGAGGACTCCTGCTGCCCACGCTGTTCGCCACTAGACTGTAAGCTCGTTGTGGACCGGGACTGTGTCTGCATATTGTTGTATTTTTCTCTCCCAAGCTCCTAGTACAGCACTCTGCATACAGTAAGCGCTCAGTAATTATGATTGAATAATAATGATGGTATTTGTTAAGTGCTTACTATGATGATGATGATGATGGCATTTATTAAGCTCTTACTATGTGCAAAGCACTGTTCTAAGCGCTGGGGAGGTTACAGGGTGATCAGGTTGTCCCACGGGGGGCTCACAGCTTTAATCCCCATTTTACAGATGAGGTCACTGAGGCACAGATAAGTTAAGTGAATGAATGAGCTTCACCCTGAGTTAGCCTCCTGGCTGCTGCCCCTGGGTCTCGTCTCTCCCACTGCCACTCTGTCGTGCCCGGCTATCTGTCCCATCCTACCTCCTACCCCCCCCTCACCTATCCCAGGCTACCTCCTTCCCCTCCCCACAGCACAGCACAGATTTATTTTTCTATTTATTTTACTTGTACATATTTACTACTCTATTTCTTTTGTTAATGATGTGCATATAGCTTTAATTCTATTTGTTCTGATGATTTTGTCGCCTGTCTACATGTTTTGTCTGTCTCCCCCTTCTAGACTGTGAGCCCACTGTTGGGTAGGGACCGTCTCTATATGTTGCCGACTTGCACTTCCCAAGCGCTTAGTACAGTGCTCTGCACATAGTAAGTGCTCAATACGATTGAATGAATGAATGAATGAACAGGAGACAAGTGGCAGACCCGGGATTAGAACCCAGGTCTTTCTGACTCCCATGCCCAGGCTCTATCCACAAGGCTGCATTGCCTCTCTTTAATAATAATAATAATAATGGCGTTTGTTAAGTGCTTACTATGTGCAAAGCACTGTTCTAAGCGCTGGGGAGGTTACAAGGTGATCAGGTTGTCCCACGTGGGGCTCACAGTCTTAATCACCATTTTCCAGATGAGGTCACTGAGGCACAGAGAAGTTAAGTGACTTGTCCAAGGTCACACAGCTGACATTTTGGCGGAGCCGGGATTTGAACCCATGACCTCTGACTCCCAAACCCGTGCTTTTTCCATTGAGCCACACTGCTTCTCTGTATGCTTCTCTCGTTGTGGGCAGGGGTCAGGTCCACCAGCTCTATTGTATTGGACTCTCCCAAGCAGTACAGTGCTCTGCCTACTGCGAGTGCTCAATAAATAACTACTAATTGACTGATTGGATGAACCATGGCCCAGCCTTGGCATGGCTTAGTAACAGTAATAATAATAATTATGGTATGTGTTAAGCCCTGACTATATGCCAGGGACTGTTCTAAGCGCTGGGGTAGATACAAGATAATCAGGTTGGACACAGTCCCTATCCCACATTGGGCTTCACCGTCTTAATCCGTATTTTACAGATGAGGAAACTGAGGCCCAGAGAAGTGAGGTGACTTGCCTAAGGTGGCACAGCAGAGTCAGGATTAGAACCTATGACCTCTTGCTTCCCTCACCCATGCTCTTCCCACTAGGCCATTGTGCTTGGTGAACTTGGTGTGAAGAGCAGTACTTGCATCCTGGGAGGGGTGGGCTGGGGCCACCGAGAGAGCCGAGGCAGGTGAGTTTCCTCTTCTTCCTCTCACGTCAGGCTCCTGACTTCCAATTTTCCCGGATGTTTGTGTTGGGAGGAGAAGTTCCGGGGTACTTTCTTTTGGATTTTCTCCAAGTTTTCTCAGAGAAAGAGATTTCTCCCCACCTGTCCACAGCCACTCCGAGTACCATATTCAACAACCACAGCTGATCATGAGGTGATGGCACAGAGCAGGTCAGAGCAGGGAAGCTGGGAAGGAACAGGAGGCTGCGGGGGTAGAGAGACCGACAATACCGGAGGCTGGAAGGGGTGAGCAGATAGATCTGTGACCTAATGGAAAGAGCACTGGGCTGGGAATTAGGAGACCTGAGTTTTAATCCAGGCTCTGCCATTTGCCCACCGTGTGACCCTGTGTAAGTCGCTTAACTTCTCTGGGCCTCAGTTTCCTCATCTGTAAAATCTGTAAATACCTGAACTTCCTCCCCCAGACAAGCGAGCCCCATGTGGGACAGGGGTTGTGTCGAATCTGATTACCTTCTATCTGCCCTAGCGCTTGGCACAGAGTAAGCGCTTAACAAACACCACGGTCATTTAGAGCAGGAGGCCGGCAGGCCCACAGACGTGGCAGGAAGGAGGGAGGGAAAGGGAGGCAGACAGAGGAGAAGCCTGAGGGAGACGGAGCGGAGGTCCGAGGGAGAGGGAGGCAGACCGTGCGGGAAGGAGGAAGCGAGGGAGGGAAGGAGACAGAGGAGAAGGAGATGGGTGGGTGGGCGGGCAGGACGGAGGCACACAGAGCAGGAGTCTGGGGAAGAGAGTCCCTTTGTGTGAAGAGAAGCAGACGGGTTGCAGGTGTGGGGCGCCAGCCTGGCTTTGGTGAAGGATCCCCACAAAGAGGGAAGGCGATACGTCAAAGGAGCTGTTCAAAGCCCCTGGCGCCGGAGGTTGGGGTGTGGGGGGAGCCAAGCTGTAGCTGCCCGGCCCAGGCCCTCGTCCTGGGCTAGACAAACCCGTCTTTCTGCCTCCTCGGGAAGTTCTCCTGACTTGCTGGAGTGTCTGTCAGTCAGTCAGTCAGCTGATCAATCGTATTGAGCGCTTTTCGTATGCAGAGCAGTGAACTAAGCGCTTGGGAGAGTACCTGGAACTCTCCTGGAACAATATAACAGATATATTCCCTGCCCACAACGAGCTTACAGTCTAGAGGGGGAAGAGCTACAGGAAGGAGCCCCTCCCACCCCCTGGCTGCCCCCCTGGGGCAGAGGTCGCCTTGCGGCTGACCCGTTGGGGCAGAATCCGTTGGGCACCTCGTGATGTTAAACCTAAAGTGGGAGCCAGTTTGTGTTCCCAGCCCTCTTCCATATCCCCGGGAGACATGGAGTTGCAGCCGGAAGCCCAGGTTGAGGCAGTAAGTTCTAGCAGAAAGCACACCGGGCTGGCGTTCAGGAGATGCGGATTTTGGACACTGCCACTGGTCTGCTGGGTGACCTCGGGCCGATCAGGCCCAGCACTTAACCTCTCTGGGCTTTTGTGCCTCTGTCTGTGATGAGGATGAGCTATTTGGTCTCCTTCCCTTGTAGGTTGTGAGGTCCAAGTGGCACAGGGACAGTGTCCGATCTGAGCATCTCTGGAATACCACCCTCAACCCCTACCCCAAATCTGAAGCTCGGCTCTCAGCACATAGTTAGTGCTTGATAGCCTCCCTCCACCCCCGGGCCTTACCTAATTCCCCTCCTCACAGCACTTGTATATATTTGTACAGATTTACTACTCTATTTATTTTACCTGTGCATATTTACTATTCTACTTATTTTGTTAATGATGTGTATATAGCTATAATTCTATTTATGATAACAATTTTAACACCCGTCTACTTGTTTCGTTTTGTTGTCTGTCTCCTCCTTCTAGACTGTGAGCCCGTTGTTGGGTAGGGACTGTCTCTATATGTTGCCGACTTGTATTCATTCATTCATTCAATCATATTTATTGAGCGCTTACTTTGTGCAGAGCAGTGTACTAAGTGCTTGGGAAGTACAAGTTGGCAACATATAGAGACAGTCCCTACCCAAAATCGGGCTCACAGTCTAGAGCGGGGGAGACAGACAGCAAAACAAAACATGTGGACAGGTGTCAAGTCATCAGAATAAGCGCTTAGTACAGTGCTGTGCACACCATAAGCGCTCAATAAATACGATTGAATGAATGAATGAACAGGGAAGCCAGGCCTGACCGGTCTCACCTCGGAGCCATTCCCATCCCTCCTGCAGGCAATGCTATCCCGCCGTAGGATATTGGGAATGCCTTCAGTCACCCAGGCCCCACCCAGCATCGGGCAAGATGTGTGTGGAGAATGGATGCCAGCAGGATACCCAAGAAGCTGTGGGCTGGACTGGGGGGACTGAATTGCGGAGTCAGCGGGCCTGGGTTCTAATCTCAACTCCTTGGAGCGAGTTCATGGACAAGCTGTCCATAGTGGAGTTACTGGAGGGAAAGCAAGGGTCATAATCCAGAGACGTGTTACCTGAGCCTCTGTTTTGAGCAGAGCCACTGTCCAGGCTGCTTGGGAACACAGGAGAGAAGTAAACCTAAGTTGTCCCTGCCCTCAAGGAACTTGAAGTCCTGTGAAGGGGAGAGGAAACAGCCAGACACACAGTCAGTAGGACATGAAGGGAATGTTGTTGTTTTTTTAATGGCATTTGTTAAGCATTTACTGTAGGCCAGGCACTGTAGTAAGCGCTGGGATAAATACAAGATAATGAGGGTGGACACAGTCCCCGTTCCACATGGAGCTCACAGTTTTAATCCCTGTTGATGAGGTAACGGAGGTACAGAGAAGTGAGGTGACTTGGCCAAGGTAACACAGCAGAGAAGTGGTAGAGCCATGATTCTCTGACCCCCAGGCCTGGGCTCTTTCCACTAGACCATGCTGCTTCTCTGCGTTGGGTTATCTAACGCCCAGCCATGAAGATGGGAGTAGGGGGGTCCAGGAGGGGAAACAGTGCCCTGTTCCTGCCAGCCAAACCCACTGCCCCCTCCAGAGAGCCAGCAGTGAGTTGGGTGGGCCACGGGTCAGACTCGGGTAGCTGGACCCCACCGAGAGAGCAGTGGGGCACGGTTCTCTTTAAGCTGTGGACTGATGGTGGGTTCACGAGAAAGTCAGGGTCGGACACAGCTTGAGAAGCTGCAGGGGCCGGCTTCATCTGCAGGCCCTGTCAGTCAGCACTATTTATTGAGCCCTTTCTGTGTGCAGAGCACTGTACTAAGCGCTTGGGCGAGTGCAATGCAGCAGAGTTCCCTGCCCTCAATTTGGGGGGGCTGTACATCTCCATATGAGGAGGGGAAGGAGAGTCCCTGGGGAGGTCAGTAAGACTTTCTAGTGCTAGTGGGGGCCCTTAGGGTGACTGCGCTCCAGACGTCAACATCACCGAGATTGGAGAACCCACTTAGAGCCATGCTCTGGACTGGGAGCCAGACACTGGACTGGGTGCCAAGTTACTAGCCTGGGTACAGGTTGGGTGCCTGCTTGGTGCCTAGTGTGATGTATATACACAGGTGTGATGGTGCCTAGTAATGGATTGGATGCCAAGCGTTGCTTGGGGTGTCAAGCCCTGGCCTGGGCACCTACTCGGTTTTCAGAGGACTGCACAGAGTGTGCTCTCAAATGCTGATGGAGTGAGAGGGATTGTACCCCCAATCTCCCCCTGCCCCCTTAATTCCTCACTCTGGATCCTGGGTTGCCATGAAACCGAGAAGGAAAGCTACATGACTCTCCCCGCTGCCTCAGCGAATGGTACACCCCAGAGGAAATGAAACCAGGTCTCTAGTCTGCCCCATCCCAAGGTCCCTCAGCTCCCAGAATAGGTGTGGCCAGATTCCCTGACTGACTGGGAATCTCCCTCCCGTCCCATCCCTGCCCTTCCCCACTCTCCTCTCTCCAGCCTCCTCCGTCCCCTCTCCCCCAGCCCCTGCCCCCTCTGCCCGGCTCGGCGCTCAGCTCGCGCGAGGGCCATCGTGGGGAAGGCGGTTGGCGGAATTGAGGCGGGAAGGAACAGGCCGTGCCAGGGCTCACAAGGGGAAGTGGGAGAGCGGGCGGGGGCGGCGAGGCGGGCGGACGTTGGATGGAGAAGGCGTCAGAGCCGGAGGCAGGAGGCCGGTGGGATGTTGGTTTGTTCTTGAGGTTAGCCCGCTGCCGGCCCGGTGGCTATTTCAGAAACGCGGCCGTTGCAAAGCTGGGGAGAGCCAAGAAGGACCATTGGGAAATATAATTATACCTGAGCGTTCGCCCGGTGGGGCTGAGGCGGGTTGGTGGGGGCACATTCTTCATTCATTCAGTCGTATTTATTGAGCACTTACTGTGTGCAGAGCACTGCACTAAGCACTTGGGAAGTCCAAGTTGGCAACATATAGGGACGGTCCCTACCCAACGACGGGCTCGCAGTCTAGAAGGGGAAGACAGACATCAAAATAAAACATATGGACAGGTGTCAAGTCATCAGAATAAATAGAAATAAAGCTAGATGCACGTCATTAACAAAATAAATAGAATAGTAAATATGTACAAGTAAAAGAGAGTAATAAATCTGTACAAACATATATACAGGTGCTGTGGGGAGGGGAAGGAGGTGGGGCGGGGCGGATGGGGAGGAGGAGAGGAAAAAGGGGGCTCAGTCAGACTGACAAGTCCTTGTTTTATCAGCGACCCATTCAATCAATCAAGCCATCAATCAGTGGCATTTCTTGAGCGCTTACTACGTGCAGGGCATTGCGCTAGGTACTTGGGAGAGTCCAGAGGAGTATAGTAGGTAGACACAATTCCTGCCGTCAAGAGATGTGCAGTTCTGCTGGATAATAATAATAATAATGATGGCATTTATTTAATAGTAATAATGATGGCATTTATTAAGCGCTTACTCTGTGCAAAGCACTGTTCTAAGCGCTGGGGGAGGTTACAAGGTGATCAGGTCGTCCCACGGGGGGCTCACAGTCTTCATCCCCATTTTACAGATGAGGTAACTGAGGCAAAGAGAAGTGACTTGCCCAAAGTCACACAGCTGACAAGTGGTGGAGGCAGGATTTGAACCCATGACTTCTGACTCCAAAGCCCGTGCTCTTTCCACAGAGCCACGCTGCTTCCTGATCCTGTTCGCTTTGTGATAGGACACACTTGAAAACACACAACCACACTCTTGTGCACACAAACAGGTTAACCCTAAGCCCCGTCCACATCTGCACATACAAAAGTAAACCCACATACAGATAACACACATGCACCCCATAACTGCACGCACACCTGCCCTTCTAGACCGTAAGCTCATGTGGGCAATGATAATAATTGTGGTATTTGTTAAGCACTTACTGTGTGCCAGGCACTGTACTAAGCGCTGGGGTGGATATAAGAAAATTGGCTTGGACACCATCCCTGCTCATCCCAGGACCAAGGGGGAGCTTTCTGACTTAATTCCCTTTGAATGGATCCCCCCATCTATCAGTCAACTTGGAATATTTATTGAGAGCCTGCTGGGTACAGGGAGGGAGGGAGGGCAAGATGGCCTCTGTGCTGGAAATGTCATGATGATGATGATGATGATGGCATTTATTAAGCGCTTACTATGTGCAAAGCACTGTTCTAAGCGCTGGGGAGGTTGCAGTGTGTTCAGGTTGTCCCATGGGGGGCTCACAGTCTTAATCCCCATTTTACAGATGGGGTAACTGAGGCCCAGAGAAGTGAAGTGATTTGCCCGAAGTCACACAGCTGACAAGTGGTGGAGCCGGGACTTGAACCCATGACTTCTGACTCCAAAGCCCAGGCTCTTTCCACTGAGCCATGCCGCTTCTCTTGAGCCATGAGGAGTTTGTTATCAGGAATCTCTTCTCCATGGTCCTCAAGAGAGCTGGACTGCTGGAGGGAATTCCTTTTTCAATAATGACTATTATTGTATTTGTTCAGCGCTTACTATGGGTCAAGTGCTGTTCTAAGCGCTGGAGTAGATGCAGTTGAATTACGTCATAGTCCTTGTCCCACATGGGTTTAAGTAGAAAGGAGAAGCAGCTCGGCCTGTGCTGGATAGAGCACAAGGACCTGAGTTCTAATCCTGGCTTCACCACATGTCTGCTGTGTGACCTTGGGCAAGTCACTTCTCTGTGCCTGAGTTACCTCAACTGTAAAATGGGGATTAAGATTGTGAGCCCTATGTAGGACAGGGATTGTGTCCAAGCTGATTAGCTTGTATCTACCCCAGCACTTAGTACGGCGTCTGGCACATAGAAAGTGCTTAACAAATACTGTATTAAAAAAAAAAGGGTAGGGGATTCCTTCCCCTTTAGGTTCTAAGGAAACGTTCAGCGAATTCTCTTCTGGGCCGATAGTGTTTTCCGTTCGTTCACATCCAATTTGTACTTCCCAAGCGCTTAGTACAGTGCTCTGCACATAGTAAGCGCTCAATAAATACGATTGATGATGATGATGATGATGATCGAAAGAGAGGCTCAAACCCTTTACTGTACGTGATCCACCCTCAGACTAGTGAGAGTCTTTAATGGTGCTTTGTTTTGCTAGAACTGTTCAGTGCATCCATGGGGCTGCGAGGTTTTGCCTCAGTCATTTTGCCATCCTGGGAGGTCAGAAATAGCCCATTTCACAGCCCGTTTATACCAGAGGGGAAACGGAGATGTTCCTGGGGATGACGGCTCATGTTCCGAAGTGAACCCCCGGCTTCCCCAGGGGCTGAGGGGCCGACAGCAGGCTGGACCGACCCGCTGCGGAAATCCAGATCTGCTGCCTCAGTCCTCCAAGTCACTTTGTTCCTGTGATGGTGCCTTCTTCCGTCTCAGTCCGTCAGTCAGTCATATTTATTGAGCAGATCTACATCTCTGCCCCTGCTCTCTCCCCCTCCCTCCAGGCTCGCATCTCCTCCTGCCTTCAGGACATCTCCATCTGGATGTCCGCCCGCCACCTAAAGCTCAACATGTCGAAGACTGAGCTCCTTGTCTTCCCTCCCAAACCTTGTCCTCTCCCTGACTTTCCCATCTCTGTTGACGGCACTACCATCCTTCCCGTCTCACAAGCCCGCAACCTTGGTGTCATCCTCGACTCCGCTCTCTCATTCACCCCTCACATCCAAGCCGTCACCAAAACCTGCCGGTCTCCGCTCCGCAACATTGCCAAGATCCGCCCTTTCCTCTCCATCCAAACCGCTACCCTGCTCATTCAAGCTCTCATCCTATCCCGTCTGGACTACTGCACTAGCCTTCTCTCTGATCTCCCATCCTCGTGTCTCTCTCCACTTCAATCCATACTTCATGCTGCTGCCCGGATTATCTTTGTCCAGAAACGCTCTGGACATATCACTCCCCTCCTCAAAAACCTCCAATGGCTACCGATCAATCTGCGCATCAGGCAGAAACTCCTCACCCTGGGCTTCAAGGCTCTCCATCACCTCGCCCCCTCCTACCTCACCTCCCTTCTCTCCTTCTACTGCCCAGCCCGCACCCTCCGCTCCTCCACCACTGATCTCCTCACTGTACCTCGCTCTCGCCTGTCCCGCCATCGACCCCCGGCCCACGTCATCCCCCGGGCCTGGAATGCCCTCCCTCTGCCCATCCGCCAAGCTAGCTCTCTTCCTCCCTTCAAGGCCCTGCTGAGAGCTCACCTCCTCCAGGAGGCCTTCCCAGATTGAGCCCCTTCTTTCCTCTCCCCCTCGTCCCCCTCTCCATCCCCCCGCCTTACCGCCTTCCCCTCCCCACAGCACCTGTATATATGTATATATGGTTGTACATATTTATTACTCTGTTTATTTATTTATTTATTTATTTTACTTGTACATTTCTATCCTACTTATTTTATTTTGTTGGTATGTTTGCTTCTGTTCTCTGTCTCCCCCTTTTAGACTGTGAGCCCACTATCGGGTAGGGACTGTCTCTGTGTGATGCCAATTTGTACTTCCCAAGCGCTTAGTACAGTGCTCTGCACATAGTAAGCGCTCAATAAATACGATTGATTGATTGATTGATTGAGCATTTACTGCGGGCAGAGCACTGTACTAAATGCTTGGGAGAGGACAGTATAACAGAAAACAGACCCTCTGAGGATTTTAGACTGTGAGCCCACTTTTAGACTGTGAGCCCACTGTTGGGTAGGGACTGTCTCTATGTGTTGCCAATTTGTACTTCCCAAGCGCTTAGTACAGTGCTCTGCATATAGTAAGCGCTCAATAAATACGATTGATTGATTGATTGATCCTGCTGGCCCGTCCGGCCCGGACTTGTGGAGTGGGATTAAAAGCAGTTTCCCTCCCCACGGACCGACTGCTCAAAGTTTGTCCCTGGAGCTGTGTCAGAGGGGCCCCTCGGAGACAGGCTCATCGGTGGAGGGGAACTTGGGCTGGGAGTCAGGAGACCTGGGTTTTAAACTAGTCTCTGCCACAGATTTACTGGGGGACCGAGTTCAAGTCACTTAACCTGTCTGGGGTTGGTCCTTTCCTACCGTCGGGGGCAGTGAGGGCAGGATGTGCTAATAAATGTGTTACTGTGATAAATGCCGTCGTTATTATTATTATTAACACATGGGGCATTGCCTTGGGTTTATAAGGAAAAAAAGGGTCTTGAAGATCCACAGTGTAAATTTTTTCATTTTCTTTAATTGCTCGGTTTTCTACCAATTGTTAACAACATGGGCAATTGTGAAATGACCACTGTAATAATAATAGTAATAATAGTGATGTTGTTTGTTAAGTGCTTACTATGTGCCAATCACCGTTCTAAGTGCTGGGGTAGATACAAGGTAATCAGGTTGTCCCACGTAGGGCTCATAGCCTTAGTCCCCATTCTGTAGTTGAGGTAACTGAAGCATGGAGAAGTTAAGTGGCTTGCCCAAGGTCACACAGCAGACAGGTGGCAGAGCCAGGATTAGAACCCACGTCCTCTGACTCCCAAGCCCGAGCTTTTTCCACTAAGCCACACTGCTTCTCCAAGATGAAATTCCCCGAAAAAAAAAAAATCCTGGTTATGGGCGAGGGTAATATAACAATAATAATTGTGGTATTTGTTAAGCACTTACTATATGCCAGGCACTGTACTAAGCGCTGGGGTGTATACAACCAAATTGGGTTGGACAAAGTCCAGTTTTATTGGACTGTTTTCTGAGCAGAGGCTGTTGTGTAATGGATTCGAGGGCATCGTGGCTGCCAAATTTCTAGAAGGTGGCTCTTTGCTGGAGAGGCATTGTGGCCCAGTGGGTAGAGCGTGAGGCCAGGAGTCTAGAGACCTTGGTTCAAGTCCTGCTTCAACCACCGACCTCCTGTGTGACCTCAGGCAAGTCGCTTCATCTTTCTGAGCCCCAGCTCTCTCACCCGCTAAACGGCGACCACCGCATCTACCTCTCCCCTTTTCATTCATTCATTCATTCAATCGTATTTATTGAGCGCTTACTGTGTGCACGCTTACTCACTCCCTTGGTGACCTCATTCGCTCCCACGGCTTCAACTATCACCTCTACGCTGATGACACCCAGATCTACATCTCTGCCCCTGCTCTCTCCCCCTCCCTCCAGGCTCGCATCTCCTCCTGCCTTCAGGACATCTCCATCTGGATGTCCGCCCGCCACCTAAAGCTCAACATGTCGAAGACTGAGCTCCTTGTCTTCCCTCCCAAACCTTGTCCTCTCCCTGACTTTCCCATCTCTGTTGACGGCACTACCATCCTTCCCGTCTCACAAGCCCGCAACCTTGGTGTCATCCTCGACTCCGCTCTCTCATTCACCCCTCACATCCAAGCCGTCACCAAAACCTGCCGGTCTCAGCTCCGCAACATTGCCAAGATCCGCCCTTTCCTCTCCATCCAAACCGCTACCCTGCTAATTCAAGCTCTCATCCTATCCCGTCTGGACTACTGCACTAGCCTTCTCTCTGATCTCCCATCCTCGTGTCTCTCTCCACTTCAATCCATACTTCATGCTGCTGCCCGGATTATCTTTGTCCAGAAACGCTCTGGACATATCACTCCCCTCCTCAAAAACCTCCAATGGCTACCGATCAATCTGCGCATCAGGCAGAAACTCCTCCCCCTGGGCTTCAAGGCTGTCCATCCCCTCGCCCCCTCCTACCTCACCTCCCTTCTCTCCTTCTACTGCCCAGCCCGCACCCTCCGCTCCTCCACCACTAATCTCCTCACTGTACCTCGCTCTCGCCTGTCCCGCCATCGACCCCCGGCCCACGTCATCCCCCGGGCCTGGAATGCCCTCCCTCTGCCCATCCGCCAAGCTAGCTCTCTTCCTCCCTTCAAGGCCCTGCTGAGAGCTCACCTCCTCCAGGAGGCCTTCCCAGATTGAGCCCCTTCTTTCCTCTCCCCCTCGTCCCCCTCTCCATCCCCCCGCCTTACCGCCTTCCCCTCCCCACAGCCCCTGTATATATGTATATATGGTTGTACATATTTATTACTCTGTTTATTTATTTATTTATTTATTTTACTTGTACATTTCTATCCTACTTATTTTATTTTGTTGGTATGTTTGCTTCTGTTCTCTGTCTCCCCCTTTTAGACTGTGAGCCCACTATCGGGTAGGGACTGTCTCTATGTGATGCCAATTTGTACTTCCCAAGCGCTTAGTACAGTGCTCTGCACATAGTAAGCGCTCAATAAATACGATTGATTGATTGATTGATTGATTGTGCAGAACACTGTACTAAGCATTTGGGAAGTACAAGTCGGCAACATAGAGAGATGGTCCCTACCCAACAGCGGGCTCACAGTCTAGAAGGGGGAGACAGACAACAAAACAAAACATGTGGGCAGGTGTCCAGTCATCAGAACAAATAGAATTAAAGCTAAATGTACATCAAGTGACTTGCCCAAAGTCACCCAGCTATTACTCTATTTATTTATTTATTTTTATTACTCTATTTTATTACTCTAATTTGTACATATTTATTCTATTTATTTTATTTTGTTAATATGTTTTGTTTTGTTCTCTGTCTCCCCCTTCTAGACTGTGAGCCCACTGTTGGGTAGGGACCATCTCTATATGTTGCCAACCTGTACTTCCCAAGTGCTTAGTACCGTGCTCTGCACACAGTAAGTGCTCAATAAATACGATTGAATGAATGAATGAATTATAAACAAAATAAATAGAATAGTAAATATGTACAAGTAAAATAGAGTAATAAATCTTTACAAATATATACAGGGGCTGTGGGGAGGGAAAGGAGGTAGGGCAGAAGGGGGGATGGGGAGGAGGAGAGAAAAAGGGGGGCTCAGTTTGGGAAGGCTTCTTGGAGGAGGTGAGCTCTCCATAGGGCTTTGAAGCGAGGAAGAGAGCTTGGCGGATGTGTGGAGGGAGGGCGTTCCAGGCCAGGGGGAGGATGTGGGCCGGGGGTCGACGGCAGGACAGACGAGAACGACATAGTCCTTGAAGCCCCCAGATGTTTACAATCTAATGTTTGGCAGAAGGATTCAGTCCTTTTAACCCGGCTCCAGTTTGGCAAATGTTTTGGACCAGAAGAGCACCATGTTAGGCAAATTATAGAGTTTTTTTTTTCCCACAGGAGTGTTGTGAGGAAGGAATGAACGAACCAATGTGAAAGTGCTTTGGGAAAATTCAAAAACGGTCGCCCTTTACACTCGAGGTTTTGATTTTATTTTCTGGCCTGCTGAAACAGCAGACCCTTAGACCTGCACCCCAGGAGCTGTAGGAGGTCACTGGCTTGTCGGGTCCTTCCCCCCACTGCTTCGTGCTTCTCTCTAGTGCCCTAAGCGCTGCGTCATGAACCCAACGGCAAGCGGGTGGCCTTTCCATGACATCCTTCTAAACCAGGCCGGGGTTGGAAAGCAGCAGAAATCGGGAAACGTCCCAGAGGATTTAAAAGGCACATCCTCCTCCTGGCTGCTCGCGGACTTCCTCACTGTCAATCTCCTGGACTGTCTCCGTCTTGGCCCCTGTCTGGGTCTGAGTCTCTGCCTGATTGGGTCTCTCCCTCTCTTGGGAGCCAGGCGACCGGGGTCCTGAGGCAGGCGGGGAGGTCCCGACATTTCAGGCCCCGCTGCTGCTGAAGCAGGAAACTGGGAAGAGGAAACGGGAGGGAGGATGGTCGGGATCCAATTTGGGCCGAGGAAGGCAAACCGGAAGAACAGTAGAGTCAGAAGGATCTGGGTTCTGATCCTGGCTCCACCACTTGTCTGCTGTGTGACCTTGGGCAAGTTGTTTAACTTCTCTGGGCCTCATTACATCATCTGAAAAATGGGGATTTAGATTGTGAGCCCCTTGTGGGACAGGGACTGTGTCCACCCTGATCGTCTTGTATCTGCCTCCAGCGCTTGGTACAGTGACTGGCACGTAGTAAGTGAACAAGCACCATGAAAAAAAGAAAATAAAAAGCAGCCCCCCCCCCCCCACCCCATCATCCTGGGTGTGGGTTTGGGGTTCGGGTTCCACCTCTCTGGAACCGGACCAAAGGGGCTCCAGGGGGTGGGGGGAGCCCCTGAAGGCAGGGCTCATTTCTCAAGCAGTTGGGAAACTTTTCCCAACAGGGTGAGGGTGGCTGGCCCTGCCCAGGGGGAGCCACCAGGGTGGGGTCTCTGCCCGGTTGTTCTTTGGCCCAGCCGAGCCCACTAGGAGGGAGGAGGAGGAGGAGGGCAAATGACGAGATTCTCGCCGGGGTGGCCGAGGGCATACTGGCAGCCTGGAATCTCAGCCATCCCAGGAGACGAACCCGGCAGTGGGGAGACTTTGAGGCCCCGCAGGTTTTCTTTTTAAATCTGAGACCCCGGGGTGGAATCTGCAAAAGTCACCCTGCCGACCCCACTGGCATAAAATTAACAGTGGTGTTTGCCAAGTGCCCACTATGTGCCAACCACTGGGGGAGATGCAGGACTTGGGGTTGGGGTCGGGGGAACAGGGCTACAGGGGGTCCTCTGGGCAGAGGCCAGGAGCTCAGGGTTGTGGGGGAGGAGGATGAGGAGATGGGGAATGTGGGATTAGATGGTCGTAACTTCGGCCCACCTGTTCCCCAGAAGGCTGAATGTGGGTTTGCAATGTACCCAACTCACGGGCTAGGAACAGGCCACCCACCCCATTTCTCCGAGGACCCTCCATCCCCTCTCCCCCTCAGGGTGATGTGCAGCCTGTGAGCTGCTTAAACCAATGGTATGACCCGGCAGGAGAAGGGCTCAGCTTGAGGAGGGTGGGGAGGAGGAGGAGCAGCAGCGGGCGGTGGGCAGGGGGATGGACTGGCAGAGGGCAGTTGGGCGGCAGCCCCCTGGGCCCTCCAAATGGCCCTTCTGACCTCCTGTCATGGGCAGGGCTCAATGAGAGGCAGTATGGCTTGGTGGAAAGAACCTGCGTGACAGGGAATGAGGAGACCCCAGTTGTATTCCCAGCTTGGAAGCAGGATCCTGGGGTGAATGGGGGGAAGGGGGCAATGGTGAGGGAAGGGGGAGGAATCCTGAGGGCCCAGGGTCAACCTGGGGTAGCCCACACTGAAGCAGCAAGGCCCAGAGGAAAAAGCACAGAACTGAAAGTCAGGAAACGGGTTTTCATGCATGCATTCATTCTTTCGTTCATTCAATCGTATTTAATGAGCGCTTACTGAGTTCACAGCGCTGTACGAAGTAAGCACTTGTTGTTTATATAACAATAAACAGACACATTCCCTTCTCATCCCAGCTCTGGCACTTGCCTGCAGGGTGCCTTTGAGTTAGTCACTTAATCTGTCTGGGCCTCAGTTTCCTCAGCCCCACAATATTCTCTATATCCCATTCCCTTATCAAACAGTTTTTTTAAATGTCTGTCTTCCCCTATAGAATGTGAGCTCTTTGTGGGCAGGAAATGTGCCTACCAATTCTTCTGTATTGTTCTAGTACAGTGCTCGGCAAACAGTGATCACTCAAATGCTGACCGATTGATTTTTTTTTTTAATAGTATTTGTAAATTGCTCATTATGTGCCAGGCATTGTACTAAGGGCTGGCGTAGATACAACTGATCAGGTTGGACACAGTCCCCGTCCCACATGGAGCTCACTGTCTTGACCCCCATTTTACAGATGAGGTAACCGAGGCACAGAGAAGTTAGGTCACTTGCCCAAGATCACACAGCAGGCAAGTGTGATTAGAACCCGGGTCACCGCGCTGCCCAGGGCACACTGTTTTGCTCCTGCAAGGGACAGTGGGGGGTCTGGAGGGGCAGTTAGTAGTCAAACGGACCTCTTCAGTGACCGGGAGGGAGGGGACTGGGGAGGGACAGAAACTGAAAGGGAAAGTGAGAGGGAGCGTTGTTTGCTTTGGTATTTCCCTAGAACCATAATTTCTCTGGGAAGATTTAGGCTGCAGACACTAACGCGGAGAACAACTCAAGTTCAACCTACCAGCCAAAGTCTCTGTCAGAGATTTATGAAATTGCTGAACAAGGCTCATCTGCATACATCCTTGCAATGAACGTGATTTTCCATTCTCGCTCTCTAACCGATGGCAGCTCTTTCCTCCTTTTTTGAAAACAGTATTTGTAAGGCGATTGCTATGTGTCAAATACTGTTCTCAGCTCTGGGGTAGATACAAGCTAATTAAGTTGGATCCAGTCTCTGTCCCTCGTGGGGCACACAGTCTAAGTCGGAGGGAAAACAGAGGTTTGAGTTAATCCATCCTTAATTGTGCAAATGGATGTCCAGGAGGGCAACTGTAATAACCATAATGATGTGTGGCATTTGTTTAGCCCTTACTATGTGCCAAGCACTCTGCTAAGCACCGGGGTGGATGCAGGTTAATCAGATTGGACACAGTCCTTGCCTAACATGGGAGTCCCAGTCTAAGTAAGAAGGAAGACAGGAATCGAATCCCCATTTTACGGATGGGGATAACTGAGGCACTTGATGCTCACCTCACCCTCAGCCCCACAACATTCCCATTCTCCCATTCCCTTATCAGGCAGTCATGTTAATGTCTGTCTTCCCCTCTAGAATGTCAGCTCTTTGGGGGCAGGGAATGTGCTGAAATTGCTGAATGAGCCTCATCTACATACATCCGTTCAACGAACATGATTTTCCATTCTCACTCTCTAACCAATGGCTGCTCTTTAATAATAATAATAATGGCATTTGCTAAGCGCTTACTATATGCAAAGCACTGTTCTAAGCGCTGGGGGGGATACAAGGTGATCAGGTTGTCCCACGTGGGGCTCACAGTCTTAATCCCCATTTTACAGATGAGGTAACTGAGGCTCAGAGAAGTTAAATGACTTGCCCAAAGTCACACAGCTGACAAGTGGCGGAGCTGGGATTAGAACCCATGACCTCTGACTCCCAAGCCCGGGCTCTTTCCACTAAGCCACGCTGCTTCTTTTCTCCTTTTTAAAAAATAATATCTATTCAGCACTTACTGTGTGTCAAACATCATTCTAAGCGGTAGATACGAGTTAATTAGTTCAGACACAGTCCCTGTCCCGCATGGGGCTCACAGCCTAAGTGGGAGGGAGAACATTTTACAGTTGAGGGAATTGAGGCTCAGAGAAATTAAGTGACTTGCCCAGTGATCACGCAACAAGCAACTGGCAGAGTTAACTATAAATCATTTTGCATCTCATCTGCCCATTAGAATGGAAGCTCCTTGAAGGTAGAGATTGGGCCTTTGCTCTCTAGATGGATAAGAATAATAATGGTACTTATTAAGCACTTATTATGTGCCAAGCAGTGGGGGAGAGACAAGTTAATCAGGTTGGACACAGTCCAACTCACAGTCACGCTCTTAATCACCATTTTATAGATGAGGTAGCTCAGATAACTGAGGCCCAGAAAATAATAATTATAGTACTTGTTAAGTGCTTACTATGTGCAAGGCACTGAACTAAGCCCTGGGATTGGTACAAGCAAATCGGGTTGGACACAGTCCCTGTCCCACGTGGGGCTCACAGTCTCAATCCCCATTTTACAGATGAGGTAACTGAGGCACAGAGAAGTGCAACGACTTGCCCAAGATCACAGAGCAGACATGTGATGGAGCCAGGATTAGAACCCATAATCCTCTGACGCCCAGGCCCATGCTCTTTCCACTAGGCCACGCTGCTTCTCAAAGGTGGTGTGCAGGGTTTTGGCATTCAGTAAAGGCTCAATAAGTGGTTGTGGGTTCTAAACTCGGCTCCGCCACTTGTCAGCTGTGTGACTTTGGGCAAGTCACTCCGTGCCTCAGTTCCCTCATCTGTAAAATAAGGATTAAGACTGTGAGCCCCATGTGGGACTACCTGATTACCTTGTATCTGCCCCAGCACTTAGTACAGTGCCTGGCACATAGTAAGTGCTTAACAAATACCATCATTATTATGGTTATTGTTATTATTATTATTATAAGTGGCACCGATTGATTGGTAAATCAGTCTAGTCCGTAGGAATCAATCAGGATCCCCTTTCTGCTTCTTGCAGTGGGGACAGTTGCCTGTTGTGAGCTTTCTTCATCATCAGCTGTAGACTGTGAACTAGTCCTGGGTGGAGAATGTGTCTCTTTATTGTTACACTGTGGGCTTTGCACACAGTAAGCACTCAATATATACAACTGAATGAATGAATAAGCGCTCAATGAACCCCATTGTTGGATTGATTTCCTTTCCCCTCCTACTTTTTTTTTTAAGTAATATCTGTTGGGCTTTTATTACGTGCCAAAAACTGGGGTGGATTCAAGATAATCAGATTAGAAACAGTCCGTGTCCCTGGTGGGCTTTGGTCCAAATGGGAGGGGGAACAGGTATTTAAACATTTAACCGAGGAGGAAACTGAGGCCCCAAAAAGTTGGGCCAAATTCGCTTGGCAGGTTATCAGTCAATCAATCAGTCATATTTATGGAGTTCTTACTGAGTTTACAGTCTGGAGGGGTCAAAGTGGCAGAGCCGGGATAATGTTATTTTAATGTTTGTCTCCTTCTTTAAGACACTAACTTCCCAAGGGCAGAGATTTTGTCTAGCAACTCTACTATATTGTGCTGTCCCGGGTGCTTAGTACAGTGCTCTGCACACAGTAAGTGCTCAACAAATAAGATCGATCGATTGATAAGAATGCATATATCCTGACTCCCTGCGCTCTTTCCCCTAGACCACACTGATTCTCAGCAGTGGGGACGGGGGCTTGGGGTTGTGGGGGGTCCCCTCTGACTGTATCTTCTCTCCTCCTCTGCCAGTGCTCCTTTCCCCTTCACTCCCCAGGATGCCCCAAATAATAATAATAATGATGATGGCATTTGTTAAGCACTTACTATGTGCAAAGCACTGTTCTAAGCGCTGGAGCACTGTTCTAAGCGAGCCAGGCGAGCCGGCCCCTTGACTTGGTGCAGCTGGTGGGTGTGACCGGTCATGCCTGGGAATTAGCGAGCGGTTGGAATTTTGGGGAATTTTTCTTTTGTCCAGCCTCCAAAGTGCTCACCAACCCTCTCTCTTGGTGTTTTCTTGACCCTTGACCCCTGTGGGTGGATTCATGATTTCCCCGCTCCCCAGTCTGACTGGAGTTGGAAGGCACAGACAGCGTCGTTCATGATTTCCCCGCTCCCCAGTCTGACTGGAGTTGGAAGGCACAGACAGCGTCGTCCGTGGCGTTCAGAAGGCGGAATTAGGGGGCCCTTCCAAGAAGCTTTCCCAGACCAAGCCCCCCGTTTCCTCACCTCCCCCTCCCCTCCTCATCACCCCGACTCGCTCCCTTTGCTCAACACCTCCTCCCCCCCAGAATTTGTGTATCTATGTACGTATCTATAATTCTGTTTACTTATATTAATGCCTGTTTACTTGTTTTGACATGTATATATAATTCTTTTTATTTATTTTGATGTGTGTTTACTTGTTTTGACATCTCTCCCCCCCCCCACCTTCTAGATTGTAAGCCCAGTGTGGGCAGGGATTGTCTCTATTGCTGAATTCTACTTTCCAGGTGCTTAGTACAGTGCTCTGCCCGCAATAAGCGCTCAATAATATGATTGAATGAATGATTGAATGAATGAATGATACCACAAAGCTGGCTGGAACAGTTTGGGTTCTCTGGGCTCGGGAAATTAGATCCTTTATATTTCTTTCCCCAAAACTCTGCACAAACCCTGGGAGAGACAGAAAGGGAGGGAGGGAGTGGGAGAGAGAGAGAGTGTGTGTGTGTGTATGTGTGTGTGTGTGTGTCAATTTCTCAAATTCCTGATAGTCTGTTAATGGTCCCACTACAGAGCGATATGTTAATGGTTCGGTGGGAAGGAGCGTGACCTAATGGCCTGGGATTCGGAAGAAACTGGGTTCTAATTCATTCATTCAATCAATCATATTTATTGAGCGCTTACTGTGTGCAGAGCACTGTTACTAAGCACTTGGGAAGTACAAGTTGGCAACATATAGAGACAGTCCCTACCCAACAACAGGCTCACAGTCTACAAGGGACTCTGCTATTGTCTGCTGTGTGACCTTGGGCAAGGCACTTCACTTCTCTGTGCCTCAGTTACCTCTTCTGCATAACTGAGATTAAGACTGTGAGCCCCATGTGGGAGAGGGACCGATTAGCTTGTACCTTCCAAGGCTTAGTATAGTGCCTGGCCCACAGTAAGCGCTTTAACAAATACCATAAAAAAAAAACCAAGCGACAAGAATTCCTGGAGTGTTGCCATTCTCCCAGCATTGAAGCTCTGCTCACCTTAACACAGCTATGCTGGATGGGGTAAGTCAAGAGAAGGACTGCAGGAGATCCAAAGAGCTATTGTACAGTGAGCTGAACTCGGGAACTGAAAGCAAGGAGGGCAGAGGAAATGTTTTTAAGGACATGGTAAAGCAGCCTCAGACACAGCACTGCAGCCCGACTGCAAACCGGCGACGGTTGCTTAGGAAAGCCCAGCATTGTACGTTGCTATGAAGAAAGGAACCCAGGTTCTTTTTGAGCGAAACCTTCCCAAAGAGCAAGAAACGAGCAGGAAAAAGAAAATGGTGAAAGCGCTGAACGCCTTAAATGTAACAACTCGACAATAATAATGATAATGATGGTATTTGTTAAGCGCTTACTGTGTGTCAAGCACTGTTCTAAGCACTGGGGTAGCTACAAAATAATCAGGTTGGACACAGTCCCTGTCCCACACGGGGCTCACAGTCTTAATCCCCATTTTTACAGATGAGGTAACGGATCTAACAGGTAACCGAGGCATAGAGAAGTTAAGCGATGTACCCAAACAGCACAGCCTTGGTAATGGATCTAACAGGTAACTGCGGCACAGAGAAGTTAAGCGACATACCCAAGCAGCACAGCCTTTCTGTGTGCCCAGTGTGGCTGGGAACAGTGGTCCCTGCATTGGCTTTTTCAGGCCACACGTGTATTCATAGGTGAATTTTTTTTTAAATGGTATTTGTTAAGCGCTTACTATGAGCCAGGAACTGTTCTAAGCGCTGGGTTAGATAAAGCTGATTGGATTGGATACAGTCCATGGCCCATGTGGGGTTCACAGTCTTTATCCCCATTTTGCAGGTGAGGTAACTGAGTCACAGTACAGATAAGTGACTTTCCAAAAGTCCCACAGCAGACAAGGGGGAGTCAGAGGTCATGGGTTCTAATCCCTGCTCCGCCACTTATCAGCTGTGTGACTTTGGGCAAGTCACTTAACTTCTCTGTGCCTCAGTTACCTCATCTGTAAAATGGGGATTAAGATTGTGAGCCCACCAGGGGACAACCTGATCACGTTGTATCTACCTTAGCGCTTAGAACAGTGCTAGGCACATAGTAAGCGCTTAACAAATACCATCATTATTATTAAATTCCAGGATGCCTTCCCAGACTGAGCCCCCTTTTTCCTTTCCTCTTCCCCATTGGCCCCCCCAACTCCTTCCCCTCCCCACAGCACTTGCATATATTTGTTCATATTTCTCTACTTATTTTACTTGTACATATTTACTACCCTATTTTATTAATGATGTGCATATAGCTATAATTCTGTTTATTCTGACACTTTTGATACCTGTCTAAATGTTTTGTTTTGTTGTCTGTCTCCCCCTTCTAGACTGTGAGCCCGTTGTTGGGTAGGACCAATCCAATCTCTATATGTTTCCGACTTGTACTCCCCAAGGGCTTAGTACAGTGCTCTGCACAGAGTGAGCGCTCAATAAATACGATTGAATGAATGAATTATTAAGTGGCGGAGCCGGGATTAGAACCCAGGTCCTTTGACCCCCTGGCCAGTGCTTCTTCCACTAGGCCACACTGCATCTCGATTTCACCATCAGTGGGGTCTTTTTAAGATGGGCAGGTGACTGCCGTGGGAGTCTGAGAGTGAGAAGGTCTGTGGTGATGGCTTAGGGAGAAGAAAGATGAATCTGGGACAGCTTCCTGGAGGAGGTGGGCTCCCAAGAGCATTTTCAAGTTGGGAAGAGCTGAGGTCTGGAGGACTTGTTGGGGAGAGAGGCTGGGGGAACAGTGTGAGTGAGGAGTCGGAGGCGGGAGAGTCAAGAGTAATTTGTACTTCCCAAGCGCTTAGTACAGTGCTCTGCACATAGTAAGCGCTCAATAAATACGATTGATGATGATGATGATGACCAATGGGAAGAAGGGGAGTTTGGGAGGAGTCGATGTTTAAGAGCTAGAGAGAGCTGCCAAGAGCCTGGAAACCAAGATGTCCTGCTTGATGCAGGTGGAAATGGACGATATAATAATATTAATTGTGGTATTTAATAATAATAATAATAATAATATTCATTAAGCATTTAACTATGTGTCAGGCACTGTTCTAAGCGCTGGGGTGGATACAAGCAGATCAGGTTGGGCACCATGCCTGTCCCACATGGGGCCCAGAGTCTCAATCCCCATTTTGCAGATGAGGGAACTGAGGCCCAGAGAAGTGAAGTGACTTGCCCAAGGTCATACAGCAGACAAGTGGTGGAGCTGGAATTAGAACTCGTGACCTTCCGACTCCCAGGCCTGTGCTGTATCCACTCCGCCACGCTACTTCCATTTGTTAAACGTTTACTCTGGTCTAAGCATTGTACTAAGTAGAAGCCAGGTAATCAGACTGTGAGCCCACTGTTGGGTAGGGACTGTCTCTATATGTTGCCAATTTGTACTTCCCAAGCGCTTAGTACAGTGCTCTGCACATAGTAAGCGCTCAATAAATACGATTGATGATGATGATACAGTCCTTGTCCCACATGAGGTTCACAGGAGGGAGAATAGGTATTGAATCCCTATTTTACAGATGAGGAAACTGAGGCGCGAGAAGTTAGGTGGCTTGTCCAAGGTCACACAGCAGGCAAGTGATAGAACTAGGGGGAATTCACTGGGGTGTTTTTTTTTTTTTGAGGAATGGGGTGATTCTTCTGGCCCCCTTCCTTCCTCCCACAAGGCTTCCTCTCCTGGTTCCCAGGAGGTCCCATGTACAAAGCTTCCCCTTCTAATCCGTAACTCCCAACTGGATGTCCCGGTGCCTTGGCGGATGGAGTGAGAGGACTCTCCTCAGTGTCCACTTGGATGCTTTTGGGGAGAAGGAAGGATCCCCCAGGGGCCTGACCTCCCCTCTCTCCCCCCCATGGATGTCCCACCCTGAGAATGGGTGCATAGCGTCAGTGGGGTGTCGAGGCCCGGTGGGGACCGAGGTGAGCAGGCATGACTGAGGCAATTCCCAGCAGGCAGGAAGGGTGGGGACCTCAGGGCTGGGAAACGAGGACTGACGATGAGGGAAGCAAGCCAGGCTTCCTTCCGAAAGGGGAAGTGTCCCTGCCTCACCCTGGCAGCTCCCGGGGTGGACAGTTGGACCAGATTTCTCAAGATCCAGAGGTCATGCCCGGGTGAAGGGGAATCAGTGGGGTTTATTAAATACTTACCGTGTGCCGCCCGCTGGACTCTGCGCTTGGAAGAGTGCAGTGCAACGCAGTTGGTGAACATGTTAATAATGATAATGATGGCCTTTATTAAGCACTTACTATGTGCAAAGCACTGTTCTAAGCGCTGGGGAGGTTACAAGGTGATCAGACTGTCTCATGGGGGGCTCACAGTCTTAATCCCCGTTTTACAGATGAGGTAACAGGCACAGAGAAGTGAAGTGACTTGCCCAAAGTCACACAGCTGACAATTGGCGGAGCCAGGGTTTGAACCCATGACCTCTGACTCCAAAGCCCACGCTCTTTCCACTGAGCCACGCTGCTTCTCTACATGTTGGTAGAGCAGGGGCCTGGAAGTTAGAGGGACCTAGGTCCTAGTCCTGGCTCTGCCACTTGTCTGCTGTGTGACCTTGGGTAAGTCACTTCACTTCTCTGGGCTTCAGTCACCTCATCTGTAAAGTGGAGATTACGACTGTGAGCCCCATGTGGGACCTGGACTGATTACCTTCTGTCAACCCCAGTGCTTAGAACAGTGTCTGGCAGATATAAGTGCTTAACAAATACCATAAATAAATAAAAAATTCCCTGCCCACAAGGAACTTACCGTCTAGAAGGGGAGACAGACATTAAAATAAATCACAGCAATGGACATGAGTGCCGTGAGGTTGAGTGTGGGGTGAATATCAAATGCTCCAAGGGTACTGATCCAAATGCAGAGGTAATGCAGAAGGGAAAGGGAGTAGGAAAAATGAGAAGCAGCATGGCCTAGTGGTTAGACTACGGACCTGGGATTCAGAAGGAACTGGGTTCTAATTCAGGTTCCGCCACTCGTCTGCTGCGTGACCTTGAGTATTTACTTCACTTCTCTGTGCCTCAGTTATCTATAAAATGGGGATCAAGACTGTGAGCCCCATGTGGGACAGGGACTGTGCCCAACCTGATCAGCCTGTACCTGTGCCCCAGTGCTTAGTACAGTGCCTGGCACATAGTAAGCACTTAACCAATACTGTAACACCTGTCTCCATGTTTTGTTTTGTTGTCTGTCTCCCCCTTCCAAACTGTGAGCCCGTTGTTGGGTAGGGACCATCTCTAGATGTTGCCGACTTGTGCTTCCCAAGTGCTTAGTACAGTGCTCTGCATACAGTAAGCACTAAATAAGTACAGTTGAATGAATGAATAAAACAAAAATGAGGGCTTAGTCAGGGAGGACCTCTTGGAAGAGATGTGATAGTGCTCAATAACTTTGATCGATGTGATTTTAATAAGGCTTTGAAGGTGGGGAGAATGATCATTAACCCCGTGGATTATCACCTTGCTGGGCATTTTCCCCAGCAAGTCTCCCAAGTGCTGACCTTTCCCCCACTGCCATCCTGGAGACCCCCATGACGGATGGGGGACTGTGTCCATTCTGATAACGAACCCCAATGCATATTGCCCAAAGTCGGTGATTAACAAATACCATAATTGCTATTGTTGAATAAAATGTTTTCTGCCTGCTATTGTGGGGCCCCGAGAGATCAGGACTGAGAACAATCCATAAGATAATAATAATAATAATTATGGTATTTGTTAAATGCTTACTATGTGCCACGCATTGTTCTAAGATCTAGGCTTCCTGCAGCCCAGCGGGATCTCAGTGGGGTTGTAAAAATCTGCTCTGTTGGTCATCCAACTCCAGGAGGGCTGGTTGCTAGAACTTCCCATCTCGGTTTAAAAATGTTCTTTTTTAAAAAATAAAAATAACCCACGGCATTCAAGTGCTTATTATTTGCCAGACATTATACTAAGCCCTGAGGTAAATCAGTCAATGGTATTTATTGAGCACTTTCTATGTGCAGAGCACTGTTCTAAGCGCTTGGGAGAGTACAGGACAACAGAATCAGCGTACATGTTCTCTGCCCATAACAAGCTTACAGCCTAGATACAAGCTAATCAGTTTTGACCCAATGCCTGTCTTACATGGGGCTCATCATCTTAATTCTTGGTTGACAGATGAGGTAACTGAGGTGCAGGAAAAATAAGTGACTTGCCCAAGGTCACAGAGCAGACACTGGTGGAGCCGGATTAGAATCCAGGTCCTTCTGGCTCCCAAGCCCGTGCTCTATCCTCTAGGCCACACTGCTTCAGTCTTCTCGGGGTGGATGAGGCGTCCTTCCAGGGAGATTGCATCCTCGTGGGGCTTCCGAGCGATCCTCCGTCTACATGATTGACAACTGAGGCCCAGGCAGGACAGCAGGTGATTCTACTGCTGGTAGCTTCTCCTGGGGCTGGAGGGCTCCCCTCAGCATCTCTTGGGGGTGGAATCCTGCTCTTAGGGGGCTGGAAAAGTTCACTCCCTACCCATCATATCTGCTTCATATCTGACAGACAATTACCGTCCCCACATTCAAAGTGAAGGCCCATCACCTCCAAGAGGCCTTCCCTGACTAAACCCTCCTTTCCTCTCCTCCCTTCCCTTCTGCCTCTCCCCCTGAGTTGCTTCCTTTATTCACCCCGCCCCCAGACCCACAACACTTATATACAATCCATCATTTATTTACATTAATGTCTGTCTCTCCCTGTAAGCTCGTTTGTGGGCAGGAAATGCGTCTGTTATATTGTTATATCGTATTCTCCCAAGCGCTCACGCTCAGTAAATACGATGGATTGATTGATCAATCAAGGGGGGTCCTTAGAGTGGGCTTGGAGGTGGGATGATGAGCTGCAGCTCTCCGGGGAGTCAACCTCGTCCAGACGGCCCACTCCTCCAGGGATCCATAATGTCAGGATTGGCCCTTGCGGACCCGACCAGCGGTTCAGTTCATCACCCGGCCAGGGGTTCTAGTTCACAGATCCGGCCACTGGTTCCAGTTTGCGGCTTGGCCAGTGATTCCAGTTTGCGGACGTGGCCAGTGGTTCCAGTTCCCGCCCGATCCCGGTCAGGGTCTCTGCATCGGAAGCCAAACCCGCCTCCCGGTTTGCCGGACGGGTCACGGGGCTTCATGAGAAATGAGTTTGGTTGCAAAATCCCCACGTTAAGCCAGCGGCCCATGTTCTCGGGGTGGGCGGGAGCTTGCATAATCTGTCTCCACAAGACAGTTTCGGTTCTTCAGGAACCCCACCCGCCCCCCCCAAACGGACTTGATGCCCTCGGGGGATGGCCGGAGGGTCTTGAGGACCCTGGGACCGGGCCAAGCCAGGGACGATGGGTGCTTGGGATTTGAGGGATGGGCAACCAGACGGAGTTGGAGCAGAAGCTGCTTGGCCATGCTGGGGGTTGGCCCCGTGAAAAGACCGGCCCCTCTCTCCCCCACCCAATTTTCCTCCAGTACCTACCCTCTCCCCAGCTCTGAGCTGAGGCCTCGCAGTCCTTTGTTAACATCGGCCATGAGGCATCACTGGCTGGCTCTGCCGCATGTCTGCTGTGTGACCTTGGGCAAGTCACTTAACTTCTCTGAGCCTCAGTTACCTCATCTATAAAATGGGGATTAAGACTGTGAGCCCCATATGGGACAACCTGATCACCTTGTATCCCCCCCCAGTGCTTAGAACAGTGCTTTGTACATAGTAAGCACTTAATAAATGCCATTATTATTATTATTATTATCATCACTGCATTGCCCTTGCACTTGGATTTGCTCCCTTTATTCACTCCTTCCTCACCCCTGCAGCACACATCCATAACCTCTTCATTTGTATTAATGTCTGTCTTCCCCTCTAGATTGTAAACTCATCACGGGCAGGAAACATGTCTACCAACTTTGTTATATTGTACTCTCCCAAGTACTTAGTACAGTGCTCTGCACACAGGAAGTGCTCAGTAAATACCATTGATTGATTTGCCAGATTCAAAAAGTAAGGCTGACTTTCACGGAGAAGCATCTTCGCCTAATGTAAAGAGGTCTGGCTTGGAAATCAGAGGACTTTTTTTGATGGCATTTATTAAGCACTTACTATGTGCAAAGCACTGTTCTGAGCGCTGGTTCTCATCCCAATTCTGCTACTTGTCTGTTGTGTGATCTTGAGGAAGCTGCTTCAGTTCTTTGTGCCTCAGTTCCCTCATCTGCAAAATGAGGACTCAAAACCTCTTCTCCCTTTGATTTAGACTGTGAGCCCCATGGGGGACCTGATTATCCCGCATTTAGTACAATGCATGGCACATAGTAAGTGCTTAACAAATACCATTGTTATTATTATCAATAGGCAGCGTGGCTTAGTGGATGGAGCACGAGCTTGGGAGTCAGGAGGACCTGCCATATGTCTGCTGGGTGACCTTGTGCGAGTCACTTAACTTCTCTTTGCCTCAGTTACCTCACCTGTAAGATGGGGATAAGAACGTGATCCCCCTTTGGGACGGGGATTTTGTCCAACCTGATTAACTCCTATCATCCCCAGTGCTTAGAACAGTGTTTGGCACATAGTAAGCGCTTAACAGGCATTATTATTATTATTATTATCATTATTATTATTACCACCAGGCTGGGGACAGAACAGCTGGAAACTGGATCACCCTGCGTCCAACTGGGCAAATGACCATCCAAGCCAAACATTAAACTTCTGGGATATATAACTTGGCATTACTCCTCGACTCCTCTCTCATTCAACCCAAATATTCAATCCATCACTAAATGCTGTCGATTCCATTTCCACAACACGCTGAAATCCATCCTTTCTTCTGCATCAAAACTGGTACCACATTATTCCAATCACTTATCCTACCCCGCCTTGATTACTTTATCATCCTTCTTGTTGACCTCCATGCCTCCTGTCTCTTCCCACTCCAGTCTGCTGCCCGGATCATTTTTCTACAAAAACATTCAGCCGTATTTCCCTACTCCTCAAGAAATGCCAGTGGTTGCCCATCTACCTCCACATCAAACAAAAACTGCTTGGTCCCCTCTTACCTCACCTCACTACTCTCCTACTACGACCAGCCCACACTTTGCTCCTCTAGTGCTAACTTTCTCTCTGTGCCTCAAACTCTTCTCTGTCGCCGTTGACCTCTCGCCCACATCCTCCTTCTGGCCTGGAATATCCTCCCTCCTCAAATCCAGCAGAAATTCCTCTCTTCCCCTTCAAAGCCTTATTGAAGGCACATCACCTCCAAGAGGCTTTCCCTGATTTAGCCCTTTCCTCTTCTCCCTCTCCCTTTTGTGTCACCCTGACTTGCTAACTTTATTCATCCCCCCCTCAGTCCCACAGCACTTATAATAATAATAATTGCATTTATTAAGCACTTACTATGTGCAAAGCACTGTTCTAAGCGCTGGGAAGGGTACAAGATGATCAGGTTGTCCCACGGGGGGGGCTCACAGTCTTAATCCCCATTTTACAGATGAGGTAACTGAGGCACAGAGAAGTGAAGTGACTTGCACAGTCACACAGCTGACAATTGGTGGAATCGGGATTTGAACTCAAAGCCCATGCTCTTTCCACTGACCACGCTTCTTCCCTGTAGAATACATATATCTGTAACTTATATTAATGTCTGTCTTCCCCTCTACACTGTGAGCTCCTTGTGGGTGGGGAATGTGTCGGTTTATTGTTGAATTGTACTCTCCCAAGTACTTAGTGTGGTGCTCTGCACACAGTAAGCACTCAAGAAATACGATTGAATGAATGAATGAATGACTTGGGGGCCGAGATATGGGGACGGATGATCTGAGGCAAAGGTTTGCGTTCGGCTTCAGGTCAGAGGACAGCAGCCTGAAGTCTTGCTCAAGGGACTTCAGACTTGGAAATATCAATCCTTCCGGCAGCGCCAAGCTGGCCGTCTTTCTGGGAGCTGCGTCTGGAGGAGACCATGGACTTTCCCAGACAGATTAGGGAAATAACTTTAAAAATTGGCCTGAAACAACTGCCCCGAAGCAGCGTCTTGTTAACTGTGGGTACAGCGTCACACTCTGAGGAGAATTTTGGAGCCCAAGCCAGAGAGCGGAAATTCGGTTTTCTCCACCGACGGGCGGATTTATTTTTAAATTACATACTTCTAAGAAGAGATTGGGGAAAAACTGCGTTCCAAGCTTTTCGGCTGGAACCTCTCTTCCTTTCTCCCTCTCCCCTCCCTCCGCTGCCCCGGTCCGCGCCCCAGCCGGCTTGGGAAAATACAGTGTGATTCGCTTGCCTGTGCTGGGGAGAAGATGTTGTTTTAAAAACTTTTTGGAGGAAAATCATGAAACTTCAAGGGTTTTAACTGCCCTCCTACCTCCCTCAGAACCAAGGGGTAGCCTGCTTACTGTATCTTAACCGTGGGGCTGTGATTTGGGAGAGAGAGGAGCTGCAGTAATTTTTTCTTAATGATATTTGTCGAGCGCTTACTATGTGTCAAATACTGTTCTTAGCGCGGGGGTAGGTGCAAGTTAATTTTGCCAGACACAGTCCCTCTCCCGCATGGGGCTCACAATCTAAGCAGGAGGAAGAACAGGTATTTAATCCCCATTTTACCGTTGAGGAAACGGAGGCAGAGAGAGGTGAAGTGACTTACTCAAGGTCACCTGGCAGGCAATTGGCAGAGCCAGGATTGGAGCCCAGGTCCTTTGATTCCCAGGCCCGTGTTCTTTCCACTAAGATAGTCTGCATCTCTACTGTGGTATTTGTTCAAGGCTTACTATGTGCTAAGCGCTGGGATGAGTACAGTAATAATAATAATAATAATCACATTTATTAAGCGCTTACTATGGGCAAACACTGTTCTAAGTGCTGGGGAGATTACAAGGTGATCAGATTGTCCCACTGGGGGGCTCACAGTCTTCATCCCCATTTTACAGATGAGGGAACTGAGGCCCAGAGAAGTTAAGTGACTTGCCCAAAGTCACACAGCTAACAATTGGCGGAACTGGGATTTGAACCCATGACCTCTGATTCTAGAGCCGTGATCTTTCCAATGAGCCACGCTGCTTCTCATTAGAGAATTAGATCAATTAGATCTACTGTACAGTTAGAATTAGATCAATTAGATCTACTGTACAATTAGATCAGATGCAGACCTTGTCCCACATGGGATTCCCAAGTCTAACGGGGATGGAGAGCAGGTATTTCATCCCCATTTTACAGATGAGGAAACTGAGGCACCCAGAGAAGAAGTGATTTGCCCAAGGTCATGCAGCAAGCAGATGAGAAGCAGTGTGGCCTAATGGAAGGAGCCACGGGTTTGGGAGTCAGAGGACCTGTCTTCTAATCCAAACTCCACCACTTGTTCCCTGGGTGACCTTGGGCAATTCACTTCACTTCTCTGTGCCTCAGTTACCTCATCTGAAGTGGGGATTAAGACGGTGAACTTGGGAACAGGGACTGGGCCCAACCCAGTCATCCTGTATCTACCCTAGTGCTTAATTCGGTTCTTGGCACATAATAAGTGCTTAACAAATACAAAAAAAGGCAGGTGGCAACCCAGGTCCTCTGACGCCCAGGTTCGTGCGCTTTCCAATGGGACATGCCACTTCAGCATGGAATAATTTGGGTTTTATGGAACCCCCCACCCCCCCCTTCTCCTCCATCCCCCTAGGATCCTGCCTACAAGCCTCGGGGCCCCCGATGATTTTACCCTTCTCCCCGCTCTTCTCTCTCACAGCAGGAACGGATCTCCTACACACCCCCGGCCAGCCCGGTGCCAAACTTCCCGTCCTCGTCTCCGCTCCACATCCCGGGGCCCCGCCCGCTCAGGATGGAGGAAGACTCAATCAGGCTGCCAGCACACCTCCGTGAGTGTCCGCGGCCGCTCCGGGAGACTGTTGGCGGGAAAACTCTGAGGAAATGTGTCCCATTTCTTTTTCTAGTGGTGTTTGTTAAGCGCTTACTATGTTCCAGGTACTGTACTAAGTGCTGGAGTAGATACGAGCTGATTGGGTTGGACACAGGGCTCACAGTTGTAATTTAGCCTCATTTTACAGATGAGGTAACTGTGGCACAGAGAAGGGAAGTGGCTTGTTCAGGGTTACACAGCAGACAAGTGTCAGAGCCAGGATTAGAACCAAGGTCCTTCTGACCCTTGGGCGTCCCTCCCGTTGTCCCGGAAAGCCCCGGGGCACCGACAGCTTGGCCGGGATGGTCTCAGAGTCCAGGCCTACTCCAGCTCTGGGCTGCTTCCTGCTTGGTTTTCCCGGGCTTTCTGCTTCCTTCCTCCTCCATTCCACTTTGCCCTTTCGCCCTGCTCCAGTGCCTCATCTCTCCAGCCTTTGGGTCTCCTTGGGACTACCTCCTGTATGTCTCTCTGCGTGACATCCTCTGTATTTGTTTCTGCCCCTCTTTGGGTCTCTCTGAGACTCCATCTTTGTGTGTGTCTCTTTCTTTCTGGGTCCGTCTGGGACTTCTCTGTGTGTGTCTGTGTGTGACATCCTCTGTGTCCGTCCCTCTCTTTCTGGGTCTCTCTGAGACTCCCTCAGTGTGTCCTTTTCTGTGTTTCTCCGTTTATCTCCGTGTCTCTGTCTCGTTGTTTCTCTGGGTCTCTCTGTTTCACTGTGACTCTGTGACTCTCTGTTTCTTCCCAGTCTCTGCCTCTCTCTTCCCATCACCTTCTCATCCCTGCTCTGTTTTAATTTTCCGCAGACTTCTGATCCGCCGTCGCCTCTCTGGCTCTGGCCTGGGTAGTGCCGGGCACATCTGGTGGTCTGCCCAGTGCCACCGCCCCCATCCTTTCTGGGCCGGTTGGAGTGGTTAAGGTGGCAGGATTGTCAGCCTTTCCTCATTGCCAGCATCCTCTCCTCCCCCAGAGTGGGTTCCCCCAATGGTGGGGCTGGGGTGGGGGGAATACCTCAGGCCCAGGGCTTCCAAAGACAGGAGAAGCCTCTCTGAACCTCAGTGTCCTCAGCTCTAAAATGGGGACCTGTGTGGGTCAGATGGGGACTGTGTCTGATCTGAAAACAGTAAATGGATCTGTGTTGAGCACAGAGTAAGCATTTAATAAATGTGAGCCCCAAGTGGGACAAGTAGTGTGTCCAACCTGACAACCCCAGTGCACAGTGAATGCTTAACAAATACCATTATGTAAAAGGGCTTTCCAGATTAATCCCATTCAGCTCCAAGCACTCCAATCCTCCTAATATCCAGTTAGCTTTTGCGCCTCTGTAATGGATATGTTTATGTGTTTGTCTTTGGAGGACTTAGGTTTCTTTTATGTGTTTACAAGCTGCCTCCCACGTGTGTTTTACATTTCCTTTTCTGTGTGTGCCTATCCTGTCTGCCTTATCAGTTTCTCCTCAAGGGCAGGGACTTGAATCTTTCTCTTTCCTCATAATTCTCCAGAAAGCAATAGGGCATGAGGGGGCAGAATTCTTCCTTCCTTCTTCTTCCTTCTTCCTTCTTTCTTCTTCTCCTCCTCCTCCTCCCTGTCCCACATGCGGCTCACAGCCTTAATCCCCATTTTACAGATGAAATAGCAGAGGCCATGAGAAGTGAAATGACTTGCCCAAGGTCGTACAGCAGACGAGTGGTGGACCTCGGATTAGAACCCAGGTCCCGCTGACTCCCAAGTCTGCGCTTATCCACTAGGCCACCCTGCTTCTCTTCTAATTGACTTCCCTTTTCTTTAAGATCAAAAGGGTTTAGGGGCTAGTCATGAATTTTCTCTCCTTTCTTCTCTCCCTTCTGCTTTCTTCTTCACCTTTTCTCATCCTCCTTCACTCGCTGGACTGGAAGCTTCTTGAGGGCATGGATCACATCTGCTGACCATTGTACTCTCCCAAGTGGTTAGTATAGGGCTCTAAAAATAATGATAATTGTGATATTTATGTGCTTAGACTGCGAGCCCCATGCGGGACAGGGACTGTGTCTCGTATAATTAACTTGCAGCTACTCTAGAGCTTTAAATGGTATTTGACATATAATAAGTGTCGAACAAATACTTGTTCAACACTGGGGAAGCAGCGTGGCTCAGTGGAAAGAGCCCGGGCTTTGGAGTCAGAGATCATAGGTTCAAATCCCAGCTCCGCCGCTTGTCAGCTGTGTGACTTTGCGCAGGTCACTTCACTTCTCTGTGCCTCAGTTACCTCATCTGTAAAATGGGGATGAAGACTGTGAGCTCCACGTGGGACAACCTGATCACCTTGTAACCTTCCCAGCACTTTGAACAGTGCTTTGCACATAGTAAGCGCTTAATAAATGCCATTATTATTATTATTATTATTATGTGCTTAGACTGTGAGCCCCATGCGGGACAGGGGCTGTGTCTCATAATTAACTTGCAACTACCCTAGAGCTTTAAACGGCATTTGACATATAATAAGTGTTGAACAAATACCATAAAAAAGCGCCTACTATGTGCTTAGCGTGGGGTAGATATGAGGTAATCAGCTCTAAGGCAGACCCTGTTTCTCTTGGGTTTTTCACAATCCCCTTAAGCATTTATCCCACCCTCAGCCCCTTCCCACTAATGTACGTATTCTTAAACTTTGCCATTTCCCCACTGTGTCCACCAACTTTCCTGTACTGAGCTTTCCCAAGCACTTAATACAGTCACTGCACACAAGTAGGTATTCAGTAAATACCACTGATTGATTCGTGGGTATTTAGTCACTATTTTAAGGATGGAGAAAGTGAGGCACAGAGCAGTCAAGGGTCTTTCCCAAGGCCACCCAGGAGGCAAGTGGCAGATCTCAGATTAGACCCCAGGCCCTCTGGCTCCCAGCTCTTTCCCCTGGGCAAATGATAACAGTATAGGTTATTGACAGCTTGTGTTAATTTTGTGATCATTCAGCCTGGTCCCTGTCAGGAAATTCAGGAGTTTAGGTTGGAACCTCCCCTCATTTCAGCAACCCTGGGGCGTCTGGCTGGTCTGGAGTCCCCGGAGACTAAAAGTGTTCAGGCTTTTTTTTTTTTCCAGTGGTATTTGTTAAGCACTTACTATGTGCCAGGCACTGTATTGAGCTTAGAACAGTGCTCTGCACATAGTAAGCGCTTAACAAATGCCATTATTATTATTATTATTATTATTATTAAGCACTGTGGTAATAATAATAATAATAATGATGGTATTTGTAAAGCGCTTACTATGTGCAAAGTACTGTTCCAAGCACTGGGGGGATACAAGGTGATCAGGTTGTCCCACGTGGGGCTCACAGTCTTAGTCCCCATTGTACAGATGAGGGAACTGAGGCACAGAGAAGTGAAGTGACTTGCCCAAAGTCACACAGCTGACAATTTGCGGATCCAGGATTTGAACCCATGACCTCTGGCTCCCAAGCCCGGGCTCTTTCCACTGAGTCACGCGTAGATTCAAGCTAATCACGTTGGACACAGTCCCTGTCCCACATGGGGCTCATAGTTGTAATTTAGCCCCATTTTGCAGATGAGGTAACTGTGGCACAGAGAAATGAAGTGGTTTGCCTAAGGGCACACAGCAGACAAATGGCGGAACCCGGATTCGAATCCAGGTCCTCTGACATGCAGGCCTGTGCTCTTCCCACTAGGCCACGGTGCATTCCCACTTCTCAAGGGCTCTGGAATCGTGCTGTTTGTTAAAGACTTACTTTGTTCTACGTGCTGGGGTGGATACAGATGGGACGCAGTCCCTGTCGCATGCGGGACTCACCGCCTGCCCATGTGGTCACTTTCAGGTGTTCTCAAGCAAAATCTCTTCTTGTCTTAAGGAATTAAAATCCTTAAATTAAAATTAAATTTAAATTTAAAATTTAAATTGAATTTTTTAAATTTAAAAAATTAAAAGCCAAGTTTGACCTCCTCTGACCTCTGACTGGCTAAGTTTCAGGACTTCCCGATTTCCCCAAGGCCCTCCCTTAAAGACATACACTCCAGTGGGCGTTGTCACGTCTGAGAATCTGTGTGGCTGCCGGGTTAGCATGTCTGGGTGAATGCGTGTCAGTTGGGTCAGCGTGTCTGTGTGCCTTTGTGTCAGCGTGTCTGCCTGGTAAGCGTGTCTCCGTGTCTGCCGGGTCTGTACGCCGGGTCGGCGAAGTGCGTCTGCCGGGTCCGCCGTGCCAACATGCGTGTGTCTACATGTCTGCCAGGAGCGTCAGTCTGTGGGCCTGCCTGCCAGGTCAGGATGTGTATGTGTGAGTGTGTGTCCGCGTGGCCGCTGCGTGGGTGTATCTGTGTCTTCCTGTCCGCGTGTCTTCTAAGTCAGCGTGTCTGCGCATCTGCCAGGCCAGCAGGTTGGCACGTCTGCATCCGCTGCAGGCTCCTCTAGACTAGACTGTGAGCCCACTGTTGGGTGGGGACCGTCTCTATATGTTGCCAACTTGGACTTCCCAAGCGCTTAGTACAGTGCTGTGCACACAGTAAGCGCTCAATACATACGATTGATTGATTGATTGATTCTCCCTTGCTGGGCAGGGCCTGGCTGGGCCAGCTCTGCCTTGGTTTCCACCCCAAATTCTGCCCCGGGTCGGGCAGCAGGGGCGAGGGGCTTTCAGTCCTTCCATCTGGAGCTGCTCCGACCTACTGAGTGAGCACCCCCAGCCCCGAGCCACCCTGGACCCTGAGCCGCCACCCTTTCGGCCGTCCGCTGATGGCAGAGCTGCCCGTACTGGAGCCCACACCGCTGCTTCTCTTCATTGAACCCACTCTTTTAGACTGTGAACCCACTATTGGGTAGGGACTGTCTCTATATGTTGCCAACTTGTACTTCCCAAGCGCTTAGTACAGTGCTCTGCACACAGTAAGCACTCAATAAATACAATTGATGATGATTCATTCATTCAGTTGTATTTATTGAGCGCCTACTGTGTGCAGAGCACTGTCCTAAGCGCTTTGGAAGTCCGCTTGTCAACTGTGTGACTTTGGGCAAGTCACTTAACTTCTCTGGGCCTCAGTTACCTCATCTGTAAAAGGAGGATTAAGACTGTGAGCCCCCCGTGGGACAACCTGGTCACCTTGTAACCTCCCCAGCGCTTAGAACAGCGCTTGGCACATAGTAAGCGCTTAATAAGTAAGCGTAGAGACGGCCCCTACCCTACAGCAGGCTCACAGTCTAGAAGGGGGAGACAGACAACAAAACGAAACGTATTAATAAAATAAATAGAATATGTACAAATAAAATAGAGTAATAAATATGTGCAAACATATATGCAGGTGCTATGGGGAGGGGAAGGAGGTAAGGCGGGGGGATGGGGAGAGAGAGAGGAAGGGAAGGCCTCCTGGAGGAGGTGAGCTCTCAGTAGGGCTTTGCACATAGTAAGCGCTTAATAAATGCCATTGTTAGGATTATTATTATTCAAACCTGACTCCCAAGCTCGAGGTCTAGCCACTGAGGCACTCTGCTTCTCTGTTGGCAGCTGGGCAGGGCCTCCCCTCAGGCCTTCCTCCCGCCCCGGGGAAGGTGCCCGGCCGGCTGAGAGGAGGGCCCGCGCCCCCCCAAAGTGGGGGTGAGGAGGGGTGGGTGGAGGCTCCATTTGGTCGCTCCCACGAAAGCGATGAAGAGTGCGACCCTCAGGCCCACTTCGGCCCCCAGGGTGGCGGCCGCCTCCATGGAGCCCCGAGTGCTTCTGCTGGTCTCTCCTCCTGGGATCCCCCCACACAGGGAGCGTCCACTACTGTGGTTGTGTTTCAGCTCCATCTGGGGCTTTGGAGCTACTGCCCACGCCTCTGGCTCAGGGCTCTGTATCTATTGTATCTATCTCTGTATCTAGAGAAGCAGCGTGGCTCAGTGGAAAGAGCACTGGCTTTGGAGTCAGAGGTCATGGGTTCGTATCCCGACTCTGCCACATGTCTGCTGTGTGATCTTGGGCAAGTCACTTAACTTCTCTGGGCCTCAGTTACCTCATCTGTAAAATGGGGATTAAGACTGTGAGCCCCACGTGGGACAACCTGATCACCCTGTATCCTCCCCAGCGCTTAGAACAGTGCTTTGCACATAGTAAGCGCTTAATAAATGCCAATTATTATTATTATTATTATTATTGCCCTCTGCCCGGAGCTCTGCAGCTTTAGAGAAGCAGCGCGGCTCAGTGGAAAGAGCCTGGGCTTTGGAGTCGGAGGTCATGGGTTCAAATCCCAGCTCCGCCACTTGTCAGCTGTGTGACTTTGGGCAAGTCACTTCTCTGGGCCTCAGTTACCTCATCTGGATAATGGGGATTAAGACTGTGAGCCCCCTGTGGGACAACCTGATCACTTTGTAACCTCCCCAGCGCTTAGAAGAGTGCTTTGCACATAGTCAAGCACTTAATAAATGCCATTATTATGATCAGAGTTCTCTTTGAGAAGCAGCGTGGCTCAGTGGAAAGAGCATGGGCTTTGGAGTCAGAGGTCATGGGTTCAAATCCCGGCTACGCCAACTGTCAGTTGTGTGACTTTGGGCAAGTCACTTCACTTCTCTGGACCTGTTACCTCATCTGTAAAATGAGGATTAAGACTGTGAGGCCCCCGTGGGACCACCTGATCACCTTGTAACCTCCCCAGTGCTTAGAACAGTGCTTTGCACATAGTAAGCTCTTAATAAATACCATTATTATTATTATTGCCCCTGCCCCCTACCTGAGGCTCTGCAACTAATGATAATAATAATAATAATGGCATTTATTAAGCGCTTACTATGTGCAAAGCACTGTTCTAAGCACTGGGGAGGTTACAAGGTGATCAGGTGGTCTCACGTGGGGCTCACTGTCTTAATCCCCATTTTACTGCCCCATTCCTTCTGTTCCCTGACCTCCAGCAGTTGAAAGGTTTCCGGCTTCCCAGCCTGGCTTCAGGGCCTGGATCACTGGCCGAACAACCTCAAAGATGTCAAAACAGAATCCTTTCCCACCCCCCACCCTGCCCCCGCCGCCCCAAAACCCAGCAGCAAAGCCTCCGGAATACTTTAGAAGGAAATTTCCTTTTTGGGTTTTGGTATCTTTAAAAAGAATTTCCGGCTGGAGGCAGACAGTAATTCCTCACTCCCTGCTGCCTGATAAGGAAGCGGCTTCGATAAATGCTGCTATTTATAGGTGCCTCTTTTTTCTTCATCTTCTTCTTCTTCTTTTTCTCCTTCTTTTTATACCCAGAGGTTTAGCGAGTGGTCTTTTGCTTTGCGCCTGGCCCAGTGGTTGGAGGGCTGGAATGTTTGGGTGCTTGGGAGCATCTGGAAATGGATTAACCACCGGCGGAGCTTGGGTTGTGGGGAGGGTGGTCAGTGCTGGATGGGCAGGAAGCCACCGAGGCACAAGGGCGGTCTTGGGAGCCCCTCCTCCACTCCCCGGCTCAGCTCCCGGGTCATCTCATCTGGGCTGTGCAAGGTCTGTTGGAACAGCAGGCGTGCTTCCCGGATTCCCTTCCCCTCTCCCACCCCGTGATCCGGGCAGCTCCCCCACCTCCCCGCCCACCCAGAATCACCCACCACCATCCGGGTGGGCGGCTGTCTGGATCCCGGGGCCTGCCAGGGGTCCTGCCCCCAGCCCGCGGCTGCTCCGACCGAGAGACACAGCTGTTCCCTGGGAACGGGAGCTCCGGTGGGAGCGGGAAGTTGGAATTTCCACTTAATAATAATAATAATGGCATTTATTAAGCGCTTACACCATGTGCCAAGCACTGTTCTAAGCTCTGGGGAGATGACAAGGAGAGCAGGTTGTCCCATGGGGGGCTCACAGTCTTAATCCCCATTTTACAGATGAGGTAGCTGAGGCATAGAGAAGTGACTTGCCCAAAGTCACACAACTGACAGTTGGCGGAGCCGGGATTTGAACCCATGACTTCTGACTCCAAAGCCCGTGCTGTTTCCACTGAGCCACGCTGTTTCTCTCACTGTGCACGATGGCAGGCGGGGCCCACTGGACCTCGTTGGCCGCCACCCCTGCAACTGTCTGAGCGGGGGGCCTGAGGCAGGAGGCCTCGGGGCCCGGCCGGAGAGGAAAATGGACAGGTCAGGGCAGGTGGAACGGGGTGGGGAAAGCCTTCCGGATGACCTCTAACCTGTACAAGAACCGAACTGACTCCGTAGAATAATAATAATAATTATAGTAATAATAATTGTGGTATTTATTAAGCATTTACTATGTGCCATGCACTGTACTAAGCACGGGGGTGAATACAAGCAAATCGTGTTGGACACAGTGTGGAAGAAAAAATTTACAGAGTCTGCGTTGTGTTCAGAAAAACGTATGTCAGAGACAACTTTTATTCATTCATCCATTCAATCGTATTTATTGAGCGCTTACTGTGTGCAGAGCAGTGTACTAAGCGCTTGGGAAGTCCAAGTTGGCAACATCTAGAGACGGTCCCTACCCAACAGTGGGCTCACAGTCTAGAAGGGGGAGACAGAGAACAAAACAAAACGTATTAACAAAATAAAATAAATATGTACAAATAAAATAAATAGAGTAATAAATACATAGAAACACATATACATATATACAGGTGCTGTGGGGAGGGGAAGGAGGTAAGGCGGGGGGATGGAGAGGGTGAGGAGGGGGAGAGGAAGGAGTGGGCTCAATCTGGGAATTATTATTCATTCATTCATTCAATTGTATTTATTGAGCGCTTACTGTGTGCAGAGCAGTGTACTAAGCGCTTGGGAAGTACAAGTCGGCAACATATAGAGACGGTCCCTACCCAACAGTGGACTCACAGTCTAGAAGGGGGAGACAGACAACAAAACAAAACGTGTAGACAGGTGTCAAAATTGTCAGAACAAATAGAATTAAAGCTAGATGCACATCCGACAGTAGTAAGGAAAGGCGTTGAGCAGCGGAGATTCCCCTGCTAGTCAAGGCCAGTTCAACTTCAAGAAATACAGAGATTCTTTATAAACCATTAGTACAGCATTCATAATAATCAGAACAATAAAATAGGAGAAATACTTTAGGGTAGAAAGCAGCGATCCTTGGGACATTTCCTGTTTATTATTATTATTAGTAATAATAATAATAATAATGGCATTTATTAAGCACTTACTATGTGCAAAGCACTGTTCTAAGCGCTGGGGAGGTTACAAGGTGATCAGGTTGTTCCACAGGGGGCTCACAGTCTTCATCCCCATTTTACAGATGAGGGAACTGAGGCACAGAGAAGTGAAGTGACTGGCCCAAAGTCACACAGCTGACAATTGGCAGAGCCGGGATTTGAACCCGTGGCCTCTGACTCCAAACCCCGGGCTCTTTCCACTGAGCCACGCTGCTTTTGTTTATAGTCCTGGACCTCCTTTGATAAGGCAATAAGTAGGGCCAGGGGCTTGATTTGTTCAAGGGCATGGTTTCACCATATTGTAATGTTCTCGACTGAGATCGAGCTCGGCTACTCAATTTGAGTCAATCGTGAATCCAAATTATTGAGTCAATCATTTAGCCAAGTTATTTGAGTCAATCAAATAACTGGACTTGGCTTTTAGTAAATCAACTAACCAGGGAGTTTGGATTAATCGAACTACTGGGCTTGACGTGACTGAATCAAGTATCCAAGTCTGGAGTCAGTCAACCTATCAGGCACACCCAGAGAGGGAAAAGTCAGAGAGAAAATAGGACAAATGCAGGAATTTGACCATTGTGCTTCCACAACGATCGCTGTCCCACGTGGGGCCACGTGGGGCTCGCGGTCTTAATCCCCATTTTACAGATGAGGGAACTGAGGCACAGGGAAGTGAAGTCACTTACCCAAGGTCACTCAGCCGATGAGTGGCAGAGGCAGGATTAGAACCCAGGTCCTTGTGACTCCAGGCCTGAGCTCTCTCCACTAGGCCACGCTGCTTGGCCCCAGAATCCAGCGCTTAGAACAGTGCTTTGCACATAGTATTATTATTACTATTACTATATATAATAATAATAATAATGGCATTTATTAAGCGCTTACTATGTGCAAAGCACTGTTCTAAGCACTGGGGGGATACAAGGTGATCAGGTTGCCCCACGCGGGGCTCACAGTCAATCCCCATTTTACAGATGAGGTAACTGAGGCACAGAGAAGTTAAATGACTTGCCCAAGGTCACACAGCTGGCAATTGGCGGAGCCAGGATTTGAACCCGTGACCACTGACTCCAAAGCCCGTGCTCTTTCCTTTGAGCACCTGTATATAGTGTATATATGCTTGTACATATTTATTACTCTATTTATTTTACTTGTACACATTCTATTTATTTTATTTTGTTAATGTGTTTTGTGTTGCTGTCTGTCTCCCACTTCTAGACTGTGAGCCCGCTGTTGGGTAGGGACCGTCTCTAGATGTTGCCAGCTTATACTTCCCAAGCGCTTAGTACTGTGCTCTGCACACAGTAAGCGCTCAATAAATACGATTGAATGAATGAATGAATGAATATATATATAGTATAGTATAGTATATATACTATGTAGTATAGTATATATACTATTACTTTATTACTCTATTACTATATTTATTATTACTCTATTTTACTTGTACATATTTATTCTATTTATTTTATTCTGTTAATATGTTTTGTTTTGTTCTCTGTTTCCCCCTGCTAGACGGTGAGCCTACTGTTGGGCAGGGACCGTCTCTATATGTTGCCAACTTGTACTTCCCAAGCGCTTAGTACAGTGCTCTGCACACCGTAAGCGCTCAATAAATACGATTGAATGAATGAATGAATAGTAAGCGCTTAATAAATGCCATCAAAAAAAAAAAAAATCCTGGGGCCAGGGCGAGGAGCCCTGGGCGGGCCCAGCCCAGTTAGTCAGTCGTATTTATTGAGCGCCTTCTGTGTGTGGAGCACTGTACTAAGCCCTTGGGAGAGTTCAGTACGGCAATACGACAGACACGTTCCCTACCCACAACGAGCTTGCAGTCTAGAGGGCAGCCCAGGGCTGCCAATCGGGAGTACGTCCAGAGCCGTCCAGACAAACCAGCTCAAACTGATCTGTTATTTTTTTAAATTGTACTTAATAATAATAATAATGATAATGGCATTTATTAAGCGCTTACTGTGTGCAAAGCACTGTTGTAAGCGCTGGGGTAGATACAAGGTAATCAAGTTGTCCCACGTGGGGCTCACAGACTTAATCCCCATTTTCCAGATGAGGGAACTGAGGCCCAGAGAAGTGAAGTGTCTTGCCCACAGTCACACAGCTGACAAGTGGCGGAGCTGGGATTTGAACCCATGACCTCTGACTCCAACTCCAAAGCCCGAGCTCTTTCCACTGAGCCATGCTGCTTCTCTACTTGTGAAAGCACCTACTATGTACCAAGCACTGAGGTAATAACAAATTAATCAGATTGGACACAGTCCCTGTCATATGGGGGACTCACAATCTAAATAAAAGGAAGTAGGATTTAATCCCCATTTTACTGATGAACTAACAGGCACAGAGAAGTCTCCTTCCCCTCCCCACAGCACCTGTATATACGTTTGTACAGATTGATTACTCTATTTATTTTACTTGTACATATTTACTATTCTATTTATTTTGTTAATGATGTGCATCTAGCTTTATTTCTATTTATTCTGATGACTTGACACCTGTCCACATGTTTTGTTTTGTTGTCTGTCTCCCCCTTCTAGACTGTGAGCCCGCTGTTGGGTAGGGACCGTCTCTATATGTTGCCAACTTGTACTTCCCAAGCGCTCAGTACAGTGCTCTGCGCACAGTAAGTGTTCAATAAGTATGATTTACTATTCTATTTATTTTATTAATGATGTGCATCTAGCTCAATAAATACGATTTATTATTCTATTTATTTTATTAATGATGTGCATCTAGCTTTATTTCTATTCTGATGATGACACCTGTCCACATGTTTTGTTTTGTTGTCTGTCTCCCCCTTCTAGACTGTGAGCCCGTTGTTGCAGGGACCGTCTCTATATGTTGCCAACTTGTACTTCCCAAGCACTTAGTACGGTGCTCTGCACACAGTAAGCACTCAATAAATACGATTGAATGAATGAATGAATGTACATCTAGCTTTATTTCTATTTATTCTGATGACTTGACACCTGTCCACATGTTTTGTTGTCTGTTTCCCCGTTCTAGACTGTGAGCCCATTGTTGGGTAGCGACCATCTCTATATGTTGCCAGCTTGTACTTCCCAAGCGCTTAGTACAGTGCTCTGCACACTGTAAGCCCTCAATAAATACGATTGAATGAATGAATGAATGAATAAGTGGCTTGCCCTGGTTCACCCAGCAGCCGCATGGCTGAGCAAGGATTAGAACCCAGGTCCTCTGATTCCCAGGCCCGGCTCAGTTCTTTAGTCCTTGTTGTTTTACGATCTTGTCCGTAAAACAACGAAGCAGAGAAGGAGCGTGGCTCAGTGGAAAGAGCCTGGGCTTGGGAGTCAGAGGTCATGGGTTCTAATCCCGGCTCTGCCACTTGTCAGCTGTGTGACTTTGGGCAAGTCACTTAACTTCTCTGTGCCTCAGTTACCTCATCTGTAAAACGGGGATGAAGACTGTGAGCCCCACATGGGGCAACTTTGATTACCTTGTATCCCCCCCAGTGCTTAGAGCAGTGCTTGGCACATAGTAAGCGTTTAACAAATACCAACATTATTATTATTATTATTATTGGCCACAAAGCCTGAAAAATTATTTCACTAGTTGCAAATATTGGTGGCCCCCAATCGGTGGAAGTGGCAGGAAGAATCCTGGGCCTGAGGTAAACTTCAGGTCACTGGGCCTGGAGTTTATCACAAGTAAAAATAATTGTGCTGTCTGTTTAGCACTTGCTATGTCCTAAGCATTGGGGTAGATCTGAGATAATCAGATCAGATGCAATCTTTGACCCATACCGGGCTTGCAATACAAGGAAGGAAGGAAGAACAAGTATCTTTCCCCTTTTTACAGAGGAGGAAACTGAGACCAGGTTAAGTGACTTGCCCACGGTCACACAGTCAGCAAGTGGCGGAGCCGGGAAAAGAACCCAGGCCTCCTGACTCCTATTTTTTTATGGTATTCGTTAAGTGCTCGCTATGTGTCAAGCACTGTTCTAAGCGCTGGAGTAGATTCAGGTTAATCCTGTCAGGCGCAGTCCTTGTCTTTGGATCCTCATTTTGCAGTCATCATCATCATCATCAATCGTATTTATTGAGCGCTTACTATGTGCAGAGCACTGCACTAAGCGCTTGGGAAGTACAAATTGGCAACATATAGAGACAGTCCCTACCCAACAGTGGGGTCACAGTCTAAAGGGGGAGACAGAGAACAAAACCAAACATACTAACAAAATAAAATAAATAGAACAAAGAAATTGAGACACAGAGAAGTGAAGTGACTTGCCCAAGGTCACACAGCAGGCTGTGGAAAAGCCTCATTAGAACCTAGATCCTGTGGCTCTCAGACCCGTGCTCTTTCCACTAGGCCAATATGTTTCTCACAAATCTGCCCGCTCTCCCCACCCTGGGAACGTATTGCTTTTCACGACTTTTAGATCCGTCAATGGAAAAGGTTTGGCAGCCTGTGACTTTTAGTCACACTCTCTGTAAAAAACGGTCTTTTTCAACTGTCGGCTCCTCTGTCCTGCAGCCCTCCCATTTGGGAGATTTGGGGGACGGGGTGGTCGGGGGTCAGGGGGAGAGGAAGGACACAGCAGAGCCCAGGCTGTTGTCTCAGAGAAAAACAGCCTTACTCCCTGAGTCGCTGCCACCAACAAATGGTGATATCACAAATTATTATTATTATTATTATTAAAACCTGGGTTCTCCTCCCACCTCCAAGATTGTAAAAGTGTTTAGAAAAGCATGTTTTACTTCCACATCCCCCCCACCCGCCTCCAAAACCTCCAAAGAGTGCCCATTTTCACCACATAATAATGTTAAGCACTTACTATGTGCCAAACATCGTTCTAAGTACTGGGCCAGATACAGGATGATCAGGTCGGACACCATCCCTGTCTCTCAGTCTAAGCATTCATTCGTTCAATCGTATTTATTGAGCGCTTACTGTGTGCAGAGCACTGTACTAAGCGCTTGGAAAGTACAATTCATCAATAGAGACAATCCCTGCCCACAATGGGTTTACAGTCTAGAGTTAGGGTCAGTGTCCAATCTGATTAACTTGTATCTACCCCAGGGCTTAGAACAGTAGTTGGCACATAGTAAGCACTTATGTATAATAATAATAATTATTATTATCATTATTATTATCATCATTTTTAATAGTACTACTACTACTAAATATGTACTTTGTACATATCTATTCTATTTATTTTATTTTGTTAATATGTTTTGTTTTGTTCTCTGTCTCCCCCTTCTAGACTGTGAGCCCACTGTTGGGTAGGGACCGTCTCTATATGTTGCCAACTTGTACTTCCCAAGCGCTTAGTACAGTGCTCTGCACACAGTAAGCGCTCAATCAATACGATTGATTGATTGATCTGCCGTTTGACCTGGAGCAAATGGCTTCGTTTCTCTGCACCTCAGTTTCCTCATCTGTAAGTTGGGATTCAATACCTGTTCTCCTTCCACCTTAGACCGTGAGCCCCGTGTGGGACAGGGACTGCATATGACCAGATTATGTTATATCTACTCCAGCGCTTAGTATGGTGTTTGACCCTAGTTTGACTTAATAGAGCCTACAACTATTATTAAAATTGTTGTTGTGTTTCTGGTTATACTTCAGTCTCTAAGTCACAGTAGCCCCTGGGGGCTGTGTCCCAGGAGAGAATCCTGGCCCCGTTGCGTTTGGCCAGCCTCGGCCGCTGAGATCCAAGGCGCCGATGAAGCGGGATGGGATCTCTGAATCAGATGATTCCAAATTTGAGGCGACCTCCGCAAACCAGGCGGGAATGGGAAAGCAACCTTGGGTTTCTAGTCCTTCCGGGCTTTGTTCAGCTTTGACTTTCTGAGTGAATCCTTACAGGATGGGGGCTAAGGTTAGGGGGAGGTAGAATCAATCAATCAATCAGTCAATCGTATTTATTGAGCGCTTACTATGTGCAGAGCACTGTACTAAGCGCTTGGGAAGTACAAATTGGCAACACATAGAGACAGTCCCTACCCAACAGTGGGCTCACAGTCTAAAAGGGGGAGACAGAGAACAGAACCAAACATACCAACAAAATAAAATAGGATAGAAATGTACAAGTAAAATAAACAAATAAATAAATAAATAGAGTAATAAATATATACAACCATATATACATATATACAGGTGCTATGGGGAAGGGAAGGAGGTAAGATGGGGGGATGGAGAGGGGGACGAGGGGGAGAGGAAGGAAGAGGGAGAGTGGGGATTTTATCCCCCATTTTTCAGATGAGGCTCCAAAAGCCCCCCACCCACAGGGCAAATTTCCCAGTGGAGGATTGTGGCGGGGTGGGGATGGCGGTGGTGAAGAGTCCAATGTCCCGTTGTTATTCCCCGTTAGAAGCAGCGTGGCTTAGTGGAAAGAGCCCGGGCTTGGGAGTCAGAGGTTGTGGGTTCTAATCCCAGCCCTGCCACTTGTCAGCTGTGTGACTTGGGGCAAGCCACCTCACTTCTCTGTGCCCCAGTTACCTCATCTGTAAAATGGGGATTAAGACTGTGAGCTCCACGTGGGACAGCCTGATTTCCTTGTATCAGAACACTGCTTGGCACATGGTAAGTGCTTAACAAATATCACCATTATTATTTAAGTGCTTAGTACAGTGCTCTGCACACAGTAAAGGCTCAATAAATACAATTGAATGAATGAATATGGACACGGCTGAGCTCTTTTTCTGTTTTTCTGTTCCCCTCCTAACTTTCCCAGACTACACCGTGTGTCTCATATTGCTCAGAAATGATGATGGGGTCTATTTCAACTACAGTAGTTCTCATAACCGAGATAGACAGTAGAGGAATGACATGCTTAATTCCCTTCCCCCACCACCCCCGAAATTCCTTACTATAAAAATGTCAGCTTCCGGTTGCAAGCTACCACCCGTCCTGGACCACAGCTGTCTCCTCCAATTGATCAATCAATCAACAGTATTTATTGAGTGCTTACTATGTGCAGACCACTGGGCTAAGCGCTTCCCAGCTTATATCAGAATTACACTGACAACCTCTGGGTCTCCCATACTAAACCTCGGCTGTCTCCGATCAATGTCAGTGGTATTATTCAGTATTTACTAGGTGCAGAGCACTGTACTATGCAATAAATCAATGCTATTTATTGAGTGCTTACTGTGTGCAGAGCGTTCATTCATTCATTAAATCGTATGTATTGAGCGCTTACTGTGTGCAGAGCAGTGTACTAAGCGCTTGGGAAGTACAAGTTGGACAGTCCCTACCCAACAACGGGCTCACAGTCTAGAAGGGAGCACTGTACTAAGCACTTGGGAGAGTCCAATACAGCAGAGTTGGTAGAATCTTTCCCTGCTCACAGCAAACTTACAGTCTGTTTGTCCCATATAGGTCAATTATTTCCCAAACAAAATCTCTGAACAGTTTTGTTTTTTTTTTAAAGGAATCTGTTCAGCTCTTATTATGTGCCAGGCACTGCTCTAAGCGCTGGGCTACATACGAGCTAATAATAATAGTAATAATGGTATTTGTTAAGCACTTACTATGTGCAAAGCACTGTTCTAAGCACTGGGGGGATACAAGGTGATCAGGTTGTCCCACGTGGGGCTCACAGTCTTAATCTCCCTTTTACAGATGAGGTAACTGAGGCACAGAGAAGTGAAGTGACTTGCCCAAAGTCACACAGCTGACAATTGGTGGAGTTGGGATTTGAACCCATGACCTCTGACTCCAAAACCCGGGCTTTTTCCACTGAGCCACGCTGCTTCTAGTCCTTATAGTCCCTGTCCCACAAGGAGCTCACAGTCTCGATCCCCATTTTACAGATGAGGTAACTGAGGCACAGAGAAATGAAATGATTTGCCCCCGTGGCAGACAAGGGGTGGAACCGGGATCAGAACAAGGTCTTTCTGACTCCCAACCCCATGCTCTGTCCACTAGGCCAGGCTGCTTCTCAGTTCAAAGGTCTCGTGGAATTTGAAAGGTTTAAAGACGGAACGCCCTCCCGGAAGTTTGGACTTTCAAAAATTAAAATTTGAGCGTAAATTATGGGGTAGCCAGTCGGTGGGAAATTGTGCTGTGTGGTTTGGGCTGGGCTTGTTAGAAGGCGATGGCTTTTATTAGGCTGATGGAGGGGTTTGCCCTCTTCCTGTAATTTATAATAGGTTCATTCAAACAGGTTGAGAAAGCCATTGGTAGTCCTTAAGGGGCTGTGGTCCCTCCCCTGTACCTTCATTTTTCTCACAATTCCTGGGTAATTTTATGTATCGAAACATAAAATTTGCGTAGCTATGCGCAAATCCTTTTTGTTCACCCCAGGAGCTCTGTGAAGCACTCACACAAGCACACTCAGGACACAATGATAGAACATTATCTGCTCCTGATGAACAACACATCTGGTCCACAAGATTGTGCGCTCCTTGAGAGCAGGATCCATGTCGACTTACTCTATTACTCTATTGTACTCCCCAAAGCATATAATAAAGTGCTCTCCAAACAATAAGCCCTCAGTAAACACCACTGATTGATTGATTTATTACTGTATTTATTTATTTTATTTGTACATATTTATTCTATTTATTTTATTTTGTTAATATGTTTTGTTTTGTTCTCTGTCTCCCCCTTCCAGACTGTGAGCCCACTGGTGGGTAGGGACCATTTCTATATGTTGCCAGCTTGTACTTCCCAAGCGCTTAGTACAGTGATCTGCACACAGTAAGCGCTCAATAAATACGATTGAATGAATGAATGAATGAATGAAGTTGAAGAGATGAGCAGAATGTAATAATAGTAATAATAATTCTCGCTCCTACTTAGACTGTGAGCCCCATGCGGGACATCGCAGTGTGGTTTAGCGGATACACCCGCGCCTAGGAGTCAGAAGGATCTTGGTTCTAATGCCACTTTACTGCTGTGTGACCTTGGCCAAGTCACTTTGCTTCTCTGGGCCTCAGTTGTCCGGTTCTCCCTCCTATTTAAACTGTGAGCCCCATGCGGGACGGGGACTGTGTCCAACCTTGTATCTAGAACAATCGCTGGCATATAGTCAGCACTTAACAAACACCACTATTATTATCATCATCATTATTAATAATAATTATAATAATTATTAATATAATGATAATATAATGATAATATAATAATAATAATAATAATAATAATAATAATAATAATCACCTCTCCGCTCTGCAGCTCTGCCCTGCCCCTCCTTGTCTCCCCTCTGTCCTGCTAGGCAGTGGCTCCTATAGACTGTAAGCTCATTGTGGGAAGAGCATGTGTCTGTTTATTGTTGTATCGTACTTTCCCAAGCACTTCGTACGGTGCTGTACGTACGGTAAGTGCTCACTAAATATGATTAAAAGGGGTTTCCCCAGCAGCCTGTCCCAGACAACCCTGAGAGCCCCAACTGCTTCCTTTCCTCACCCTCCTGTTAGGGGCTTCCGTGGCCAAGTTGGTCCGGGAAGAGCCCACCCCCCCATCTCCCCAGGGGCCGGGACCTTCAGGGCAGGGCCACAGGTTCTCACAGGGTCTCACAGGACAGAAACTTCTCCTCTGCTCTCCCTCTTGGAGGTCAGTACCAAGGCTCAGACTTTCGGAGGGGTTGAGGGCTGCCCCAATCTGCAGTCTGCGTGCCTGTGACCCGGCAGAGACGGGAGAGAGACATACAGGCCGGCGAGAGGGGCAGAGACACGCCAAGACAGGCAGAAAGGGAGAGAAGCTGAGAGACACAAAGGCATAAACAGACTCAGAGATTCAGAATGAGATGAGATAGATCAAGAGACCGGGAGAAAGGGAGAGGGAGGGAGAAAGCTGAGAAAAGGACAGAGACAGAGGCCAACATGAATCAGAAACAGACATCTATCCTGAGACAGAGAGGCCCCCCACCCTCCGAGAGACAGAGGCAGACAGTGACCCAGAGACAGAGAGTCCCCCCCACATAGGGGATGGACAGAGACCAACCCAGAGATAGAGACATTTTAATGTCTGCCTCCCCAACTAGATTATAAATTCCTTGAGGACAGGGACTCTACGGAAGGGGTTGTATTCTGCTTTGCACACAGTAGGGACTCAGTAAATGCCATTGATTGATAGAGGAAACTTTTACGGGCAGTATTCAATGTGCAGTTCAGAATAGATAGGGACCCCTAGGGTATACTGTGTTCAGTGGTTGTGGAGAACAGCTTGAGCAGTAATACCACCCTTCTCCCCCCAGCTTAGGACCAGGAGTTGGGGAAGCTGGAAGGAGGAGGAGGAGGAGAAGGAGGAGAGGAGGTGGGGGCAACTGAAGAGGTCCCCTGCCCCCCACCCCCCCAGGCCCCGGCCAGCCGCCCATATGTCAGCGACTCGGACCCCTTCCAACGGTTCTGCTCGGAGGCAGGAGCTAGGCTAACTTCAGAGGGAAATTTCCTTTTTGGGGAAGTTGCAGCAAAGGAATTTCCTGTGTGGGCAGACGGAGCTTCCTGACTTGAAGGCTTCTTGGAAGGGAAACAGTTTCATAATGAAATGACAAATTAAAGCCATACCAGGCCGACCCGCTTCAGAACGGCCACTGAGAGCGCGGGCAGGCGGGCGGCAGGCCATGGCACTCCTGCTCAGGCCAAAAATAAATCGTATCCTGACAGGTTTCTGTACATTGGAGCCCCCGCCTCTCCCTGTCCTGGTTCCTCTACCCGCTCTCCTTGGCAAACTTTCGCTTCGATGGACTCCTTCCCACCCTCCAGTACCACCACCCCCGTTCCCCACTGCCCTGGCTGGCTCGAAGCGGCTCTCTGAGCTACTGGAGGGTCGGTGGGTGCCCATATTCCTCTGCCAGTGTCCTTTGTTGGGCCACCTCCCTCCCCTACCCGCAGAGACAGTGGACCTCCTCCCGCTCCTTTCCCGGCCCCCAATCCCAAACCTCCTGTCTTTGCCTCCAGGCTGCCCCCTCCTTCCCTCCTCCACCAGGAGAGCTACCTGGCCTAGTGGAAAGACCTTGGGCCTTGGAGTCAGAGGACCTGGGTTCTAATCCCAGCTCTGCCAATTCCTTGCCGTGTGACCTTGGACAAGTCATTTGCTTGGCTCAGTGGAAAGAACACGAGCTTGGGAGCCAGAGGTCATGGGCTGTAATCCCGGCTGTGCCACTTGTCAGCTGTGTGACTTTGGACAAGTCACTTAACTTCTCTGGGCCTCAGTCACCTCATCTGTAAAATGGTGATTAAAACTGTGAGCCCCACATGGGACAACCTGATCACCTTGTATCCCCCCCCAACACTTAGAACAGTGCTTTGCACATATTCATTCATTCAATCATATTTATTGAGCGCCTACTGTGTGCAGAGCACTGTACTAAGTGCTTGGGAAGTACAAGTTGGCAACATATAGAGGCAGTCCCTACCCAACATTGGGGTCACAGTCTAGAAGGGGGAGACAGACAACAAAACAAAACATATTAACAAAATAAAATAAATAGAATAAACGTGTGCAAATAAAACAGAGTAATAAATACAAACATATATACATATATACAGGTGCTGTGGGGAGGGGAAGGAGGTAAGGCTAGGGGGATGGGGGGAAGGGGGAGAGGAAGGAGGGGGCTCAGTCTGGGAAGGCCGCTTAACAAATGTCATCATTATTATTATTCTCTGGGCCTCAGTCCCACGTGGGACAACCTGATCACCTTATATCCCCCCCCAAGCACTTAGAACAGTGCTTTGCACATAGTAAGCGCTTAACAAATGTCATAGTTATTATTATTCTCTGGGCCTCAGTTTCCCTAGCTGTAAAATGGGGATTAAATACCTGTTCTTCCTCCTACTTGGACTGTGAATTCCACTGAGACAGGGACTGTGTCCATCGTGATTAATTTGTACTAACCCAGCGATTAGAAAGGTGCTTGGCACAGAGTAAGCACTTAGCAAATATAATAGTAATAATGTAGTACAAAAAGTACTTCGCTTCTATGTGCCTTAGTTACTTCATCTGTCAAATGGGGATTAAGACTGCAAACTCCATGTAGGACAGGGACTCTGTCAAATCCAACTTGCTTGTATTGAGCCCATTACTTAGTACAGTGCCTAGTACATAGTAAGCGCTTAACAAATGCCATTACTATTATTATTATATAATAGAAAAGAGTAGGTATAGACAATCCTGCCCTGAAGTAGTTTACAGACTTGCCCTCCAGGAGCAAAATATGAAGGTCAAATAGAAATCAAGGAGGCAGGATTAAACACTGTGTCCGTTTAACTTTTACTCAGCTTTGCCCAGTAAAATAGGGCCCTAGTGTGGCGATGAGCAGTTTCTAAATCTGTTTATTATCATTATTATCATTATTATTATTATCATTACTGTCATTAGGAGCTCAGCTCCTCCCAACCCATAACCCTCTCTCTCTCTGAGTTCTCGACATCCACAGGCAGGAGGAAAACTCAGGCAGTTTTCTGGTGCTCGCGTGGCCGGGGGCTTCCTTGAGGCTGGGGGGCGGCTCCTTGGGGACCCGGTCCGAGATGGTTCTGCGTCTTGAGCCGAGGCAGGCGGGCAGGCTGGCGGGTTGCCGGAGCGATCGCCATGGCAACGCTTCACCGTGGCAGCCCCGGCGATGGCCCAGGCCTCCTTCGGGCTTGGGCTCCTGGGAGGAAGGGAATTTTCCCAGCAGACCCAGAGGCGAGAAGCCCCGGGCTGGGATGTGGATATGGGCGAATTGGGCTCAGAGATCTGGCACGTAGAAAGGTCCAGGAACCGGGCACGCCATCCAGATCCCGGGCACACTGGGGCAGACGCGGGACTGGCCGGAAAATGATCCATGACTCTGACCCGTTCCCCCCATCCCAGCTGGCCTGTGTGGCTCGCGGCCCCGTCGGCGGCTGGCTCTTGCCCCACCTGGGCCCGGGTGGGAATGTGGGGTCGGTGGATGAGTGAGTGGACTAGTGCACGGCATGGCCTGGTGGCCCGGTGCGGGAAGAGGAGACCGGATTGGGACTGGCTTGGAAGAGGCAGTCCGGCTCACAGACGTGATGACTGGGACAGCTGGGGTGGCGTCCGGGACGCTGTTAAGGGTATTTGTTAATTGTGGTATTTGTTAAGTGCTTACTATGTACCAGGCACTCTTCTAAGCACTGGGGTGGATACAAGCAAATTGGCTTCATTCATTCATTCAATCAATCATATTTATTGAGCGCTTACTGTGTGCAGAGCACCGTACTAAGCGCTTGGGAAGTACAAGTTGGCAACGTATAGAGACGGTCCCTACCCAACAACGGGCTCACAGTCTAGAAATCCAGTCTAGAAGTCCAACTGGGTTGGACACAGTCCCCTGTCCCACATGGGTCTCACAGTCTCAATCCCCATTTTACAGATGAGGGAATTGAGGCCCAGAGAAGGGAAGTGATTTGCTCAAGGTCACACTGCAGACAAGTGGCAGAGCTGGGATTAGAACCCATGACCTCCTGACTCCCATCCCTTCTGCAGGATTTCCCCTTCCTCCACCCCCGGGACAGGACAACACCATGAATTGGGGAGAGTGAAGCGGTTCTTCACCCACAGTGGGCAGAGTTGGGGTGTCCTGAATCAGTTTGCCACCATGTTGACTGAGATTATAATAGTTTGAACCTGCTCCAGCCTGGAGTCCAAGAGAACCCAAGGGGGCTGGAATGGCCGCAGTGTAATCAGTCAATCAGTCAGTCAGTGGTATTTGATATTTATATTGCCCTTGATATTGCCCTTTTGTACCTATGTGTAATTTATTTATATTGGTGTCCATCTCCCCTTCTGTCAATCAATCAATTGTATTTAGTGAGCGATTACTGTGTGCAGAGCGCTGTAGTAAGCACTTGGGAGAGTGCAGTATAACAGTATAACAAGATGCATTCCCTGCCCACAGTGAGCTTATAGTCTAGAGGGGGAGACAGGCACTAAGATGAGTAAAGCTGTGGGAAATTTCCAGTTCATTCATTCAGTCATATTTATTCATTCATTCATTCAATCGTATTTATTGAGCACTTACTGTGTGCAGAGCACTGTACTAAGCGCTTGTGAAGTAACAAGTCGGCAAGATATAGAGACGGTCCCTACCCAACAACGGGCTCACAGTCTAGAAGGGGGAGACAGACAACAAAACAAAACAAAACATGTTATTGAGCACTTACTGTGTGCAGAGCACTGTACTAAGCACTTGGGAAGATTACAATATAGCAGTTCAGCACAGAGAGCTTGAAAATATCTTTTTGGGCTCGTGCAGAGCAGACAGGCCTTGAGATGGTGACCTGATGCTGCCTTTTGAGAGCACCATGGCTCAGTGGAAAGAGCACGGGCTTTGGAGTCAGAGGTCATGGGTTCAAATCCCGGCTCCGCCAATTGTCAGCTGTGTGACTTGGGCAAGTCACTTAACTTCTCTGTGCCTCAGTTACCTCATCTGGAAAATGGGGATTAAGACCATGAGCCCCGTGTGGGACAACCTGATCACCTTGTAACCTCCCCAGCACTTTGAACAGTGATTTGCACGTAGTAAGCACTTAATAAATGCCATCATCATCATCATCATTGTCTCTGCTGCCGAATTGTACTTTCCAAGCACTTAGTACAGTGCTCTGCACACAGTAAGCGCTCAATAAATACGATTGAATGGATGAATGAATGAATCTAGAGCCTGTCTGGTGACCCCCGCTCCTGGCCCCCTGCTCCCCGCTGGCTCTGAGCCCAGCCTGAGGGCTGTCCAGGTAAGGGACAGGACTTGGGGGGCAGACACCCATTTAACTCCTGCGGCGATGCCAGGGTCCCGAGTGGACAGGGAAAGGGGCCTGCTGATCCTGTGAGACCCCGCTCCCCACATTGGCCTTGCCTTTACACCCGTGTTGGCTAGGGTCTTGGCCTCAGCAGACCTCCAGAAATTTCCTCTATCCACGTCCCCGTCTTTGTCCTCTATGTGCAGCAGGATCCCCGTTCAGCGTCCTCCAACCAACCCTCTGGCCATCTGTCTGCCTGCCAGTTGTGTAGCAAAGACCCCGTGGATGCCAGCCGCTGAGCAGAAGAAACAATACCCCTCTGCTGCGTCCAGCTGGGTAGCCAGTGACCCCACTAAATAATACGGACGCCGCTTTGCCAACTCCCACAATGTAATCACATCATAAGGACACACACAAATTTTTGTGTGTGTGTAGTTGGAAGATCTGATATAGCGGCTGAGAGGGTCTTGTTTGTGTGTCAGGGGGAGGGAGACCTGTGGTCTCTGCCCTCCTGGGGAATAAGGGACCCCCCTGGCCATTCTGGGAGGGGCCCAGAAACACAGACCTGGAGGGGCCGTGACCTGTGTAGGTCTTGGAGGGGTGTTGTGGACCCCCGGGGATGAATCTCCCCACTCACAAAAGTGCCAGGGAATAAGGTGGTATAGCCTCCAGACACAGACTCTGATAGTGGTCTAAAGCACCCGGGAATCAGGGGAAGAGAGCCCAGAATCAACATGCGGCCTCCCAACCTTACTGGAAAGGGATGATGAGAAAACTCCCCTTCCCCTACTCCTCCCACCCCCATCCCCTGGCAGGCAGTTCCGATTTTTCCATTTTCCAATCATTGTGTTTAAACAATGTTAAACTAACCAAATTGTGCAAACTGGGAAAAAGTCAGGTTTTGGGTTGCACAATGCAGGAGTCCCGCGGACACGGTAAGAGCTGTGATTCAGGCCTCCCGGTCGGAGAAACCAACCCCCCTCCCTCCCCAAATCGGCAACCCCCTGCTCCTGCTGGCAGCTGCCACCCAAAGGTCCTCTCCGGCTTGGGTTTCGGGGGTAATGCCAGGCCTCTCGGCCCCTCGCCGGTCCACCGTACTCAGACACGGCGAGAGAGCCGGGAGCGGATCAGTCGATGGTGTCTGCTGAGCGCTTGCTGTGAGCAGAACACTGTACTAAGCACTTGGGAGAGGACAGTACAGCGGAGTTGGTAGATATGTTCATGGCCCACAAGGAGCTTCCAGTCTAGGTGAGATGCTTGTTTCCTGGTCCTGGGCTCAGCGTGCCATAGAGCCCCAGATCGGCGTGGGGGTGGAGGGTGAGCATGTGTGTGGGTATGTGTCGTTGCGTTTGCATGGATGTATCGGGGCCCAGGTGATATTCTCCTCCGAAAATTCCATCAGTTTCCCAAAGGCAGTCAACCGTCAGGCATTTGAGCAGCCAAGGGTGGAATCTGTGGGTTGGTGGGAGCCATTTCATTTTCCAGAAGTTATTATGAATAATAATAATAATAATAGTAATGATGGTATTTGTCAAGCACTCTGTGTGTCAGGCACTGTTCTAAGTGCTGAAGTAGATACAAGCTAATCAGGTTGGATACAGTCCCTGTCCCACATGGGGCTCATAATCTTAATCCCCATTTTACAGATATGTTGCCAATTTGTACTTCCCAAGCGCTTAGTACAGTGCTCTGCACACAGTAAGCGCTCAACAAATACAATTGAATGAATGAATGAATGAGGCCCAGAGAAGTGAAGCGACTTACCTTGAAGCAGGCAAGGAGCCGGGATTAGAACCCAGGTCCCTCTGACTCCCAGGACGGTGCTCAATTCCTGGGTAGCATCGCACTTGGGGTGATCCAGTTGGGATAGAGGCGGGGTTGGCGGGATTCCTCCTGCTGATGAGGAGAAGTCTTCCATAATAACAACACTAAAGACGGTGTTTAGTAAACGCTTACTACTTACACTGTGCTAAGCGCTGAGTTAGACACAAGATCATCAGATTGTATCCTGTCCTGTCCCACATGAGGATGCTCACAGTCTAAGAGGTGGATACAAGCAAATCGGGTTCATTCATTCATTCATTCAGTCGTATTTATTGAGTGCTTACTGTGTGCAGAACACTGTATTAAGCACTTGGGAAGTACAAGTCGGCAACATATAGCGACGGTCCCTACCCAACAATGGGCTCACAGTCTAGAAGGGGGAGACAGACAACAAAACAAAACATGTGGACAGTGTCAAGTCATCAGAATAAATAGAAATAAAGCTAGATTCATTCATTCAATCGTATTTATTGAGTGCTTACTGTGTGCAGAGCACTGTACTAGATGCACATCATTAACAAAATAAATAGAATAGTAAGTATGTACAAGTAAAATATATAGAGTAATAAATCTGTACAAACATATATACAGGGTTGGACACAGTCCCCTGTCCTACATGAGGCTCACAGTCTCTATCCCCATTTTACAAATGAGGGAACTGAGGCCCAGAGAAGGGAAGTGATTTGCTCAAGGTCACATTGCAGACAAATGGCAGAGCTGGGATTAGAACCCATGACCTTCTGACTCCCTTCCCTTCTGCAAGATTTCCCCTTCCTCACAGTATTTTAGTCCCAGTTTACTGAGGCCCAGAGAAGTTAAGTTACTTGCCTAAGGTCACCCAGCAGACAAGGGACAAAGCCAAGATTAGAACCCATTTTTCCTGACTTCTAGTCTCGTGTGTGTCTTGCTGCCTTTCCTGTTGTCTTCTCGGCTGCTTGGGCAAAACATGATGCCCAGCCATCCGTGGCTGAGGCCTGGATTTCCACACTCTTCCTCGTGACATTCCTTCTGGTGAGGGAAGCCATGTAGGAGGCTGAGTCCTCAAAATATAAATATCAGAAATTAAAGGTCAAGAAGATGTCAAGTCCAAATCACACGTGGGGTGGACCAGCTGGAAACCAGACCGTCCAGTATCAAATCGGACAAATGGCCATCGTAGGCTGGAAAAGCACTGCCCTGGGAAATTAGAGAAGCATCACGGCCTAATGGATAGAGCAAGGGCTGGGAGTCAGAGCGACTTGAGTTCTAGCCCTGTGGCCGCCACTTCTCTACTGGGTTACCTTGGGCAAGTGACTTCACTTCTCCAGGCCTCAGTTACTTCGTCTGTAAAATGGGAGTTAAGACTGTGAGCCCTCAACCTACTCATCAGGCAAAAACTCCTCACTCTCGGCTTCAAGGCTGTCCATCACCTCTCCCCCTCCTACCTCACCTCCCTTCTTTCCTTCTACAGCCCAGCCCTCACCCTCCACTCCTCTGCCGCCGCTAACCTCCTCACCGTGCCTCGTTCTCTCCTGTCCCGTCGTCGACCCCTGGCCCACGTCCTCCCCCTGGCCCGGTTGCCCTCCCTCTGCACATCCACCAAGCTCGCTCTCTTCCTCCCTTCAAAGCCCTACTGAGAGCTCACCTCCTCCAGGAAGCCTTCCCACACTCAGCCCCCTCCTTCTCCCCCTCCCCATCCTCCCTGACCTCCCTCCTTCCCCTCCCCACAGCACCTGTATATATGTTTGTACAGATTTATTACTCTATTTATTTCACTTGTGCATATTTACTATTCTATTTATTTTATTTTGTTAATATATTTTGTTCTGTTGTCTGTCTCCCCCTTCTAGACTGTAAGCCTGTTGTTGGGTAAGGACCATCTTTATATGTTGCCAACTTGTACTTCCCAAGCGCTTAGTCCAGTGCTTCGCACACAGTAAGCACTCGATAAATACGATTGAATAAATGAATGAATGAGTATGTGGGACAGGGACTGTGTCCAACCCAATTATCTTGCATCTACCCCAGGGTTTAGTACAGGGCCTGGCACATAGTAAGCACCTAATGCATTCCATAAAAAAATCAGTGGTATTTATTGAACACTAACTGTGTTCAGAACCGTGCTTGGCACATAGTAAGCGCTTAACAAATGCCGTCATTATTATTATTATTCAGAGCACTTCCATAAGCATGAGTACAGCGAAGTTGGTAGCCACAGTCCCTGCCTTCAAGGAGCGTACAATCTAGACGGGTTACTTTGCTGAATGTCCAGGGTCAGTCCTGATGACCAGCTGTGGCTCAGTGGAGAAGCAGCATGGCTCAGTGGAAAGAGCCCGGGCTTTGGAGTCAGAGGTCATGGGTTCAAATCCCGGCTCCCCCACTTGTCAGCTGTGTGACTTTGGGCAAGTCACTTCACTTCTGTGCACCTCAGTTACCTCATCTAAAATGGGGATTAATACTGTGAGCCCCACATGGTACAACCCGCTCACCTTGTATCCCCCCAGCACTTAGAACAGTGCTTTGCACATAGTAAGTGCTTAATAAATGCTATCGTTATTATTATTATTATTATGACCATCAGAAACAGAAAAGGGAGTGGGGCTGACCTACGCTGATCCAGCCAAAGACAGCAGGAATGTCATCAGCTGGGCTTTGTAGTGCAGGAATGAAGTGGCTCATTAAGTGATTACGATCCCACTTCATTCAGTTGTATTTATTGAGCACTTATGGTGTGAAGAGCACTGTACTAAGGGCTTGGGAGAGTACAATGTAACAATAAGCAGATAATAATAATAATAATAATGATGGCATTTATTAAGCGCTTACTATGTACAAAGCACTGTTCTAAGCGCTGGGGAGGTTACGAGGTGATCAGGTTGCCCCACGTGGGGCTCACAGTCTTAATCCCCATTTTACAGATGAGGTAACTGAGGCACAGAGAAGTGAAGTGGCTTGCTCAGAGTCACACAGGTACATTCCTACCTCCCGCGTCCCTCCTCCCCAGCTCTGTTCTGCCTCAGTCTCCTCCTCAGAGGAGAGAGACTTTGCATAGAAAGCGCTCAACAAAAATATACCCTTAGGGTGATGCTTCTGCTTGGTAAAAGGGGAGGTTCCATAGAGGGCAAAGTCAGTTTAGAGCATTCCATGAGTCTCGACTGAGTTGCAGAAACTCTACGATGATTTCTTCAGGAGGAGGAGGAGGAGTAATAGCAATAGTCATAATAACAGTAGTAATAATAATAATAATAATCATAGCATTTATTAAGCGCTTACTATGTGCAAAGCACTGTTCTAAGCGCTGGGGGAGTTACAAGATGATCAGGTTGTCCCACTTGGGGCTCCCAGTCTTCATCCCCATTTGACAGATGAGGTCACTGAGGCGCAGAGAAGTGAAGTGACTTGCCCAAAGTCACACAGCTGACAAGTGGGGGAGCCGGGATTTGAACCCATGACCTCTGACTCCAAAGCCCGGGCTCTGTCCACTGAGCCACGCTGGTTCAGTAATAATTGTGGTGGTGTTTGTTAAGCACTTACTATGTGCCAGGCTCTGTTCTACACGTCAGGGTAGAGACAAGTTAACGGGGTTGGACACAGTCCCTGGCCCATGTGGGGCTCACAGTTTCAATCCCCATTTTACAGATGAGGCAACTGAGTCCCAGAGAAGTGAAGTGACTTGCCCGAGGTCACACAGCAGGCAAGTGGCGATTAGAACCAGGTCCTTCTGACTCCCAAGCCCGGGTTCTGACCACTAGACAATGCTGCTTCTCTAGTAGCAGTAGTAGTCTTCTAGACTGTGAGCCCACTGTTGGGTAGGGACCGTCTCTATATGTTGCCAACTTGTACGTCCCAAGCGCTTAGTACAGTGCTCTGCACACAGTAAGCGCTCAATAAATACAATTGAATGAATGAAAGTAGTAGTAATAGCAGTAATAATAGTAATAGCAGCGTGGCTCAGTGGAAAGAGCCCGGGCTTTGGAGTCAGAGGTCATGGATTCAAATCCCGGCTCGGCCGATTGTCAGCTGTGTGACTTTGGGCAAGTTACTTCACTTCTCTGGGCCTCAGTTACCTCATCTGTAAAATGGGGATGAAGACTGTGAGCCCCCTGTGGGACAACCTGATCACCTTGTAACCTCCCCAGCACTTAGAACAGTGCTTTGCACATAGTAAATTGCTTAATAAATGCCATTATTATTATTATTATTAATAGCAGTAGTAGCAGTAGCAGCATAGTACTAGTAATAGTAGTATGTATTGAATGTTCACTTGGTGTTGTGTACTGAACTAGGTGCTTGGGTAGTACAGAATGAAAAAGTGACACGCCCCTGCCCACGAGGTACTTACACTCTAAAGGAGGCGTCAAACCTAAAAATATTTATGACTGTTTCCTGGCAGAGCTCTCTTCCTCCCTTCAAAGCCTTACTGAGAGCTCACCTCCTCCAGGAGGCCTTCCCAGACTGAGCCCCCTCCTTCCTCTCCCCCACCTCCCCCTCCCCATCCCCCTTCACCTTACCTTCTTCCCCTCCCCACAGCACCTGTATATATGTTTGTATGTATTTATTACTCTATTTACTTTATTTGTACATATTTATTCTATTTTATTTTGTTAATGTGTTTTGTTTTGTTCTCTGTCTCCCCCTTCTAGACTGTGAGCCCTCTGTTGGGTAGGGACCATCTCTATATATTGCCAACTTGTACTTCCCAAGTGCTTAGTACAGTGCTCTGCACATAGTAAGCACTCAATAAATACGATTGAATGAATGAATGAATGAATGAGCTCATTCATAGGTTCATTCCCTTCAAGGCCCTACTGAGAGCTCACCTCCTCCAGGAGGCCTTCCCAGACTGAGCCCCTTCCTTCCTCTCCCCCTCATCCCCCTTTCCATCCCCCCATCTTATCTCCTTCCCTTCCCCACAGCACCTGTATATATGTACATATGTTTGTACATATTTTATTACTCTATTTTACTTGTACATATCTATTCTATTTATTTTATTTTGTTAGTATGTTTGGTTTTGTTCTCTGTCTCCCCCTTTTAGACTGTGCGCCCACTGTTGGGTAGGGACTGTCTCTATATGTTGCCAACTTGTACTTCCCAAGCGCTTAGTACAGTGCTCTGCACACAGTAGGCGCTCAATAAATACGATTGAAGATGATGATGATGATGATTTTATTACTCTATTTATTTTACTTGTACATATCTATTCTATTTATTTTATTTTGTTAGTATGTTTGGTTTTATTCTCTGTCTCCCCCTTTTAGACTGTGAGCCCACTGTTGGGTAGGGACTGTCTCTATATGTTGCCAACTTGTACTTCCCAAGCATTTAGTACGGTGCTCTGCACACAGTAAGCGCTCAATAAATACGATTGATTGATTGATTGATTAGGCTCTGGCTGGGGGCTTGAATGGGCCCTCTCCTTCCCCCCACCACCCACCTGCCCACTCCTGGTCAGCAGCTCACTGGCCACGAGTTGGCCAGACCACAGGGAATCAGTGTCCATGGCGCCATGCCTGCCACCCATCCCGGGAGGTGAGGCGGAAATTCAACCATTCGGTTGCCAGCCTCGGCCCTGCCTCTGACCGCAGCCCAGTGCCTGGCAGGAGGGAGCAAAAAAGCCCCTGAGCGCCTGGTTTGAACCCCAATTCGGTTAACCCCGTGGCCCTGGAGATAAGCCAGGGACAGGGAGATATTCCAGTCCTCCAGCTGCCTCTTCCTCCATCCCCAAGAAAGATGGGAGTGGTGGCAGGGAAGGTGGCGGGAGGAGAAAGAGGGGGAGAGGAGGAGGAAGGGGTGAGGAGAAGAGGGGACGAGTAAGCGAAGGAGAAGATTCATTCACCTGTATCTATGTATATATGTCTGTACATATTTATTACTCTATTTATTTATTTATTTATTTTACTTGTACATATCTATTCTATTTATTTTATTTTGTTAGTACGTTTGGTTTTGTTCTCTGTCTCCCCCTTTTAGACTGTGAGCCCACTGTTGGGTAGGGACTGTCTCTGTGTGTTGCCAATTTGTACTTCCCAAGCGCTTAGTACAGTGCTCTGCACATAGTAAGCGCTTAATAAATATGATTGATTGATTGATTGAAGGTGGCGGGAGGAGAAAGAGGGGGAGAGGAGGAGGAAGGGGTGAGGAGAAGAGGGGACGAGTAAGCGAAGGAGAAGATTCATTCACCTGTATATATGTATATGTGTCTGTACATAATTATTACTCTATTATTTATTTATTTATTTATTTTACTTGTACATATCTATTCTATTTATTTTATTTTGTTAGTATGTTTGGTTTTGTTCTCTGTCTCCCCCTTTTAGACTGTGAGCCCACTGTTGGGTAGGGACTGTCTCTATATGTTGCCAACTTGGACTTCCCAAGCGCTTAACACAGTGCTCTGCACACAGTAAGCACTCAATAAATATGATTGATTGATTGATTCATTCATTCATTCATTCAATCATATCTATTGAGCGCTTACTGTGTGCAGAGCACTGTACTAAGCTCTTGGGAAGTACAAGTTGGCAGCATATAGAGACGGTCCCTACCCAACAGTGGGCTCACAGTCTAGAAGGAAGATGCGGAGGAGAGGGACAGAGCAAGCCCCCACCCTTCAGAGTGGACATGCAGAACCCCACAAAAGTAGCTTTGGGTAATTACTGCATGGATCCTATCGAAATTTTCTAATTCCAAGACGGATTGTGGGATTCCACGGGATGGCAGTTAATTAGGCAGTAGCTCCTCTGAAACACCAGGAGGCTGTTTAACAGAGAAGAGCCCCCTGCTCTTCATGATAAGAGCAACTAAAATAATAATGAATAGCGATAATAATTGTGGTATTTACTGTGCTTCTCAGCTGTTGCTGCTGTTGGCTGGCATTAGAGAAGCGAAGTGTGCAGAGGTAGGAGGGGACAAGGTGTTGGAGTGCTTTAAAGCCAATGCTGAGGAGTTTTTGCAACCTGATTTGCTTGTAATAATAATAATAATGATAGCATTTATTAAGCGTTTACTATGTGCAAAATACTGCTCTGAGCACTGGGGAGATTACAAGGTGATCAGGTTGTCCCACGGGGGGCTGACAGTCTTCATCCCCATTTTACAGATGAGGGAACTGAGGCCCAGAGAAGTGAAGTGACTTGCCCAAAGTCACACAGCTAAGTGCCCGTTGTTAGGTAGGAACCATCTCTATATGTCGCCAACTTGTACTTCCCAAGCGCTTAGTACAGTGTTCTGCACACAGTAAGCGCTCGATAAATACGATTGATTGATTGATTCCTCTCCCCCTCCTCCCCATCGCCCCTGCCTTACCTCCTTCCCCTCCCCACAGCACCTGTATATATGTATATATGTTCGTACGGATTTATGACTCTATTTATTTATTTTATTTGTACGTATTTATTCTATTTATTTTATTTTGTTAATATGTTTGGTTTTGTTCTCTGTCTCCCCCTTCTAGACTGTGAGCCCGCTGGTGGGTAGGGACCGTCTCTATATATTGCCAACTTGGACTTCCCAAGTGCTTAGTACAGTGCTCTGCACACAGTAAGCGCTCAATAAATGCGATTGATTGATTGATAAATACGATTGAATGAATGAAAGTGGCGGAGCCAGGGTTTGAACCCCTGACCTGTGACTCCAAAGCCCAGGCTCTTTCCACTGAGCCATGCTGCTTCTCTGTATCCATCCCAGCGCTTAGTACAGTGCCTGGCACAAAGTAAGTGCTTAGCAAATACCATTATTATTGTTAATTATTGTTAATTATTATAATTAATTATAATAAATTATTATTTATTTTACTTGTACATATCTATTCTATTTATTTTATTTTGTTAGTATGTTTGGTTTTGTTCTCTGTCTCCCCCTTTTAGACTGTGAGCCCACTGTTGGGTAGGGACCGTCTCTATATGTTGCCAACTTGTACTTCCCAAGCGCTTAGTACAGTGCTCTGCACACAGTAAGCGCTCAATAAATACGATTGATGATGATGATGATGATGTTAATTATTACTAGCGATGGATTGATCTTCAGGGGGCCCCAATCTTCCCAGCCAGCAGCTCCCTCTGCCATCTGAGGATCCGGAGGGGGGTCTTTGGGGGCCGCTCCCAGCCTAGAGTATGGCAGTATCCCCTCACGGGGGTCCCACCCTTACTTCTCCCCACTGTCACCACACCCCTTCGCTCGCCTGACGTCCCGTTCTTGGAGAACCGGAGCCAAGTTGGTTTTCCACCAGACCATTTGGTCCATTTGCCTCCTAGGTTCAATCGTATTTACTGAGCGCCTCCTGTGTGCAAAGCACTGTACTAAGCGCTTGGGAGAGTATGATACAACCATACGTAGGCACATTCCCTGCCCAAAGTGAGCTTACAGACTAGAGGTGTTTCGCAGTGCTTGGATCTCTGGTCAGGCAGATTCTGGGTGGCCTAATAGTAACAGTAGTTACTTAGCGATTACTATGTGATAAGCGCTGGGGTTAATGGAAAGAGCATGCCCGAGTCAAGAGACCTTGTTCTAGTCCCATCTCTGCCCCTGCCTTGCTACATACCCCTGGGGCAACTCTATTTAACTCTATTGAGCCCCCTCCTTCCTCTTCCCCTCGTCCCCCTCCCCATCCCCCCCGCCTTACCTCCTTCCCCTCCCCACAGCACCTGTATATATGTATATATGTTTGTACAGATTTATTACTCTAGTTATTTATTTATTTTATTTGTACATATTTATTCTATTTATGTTTATTTTATTTGTACACATTCTATTTATTTTATTTTGTTAATATGTTTTGTTGTCTGTCTCCCCCTTCTAGACTGTGAGCCCACTGTTGGGTAGGGACCGTCTCTATATGTTGCCAACTTGGACTTCCCAAGCGCTTAATACAGTGCTCTGCACACAGTAAGCGCTCAATAAATACGATTGAATGAATTAATGAAGGAATGAATTGTATTGTACTTTCCCAAGTGCTTAGAACAGTCTACATGTTACCCGTCTACATGTTTTGTTTTGTTGTCTCTCTCCCCCTTCTAGACTGTGAGCCCGTTGGTGGGTAGGGACTGTCTCTATATGTTGCCGACTCGTACTTCCCAAGCGCTTAGTACAGTGCTGTGCACACAGTAAGCGCTCAATAAATTTGATTGAATGAATAATAATAATAATGGCATTTATTAAGCACTTATGATGTGCAAAGCGCTGTTCTAAGCGCCAGGGAGGTTACAAGGTGATCAGGTTGTCCCATGGGGGCTCACAGTCTTAATCCCCATTTTCCAGATGAGGTAACTGAGGCCCAGAGAAGTTAAGTGTCTTGCCCAAAGTCACCCAGCTGACAATTGGCGGAGCTGGGATTTGAACCCATGACCTCTGACGCCAAAGCCCGGGCTCTTTCCACTGAGCCACGCTGCATCTCATGAATGAATGAATGAACAGTGCTCTGCACACAGTACGCACTCAATAAGCACCATTGACTGATTACTTTATTAACCCCTCTGGGTCTGAGTTTCTTCATCCGTTCAGTGCGGATAAGTTACCTTCTCTCCTGAGATCATGAGCACTCCGAGGCTCGGGATTGACTCTGATCAGATGATCTTGCCCATACCCCAGCGTTTAGCACAGTGCTTGGTACGTAGTGAGCACTTAACAAATACCACTCTAATGGGGGTACCATGAAGTAGCTGGCGTCCATCTGGAAAAATTCATTCATTCATTCATTCAATCGTATTTATTGAGCGCTTACTGTGTGCAGAGCACTGTACTAAGCGCTTGGGAAGTACAAGTTGGCAACATATAGAGATGGTCCCTACCCAACAGTGGGCTCTGCATGTCCAGTGGTGTCTGCGTGGTATGGGTTGTTGGGTTTTGCCTGTCTTTTTCCCCCTACCAACCCCTCTCCTACGGTCGTTGGGGTGGGGGACGTCTAGATGGGGATGTACAGACAGAGTAGTGCATGAAGGGACGTGTAAGTGGGGCCGTGCAGATGGGGCCTTGAAGACAGGGATATGTTGATGGAGCCGTGCAGACGGGGATGTGCAGATGGGCATGTGTAGACAGGGCCGGGCGGGTGGGGTGGACATTTGGGAGAGGGACATCCCCTTACTGGGGTTAAGTGGGGAAAGGAGCAGGAGGACTTGAGAATCTCTTTTCACTTGGGACGATATGCACGGAGGAGAGAGCCCTGCCGGGGCGGGCCGCACTGCTGACTCCCACCGTGCCCACTGGCCCCGTGGCAGGCACGCCAGGAAGGCCCCTACATACTGAGTCACCCTGCCTGGAGGGGAAGGTCACCCATATGTGGGCGGTGGGCCTAGCCTCGGGAAACGGCCCGGATTCAGCCCGGCTTTCTGTCCCGAACTCCCACTGCTCCCACCCTCCGCCCCTTCCCGCCCCCCATCTCTCTCTCGCTCTCCCTTTCTCCCCCCCACCCAAGTCTGAGCAGCCGGGCCCTGGCCTTCTCTCCGTCCGTTTCTTGTTGTTCTTACTCAAGAACTGGTTTCTGCCAAAACAAATGTGCCGGAGTGATAAACGCCGAGAGGAATGTCTGTTGGACCACAGGAAATTTCCTGTGCAGGAAGAGATCTCGGGAACTTCCTGCGGGGGAGGCATTGTGGGACATTTGGCTATGCTCCCTTAACCGCAGCTGCAATTAACGCGGAGGGGGGCGGGAGGAAGAGGACTAAGAGGAGGAGAAGGAGGAGATGGAGATGTAAAGGCGGCCAGCTGACAACTTCGGAAAGCAGGAGGGCCCTTCTAGGCCCTAAATTTTCTAGGGAAGCCCAAGTCTGTGCTGCCAAACTAGATGTCCAAGTCAGTCAATCAATCAATCAGTCATATTTATTGAGCACTTACTACGTGCAGAGAGCTGTACCAAGTGCTTGGGAGGGTACAATACAACAGAATTAGCAGACATGTTCCCTGCCCATAATGAGCGTACAGTTTAGGCAGACATTGTGTATGGTTATATTGTACTCTCCCAAGCACTTAGTACAGTGCTCTGCTCACATTAAGTGCTCAAAAAATAGGATTGGATGAACATTGATATGAATAAATAAGTTCTATTATATAATTTAAAGGTATGTACATAAGTGATGTGGGATTGGGGGTGGGGAGAATATCAACTATCCAAAGGTCACTGTCCTGTTATACAGCTGATCTGCCATACCCCAACCCATAACAAGACTTCCCTCCAAGGTTATTATTAGTATTTTTTATCTTATTGGTATTATTTATCCTACTGGTAGTGCTTATTAGGTGCCAAGCATTGTGCTAAATGCTGGAGTAGATATAAGATTTGTATTCATGTCTGTTTCCCGCCCTCTAGACTGTAAGTTTGTTGTGGGCAGGAAATGTGTCTGTGTATTGCTATATTGTACTCTCCCAAGCGCTGGGTTCAGTGCTCTTCACACAGTCAGTGCTCAATAAATACAACTGAGTGGATGAATGAGGGAGGGAGAGCAGGTACCTTATGCCCATTGTACAGTTGAGGAAACTGAAGCCCAGGGAGGTTAAGTGACTTGCCTGAGGTTACCCAGCACACTGGGCCCTGGGATGGGGGACTCAAGAAGCAGGCTGCTGGCCTCCTTCTCTTCCAGGTGCCAGGGTAGGGACTGTAGATGGGTTCTCCTGGGGTCTCTCGCCCTCCCTGCCTCCTGTCCTTCCTTCCTGCAGCCATCCCCCACTGTCCGTCAGGGGACGAGGAATGGGACAGGCAGAGGGAGGTTGTGCCTGGATTCTGCACTTGGATTCCTCCTGCGGTATCGGAGCTTTTCCAGCAGCCCATGATGCCCGGGCACTGCCCGGTCCTGATGTCACATCAAGGACCCTCCACCCTGCCTGTCTTCCCAAGCTCCACCCTGCTGGCATGGGGAGTGAGAATGTGGGTTAGGCCCTGGGGGAGAGGGGGAAGGAGGAGGAGGAGGAGGAGGAGGTTGAGGAGGCTAGTCTCTGGGGGAGGATGAGGAGGAAGACGGAGGAGGTGGGAAAGGGAGGCCTGGCAGTCTCCAGACGAAGCCTTCTGGATCTCCTACTGGTTTGGCACCGGGGGGCTGTGAGTTTTCAGGAATGACCCCGATCGGATTCCAGGAACGTTAACCCCCCTGAGCCACCCCCAGCCCTCGGCAGAAGCTCTTACCCTCCCCAAGACGACTTCTCCAGGGAGTCCTCCCCCCAAGGCATCGCTGTTCCTCTTCCTCTTTCATTCATTCAGTCGTATTGAAGGAGCTATTACTGTGTGCGGGACACTGTACTGAGCTCTTGGAAGAGTACGGTATAGCAATAAACAGACACATTCCCTGCCCACAACGAGCTTACAGTCCAGAGGGCCTGTAGCACCACTGCCAGGTCCCAGGCCTTTTCGGTGTCTGCCCTTCTGGTCTGCCAACCCATGTGTGACCTTGAGGGCCCCCATCCCTGCCTCTCCCCGGTTCCGCACCTGGGAAGCGGCAGCCAAGCATGACGCTCCGTCCTGTCGGAGCCAGCTTCCAGTCTGGGGCTGACGGCCTACTCGGCTCCCAAGAGCCAGGGCCGGGCTGCCAGGGATTTAAAGGCACGGCCAGCCCGGGCCAAGCTGGATCCCGGCTGGCGAGCGGGCATTGCCCAGCGTCCTCGGCCCACAGGACCGTGGCCCCCCTGGCTGGAGGTAATGCTTCCCTCCAAGGCCCTAAGCATCCCACTCCGGCCCCATCTGCTTCCAGTTCCCTCCCCCGGCTTCGGTTTGGGCCCTGGCCGGGGGCACGATAAGCACTTCCCCACTGGAAATTTCCTGCCACGGAGACTCTGGGGAAACTTCCTGTTAGCTTTCGGCCCTGCTGGGAACAGATAACAAGAGCCCCTCAAGCTCCCCTCCCCACCTCCGCCTTGCAAACCACAACAAGGAAGGAGGAAGAATAGGAGGAGAAAGAAGAAGCGGCGTGGCCTGGTGGATAGAGCCCAGGCTTGGGAGTCAAGAGGACGTGGGTTCTAATCCTGGCTCTGCCACTTGCCTGCTGTGTGACCATGGGTGAGTCACTTCACTTCTCTGGGGCTCAGTTACCTCATCTGGAAAATGGGGATAAAGACTGCGAGCATCATATGAGAAGCAGCGCGGCTCAGTGGAAAGAGCCCGGGCTTTGGAGTCAGAGGTCATGGGTTCAAATCCTGGCTCCGCCAATTGTCAGCTATGTGACTTTGGGCAAGTCACTTCTGTTCTCTGGGCCTCAGTTCCCTCATCTGTAAAATGGGGATTAAGACTGTGAGCCCCTCGGGGGACAACCTGATCATCTGTAACCTCCCCAGCGCTTAGAACAGTGCTTTGCACATAGTAAGCACTTAATAAATGCCATCATTATTATTATTATTATTATGTGGGATGGGGACTGTGTCCAATTGAATTAGCTTGCATCTATCCCAGCGCTTAGTATAATGCCCAGCGTTTAGTAGGCGCTTAACACACCACAGTCTTCTAATAATAATAATAATGGCATTTAGACCGTGAGCCCGCTATTGAGTAGGGACTGTCTCAATATGTTACCAACTTGTACTTCCCAAGCGCTTAGTACAGTGCTCTGCACACAGTAAGCGCTCAATAAATACAATTGAATGAATAAAAAAAAAAAGAAAGGAAAGGAGAGGGTGTAGGAGGAGAACCACCCAGCAGCTGTTCAATAAGTACTAATATTACTATCTTTATTACTGATCAAGCATCTATTCAGTGCACAGCACCCTACTGAGTGCTTGGGAGAGTTAAACAGAAACAAGACACAAGTTCCTTGCCCTCAGGAACCTGACAGTCTAGTGGAAGAGACAGATAGATAGATGGACAGACAGAAATTATTTACAAATAGTGGTGAGAGGAGGAAACAACCAAGGGTGAAACAGGAAGTAGCACAGCTCCATCTGGATGGAATAGTCGAATAAATCATTAAACATACAATTACACTGACTAGAGTATATATAAAAAGTTAACTATATATTATACACATACATTTGTAATTATAAAATATATATAAATTTATATTTTATAAAGAAATGAAAAATTAAGTTATATATAAGGGTAAGGGGGAGAGGTGTAAATGCTAAGGGTGATTAGTGGTGTTTATTGAACTCTTGGGTGCTGAGCTCTGTACAAAATGCTTGGAGGAGTACTGTACCATTGAATTGGTAGACACAGTCCCTGCCCACAAGGAGCTTAAAGCCTACAGGAGGAGGCTGACTGTAAATTATACATGGGGAAACAGTAGCGTGTAAGACGGTGTATTTAAGTGCTTAAGAGTTACACAGCTAAGTGCATAGGTGGCACGGAAGGGATGGAGAACAGGGGAAATTAGGGCTTTGTCAGGGAAGACTTCCTGGAGAAGAAGAATTTTAGGAGGGCTTCAAAGGTGGTAGGGCAATGGATTTTCAGATATGAAGGGGGAGGGAGTTCCCAGTCAGAGGGAGGATGTGGGCAAGGGTTGGTGGCAGGATAGAAGAGATTGTGATCTGGGGTGTGAATTAATTGGGGAAGACTGCCTGGGGAGGTGAGATTTTTTCAGGGGGGCTTTGCAGATGGAGAGAGATGTGGTCTGGTGGATTTGTGGGGGGCGGCGCCACATGGGTGAGGGAGCCGAGGAGGGAGAGTCAAGAACGGTCATCTGGAAAGGGTGAAGAACGTGAAGGGAGAGTAGTCGGTAAAGAGCTGGAATCAATGGAAGCCAAGGGTAAAACAGGAAGTAGCACTGATTTCATGAGGAGGGAGATGGGCAACCACTGGAGGATTTTGAGAAGTAGATAGGTGCTTCAAGAAGGTGGGCCACCTGGTACCGAGTTGGTACCAACTGAAAATCAGCAACTGGCCTGCCCATCGTGAAGCTGGGCACCCTAGCAGTGCCACCCAAATCCCAGAAGCTGGGCCGCGGGCCGACCCCTCGATCTGCTTCCGTTCTTCGTCTTCGACACCAGTTCAAAGCCAGTTCTGGCGTTTTCGAGCGTCGGTTCCTGGGGCTCAGGAAAAGGCCGCCCAAAACTCTTGCTGCACTGGAAGAGATGGCGCTGGGGGCCAGAGGTTGGCATCCTGAGCGGGGATGCCTGGGCAAATAAAAAACCCTAAACGTCAAATTAAAGAGAAGCAGAGTAACTTGGACTTATGGGGCACTTTCTGTCCAGTAATAATAATAATAGTAATGATATTTGTTAAGCGTTTTTGCTCCAGTGCTTAGAAGAGTGCTTGGCACCTAGTAAGTGCTTAACAAGTACCATAATTATTATTATGTGCCAGGCACTGTGCTAATCGCTGGGGCAGATAGAGGTTTATCAGGTTGGGCATAGTCCCACAAAGGGCTCACAGTCTTAACCCCCATTTTACAGATGAGGTAACTGAGGCACACAGAAGTGAAGTGACTTGCTCAAGGTCATATAGCAGACAAATGGCAGAGGCGGGATTAGAACCCAGGTTCTTCTAACTTCCAGGCCTAGTCTTTATCCACTAAACTCTGCCGCTTGCCAAGCGGGTTTAATGTCCGTGGTTGAGAGGGAAGGCGGGGGCAGGGGGAGAGCAGTGACATGAGGGGTGAGTTGTACTGCAGTTAGATCGGGCTTTCTGGAAACGGCTCCTGGCAGCGGGAGAAGGACCCGGGAGAATCCATCTCCCTCTGCCAGGGCTCTGCAGCCCCTCCTGAGGTTCCTAATCCATCCCCCCGTCGCCCGGCCTGCCGGAGAAAGATGAACGGGAAATTGTCCTTGGACCAGGGTGCCGGCTTCAGGGGCTCCAAGATGGGAGAATTCTTCCTAACCCGTCCCTCTCCGAATAGTAATAATAATGAGGATTGTTATGACATTTGCTAAGCATTTAGTGTGTGCCAATCACTATCCTGAGTAAAAATTGTTATGACAGTCGGCGAGCTGTAAATTTGTACCGAAGAATGCATTTAGAGTTGGCACTAATAAGCTCAGTATCATCCTTTGCATCATTAAGAGACCGTTTTATGGGTTGTACACATACTGAGGGCATTACCTAGAATGTGATCTCCCTTCAGTAAAGATATTGGAGACTATTTTTTTGGCCTACTGTGGGCCCTTGGGCAAGTCATGTAACTTCTTCTGTGCCCCAGTTTCCTCATCTGTAAAATGGGGATTTGGTACCTCTTCCCTCTCCTCCTTAGACTGGGAGCCCCGTGCGGGGCAGGGACTGTGTCCGACCTGATTATCTCATCTCGACCACGGCGCTTGACATGTAGGAAGTGTTTTAACAAACACTGCAGTTTTTATTAGTATTCACTGGGTACAGGAGAATCAGATCGGAGAAGGTCCCAGCCACCCATGGGGCTCCCACTGTAAGGGAAGCAGTATGTCCTGAAAATCAGAAGGCCCTGGATTCTAATCCTGGCTCTTCCACTTGTCTGCTGTGTGACGCTGAGCAAATCACTTCACTTCTCTGGGCCTCAGTTCCCTCATCTATAAGACGGGGATTAAGACTGTGATCCCCATGTGGGACAGGGACTGTGTCCAATCTGATTAGCTTCTGTCTATCCCAGTGCTTAAGACAGTGCTAGGCACTGTCAACAAATACTTCCCAAGCGCTTAGTACAGTGCTCTGCACACAGTAAGCACTCAGTAAATACGACTGAATGAAATACCATTAAAAAATCAGTCAGCGGTATTTATTGAATGTTCACCGAGAGGACTTTACTAAGCCCTTGGGAAAGTACAGTACCGTAGAGTTGGTAGCCACAATCCTTCCCACAAGCACTTTACAGTCTAGAGGGAAATGTACTAAGCATTTGAACACTGTAGTAATCCCTACCGAGGGCCAAGTGCTTGCAAAGTACAGTAGAAGGCGAGGGCACGTTCCCTGCCCACGGGGAACCTCCACTGTAACAAGGGACTCAAGAGTTATTCTCATTGAATGGAATCAGAATGAATAAAATTGTATGTTCGATCCAATGTAAACATAGACATGAGTCCTGAGCTAGTATTGGTATGGAGGAGCAAATCTTGTACTCTCCTAGGTACTTAGTACAGTGCTCTGCATACAGTAAGCACTCAGAAAATATGATTGATGGATTGATTGATGAGCATCAAAGACCTTGAGTCTCTCTGGAGGAGGAGGGGTGAGAAATCCCTTAAAGAGCAGTTGATCATTCACTCAATCAATCTCGTTTTCAAGTTTAAACTGTTGCAGTTCTGATTTGACCTTCTCAGAGAGACACAGATTTCACTTGATAACCAAAATAATCCCTCCCTCTTCCCTCACTCTTCTCCACTTGTCCTTTACTTCTTTCCACACCCCCACCCCACCACCACAAAGGACCCTCTGAGGGCTGTGACGGAAACTCATTCAGTCAATCAGTTGTGTTTACAGAGTGCTTACTATGTGCAGAGCACTATACTAAGCTCTTGGGAGAGTAATAATAATAATAATAATAATAATGATGATGGTATTTGTTAAGCGCTTACTCTATGCCAAGCACTGTAGCTGAGTTGACGTGTTTCCTTCCCACAGAGAGCTTACAGTCTAGAAGGGGATACAGACATTAATATAAATAAATTACGGCTACGATCATATAAATCCACTCTTTCTGGGTGATGCTGAGTTCAGATTTTGGCTCCATTTGATCAGTCAATCACGCCAGTGGGTTTTTTTTATGGCATTTATTAAGCGCTATGTGCAAAGCACTGTTCTAAGCTCTCTTATTGAGCACCGAGTGCTCGGTGCCATGCTCGGAGCTTGGAAGACTACAGTGAAAGCAAGACTTGCAGTCCCTGACCTCAAGAGGCTTCCAATCTAATGAAGGAGGCAGACAGACAAAAACGATATACAAATACAAGGAAAAGCGGGACAAACAAGGGTGTAGCAGTAGTAGTAGTATTTATTAAGTGCTTACTGTGTGCAGAGTATTTAGTCTGTGCCAATAATAATAATAATAAAGACATTTATTAAGCACTTACTATGTGCAAAGCACTGTTCTCAGTGCTGGGGAGGTTACAAGGTGAACAGGTTGTCCCACAGGGGGCTCACAGTCTTAATCCCCATTTTACAGGTGAGGTAACTGAGGCACAGAGAAGTGAAGTGACTTGCCCAAAGTCACCCAGCTGACAATTGGCAGAGCCGGGATTCAAAGCCATGACTTCTGATTCCAAAGCCCGGGCTCTTACCACTTAGCCACACTACCTCTCACTATGCTGAGTAAAAATTGTTAACAGGAAGTTAACAGGAATTAATTGGAAGTCTAATTTGATAGGAAGTGGCATGAATATGTCCGGATGAAATAGCTGAATAATGACTGGGATTCAAATATATGTGTCTGTATTTGAAAATTTTGTTTGTTATTCAGCTATTTCATCTATATAATAATAATAATAATAATGGCATTTGTTACGCGCTTACTATGTGTGGAGCACTGTTCTAAGCGTGTGTATATATATGTATATTCCCTGACTGAGCCCCTTTCCTCTGCTCCTCCTCCCCTCCCAATCACTCCAACTCCCTCCCTCCGCTCTACCCCCTTCTCTGTCCCCCAGCCCTTGTGTATATGTGTACATATTTATTATTCTATTGATTGAATTAATGATGTGTATATAGCTATAATTCTGTTTATCTATTTTGATGCTGTGTGACTTTGGGCAAGTCACTTTATTTCTCTGTGCCTCAGTTACCTCCTCTGTAAAATTGATTGTGAGCCCCACATGGGACAACCTGATCACCTTGTATCCCCCCAGCACTTAGAACAGTGCTTTGCACATAGCAAGCACTTAACAAATACCATCATTATTATTATATACATACATATATATATTTGAAAGTTCCATTACACCATATATTATGTACATATGTGCTGAGCTCAGGCAGGGGAAGCTTCTGGGTTGTTGAACTTGGGGTTTTAGGGATTGACTGGGGGAACGCTTCCTCGAGGAGGAGGGGTTCTAGGAAGACTTTGACTATGGACTTTGGCTGTGGAGTCGTGGGGATCTGTGGGGTGTGAAGTGGGCCTGTGGCTGAGATTCGTCCCTAGTGGATTGAGGTCCGGAATGGTCATTCCTGTCAGAAAAATTGTCTGTATGTCCCTGCTCAATCAATCAATCAATCAATCGTATTTATTGAGCGCTTACTGTGTGCAGAGCACTGCACTAAGCGCTTGGGAAGTACAGGTTGGCAACATATAGCGATAGTCCCTACCCAACAGTCTAAAAGGGGGAGACAAAGAACAAAACCAAACATACTAACAAAATAAAATAAATAGAATAGATACCCAGGCAGCCTGGACCCTTGCCACAGGCTGGCTGACGGATAGGAGGGCGTTCTTGGGGAAGGGGGTCTTGAGGCAAGGGGGACCTGGGGTGGGGGAGAGCCTGGGTTGAGGGTGTCCTGGGACAAAGGGGGCCTGGGGAAAGGGAGGCCTAGGGCCAGGGGATTCTGCGGGGAAGGGTTCCCAGGGCAAGCCAGACCTGGGATGAGGAAGACACAGGATGAGGGAGGCCTGGTGTATGGGCCTCATTTCCTCCCTGGTAAATCCCCTGGGGCTGGGGGAGGGGAAGGAGGAGGAGGAAGAGGAGGAGGGATTCTTAGGCCGGAGGGTCAGCCTTCAGCAGCAGTGGATGACTTCCTCAGCAGCCCCTGGTCTCCTGGCAGCGGGGAGGGGTTTTCCAGGTGCAGGTCTGGGGGCCCTCGGTGGTCTGGCTGAGGAAGAGGCCACCGATGGGAAGTGAAAAGGGAAGACGAGCCGGGCGCTGGAGCAAAGAGTGTTGGGCAGGAGGTGATGCTCCAGTTCCCGGCCCGGTTTCCCCCACCCCTGCATTTCAGGATCCCCTCCCCGCCCCCAACCACCCTTGGGACTTCAGCATTTCACTCTCATTTCCTCCTGGCCCCAGATTCAGTTCTGGGTTTGCTTTGACTCTTCTCCTTCGCCGGAAGAAGCGCCCCAATCCCACTGGTTTTCCAGCCTCCATCATCATCATCGATCGTATTTATTGAGCGCTTACCATGTGCAGAGCACTGTACTAAGCGCTTGGGAAGTACAAATTGGCAACATATAGAGACAGTCCCTACCCAACAGTGGGCTCACAGTCTTGTTTGGGGTCTCTGGCAGCCCGAGTTTCCCAATCCCAAAGGATCCCCCATGGTCCGTGGATGGGATGAGACCCCGCCACCCCCTCACGGAGGGAGAGGATGCTTAGGCCTTACCAGAGAGAGACCTCCCCCTTCCCACATCAGGGCAAGAGGGAAAGGCAACGGGCTGGGGGTCATAGCTTTGCCTCTGACGCATGCTGTGTGACCATAGGCAAGTTCCTAATCTCTCTGGGCTATGTCATTAAGACTTCGGTTCGATGGAACAGTAGGCCCAGGGCGCGGCGGGGCGGAACAGGGAGAGAAGGTTGGAGGCTCCTGGATCCTTTTCCTCTTCCAAAGAATCGGCTTTTAGATAAAGAGGGATCTGTTGGCGTTAACCAACCACTCCACTCTGTCCCCTGCAGGCTTGCAGCCCGTGTCTTGGAGCAGGGACGACGTGGGCCAGTGGCTGAAGTGGGCTGAGAAGGAGTTCTCCCTGCGGCCTATCGACAACAACACGTTCGAGATGAACGGCAAAGCCCTCCTGCTGCTGACCAAAGAGGATTTCCGGTACAGGTGTCCCCACTCAGGTGAGACCCCCCGGGAGACCCAAGGGGAGGCGGGGAGCTGGAACCAGAAGGCCAGATGGAAAGGCATCCGGAGGCGGCCCTGTGATGGTGATGATGGCATTTATTATTATTATTAATAATAATTATAATTAATAACAAGTGCTTACTATGTGCAAAGCACTGTTCTAAGCACTGGGGAGGTTAAAAGGTGATCAGGTTGTCCCACAGGGGGGCTCACAGTCTTCATCCCCATTTTACAGATGAAGTAACTACGGCACAGAGAAGTGAAGTGACTTGCCCAAGGTCACACAGCAGACCAGTGGTGGACCCGGGATTCGAACCCATTACCTCTGAGTCCCAAGCCCTTACTCTATCCACTAGGCCAATGCTCATGTCCGAAGTTGCATGCATCCCCCTTCTAGACTGTGAGCCCACTGTTGGGTAGGGACTGTCTCTATATGTTTCCAACTTGTGCTTCCCAAGCGCTTAATACAGTGCTCTGCACACAGTAAGCGCTCAATAAATACGATTGATTGATTGATTGATTGATTTAAAAAACCACTACTCATGACACCGCACGCAGATAGATGCTAGCCTCCAGAAGAACTTTCCCTAATACCTTAGTAGTGTCCTATCCAAACGTGCAGGGAAAGAATGCATTGTGGCAGAATTGTACATCATTCCTTGTCAGTCAGTTAGTAAATGGTAATTATTGGAGAGGCAGCATAGTCTAGTGGAAGGCCCCCGGACTGGATGTGATGTGACCTTGGGTAAGTTCTTAACTTCTTTGAGCCTCAGTTTCTTCATTTGTTAAATGGGATGAAACACCTATCCTCCCTTTTAGACTGTGAGCCCCAGTGGGGACAAGGACTGTGTCTGACCTGATTATCTTGTGCGCAGACTAGGCCCAGAGGAAGTACTTAAGAAATATCATCATTATTGTATAATTCTAACCTCTGGTAGGCACATTTGTGGTAAGGATGGCTGTTAGGCTGATGCAATCTTTGGAAGTTAGTCAGAGAAGGCCTCTTGGAGGAAATGACTTTCCAGATTATAAATTCCACTAGACTGTAAACTCCTCAAGGGCAGGGCTGGTGTCTGTTACCTCTGTGGAGAAGGAGCATGACCTAGTGGAAAGAGCACGGGCCCGGGAGTCAAAGGCCCTGGGTTCTAATTGTGGCTCTGCCACTTGTCTGCTGTGTGACCTTGGACAAGTCACTTTATTTCTCCGTACCTCATCTGCCGAAAGGGGATTCGATACCTGTTCTCTACTTAGACTGTGAGCCCCATGTGGGACCTGATGATATTGTATCTACCTCAGCACTTAGAGTAAACACTTAAAAAATACTATAATTATTATTATCGTTATATAGGATTTATACTTCCCAAGTGCTTAGTACAGTGCTCTGCACACAGTAAGTGCTCAGTAAATACGATTGAATGAATGAATATGAGACTCTCTCAAGTGCTCAATTAAAAACTGTTGGCTAATTGATAGGTTTGAAAGTGGTCTGGTGGATTATGATTTTATTACTAGTAGTCCTAGTACTATTTCTAGTAGTAGTATTGTTGTGGCACTTATGGTAGCGGCTCCCCGATCTGGGTTCTAATCCCGCTCTGCCACTTGTCTGCTGTGTGACCTTGGGCGAGTCACTTCACTTCCCCGGGCCTCAGTTAAGTCACCTGTAAAATGGAGATTAAGACTGTACGCCCCATGTGGGACAGGAACTCTGTCCCACCTGATTACCTTGTATCTACCCCAACACTTAGTACAGTGTCTGGCACATAGTAAGCGCTTAGAAATACCATCATTATTATTATTAGCAGTAGTATCTGCAAAATGGGGATTCAAAACCTTGGCTTCCTCCTACTTAGACCGTGAGCCCCATTTGGGACCTGATTATCTTGTATATACCCCAGCACTTAGTACACTGTTGACACATAATCAGCACTTAATTATTATTAGTAGTAATAGTAGTATTATTGTACTCTCCCAAGCACTTAGTATAGTGCTTTCCACACAGTAAGCACTCAACAAGTACAATTGATTGGTTGGTCGATCATAATTAACTCCACGGCCGTGACCCAAGCGAACAGGTTGTGTTCTGTCTTCCAGCAGACAAGAAGGGGGCCACAAATGTTCAGTCACAGATGTGAACAAACCAGAATTTCTCTGCCCAGGGAGGGGGAAGGGATTTCAGAGGAGGAGGTGAGCAGTTAGACGTCCCGCTGGAATAAGTGAGACTGTTCCCTCCCTTGGGCTGTGAAGCTATGATGCATCGGTGACATTTGAAGAGCGAAGGGACAGACGGCATTTGGACGCAACCCAGTTTTTGAAATGCCATCAATGGATGAGTCGTGTTTGCGAGGGAAAGGAAGCCGGAACGCCCCCCCTTCCCCCGTCACCTCACAAAGGGAAACAATTCTCTCTCCTACAGCCAGTTCCCAGGGGCTTTCAGCTGGCACATTGAACCGTGGGAGGGGCGCCTACCAGGCTTAATAATAATAATAATAATATCATTTGTTAAACACTTACTATATCAATCAATCAATCAATCAATCGTATTTATGGAGTGCTTACTGTGTGCAGAGCACTGTACTAAGCGCTTGGAAAGTACAAGTTGGCAACATATAGAGACGGTCCCTACCCAACAGTGGGCTCACAGTCTAGAAGGGAGAGACAGAGAACAAAACCAAACATATTAACAAAATAAAATAAATAGAATAGATATGTACAAGTAAAATAAATAAATAAATAAAGTAATAAATATGTACAAACATATATACATATATACAGGTGTATATATATATATATATACACACACATATATACATATATACAGGTGTATATATATATACACATATATACATATATACAGGTGTATATATATATATATACACATATATACTATATGTGAAGCACTGTTCTAAGCACTGGCGTAGATACAAGGTAATCAGGTGGGACCCAGTCCCTGTCCCACATGGGGCTCACAGTCTTAATCCCCATTTTACAGGTGAGGTAACTGAGGCACAGAGAAGTGAAGTGACTTGCCCAAGGTCACACAGCAGACATCTGGCAGAGCCGGGATTAGAACCCATATTCTCTGACTCTTTCCACTAGGCCACGCAGCTTCTCCAGATGTCCCTTGCTTTTCCAGATTAGTTAGCCAGTTATGGTGTTGACTCAGTGCTTACTATGGGCCAAGCATTGTGCTGAGCGCTGGGGGAGATACCCGGTAATCAAATCGGGCACAGTCACTGTCCCTCATGGGGCTTGCATCTCCCCCTCTAGACGGTAAGCTCAGTGTGGGAAGAGAACGTACCTACCAACTCTGTTATATTGTCCTCTCCCAAGCACTTAATACAGTGCTCTGCACACAGTAAATGCTCAATAAATATCATTGATTGATTGCCGCTTAGAAGGTCAGGAGAGTAGGGATATTATCCTCATTTTAAAGATGAGGAAACAGAGGTCCTGAGATGTTTAGGGACTTGCCCTGGGTCACCCAGAAGACCAGTGGCAGAGCTGGAATCAGAACCCAGGTCCCCGTGGTCCTTCCGCTAAGCCATGTTGCTGCTTCTCGCCGCCGACTCCCGGACCGCCTAGACTCGGGGAGAATTTTAATGAGCGACTCCGAAATTACGGGTGGCCTGGGGACAAGGGGTCAGGAGAGGGGGCAAGTCCGGTAACGGCAGGCTCCCCCCAATCAATCAATCAATCAATCGTATTTATTGAGCGCTTACTATGTGCAGAGCACTGTACTAAGCGCTTGGAAAGTACAAATTGGCATCACATAGAGACAGTCCCTACCCGATAGTGGGCTCACAGTCTAAAAGGGGGAGACAGAGAACAGAACCAAACATACCAACAAAATAAAATAAGTAGGATAGAAATGTACAAGTAAAATAAATAAATAAATAAATAAACAGAGTAATAAATATGTACAACCATAACAACCCCCACTCACCTCTCACTTGACTTTTCGGTTTCGTGTCTCCCCCTCCCCAGGTGACGTGCTGTACGAGCTGCTGCAGCACATCCTGAAACAGAGGAAAACCAGGATGCTGTTCTCCCCGTTCTTCCACCCCGGCAACTCTATCCACACGCAGCCCGAGGTCATGGTACCCCAGAACCACGAGCTCGGTACAGCACGGGGCCGGGGCGGGGGGGAGGGTGGGAGATCCGGCGCCGTGTTGCCAGTCCTCCCATGGGGCTCGCCGTTCCCTCTTGCAGTGGGTTGAACCGGGGCAGTTGGGGGGTGAGGTGGTGCCCCTGGGACGAGCCCACTGTTGGGTAGGGACTGTCTCTATATGTTGCCAACTTGGACTTCCCAAGTGCTTAGTACAGTGCTCTGCACACAGTAAGCGCTCAATAAATACGATTGATTGAATGAATGGTCAGTCAGTAAAGAAGAAGTAGCGTGGCTCAGTGGAAAGAGCCCAGGCTTTGGAGTCAGAATCCCGGCTGTGCCACATGTCTGCTGTGTCACCTTGGGCAAGTCACTTAACTTCTCCGAGCCTCGGTTACCTCATCTGTAAAATGGGGATTAAGATTGTGAGCCCCACGTGGGACAACCTGATCACCTAATATCCTCCCCAGCGCTTAGTACAGTGCTTTGCACGTAGTAAGCGCTTAACAAATGCCATTATTATTATTATTAAATAGGGGCACTGACCCTCTCCTACTGAGGGACCCCTATCTTGGGGTGCTGCCTCTGTCCCATGGGGGCCCCGAGCTTCCTGACCCTGAGTCCCAGGCTGGTGTTTAGCCCCGGACTCTTGCTGCGGCCCAGGGCTCGGTTTCCGGCTGGGGGCCAGGGGCCGAGGGTGGCCAGGGGAGCACCAGCTGGGCATGGCCGTTAGGAAGACCCCGGGTGGGAGCCTTGAAGTCTGGGGCCCATCGCAGCCTCGGGCACGGCCAAACAGGCATGGCCACTCGGCCTGGAGAAGAGAGCTTGTGGTTAGACCAGAAGGAAGGACCAGTGAGAGGGAGAGGAAGAGAGGGAGGAAGGGAGTGTGTGTATATGAGCGCACTCACAAGCACATGTGAATTGGTGTTCCTGCGGGTGTACATGTGAGAGCCTGTAAATTCGTGTTTACGAGAGTGTGTTTGCTGATGTGAGCGAATGGTCAGGGTATCAATCAATCAATCAGTCGTATTTATTGAGCGCTTACTGTGTGCAGAGCACTGTACTAAGCACCTGGGCAGTACTTGTGTGTTTGTGGGAGCATGTCATATATGCACATGGAGGCTTGTGCCCGTGTGTTGGTGTTGGAGGGGTGGCAGTTGTGTATTATGGAAGAAGAGTTTTCCTGGCATTTTCTTTCAGTTCCCTCCCTAAAGGCCAGCGGGCTCTAGAAACTGAGTTTTTGTGACTCCTCAACCTCAGTTAGTCAATCGTTTTCCTTCATTATTTATTTATTATTTATTATTTATTAATCACCGCCAATAAAGGGTTGCTTTGTGGCAGACAATTTTAAAATGTCTGTTAATTAATGGTTGGCAAAAAAAGCACCCCACCCTGTACCAGATCATCTCAGCTGCTCGTATCAGGAAAAACTGCCTTCAGGTGGCCTGGCCGGCCTGGCAGCTTGGCTGAGTGGATAGAGCACAGGCCTGGGAGCTGAAAGGACCTGGGTTCTAATCCCACATCCTCCACTTGTCTGTTGTGTGACCTTGGGTAAGTCATTTCACTTCTCTTTGCTTCAGTCCCCTCATCTGTAAAATGGGGATTAAGACTGTGAGCTTCATGTGGGACAAACTGATCACCTTGTATCCCCCCAGCGCTTAGAACAGTGATTTGCACATAGTAAGCGCTTAACAAATGCCATTATTATTATTATTTCACTTCTCTTTGCCGCAGTTCCCTCATCTGTAAAATGGGGATTAAGACTGTGAGCTCCATATGGGACAGGGACTGTGTCCAACCTGATTAACTTGTATGTACCCCAGTGCTTAGAAGAGTGCTTGGCACATAGCCAGGACTGGAAAGCCAGCACCCGGCCACCCGGGGCTGAGGTCACGTCATCCGTCCGTGGGCCACGAGCTTTCGGGAAGCGGGAACCGGCTTCCTTCAGCCCATCTCACTAGCCTTCACTTCCCAGAGACAGAGGAACTTTGCTTCTTGTTTGGGAGTGGGTTGGGGGTCACAAGCTCCAGAACAGCCCGCTCCTGCTCCGGGCCTTCCTGGGAAACAGCCATTCCGGGGGGCAACCTTTAAGCCGGCCAGAGGCCAAGAGGAGGGAGTGACAGTGAGGGCACTGGGACCAGTGAAATTGGTGCCTGGGATCCCCACCCCTTCCTCTTCTCTTCATTGAGAGAGAGAGAGTGTGTGTGTATGTGAGCACGTGTGTGCTTGTAGGGGTTTGAGGAGAGCCTGGAGTTTTTCCATGGGCAGTTGTGAGCTCTGAGTGTGGCTCCTCAGCTTCGCAGAGGCCCCTTCCCATCCACCAGGGTTTTGAAGAGGGGCAGCAGTCTCCTCCCCTAAAGGCTTCCTGTTCTCCTCACCTGGGGCATTGAGCCAGAGAGAGGCGGCTGACATTTGATGCCCGTTTGGCTGGAAGGAAACCCTTTGCTCTCCGTTGGAAATTTCCTTTCAGAAATCCGTCGGCCTTGGGTCAGCCAGCGGGTGTTGACGGAGCTCAGCGGGGGCCGGGTGAAGGGAGCTGGGTGCGGGGGGCTAGGCAGCTCTTTGTCCAGGAGGCTGTGTTTATTCAGAATATATCCAGCGCCTTTATTTACTTCTGGGCTTCAGACGTGGGTGGAGTTACTCTCCCTCCATCCTAGTCCCAGCCTGGATCCTGTTCAGAGAGGATCCAGGGAGGAGGGAGCCGGAGAGGATCACCCATCCTGGGCCTTTCTGGTGGAGGAGGGAGGGCTGATTGGAACCACCGGAATGAGGGTCTTCTCCCCTGACCCTACACTGTCTCCATCCCTGCCCCATGCTCCCCGGGAAGGTACCAGCTTCCCTGTGGAGTCTCCCCAGTGCTGGATGTAAGCCAGGATGGGAATCATGGGAGACAGTGCTCTGTACACAGTAAGCGCTCAATAAATACAATTAAATGAAATTAAATGAAATGGCCTAGTAGATAGAACACAGGCCTGAAAATCAGAAGGCTCTGGTTTGTAGTCCCGGCTCTGTCACTTGTCTGCTGTGTTACCTTGGACAAGTCACTTCACTTCTCTGGACCTCAGTTAACCTCATCTGTAAAGTGGGGTTTGAGACTGTGAGCCCAACATGAGGCAGGGACTGTGTCCAACCTAATTTGCTTGTATCCACCCCAGTGCTTAGTACAGTGCATGGCACATAGTAAGTGCTTAACAAATACCATCATTATTATTATTATTATCATTCCACTGGGCAAACTGCCTAACGCCCAGGGTGTTATCCTGCGGATCCTGGTGGGAAGAGGGGGTGCCTGAAGCCATTGCCCACCTTCAGCGGCCCCCTCCTCTCTTGGCCAGCCCCCGCTGCCCTATCGGAGCCCAAGGCCTGACCTGCCCCTCCCTGTTCGTGGATGGGCCCCAATTTTCCGGGTGGCACAAGGCGGATGCAGCCACCTCGATCCCAGGCTGGGAGCAGGGAAGGGGACTTCCCAAGGCCCCCCCCGCCACACTGTTGTCCCAGTTAAGATCCAGTAGGGCCACGCTGGGGCCGTCAGCTCCCTGAGTGGGCTCTGCAGAAAATCAGTCACTTGAGGTGCATGGCCTCACCCAGCGTGGTTTGCCAGAGATCAGGGGTGGCGAAGACCCGGGTGGGGGGAAGATTTTCCGGGACTTGATGTTGGTGCCGTCCCCCCGCCCCTCCAAGCAGGAAAGTTCCCCTTCCTCTAGGGACTTCCCACATTTCCCTCCAGTGGCCCGGAGCGGGCCCCGCCCCCTCCTCAAAACCAGGCACATCACAGAGGGCCCACAGAGAGACATCAGACCAGTCCAGGCCCAGCCGCTTCCTCTCGGACCCTGGAAAGTCCGGAAACGGCTCCCGGCTTTGATGCTCGGAGGACGGGGGCGGGAAGGGGGCTTTAACCCTGCTAGCGCCCAGGGCAGAGGTCGCCAACCTGCAGCTTGAATTGTCGGAATTAGAGGGAGCAGAATCAGTGAGTCAGTTGTATTTATTGAGCACTTACTCTGTGCAGAGTAAGTGCTCTTACTTTTAGACTGTGAGCCCACTGTTGGGTAGGGACTGTCTCTGTATGTTGCCAATTTGTACTTCCCAAGCGCTTAGCACAGTGCTCTGCACATAGTAAGCGCTCAATAAATACGATTGATTGATTGATTGATTGCAGAGCACTGTACTAAGTGCTTGGAAGAGGAAGTATAACAGTTGATAGACACCTTCCCTGCCCACAATAAGCTTACAGTCGAGAGTCTACAGTCAATTAATCAGTGATATTTATAGAGAAGCAGTGTGGCCTAGTTTATAGAATATGAGCCTGGGAATCAGAAGGACCTGGGTTCTAATCCCGGCTCCGCCACTTGTCTGCTGTGCGACCTTGGCAAGTTACTTCACTTCTCTGTGCCTGAGTTCCCTCATCTGTCAAATGGGGATGAAGACTGTGAGCCCACGTGGGACAACCTGATCACCTTGTATCCTCCCCAGCGCTTAGAACAGTGCTTTGCACATAGTAAGTGCTTTACAAATGCCATCATTGCAATTGCACTTAACAGATACCATAATTATTATTAAAATGGGGATTAAGACTGTGAACCCCTTGTGGAATAAGGATTGAGTCTTATATCTACCCCCAGTACTCAGTAAAGTGCCTGACACAGTAAGTGCTTAATTCATTCATTCGTTCAATCATATTTATTGAGCATTTACTGTGTGCAAAGCTGTGTACTAAGAGCTTGGGAGAGTACAGTATAACAATAGACACATTCCCGTGCCCTTAACAAAAGCCACTTAAAAAAAAAATGAGCCCAAGCCAGGCTTTCATTCGTTCATTCAGTTGTATTTATTGAGCACTTACTGTGTGCAGATCACTGTAAAAAAATGAGCCCAAGCCAGGCTTTCCTGGAATTAACTACCTAGCATCTTCAACTGCTTCTCATTAATGGCTTCTTTCCCTCTGACTTAAAACACACCCATGTGTCCCTCACCCTAAAAAAACCCATCTCTGGACCCTACAACACCCTACCCAAGCCCCTTTCCCTCCTCCCTTTCCTGCCCAGATTCTCCAGACATTTTCTCTATACTGTCTTTGCTTCCACTTGTGCCCCTCCAACTCCCTTCGTGACCCCCTGCAGTTCACTTTCCACCCCCTTCAATTTATTTCTTTTTAAATGGTATTAAGTGCTTATTGTGTTCCAGGCACTGTACTAAGTGCTGGGATAGATACAGCCTAATCAAGTTGGACAGAGTCCCCGCCCCAAGTGGGGTTCACTGTCTGAACTCCCATTATACAGATGGGGGAATGGAGGCACAGAGAAGTTGTGACGTGCCCAAGGTCACACAGCAGACATGTGGCGGAGCTGGGATTAGAACCCAGGTCCTCTAGACTTCCAGGCCTGTGCTTTTTCCAGTGGGCCACGCTGCTTCTCTCTTCTGAAACTTCTCTCTCCAATATCATCAGTGATCTTTTTTCTGCCAGATCAGTCGGGAGTCTACCCTATCCTAACGCCCATCAGCTGCGGGTCCCCTTCTCTTCGCAATCCGCACTCCCCCATTTGCGGATCTCATCCGCTCCCACTCCTTCAGCTCCCGCTTCTGTGCGGATGATCCCAAATCGACCTCACTAGCCCCGATCCTGCTCCTTCTTGGAAATTCCTCCTGCCTCTGGAACATCTCTGTGGGGACGTCTCGCGAGCCCCACAAACTCACCAGGTCCAAAACGAAACCATTAATCTATTTCTCTCCCTACACCTCTTCTAGACTGTGAGCCCGCTGTTTGGTAGGGACCGTCTCTATATGTTGCCAACTTGTACTTCCCAAGCGCTTAGTACAGTGCTCTGCACACAGTAAGTGCTTAATAAATATGATTGAATGAATGAATGAATATATTCAAGTATCTGTCTTCCCCAGCTAGGTTGTAAGCTCCATGAGGGCAGGGATGGCGTCTCCCGACTCTGTTGTACTCAGTCAAGCGTTCTGCACGCTCTAAGACCAGTGCTTAGTGCAGTGCTCTGCACACAGTACGCACTTAATAAATATTATTACAACTGCTACTACAAGAGAGGCACAGTAAACGCTATTGAATTGATCAATCATATTTATTGAGCACTTATAGTGTGCAGAGCATTATACTACGCATTTTAGGGAGTACAATGTGACAGAGTCGGAAGAAACAATCCCTGCCTACAACAAGCTTACAGTCTAGAGGGGAGGGCAGACATTTATATAAATAAAAGTCGATTGATGAAAGCAACAGCCCCTTGAACTTGTAGGGCGCTTTGATTTTTTTGAAATCACATTATCCTTACATCATTACTATTATTACCTTATTACTTATTATTATTACTTATTACTATTTACTTATTACCTTATTACCTATTACTATTATTTTAGACTGTGAGCCCACTGTTGGGTAGGGACTGTCTCTACATGTTGCCAACTTGTACTTCCCAAGCGCTTAGTACAGTGCTGTGCACACAGTAAGCGCTCAATCAATACGATTGATTGATTGATTATTGCCGTTATGTTTTTTACTGTCATTATCCCCCCCTCCATTTCCCAAGTGGAGAAACGGAGGCCCGCAGAGGTCCAGTGGCTTGCCTAAGGCCTACCCCCCCAAACCTGTGCCCTCTTCCCCTCCCCTGAGCCCCCGCATCCCGAGTCGCCGATAACCAGCGGGTCCCTCTCCCCTCTTCCCCCAGATAACTGCCTCCAGCGGGCCTCGAGACCTCCAGTGGAAAGCGTCCAGCACAACCCTCCCACCATCGAACTGTTGCACCGCTCCCGGTCCCCCGTCACGACCAACCACCGGCCGTCTCCGGACCCCGACCAGCGGCCCCTCCGGTCCCCCCTGGACAACATGATCCGCCGCCTCTCCCCGGCCGAGCGGGTCTCTGGCCCGCGGCTCCACCAGGAGGGCGCCCACCAGGAGCCCTACCCCCTGTGCGTGTCTCCCATGGAGAACAATCACTGCCCGCCCACTTCGGAGGGGCCCGCCAAGCCGTCCAGCCCGCGCCCGGAGAGCGCCCGCGTCATTCAGCTCATGCCCAGTCCCATCATGCACCCGCTGATACTGAACCCCCGACACTCGGTGGATTTCAAACAGTCGCGCCTGGCCGAGGACGGGCTGCACCGTGAGGGGAAGCCCATCAACCTGTCCCACCGGGAGGACCTGGCCTACGTCAACCACATCATGGTGTCCGTCTCCCCACCGGAGGACCACGCCGTGCCCATCGGGCGGATAGCAGGTGGGTGCCATCCCCGGAGGGGAAGTGCCCAGAGGGGCAGGTTGCCAGTGCGGAGTCGAGCGGAAGGTCCCAGGAGAGCTTCGAATCGTTCCCCCAATAGCTGGGGAAGGCTGAACCGAACAGTCTGTTTCCTCAGGCCCGGCAGGGCTGAGGATGCCTGGGAAGGGAGAAGCATGGGGCCACAGTCGTCTCAGGGAGAGCCGGGATGGGATCCTTAGAGGGCTGTTGGTCCCTCATCCTCAACCAGGGCTGACTCTGGGTGCTGTCGGGTGGATCCCCGGAGAGTGGCTGCCGGATGGGACATCAGGGCCGGAGCGGGGAGGTGAGGGTGGCAGGACCCCCAGAGAGCTGCAGGCAGGATATCGGGACAGGAGCAGGTGGGATGTCGGGGCCGGAGGGAGGAGGTGAGGGGTGGCCGGGCCCCCGGAGAATGGCTGCCGGGTGGGATTTCGGGGCTGGTGAGGGGCTGCCGGACAGGTCGTCGGGGCCGGAACTAAGAGGCGAAGGGCGACCGGGCCCCCGGAGAGCTGCTGCTGGGTGGGATGTTGGGAACAGAGCCGGGAAGTGAGGGGCATCCGGGCTCCCAGAGAGCTGCTGTCGGGCAGGACGTCGTGGCCGGACTGGGGAGGTGAGAGGTCGCTGGGATGCCGGCCATGTGGATGCCTAGAGACTCCAGTCCCCATCCCGCTCACTGCTCCACCCTGGGCCCGCTCTCCTGGGGTGGAGCCCAGGGTGGCCCAGGGGGCTCGGGGGTTGAGGAGGGTGGATAAGTCTCTGGAGCCGACAAGTACTTTTTCTGGGGATAACTCAGTGGCCAATCGACTACTAAGTTCTCTCTGTTCGTAACAGTTTCATAGTGGTATTTACTAGGGTGCTTGTTAAATCCCTACTAGGTGCCAGGAACTTTGCTAAGTGCTGGTGTATAATAATAGTAATAACAATGATAATAATCGTGTTAAGTGCCTGTTATGTGCCAAGCATTGTACTAAGCGCTGGGGTAGTTACATGATAATCAGGTTGGGCACAGTCCCTGTCCCAAATGGGACTCCCAGTCTAAGATGGAGGGAGAACAGGTATCGAATTTCTGTTTTACAGATGAGGAAAGTGAGGCCCTGAGAAGTTGAGTGACTTGTCAGAGGTCACACAACAGGCAAGTGGCAGAGCCAGGATTAGAACTCAGGCCCTCCAACTCCAAGGCCCATGCTCTTTCAACTAGACCACACTTCTTCTCTGGCTTAGATACTCAAATCAGACACAGTCCCTCCCCTCAACACCCAGAGCTTAGTATAGTTCCTGGAACATAGTAAGCACTTAACAAATACCGTAATTATTATTATTAAAGGGCTCACACTCTTGGGAGGAAGGACGAGTAGGGATCTTCTCCCCATTTTATAGATGAGGAAACTGAGGCCCCAAGAGGGAAGGCCAATGGCAGAGCTGGGATTAGAACCCAGGTTTCCTTACTCCCAGCCCCGTGCACTTTCCACTAGACAACACTGCCTCCTCCGTGTTTTCAGTGAAGCCTCCTCACTGCTGCTTTGCATGCGATAAGTAGAGCGTTTTGTGTGGGGAGGGAGTGCTTCCAATCTCGCTGCCACCTATTCGAAAACCGCCAAGCAGGCCTGAAGGAGTCCTCCGGCCTGGTCAGGGCATCTTTAAGGAATGGCCCAGTAATCCGGGCAACCTGGAGCAACAGAGTGAGAAGGGACAAGAAACGGAGGTGGCAGTCCCAGCCTGAGGATGGGCCTGGGATATAGGATTTGCCCTTCTCTCCGTGTCCTGTTTACCTGGTTCCCGAAAAGAGCGGGCGAGTTATTCCGGTTTCCATTGCGCAGGATGATCAAGCGTGTCAGAGGGGGAGGAGCAGGAGGAGAGGAGGAGGAAGAAGGGAGAAGAGGAGAGGAGGAGAGGGAGGATGAAAAGGAGGAGGAACAGGAAGAGAAGGAAAGGCTAGGGGAAGGAGGAAGTCCAAATGTTTCGCAGATCGAGGGGCCCCTGCTTTCTGAGTCGGTCTGGGGTTTTTCCACTCCTTGGGAAGTCGCTCCCGAGCGTTCTTGCCCTTTATCCGCGTCCTGCTGTGGGCACCGGTCCAGTGGAAAGAGTATGACTCTGGGAATCAGGACACCTGGGTTCTAGGCCCAGCTAGGCCAGGAAGGGAATGCCTAATTTTATAATGGTATTTGTTAAGCACTTACTAAGTGCAAAGCGCTGTTTTAAGCGCTGGGGAGGTTACAAGGTGATCAGGTTGTCCCATGTGGGGCTCACAGTTTTAATCCCCATTTTACAGATGAGGGAACTGAGGCACAGAGAATCAATCGTATTTATTGAGTGCTTACTGTGTGCAGAGCACCGTACTAAGCACTTGGGAAGTACAAGTTGGCAACATATAGAGACAGTCCCTACCCAACAGTGGGCTCACAGTCTAAAAGTTAAGTGACTTAGCCAAAGTCACACAACTGGCAATTGGCGGAGCCGGGATTTGAACCCATGACCTCTGACTCCAAAGCCCGGGCTCTTTCCACTGAGCCACGCTGCTTCTCTAATTGATAGCAATAATCAAGTAGGTGCCCAATCCAATGCCCCACGCTGGGGTAGATACGCTACAGTCAGGCCAAACAACTGGGCCGTCAGTAGGGAAGACTTCTGCCCAAAGAAGAAGCAGGCGGGGCATTCCGCGGGGCGGACGGGCCCGGCCGGAATCCTGGAGCCGGTCTGGGACCAGGAGGCTCCAGGAAGTAGTGGTGGGTGGCAGAAATGACTTTTCCCCGGTCCTGAATTCGGGCTGGCCTTGAGCTCAGTTTGGGCGGAGATATGAGGGAAATCCAATCGGGACCCACCCCCGGCCCCCCGGGAACTCTATTTCCTGGTGGGGAGGGGACAGACCCCCAGCAGAAGAAGACAGCGGCCGTTCAGCAGCACCCCCATAGCCCAGCATGCTAACAATAATAATAATAATTGCGGCGTTTGTTAAGCTCTTACTATACGTTGGTCACTGTACTTGGGCAAGTCACTTAATTTCTCTGAGCCTCAGTTACCTCATCTGTAAAATGGGGATTAAGACTGTGAACCCCACATGGGACAACCTGATCACTTTGTATCCCGCCCCCCCAGCGCTTAGAACAGTGCTTTGCACATAGTAAGCGCTTAACAAATGCCAACATTGTTATTATTGTTGTTACTAAGCTCTGGGGTGGATATAAGCAAATGGGGATGGACACAGTCCCTGTCCCACATGGGGCTCACAGTCTTAATCCCCATTTTCCAGATGAGGTCACTGAGGTACAGAGAAGTGATGTGACTTGTCCAAGGTCTCACAGCAGACAAATGGCAGAGCCGGGATTAGAACCCAGGTCCTTCTGACTCCCAATGCCCTCCCTCCTCACATCTGCCAAGCTAGCTCTCTTCCTCCCTTCAAAGCTCACCTCCTCCAGGAGGCCTTCCCAGACTGAGCCCCCTCCTTCCTCTCCCCTTCCTCCTCCTCCTCCCCATCCCCCCAGCCTTACCTCCTTCCCCTCCCCACAGCCCCTTGTGTATATGTATATATGTTTGTATGGATTTATTACTCTATTTGTACATATTTATTCTATTTATTTTATTTTGTTAATATGTTTTGTCTTGTTGTCTGTCTCCCCCTTCTAGACTGTTGGGTAGGGACCGTCTCTATATGTTGCCAACTTGTACTTCCCAAGCACGCAGTCCAGTGCTCTGCACACAGTAAGCGCTCAATAAATACGATTGAATGAATGAATGAATGAGTGAATATTGCCATGATGCACAATAAATATTCCGCCGAGCTCCGAAGAACCCAATTCATTCATTCATTCATTCAATCATATTTATTGAGCGCTTACTGTGTGCAGAGCACTGTACTAAGCGCTTGGGAAGTACAAGTTGGCAACATATAGAGACAGTCCCAACCCAATGTGTGGTCGCCCTGGCCCCCCGGGCCCTCTGCCCCTGGGCAAGGCGTGGGGGCCCCACAGCTGGACAACAGAGTAGATGATACGGGTTGCGATGCCCTGGGCGAAGACTGGAACGGAGGGAGCCCCTGGGCACCTTGGCTCAGTGGAAAGAGTGTGGGCTTGGGAGTCAGAGGTCATGGGTTCGAATTCCGCCTCCCCCATATGTCTGCTGTGTGACCTTGGGCAAGTCACTTCACTTCTCTGTGCCTCAGTTCCCTCACCTGTAAAATGGGGATTAAGACTGTGAGCCCCACATGGGACAACCTCATCTCCTTGTGTTCCCCCCAGCGCTTAGAACAGTGCCTTGCACATAGTAAGCGCTTAACAAATACCAACATTATTATTTATTATCCTCCTTTACCCACCCACTGCATTCTCTGCACGAGAACCCGGCCCCGGGGCCAACCTGCAGGATGAGAGAAGAGCCAAGAGACAGAGGCCGGGGACTCCGGCCGGGCATGGGAAACAGGTGTCCCCGGCCCCCGGGTGAAGAGGGCTGGCATCCGCTGACTTCCTTGGCCGCTCCCGGACCTGAGCAAACAGCCGGGGGCCGGGAGGCCGGGGGCCGGGGGCCGAGGAGCCGCGTGAGGCTACAGCTCTTCGTTTGTTTAATCCCCGTTTGAGCCCGGCCCAATCTGAGACTGCCATTCCCAAAGCTGGCATCGTTTCCCACCTGATGGGCACAGGGGACTTCCTCTGCCCCCGCGGCCGGGGTTGCCAATTTGTACTTCCCAAGCGCTTAGTACAGTGCTCTGCACATAGTAAGCGCTCAATAAATACAATTGATTGATTGATTGATTGATTGAGAAGGGAAGAGCATCTTAATAATAATCACGGTGCTTGTTAAGCGCTTACTTTGTGCCAAGCACTGTTGTAAGCGCTTGGGTAGGTACAAGTTAGGTTGGACCCAGCCCCTGTCCCACACTCACACTCTTAATCCCCAGAAGCAGCGTGGCTCAGTGGAAAGAGCCCGGGCTTTGGAGTCAGAGGTCACGGGTTCAAATCCCGGCTCCGCCAATTGTCAGCTGTGTGACTTTGTGTGACAGTCTCAATCCCCATTTTACAGATGGGGTACCTGAGGCCCAGAGAAGTGAGGCGACTTGCCCAGAGTCACCCAGCCCCTTCCTTCCTCTCCCCGCCCCCGTCCCCCTCTCCATCCCCCCCATCTTACCTCCTTCCCTTCCCCACAGCACCTGTATATATGTATATATGTTTGTACATATTTATTACTCTATTTATTTTACTTGTACATATCTATTCTATTTATTTTATTTTGTTAGTATGTTTGGTTTTGTTCTCTGTCTCCCCCTTTTAGGCTGTGAGCCCACTGTTGGGTAGGGACCGTCTCTATATGTTGCCAATTTGTACTTCTCAAGCGCTTAGTACAGTGCTCTGCACATAGTAAGCGCTCAATAAATACGATTGGTGATGATGATGAAGTGGCGGAGCTGGGATCAGAACCCAGGTCCTTCTGACTCCCAGTCGTGGGCTCTATACGATTGAATGAATGAATGATTAAATACTATTGAAAGAAAGAATGAATGAATGAATGAATGAATGAATGAATATTGCCCCGATGCACAGTAAATAGTCTGCCGAGCTCCGAAGAACCCAATTCATTCATTCATTCAGTCAGTCGTATTTCTTGAGCGCTTACTGTGTGCAGAGCACTGTACTAAGCGCTTGGGAAGTACAAGTTGGCAACATATAGAGACGGTCCCAACCCAATGTGTGGTCTCCCATGCCGTGCTGGCCGTGCTGCTTCTGTTCCAGGCCTTGGTTGATGCCCCTAGAGATTTTTCCCGGTGTTCCCAGCTGATTCCATTTCCTGCCGCTCTCGTTTAGTTGTTTAATATCAGACGCTTCGGTGCTCCCCACCCCGGACCGGGGGGACTCACCTCATTCCTGCTTTGGGCGGCCCTCACCGGTTTGGCCAGTCGGACTGATTTAGGTCGCTCACAACAGAGCCCCGGGGCAGCCGGCTTCTCCCGACGGTCCCCGTCCAACCCGCCACCGTGCTGGGAGGCAGTGTGGCCTAGTGGCGAGAGCCCGGGGCCCGAAGACAGGAGACCCAGGTTCCAGACCCGCTGACCTGCTGTGTGGCCGTGGGCAAGCGTGGCTTCGCATTCATTCATTCAATCGTGTCTCTATATGTTGCCAATTTGGACTTCCCAAGCACTTAGTACAGTGCTCTGCACACAGTAAGCGCTCAATAAATACGATTGATGATGATGATTGAGCGCTTACTATGTGCAAAGCACCGTTCTTAGCGCTGGGGGGGATACAAGGGGATCAGGTTGTCCCATGTGGGGCTCCCAGTCTTAATCCCCATTTTGCAGAGGAGGTAACTGAGGCCCAGAGAAGTGAAGTGACTCGCCCGAAGTCACGCGGCTGACAATTGGCAGAGCCGGGATTCGAACCCATGACCTCTGACTCCAAAGCCCGGGCTCTTCCCACTGAGCCGCGCCGCTTCTCTAGATTGAGATAGATAGAGCACAGGCGTGAGAATCAGAAGGAACTGGGTTCTAATCCCAGCAACGGCACTTGTCTGCTCTGTGAGTTTGGGCAAGGCTTTTGATTTCCCTGAGCCTCAGTTACCTCATCTGTAAAATGGGGATTGAGAGCGTGAGTTCCATGTGGGATAGGCACTGTGACCAATCAATCAATCAATCAATCATATTTATTGAGCGCTTACTGTGTGCAGAGCACTGTACTAAGCGCTTGGGAAGTACAAGTTGGCAACATAATCTGATTCCAGTCCTTAGAACAGTGCTTGACACAGAGTAAGTGCTTAGAGAAGCAGCGTGGCTCAATGGAAAGAGCCCGGGCTTGGGAGTCAGAGGTCATGGGTTCAAATCTTGACTCCGCCACTTGTCAGCTGTGTGACTTTGGGCAAGTCACTTCACTTCTCTATGCCTCAGTTCCCTCATCTGTAAAATGGGGATTAAGACTGTGAGCCCCCTGTGGGACAACCTGATCACCTTGTAACCTCCCCAGCGCTTAGAACAGTGCTTTGCACATAGTAAGCGCTTAATAAATGCCAACATTATTATTATTATTATCCACTGTGCCTCAGTTCCCTCATCTGTAAAATGGGGATAAAGACTGTGAGCCCCCCGTGGGACAACCTGATCACCTTGTAACCTCCCCAGCACTTAGAACAGTGCTTTGCACATAGTAAGCACTTAATAAATGCCATTGTTTTTATTGTTATTATTATTATCACATACCATCATTATTACTTAATCTCTCTCTCGGCCTGTTTCCTCCTCTGTAAAATGGGACTGCCACGTGCTCTCCTCTCCTATGGACTGTGAGCCCTGGTGTGACAGAGATGGCATTTGATCTCATTATGTGATATCTCATCCCAGTGCTTGGCACACAGTAAGTGCTTGATAAATATAATAATATTTATTTATTATTCTGAACCAGAAAACTCCAACTTCCTTCCCTGCCCCTCAGAGCCCGTTTCAGGAACTCAGGTTACCTTTCTTACACACTCTCCTGGGTTGCGGCTGACTTCCTCTTGGATCAATTCCCCTTTTAGACTGTGAGCCCACTGTTGGGTAGGGACTGTCTCTATATGTTGCCAACTTGGACTTCCCAAGCGCTTAGTACAGTGCTCTGCACACAGTAAACGCTCAATAAATACGATTGATGACGATGATGATGATTCCCCTTGTTAGGAGCTCCCAAAGGCAGCGTGGCTAGTGGAAGGACCGAAGGGCTCTGGGAGTCAGGAGACCTGGGTTCTAATCCGGGCTTGGGCACTTTCCAGCTCTGTGTCCTTGGGCAAATTACTTCACTTTTGTTTCCTCATCTGTAAAATGAGAACAAGATGCCCATCCTCCCCCCCATTTAAGACCGTGAGCCCCGTGTTGGACAGGGACTGTATTTGACCTGATTATCTTGTATCTCCTCCGGTGCTCAGTACACTGCGTGGCACGTAGTAAGCACTTAACAAATGTCATAATTGTTGATATTATTCATGCTCTTTCTGCAGCAGAAGAAGCACCTTGGTCTGGAGTTCCCATTCATTCCCAGCGTGGCTCAGTGGAAAGAGCCCGGGCTTTAGAGTCAGAGGTCATGGGTTCAAACCGCGGCTCCGCCAACTGTCAGCTGTGTGACTTTGGGCAAGTCACTTAACTTCTCTGGGCCTCAGTTACCTCGTCTGTAAAATGGGGATTACAACTGTGAGCCCCCTGTGGGACAACCTGATCACCTTGTGACCTCCCCAGCGCTTAGAACAGTGCTTTGCACATAGTAAGCGCTTAACAAATACCATCATTATTATTATTATTCCCATAAAACCTAGAGAATCAGCATGGCCTATTGGATAGAACACGGGCCTGAGAGTCAGAGGACCTGGGTTCTAATCCCAGCTCTGCCACTTGTCCGCTGTGTGACCTTGGACAAGTCACCTAACTTTTCTGTGCCTCAATTACCTCATCTGTAAAATGGGGATTAAAACTGTTAGCCCATGTGGGACTTGGACTGTATCCATCGTGGTTAGCTTGTGTCTACCCCAGTGCTTAGTACAGTACCTGGCTCAGAGTAAGTGCTTAACAAAGACCATTAAAAAAAACCTTCTGTGCCTCAGTCACATCATTTGTAAAATGGGGATTAAAATTGTGAGACTCATATGGGATACGGGACAGGGACTGGTCTCTGTGGCGCGATCGGTTAGCTCGTTCGGCTGTTAATAATAATAATAATAATAATGATAGCATTTATTAAGTGCCTACTATGTGCAAAGCACTGTTCTAAGCACTGGGGAGGTTACAAGGTGATCAGGTTGTCCCAAGGCGGACAACCGAAAGCTTGGTGGCTCAAGCCGACCCAGGGACGGTGTCTTTATTGTTAGTGTCAGGATGGCCGAGTGGTCTAAGGCACCAGACTCAAGTTAATACTTCCCTTAGTTGGGACTTCTGGTCTCCGAGTGGAGGCGTGGGTTCGAATCCCACTTCTGAAACTTCCTTTTCCCTTCTAGACTGCGAGCCCACTGTTGGGTAGGGACCGTCTCTATGTGTTGCCAACTTGGACTTCCCAAGCACTTAGTACAGTGCCCTGCACACAGTAAGCACTCAATCAATACGATTGAATGAATGAATGATGATCTTCTACTTACCCCAGTGCTTAGTGCTCAGTGCTGGGACTGTCTCTATATGTTGCCAACTTGTACTTTCCAAGCGCTTAGTACCGTGCTCTGCACACAGTAAGCGCTCAATAAATACGATTGATTGATTGATTGATTAGTACAGTACCTGGCTCAGAGTAAGTGTTTAACAAATACCTTTTTTCAAAAAAACCCTCCCAGAAGCAGCCGCAAGGTCAGAGCCGGGTCAGAGGCCTCCAGGCAGAGTCTCTCCACTGCGACAGGTTAAGTTCATCCTGGGACAGTTCCGGGATGCTAAATGCCAGCTCCGCTCCTGCTGCTGCCACTTTAGGTGCCAAGGCCGGGACAGGGAGCGTCGATGCCCGGAATGACCCGGGCGATGTCCTGTTCTGGCACTGACCCCCCCAGTCTTAGAGTTCTTGCCACAGATGCCAGGACCAAGGCCTAGCCAGCCTACTGGGCAACCCCAGCCTGGAGCGGGAACCCTGTGCCCACCTCAGTTGCCCTTAATTCATTAATTAATGATGGCATTTGTTAAGCGCTTCCTATGTGCACAGCACTGTTCAAATAATAATAATAATAATAATGATGATGGCATTTATTAAGCGCTTACTATGTGCAAAGCACTGTTCTAAGCGCCGGGTGGGGGCCGGGTACAAGGTGATCAGGTCGTCCCCCATGGGGCTCACAGTCGTCATCCCCATTTTACAGATGAGGGAACTGAGACTCCGAGAAGTTAAGTGACTTGCCCAAGGTCAAACAGCAGACAAGTGGCGGAGCCAGGATTCGAACCCATGACCTCTGACTCCAAAGCCCGGGCTCTTTCCACTGAGCCACGCGCTGGGGGGATATAACGTGATCAGGTTGTCCCACGTGGGGCTCCCAGTCAATCCCCATTTTACAGATGAGGTAACTGAGGCTCAGAGAAGTTAAGTGACTTGCCCAAGGTCACACAGCAGACGTGTGGCGGAGCTGGGATTCGAACCCATGACCTCTGACTTCAAAGCCCGGGCTCTTTCCACTGAGCCACTCTTTCCTTGCAACTCCTGGGACATGCCTGGGCCTCAGGGGGTGGAGGAGACTTTTCTCAGGGCTGCCAGGAGGGTAAGCTACCCTTCGATTTCCAGCCTACTTCATGGGCACCATGGTCTCATGAGGCCGATGCAGGATGGCAGTGTGGCAGGAGATGGAAGAACAGAGAGACCAGCAGCTCCCTGAGGGCAAGAATCCCATCTTCTAATAATAATAATAATAATGGTATTTGTTATGCACTTACTAGGCTACCAGGCCTTCCCAGACTGAGCCTCCTCTTTCCTCTCTCCCTCCTCCCCCTCCCCATCCCCCCCGCCTTACCTCCTTCCCCTCCCCACAGCACCTGTATATATGTTTGTACGGATTTATTACTCTATTTATTGATTTATTTTGTTTGTACATAGTTACTATTCTATTTATTTTATTTTGTTAATATGTTTTGTTTTGTTGTCTGTCTCCCCCTTCTAGACTGTGAGCCCGCTGTTGGGTAGGGACCGTCTCTATATGTTGCCAACTTGTACTTCCCAAGCGCTTAGGACAGTGCTCTTCACACAGTAAGCGCTCAATAAATACGATTGAATGAATGAATGAATGAATATGTGCCGGGCACTGTACTAAGCCCTGGGGCGGATACAAGCAAATCAAGTTGGACACAGTCCCTGTCCCATGTGGGGCACACAGTCTCAATTCCTCAGTTGAGGGAACTGAGGCCCAGTGACCTCTGCATGGCTCTGGGGCCTCTGTCATTCATTCATTCAATCGTATTTATTGAGCGCTTACTGTGTGCAGAGCACTGTACTAAGCGCTTCGGAAGTACAAGTGGGCAACATCTAGAGACGGTCCCTACCCAGCAGCGGGCTCGCAGTCTAGAAGGGGGAGACAGACAAGGAAACAAAACATGGAGACAGCCGGCACCTGACAGGGATGGAAGCAAGCCACTTACCACCACCAGAACTCAACCCGGGGCCCCCTCTGACTGGTCTCTCCCTTGCCTCGTTTCTCCCGCAGACTGCAGGCTGCTGTGGGATTACGTCTATCAGCTGCTCTCCGACAGCCGGTACGAGAACTTCATCCGGTGGGAAGACAAGGAATCCAAGATATTCCGGATAGTGGACCCCAACGGGCTGGCACGGCTCTGGGGAAACCACAAGGTAAAGGGTGCGGAGTGGGCGTTGGGCTCCATGGCCTCTCCCCAGGGTGGGACGCTGGCTTCTCTCTCTCCTCTTCCCCCCCCCGCCAACGCTGAGATCGCGGCCAAGGGGACCACCTGGCCTGATGTGCCCCATCTGTGGCTCAGTGGAACGAGCCCGGGCTTGGGAGCCGGAGGTCATGGGTTCAGATCCCGCCTCGGCCAATTGTTAGCTTTGTGACTTTGGGCAAGTCACTTCACTTCTCTGGGCCTCAGTTACCTCATCTGTAAAATGGGGATGGAGACCGTGAGCCCCAAGTGGTACAACTTGATCACCTTGTATCCTCCCCAGCGCTTAGAACCGTGCTTTGCACATAGCGCTTAACAAATGCCATCGTTATTATACCTTTTCTTCCCCCGGCTCACTCCCTTCTGAGCTCCAGAAAACACTTCCTTTGGAGTTTCTGCCTGGCAAGGTGACACGTGAGTGACCCTTCCTGCTGGGGTGGGATCCCATTTTCCCACCAGATCATTGCTGAGACATGTAGTCCCCGTAACACTAGACACTTCCCATGAGATATTGGCAGGATTCCCCCTTCTAGGCTGTGAGCCCACTGTTGGGTAGGGACTGGCTCTATATGTTGCCAACTTGTACTTCCCAAGCGCTTAGTACAGTGCTCTGCACACAGTAAGCGCTCAATAAATATGATTGATTGACTCCATGTCCCACTTGGGGACATAGAAGCCCCTTCCCTCCCTCAAGAACCCCCAGCCCAGAGGATTAAAGCTGGGCAGGGGAGCCGGCTGGGCCAGTGAGTGACCTCGGTGGCTTCCCGATTTGGCTGGGACTCTGCGAGTATTAGGCGCTTCAGTTTCAGTACCGAGACCCCCTTTGCCCCCCACTCCCACCCAGGGGCCCCTGGGGAACTTGCCAGGTTTCATGGGGTCTGATCTGATGCTCTTCTACCTGCCCCAGTGCTTGGCTCAGAGCGAGCACTTACTGAGCGCCTGTTAACAATGATGCACTGCACCCAGTCAACCCCTCTGTAGCATTTATTTAGCACTGTGAGCCGGCTGTTGGGTAGGGACCGTCTCTATATGTTGCCAACTTGTACTTGCCAAGCGCTAAGTACAGTAAGCGCTCAATAAATATGATTTAATGAATATGTGCCAGGCACTGTACTAAGCCCTGGGGTGGATACAAGCAAATCAAGTCTTTCCACTGAGCCACTCTTTCCTTGCAACTCCTGGGACATGCCTGGTCCTCAGGGGGTGGAGGAAACTCCGCCACTTGTCAGCTGTGTGACTTTGGGGGAAGGCTGAGGCCCTCCAACCCGCTCTCCACGCCCAGGCTCCCCACTGCAGGTGGGAGAGTACGATCCAAGTAAAAGACACCCATTCCCTGCCCTCGAGGAGCTTCCCATCTAGAGGAAAGACGCAGACCCAAAATGATTTACAGAAAGGAAGAAAAGGCCTGGGAAAGTGGCTAAGAAGCCAGAATCATTTTCCCTGCCCATGGTCTAACAGGGAGCTCGTTCTTCTCTTCACCTTTGCTCCAACAGAACAGAACCAACATGACCTATGAGAAAATGTCCAGAGCTTTGCGCCACTACTACAAACTCAACATCATCAGGAAGGAGCCGGGACAGAGACTCCTGTTCAGGTAGTGTTTCTTCTCTCCTCTTGCCGGCGGGGTGGGCTCGGTCGTTCGGAAGGGGGTAAGGAGCGAGGGAGGGCATAGCTCTGGTACCGCTTCTCTACTGCCCCGAAGTCTGCAGGGGTAGAGAGGGGGCACATCTGGCCTCCAGAAGTCTCCGTCGTCCCCCCCCACCCCTTGCAGGCCTGGTTTGACCCCTCTCCCTGCATCATCCCTGGCCCATGTGGCAGCTTCCACCATCGGCCCCCCTTCTCTATATGTTGCCAACTTGTACTTCCCAAGCGCTTAGTACAGTGCTCTGCACACAGTAATCGCTCAATGAATATGAATGATTGATTATAAAGGGAGAGTGGTCAGGTGAGAAGTGTCACATGACCGAGGTCAGCCCCTAGCCCCCAAGGGCCAGGCCTGTGGGGATGGGGAGGACAGGGAGTATTGTATAGGTACATTCTGGGGAAAATTTCCCTCTGGCCTCAAATGTGCATTTATCCATTATTTCAGTCGTATTTATTGTGTGCAAAGCACTTGGGAGAGTACAGTACAACAACAAACGGACACATTCCCTGCCCACACCGAGCATGAGGCCAGCCCAGCTACTGGGGCACAACGGACCACTAGTCCCACCCCTCAGTCCCTCCCCGGGCATTGAGAAGCAGCGTGGCTCAGTGGAAAGAGCCCGGGCTTGGGAGTCAAAGGTCATGGGTTCTAATCCCGGCTCCGCCACTTGTCAGCTGTGTGACTTTGGGCGAGTCACTTCAGTTCTCTGGGCCTCAGTTCCCTCATCTGGAAAATGGGGATTAAGACTGTGATCCCCACATGGGACAACTTGATCACCTTGTATCTCCCCCAGCGCTTAGAACAGTGCTTTGCACATAGTAAGCGCTTAACAAATGCCATCATTATTATTATTTTCCTGACATCCTCAAGTCCACCTGATGGGCCTAGCATTTTGGGCCTGTCCTCTGGGTAGAAGCTGTCAATCAGGCTGACTCCTGACCAATCAGGGCTTGATCTCATGGAGAGGTGACCCATCCTGGATGGCTCCAGCCTAACGCTTACTAGATCAACTCTCGCCATCACTTGCTGGGACAGGTGGGAGATGTATGAGGGTCATTTAAGGGGCAGACAGGTTGTGGAACATTTTTTCCACTATTCATTCATTCATTCAGTCAGTCGTATTTATTGAGCACTTACTGTGTGCAGAACATTGTACTAAACGCTTGGGAAGTACAGGTTGGCAACATATAGAGACGGTCCCTACCCAACAACGGGCTCACAGGCTAGAAGGGGGAGACAAACAACAAAACAAAACATGTGGACGTGAGTCAAGTCATCAGAATAAATAGAAATAAAGCTAGATGCACATCATTACCAAAATAAATAGAATAGTAAAAATGTACAAGTAAAATAAATAGAGTAATCAATCTGTACAAACATATATACAGGTGCTATGGGAAGGGGAAGGAGGTAGGGTGGGGGGGATGGGGAGGAGGAGAGGAAAAAGGGGGCTCAGTCTGGGAAGACCTCCTGGAAGAGGTGAGCTCTCAGTAGGGCTTTGAAGGGAGGAAGAGAGCTAGCTTGGTGGATGTGTGGAGGGAGGGCATTCCGGGCCAGGGGGAGGACGTGGGCCGGGGGTCGACGGTGGGACAGGCAAGAACAAGGTACAGTGAGGAGGTTAGTGGCAGAGGAGTGGAGGGTGCGGGCTGGGCTGGAGAAGGAGAGAAGGGAGGTGAGGTAGGAGGGGGAGAGGGGATGGACAGCCTTGAAGCCCAGAGTTAGGAGTTTTTGCTTGATGCGTAGGTTGACTGGCAGCCAGTGGAGATTTTTGAGGAGGGGAGTAACAAGCCCAGAACGTTTCTGCACAGAGATGATCCGGGCCAGTAATTTGGCCCCCACCAGAGGCTGGCCCCTATCTCCCTCCACCCCATCCCCAGCTCCACACAATAGTTTGCCCTCCCTCCTCCTGAAGGTGAATCCACGTTGACCTGCCCCACCCCTGGTCCGAGGCAGCTGTTATCGGGGACACCCAGGCTTAGTCAGCGTTCAGTCTCACCCCTAAGCACTCAGCCTCGGCGATTTGTCATTACGGCAGGAATCTGGACATTGAAAGTCTGCTGAAGATGCAGGAGTCTCTTCCCGCTCATGTCCCCGCACCTGTCCCCCTCACATCCAGTGGGCAGTGCATCGCTAAAAGTTAACAGGGGGACGTTCCCACCCATTAGATTGTCAACTCCTTGAGGGAAGGCATGGTATGTGTGACTTTTATAACATGTACCAAGGCTTAGTACAGTTCTCTGCATTAAGTAGATGCCCAGTAAACAGTATTAATTCATCAGCTGATTCTCCTCCCCCATTTCTCTTTCTCCTCTTCTGGATTTCTTCATCCTTCCTCCTCTACTAGATTTCGCCATCCTTCTTCCTCTTTGAGATTTCACCATCTTTCTCTTCCTCCTCTTTGAGACATTCATCCTTCTCTTCCTCCTGTTCTAGACATCATCATCCTTCTCTTCTTCCTCCTCTAGGCTTCATCATCATTCTCTTCTTCCTCCTCTAGACTTCTTCATCCATTTCCTCCTCTTCTAGACTTCATTACTCTCTTCCTCTTCTTCTAGACTTCCCGTTTCTTCTCTTCCTCTTTTAGACTTCTTCGTCCTCTTCCTTCTCTTTTAGACATCTTCCTTCTCTTTCTCCTCTTCTAGACTTCAATCACCCTTTTTCTCCATCTCTTAATCCTCTTTTTCCTCTTTTCCTCCCTCCTCCTCCTTCCCAAAGCCTTAACAGGCTTTCCCATCTCCTCACCTTCAGAGAAGCGGTGTGGACCAAGGGAAAGAGCACAGGACTGAAAATCAGCAGACTCAGTTTTTAATCCTGGCTCTGGCTCTTGTGTGGACCTTGGGCAAGTCACTTAACTTCTCTGAGCCTCAGTTACCTCATCTGTAAAATGGGGATTAAGACTGTGAACCCCACATGGGACAACCTGATCGCTTTGTATCCCCCCCAGTGCTTTGCACATAGTAAGCGCTTAACAAATGCCAACATTATTATTATTATTATTATTCTAGACTGTGAGTGCTTGGAAAGTACAGTTCGGCAGCAGATAGAGACCATCTCTGCCCAACAAGGGGGCTCACAGGCTGGAAGGGGGGGACAGGCCAATGTTAGTGGTAAATTAGGGGCAGGTGGGCATCTTGGCATCTCCCTCCAGGAAGCCCCAGTTGAGGCCCAGCTCCGGGTGTGAGGGTCTTCTCCAAGGAGCTCCTGAGGGCAGGTGGGTGGGTGGGTGGGATGGTGAGGGGCCACCAGAGTGATGAGGTTGGCGACAAGGAGGGGCTGGAGGGGTCGGGTGGAAGGGGGATGTGGGGGGGAATGAGGGTGGGTGGGTGGGATGGCGACAAGGAGGGGATGGAGGGGTCGGGTGGAATCAATCAATCAATCGTATTTATTGAGCGCTTGCTGTGTGCAGAGCACCGGACTAAGCGCTTGGGAAGTCCAAGTTGGCAACATCTAGAGCCGGTCCCTACCCAACAGTGGGCTCACAGTCTAGGAGGTCAAAGGTGACCTCTCAAAGGTCACCAATGACCTCCTGCTTGCCAAATCCAACGGCTCATACTCTGTCCTAATCCTCCTCGACCTCTCAGCTGCCTTTGACACTGTGGACCACCCCCCTTCTCCTCAACACGTTATCTGACCTTGGCTTCACAGACTCCGTCCTCTCCTGGTTCTCCTCTTATCTCTCCGGTCGTTCTTTCTCAGTCTCTTTTGCAGGCTCCTCCTCCCCCTCCCATCCTCTTACTGTGGGGGTTCCCCAAGGTTCAGTGCTTGGTCCCCTTCTGTTCTCAATATACACTCACTCCCTTGGTGACCTCATTCGCTCCCACGGCTTCAACTATCATCTCTACGCTGATGACACCCAGATCTACATCTCTGCCCCTGCTCTCTCCCCCTCCCTCCAGGCTCGCATCTCCTCCTGCCTTCAGGACATCTCCATCTGGATGTCCGCCCGCCACCTAAAGCTCAACATGTCGAAGACTGAGCTCCTTGTCTTCCCTCCCAAACCTTGTCCTCTCCCTGACTTTCCCATCTCTGTTGACGGCACTACCATCCTTCCCGTCTCACAAGCCCGCAACCTTGGTGTCATCCTCGACTCTGCTCTCTCATTCACCCCTCACATCCAAGCCGTCACCAAAACCTGCCGGTCTCAGCTCCGCAACATTGCCAAGATCCGCCCTTTCCTCTCCATCCAAACCGCTACCCTGCTCATTCAAGCTCTCATCCTATCCCGTCTGGACTACTGCACTAGCCTTCTCTCTGATCTCCCATCCTCGTGTCTCTCTCCACTTCAATCCATACTTCATGCTGCTGCCCGGATTATCTTTGTCCAGAAACGCTCTGGACATATCACTCCCCTCCTCAAAAACCTCCAATGGCTACCGATCAATCTGCGCATCAGGCAGAAACTCCTCCCCCTGGGCTTCAAGGCTGTCCATCCCCTCGCCCCCTCCTACCTCACCTCCCTTCTCTCCTTCTACTGCCCAGCCCGCACCCTCCGCTCCTCCACCACTAATCTCCTCACTGTACCTCGCTCTCGCCTGTCCCGCCATCGACCCCCGGCCCACGTCATCCCCCGGGCCTGGAATGCCCTCCCTCTGCCCATCCGCCAAGCTAGCTCTCTTCCTCCCTTCAAGGCCCTGCTGAGAGCTCACCTCCTCCAGGAGGCCTTCCCAGATTGAGCCCCTTCTTTCCTCTCCCCCTCGTCCCCCTCTCCATCCCCCCGCCTTACCGCCTTCCCCTCCCCACAGCACCTGTATATATGTATATATGGTTGTACATATTTATTACTCTGTTTATTTATTTATTTATTTATTTTACTTGTACATTTCTATCCTACTTATTTTATTTTGTTGGTATGTTTGGTTCTGTTCTCTGTCTCCCCCTTTTAGACTGTGAGCCCACTATCGGGTAGGGACTGTCTCTATGTGATGCCAATTTGTACTTCCCAAGCGCTTAGTACAGTGCTCTGCACATAGTAAGCGCTCAATAAATACGATTGATTGATTGATTGATTAACAATAATAACTGTGGTATTGGTTAAGTACTAACTATATGCGAAGCACTGTGTTAAGCACTAACAGGTAGATGCAAGACAATCAGGTCTCACATGGGGCTCAGAGTCTGTCAGAGGGAGAACGGGTACTGAATTTCCATTCTGCAGATGAGGAAGGTGAGGCCTGGAAACGTTAAGTGATTTTTCCAAGGTCACACAGCAGGAAAGTGGTGGAGTCAGGATTAGAACCCAGGTCCTCTGATTCCCAGGTCTGGGCTCTTTCCGGTAGGCCACACTGCTTCTCTGTGCCTCAGTTTCCTCATCTCTAAAATTATGATAAGTATCCGTTCTCCCTCTCCTATAGACTGTGAGTCCCATGTAGGGACAAGACAAGGGATATTGTCTGATCTAATTATCTTGTACCAACCCCAGTGTTTAGAGTGGGGGGGGGGGGGGGGGGGGGCTGTGGTATTTGTTAAGCGCTTACTATGTGCCAGGCACTGTACTAAGCTGTAGGTTAGATACAAGCTAATAGGGATGGACGCCGACCATGTCCTACATGGGGCTCACAGTTTTCATTCCCGTTTTACAGATGGGGGAACTGAGGCCCAGAGAAGTGAAGTGACTTGCCCAAGGTCACATAGCAGCAGCGTGCCAGCGTGGCTCAGTGGAAAGAGCACGGGCTTGGGAATCAGAGGTCATGGGTTCAAATCCCAGCTCCGCAAATTGTCAGCTGTGTGACTTTGGGCAAGTCACTTAACTTCTCTGTGCTTCAGTTATCTCATCTGTAGAATGGAGATTAAGACTGTGAGCCCCCCGTGGGACAACCTGATCACCTTGTAACCTCCCCATCATCATCATCATCATCATCAATCGTATTTATTGAGCGCTTACTATGTGCAGAGCACTGTACTAAGCGCTTGGGAAGTACAAATTGGCAACATATAGAGACAGTCCCTACCCACCAGTGGGCTCACAGTCTAAAAGGGGGAGACAGAGAACAAAACCAAACATACTAACAAAATAAAATAAATAGAATAGATATGTACAAGTAAAATAAATAAATAAATAGAGTAATAAATATGTACAAACATATATGCATATATACAGGTGCTGTGGGGAAGGGAAGGAGGTAAGAAGGGGGGGATGGAGAGGGGGACGAGGGGGAGAGGAAGGAAGGGGCTCGGTCTGGGAAAGCCTCCCCGGTGCTTAGAACAGTGCTTTGCACATAGTAAGCACTTAATAAATGCCATAATTATTATTATTATTATAGCTGACAAGTGGTAGAGCATTAGAACCCAGGTCAGTGCTCTGTCCACTAGGCCACACTGTTCTTAGCCCAGCACTTGGCACATAGTGAGCACATAATGCCACAATTGTCATGATCATGGCTAGTTTTAGAAAACGTCCTCTCGGGCGAGTGTTCTGCAGAGGATGAGGCACCCCGGAGCCGAAGTGGGCGGCGGGAGAGGATGAGGTTCGGGGGACACTGACAGTTTCTCCTCTCCCCCGGCCTCTCTCCTCCCGGCTCCAGGTTCATGAAAACGCCGGACGAGATTATGAGTGGCCGGACGGACCGCCTGGAGCACCTGGAGTCCCAGGAGCTGGACGAACAGATCTACCAGGAAGATGAGTGCTGAACGGAGCAACACGCCCCCGCCGCGGGGGCCAGTGGGGAAACACAACACCCGACTGGGTGGCCGTGGGCGCCGGCCGGATTGGGGGCGGGGGGCAGGAAGCCACGGGACCACGGAGGAGGGTTTTCGCGCCGATCAGGCGGGGCCCCAGAGCACCTTAAACAGGACCACCTGGCCCAGGCGGGTCAGCCCCTCTCTCGCCCCTCCCTGGCCCTTCGACCCCTGAACCCCCGACCCCAGATATCACGTCCTTTGTGGGGTTGGCTTTGGGTTGGTTTTTTGTTTTGTTTTGTTTTTTATCAACACCCAGCTTGCCTTTTCCTGCCTCAGAGAGGGAGAGGCTGCCTCCCCGGGGCAGTGTTTGAATGATGGTTTCCTGGCGGGGCAAGAAGAGGGGCAGCCCCCTGGTCTCTGTGTTCGCTCGAGGGCCCCGAGGAGACCCCACTGACAGAGGAAAGCAGCAAGTGTGAAGAGGGAGCCCGTGTATCACTGTGTCCCCTCGTCTCACCCTGTTTCACCCTTTGGACTCGCCTCCCCCGTTCTCCCTCTCTGTCACCTAGGCCAGCGGGGAGAGAAATGCCTTTGACCTTGGGGTAGCCACATGGCGGTCTCTGGTTGCCCCAGCTGACCCTCCAGCCAGCCCGATGAGGCCATCCTGACCCACCCCCACCCAGCTTAAATCGTGGCCATGTCCCCGGACGAGCCGGAGAAGGGATCCAGAGCGGCACCGTTTGTCCAATCAGTTGATCAATCAGTGGTATTTATTGAGCTCCAATCATGTGCAGAGCACTGTACTAAGCGCTTGGGAAAATACAGTACAATAGAGGTGGTAGACACGCTCCCTGCCCACAGAGAGCTTACAGGTGGAACGTCCAATGTGCCTGCCCCTGTCCTGGTACTTCCTCCCCCTGCAGCCTCCCTCCCCCAAATCCATATCCAGAAAAGGGGCCTTGGGGAAAACACCAGGATCTGCCCCGGACAGACCACCGTTGGCCCGACTTGCCGTCGGGACCCTCAGACGTCTTCCCGTCCCCCGCCCCGCTCACCACAGAGAAGCCCCCCCCACGCCCTAGGAATCCCGACCTTGCAGCGGTGATTAGGAAGGCTTGTGCCCATTTCCCAGGGGGGAAGGCTGAGGCCCTCCAACCCGCTCTCCACGCCCAGGCTCCCCTCTGCAGGTTCCTTCCTCCAGCCCAAGGAGGAGGCCAAGCGACGAGCGATTCCAAGCCAGAGACGCTTCCCGTGAGCCACCCGGCCCGCTGACTCTCCCGAAAAGAAACGTCCCACCCCGTGGGGGGTAGGGGCTCAGCCGCCCCCTCCTCCCGAAGGAATTCTGGGAAGACCGATCCATAAGGACGTGGGTCCCCTCCCCACCCCCCTCCCGCCCGCCGCCGCCTGCGTCAACACTAACCCACAGCGGGGTCCCCGGGGACCTTCCTGGAGGGTTTCTTCCTGTGACCGTGGCCACCAGGCCAGAATGAGTTTAGAATTCTCTTTCCTTTTTTAAGTTCTAATCTGTTGTTGTTTTTGAGGTGTGGGGTTTATAAGGGACTGAATCGAATGAATGTAACAAAAAAAAAAAAAGCCTATTCTCAGGGCCAGTGAGTTGCAAATAATTTTTAAAGAAAAGCCTGTAATTACATCATCTCAATAAATTGTTTTTATAGAACGGCATGGTGGGGGACTCCGTTTGTCCCCGGGCAGAGCGGGGCAGGACCCCTCCCCCCCGCCACCAGGGGCCTCCCAGGCCACTCCAGCCGTGAGCCAGTGGTGGTCGTATTTTTGAACCGGTGGTGGTCTCAGTGGTAAGGTAAGTGAGAAGCAGAGTGACTCAGTGGAAAGATCCCGGGCTTTGGAGTCAGAGGTCATGGGTTCAAATCCCGACTCCGCCACTTGTCAGCTGTGTGACTTTGGGCAAGTCACTACTACTTTCTGGGCCTCAGTTACCTCATCTGTAAAATGGGGATGAAGCCTGTGAGCCCCCCGTGGGACAACCTGATCATCTTGTAACCTCCCCAGCACTTAGGACAGTGCTTTGCACATAGTAAGCGCTTAATAAATGCCATCACTATTAAGTCCGGATCTAAGGGGACAATGGTGAGTGAAAGCAATTGGATCTCGTACCCTGGGTAACCCTCTGCCACAAGTCTGCTGTGTGACCTTGGGCAAGTCACTTCACTTCTCTGTGCCTCAGTGACCTTATCTGTAAAATGCAGAATAAGAGCGTGATCCCCATGTGGGACAGGAACTGTGTCCAACCTGATTACCCTGTACTTACTCCAGTACTTACAACAGTGCTTGGTGCATAGTAAGCACTTAACAAGTACTATCATTATTGTTGTTATTATTATTAGAGAAGGAAAAAAAAACCCCAGAAAATCCCTCCTAACACATGTTCCAGGCAGTCTGCATTGTGTGGCCCTTTGTCTGATGTAGACCAGAAACAGAACAGAAATAACGGGTCGCCAGGCTTCCATTTAGATCCCAGCGAGAAAATGGCTCCCATGCCCTCATTTTCTCCACCTCCTCTTGTTACTCCCTTTCTACCCCCGTCTCCCTAGCAATTCTCTCTCTCCTTCCTTCCCCCGACCTTGCAGCCTCTTTCCCTCCCATCATGCCGGTGTGAGCATTAGACTGCAAGCTCCTTGAGGGCAGGGAGCTTGTGTCTTGACACTATCGTACTCTTCCAGGCAGCTAATACAGGGCCCTGCCCTGAGGAGAGCTGAGTTAATGCTGTTGGACGAGTTGAGGTGTGGGTCTCTCATTTCCTCCTCCCCGGTGCCGGGGAGGGGAAGAGGGGGTGGGAGCCACCCAATGAGCCACTCCACTTCCCAGCAGGCCTAGGCTGATATCAGTGCTCCCGGGAGCACTCCCAGTTCCCAAGGGGGCTGTCCCTCCCGAGGTAGCTCAGCCCACCTCTCCAGGGGCTGGGGTGGCGGGGAGGGGAGTGGCAACAAGATGGTGGTACATGGGTGTTTGCGGGGTAGGGGGGGTTGGCTTGCACCTTTGACCTGGTTCAGGGTCTCACCACCCTGGATTCGCACCTTAACTGGGAAGTTCTTTGCTTCCCAAGATACCCATTCCTGTCCACAAACCTTAACACTGTTCAGCAGGTTCAATTTTTACTTTTTGAGGGCCGGTCTACCTCCATGCAGTAGCGGGTCAAATTCCCAGCATGCCGAACCACCGAGAGGTGCTTCCAGGGTGGGGGTCGGGGGGCATCACTCAGAGGCAGGGGTAGTATAGGCCATAGGATGGTGGTTCCATTCCCTCCCTTTCCTTTAACCTGAAACACTTGCCCGTCCCGAGCCACCAGGCAGTTGGCCGGTATCTTTGGGGACAGGGCAACCCAGACTCTTTCCAAAGGGTTGGAATGGCAGAACTCCAGGAGAGCAGACCCAGGGGAGGAATGTGCTAGGGAAGAGGGAAAAAGGTTTTTATTCCAAGCACTGCTTTTTTGTCGTCTCGGCCCAGAGCTGGGGCAAACTCAAGCCCCATGGGGATGCTGGGAAAAGAGCTGTGGGACTCTCCATCTGGTGATGTGATTGAGCGCTTCCCAAAGTGCACCAGAGCCCGGGGTTCAGAGGGCTTTGGAAGAAACCAGCTGGGTCTCAGAATGTGGGAATACAATCCAGAGGCCAGAGATGCCAGCCCCATTCTTCCTCCCAGAAACCGAGTCCCAGGGAAGCTGACTGCATCGCCCATAAATGGGGCTTCGTTTGAGGTCGTTTCCACGTCTACCCTTCCAGGAGACCCCCTTTTTTAGGGTACTTGTTAAGCATTTACTATGGGCTAGGCACTGTACTAAGCGCTGGGGTAAATACAAGTTAATCAGGTTGGACACGGTCCAAGTTCATTCGAGGACACGGCCTCGGCGCCGAGATTAGCGATTCCCACGTGGGTAGAGAGTTGGGGGACAGGCAAGCTAACGCTCAGATCGGGCACAGTCCCAATCCCTCCCGGGGCTCACAGTCCAAGAAGTAAGGAGGGCAGGGATCTCCCTGCATTTTACAGAAGAGGAAGCTGAGGTCCAGAGAGGATAAGTGATCTGCCTACAGTCACACAGCAGGCCGGGGGCAGAGCTGCCTCATAGCCATGTTCCCTCTGCAGCGTGGTGCCAAATCCACCTCAGATTCCCGGTTTCCCCAGAGTTGGGGCCAGGGGTGGGGGTCTCAGGTGTGACATCCAGAGCAGGACAGTCATTTGGGGGGCTTGGAACAAATAATACTAATAATAATGGCATTTGTTAAGCACTTACTATGTGCAAAGCACTGTTCTAAGTGCAGGGGGGATACAAGGTGATCAGGTTGTCCCATGTGGGGCTCACAGTCTTCATCCCCATTTTACAGATGAGGGAACTGAGGCCCAAAGAATAATAATAATAATAATGATGGTGGTATTTGTTAAGTGCTTACAATGTGCAGAGCACTGTTCTAAGTGCTGGGAGGATACAAGGTGATCAGGTAGTCCCATGGGGGGCTCACAGTCTTCATCCTCATTTTACAGATGAGGGAACTGAGGCCCAGAGAAGTGAAGTGACTCGCCCAAAGTCACCCAGCTGACAAGTGGCGGAGCCGGGATTAGAACCCACGACCTCTGACTCCCAAGCCCGGGCTCCTTCCACTGAGCCACGCTGCTTCTCCGGACGGGACCTGCTCGCCCCTGCAGGTGTCCCACCCTTAGACCGTGTCACCGGAGCCATTTCCAGGGGTGATTTGTTCCCACGGGGCTCCTCGGGGGTCAGTGGTGTCGGGGGGAGCCCCTCTTAGGACAGCTGCCCCAATTACCCTGCCCCTTGGGGCCAGCCTGGGTGAGGAAATCCTTTCCCACAACTGCCAGGCTCCTGGGAGGAACTGGAGTCCCGCAGCCGGCAAGGGGGCTCAGGGAGAGAGGGGAAGAGGGACAGTTGGCTGCACTTGGGACAGCTGGAATAACTGAAGCCGGAGAACTGGCTCCTCGTGGACGATGGTCTGCCCCAGAGCCGCTTTGGGGGGGTTCTGGGAGACAAAGAGGGCGATGCCAGGAAGCCTCACCTTCCCCACAGACCACTGGGCCATGTTTGGCCCTGTGAATCAATGAGGCCTTTGTGTACTTCAAGGGACACGGCGGGATTGTGTTCAGCAGCAGTTTAGAGCGCACAGTATTACCCTAGGCCCTGGGGCAGGAGGGGGGAAAGGGGTTGGAAAGACAAGGCCTGCCTTTCTTTGCCTGGAATTTCGAATCCAGTAAATAGTGTAGGGGTGGAGGCTCTGGGGCAGGGGGAAGGGGAGGGAAGGGAGGAGAGTGTGTATGTGTGTGTGTGTGGCTTTCTCACTCCTCACCCTGGCTCCTGCCAAGGTTGCCCATCTCTGGGGCAGCCTGGATCAAGGTGTTCTGAGGCGCTGTGTGTTTGAAATCGCGGGATTCTGCTGCCAAGGCAAACAGATGCCAGGGTCCGTGAGGGGCCATCGCCCTGTGGCAGAAGAAAGGGCTATTCAAAAGCTCACACGTATCTTGGAGAGATCACCCCGACTGAATTCGAGAAGGCCGGGGAGTTGGAGGATTGGCCTCCAAGGGAGGGAAAAGTCTCCTTGCCCCGGGGTGGGGAGGGAGAGAGGGGGATTTTCGGGGTGGGGGGACGTTGGGGGAAGGGACAAGGACCTGGGGCATTTTGGAACCACAGTTCACCAAAAGGCTTGGCAAAGGGTTTGAGCCAAAAAAAAAAAAAAAAAGGAAACAAAAGAAGGAAAAGAAAAAAAAGGCAAAGAATCCTGTTTGCTACATCAAAGGTACTAGAAAGTTGGAAACTTATCTGGGAAAAATTCCACCACCATTCTGAGGCATGTAGCTTAGTGGGAAAAGGAGGAAGAAGGGGAGGAGGGAGAGGAGGAAGACCATGAGGAGGAGGAGGAGGAATGGCAGTTACTGAGAGTTGAAGCTATGCCCATCTAAACACAGCTATGCTGGTGGAACAGGTGAGGAGAATGAGAGGCGGCACGAAACCCAAACAACTACTGAACGGTGAGCTGAAACTGGAAGAATGAAAGCAAGAAGGGTAGAAGAAACATATTAAGGGTAAGTAAAACCGTGCTTAAGACGATGCTACATCCTGGCTGAAAACTGTCAGTGATAGAATAGCGTGGCATACCATTGCCCCCAAACAGCGTCTCTTTTTCATTCATTCACTCATTCAATCATATTTATTGAGCTCTTACTGTATGCAGAGCACTGTACTAAGCGCTTGGGAGTCAAGCAATAGCTCCATAGGGACGGAGAGACCATTGAAAGAACAGACGGAAATCAAGAGATCTGAGCTCTAGTTGCAGCTCTGCCTTTGTCCTGCTGTGTGACCTAGGGCAAGTCTCTTAACCTCTCTGGGCCTAAGGATCTTTATCAGTAAAATGGGGGGTCAGGTATTGTGACTATGTTGCAGGGACTGGGTCCAATATGACAACTTTGCGTCTATCTCAGGGCTTAGCACATAGTCAGAGCTTGCTAAATGTCATCTTTATTGTTCTTATTCTTATTACTATCATCACCACTAGATATTTCCTTTGGTCCAATTCATGGCCAGCCCAGAGTGCTTCTCAGATAGCTTCTTTCATTCATTTATTCATTCAATTGTATTTATTGAGCGCTACTCTGTGCAGAGCACCGGACTAAGCGCTTGGCAGAGTGCACTACAATAATAAACAGACACATTCCCTTCCCACAACGAGCTTACAGTCTAGGGGCTTAGAACAGTGTTTTGCACATAATAAGCACTTAACAAACACCATCATTATTATTATTAGGGATTGAGCGGACAGTCTAGGGGAGCTGGGTAAATGCCCACACTGGCCTTGGCTAGTCCCAGACCCTGGGAAGCTGGGACCAGCCTAGGTTGGGTAAGGACCTTCTCTATGTGTTGCCAACTTGTACTTCCCAAGTGCTTAGTACAGTGCTCTGCACACAGTAAGCGCTCAATAAATATGATTGAATAAATGAATGAATGACCCCCGGGTCCCTGGCACCTGCCAGCGAAGCCCCCTGGGCGATGTGGGTTGCCCAAACCACCCTCAAACCCTCCCACCCCCCCCGCACCCAGGCCAATCAAAGCAACGGGCCGGGCTGGGTCTCTGGGCTCCATAGAGAAGCAGCGTGGCTCAGTGGAAAGAGCCCGGGCTTGGGAGTCAGAGGTCTTGAGTTCAAATCCCAGCTCTGCCACTTGTCAGCTGTGTGACTTTGGGCCAGTCACTTCACTTCCCTGGGCCTCAGTTACCTCATCTGTAAAATGGGGATGAAGACAGTGGGCCCCCCGTGGGACACCCTGATCGCCTTGTAACCTCCCCAGCGCTTAGAACAGTGCTCTGCACATAGTAAGTGCTTAATAAATGCCATTATTATTATTATTATTATTATTATTATTATCTGGCCCCAGAAGTCCTGGCTCTGCCGGGCAAAATCCTGCCTCTGCCACCCCTGCAAGGAGGTGATGTGGGCTGGTTTTGGCCGCCGAGCCAGGCTGGAGGGGCTGGTGGGGGGTAGTGAGGCTGGGGAGCAGCCAAGATGTCCCCCCCCCCCCCCCCCAGGTGGGGAGGTGGGGGGTTGGGAGAGAGCAAAGGACAGGTGGGAAGCAGAACTGTGGCATCCTCCCCGAGCCCTTTCTTCTTGGTATTTCCTGCCATCCACAGCCACACAGACAATTGCTCTCCCGCCCCCCTTCAAAGCTTTATTGAAGACCCCTCTCCTCCAAGAGGCCTTCCCTGACTAAGCCCTCCTTTCCTCTTCTCCCACTCCCTTCTGCCTTGCCCTGACTTGCTCCCTTTATTCCCAGCCCCACGGCACTTACGTCAATATCTGTCATTTATTTATTTAATGTCGGTCTCCTCCTCTGGACTGTCAGCTCGTTGTGGGCAGGGAATGTGTCTGTTTATGGTTACATTGTACTTTCCCAAACGCTTAGTACAGTGCTCTGCAAACAGTAAGTGCTCAATGAATATGATTGACGGACTGACAGATGCCCAATGGTGACCGGGCTCTCCAGTGAGCAGGATGTTGGACTGGGAACTTGGACCATACAGAAGAGGAGAAGCTGTGGTCCCTGCCCTCCGGGAGTTGATAGTCTATTAGAGAAGCAGCGTGGTTCAGTGGAAAGAGCCCGGGCTTTGGAGTCAGAGATCATGGGTTCAAATCCTGCCTCTGCCAATTGTCAGCTGTGTGACTTTGGGTAAGTCACTTCACTTCTCTGGGCCTCAGTAACCTCATCTGTAAAATGGGGATGAAGACTGTGAGCCCCCCGTGGGACAACCTGATCACCTTGTAACCTCCCCAGTGCTTAGAACAGTGCTTTGCATATAGTAAGTGCTTAATAAATGCCATCATTATTATTATTATAGTAGGGAAGACAAAATCACATAAAGTGCCAAACTTGCAATAGGAAGAAGAGCGATTATGTAAAAAAACAAAAAAAAAAATTGGCCTTGGGATAAAGAGATAGTACATGAATGCAGAGGTGGCTGATGAGGTGGCCTGACCAGGAAGGAGGAAAAGTATCAGGGAGGGCTTCCTGGAGGAGGTGGCTTGGAAGAATCCTGCCGGGGATGGGAGGAATAAGATTTGGCAGATTTAAGTAGGTAGGGTTTTTTTTTTTTTAATGGCATTTATTAAGCGCTTACTATGTGCAAAGCCCTGTTCTAAGCACTGGGGAGGTTACAAGGTGATCAGGTTGTCCCACGGCGGGCTCACAGTCTTCATTCCCATTTTACAGATGAGGGAACAGAGGCCCAGAGAAGTGAAATGACTTGTCCAAAGTCACACAGCTGACAAGTGGTGGAGCCGGGATTTGAACCCATGACCTCTGACTCCAAACCCCGGGCTCTTTTCCACTGAGCCATGCTGCTTCGGGCATTGGGAAAGGTGTGAGCCAGGGGTGGATTGGAGGAGGGTTTCGAACAGGTGATGGTTAGGAGGTTTGCACCAGAGGAGTGAGGAGCGTGAACCTCAAAAGAGGAAAAGAGGAAGCGGAAAGATAAGAAGAAGCGGCGGGTGGAAGGGCCAGAAGCCAACGGTCGGGAGTTTCCGTTGGATGTGAGAAGCAGAGGGGGCAACCCCAGGAGGTTTTGGTGGAGGGGGTTGAAGATGGAGCCAAAGCCCCCGACCCCACCACAGAAGTTGCCTGGTGGAAAGTGAATAATAATAATAATAATAATAATATCATTTATTAAGCACTTACTATGTGCAAAGCACTGTTCTAAGCGCTGGGGTTGTTAAAAGCAGCATGACAACCTGATCACCTTGTAACCTCCCCCACGCTTAGAACAGTGCTTTGCACATAGTAAGCGCTTAACAAATACCATTATTATTATTATTACAAGGTGATCAGGTTGTCCTATGTGAGGCTCACAGTCTTAATCCCCATTTTACAGATGAGGCAACTGAGGCCCAGAGAAGTGAAGTGACTTGCCCCAAGTCACACAGCTAAGTGGCAGAGGCGGCATTTGAACCCATAACCTCTGAGTCCAAAGCCTGCACTCCTTCCACTGAGCCATGCTGCTTCTCATGAACACACCATCTGAGTCACCGTCCTCAGTGCCTCTCCACCCTAGACCGGACCAGTCTCCCAGCCACCCTGACTCACCGGCCAGAATCCTTCTTTCCCACTGGAATGGACCCTCGGACGGAGGGTTGGGGTTTCTGGAATGTCTGCGGGAAGCGGGAGAGGCCCGGGAGGGAGAAGCTCTCAGGGGGAGAGAGCCTTGGGGTGGCCGGGGAGAACTGATGGGACGCCACCGCGCAGCTGGGCTTCCCGCAATCGTTCGGAGGCTGAGTGAAGGAACTTGGGAGGCACAGATCGGGGTGGAGGCTATGAAGTTCCCATGAACTTTGAGGTCCAGATCACTAACGCCTGGTAGATGACCTCTCAGACACCCGCAACATCAAGGGGCGGGCAGAGACGGGGGATGGAGAAAGGAAAGCTGCCCAGCATGGCCCGTGGAGATGGGATAGCTTTTTTGCAAGGTATTTGTTAAGTGCTTACTCTGTGCCAGGTACTGTACTAATCCTCATTTTACAGATGAGATCACTGAGGCACTGAAGGTTTCTTGGTTTTTTTTTAATGGTACTTAAGTTCTTACTATGTGTCAGGCACTGTACTAAGCGCTGGGGGAGAAACAAGCTAATCAGGTTGGACACAGTCCATGGCCCACGTGGGACTCACAGTCTTATTCTTCATTTTACAGGTGAGGTCACTGAGGGACAGAGAAGGTTTTTTTGGGTTTTTTTGTTTTGTTTTTAATGGCATTTAAGTGTTTACTATGTTCTGGGCATTATGCTAAGCACTGGGAGAGATACAAGCTAATCAGGTTGGACACAGTCCATGTCCCAAGATGGGGGTGCCGGGGGCTGGGGGGTGCTCACAGTCTTAATTCCATATTACAGATGAGGTCCCTGAGACAAAGAGAAGCGGGGTTTTTTTTGTTTTGTTTTGGGGTGTTTTGGGTTTTTTTTTTTTAAATAATGGTATTTGTTAAACACTACCTATGTGCCAGACACTGGACTAAGCACTAGGGTAGACACAAGATGATAAGTTGGACACAATCTATGCCCCACATGGGCTCACACTCTTAATTCCCATATTATTAGATGGAATCACTGAGGCCCAGAGAAGTGAAGTGACTTGCCCAAGGTCACACAGCAGACAGTGGCAGAGACAGGATTAGAACACAGGTCCTTCTGACCCCCAGGCCCATGGTCAATCCACTAGGCTATGTCACTTCTCGTGCTACGATCCCTGTCCTCAAAGCTCCTTGAGGGCAGGGATTGAATCTACTAACTCCATTGTCCTCTTCCAAGCACTTAGTACAGTGCTCTGCACAGGCAGCGCTCAATAATCTGTAAATCTAAGGAAGATTCTGCGTCCCAGCCAATAACACTGAGTGCTTCCTGTAAGTAGAGCACTGTATCAAGTGTGGGGACAGCACAAGGCCATGAAATAGACAATCCCTGCCCTCCAGGAGCTTACAATCTATCTTCATATTTGCTGAGCCAACTAGGGTTGGGGCTGGCTCTTCCCAAATGCAAAGCCATGCGCTCGCCCTCCTCGCTTTTCCCACAAAGCCCCATGGAAAACCGCTGAGGCACAAGCTGCCGGAGAGGACCATCGGCCTCCCCCGTCCCGCCGTCTGTCCCTTCCAGGTAACCAAAGCCAACCTCCACAGCTCCCGACCCCGTCCCATTCCCCGATGAAGACCGCCCGACTTCATCCAGGCCCAAGGGGGTGGGCAGCCTTTCCACCCTGAGATGGGGGTGAGGAGTCCTCCCCAGAGCCCAGGGGCGGGCCCGGGAGAATGGAATCTGGGGCCCTTTGTTGGATGAAGCGCTTTGTCTCCTGAATGGACCACTGCTTATTGGATTAGACACGGATGGAGCGGTTTCAGGGGAACTGCTTTGTGGACGGGGATTTAAATTCTTTCACTCTCCCCGGGGCCTGGCTGGCCACAGCCAGTGGCCTGGATTCTCGCCCAATTAGCGGGGCCCCGGGACAGTTTGGGGCTGGAAGGCCTCAAAGCTTGGTGTTACTTCCACAGACACCGAGGGCCGGAATCAACGGGCAGAGCCAATGTCCAACCCGGCCTAGCCCGGTTACCCCGCAGCTGGGCCCTATCCGGGCTCCGGCGTGGAAGGTGGAACTCCAGGGTCATTTTGTCCTTCCCTCAGCCTCCAGGCTGAGCCCTTCATTTCCCTGTCCTTCTTCCCTCTCCCTCTCAGCTTCTGACTTGAGGCCAGGTGGTCTTCCCCTACGAAGGATTCAAACTCACACCAAACAGCACAAATAAATGTCCCCTGATTTGGTGGGATAAAGGGAGCAGAAGAGGGACAGGACATAGAGAAGCAGCGTGGCTCAGGGGAAAGAGCATGGGCTTGGGACTCAGAGATCATGGGTTCAAATCCCGGCTCCACCAATTGTGTGACCTGGGGCAAATCACTCAGCTTCTCTGTGTCTCAGTTACCTCATCTGTAGAATGGGGATTAAGACTGTGAGCCCCACATGGGACAACCTGATCACCTTGTATCCTCTCCAGCGCTTAGAACAGTGCTTAGCACAGAGTAAATGCCATCATTATTATAGAGACCCCCCTAGGAGGCATTTCGGGGGATGGGAGGAGGGTTGTCAGGGAGCTCAGGCTGGGACAACCCCAGGAGATGGGACAGTTTGGGTGTTCAAGGGGGTTTTAATATTTATAATTAATACATAATATATAGAATTCTATAAAATATACAGAGAAGCAGCGTGGCTCTGTGGAAAGATCGCGGGTTTGGGAGTCAGAGGTCATGGGTTCTAATCCCGACTCCGCCACTTCTCAGCTGTGTGACTTTGGGCAAGTCACTCTGTGCCTCAGTTCCCTCATCTGTAAAATGGGGATGAAGACTGTGAGCCCCACGTGGGACAACCTGATGACCTTGTATCTCCCCCAGCGCTTAGAACAGTGCTTGGCACATAGTAAGCGCTTAACAAATACCTAAATTATTAGAATACAAAATAGTCTTTTCACACGCTTTTTTGGCGCCACCTGGTGGCCGAATTGGGTGGTTTCTTCCGACTGAACACGGCCATTTGGCTCTAACTGGTGGTCAGGATGGGTAATAATAATAATAATAATAATAATAATAATAAAATAGCATTTATTAAGCGCTTACTAAGTGCAAAGCACTGTTCTAAGCGCTGGGGGAGATACAAGGTGATCAGGTTGTCCCACGGGGGGCTCACAGTCTTCATCCCCATTTTACAGGTGAGGGAACTGAGGCACGGAGAAGTGAAGTGACTTGCCCAAATCACACAGCTGACAAGTGGTGGAGCCGGGATTTGAACCCATGACCTCTGACTCCAAAGCCCAGGCTCTTTCCACTGAGCCACACTGGGTAGTTTCTCGGCCTTTGGGGTTTCTTTACCTTTGGGATTTGCGGTCGCAGGGAAAATCCAGAGTCAACCAGAGCCGGCCAGGGAAGCCAAGGCCAAATCCCTTCCCTGCAGTGGCCAGCGCCGTGCTCGTCTGGAATAATAATAATAATAATAATAATAATAATAATGGCATTTATTAAGTGCTTACTATGTGCAAAGCACTGTTCTAAGCGCTGGGGAGGTAACAAGGTGATCAGGTTGTCCCACGGGGGGCTCATAGTCTTAATCCCCATTTTACAGATGAGGGAACTGAGGCCCAGAGAAGTGAAGTGACTTGCCCAAAGTCACACAGCTGACAATTGACGGATCTGGGATTTGAACCCATGACCTCTGGCTCCAAAGCCCGGGCTCTTTCCACTGAGCCACGCTTCTGGAATCGTGGGGAGCTGGTGTCTCTCCTCCCCATGTGGGGACAACCGCCTGGAGGTTTTTTGAAGCGGAGGGGGTGGCAAGAAGAAGGCCCTAGTAAGGGCCTAAACTTCATAAATTCATTCACTCAGTCATATTTATTGAGTGCTTACTGTGTGCAGAGCACTGTGCTAAGCGCTTGGGTGAGTACAAAAGAACAATAAACAGACACATTCCTTGCCCTCAATGAGTTTACAGTCTGGAGGGGGAGATTGACATTATTATAGATCAATAAATTACAGACACGGACATGTGCTGTGGGGCTGAGAGGGGGGATCAATCAATCGTATTTATTGAGTGCTTACTGTGTGCAGAGCACTGTACTAAGCGCTTGGGAAGTACAAGTTGGCAACATGTAGAGACAGTCCCTGCCCAACAGTGGGCTCACAGTCTAGAATGAATAAAGGGAGCAAGTCTGGGTGATGCAGAAGGGAGTGGGAGAAGAGGTAAGGAGGGCTTAGGCAGGGAAGGCCTCTTGGAGGAGATGGGACTTCAACAAAAGCTTTGAAGGGGGAGAGAGTAATTGTTGGAGGCCTTCCCAGACTGAGCCCCTTCCTTCCTCTCCCCCTCGTCCCCCTCTCCACCCCTCCTGTCTTACCTCCTTCCCTTTCCCGCAGCACCTGTATATATGTATATATGTTTGTACATATTTATTACTCTATTTATTTATTTTACTTGTACATATCTATTCTATTTATTTTATTTTGTTAATATGTTTGGTTTTGTTCTCTGTCTCCCCCTTCTAGACTGTGAGCCCACTGTTGGGTAGGGACTGTCTCTATATGTTGCCAACTTGTACTTCCCACGCGCTTAGTACAGTGCTCTGCACACAGTAAGCGCTCAATAAATATGATTGATTGATTGATTGATTGATTGATTGATTGGATACAAGGAGGAAGAGTGTTCCAGGCGAGGGATTGATGGCGAGCTAGATGAGATGGAGGCACAGTGAGAAGTTTGGCATCGGAGGAGTGAAGTGTGTGGGCTGGGTTGGAGTAAGAGAGTAGCAAGGTGAGGTAAGAGGGGGCAAGGGGTTTGAGTGCTAAATTTTCTGTGAGTTTCCACTTCCCAGAGGCAGAGCTAGAAGCAGACCCACCCCTGCACTGGAGGGAGGACGAGGACCAAAACAGGAAAGGTCCCGGCCCTTTCACAGGGAAGGCAGCCTCCGGCCACCAGCCCTTCCGACCACCCGCCCTCGCGACCACGGGTCCTCTCAGCCACCGGCCCTCCCAGGCAAGCACAGCTCGGCCTTGTGTTCTTCCGGGTCTGGCCAAGCGACGAAAGCATCAAATGTCACTTCCCCAATCGGCGGTTAACCACGGACTATAGGACCAAAGGTTTACGAGAAGTCAGAAAGAGGACCGGCCAATCTTCCCCGCCCCAGTGGGAACTTGCTGACCTTTGCCAGCACGGGGAAAAGCGTCCCTAGCAGGGTAGAGGTGGAGTGTGGGTCAGGGCCGGTCTAGGGTCCATCTGAAGAGCACTGGACTAAGCTCTTGGGAGAGTATAGTGTGGCCTAGTGGATAGACCACAGGCCTGGGACTCAGGAGGACCTGGGTTCTAATCTTGGCTCTGCCACTAGCCTGCTGTGTGACCTTGGGCAAGTCATTTAAATTTTCAGTGCCTCAATTATCTGTAAAATGGGGATTAAGACTGTCAAACTCATGTGAGAACAGCGACTGTCCAACCCGATTTGCTTGGATCCACCCTGGGGCTTAGCAAAGTGCTTGGCACAAAATAAGTGCTTAATAAATACAGTTATTATTATTATTATTGTTATTATTATTATTATTAATACTGTTGGTAGATAAAATCCCTGCCATCAAAAAGCTTACACTCTACAGAGGCACTACCATCCTTCCCATCTCACAAGCCTGCAACAGTGGTGTCATCCTCGACTCCGCTCTCTCGTTGACCCCTCGCATCCAATCCGTCACCAAAACCTGCCGGTCTCACCTCCGCAACATCGCCAAGATCTGCCCTTTCCTCTCCATCCAAACCGCTACCCTGCTCATTCAAGCTCTCATCCTATCCCGTCTGGATTACTGTAGCGGCCTCCTCTCCGATCTCCCATCCTCCTGTCTCTCTCCACTTCAATCCATACTTCACGCCGCTGCCGGGATTGTCTTTGTCCAGAAACGCTCTGGGCATGTTACGCCCCTCCTCAAAAACCTCCAATGGCTACCAATCAATCTGCACATCAGGCAAAAACTCCTCACCCTTGGCTTCAAGGCTGTCCATCACCTCGCCCCCTCCTACCTCACCTCCCTTCTTTCCTTCTCCAGCCCAGCCCTCACCCTCCACTCCTCTGCCACCGCTAACCTCCTCACCGTGCCTCGTTCTCGCCTGTCCCCCCGTCGACCCCCGGCCCACATCCTTCCCCTGGCCTGGAATGCCCTCCCTCCGCACATCTGCCAAGCTAGCTCTCTGCCTCCCTTTAAAGCCCTACTGAGAGCTCACCTCCTCCAACAGGCTTCCCAGACTGAGCCCCCTCCTTCCTCTCCCCCTCCCCATCCCCATTCCCCCCGCCCTACCTCCTTCCCCTCCCCACAGCACCTGTATATATGTTTGATTTATTACTCTATTTATTTTACTTGTACATATTTCCTATTCTATTTATTTTGTTAATGATGTGCATATAGCTTTAATTCTATTTGTTCTGATGATTTTGACACCTGTCTACACGCTTTGTTTTGTTGTCCATCTCCCCCTTCTAGACTGTGAGCCCGTTGTTGGGTAGGGACCGTCTCTATATGTTGCCAACTTGTACTTCCCAAGCGCTTAGTACAGTGCTCTGCACACAGTAAGTGCTCAATAAATACGATTGAATGAATGAATGAATGAATGATAGGGACATGAAAAGACCAAGGGAAGCAGCAAAGCGTAAGGACATGCACATAAGTGTTGTGGAGTTGTGGTAGGGTGAGCGTCGAAATGCTTAAGGGTTACAGACCCAAATGCACAGGCATCACAGCTGGGAGAATGGTTAGGGAAAATGAGATCTTAGTCTGGGAAGGCCTCTTGGAGGAGATGGAATTTTAGGAGGGTTTGGAAGGTGGTCTGCTGGATATGAAGGGGGAAAGAGTTCCAGGCCAGGGGGAGGATGTGGTCAAGGTGTCAGTGTCAAAATAGACGAGATTGAGGTACAGTGAGTAGACATCTACACTTATGAATAAACCGGATTGAAGGTGGCCTTCCCTGCCGGAGAGGGTGTGGCACTCCAGTGTGGGCAGGGATTGTCGCTCTTTATTGCCGAATTGTACTTTCCAAGCACTTGGTACAGTGCTCTGCACACAGTAAGCATTCAATAAATACAATTGAATGAATGAATGAGTCCCTGGTGGGTTCAATCCTGTGTCCGCTTATGGTCAGGAGAGTTTATCCGTGGAATCTGTGGAAAGAGCAGGGGACTAGGCATCAGGAGAACCAAGCTTTAGTCTCAGGAAATCGAGGTGCAGGACGCAGACATGCCGCAGCCCCCTGGAAAACTGGGACACCGTTCCTGCAGAGAGACCAGCATGGCACACTGAAATCATTCCATCATATTTCATTCATTCAGTCGTATTTACTGAGCTCTTACTGTGTGCAAAGCGTGAAATGAAGTGTGAAATCAAGACAGGAGTGGCCCTCTGAGAAGAGACTTTGTTAAGGATCCCAAGACAAGGCAGAAGCCACTACAGTGTGCCAGGCACTGTGAGGAACAAATATGACAAGGGATGGTTTTTGTCTGTGCACAAGGAGCCTGGGATTAAAGGCCTCACGCTGACCATTTTTGCCCCTCGTTCAGGTCTGACGTGACTTCGGTCAAGTCACATCACCTCACTGGGCCTCAACTTCCTGATCTGTAAAATGGAGATAAAAATACCTGTTCGGCCTACCTTGTAGACTGTGAGCCCCATGTGGGAAAATAACAACAACGATAATAATAACAACGATGATGGTATTTGTTAAGTACTTACTATGTGGCAAGCATTGTTCAAAGCTGTGGGTAGACACGAGGTAATCAGGCTGGACACAGTCCCTGTCCCACATGGGACTCACAGTCTTAATCCCCATTTTACAGATGAGGTAACTGAGGCATAGAAAAGTTGTGACTTGCCCAAGGTCGAGAGGTGGAGCCGGGATTAGAACCCACATCCTTTGACTCCCAAGCCCATGATCTTGTCACTAGGCCATGCTGAATATGTTGCATCTACCCCAGAACTTAGTCGTATTTATTGAGCAATTCCTGTGTGCAGAGGACTGTACTAAGCGCTTGGGAGAGTACAATATAACAATATAACCGGCACATTCCCTGCTCACAACAAGTTTACAGTCTAGACGGGGAGACAGACATTAATATAAATAAATAAATTACAGATGTGTACATAAGTGCTGTGGGGCTGGGAGGAGGGGATGAATAAAGGGAGCAAGTCAGTGTGATGCAGAAGGGAGTCGAAGAAAGGGAAAAGAGGGCTCAGTCAGGGAAGGCCTCTTGGAGGAGATGTGACTAAGGCTTTGAAGTGGAGGAGAGTGATTGTCCGATAAGAAGAGGGTGGGCTTTCCAGGCCAGAGGTGGGATGTGGGCAAGAGGTTGGTGGCGAGATTGAGATACAGTGAGAAGGTTGGCATTTAGAGGAGTGAAGTGTTCTGGCTGGGTTGTAGTAGGAGAGTAGCGAAATGAAAAAGGGATTGAGTGCTTTAAAACTGATGGTAAGGAGTTTCTGTTTGACATAGAGGTGGATGGGCAACCAGGAGAGGTTCTTGTGAGACAGGAAGGATGGTGGTGCCACCTAAACAATGATGGAAAAGTCAGGGGGAGGATGGGGTTTGGGTGCGAAGATAAGGAGCTCTGTCTTAGACATGTTAAGTTTGATGGGAAGACATCCAAGTAGAAATGTCTTGAAGGCAGAAGGAAACTTGAGACTGAAGAGAGGGAGATGTAGATTTGGGAACCATTTGCCATTAGAGATGGAAGTTGAAGCTCGGTGAATGAGTAAGTGACTCCTCCAAGGGAGTGGGTGTACATACAGACTAGAAGGGGAACCAGATTAAACCCTGAGGGACCCCCATAGTTAGGGGGTGGGAGGCTGAGGAGGAGTCCACGAAAGAGACTGAGAATGAGCAGCCAGAGAAATAGGAGGAGAACCAGGGGAGGACAGTGTCAGTGAAGCAAAGGTTGGATAATGTTTTCAGTTGAAGGGGGTGGTCGACAGTGTCGAAAGCAGCTGAGTGGTCGAGGGGGATTAGGATGGAATGGAGGCTGTTGGAGTTGGCAAGAAGGAGATCATTGGTGACTTTGGAGAGGGTGGTTTCTGTGGAGTGAAGGGGACGGAAACCAGATTGGAAGGGGTCAAGGAGAAAATCGGAGGAGGGAACTTGAGACAGTGGGTGTAGGCAACTCGCTCAAGGAGTTTGGAGAGGAATGGTAGGAGGGAGATGAGGCGATAACTGGAGGGAACCGTGGGGTCAGGGGAGGGTTTTGTTTTTTTTTTTTTGGGATGAGGAGACAAGGGCGTGCTTGAAAGCAGTGGGGAAGAAGCCATTGGAGAGCGAATAGTTGAACACATAGCAAACGCTTAATAAATACTATAATTTATTACACGTGAAATCCAAGCCTCTCTCCAGGAAGCAGCCCAAACATGTAGCTACAGCCAACCCTTCCCTGATCTTGCCCAGACCAGAATCTTCCAGAGTCAACCATCTCAGGACCCGTGGGCATTCCCAACATGGTTTTTTTTTATGGTATTTATTAAGCACTTAGCATGTGCCAGGCACTGTACTGAGCACTGGGGTAGCAGCGTGGCTCAGTGGAAAGAGCCCGGGCTTGGGAGTCAGAGGTCGTGGGTTCTAAGCCCGGCTCCGCTACTTGTCAGCTGTGTGACTTTGGGAAAGTCACTTCACTTCTCTGGGCCTCAGTTACCTTTTCATTCATTCATTCATTCATTCAATTGTATTTATTGAGCACTTACTGTGTGCAGAGCACTGTACTAAGCGCTTGGGAAGTACAAGTTGGCAACATATAGAGACAGTCCCCACCCAACAGTGGGCTCACAGTCTAGAAGACTACCTCATTTGGAAAATGGGGATTAAGACTGTGAGCCCCCTGTGGGACAACCTGAGCCTGGAATTTGGAGTCAGAGGTCATGGGTTCAAATCCTGGCTCCGCCAAATGTCAGCTGTGTGACTCTGGGCAAGTCATTTCACTTCTCTGTGCCTCAGTACCCTCATCTGTAAAATGGGGATTAAGATTGTCAGCCCCCCGTGGGACAACCTGATCACCTTGTATTCATTCATTCATTCAATTGTATTTATTGAGCGCTTACTTGTATCCTCCCCAGCGCTAAGAACAGTGCTTTGCACATAGTAAGCGCTTAACAAATGCCATCATTATTATACAAGATAATTCAACTGGACACAGTCTGTGTCCCACATGGGGCTCCCAGTCTTAATCCCCATTTTACAGATGAGATAACAGAGGCCCAGGGAAGTGAAGTGACTTGGCCAAGGTCACACAGCAGACAAGTGGCAGAGTCAGGTTTAGAACCTGGTTCTTCCGAGTCCCAGGCCTATGCTCTATCCACTAAGCCACACTGCTTTTCACACATTCCCAGGACATTTCCCCTTTTAGACTGTGAGCCCACTGTTGGGTAGGGACTGTCTCTATATGTTGCCAATTTGTACTTCCCAAGCGCTTAGTACAGTGCTCTGCACACAGTAAGCGCTCAATAAATACGATTGATGATTTCTAGGACATTTGAGCCCACTGTTGGGTAGGGACTGTCTTTATATGTTGCCACCTTGTACTTCCCAAGCACTTAGTACAGTGCTCTGCACACAGTAAGTGCTCAATAAATACGATTGATTGATTGATTGATTGATTTGATGACCTCATTTTTTTTTCGTAGCTTCCTGACACTGAGTCTCGCCCGTTCATGTGACGGTTCTGCAAATGGCCCCAACTTCTTGCAAGAATTGCATAAGAGTCTGCCCACCCCCCAACCATGAGACAGTTTGCTGGGTGGGCTTGCCCCATCCCCCAACCCTGGCCCCCGACCCACAGAAGTCAGCATGGGCACTTAATAATTATGGTCATAATTACGCTACTAGTTAAGCGCTTATCATGTGCCAAGCACTGTTCTAAACACTTGGGTAGATACAAGTTAATCGGGTGAGAAACAGTCCCACATGGAGCATACACTCTTATCCCCATTTTACAGATGAGATAACTGAGGCAAAGAGAAGTGACTTCCCCCAGGTCAAGCAGACGTGTGACGAACCTGGGATTAGAATCCAGGAATTTAATTAGCCGCAGCTGCTGAGCAGCAGTGCATCATTGGGCTGATCCAGTCTAGAAAAAGAAGCAGCGTGGCTCAGTGGAAAGAGCCCGGGCTTTGGAGTCAGAGGTCACAGGTTCAAATCCCAGCTCTGCCAATTGTCAGCTGTGTGACTTTGGGCAAGTCACTTAACTTCTCTGTGCCTCGGTTACCTCATCTGTAAGATGGGGATGAAGACTGTGAGCCCCACTGGGACAACCTGACCACCTTGTATCCTCCCCAGCGCTTAGAACAGTGCTTTGCACATAGTAAGCACTTAACAAATGCCATTATTATTATTATTATTAAGCAGAGGGGAAGATCCTCGCACAGCCTCACTGGGGGAGCAAGAAAGAGAGAGGAAAAGGGAAAGGAAGAGGGGGAGGGAAAGGGAGAATAAAGGGAGAGGGAGAAAAAGAGGGAGAGGGAGAGAGAGAGAGAAGGACCTGGGTTCTAATCCCACATCTCCCATTTGTCTGCTGTGTGACCTTGGGCAAATCACTGGGCCTCAGTTCCTCAGGGAAAGTGCCTGTTATATTGTTGTACTGTAAGCGTTCAGAAAATATGACTGACTGATTGATAATAATAATAATAATAGTATTTGTTAAGTGCTTACTATGTGCAAAGCACTGTTCTAAGCGCTGGGGAGGTTACAAGGTGATCAGGTTGTCCCATGGTGGGGGCTCACAGTTTTAATCCCCATTTTACAGATGAGGGAACTGAGGCCCAGAGATGAGGAGCAGCACGGAGTAATAACTAGAGCATGGCCCTGGGAGTCAGAAGGTCATGGGTTCTAATTCTGGCTCCACACCTTCTCTGATGTGTGGCCGTGGGCAAGTCACTTCACTTCTCTGAGCTTCAGTTACCTCATCTGTAAAACGGGGATTAAGACTGTGAGTCCCATGTGCGACAGGGATTGGGTCCAGCCTGATTACCTTGTATCTACCCAGAGCTTAGAACAGTGTCTAGCACAAAGTAAGCGCTTATCAAATACCACAATTATTATTATTATTATTATTAATTATTATTATTGTCACAGGGAGACTATGTTAGAGGGATTTATGTCACAACCTGGTGACGGTTCTTTGTGGCCACTGGAGGGCAGCTGCAGTCCGGTCCCGACTCATTCGTTCATCATCATCATCAATCGTATTTATTGAGCGCTTACTATGTGCAGAGCACTGTACTAAGCGCTTGGGAAGTACAAATTGGCAACATCTAGAGACAGTCCCTACCCAACAGTGGGCTCACAGTCTAAAAGGGGGAGACAGAGAACAAAACCAAACACACTAACAAAATAAAATAAATAGAATAGATATGTACAAATAAATTAAGTAAATAGAGTAAAAAAATATGTACAAACATATATACATATATACAGGTGCTGTGGGGAAGGGAGGGAGGTAAGATGGGATGGAGAGGGGGACGAGGGGGAGAGGAAGGAAGGGGCTCAGTGTGGGAAGGCCTCCTGGAGGAGGTGAGCTCTCAGTAGGGCCTTGAAGGGAGGAAGAGAGCGAGCTTGGCGGATGGGCAGAGGGAGGGCATTCCAGGCCCGGGGGATGACGTGGGCCGGGGGTCGATGGCGGGACAGGCGAGAGCGAGGTACGGTGAGGAGATCAGCGGTGGAGGAGCGGAGGGTGCGGGCTGGGCTGGAGAAGGACAGAAGGGAGGTGAGGTAGGAGGGGGCGAGGTGATGGACAGCCTTGAAGCCGAGGGTGAGGAGTTCAGTCAATCCTATTTATTGAGCGCCTACTGTGTGCACAGCTTGGAAGCACTTGGAAAGTACAATATAGCAACAAAGAGAGACAATCCAAGCACTTGCCCCAGTGGGGACGACGCCCGTGTCCTTCGCCTCAGCTCAGGGTAAGTTCTTGGAGGGCACTTAGGAAAGAATATACATGTGTATACATGTATACATGTACAGACAACATACATGTTCCCCAGCCCACGTCATCCCCCGGGCCTGGAATGCCCTCCCTCTGCCCATCTGCCAAGCTCGCTCTCTTCCTCCCTTCAAGGCCCTTCTGAGAGCTCACCTCCTCCAGGAGGCCTTCCCACACTGAGCCCCTTCCTTCCTCTCCCCCTCGTCCCCCTCTCCATCCCCCCCCATATTACCTCCTTCCCTTCCCCACAGCACCTGTATATATGTATATATATTTGTACATATTTATTACTCTATTTATTTATTGTACTTGTACATATCTATTCTATTTATTTTATTTTGTTAGTATGTTTGGTTTTGTTCTCTGTCTCCCCCTTTTAGACTGTTAGCCCACTGTTGGGTAGGGACTGTCTCTATATGTTGCCAACTTGTACTTCCCAAGTGCTTAGTACAGTGCTCTGCACACAGTAAGCGCTCAATAAATACGATTGATTGATTGATTGATTGATAGAGAAGCAGCGTGGTTCAGTGGAAAGAGCCTGGGCTTTGGAGTCAGAGGTCATGGGTTCAAATCCTAGCTCCGCCAAATGTCAGCTGTGTGACTCTGGGCAAGTCACTTCACTTCTCTGTGTCTCAGTACCCTCATCTGTAAAATGGGGATTAATCAATCATATTTATTGAGTGCTTACTGTGTGCAGAGCACTGTACTAAGCGCTTGGGAAGTACAAGTTGGCAACATATAGAGACAGTCCCTACCCAACAGTGGCCTCAAGATTGGGAGCCCCCCCGTGGGACAACCTGATCACCTTGTATCCTCCCCAGCACTTAGAACAGTGGTTTGCACATAGTAAGCGCTTAACAAATGCCATTATTATTATTATGTATATATACACTTGTGTATATATGTACATATTTATAATTCTATTTATTTATATTAATTATGTATATATAGCTATAATTCTATGTATACTGATGCTACCGATGCCTGTTTACCTGTTTTGATGCCCGTCTCCCCCCTTCTAGACTGGGAGCCCGTTGTGGGCAGGGATTGTCTCTGTTGCTGAATTGGACTTTCCAAGCGCTTAGTACAGTGCTCTGCACAATTGAATGGATGAATGTAAGAAGTCTCGGAGGCGACAAACTTGAACAGGAGGCCGTTTTCTGTACCTGAGGAAGAAGGGGTGTGTGTCTGTCAAGCGTTGCTTGGCGGAGAGAGCACAGGCCTCGGCAGTCAGTAGGATCTGGGCTCTAATCCCGGCTCCGCCGCGTCTGCTGTGTGACCTTAGACAAGTCACTTCACTTCTCTGGGCCTCAGTTCCCTCATCTGTAAAATGGGTTTGAGTCTGGGAGGCCCAAGTGGAACAACGGACTACGTCCAACCCGATTTGCTTGCATCCACCCTAGCGCTTAGTACAGTGCTGGGCAAATAGAAAGCACTTAATAGAGAAGCAGCACGGTGTAGCAGATAGAGCACAGGCCTAAGAGTCAGAAGGACCTGGGTTCTTATTTGGCTCCACCACTTGTCTGCTGTGTGACCTTGGGGAAGTCACTTCATTCATTCATTCATTCAATCATATTTATTGAGTGCTTACTGTGTGCAGAGCACTGTACTAAGCGCCAGGAAAGTACAATTTGGCAACAGATAGAGACAGTCCCTACCCAACACTTCTCTGAGCCTCAGTGACCTCATCTGTAAAATGAGGATGAAGACTGTGAACCCCACGTGGGACAACCTGATGACTTTGTATCTCCCCCAGCGCTTAGAACAGTGCTTGGCACATAGTAAGTGCTATGAGAAGCAGCGTGGCTCAATGGAAAGAGCCCGAGCTTGGGAATCAGAGGTCATGGGTTCTAATCCCGGTTCCACCACTTGTCAGCTGAGTGACTTTGGGCAACTCACTTAACTTCTCTGGGCCTCAGTTACTTCATCTGTAAAATGGGGATGAAGACTGTGAGCCCAATGTGGGACAACTTGATGACCTTGTATCCCCCCAGTGCTTAGAACAGTGCTTGGCACATAGTACACATAGTAAGTGATATGAGAAGCAGCGTGGCTCAGTGGAAAGAGCCCGGGCTTGGGAGTCAGAGGTCATGGGTTCTAATCCTGCCTCTGCCACTTGTCAGCTGAGTGACTTTGGGCAAGTCACTTTACTTCTCTGGGCCTCAGTTCCCTTATCTGTAAAATGAGGATGAAGACTGTGAGCCCCATGTGGGACAACCTGATGACCTTGTATCTCCCCCAGTGCTTAGAACAGTGCTTGGCACATAGTAAGCGCTATGAGAAGCAGCGTGGCTCAATGGAAAGAGCCCGGGCTTGGGAGTCAGAGGTCATGGGTTCTAATCCTGGCTCCGCCACTTGTCAGCTGGGTGACTTTGAGCAAGTCACTTTACTTCTCTGGGCCTCAGTTCCCTTATCTGTAAAATGGGGATGAAGACTGTGAGCCCCATGTGGGACAACCTGATCACCTTGTATCCCCCCCAGTGCTTAGAACAGTGCTTGGCACATAGTACACATAGTAAGCGATATGAGAAGCAGCGTGGCTCAGTGGAAAGAGCCCGGGCTTGGGAGTCTGAGGTCATGGGTTCTAATCCCAGCTTCGCCACTTGTCAGCTGGGTAACTTTGGGCCAGTCACTTCACTTCTCTGGGCCTCAGTTCCCTTATCTGTAAAATGGGGCTGAAGACTGTGAGCCCCATGTGGGACAACCTGATGACTTTGTATCTCCCCCAGTGCTTAGAACAGTGCTTGGCACATAGTAAGCGCTATGAGAAGCAGTGTGGCTCAGTGGAAAGAGCCCGGGCTTGGGAGTCCGAGGTCATGGGTTCTAATCCCGGCTCCGCCACTTGTCAGCTGGGTAACTTTGGGCAAGTCACTTCACTTCTCTGGGCCTCAGTTCCCTTATCTGTAAAATGGGGCTGAAGGCTGTGAGCCCCATGTGGGACAACCTGATGACCTTGTATCTCCCCCAGTGCTTAGAACATTGCTTGGCACATAGTAAGTGCTATGAGAAGCAGCGTGGCTCAATGGAAAGAGCCTGGGCTTGGGAGTCAGAGGTCATCAGCTGGGTAACTTTGGGCAAGTCACTTCACTTGCCCAAGTGCTCTGTACAGTGCTCTGCACATAGTAAGCGCTCAATAAATACGATTGATTGATTGATTCACTTCTCTGGGCCTCAGTTCCCTTATCTGTAAAATGGGGATGAAGACTGTGAGCCCCAAGCGCTTAGTACAGTGCTCTGCACACAGTAAGCGCTCAATAAATACGATTGATTGACAACCTGATGATCTTGTATCTCCCCCAGCGCTTAGAACAGTGTAAGCACAATTTACAGTGTTACACAAGCACAACAGTGTAAGCGCTTAAAGCGCTTAACAAATGCCATTATTATTGTTATTAGCAAATACTATGATGATGAAATACGGTGATTATTATTAGGAGAAGGAGGCCCCGCCCCTCCCGGAGGTGGCCCCGCCCCCGGAGGCCAACCTGGAGGAGGCGTCCCCGCGGAGAGCTCAGTTTTCCGGGTCGTTGCCCCCGTGGGAGCCGAAGGTGCAGGGCCCCGGCGCCTGCTTTCGGAACAGGTAAAGGGGAAAAGGCGGTGGGAACGCTCCCTCGGTGCCTTATTTCTGTTTGGGGGTCCCGGGATTGGTGGGCGGGCACCGAGCGGGCCTTGGCACAGATTTGGGGGCAGGTTTTGCCCAGATATATGCCCCCTTCCCCCGGATCCCGGGGGGCACCGGGTGGGCCTCGACACTGGAACCGAAAAAACGGTCTTCGCAGCAGCGGGAAAAGCTGCCCGACACGTTTCGGTTTTCTTTCCTGACAGGTCGAAAGGAGGGAGGGGGGAGGAAGCTTTGAGTCCTTAGGAGACAGGATCCCCTCTCCTCCCCTTCAGGGACCTGGTCTTGGGAGTCAGAAAGTCGTGGGTTCTAATCCCGGCTGTGCCACTGGTCTGCTGAGTGGCCTTGGGCAAGTCGTTTCACTTGTCGAGAAGCAGCGTGGCTCGGTGGAAAGAGCCCGGGCTTTGGAGTCCGAGGTCATGGGTTCCAATCCCAGCTCTGCCACTTGTCAGCTGGGTGACTTTGGGCAAGTCCCTTCTCTGGGCCTCAGTTAAATGGGGATTAAGATGGTAAGCCCCCTGTGGGACAACCTGATTACCTTGTATCCTCCCCAGCGCTTAGAACAGTGCTTTGCACATAGTAAGCGCTTAACAAATACCATTATTATTATTATTATCTGGAAAACAGGGATTAAGACTGTGAGCCCCCCCGCCCCCCCGTGGGACAACCTCATCACTTTGCTTGGAACAGTGCTTTGCACAGAGTAAGCGCTTAATAAATGCCATTATTATTTTTTAGAGAAGTAGTGTGGCTCAGTGGAAAGAGCACGGGCTTTGGAGTGAGAGTCATGGGTTCAAATTCCGACTCTGCCACATGTCTGTTGTGTGACCTTGGACAAGTCACTTCACTTCTCTGAGCCTCAGTGACCTCATCTGTAAAATGGGGATTAAGACTGTGAGCCCCACTTGGGACAACCTGATCACCTTGTATCCCCCCCAGCACTTAGAACAGTGCTGTGCATGTAGTAAGCGCTTAACAAATGCCATTATTATTATTATTATTCTCTGGGCCTCCATGACCTCATATATAAAATGGGGATTAAGACTGACGTGGGACAGGGACTGTGTCCGACGCGATCTGCTTGTACTAATAATAATAATGGAATTTATTGAGCGCTTACTATATGCCAAGCACTGTTCTAAGCGCTGTGGCGGTTACAAAGTGATCAGGTTGTCCCACAGGGGGCTCACAGTCTTCATCCCCATTTTACAGATGAGGGAACTGAGGCCCAGAGAAGTGAAGTGACTTGCCCAAAGTCACACAGCTGACAAGTGGGGAGCGGGGTAGCCACTCTGGCACTTAGAACAGTGCCTGGCATATAGTAAGAGCTTAACAAATACCATCATTATTATTAGTTATTATTCCCAGCCAAAGCGTGGCACCTAACCAGAGCATGGCACCAACTCCAGCCACAGCAGGGCACACCTGGAGCCAGTGTGCCATCCTGCGAATGCAGCATGCCACACTTGCATAGTGCCAGACTGGCACAGGGGATGAGGGTCCCGAGAGATCTCTGTCTCTCCTTCTCGAGACGAAAGGAAACAAGGGAGGGTGGGGGGAAAAGGAAACGGAGAAAAGGGAAACCAAAAATGAAAGGTGACATCTCATGAGGGGGTGGAATGGAGAAGCAGACAGAAAAGAGGAAGATGGAGGGCGTGGGAAAGAAAGACCAGCCCTGAGGAAAAGGGACAGAAGTTAGGGGCAAACAGAGAAAAGTCAGGCGAGAGGAGAGCAGCATCCAGGAGTGATGGGAAGACTGAGAGAGGTGGATGTGGGCCTGTAAGTGACCAAGACAAGAGGACACAGTTGGGTACCAGATGGAGGGTAGTCAGAGATGCAATTCCAAACTGCTGCTGGGCTACTCTACAACCATAGTGCCCCCGGGCATGCCGGTACCAGGGGAGGACTCTGGGTACCAGGCTGCATTCACGGGAGTTGTTTCATCCATTCACTTATTCAATCGTATTTATTGGGCACTTATTGTGTGCAGACCACCGTACTAAGCACTTGGACAGTACAATTCGGTAACAGAGACAATCCCTACCCAACAACGGGCTCACAGTCTAGGAGGGGGGGCAGACAGACAGCAGCGAAATAGATAAATAGAATTATAGATGTATACACATCATTAATAAAATAGATCAATCAATCAATCATATTTATTGAGCGCTTACTGTGTGCAGAGCACTGTACTAATAAAGTATAGAGGATAAAGTATATAGAAAAGTGCTGTGGGGAGGGGAGGGAGTAGGGGTGATGGGGAGGGGAGAAGGAGCAGAGGAAAGGCAGGGGCTCAGTCTGGGGAGGCCTCCTGGAGGAGGTGAGCGCTCAGTAGGGCCTTGAAAAGGGGAAGAGAGCTAGTTTGGCAGATTTGAGGATGGAGGGCCTTCCAGGCCAGAGGTGGGACGTGGACTGGGGGTTGACGGCGGGACAGGTGAGAACGAGGACCAGTTGAGGGGGTTAGTGGCAGAGGAGTGGAGGGTGAGGGCTGGGATGGAGAAGGAGAGAAGGGAGGTGAGGTATTAGGGGGCAAGGGGATGGAGAGCTGTTTGGGGGCACCCCACCCTGAAATCCATCTCCTCCTTCCAAAACTATTTTAACCAGCATCCACTGGAGTGGAGGGAAGGACTGAGGGTGAGTTCTACTGGGGGAACCATGGGAACCCCACCACCACCAAATAGCCCCAGAGAGGAGGGGCACTGGGCCCAGGCCCCCCGTAAGAGCATTCAGTCAACCGGTAATACTTTCTGAGCACTTAGGTGCAGAATGCTTAGGAGAATACGGGAGATGTAGGAAATATGATCCTGGCACAAGCATATGGGGGAAATCGATATCTGATACCCTAATTTACAGGAAGGAGGAAGAAACATCTAAATAGTAGAGTTTGTAAATAGATATGTACAAAAATACGGCAGGCGATTATGCGTGAAAAGTGCTGAGGTGGTTGTAGGGCAGGTACAATCTGATTACCTTGCAACTACTCCAGCGCTTAGAACAGTGCTTGGCAGATAGTAAGTGCTTAACAAATACCATTATTATTATTTTATCATATCATATCGCCATATCAGTAATGAGGCCACCCTGTACCAGCCTGGCACATTAGACCCATTCCCCGCCCTCTCTGCCTGCCATTGGGTCCTTCGCCTTGTGTGCCTCTGTTTTGCCCCGGGCGCCCTTGCCCTCTTCTTCATTCCGGCAGTTTCAGGCTCCTGCCAGAGGCTGAAAATCTTATTGGGTTCCCTCTCCCCGCAGAAGGGTTCCCCCATCCACCTGCAGCACCACAGCCCCCCACCCCCACAGAGTCTCTTGGCCAGGACCCCCAACGCTGGGTCCCAAGTCTATTCCCAGGGTGTGATCCTTCCCTGGGGCAGAGATAATATATATCTGTATTGTATACCTGTATATATATAATTAAATATAATATATAACATATATAATATAATATAATATAATATATACTATATATACTATACTATATATACTATAATATACATTATATATAATATAATATATATAATGTATATATAATGTGCCTGTATATATGTATATATGTTTGTACGTATTTATTACTCTATTTATTTTACTTGTACATATTTATTCTATTCATTTTATACTTTTAATATGTTTTGTTTTGTTCTCCGTCTCCCCGTCCTAGACTGTGAGCCCACTGTTGGGTAGGGACCATCTCTATATGTTGCCAACTTGTACTTCCCAAGCGCTTAGTCCAGTGCTCTGCACACAGTAAGCGCTCAAGAAATACGATTGAATGACAGAGGAAAACTCAGTGCCTTCCTGGAGGGAGAGGAAGAGGAGGGGCCCCTCAAGGGCAGATAATCGTGTCCTGTGATCAGACCAGGAAAATTGCTCCGGTTAATGATTTCCTGAGCTGAATTCAGGAACCCGAGGGTGGGAAGAGGAGGGCGGGCAGGGCTGGGGAAGGAGCAGCTGGGTCTGGGAGCTGGAGGAGACAGGTGGACTGGTGGGAGACAACAGAGTGGGAGGAGAATGTTTTAAAATATCACCCCATAAATGGGAGGCCTGGGAATTTAGGATGCTTGGCTCCCCTCTGCCCCAGCGGGTGGGGAAAGCCCTGTCTTGACAAGCAGCTTCCCTCTGGGCTGCTCCGGGCCTTCTTCCAGGATCGCATGGCAGCAGCTGGACACCGGGATGAGCGACTGACCCAGGGGTGCCCCAACAGCCCCACCAGCACTGCCTTCTGTCTCTCCGGGCCCTGGGGGCCAGCAACAGCTGGGCGACCATCCACCTCCCATCATCAATCATCATCAATCGTATTTATTGAGCGCTTACTGTGTGCAGAGCACTGTACTAAGCGCTTGGGAAGTCCAAGTTGGCAACATAGAGAGACAGTCCCTACCCAATAGTGGGCTCACAGTTTCCAGCAGCTCACCCAAGGCCTTGGACCAGACCTGAGCACCCCCCTTGTTGGGGGGAGGTCCTGGGGAGCCCCCAGATGATGACTTTCCCACCCTTTCAGTCAGGGATCCTTACTGAGGGCTTGGGAGTGTACAGTAGTTTGTCAACAAGATTCCTGCCCCCAAGGAGCGGACAGTCTAGCGAGGGAGACGGACCCTAAGATAAATTACAGGTAGGGGGAACTGTGATGGTATTTGTTACTATGTGTCAAGTGCTGTCCTAAGCGCTGGGGTAGATACAGTCTAATCAGATCGGACACGGTCTCTGACCCACATGGGGCTCACAGTCTTAATCCCCATTTTACAGATGAGGTAACTGAGGCATAGAGAAGTGAAGTGACTTCCCCAAAGTCTCACAGCAAGCCACTTCAAAACCTTATTGAAGGCTCCAAGAAGCCATCCCTCACTGTGCCCTCCTCTCCTCTTCTCTCACCCCCTTCTGAGCCGCTCTTTCTCCCTCCCATCCCCACAGCACATGTGTATACATCTGTATATATCTGCAATTCATTCATCTGTTTATTTATTTATATTAATGTCTGCCTCCCCCTCTAGGCTGTGAGCTCACTGTGGGTAAGAATGTGTCTATTTGTTGTTATATTGTATTCCCCCAAGCCCTTGAAGTACAAAGTGCACAAAGTAAGTGCTCAGTAAATGATTGAATGAATTAACACAGACAAGTGGCAGAGCTGGGATTAGAACCCAGGTCCTTCTGGTTCCCAGGCCTGTGCTCTAACCACTAAGCTACAGAAGCAGTGTGGCTTAGTGGAAAGAGCCCGGGCTTGGGAGACAGAGGTCATGGGTTCTAACTCTGCCAGTTATCAGCTCTGTGACTTTGCGCAAGTCACTTAACTTCTCTGGGCCTCAGTTACCCCATCTGGAAAATGGGAGTGAAGACTGTGAGCCCCAAGTGGGACAACCTGATTACCTTGTATCAACCTCAGCGCTTAGAACAGTGCTTGGCACATAGTAAGCATTTAACAAATACCATAAAAAAAAAGCAATGGGATCAAAGGTGTGGTGGGGGAAAGGGTGGGCAGCTCCTTCCTGGCCTTAAGGGTTCCACCCGCTTTTTGATCCCAAATTCTCCCAATAGGAAGTTGGCACCTGCGGTGATCCAACAGGGGTGGGGAATAGGAGTGCCTTTGAGTAGGGGGTGGGCCCCCGCTCAGACTCCTTGGAGCCACTGCAAGAGGAAGAGAGTCAGTCATTCAGTCATATTTACTGAGCACTTACTGTGTGCACAGCACTGAAATAAAAAAATAAGAAGAATTGTAATAATACAATACAATAATAGTAATTGTGGTATTTGTTAAGCTTTAACTATGTGCCAGGCACTGTACTAAGCACTGGGATAGATACAAGATAATCGGATTGGACACAGTCCCTGTCCCTCAGGGGTCTCACAGTCTTAATCCCCATTTTATGGATGAGGAAACTGAGGCCCAGAGAATAATAATAATAATAATGGCATTTATTAAGCAGTTACTATTTGCAAAGCACTGTTCTAAGCGCTGGAGAGGTTACAAGCTGATCAGGTTGTCCCACGGGGGGCTCACAGTCTTAATCCGCATTTTACAGATGAGGTAAAAGGCCCAGAGAGGTTAAGTGACTTGCCCAAAGTCACACAGTTGACAAGCGGCGGAGGCGGGATGTGAACCCATGATCTCTGACTCCAAAGCCTGGGCTCTTTCCACTGAGCCATGCTGCTTTTCTAAGAGAAGTGAAGTGACTTGCCCGGGATCACACAGCAGGCAAGTGGCAGAGTTGGGATTAGAACCCAGGTCCTTTGACTCCCAGGATCATGTTCTTTCCACTAGGCCATGCTGTACTAAGTGCTTGGGAGAGTACCACAGAACCATCCCCCGCATCTTACCTCCTTCCCTTCCCCACAGCACCTGTATATATGTTTGTACATATTTATTACTTTATTTATTTTATTTTGTTAGTATATTTGGTTTTGTTCTCTGTCTCCCCCTTTTAGACTGTGAGCCCACTGTTGGGTAGGGACTGTCTCTATATGTTGCCAACTTGGACTTCCCCAGCGCTTAGTACAGTGCTCTGCACACAGGAAGCGCTCAATAAATATGATTGATGATGATGATGATTCCCTGCCCACAACGAGCTTACAGTCTAGAGGGGGAGACAGGCGTGGCTAAGTAAAGGAGGGGACTTGTGTTTCAGGGGCTCCAGCAGCGCCATGGCAGAGATGGACAGCCTCGAATACCAGATCCTGGCCGCCTACGCCCAGCAGCGGGAAGTTCGGAGCAGGCCTGGGATCCTCATGCCGATGTTCCGCTCGGAAGGACTCGAGGAGAAAGTGGAAAAACAAGGAAGGAGGTTGGAGAAACCAGCCTGGAAGCAGGGGGTTCCCCAGTACCAGGGGGGTTGGAGCCCACCCCTCCGATTCCCCAAATTGCTGCCGTCTGGGGAGTCGCTGAAGTTGGAGGCCAGAAATTTGGGGGATGACGAGGAAGAGGATTTCCAGGGCTTCTCTTTCCAGGGCCCCACTGTGAAGCAGATGGGTAGGTGTGGAAATGGGTTCTCTTGTTGAATTTATCCTGGGCACCTGTGTCACTCTGGCTGCTGTCTAGCGTTCAAGCCCCAGACCTGGGGCAGCTGCGGGGAGGGGGTAGATGGCGAGGAATGGAAACTCCTAGGATCTCCAAGAGCCTGGGACTCTGTCTCAGACTCTAAATTGTGGTCTTTCTTTTTTTTTTTTTTTTAATGGCATTTATTAAGCGCTTACTATGTGCAAAGCACTGTTCTGAGCGCTGGGGGGATACAAGGTGATGAGGTTGTCCCACGTGGGCCTCACAGTCTTCATCCCCATTTTACAGATGAGGGAACTGAGGCACAGAGAAGTTAAGAAAGTAAGCACTTACTTAAGTGCTTACTATAATAATAATGATGAGGATGGTATTTGTTAAGCACTTACTATGTGCCAGGCACTGTACTAAGCGCCGGGGTAGATACAAGCAAATCAGGTTGGACACAGTCCCTGTCCTACATGGGGCTCACAGTCTTAATCCCCGTTTTACAGATGAGGGAACTGAGGCCCAGAGAACTGAAGTGAGTTGCCCAAGGTCACACAGCAGACAAGTGGCGGAGCCGAATAAGATCCCAGGTCCTTTGGAGTCCCGGGCCGTCCTCTACCCACAAGGCCACGCTGCTTATACATCCCAATCCAAACTATGGATCCCAGAGAAGCGCTTAGTACAGTGCTCTGCACACAGTAAGCGCTCAATAAATACGATTGATTGATTGATTGAGAGCCATGGGGGGATCAATTATGAGAAGCAGCATGGCTCAGTGGAGAAGAGCCCGGGCTTTGGAGTCAGAGGTCATGGGTTCAAACTCCGGCTCCGCCAATTGTCAGCTGGGTAACTTTGGGCAAGTCACTTAACTTCTCTGGGCCTCAGTTACCCCATCTGTAAAATGGGGATGAAGACTGTGAGCCCCAGTGCTCTTCACACAGTAAGCGCTCAATAAATACGATTGATTGATCGATTGATTGAGAGCCATGGGGGGATCAATTATGAGAAGCAGCGTGGCTCAGTGGAGAAGAGCCCGGGCTTTGGAGTCAGAGGTCATGGGTTCAAACCCCGGCTCCGCCAATTGTCAGCTGTGTGACTTTGGGCAAGTCACAACCTCTCTGGGCCTCAGTTACCTCATCTGTAAAATGAGGATTGAGACTGAGCCCCCCATGGGACAATCTGATCACCTTGTAACCTCTCCAGCGCTTAGAACAGTGCTTTGCACATAGTAAGCGCTTAATAAATGCCATCATTATTATTATTATTATTGTCAATCTTGAGTTCCTAGGGGAAAAGTAGGGGTGGGCGTGGTGGGGGGGAACCACGATTCTCTTTGAAACACCCTGAGAGAACAAGGAGAACTAATGTGGAGAGAGGGGTCAGGAGCCCCACGTGGGACAACCTGATGACCTTGTATCTACTCCAGCGCTTAGAACACTGCTTGGTACATAGTAAGTGCTTAACAAATACCAATATTATTATTATTATTATTATTATTATTATTATTATTAATCCATGCCCCTCGAGGCGAGGGTGGGCACTAGGGGGCAGTGCTTCCTAGTAGACCACCCCAGAAGCCTCCACCCCATCAGTTTACCTTCTATCACCTCAGTACAGTGTTGGACACACAATAATAATAATAATGATGGCATTTGTTAAGCCCTTACTATGTGCAAAGCACTGCTCTAAGCGCTGGGAAGGTGATCAGGTTGTCCCACGGGGGGCTCACAGTCAATCCCCATCATCATCATCATCAATTGTATTTATTGAGCGCTTACTATGTGCAGAGCACTGTACTAAGCGCTTGGGAAGTACAAATTGGCAACATATAGAGACAGTCCCTACCCAACAGTGGGCTCACAGTCTAAAAGTTACCTCATTTTCCAGATGAGGTAACTGAGGCACAGAGAAGTTAAGCGACTGGCCCAAAGTCACACAGCTGACCACTGGCAGAGCCGGGATTTGAACCCATGACCGCTGACTCCAAAGCCCGGGCTCTTTCCACTGAACCACGCTGCTTCTCTAGTAAGCGCTTAGCAAATGCCACTATTATTGTTACTCATTCATTCATTCAATCGTATTTATTGAGCACTTACTGTGTGCAGAGCACTGGACTAAGCCCTTGGGAAGTACAAGTTGGCAACATAAGGAGACGGTCCCTACCCAACAACGGGCTCATTCATTCATTCAATCGTATTTATTGAGCTCTTACTGTGTGCAGAGCACTGTACTAAGCCCTTGGGAAGTATAAGTTGGCAACATATAGAGACGGTCCCTACCCAACAACGGGCTCATTCACTCATTCAATCGTATTTATTGAGCGCTTACTGTGTGCAGAGCACTGTACTAAGCCCTTGGGAAGTACAAGTTGGCAACATCTAGAGACGGTCCCTACCCAACAACGGGCTCACAGTCCAGAAGTCTAGTTACGCGACCCCCCCCGAGCCCTTCAAAGCCCTACTAAGAGCTCACCTCCTCCAGGAGGCCTTCCCAGACTGAGCCCCCTCTTTCCTCTCCCTCTCCCCATCCCCCCCGCCCTCCCTCTTTCCCCTCCCCACAGCACCTGTATATATGTTTGCACAATTGATTACTCTATTGATTTTACTTGTACATATTTACTATTCTATTTATTTTGTTAATGATGCGCATCTAGATTTACTTCTATTTATTCTGATGACTTGACACCCGTCCCCATGTTTTGTTTTGTTGTCTGTCTCCCCCCTCTAGACTGTGAGCCCGTTGTGGGGTAGGGACCGTCTCTATATATTGCCAACTTATACTTCCCAAGCGCTTAGTACAGTGCTTTGCACACAGTAAGCGCTCAATAAATACGATTGACTGAATGAATGAATGGAAGGGGGAGACAGACAACAAAACAAAACATTATCTCCTCCCCCTTTGCTGACCCTGCACTCGGAAAACCCCTTTTAGCCACGTGAGCACCCACAACTTTCTCTGTAGGGCTCCGCATTCAGGAAGTTGGTTGATTGCCCTATAATCACTGTGGTGTTTGTTAAGCGCTTACTCTATGCCGTGCATTGTACTAAGTGTACTAAGGGGTAGGTACAAGATAAACAGATCCCACGTGAGGCTCACAGTCTAACTGGGAGGGATACTAGGTGTTGAATTCCCGTTTGCAGTTGAGGAAACTGAGGCACCAAGAAGTTAAGTAATAATAATAATGGTATTTGTTAAGCGCTTTCTATGTGCAAAGCACTATTCTAAGCCCTGGGGGGATACAAGGTGATCAGGTTGTCCCACGGGGGGCTCACAGTCTTCATCCCCATTTGACAGATGAGGTAACTGAGGCCCAGATAAGTAAGTGACTTGCCCAAAGTCACACAGCTGACAAGTGGCGGAGCCGAGATATAATAATAATAATAATAATAATGATGGCATTTATTAAGCGCTTACTATGTGCAAAGCACTGTTCTAAGCCCTGGGGGGGATACAAGGTGATCAGGTTGTCCCACATGGGGCTCACAGTCTTAATCCCCATTTGACAGATGAGGGAATTGAGGCCCAGAGAAGTGAAGTAACTTGCCCAAAGTCACACAGCTGACAAGTGGCGGAGCCGGGATTAGAACCCACGATCTCGGACTCCCAGGCCCGGGCTCTTTCCACTGAGCTACGCTGCTTCTCTAAGTGATTTGCCCAAGGTCGCACAGCAGGGAAGTGGCAGAGCTGGGATTAGAACCCAGGTCCTCTGGCTCCTAAGCCCGGCCTCTTTACACTAGGCTACGCTGCTTCTCCTTGTAAACTCCCCAGCGCTTATAACAGTGCTTTGCACATAGTAAGCGCTTAATAAATGCCATCATTATTATTATTCTCGTTGTACAGTTGGGGAGCTGGGGGTCCCGGTGGTCTTGAGCCTCATGGGGTAGTAGCTCTGGTGCGGAGCTGAGACAGAAGATGAGCGTGAGCCCCATCCCTCTGCAGCTGCCCCAGGGAGGCAGTGGCCATTTGACTAGTGGTTTGCTGGTAGCCTTCTCTGCTTAGTGGGGGTCTCTGTGCCCCCAAACCCACCCCTCTCCACACCACCCTGCAGCAGCACCTACAGTTGAGGTTCAAGCTCAGGGGGCCTGGGCCCAGGGGTCTTTGTGTGTCAAAGAAATGAGGGGCTGCTGAGTTGGGGGGACAGCCACTACCCCCAGCCTCACCCCTGAACCTAGGATGGTTCTGACCCCATCGTTGTAGCAGCCCAGAAGTTTTCCCACTGGCCATTTTCCCACCCAGAGTGACGCCAGGGCAGGGTGAGGGGTGATCTGCTGATAATAATGATGGTACCTTTTAAGCGCTTACTAGGTGCCAAGCACTTTTCTAAGCACTGGGGTAGATACAAGGTTGTCAAGTTGTCCCACGTGGGGCTCACTGTCTTAATCCCCATTTTACAGATGAGTTAAAGGAGGCCCAGAGAGGTGAAGTGACTTGCCCAAAGTCACGCAGCTGACAAGTAACGGAGCTGGGATTAGAACCCACGACCTCTGACTCCCAAGTCCGGGCTCAGTCCTTCTAGACTGTGAGCCCACTGTTGTGTAGGGACTGTCTCTATATGTTGCCAACTTGTACTTCCCAAGTGCTTAGTACAGTGCTCTGCACACAGTAAGTGCTCAATAAATACGATTGATTGATTGATTTCCACTAAGCCATGCTGCTTCCCCCTTCTAGACTGTGAGCCCGCTGTTGGGTAGGGACTGTCTCTATATGTTGCCAACTTGTACTACTTCCCAAGCGCTTAGTACAGTGCTCTGCACACAGTAAGCACTCAATAAATACGATTGATTGATTGATTGGTTCTCTTTAATTGCCGATGGCAATTATTCCCTCTTCGGCAGGATTCGCTGAGCCCGGGAACGGGTCGGCCTGTTGTTCCGTGTGTGTACGTGTCTGTTGCCCCGTCTGTAGCCATATGTGCATGTCTGGGTGTCTATAGGTATCCAGGTGAGTATGCGCACGTGCAGTTTCAGGAGACCAGTGGGAAGTCAGCAGGCCTTTCCACTGTGGATCGCGTGAGGGTGTGTCATCGGTCTGTGGCTACTCCCTTCTGCGTCGCCCTAACTTGCTCCCTTTACTCATCCCCGGTCCCAGCCCCACATCTCTTCTGTCTATATCTATATCTCATTCCTTTACATTAATGTCTGTCTCCCCCTCTAGACCCTAAGATCGTTGTGGACAGGGAGTGTGTCAGTTTGTTGTTATATTGTCCTCTCCCAAGCGTTTAGTACAATGCTCCGCACACAGTAAGTGCTCCATAAGTACGATTGTCTTGACCCCAGTTGCAGTGGTGCAGGTGGAGGGAGGATTCCTTCCCTACTCTGAACCCACTGGGAAGAGAGGGGTGTCCTGAGGTCCCCATCCCCTATCCGAAGCCTCTCCCTCCAGGCCCCTGCAAACTGTGGTCTTATTCAGTTGTATTTATTGAGCACTTACCATGTGCAGAGCATTTTACTAAGCGTTTGGGAGAGGATAATATAACAATAAACAGACACAATTCCTGCCCATCGAACAGCACCCGAGTCGTTGCTCCTCCGGTCCCTTCCCCGGGGAGCTGACAGCCACAGGGGCCTCTTCCTGCCGGGGCTGACCAGAGGCTTCTCTGTTCCAGGGGCGGCTAGCCCACAGGTTGAGCCGGCAGTAGCCATCGCCAACAGACTTGCCGAGATCGTGCATGCCCAGCCGCAGCAGGACTCTTTTAAGAAGGTGGTTTTTCGGTGTGCAGGAGATTCCCAGAACACCATCAGAAAAGGTGAGCTTTCTTGCCCTTCGGTATCCGGTTGAGGGCCGGGAGACAAGAAGCGAAATGGGCACCAGAGCCGGTCTGAAATGGGCACCGGCGGGCGGGCACTGGGACAAAGCTACGGGGTCGCAGGGCCCCTGAAAATCCCAGTCGGAGCCAGTGGGGTCCCTGGGGTGAGGAAGGAGAAGTGAATCGGGTCTCAAGTCTACACTGTGGGTGAACAGCTAGTCACTGTACGTATCCCACACCGCTTAAGGGCCCAAGCGACCCAAGTGGCTGCTTTTTCAATGGTCCCTGAGGTCACCCCTGCTCCATTCCAGCGCGCTTCCACACAGCGGGGCGATGTCCTGGGCACCTGCTCTGCCAGCAGAGCCAGCCAGCTGCCCCGACCCAGGGGCTATGGGCTCCTCTACTGCGTGCAGGGTATTTCCCCCGACCTTCCCCAAGCCCACCCCCACCTTCCCTCCCATGAACCCAAATTATCCGGAAATCTGAGATACATCCCATTCCAAACTTTGGATCCTAGAGAGTGGACCATGGAGAGATCGATCCTGAGTCCCAGGGCTCATCTGGGCCCGGGGGAATGAGGTCTTTGGGAGCCGTTTCCCTGAACAAACTCTTCCCGGTTGGCCCGGGAATCAACCGGGTTGACAGTCGATGCTCATATCCTGCCCACTTCAGCTGCCCAGTCCACCCTGCAGTCTGGACTCTGGGGGTTGATCTGGGGCTCCCACACCAGCTGGGGTAGAGGAAAGGAGGCCGGGGCCAAGGTGCTGTCGATCAGGGTGACCCAGGGGCAGCAGGGTTCCTGAGGTGGGAACTTGCGATACAGGCCTTAGCCTGGACTGTGGTGTCTAAGCAACTCATTCATTGGGAGCGCTGGTTGGGCCCTGCCCATGTGGCTTGCCTGGGAGGCGAAAATGGAACTCCATTTAGGACCTCACGCCTGTCTGGTTTGTAGATGTGATATTCCTTCATCTTCCCCTTAGAGCAGATAATCACTGGGTTTTCCTTGATAGAGAGCGAAGACCAGATCATTATGAAAATTGTTGAGTTGCTGAAATACGCCGGAGATCAGCTGCAACAAGAGGTAACCAAGGCTTGGGGTGGGTGGTTTGTGGCTCCATGGGGGTGACTGGGCCAATGCTGAAGGGAGTAAGGAGGGGGAGGCTGAGGGGAGACTGAGGAAAGGTTGAAGGGAGACTGAGGGGAGTGTTGAAGGGAGGCTGAGGGGAGACTGAGGAAAGGTTGAAGGGAGACTGAGGGGAGTGTTGAAGGGAGCCTGAGGGGAGGCTGGAAAAGGCTGAAGAAAGTACTGAGGGGAGGCTGAGGAGAGGATGAAGGAAGGTTGAGGAGAGGCCGAGGGGAGGTTGAAAAAAGTACTGAGGGGAGGCTGAGATTTTGAGACATACTGAAGTTCACTTGTTCTGTAACCCTAGCTAAAAAGGATGGACCTTTTGTCCTCAGCTCCAGTTATTCATTCATTCAATCATATTTATTGAGGGCTTACTGTGTGCAAAGCACAGAGAAGCAGCATGGCTCAGTGGAAAGAGCACATGGAGTCAGAGGTTGTGGGTTCAAATGCCGGCTCTGCCAATTGTCAGCTGTGTGACTTTGGGCAAGTCACTTAACTTCTGTGCCTCAGTTCCCTCATCTGTAAAATGGGGGTTAAGGCTGTGAGCCCCCGGTGGGACAACCTGATCACCTTGTATCCCCTTCCAGTGCGTAGAATAGTGCTTTGTACATTGTAAGTGCTTAATAAATGCCATTATTATTATTACTAAGTGCTTGGGAGAGCACAATATAACAGACACATTCGTGAAGCAGCATGGCCCAGGGGCAAGAGCACGGGCTTGGGAATCAGAAGACGTGGGTTCTGATCCCAGCGCCACTACCTCTCTGCTGTGTGACTTTGGGCAAGTCACTTAACTTCTCTGTGCCTCAGTTCCCTCATCTGTAAAATAGGGATTAAGACTGCGAGCCCCACGTGGGACACCCTGATTACCTTGGATCTAATCCAGCGCTTAGAAATACGATTGAACGAATGAATGAACAGTTCTTGGCACATAGTAAGTGCTTAACAAATACCATTATTATTATAGGGGGAGATGGACATAAATAAACAAATAAATTACAGATATAATAAATAAATTACAGATAAATAAATTATAGATACACTCCTCCTCCCTGGGGAAGAGGAGTGGACAAAGGTTCCCCATGAATGGAGAAGGAAGGGGGAAGCTATTCATTCATTCATTCATTCGATCAATCTTATTTATTGAGCGCTTACTGTGTGCAGAGCACTGTACTAAGCGCTTGGGAAGTACAAGTTGGCACTGTATAGAGACGGTCCCTACCCAAGCTATGTCTGCTTCCCCTACTCCCAAGGAGCCGACGGGCTGGGATTGTGCTTGGAGATCTGGGTGGACTGCCCAAGCCGGGAGAGGGGACATGCCCCCTGGGTCCCAGGGCTGTAGTCCAGCTCTGGCTCAGGCTCAGGCCCAGGGAGTTGATGGGTGAACTGCGGTTGGCTCTCCTGGCTCAGCTTCCTGCCCTCTCTCCCAGTTGAAGAAAGACAACACCCTGAAGGATGTGGTCCAGAAGCTGAACTACTCCACCTTCAAGAGCATTGTCGACAGATTCCTGGGAGGGGTGAACACCCGGGGAAAGCCTGAAGTGGGCACCCTGAGGACCAGAGTGGCCTTCGCCGTTGATGTCACCGCCCGCCTCACGTCTGTGGACAACCACCCCATGAACCGGGTGCTGGGCTTTGGCAGCAAGTACCTGCGGGAGAATTTCACGCCCTGGGTCCAGCAGCACGGAGGATGGGTGTGTGCTAGGAACCTCTGCTCCCAGGGGCAGCCGGGGGGCTTGGAACGGCCAGGGATTTGCCCTTCTGGGAGTTGCACCCGGATGGCAATTGGTCTGTCAAGCATGAGGTTGGGGTGCAACTTCTTGGGGAGCCAACAAGCCGAATGGGGCTGCGTGGGGCCGGCCACTCGGGAGGTGACAGGTTAGAAGACACCCAAAAGGTGGGAGGGTGCAGAGCACCTCACGGAAGTTCTCGGGACTCATCAGAGGCCCAGGGTGAGCGTTGCCGGGAATCCGGCCCCCCAGCTGTTGGAGGAACAGTGGTTTTGCCACAGTGGGGAGCAGCAGGGACCCCCACCACCTCCCTCAGGGCTGGTACCCCCAGACCCAAGCCAGGGTCAGAGGACCCGTGTGAGCCCTCTGTTCATCTTGGTGGGGTGGGGCTGCTGAAGGAGTCTACTGGCTCACTGCAGGCAGGCTTCATTTAAAACCATGGCTAGGGCTGCCTCCACAGGAGCTTGATTAAAATGGGGCTTCTCCCCCCGGGTCTCAAAACCAAACTTTCTGCACATCCCCGGGCCAGGTCAGCTAGGGTCCAAGCCACACCAAGCCGGTCTGGCGAGGCTGACCAAGACTTTCCTACTCTCAAAGCCCCTTAACTCCCCACACGGCTCCTGAAGGGTGAGGAGTGGGCTCCTATCCCCAGCCCTGAGACCAAAATGGTTAAGATGGGATGCGGACACAACCAGCGCGGTCCCTGCCATTGGCCCTGAGGGGGGAAAAGGAGGAGGGGGCTAACCGGGAAGGATGCATCCCCCGCCCCTACTTTCACCCCAGCCTAGTCTTACCAGGGCTGCAATGGTCCTCTCTCTCTCTCATCTCTCTCTGTCTCTGTCTCCTTTCCAGGAGAAGGTGCTGGGAGTAGCCCATGAGGATGAAGTGGAATGAGCAAGAACAACTTTGCTTCCTGGAGTACTCAACGCCTCCCTCCCTCCCCCCAACTTCCCACTGCCCAAGGGAAAGGGACAGAAACGGGTCTGCCCAGAGAGCACCAGAGGGTTTGAATGCCAGACCCCCTCACCCTTAGCAGCCCTGGATTCCGGCAGCCTGGCAGAGCAGCTGGGACCCACTGGGGCCGATGCTGGACTCTCCCCTTCGACCTTCCCCAACCTAAGAAGGACACAGCAGCGAGGCCTAGGCCTGTTTGTGGCCCACTTCCCCTGCCCCCGCCCAGTCCCTCGCTCATGCCAAAGCAGATTAGTAGGAAGATTTGGAGGGTATTCCAGAGGCAGAGCCACCAGTGGCACCGAGTCTGGGGCCCTAACAGCCCCTCACAGGACCCAGGTGAGACTGGTCTAAATGGAGCCTCCTGCCACTGAAGGCCCACGGACACAGAACAATAGCAATAAAACCTGGAATTTGTAGATCATGTTTTTAAGTTTCCAAACCACACACTCAATGTTCACCTCATTTTTCCCTCTTAAAATCGCCGTGAGATAGGCACCTTTCTCCCCGACTTACGGATGAGAACACTGAGGCCCAGAAAGGTTAAGTGATGTGTCTGAAGTCACACAGCAGGTCAGGGGGAGAGCCGGAACTAGGACTCCGGTCTCCTGATGCTTTGGCCCTCAAAATGAACTGGTCCATTGATCAGAACTGCCCCACCAGGCTCTTGCCCCACCCAAAGACTCTCTGGGAGAGGGGGTCAGGACGTCTCTCTGGTCAGGGGGCGGAAACCTCGGCCGGCCCCACACTGAGAGCCCGAGTTAGGCCATGGCCACCTTGAAGGGGAGGAGCAGATCCACGAGATATAAGTTGGGAAACAGCAGGGCTAGGGGGTGGGGTGATGGAGAGGCATAGTGAACGAGAACCCCTGGATTTCCAGTGGGGAGTAGAGGGCACCAAAAGATGGTATTAGATGGGATGGGAAAACCAGGCAGAAGATGAAGATTTGGGAAGGAGATCATGAGCAGTAAGCTTGTTGTGGGCAGGGAATGTGTCTGTTTATGGTTATAATGTACTCTCCCAAGCACTGACTACAGTGCTCTGCACATAGTAAGTGCTCAATACGAGCTCACCTCCTCCAGGAGGCCTTCCCAGACTGAGCCCCCTCCTTCCTCTCCCCCTCCTCCCCCTCTCCATCCCCCCCGCCTTACCTCCTTCCCTTCCCCACAGCACCTGCATACATGTATATGTTTGTACGTATTTATTACCCTATTTATTTATTTATTTTACTTGTACATATTTATTCTACTTATTTTATTTTGTTAATATGTTTTGTTTTGTTCTCTGTCTCCCCCTTCTAGACTCTGAGCCCACTGTTGGGTAGGGACCATCTCTAGATGTTGCCAACTTGTACTTCCCAAGCGCTTAGTCCAGTGCTCTGCACACAGTAAGCGCTCAATAAATAGGATTGAATGAATGAATGCTGGGAGCACACCGCCAAACACTAACGTTCTGTCCCAGCCTTCTTCCTTACGAGTCAACCTATGGAGCATCGCCATTTCGAATGGGTTCGCGTTGGCCAATAGGTAGGAGAGGGGAGAGGATGGCCCGGCCGGGTCAAGTGTTTGACCCGGCCCACTAGGACGTGCCTGATCCAGCACGGGATTGACTGTTTGGTTCCTTGCCAGATTCGGTAGTTGGATGGTTGTGTGGGTGCCACTGAGGACAGGCTTTCTCTCCCGTTCTGTCCTGGTTTCCCAGCAGCAATATTTTGGTTCATCCAGCTTCTTGGTTTCAAATTCATTCATTCATTCAATTGTATTTATTGAGCGCTTACTTTGTGCAGAACATTGTACTAAGCACTTGGGAAGTACAAGTCGGCAACATACAGAGACGGTCCCTACCCAGTAACAGGCTCACAGTCTAAAAGGGGGAGACAGACAACAAAACAAAACATGCAGACAGGTGTCAAAATAGTCAGAACAAATAGAATTAAAGCTATATAATAATAATAATAATAATGACATTATTAAGCGCTTACTATGTGCAAAGCACTGTTTTAAGCTCTGAGGAGGTTACAAAGTGACCAGGTTGTCCCATGGCGGGCTCACGATCTTCAGCCCCATTTTACAGATGAAGTAACTGAGGCACAGAGAAGTTAAGTGACTTGCCCAAAGTCACACAACTGACAATTGGCGGAGCCGAGATTTGAACCCATGACCTCTGACCCCAAAGCCCGGGCTCTTTCCACTGAGCCACGCTGCTTCTCATTAACAAAATAAATAGAATAGTAAATATGTACAAGTAAAATAAATAGAGTAATAAATCTGTACAAATACATATACAAGTGCTGTGGGGAGGGGAAAGAGGTAGGGTGAGAGGGATGGGGAGGAGGAGAGGAAAAAGGGGGCTCAGTCTGGGAAGGCCTCCTGGAGGAGGTGAGCTCTCAGTAGGGCTTTGAAGGGAGGAAGAGAAGAAGAGCAGCGTGGCCAAGTAATTAGAACATGTGCATGGGAATCAGAAACAGCTATGTTCTAATCCCGACTCCACTCCTTGTCTGCTGTGTGACCTCGGGCAAGTGACGTAACTTCTCTATGCCTCAGTTACCTCAAATGTAAAATGAGGATTAAGACCGTGAGCCCCATGTGGGACATGGACTGTATCCAACCTGATTACCATGATGATGAGGATGGTATTCGTTAAGCGCTTACTATGTGCCAAGCACTGTTCTAAGCACTGGGGTAGATACAAGGAAATCAGGTTGTCCCGTGTGGGGCTCGCAGTCTTAATCCCCATTTTACAGATGAGGTAACCGAGGCACAGAGAAGTTAAGTGACTTGCCCAAAATCACACAGCTGATAAGTGGCGGAGCCGGGATTAGAACCCACAACCTCTGACTTCCAAGCCTGGGCTCTTTCCACTAAGCCACGCTGCTCCTCTACCTTGTATTACCTTGTATCTACTGTGCTTAGAATGGTGGCTGGCACATAGTAAGTGATTAAAAAACACCATTTTAAAAAATCTATTTTTAGTAGCTCAAGCATAGGTTTTTCTCCAGGACCGGACTTAGATTACATCTCCTCCAAGAGGCCTTCCCTGATTAAGCCCTCTTTTCCCCAGCTCGCTCTCCCTTCTGCATCGTCTATGCACTTGGATCTGTGACCTTTGGGCATTTGCTATTCGCCCCACCCCAACCCCACAGCATTTATGGACATACCTTGAAATGATATATTACACAATAATTTATTTATATTAAGGTCTGCCTCCCCCTTCAGACTGTAAACTCGCTACAGGGAGGGAATCTATCTGCTAATTCTGTTGTACTCTCCTAAGCACTTAGTACAGTGTTCCACACATAGTAAATGCTCAACAAATACGACTGATTGATTTGGGGCTAGATTGGCTACCCCTGGAGCTGATGGGTTCAATCCAGTTCGTTAAATGAAAGGTGTGCGTGAGACGACAGACAGATTATCCGGAAACTGGGAGAAATCAAGAGCAGGTCAGGGGTGAGGGCTGGGCAGTGGAAGGAACGGGGAGAGAGCTGGAGATGTCCTTACTTCAGGAGAGTTTACTACCCCAGGCACTGGTCCAGCTACATTTAATGAGTTACAAGACTTGGAAAAGCAATCGGTCAGTAGTATTTATTGAGTACCCTTTGCAGAGCACTGGGGGAGACAATAGAGTTAGTAGACAAGGTATAATTCTATTTCTTCTGATGGTTTTGGTACCTGTCTACATGTTTTGTTTTGTTGTGTGTCTCCCCCTTCTAGACTGTGAGCCCGTTGTTGGGTAGGGACCGTCTTTATATGTTGCCGACTTGTACTTCCCAAGCGCTTAGTACAGTGCTCTGCACACAGTAAGCGCTCAAATATGATTGAATTGAGTGAAGATATCCACCCACAAGGAGCTTACAGTCTAGTGGGAGAGCGAGAGACACAAATAAATTACTAGTAGGAGGAAGCAAAAGAGTTTAAAGAGATATAAGCTTCCCCTCGAGACTGTAAACTTGTTGTGGGCAAGGAATATGCCTACCGACTCTGTTGTATTGTACTCCTCCCAAGTGCTTAGTACACTGCTCTGCACACAGTAAGCACTCAATAAATACCCTTGATTGATATATACGTGCTGTGATCGATTGAAATGTACAAGTGCCATGTAAGTGCAGATCTACAAGACCACAGGGATGGGGGTTCCTCTTGGAGGCCCCCCCCCCCCGGCCCTCTGAGGACCCCCACATTGCAGAGAGAAGCAGCGTGGCTCAGTGGAAAGAGCCTGGGCTTTGGAGTCAGAGGTCATGGGTTCAAATCCCCGCTCTGCCAAATGCCAGCTGTGTGACTTTGGGCAAGTCACTTCACTTCTCTGTGCCTCAATTACCTTATCTATAAAATGGGGATTAAGACTGTGAGCTCCCCGTGGTACAACCTGATCACCTTGTAACCTCCCCAGCGTTTAGAACAGTGCATTGCACATAGTAAGCGCTTAACAAGTGCCATTATTATTATTACCTAAGCATATGAGGAACCCATCCTGTCCAAGATCATCGGGGAGGGAGGCCCACCCCTTTGGGGGGAGGAGGAGTCAAGAAAGGAGAAGAAGCCACTGGCTTGTTGCCCAACTGTCCCAGCCTCCTGGGCTATTTATGGCTCTTTCTTTTTCTGAACACTTGTAAATGTTGGAGTAAACATGACACAGAGTCACTTCAAAGGCCGGCTGGTCTCCAAAACGTTCGGGGTCTCTGAATGAGAAGGATTCATTTTCTGGATTCTTAATGAGTCTCATGGAGAGGGCTGGGGAAGCTAGAGGGAAACCCTCTCCCCCACCGTGTAATTTCCCAATGACAAGTTGCCTGGACGGGGAGGTTTCGTGGTTCTAATGACAGGTACAGCTGGGATCAGCATTCCACTGGGGAAGCGTGTGACTGGCAGAAATAGCCTGAGGTTTCTCAGTCTCTCTCTCGCTCTCTCTCTCTCTTCCTCTGGCTTGAAATTTCTAAAAACCCCAATAGAAGTTTGCTCTTCCCCAAAATAGAAATTCAGTTTTGAATTCCAAATGACCGGGGTGGGGAAGAGGAGTATTTTGGGAGCGGCTGTGGGGAGGAGCAGCCTAAAGGCGGATCTGTGGCCACTGGTGGCCTAGGTGTCCCCGATTTGGGCGGAGGATGGGGGTGGGGACGGAGGGCAGCTTTAATGGCAGCCAGCACGACCCCAGTGGGGACAACTGGGCAGGGTGACGGTCATTTGGCTCGCCCTGACATCCCTGGCAAAGCCAGACTATCAATCAATCAGTCAATCAATCGTATTTATTGAGCACTTACTGGGTGCAGAGCACTGTACTAAGCGCTTGGGAAGTACAAGTTGGCAACATATAGAGACAGTCCCTACCCAACAGTGGGCTCACAGACTAAAAGAGGGGGGACAGAGAACAAAACCAAACATACTAACAAAATAAAATAAATAGAATAGATATGTACTACCAGGCCGGAAGGGCTGTAGGCTGACTCACGGTGGTCTGAGGCCGCGGCCTGATGACGCCCCCCCCCAAGACACACACACACACATTTCCGTGGGAGGGGGGGCAGCACCAAGCAGGCCCCCCACCCAGCTGTCTGTTCTGCCCATGGGGACCCAGAGTGTGAGTTCAGTGTCATAATACTGATAATAATTACGTATTGTTGATCTCGTACTGTGCTAAGCGTTATATCCAACAGATGATTACTCTCCCTCCCTCCAAAGCCTTATTGAAGGCCACATCTCCTCCAAGAGGCCTTCCCTGACTAAACCCTCCTTTCCTCTTCTCCCAGTCCCTTCTGTGTCGCCCGGACTTGCTCCCTTTAATCGTCCCCCCTCTCAGCCCCACAGCATTTATGGACATATCTGCAATTTTATTTATTTTTATTTATGTCTGCTTCCCCCTCTAGACTATAAGCTCATTGTGGAAAGGGAAAGTTTATTGTTTATTGTACTCTCCCAAGCTAAGTACAGTGCTCTGCACACAGTAAGCTCTTAATAAATCAACTGACTGGTTATAGGAGAATCAGGTCAGACACTGTCCCTGTCCCACCAGGGGTTCACAATCTAAGAGGGAGGGAGGGCAGGAATTTGGTCCGCAGTTTACAGATGAGGAAAATGAGGCACAGAGAAGTGACTTGCCTGAGGTCACACAGCAGGTGATAAGATGATTGTGGTATTTGCTAAGCCTTTACTTTGTGCCAGGCACTGTACTAAGCTCTGGGGTAATAATAATTGTGGTATTTGTTAAGACTTACTATGTGCCAGGCACTGTTCTTAGCGCTGGGGTAGATACAAGGTAACCGGGTTGGACACAGTCCCTGTCCCACACAGGGCTCACCGTCTTAATCCTGTTTTACAGATGAGGTAAGTGAGGCCCAGAGAAGTTAAGTGACTTGCCCAAGGTCACACAGTGGACAAGTGGCGGAGCCAGGTTTGGAATCCAGATCCTTCTGACACCCAGGTACGTGCTCTATCCACTAGACCACGCTGCTTCTCTAGACCGATCCTAATCGGGTTGGACACTGTCTTTGTCCTACCTAGGGCTCACAGGACGCCCAGTCCTGTGCTCTTTCCGCTGGGCCTCACTGCTTCGCTGTCATGGCCGGGCCCTAAAAGCAGCCCAGTGGGCAGTGTCCCCTCCCCCGGCACCCCGCCACTTCCCCCCCTCCCGTCCACCCGCCTGCCCATCCCGGGAGCCACAGGGGCACAGGCCTGCCACACAGTGAGCCATTATTCCCCGCAGGGCACGGATTGGGCGAAGCTGCTCTGGCTCTTAGCTTCGTTTTCCTTTGCCAAATCAATGGCCTTGTATTCAGCGAATCCCCCAAAGACAACCGGGAAGGCAGTGAGTGCCCAGCCTAACAAGGGCGGCCATACAGAGCCCAGCGGCAGCGGGGGCTCCCTCGGCCTCGGGAGACGGCGGCGCTGAGGACCCGGCTTTGACCGGGGGCTCCCCCCTCCACGCACCCAGAAACACCAAACAGTGGGCTCCTTGCGGCTTCGAACTGACGCCTTCTTGTTATCTCCCCCACCTGGGGAGCCCTGCAGTGGCTCCCACGCTCCCTCCTTCCCAAGCTTCTTTAGCGTAAGGTCACGCAGTCCCCAAGCCTGTGATGGGGGGTGGGAGGGAGGGTGGTGGGGTGGGGGGAGAGGGAGGCTCTGCAGCCTCGTTCCCAGGGTGCAGCTACAACAGGGACCAGGCCATTCTTCCCAGACAGCTCCATCCCTTCGTCTCCTCCACCCTCAGCATGCTCCCCTTGGCCCAGGGCAGCGGGAAGTTGCACCCTGAAAATATTGCCCTGGGAGACAAGGGGTTCTTGCCCCTTGTCAAGAAAGGGCTGTGGGAAAGTGGGGGGCATTTGCTGCCTTCCAGGGACCAAATGGAGCAATTTCCAGTTGCCGCAAAAGCCCCTAGTTTTGCATCTCACCCCACTACTAGGGCCTCTGGGTAACAAGCCCACCTCATATTCTCAGGGTAAGCAAGCGAGGCTAGGGTGAGCTGCCTCTCCCAGAGGATTTCCCCTGGGAAAGGGGACTAAGAGGGTTGCAGGAACAGGAGGGAGAGAAAAGGGCACCACTGGCTCATTAGAATTGGCTACTAGGAGCCCACTTTGGAAAGCTGGGCCACTACTCAAGGGAGTGGAGGTTGAGACTATTTCTGGGTGAAAAGCCCTCCGCCCCCCTTGAAGGGAGCGCTGTGCTGAGGAAACAGGATGAAAGACTGAGAGAACAAGGAACAGCATGGCCTAATGTGAAGAGCACAGTTCCGGGAGTCAGAGGAGCTGGGTTCTAATCCCAGCTCCAGCACGGACCTGCTGTGTGATATTGGGCAAGTCACTTCACTTCTCTGTGCCTTAGTTTTCTCACCTGTAAAATAGGAATTGAATACATGTTCTCCCTCCTATTTAGAGTGTGAGCCCCAGTAAGGACTATCCAACACCCGTAACTCTCTCATCCCTGACTTTCCCCAAGTGACCCAGCATGGACTGCTGGTTGACAGATTATTCTAATCCCCTTTATTTGGTATTCATTCATTCATTCAGTCATATTTATTGAGCGCTTTCTGTGTTCAGAGCACTGTACTAAGCGCTTGGGAAGTACAAGTTGGGAACATATGGGATGGTCCCTACCCAACAATGGGCTCACAGTCTAGAACGGGGAGACAGACAACAAAACAAATATGTGGGCAGGTGTCAAGTCATCAGAATAAATAGAAGTAAAGCTAGATGCACATCATTAACAAAATAAATAGAATAGTAAATATGTACAAGTAAAATAAATAGACTAAAAAATCTGTACAAACATATATACAGGTGCTGTGGGAAGGGGAAGGAGGTAGGGCGGGGGGATGGGGAGTAGGAGAGGGAAAAGGTAGATCAGTGTGGGAAGGCCTCCTGGAGGAGGTGAGCTCTCAGTAGGGCTTTGAAGGGAGGAAGAGAGCTAGTTTGGCGAATGTGCAGAGGGAGGGCATTCCGGGCCAGGGGGAGGACGTGGGCTGGGGGTCGACGGCGGGACAGGCGAGAACGAGGCACAGTGAGGAGGTTAGCGGCAGAGGAGCGGAGGGTGCCGGCTGGGCTGGAGAAGGAGAGAAGGGAGGTGAGGTAGGAGGGGGCGAGGGGATGGAGATTTCCCCCAAAGAGTCACAGGAGACCTGGCCAAGATTTAGGTCTGCGAGGGTGTGACGAGGGAGATCTGCCAGTTGGCCTGCTGGAGCCACTCTTTTACTAACCCACGCTGCAGAAAAAAACAAAACGTTCTGTGCTGTTTTCCTTTCTTCAACTTCCCTCTTTTGAAATCTCCTTCCAACCCAATCGCAAAAAGCAGTGAATATCTTCCCCCAAGAGTTCGGCCCATTCTTCCATCCAAAGAGGCTGAGCTGTGGATGGGATGCAATTCCTTACTGACGGCTTCTAGACTGTGAGCCCACTGTTGGGTAGGGACCGTCTCTATATGTTGCCAACTTGTACTTCCCAAGCACTTAGTACAGTGCTCTGCACACAGTAAACGCTCAATAAATACGATTGAATGAATGAATGAATGAATGAATGAAGGCATGTCTCTTCGAAGAGGACTTCTCCAACTAAGCCCTCATTTCTTCTTCTCCCACACCTTTTTGTGTTACCCTTGCAGATGGATTTGCATCCTTTATTCACCTCTCCTTCAGCCCCGCAGCACTTATGTCCAGATCCAGAATTTATTTCTTTATATTAGTATTTACATTAATGTCTCTCTCCCCCTCTGGACTGAAAACTCATGGGTGGGAAGGTGTCTACCAGCTCTTTTATATTGTACTCTCCCAAGCACTTAGTTCCATGTTCTGCACACAGTAGGCGTTCAATAAGTGCGATTGATTGGCTGATTCCTACAATACAGGCTAAGAGAGCCGTATGCCCACCTCCCTATGCCCCAGGCCTACCGCCCCATCCCTAGGGTGCTGATAATCCAAGTCCATGCTGAAGCCTCCATATGGATCGGGGGTGGATCAGAGGGTGGGAAAAATATGACTTTTTTGCTTGGGGGGGTCTTCCAAAATTGGGGGGAACTCCAACCCCAGTCCCTGTTTCCTGCTTTGACTAGTCCAGCCACTTCCATCCCCATGCTACCTGGTTGCCCTTCCAGCCCTCAGTACCCCCCCTGCTGATTACAATCAATCGTCAATCCATCAATCGGTGGTATTTACTGAATGGTATTTACAGAGAAGCAGTGTGGCTCAGTGGAAAGATCCCGGGCTTTGGAGTCAGTGGTCACGGGTTCAAATCCCTGCTCCGCCAATTGTCAGCTAGGTGACTTTGGGCAAGTCACTTAACTTCTGTGGGCCTCAGTTACCTCATCTGTAAAATGGGGATTAAGACTGTGAGCCCCCTGTGGGACAACCTGATCACCTTGTATCCTCCCCAGTGCTTAGAACAGTGCTTTGCACATAGTAATAGTAATATATGCCATTATTACTATTATCATTATTATTATTATTATTATTTACCAGAGGAAGCACTGTGGCTCAGGGAATAGAGCATGGGCCTGGAAATCAGAAGGACCTGGGTTCCAATCCCGGCTCTCCCTCATGTCTGCTGTGTGATCTTGGGCAAGTCATTTCACTTCCCTGTGCCTCGGTTACCTCATCTGTAAAATGGGGATAAGTGTGAACCCCATGTGGAACAGGGAATGTGTCCAACCTCATTAACTTGTATCATCCCTAGTGCTTAGATCAGGGCTTGGCATTTCATAAGCACATAACAAGTACCATAGTTATTATTTTTAATTATCATTACTATGTGCAGAGCACTGAACTAAGCAAACACACTCTTTGCCTGGCATGTAGGCTAGATCCAAAGTCCATGGATTTGCACTCTTTATTCACCCCACAGCACTTATGTACATATCCAGAATTTATTTATTTATATTAATTATTAATAAATTAATTAATAGTATGTCTTTCTCCCCCTCTAGGCTGAAAGCTCATTGTGGGTAGGGAACGTGTCTACCAACTCTATTATACTGTACTCTCCCAAGCGCTCAGTACTGAGCTCTGTGCACAGTAGATGATGATAGGGACATTTTACAGGAAAGGAAACTGAGGCAGAGGGAAATTAAGTGATTTGCAGTCACATAACTGAAAAGGGGCGGAACCGGGATTAAACCCCACATCCTCTGATTCCTAGGCCCATGTTTTTCCCACTAGACCACAAAGCTTCTCAGCTGCTTCTCAGTAAGAGAGCATTGATTAGTCCAGGATGAAGGCAATAGATTAATCAACCAGTAACAGCTGGTTGCTGGGGGGAGGAGCTATCTGGTTAGGTAAGGGGCAGGGGGAAAGGGGGTTGGATTTGGTACTAGCCTAGCCCTGCAAGTGGATGGATGGAGGGAGGGCCTGTGTGGAAAGTCAGCCCAGAACTGAAGCTGTGCCTTGGGCAAGCTCTGGCTAGGGGGGGAAATTGGGGAGGCCGGAGAGGTCACTTGGATTCATTCATTCAATCATATTTATTGAGTGCTCACTGTGTGCAGAGCACTGTACTAAGCGCTTGGGAAGTACAAATTGGCAACATATAGAGACGGTCAGCGGGCTCACAGTCTAGTCCATGCCAACGGCCCGGCCTCTGTCCTATCCATGAAAATTGTGTTATTTGTTAAGTACTTACTATGTACTTACTATTACTGTTAAGTACTTACTATTCCCCCTTTTAGACTGTGAGCCCATTGTTGGGTAGGGACTGTCTCTATATGTTGTCAACTTGTACTTCCCAAGCGCTTAGTACAGTGCTCTGTACACAGTAAGCGCTCAATAAATACGATTGATTGATGTGCCAGGTACTGAGTAAGCTCTGGGATAGATATAAGCAAATCTCGCTGGACACAGTCCCTGCCCCACATAGGGCTCACTGTCTCCAACCCCATTTGACAGATGAGGCCACCGAGGCCCAGAAAAGTGAAGCGACCTCCCCAAGGTCACACGGCAGATCAGTGGGAGAGCGGTTTTAGAACCCGGGTCCTTCTGATTCCCCGGCCCGCCTCTATCCACTAAGCCTCGCTGGGTCTGAAAAGCAGAAGTGGGGGTTGTCAAGGGTTTAACACCCCGGGTGGTATATGTGATTGGAAAAAAACCGATCCCTTCTACAAAAATTTCCACTCTGTGGAAGGCCCGTTGAAGACGGGGTGACGGCTGGAGAGCACCCCGGCGTGGAAGAAGCCGTCCGCCCTGGCCAAACGGTAGGACCCTGAGAAGGGGGCGATTGTCCGGGTCCACCTTAAGTGTGCGATGGCAGCGGGGAGGGTGGGCGGCCTGGCGAACTGCGCCAACTGCGCCAATCGGATGTAGCAGCAGCAGCAACAGAGGCCTGGAGAACAGAACTCCACCCAGGCCAGGCCCCATCTGAGACCCCCCTGCTCGAGAGACCCCAGAACGGCCTGGACAGGCGGGCAGGAGGAGATGGGGAATCACCCCCATGCAAAAAGGCATTTGGGGGTGCCAGGGAGGGATTCCCCCCATTCCCACCTCCCCTTACACTCACACACAATATGTAGCCAGAAGCCTGACATCCGGACTTCTTGCCTTTTATTTGCGTTTCTTCGTGGGTGCGAATGGAAAGTTTCACACGGACTGTCGGGTACCTCACTTTTGCATAAACAACCTGCCCGAGCGCCTATCGACAAACCCACGCGTGGGTACGGACATACTATTAAACCCCGTGTTTATTGACAGGCACATGCCGAGACACGCCTGTGCCCGCACACGTTGGCACCCACAGGCGGTATGGGCATTAACCGTGGAATAACCGTGACTTGTACACACAGCACACACGCACGCCGTCCGTGCTTGCGGTATTTGTTAAGCGCTTGTTAGTTTCCAGGCACTGTACCAAGCGCTGGGGTGGATACAAGGAAATGGGGTTGGATGCAGTCCCTGTCCCACTTAGGGGTCCCAGGCTCAATCCCCATTTGACAGATGAGGGAACTGAGGCACAGAGAAGTGAATAATAATAATGTTGGTATGTGTTAAGCGCTTACTAGGTGCCAAGTTCTGTTCTAAGCGCTGGGGTAGATCCAAGGTAATCAGGTTGTCCCACGTGGGGCTCACAGTCTTCATCCCCATTTTACAGATGTGGGAACTGAGGTCCAGAGAAGTGAAGTGACTTGCCCAGAGTCACACAGCTGACAAGTGGCGGAGCAGGGATTTGAACATACAACCCCTGATTCCAAAGCCTGCCCAAGGCCACCCTGCAGACTATATATATATTATATATATATATATTGAGAAGCAGCGTGGCTCATTGGAAAGAGCCCGGGCTTTGGAGTCAGAGGTCATGGGTTCGAATCCCGGCTCCGCCACCTGTCTGCTGTGTGACCTTGGGCAAGTCACTTCACTTCTCTGAGCCTCAGTTCCCTCATCTGGAAAATGGGGATGAAGACTGTGAGCCCCACGTGGGACAACCTGATCACCCTGTAACCCCCCCAGCGCTTAGAACAGTGCTCTGCACATAGTAAGCGCTTAACAAATGCCATCATTATTATTATTATTATTATTATTATATATATATTTACTCACACACCACCTCCAGGATAAGGTATACCCATATGTGCATCCCCTCCACACACACACAACTTATACATATGTGAACCCACTATAATATACCCATCATTGTACACACAAACACACCCTAACTATCTCTCACATACATGCACATATACACAAACATTAATACACACACTAATACACACACTAATACACACACACACCCTAAGAAGCTAAGTGCAGCTAGGCAAAACACTGAGTTGGGTTTCTTGCTTACTGTCCACGGTGGGGTGGAGAGAGATAATATGTATGTGTGTGTGTGTATATATATATATGTATATATATATATATATATATGTAAAAAACAAAAAATATCAGGGCCAGGGCCCAAGCTCAGTATTTCGGCCGGATCTCGTGGAGAAGCGGTTTGGGCTCCTTCATTTCCCCCTCCATCCCACTCCCCTGTGCTCTTGGTCAGTCAATCAGGAAGTTGTATGGATTGAGTGTTTACTGTATACAAAGCACTGTACTAAGTGCTTGGGAGACTACAATATAACAGATCCTTTCCCTGCCCAAAACGAGCTTACTGTGGAAAGAGCCCGGGTTTGGGAGTCAGAGGTCGTGGGTTCTAATCCCAGCTCTGCTACTTGTCAGCTGTGTCACTTTTGGGCAAGTCATTCTCTGGGCTTCAGTTCCCTCATCTGTAAAATGGGGATTAAGACTGTGAGCCCCCCGTGGGACAACCTGATCACTTTGTAACCTCCCCAACACTTAGAACTGTGCTTTGCACATAGTAAGTGCTTAATAAATGCCATTATTATTATTCTCTGAGCCTCAGTTCCCTCATCTGTAAAATGGGGATTGACTGTGAGCCCCCCGTGGGACAACCTGATCACTTTGTAACCTCCCCAGCACTTAGAACAGTGCTTTGCACATGTAAGTGCTTAATAAATGCCATTATTATTATTATTATTATTATTATTATTATTATTATTATTATTATTATCTGGGCTTCAGTTCCCTCATCTGTAAAATGGCGATTGACTGTGAGCCCCCCGTGGGGCAACCTGATCACTTTGTAACCTCCCCAGCACTTAGAACTGTGCTTTGCACATAGTAAGTGCTTAATAAAATGCCATTATTATTATTATTATTATTACTGTACGCAAAGCACTGTACTAAGTGCTTCCCCGCAGCACCTATATATATGTATATATGTTTGTACATATTTATTACTCTATTTATTTATTTTACCTGTACATATCTATTCTATTTATTTTATTTTGTTCGTATGTTTGGTTTTGTTCTCTGTCTCCCCCTTTTACACTGTGAGCCCACTGTTGGGTAGGGACTGTCTCTAGATGTTGCCAACTTGTACTTCCCAAGCGCTTAGTACAGTGCTCTGCACACAGTAAGCGCTCAATAAATACGATTGATTGATTGATTGCTTGGGAGACTACAATATAACAATATAACAGATCCTTTCCCTGCCCAAAACGAGCTTACTGTCTAGAGGTGAAGCCTTGCTGGAGGGCTGTAAGAGGGAATGTGGGACATTGTAGAGGGGTTGATTAAGGTTTTGTAGGGGGGCTACAGGGGTGATATGGAGGGGGGTCGACTATAGTGCTGTAAGGGTGTGTTGGGAAAGCTGCAGAGAAACCTGAGGACAGTGTAGGGGGTGTTATACTAAGGTGGTAGTGTAGCCCCAGCTCTGCCACTTAATCTGCTGTGTGACCTTAGTCAAGTCATTTTACTTCTCTGTGCCACTGTTACCTCATCTGTAGAACAGGGGTTAAAACTGAGAGCACCAAGTGGAACAAAGACTATGTCCCACCCCAATATCTTATAATAATAATAATAATAATGACATTTATTAAGTGCTTACTATGTGCAAAGCACTGTTCTAAGTGCTGGGGAGGTTACAAGGTGATCAAGTTGTTCATTCAATTCAATCGTATTTATTGAGCGCTTACTGTGTGCAGAGCTCTGTACTAAGCGCTTGGGAAGTACAAGTTGGCAACAAATAGAGACAGTTCCTACCCAACAGTGGGCTCACAGTCTAGAAGGTTGTCCCACGGGGGGCTCACAGTCTTAACCCCCATTTTATAGATGAGGTAACTGAGGCACAGAGAAGTTAAGTGACTTGTCCAAAGTCACACAGCCGACAAGTGGCGGAGCCGGGATTTGAACCCATGAACTCTGACTCCAAAGCCCGGGCTCTTTCCACTGAGCCACGCTGCTTCCCAGCGCTTAGTATAGTCCAGGCACACAGTAAGCGCTGAATAAATATTATTTTTCAAAAAGGTGGGGATGCTGCAGGGCTGCTGCAGCGAGGCTCAGTGGAAAGAGCCTGGGCTTGGGAGTCAGAAGTCATGGGTTCTAATTCCCACTCTGCCACATGTCTGCTGTGTGACCTTGGGCAAGTCACAACTTCTCTGAGACTCAGTTACCTCATCTGTAAAATGGGGATTAAGACTGTGAGCCCCACGTGGGACAACCTGATCACCTTGTATCCTCACCAGTGCTTAGAACAGTGCTTTGCACATAGTAAGTGCTTAACAAATGCCCTAATAATAATAATAATAATTATTATTATTATTATTAAGAAATGCTGTAGGAAAGTCTGTGAGCGCAGTAGGGGGCTCTTGGGGTGCTGAAAGCAGGCTGGGTGGGGGGCAGCCCTAGAGAGGGGGGCGATGACATCGTCATTCATTCATTCAATAGTATTTATTGAGTGCTTACTGTGTGCAGAACACTGTATTAAGCGCTTGGAATGTACAATTCAGCAACATATAGAGACAATCCCTGTCCACAAAGAGCTCACAATCTAGAAGGGGGGGGAGCCAGGCATCAAAACAAGTAAACAGGCATCAACAGAAATAAACAGATTTGGAGCTATATGCACACCATTAATATAAATATAATTATAGATATACCCATCATTAATATAAATAAATGGAATTATAAATATGTCCAAATATGCTGGGGGGGGAGGGAGTCGGGGGAGCAGAGGAGAAGGGGGGCTTAGACGGGGAAGGCCTCCTGGAGGAGGTGAGCCTTCAGGAGGGCTTTGGGGGGGGAGAGGGATTGTTTTTTTGGGGGGGTCTGTCCTGGGGTTGGGCTAAGAGGGTGGGCTTGGGGCAGGCCGGGGGGATCCCCGTTGGGGCAGGGGGAGGAGATGGGGAGGGGGCTTCTGCTCTTGATAAGATCTCCACCAGGGCGAGGCGAGGTCAGGGGTCTTCGGGGGTCGTCCAGGGCCGGGCTAGGAGAGGCCCTGGCACCAGGACCACCGCAGCAAGGCGTGATGGAGAGGACCAGGGCCCTGCGCTGTGCGTTCTGCTGTGTGACTTTGGGCACGTCACTTCACTTCTCTGTGCCTCAGTTCGCTCATCTGTAAAATGGAAATGAAGACTGTGAGCCCCCCGCGGGACAACCTGATCACCTTGTAACCTCCCCAGCACTTAGAACAGTGCTTTGCACACAGTAAGCGCTTAATAAATGCTATTATGATGATGATGATTATTCTCTGGGCCTCAGTTCCCTCATCTGTAAAATAGGGACGAAGACTGTGAGCCCCCCATGGGACAACCTGATCACCCTGTAACCTCCCCAGCGCTTAGAACAGTGCTTTGCACACAATAAGTGTTTCATAAATTCTATTATTATTATTATTATTCTCTGGGCCGCAGTTCCCTCATCTGTAAAATAGGGATGAAGACTGTGAGCACCCGTGGGACAACCTGATCACCTTGTAACCTCCCCTGCGCTTAGAACAGTGCTTTGCACACAATAAGCGCTTCATAAATGCCATTATTATTATTATTCTCTGGGCCACAGTTCCCTCATCTGTAAAATAGGGGATGAAGACTGTGAGCCCCCCGTGGGACAACCTGATCACCCTGTAACCTCCCCTGCGCTTAGAACAGTGCTTTGCACACAATAAGCGCTTCATAAATGCCATTATTATTATTCTTCTCTGGGCCACAGTTCCCTCATCTGTAAAATAGGGGATGAAGACTGTGAGCCCCCCGTGGGACAACCTGATCACCCTGTAACCTCCCCAGCGCTTAGAACAGTGCTTTGCACACAGTAAGCACTTCATAAATGCCATCATTCTTCTTCTTCTTCTCTGGGCCTCCGTTCCCTCTTCTGTAAAATAGGGACGAAGACTGTGAGCCCCCCGTGGGACAACCTGATCACCCTGTAACCTCCCCAGCGCTTAGAACAGTGCTTTGCACACAGTAAGCGCTTCATAAATGCCATTATTATTATTATTCTCTGGGCCACAGTTCCCTCATCTGTAAAACAGGGATGAAGACTGTGAGCCCCCCATGGGACAACCTGATCACCTTGTAACCTCCCCAGCGCTTAGAACAGTGCTTTGCACACAGTGAGCGCTTAATAAATGCCATCATTATGATGATGGTGATGATTCTGCCTTGCCCCCTCCGGGGAGCCCTCCTCCCTTCCTTCCTGCTCTCGGGCCAGGCCCCTCCCTGCTCGCTGAGCCCTTCCGCCCTTTTTACCTTGTTTTTCTTCTTCGTTTTTCCTGGGGGTGATGCAACCAGGCTGGGCGGGGCCTTGGGGGGCGGGCCAGCTGGCTATTTGGGTGTCTGTTTGGGTGTCTATCACGGGGTGGGGGCAGGGAAGTGGGCCGGGGCTGGAGTTGGGCTGTCTGCTGTCTGCTGGAGTGCTGTGGGACTGTGTGTGTGTGTGTGTGTGTGTGTGTTGGGGATGGTGGAGTGGGGCCGGGACAGAGCTGGGCTGCCTGCTCCCTGCAGGACTGTTGTGTGACTCAGGAGGTGTGTGTGTAGGGTGGGGGTTGGGGACCGTTAGGCTGTGGGAAGCCTGTAGTAGTGTTGTGTGACCGTATGGGTGTTTTGTGTGTGTGTGTGTGTGTGTGTGTATAGCTTGGGTAGTGGAATAGATCAGGGACAGGCCGTGGGCTGCCTTTAGTAGTGTTGTGTGACTATGTGTGCGGTTTATTCTTTTTTTTGTGTGTGTGTGTGTGTGTGTGCACCTTGGGTGGTGGAATGGATCAGGGACAGGCTGTGGGCTGCCTGTAGTGGTGGTGTGCGGCTGTATGGGTGTTTTGTGTGTGTGTGTGTGTGTGTGTAGCTTGGGTAGTGGAATGGATCAGGGACAGGCCGTGGGCTGCCTTTAGTAGTGTTGTGTGACTATGTGTGCGGTTTGTTCTTTTTTTTGTGTGTGTGTGCACCTTGGGTGGTGGAATGGATCAGGGACAGGCTGTGGGCTGCCTGTAGTGGTGGCGTGCGGCTGTATGGGTGTTTTGTGTGTGTGTGTGTACCTTGGGTAGTGGAATGGAGCAGGGACAGGCTGTGGGCTGCCTTTATTAGTGTTGTGTGACTGCGTGTGTTTTATGTGTCTGTACCTTGGGTGGTGGAATGGATCAGGGACAGGCTGTGGGCTGCCTGTAGTAGTGTTGTGTGACTATGTGTGTTTGTGTGTGCACCTTGGGTGGTGGAATGGATCAGGGACAGGCTGTGGGCTGCCTTTATTAGTGTTTTGTGACTGTATGTGTGGTGTGTGTATGTGTGTACCTTGGGTGGTGGAATGGATCAGGGACAGGCTGTGGGCTGCCTTTATTAGTGTTTTGTGACTGTATGTGTGGTGTGTGTATATGTGTACCTTGGGTGGTGGAATGGAGCAGGGACAGGCTGTGGGCTGCCTGTAGTAGTGTTGTGTGACTGTATATGTGTTTTTTGTGTGTGTGCACCTTGGGTGGTGGAATGGATCAGGGACAGGCTGTGGGCTGCCTGTAGTAGTGTTGTGTGACTATGTGTGGGGTTTTTGTGTGTGTGTGTGTGTGTGTGTATACCTTGGGTGGTGGAATGGATCAGGGACAGGCTGTGGGCTGCCTGTAGTAATGTTGTGTGACTGTATGTGTGTGTTGTGTGTGTGCACCTTGGGTGGTGGAATGGATCAGGGACAGGCCGTGGGCTGCCTTTATTAATGTTGTGTGGGGTGTGTGTGTGTGTACGTACCTTGGGTGGTGGAATGGATCAGGGACAGGCTGTGGGCTGCCTGTAGTAGTGTTGTGAGACTGTATGTGTGTTTTGTGTGTGTGCACCTTGGGTGGTGGAATGGATCAGGGACCCGCTGTGGGCTGCCAGTAGTAGTGCTGTGTGTCTGTGTGAATGTGTGTCCCGGGGTGGTGGAGTGGGTTGGGGATGGAGTGGAGCTGTGTGCTGCCCACAGATAATTTTGGTTCTCCTCCAAGGCGGAGGCGGCATTTCCCTCCCGGCTCCCTGGCAGCTCCTGATAAGTCACCTACAATCAAACCCTCACAACCAGCCACCTTGGTTCCGGGCCTGCTTTGCTACTGCGAGCCAACCCCCTGATAATAATAATAATAATAATGATATAATGATGATGATGATAATAATAATGATAATAATAATGATGATGGCGTTTATTAAGTGCTTACTATGTGCAAGGCCTGCTTTGCTACTGCGAGCCAACCCCCTGATAATAATAATAATAATGATGATGGCATTTATTAAGCGCTTACTATGTGCAAGGCACTGTTCTAATAATAATGATAGCATTTATTAAGCGCTTACTATGTGCAAAGCACTGTTCTAAGCGCTGGGGAGGTTACAAGGTGATCAGGTTGTCCCACATGGGGCTCACATTCTTAATCCCCATTTTCCAGATGAGGTCACTCAGGCCCAGAGAAGTGAAGTGACTTGCCCTAAGTCACCCAGCTGACAATTGGCGGAGCCAGGATTTGAACCCATAACCTCTGACTCCAATGCCCGGGCTCTTTCCACTGAACCACACTGCTTCTCTGATGGAAGGGGGAAGGTGGAATTGGGCAAAGAGCAATCTGGGGGGAGATGTGAACACACACCACACACTCTATTTACAGAAACACCAGACTCAAGAGGAAAATAAAATTCCATTTCCCAAACTCTTGCCCATCAGGCTCCTTGAGATCCAACCAAGGGAATCAGTTCCTCGCTTGACTTCCAATCGTTTAGCCCAGTGCTCTGCACACCGTAAGCGCTCAATAAATACGATTGAATTGAATTGGGTGAGTGGTGCAGTCAGATTTATTTATTTGTACATATTTATTCTATTTATTTCATTTTGTTAATATGTTTTGTTGTCTGTCTCCCCCTTCTAGACTGTGAGCCCGCTGTTGGGTGGGGACCGTCCCTGTATGTTGCCAACTTGGACTTCCCAAGCGCTTAGTTATGTATTTATTTATTTCATTTGTACATATTTATTCTATTTATTTCATTTTGTTAATATGTTTTGTTGTCTGTCTCCCCCTTCTAGACTGTGAGCCTTCTGTTGGGTAGGGACCGTCTCTCTATGTTGCCAACTTAGACTTCCCAAGCGCTTAGTACAGTGCTCTGCACACAGTAAGAGCTCAATAAATACGATGGAATTGAATAGACGGGAGCAGGGTGGAATGTGGTATCACAGCAGCCGAACCATCATCGACTCGGCACCCTTTGGCGACGATCGGGAGAGAAGCAATAATAATAATAATGGCATTTATTAAGCGCTTACCATGTGCAAAGCACTGTTCTAAGCACCGGGTAGGTTACAAGGTGATCAGGTTGTCCCACGGGGGGCTCACAGTCTTAATCCCCGTTTTACAGATGAGGGAACTGAGGGCCAGAGAAGTTAAGTGACTTACCCAAAGTCACACAGCTGACAGTTGGTGGAGCCAGGATTTGAACCCATGACCTCTGACTCCAAAGCCCGGGCTCTTTCCACTGAGCCACACTGCTTCTCGATCCAAACGAACCAAACGTTTTTTCCAGCCACATTCAATCTCCCGGTGCAGCTCTTAAAATCAGGCTGCGGGTTTTGCACACCCGCCCCACCGCCATCAGAGATCTGTGCAGCCTGGGGTTCTCGCCAAAGAGACGTCAGCAATCAATCAATCAATCGTATTTAGTGAGCGCTTACTGTGTGCAGAGCACTGGACTAAGCGCTTGGGAAGTACAAGTTGGCAACATAGAGAGACGGTCCCTACCCAACAGTGGGCTCACAGTCTAGAAGATGGTAGGGAGTGGGAAACCGATTTTTGCTTTTGCGAAGCTAACGTCGAAATCGATTTCTAGATGACCTTATCATCATCATTATCAATCGTATTTATTGAGCGCTTACTATGTGCAGAGCACTGTACTAAGCGCTTGGGAAATACAAATTGGCAACACATAGAGACAGTCCCTACCCAACAGTGGGCTCACAGTCTAAAAGGGGGAGACAGAGAACAAAACCAAACATACCAACAAAACAAATAGAATAGATACGTACAAGTGAAATAAATAAATAGAGTAATAAATATGTACAAACATATCACACACCTGCCAAAAGGCAACCGGTGCCAATATATTGAGAAATCCTAGTCTGAAACTCAAAAGCCCTGGTGTGCGGAGCACCAAAGATTTAAGCAAAGACGAAATGTTACCCCCATTTTCACTGTCAATTAAAATAAGTTATATACTTATATTAACATCTGCCTCCCCTCTGGACTATAAACTTCATGTGAGCAGGGAACCCCAGCACTTAGAACAGTGCTTTGCACATAGCGCTTAATAAATGCCATCATTATGTCTACCAACTCTTTTGTGTTGTGTTTCACCAAGCACTTAGTTTAGTGACCAGCACCCATCAGCGCTCAATAAATACCACTGATTGATTGATTGGAGACATAAAAAATATTTTCAAACAGAGGAATCCTAGTTCTGTGTCTCCCAAATCGGAGCCAAAGGCTTGGGATGGGTTGATTCTCCACATCTTTTCGGGAAAAGTGCTGGTTCTTCTGAGAGAAGACCCTGGGGTGTTGAGGGCCGGGGGAGAACCAGAATTTGAATCCAAGAAAATCAATCAATCAATCATATTTATTGAGCGCAGCTTGACTCCTTGTTTAATGATGGTCTAATATCGTCCTTCCCCCTGTCACCCTTGATCCTGTAATGACACTTCAAATAGCAGTCCAACTCTGAAAAGATATGGCAATTTTCTTTATTGATTGCTGGATGTGAAACAATGATCGGCATCTCTTTCGCATTACATAAAAAATTAAACTTGGCTCAGTCTGCAAACTTTTAAGCACAGCCATATTTGACAGAAAACAAGAAAAAACTAACATCTACTCAATAGAGCATTTACAAATGCACAAAACACGCCACTTTGGCTTTATAGGGAACATTATTCTCTTCTAGATTAAAAAAAATCTCTTTTTAACATAAATAAGTTAGTTTAATTTTTCAGTGTCTTTACAGAGTTATGTACACAGGTACACTTCAAAAATTTTGTTTGTTTTATACATGTACAGATACACAGGCAATGTAGAAATACTGTTTAAAGATGTAGTATCCTTCCCTGCCCTCCCCCAACCCGCCCCATCCCATCCCCACTCCACCCCCCCGACCTATATTCAATTTCCCCCCAGAAAAAAACAAAACAAACCACCTCCTACCCCTGGGCAAATTAGCAAAATAGAATAACTTGAAAATTTTAAAAAAATATTCCATGATTTTCAGACTTGAGTCCCAGATCCCTTCAGAACTACCCAGGGTGCAAAGAGCAGATGCAGTTTTAAAAGGGGTTTGCACTGGTTTATATATTTTTTAAAAAAGCCTTTTGCTGCTACATAACGGAAACTTCAGAGCTCCCAACTCTTAATAAGCTTAATGTAATAATAAATAGCAATCTGCCGTTGCCAGTGTTCAGATTCTGGTATAATCTTTTTAAAAATGAAATATTTGATCCCACTTAAAGGGACAATACATCTTTAAGGATAACAACTCAAAAAAAACCCCAATAAAAACCCTACACTACTTCTCTTTCATGCAAGTCATATACTTTTCTTGCTAGAATTTGAAGCAAGTTTTCCACACCCTCCTCTTCCTCAGCAAGCCCCCTCCCCCCCACCCCCAGTTTATGTGCTACATAAAAAGTAAAAACTATATACACAGGTAGTACAATGAAGCAAATAAGGAAAACCTAATTGCACAATGCTACATCCAATGCTTTTAGAGGCAGATCTTTTAAGAAGGCCTTAATCTTAGTGTTGTGTTGTTACTTTTTCAGTGCTTGTACAAGATCTCCATTCCTTAAAGAGTCAGCGATATGTATTTTTTTAAATCGAATTTATATCTTCCTTTCTTCATCAAGCACTTTCGTAACCGACGAACAAGGAAATGCATATTCTCAATCCTGCAAGAGAAAGGGGAGGAAGAAATCAGAAAAAGGTGCGGCCTCCTCCTCGGAATTCTACAGGTGGGAAAGTTTCCCTTTGCATCGGAGGACATTCATTTCCCAAGTGAGACGGGAAAGTTCCCCTTTGCATCAGAGGATATTTGGTTCCCGAGTGAGACGATGCTAAAGTGGGATGATTTAGGGAAGGCCAGGCGATGAGCTACTGTACAGGGACGGATGCAGGAACGGAGGGATCTGTTTGATACGGAGAGCTGCGTTTTCCCCAGCAAGAAGCCTGGGAACAATATCTTGCCATCTCCCAGGCCTTCCACTGAGGGTTTTGATCTCTCCTCCACTTCTGTTTAGGGAATCCGGGTCAATAACAGCCAGAAGGATCAGGGCCCTGAAATCTCAAGAAATGACCACCTTAATGATCAACACCAGTTTTTAATTTGGGGAAAATGACTTGGGGGGTTGAATAAAGAGTGAATAGGCCTCTGTCGGGTCCCACATGGGGCTCTATGTGTCTCCCACCCCTTCCAGCCCGGAGGCTCTGAGACACACTGGCTATTATTCTCCGGGAGAGAAGCTAAAAGACTTCAAGAGGTCACACCTTTTTATTAAGCTGGGCGGATGGGTGCAATTTTGATCCAAACTGCTTTTCGGGGACCTGAGTCACTAAGGGAAGGCATTTCTAGGATTCTCTGAATTTTGGAGGTGGGGGAAAATGTGCTCCCACCACCACTGTCCTCTAAAACCTTTTCCAGCCACCCAGAAACTTGTCCGGTTCCGGTTTTTCTGTAAAATCAATTTTACAATTAGCCTCCAGGACCTAAAATGCCGGACTGCTGTTTCTCAGTAAGTAAATACATAAACAGACCTTCCTCCTCCTCCTCCTTCCTCCGGCGTTCGGTCCATTTAAAAAGTTTCAGGCGGCCCTGACACCTATTATTCATTTCCCCTTCAAACACCCAAATAAACAGTCAGTTGTAGCGCAATTTGCATACACATGCTGACGTGTTCCTGGATTCCTTAGCTCAGCTCAAATAACTTCTACTTGAAATTTGCTCCCTATCAGAAATCCCAGTTAGAAACTTGGGCTTTAAAAGAGAGCGAGAGAAAGGAGAAAAAAAAAAAAAAAGTTTTCCCCACCACTTTGAAAAGAGGTAGACGTGGCATGCTCCTTTCGCGCACCCCCCCTCCCCAAAAAAGAGATCCAAACTGAATAACCAAAGCTACCCCACCTCAATTTCCAACCTCTGTGTGACCCACGGGTCCCACAGGATTCCCTCACCCACCCAAGAGGATTAACCCTTCGTTTGCCGCCCTGCGCCCGGACATCTGTGACCGGTGGCCTGCTTGAAACCCTCCAGCCCCGGGGGTCCCGGGAGGGTGGTGGGCCCTGGAGGTGGCGGGGGGCAGTCCTCGGGAAGTGGGGGTGGGGGAATCCCACGGAGACCGGGAGGTTTTGACTTTATTAGATCAGGAAAACAGCCTGGTCATTGTTCCAGCCGCATCTTCCACCCCCAAGCCCCCCATCTATTATCTAGGGCTCCCTTGGCTAGGGTGGGGGGCCAGGACAGAAGCAGAGGAGGGGGCTGGAGGGCTCAATCAATCAATCGTATTTATTGAGCGCTTACTGTGTGCACAGCACTGTACTAAGCGCTTGGGAAGTACAAGTTGGCAACATCTAGAGACAGTCCCTACCCAACAGTGGGCTCACAGTCTAAAAGCTCAGGGGGAGGGAGATGGGGGGCTCAGCTTGGCACACCTGGAGAAGGCCTGCAGGTTCCTAGCTTTGAGCTGGGCCGGTCCTCCTCCGGCCTGCCCGTCCTCCCCGCACCCACGGGATCCCCCAGTGCTCCCCACAGCGCTTACCCACCCGAGAGGTTTACGTCTGACGCCTTCTGAGGCTCGGCTTCTCCGGCGTCTGCTCCACCGCCCCGGTGCCCGGGGCACCCCCTGGCACCCCTTCTTCCGTGGGGTGGGCTCTCTTGGTTGGAGGAGAAGAATCTAAGGGGGAGGGAGGGGTTGGGGGGAAAAAAATCATCCGAATGAGAGGTCGGTCCAAGGACCAGGGGAAGAAAAAACAACAGCTACCACTAAAAAAAAAAAACAAACCCAAACAAACAAAAACGAAACACACGCCATAACCCAAGGCGGGGCAGGGGGTTTGCCAGGGGAACACCTGCCTCTCTCCGGGGGGGCCCCAATTCCTTCTCCTCCTCCCAGGAGGGACCCCCGGGGGGTCCCCTCGTCCCATCCTGGGTTTCTCAAAGGGCTCAGAACCCCCCCCACCCCAACTCCGGGGGTGGCTCTGGGACCCTCGCTGGAAAGGGGTGGGGGGCTGGGGAGGTTTGATGGGTGCCTGAGGGGGATGGGAGGTTGGGGGTTAGTGTGTTTGAGGGGTGCCTGGGGGGATGGGAGGTGGGGGTTAGGGTGTTTGAGGGGTGCCTGGAGGGATGGGAGGTGGGGGTTAGGGTGTTTGAGGGGTGCCTGGGGGAGATGGGAGGTGGGGTTAGGGAGGTTTGATGGGTGTCTGGGAGAGATGGGAGGTGGGGGTTAGGGTGTTTGAGGGGTGCCTGGGGGGGATGGGAGATTGGGGTTAGGGTGTTTGAGGTGTGCCTGGGGGGATGGGAGGTGGGGTTAGGGAGGTTTGATGAGTGTCTGGGAGGGATGGGAGGTGGGGGTTAGGGTGTTTGTTTGAGGGGTGCCTGGGGGGATGGGAGGTGGGGTTAGGGAGGTTTGATGGGTGTCTGGAAGGGATAGGGTGTGGGAGGTCGCGAAGGGGCCGGGGAAAGGGATCTGATGGGGGCCTGGGAGGATGGGAAGGGGGGGTTCGGGGCGAGGGGCCTGTGTTGGGGGGACGGGGGTGTGGAGGAGGTTTGATGGACACCTGAGGGTGGGGATGGGGGGAGGTCTGATGGGAGGGGGGGGGCCAATTTCAAAGGTGCGTTACCGTCCGGGGCGGGTCGTTTCCTGGGCGCCGGACAGCGGTCGGGGAAGCCCGTCTGCCTTTCGGACGCATCAGTCTTTCGTCCCGCCAAATGGGTGTCCTCCCCTTCGTCGTCGTCGTCGTCGTCGTCGTCGTGGTGGTGGTCTCTGTCGCAGTCCTGGCGGTGGGGGGCCGGGTCTCCGGGGCGGGCCCCCCTCGGGGGCGGCGGCGGCCGGCGGTAGAAGTCGGGCAGGCCGTCCCCCTCGACGGGCCGCCACTCGTAGCGGCCGTCCAGGGGCCGGTGGCGACGGAAGTCGAAGTTCCAGCGGCGCCGGCAGGCCTCGGCCAAGTCGCGACAGTGTCGCCTTAGGTCCCGGGCCAGCTCGGCGTGGTCCACGGGGCCGAAGAGGTTCCTGCAGGCCGACGGCTTCGGGTGGTCGCGCTCGGGCTGCGGGGCCTCCATCCGCTCCAGGGTCGGGCTCCCGCTCGAGACGCGCACGTCGGACATCCTGGCCGGGCCCGGGCCCGGGCCCCCGACCGGCCCTTAGATCCCCCGCCCCCCGCCGAGGCCTGCCCTGCCGCTTCGGGCCCCGCCGACCCGTTGCATAAGCCTCGGGAGCCCGGGGATTGGGGGCTGCGGAGGGGGGCTGGGGACGGGGGCTGCAGAGGGGGCCCCCTCGGTGGTCACCGCGGGGTCCGATCCGATGCCGAGGGGACGACGAAGGTGGGGGGAGGAAAGAGGGGGGACCCCCGGAAAATCTCCCTGCCGATCTAAAGCAGAGAAGTGGGGTGGGGGGTGATCAGAGAGGAAAGGGGGGGGACGAAAAGTGGGGTGGGGATTATAAAAAAAGAGGCAGGGGGGAGGAGGAAAGTGGGGTGGGGGATTAAGAAAAGAGTCAGGGGGGAGGCGAAAAGTGGGGTGGGGGATTAAAAAAAAGAGTCAGGGGAGAGGCGAAAAGTGGGGTGGGGATAAAAAGAGAGCGAGGGGGGAGACGAAAAGTGCGGTGGGGGAGACGAAAAGTGGGGTGAAGGATAAAGAGGTAGGGAGGGATACGAAAAGCTGGGTGGGGGACGAAAAAGGAGGCAGGGGGAGACGAAAAGTGGGGTGGTGGGGATCAAAGAGGCTGGGAGGGAGACGGAAAGTGGGGTGGGGGATGAAAACAGGCGGGGGGGACGAAAAGTGGGGTGGGGGAGATCGAGGAGGAAGGGGGAGGCGAAAAGCGGGGTGGGGGAGATCAAGGAGGAAGGGGGAGGCGAAAAGTGGGGTGGGGGCGGATCAAAGAAGGAGGGGAGGGCCGCAAAATCGAGTCCCAATCCGGGGCGGGGGGGACCCCCAAAGCCCAGGGGCGCCCGCAAACCTCTCCGGGGGTCCGCTCCGCCCGGCGAGGCCGAGGCCTGGGGAGGGGGGGGAGGGCCGGGCCGGGGGGGAGGGGGCCGGGCGGCAGGGGGGGGAGGGGGAGCCGCACCCCAAAAGGCCTGGCCGCGGCGGGGGGGGGGCGGGGGGCGGAGGCTGAGCACTTTTTCCCCTCGGTGGCCCAATATGGCGGTGGCGGGGAGGCCGACGGAGGGGGAGGTGATTGACAGCGGAGTCTATTTAAACAGGCCCGGCTACTCATTGGCCCGGGCCCGGGAGCCGCCCCGAGGCAGGGGGCTGGCCCGCCTGGGCCCCCGCCGGCCTTAAGGTAGCCCCGGGCCCAGGGTCGCAGCCCCCTCAGGACCCTCTCGGGGACCCCCCCCAAGCCCCTGCTCTGGCCTTGGGGACGGTGTAGCCCCTTGTTGGGTAGGGACCGTCCCCAGATGATAATAATATCATATAATAATAATATAATAGAATGGCATTTATTAAGCGCTTACTATGTGCAAGGCACTGTTCTAAGTGCTGGGGGTATACAAGGTGATCGGGTTGTCCCCCAGGGGGCTCACGGTCTTCATCCCCATTTTACAGATGAGGGAACCGAGGCCCAGAGAAGTGAAGTGACGTCCCCAAAGTCACACAGCTGACAAGTGGCAGAGCCGGGATACGAACCCATGACCTCTGACTCCAAAGTCCGTGCCCTTTCCACTGAGCCACGCTGCTTCTCTATAATATATAATCAATCAATCAATCGTATTTATTGAGCGTTTACTGTGTGCAGAGCACTGGACTGAGCGCTTGGGAAGTTGGCAACATACAGAGACGGTCCCTACCCAACAGCGGGCTCCCAGTCTAAAAGGGGGAGACGGAGAACAAAACCAAACATGCTAACAAAATAAAATCAATAGAATAGATATGTACAAGTAAAATAAATAAATAAATAGAGTAATAAATATGTACAAATGATATATAATATTTGTATAATGATATAATATCATCATATAATGATATTATATAATATATTATATATAATATATATTACAATATATATTATATAATTATAATGATAATAATATCGTATAATATATAATAGATTATAATCTATCTATTCTATTTATTTTATTTTGTTAGTATGTTTGGTTTTGTCTCCCCCTTTTAGCCTGTGAGCCCACTGTTGGGTAGGGACTGTCTCTATATGTTGCCAATTTGGACTTCCCAAGCGCTTAGTACGGTGCTCTGCACACAGTAAGTGCTCAATAAACACGATTGATGATGATGATAATGGCATTTATTCAGCGCTTACTGTGTGCCAAGCGCTGTTCTAAGCGCTGGGGAGGTTACAAGGTGATCAGGTTGTCCCACGGGGGGCTCACAGTTTTCATCCCCATTTTACAGACGAGGGAACTGAGGCCCGGAGAAGTGAAGTGACTTGCCCAAAGTCACCCAGCTGACAAGTGGCGGAGCCGGGATTTGAACCCATGACCTCTGACTCCAAAGCCCGGGCTCTTTCCACTGAACCACGCTGCTTCTCCTGTGGCCGACCTCTGATGATAATAATAATAACAGCAGCATTTATTAAGCGCTTATTCATTCATGCATTCCATCGTATTTATTGAGCGCTTACTGTGCGCAGAGCACTGTACTAAGCGCTTGGGAATTTCAATCAATCAATCGTATTTATTGAGCACTTACTGTGCGCAGAGCGCTGTACTAAGCGCTTGGGAAGCACAAGTTGGCAACATCTAGAGACGGTCCCTACCCACCGTGAGCCCGTTGTGGGGTAGGGATTGTGTCAGTCTGTTGCCGAATTGTACTTTCCAAGCGCTTAGTACAGCGCTCTGCACACAGTAAGTGCTCAATACATAGAGAAGCAGCATGGCGCAGTGGAAAGAGCTTGGGCTTTGGAGTCAGAGGTCATGGGTTCAAATCCCAGCTCCACCAATTGACAGCTGTGTGACTTTGGGCAAGTCACTTCACTTCTCCGGGCCTCAGTTACCGCATCTGTAAAATGGGGATTAAGACTGAGCGCCCCCCCCCCCCCATATGGGACAACCTAATCACCTTGTAACCACCCCAGCGCTTAGTACAGTGCTTTGCACATAGTAAGTGTTTAATAAATGCCATTATTATTATTATTAATTAGAGAAGCAGAGTGGCATAGTGGCAAGAGCCTTTTAGACTGTGAGCCCATTGTGGGGTAGGAATGGTCTCTATATGTTGCCAAATTGTACTTTCCAAGTGCTTAGTACAGCGCTTTGCACACAGTAAGTGCTCATTAAATATGATTGAATGAATGAAGGAAGGAAGGAAGAGCTTAGGCTTGGGATTCAGAGGTCGTGGGTTCTAATCCCGGCTCTGCCACTTGTCAGCTGTGTGATTTGGGGCAAGTCACTTCATTTCAGGAAGGAAGAGCTCAGGCTTGGGATTCAGAGGTCGTGGGTTCTAATCCCAGCTCTGTCATTTGTCAGCTGTGTGATTTGGGGCAAGTCACTTCATTTCTCTGTGCCTCAGTGACCTCATCTGTTAAATGGGGATTAAGACTGTGAGCCCCACGTGGGACAATCTGTTTACCTTGTATCTACCTCAGCGCTTAGAAGAGTGCTTGGCACATAGTAAGCGCTTAACAAATACCAAAATTATTATTATTATTAATAATACATACGATTGAATGAATGAATATGTGGGTATTCATTCATTCAATCGTATTCAATTCAATCGTATGTATTGAGCGCCTAACGTGTGCAGAACCCTGGGCTAAGCGCTTGGAAAGTACAATTACAGCAAATAGAGACGATCCCTGCCCACCGCGGGCTCAAAGTCTGGGGGCGGGGAGGCATTCATTCATTCATTCAATCGTATTTATTGAGCGCTTACTATGTGAAGAGCACTGTACTAAGCGCTTGGGAAGTACGAGTTGGCAACATATAGAGACGGTCCCTATCCAACAGCGGGCTCACAGTCTAGAAGGGGGAGACAGACAACAAAACAAAACATATTAACAAAATAAAATAAATAGAATAGTAAATGTGTACAAGTAAAAGAAATAGAGTAATAAATCTGTACAAACATATATACAAGTGCTGTGGGGAATATACAGGTGCTGTGGGGAGACCAATACAAGTAAACGGGCATCAATATAAATAAAAATAATTGTAGATATATAATAACATCCCCCCATTTTACCTCCTTCCCTTCCCCACAGCACCTGTATATATGTATATACGTTTGTACATATTTTTTACTCTATTTATTTATTTTGCTTGTACATATCTATTCTATTTATTTTATTTTGTTAGTATGTTTGGTTTTGTTCTCCGTCTCCCCCTTTGAGACTGTGAGCCCACTGTTGGGTAGGGACTGTCTCTATATGTTGCCAACTTGGACTTCCCAAGCGCTTAGTATAGTGCTGGGCACACAGTAGGCGCTCAATAAATACAATTGATTGATTGATTAAGCGTTTACTGTGTGCCAAGCACTGTTCTAAGCACTGGGGTAGATACAAGGTAATCAGATTGTCCCAGCTTTTGGTGGGACAGCTATGGGGGTGTGTGTGTGGGGTGTGTGTGTGTGTGTGTGTGTGTGTGTGTAGTAATAATTACAGTATTTGTTAAGGGATTACTATGTGCACTGTTCTAAACACTGGGGGAGATACAGGGTAATCAGGTTGTCCCACGTAGGGCTTACAGTCTTAATCTCCAAATGGAGTAACTGAGGGACAGAGAAGTTAAGCGACTTACCCGAGGTCACACAGCAGACAAGTGGAGGAGCCTGGATTAGTGAGTGTGTGTGTGTGTGTGTTTGTTATGGGGGGGCTCGCTCAGTCCCAAGATGTGAGGGGAGGAAGGGAATGGGGGGAGCCCAGTCTCTACCCCTGTGGGGTCGTGGGGACCGGGCATCAGGCTGGGACAGACTGGCCACAAGGACCTCTCCCTTGGGGTCTGGTTACATTCAATCATTTGATCGTATTTATTGAGCGCTTACTGTGTGCAGAGCACTGTACTAAGCGCTTGGGAAGTCCAAGTCGGCAACATCTAGAGACGGTCCCTACCCACCAACGGGCTCACAGTCTAGAAGGGGGAGACAGGCAACAAAACAAAACATGTAGAACCGTCCCTAGATGTTACCAACTTGTACTTCCCAAGCGCGTAGTCCAGTGCTCTGCACACAGTGAGAGCTCAATAAATACGATTGAATGAATGAATGTAGACCAGTGTCAAAATCGTCGGAACAAATAGAATTAAAGCTATATGCACATCATTAGCAAAATAAATAGTAAATGTGTACAAGTAAATAAAGAGTAATAAATCTGTACAAACATATATACAGGTGCTGTGGGGAGGGGAAGGAGGGAGGGAGGGAGGGAGGGATGGGGAGGAGGAGAGGAAAAAGGGGGCCCAGTCTGGGAAGGCCTAACCCTTCCCGAGACCCGGCCGCCTAACTTGTACTTCCCAAGCGCTTAGTACAGTGCTGTGCACACAGTAAGCTCTCAATAAATACGATTGATTGATTGATTGATAGTAGTGAGCAGCGACTGTCACTGTTTATTGTTGTAGTGTACTTTCCCAAGCGCTTAGGACAGTGCTCTGCACACAGGAAAAGCTTAATAAATACGATTGGATGAATGAATGAATAGTGTGGTAGCAGTAATAATAATGATAGCATTTAGTAATAGGAGTAGCAGCAGTTGAAGCTGGGAACAGCAGGGTGGTTCAGTGAAAATCAATCAATCGTATTTATTGAGCGCTTACTGTGTGCAGAGCACTGTACTAAGCGCTTGGGAAGCACAAGTTGGCAACATAGGGCCAGTTGAAAAGTGCCTGGGGTTGGGAGTTGGAGGTCTGGCTCTGCCACTTTGCTGTGTGACTTTGGGCAAGCCACTTCACTTCTCTGTGCCTCAGTGACTTCGTCTGTAAAATGGGGATTAAGACTGGGAGCCCCACGTGGGACAACCTGATCACCTTGTATCTACCCCAGGGTTTAGAGCAGTGCTCGGCACATAGCACTTAACAAATACCGTAATTATTATCATTATTCCCAAGCGCTTTACACGTAGTGCTCTGCGCACAGTAAGTGCTTAATAAATGTCAGCGTGGCTCAGTGGAAGGAGCCCGGGCTTTGGAGTCAGAGGTCATGGGTTCAAATCCCGGCTCCACCACTCAACTGTGTGACTTTGGGCAAGTCACTTAACTTCTCTGGGCCTCAGGTAGCTCCTCTGTAAAATGGGGATTAACACTGTGAGCCCCATGGGGGACAACCTGATCACCTTGTAAATTCCCCAGTGCTTAGAACAGTGCTCTGCACATAGTAAGCACTTAATAAACGCCATTATTATTATTATTATGTCACCGATTGATTTAAGTATTAAAAACACTGGGAAAAACACACGTGGGCGAGAATTACACAGTTGGTCTCTGGCCTCTAAGGGGTGCACAGTCTAAGACTATGTGGGGCCTGCCGACAGATACTTAAGGGAAAACGAGATAATAAAGCACAAAAACTGTTTAATCTGATTATTTGCTATCTACCCCGGGGCTTGGTACATAGTAAGGCATTCTATAAATACCATCATCAAAAGACAGAAAAGGCTAAAAAGGGTACAGTGGCCAGAGAACCAGACTTTCAGACTCCTCAAGACTCAGAGTCCAACAGCCACAGCTACAGTCAATCAATAGTATTTGTTGAGTGCTTATTGTGCTCTGAGCACTGTACTAAGCCCTTAGGAGAGTACAATACAGTTAGTAGACACTATCCCTGCCCTCAAAGAGTTTATAATCAAGGCCTAGCAAGTGTCACAGCTTCAGCAGATGCTACCAGCTCTCCAACATCCTAAACCTTAAGGAGTGACTGTAACGGCAGGTTGGAAGTCTGGGCATCAGAAGGACCTGGGTTCTAATTCCGGCTCCACCACTTGTCACTGTGAAACCTTGGGCAAGTAACTTAACTTCTCTGTGCCTCAGTGACCTCATCTGCAAAACGGGGGCTCAGACTGTGAGCCCCAAGGGGGACATGGACCTGATTATCTTATATCTACCCCAACGCTTAGTACGGTGCCAGGCACATAGCAACTGGTGAATGAATATCAAGTGCTTAGTACAGTGCTCTGCATACAGTAAGTGCTCAATAAATACGGATGAATGAATGAATACCAAAAAAAGTCACTAGGCAATAAATGCACTCTTTAGAGAAGCAGGGTGGCTTAGCAGAGGGAGCGTGGGCCTGAGAGTTAGAAGGTCATGGGTTCTAATCTCGGATTTGCCGCTTGTCTGCTGTGTGACTTTAGGCAAGTCACTTCTCTTCTCTGAGCCTTGGTTACCTCGTCTGAGAAATGGGGATTAAGACTGTGAGCCCCATGTAGGACAGGGATTGGCTTGTATCCACCCCAGCGCTCAGTAGAGTGTCTGGCACATAATAAAGTGCTTAACAAATACCCCAATTATTATTGTTATTATTGGGAGATCAGGGCAGTAGTTTATTCACAAAGTCTCTGATCACTCCTCCATTTCTTGAGCCGGCTTCTCTCCCACCAGAGTCCTGCAAGATTGATTGAAGATGGAAAGGCTGCTTTTTGGGGGCAGAACGTTGTACTGAGCGCTTGGGAGAGTACAATAGAGTAAGTAGATATTCATTCATTCATTCAATTGTATTTATTGAGAGCTTACTGTGTGCAGAGCACTGTACTAAGCGCTTGGAAAGTACAAGTCGGCAACATATAGATATGATCCTTGCCCTCGAGGATTTTATAATCTAGTGGGGAGAAAGACCCAAATATAAGTTACAGGTAGAGGAAGTCACCGAGTTTTTAATCCACAAAGGGAGAAAAAGAACCCAGTTGTCATAGACGGGGTGGGAATGCAGAATCGGACATGGCCTGTACAGGGAATTTTTCCTAGGTTTGAGGCAGGCCAGGGTGGAGACCTGCTGGGGAAAGACAGGAAAGAGAGGCAAGAAAGAGGGACCCAATGGGGAACTGCCCACACCTCTGCAGTGGGGTCCCCCAGCCTCTCCTCACTCCATTCATTCACTCATTTGTTCAATCCTATTTATTGAGCGCTTACTGTGTGCAGAGCACTGTACTAAGAGCTTGAGAAAGTACAACAACAAACAGCGACTTTCACTGCCCACAGAGAGCTCACAGTCTAGACTGGGGGTTGTGGGGGGCGGGGAGGACAGACGTCATTATGATAAATAAAATTACCAAGATGTACATAAGTGCTTTGGGACTGGGAGGGGGGGAAGAGCAAAGGGATAAATAAAATTGATGGAAAAAGAGAAGGGTCTTCCGGCCCTGTCCCAGGCCCTGGCTTTGCACGTATTCCTTGACACGAATTGGGTGGGTCTCAAATCATCTCTTGCTGTGAAAAACTGGGTTCGCTTCCAGAGGATTCCAGTGCAGCCCCCTTTTAAAGGGAATTCTGGCCGCCACGCCCGGAATCCTCTTTTCCAGGTCGTGTGAGCTCGGTTTTGTAGGCTCTGGAGCCCCAGGCTCGCCAATTCCTCCCTGAATTTTTACCTGGCTCTCCTGGGAAAACCGTTAGGATCCCGCTTTTGCTTCCCGTTCTGCAGAACGAGCGAGCTGCTCTCTTTGGTTTGTCTTTAGTCTTTAGTCTATCTTTAAGAGACGCAGCGTGGCGCAGTGGAAAGAGCTCGGGCTTTGGAGTCAGAGGTCATGGGTTCAAATCCCGGCTCCACCAGTTGGGCAAGTCACTTCACTTGGAGAAGCAGCGTGGCTTAGTGGAAGGAACACGGGCTTTGGAGTCAGAGGTCAGGGGTTCAAATCCCTGCTCCTCCAACTGTCAGCTGTGTGACTTTGGGCAAGTCACTTAACTTCTCTGTGCCTCAGTTCCCTCATCTGTAAAATGGGGATTAAGACTGTGAGCCCCACGTGGGACAACCTGATCACCTTGTAACCTCCCCAGCGCTTAGAACAGTGCTTTGCGCATAGTAAGCGCTTAACAAATACCATCATCATTATTATTATTATTCTCTGGGCCTCAGTTAACACATCTGTAAAAAGGGGATTAAGACTGTGAGCCCCCACCATGGGACAACCTGATCACCTTGTAACCTCCCCAGCGCTTAGAACAGTGCTTTGTGCGTAGTAAGCGCTTAACAAATACCATCATCATCATTATTATTATTCTCTGGGCCTCAGTTACCGCATCTGTAAAACGGGGATTAAGACAACCTGATCACCTTGTAACCTCCCCAGAGCTTAGAACAGTGCTTTGCGCATAGTAAGCGCTTAACAAATACCATCATCATTATTATTATTATTCTCTGGGCCTCAGTTATCGCATCTGTAAAATGGGGATTAAGACCGTGAGCCCCCATCATGGGACAACCTGATCACCTTGTAACCTCCCCAGCGCTTAGAACAGTGCTTTGCACATAGTAAGCACTTAATAAATCCCCTTATTATTATTATTATTTAGTACAGTGCTCTTTACATAGTAAGCACTCAATAACTACAACTGATTATGCCCATATCTGTCAGGTATCTATCTGTATTACCTCATCTGTAAAATGGGGATTAAGACTGTGAGCCCCACGGGGGACAACCTGATCACCTTGTAACCTCCCCAGCGCTTAGAACAGTGCTTTGCGTATAGTAAGCGCTTAACAAATACCATCATCATCATTATTATTATTCTCTGGGCCTCAGTTACCGCATCTGTAAAACGGGGATTAAGACAACCTGATCACCTTGTAACCTCCCCAGCGCTTAGAACAGTGCTTTGCGCGTAGTAAGCACTTAACAAATACCATCATCATCGTTATTATTCTTCTTCTCTGGGCCTCAGTTACCGCATCTGTAAAACGGGGATTCAGACAACCTGATCACCTTGTAACCTCCCCAGCGCTTAGAACAGTGCTTTGCACATAGTAAGTGCTTAATACCATCATTATTATTATTATTATTCTCTGGGCCTCAGTTACCGCATCTGTGAAACGGGGATTAAGACAACCTGATCACCTTGTAACCTCCCCAGCGCTTAGAACAGTGCTTTGTGCATAGTAAGCGCTTAACAAATACCATCATCATTATTATTATTATTCTCTGGACCTCAGTTACCACATCTGTAAAACGGGGATTAGGACAACCTGATCACCTTGAAACCTCCCCAGCGCTTAGAACAGTGCTTTGCGCGTAGTAAGCGCTTAACAAATACCATCATCATCATCATTATTATTATTATTCTCTGGACCTCAGTTACCACATCTGTAAAACGGGGATTAGGACAACCTGATCACCTTGTAACCTCCCCAGCACGCGCTTAACAAATACCATCATCATCATTATTATTCTCTGGGCCTCAGTTACCACATCTGTAAAACGGGGATTAGGACAACCTGATCACCTTGTAACCTCCCCAGCGCTTAGAACAGTGCTTTGCACATAGTAAGCGCTTCATAAATGCCATCATCATCATTATTATTTGGTCGGGCCCCCTCCCTTGCCAGGCCGGGTTCTTTCTACACCCCTCCTCCTCGGTAGAGCGCGTCCTCTACAGCGCCAGGGAGGCGCTGTGAAAGTGTTCAGCCCCACCACCCACCCTGGCTAGCTTCGGGCCCCTCCTTCCCGTTTCTCTCTGCCCCTTCCCCCCTCCCCGAAGCTCCTGGGGAGGGAAATGATGCCCGCCCTTGGACCACCTTAAGAAATTCAGCTTCTGCCCGCAGAAGGGTTGGGTCCGCCTCGACCTTGCTGGGATCTAAAGTGTTTTGTTTACAGTCGAGCCACCCCCAGAGTCGTGCAGCAAATAGCAGGGCCGGGGGGATGGGGTGGGGGGGTGGGACAAGGCCTGGGGGTCCCGCTGGAGATGGGGAGGGGGCTTCCCAACAAGAGGAGCATCTGCTGGGCCCGGGGGTCTTTAGGGGATGGAGCCCAGGCCCGGCTCTCTGTGCAAAATGGGAATAATAATCACGGTATTTCTTAAGCGCTCACGATAATAATAATGATCCCAAGCGCTTAGTCATCATCATCATTATCATCATCATCATCATCATCAATCGTATTTATTGAGCGCTTACTGTGTGCAGAGCACTGGACTAAGCGCTTGGGATCATAATCATGGTATTTCTTAAGCGCTCACGATAATAATAATGATCCCAAGCGCTTAGTCACCATCATCATCATCATCATCATCATCATCATCATCATCAGTCGTATTTATTGAGCGCTTACTGTGTGCAGAGCACTGGACTAAGCGCTTGGGGAGAACAAGTTGGCAACGTCTAGAGACCGTCCCTACCCAACGGTGGGCTCACACTCTAAAAGGGGGAGACAGAGAACAAAACCAAACATACAAAATAAAATAGAATAGATATGTACAAGTTAAATAAATAAATAAATAAATAGAGTAATAAATATGTACAAACATATCTGCACACAGTAAGCGCTCAATAAATACGATTGAATGAAGGAATGAAGGAATGATGGCATTTCTTAAGCGCTCACTATAATAATTATTTATTTATTTATTTTTGCTTGTACATATCTATTCTATTTATTTTATTTTGTTAGTATGTTTGGTTTTGTTCTCTGTCTCCCCCTTTCAGACTGTGAGCCCACTGTTGGGTAGGGACTGTCTCTGTATGTTGCCAACTTGGACTTCCCAAGCACTTAGTCCAGTGCTCTGCACAATGTAAGTGCTCAATAAATACGATTGATGATGATGATGATGATGATGATCCCAAGCGCTTAGTCCAGTGCTCTGCACACAGTAAGCGCTCAATAAATACGATTGAATGAAGGAATGAAGGAATGATGGCATTTCTTAAGCGCTTACTGTGTGCTAAGCAGTGTTCCTTTAGACGGTGAGCCCGTTGTTGGGCAGGGACTGTCTCTATATGTTGCCAACTTGTACTTCCCAAGCGCTTAGTCCAGTGCTCTGCACACAGTAAGCACTCAATAAATACAATTGATTGATTGATTCTGAGCGCTGGGGAGGTTACAAGGTGATCAGGTTGTCCCACGGGGAGTGGGGGTGGGGCTCACAGTCTTCATCCCCATTTTACAGATGAGGTAATACAGATAGCTACCTGACAGATATGGGCATAATAAATCGTAGTTATTGAGTGCTTACTATGTAAAGAGCACTGCACTAAATAATAATAATAATAATAATGGGATTTATTAAGCGCTGACTATGTGCAAAGTACTGTTCTAAGCGCTGGGGCGGTTACAAGGTGATCAGGTTATCCCACGTGGGGGGGCTCACAGTCTTCAGCCCCATTTTACAGATGACATAATACAGATAGATACCTGACAGATATGGGCATAATCCCTACCACTGTTGGGTAGGGACTGTCTCTATATGTTGCCAACTTGTACTTCCCAAGCGCTTAGTACAGTGCTCTGCACACAGTAAGCGCTCAATAAATACAATTGATTGATTGATTGATTGATAATCAATCGTAGTTAGTGCTTACTATGTAAAGGGCACTGCACTAAATAATAATAATAATAATAATGGGATTTATTAAGCACTTACTATGTGCAAAGCACTGTTCTAAGCGCTGGGGAGGTTACAAGGTGATCAGGTTGTCCCATGGGGGGTTCACAGTCTTCACCCCCATTTTACAGATGAGGTAATACAGATAGATACCTGACAGATATGGGCATAATCAATCGTAGTTACTGAGTGCTTACTATGTAAAGAGCACTATACTAAATAATAATAATAATAATCAATCAATCAATCAATCGTATTTATTGAGTGCTTACTATGTGCAGAGCACTGCACTAAGAGCTTGGGAAGTACAAATTGGCAACATATAGAGACAGTCCCTACCCAACAGTGGGCTCACAGTCTAAAAGGGGATTTAATGGGATTTATTAAGCGCTTAATATGTGCAAAGCACCATTCTAAGCGCTGAGGAGGTTACAAGGTGATCAGGTTGTCCCACGGAGGGGGGCTCACATTAATCCCCATTTTCCAGGTGAGGGAACTGAGGCCCAGAGAAGTGAAGTGACTTGCCCAAAGTCACACAGCTGACAATTGGCGGAGCTGACATTTGAACCCATGACCTCCAAAGCCCATGCTCTTTCCACTGAGCCACGCTGCTTCTCTGTGTGCCAAGCATTCATTCATTTGTATTTCTTGAGCGCTTACTGTGTACAGAGCACTGTTCTAAGCGCTGGGGTAGACGCAAGGTGATCAGGTTGTCCCACGTGGGGCTCACAGTCTTAATCCCCATTTTCCAGGTGAGGGAACTGAGGCACAGAGAAGTGAAGTGACTCGCCCAAAGTCACACAGCAGGCAAGTAGCGGAGTTGGGATTAGAACCCATGACCTCTGACTCCTGAGCCCGGGCTCTTTCCACTAAGCCACGCTGAGAAGCAACTCTGGATGTCCATCGGTCCTCCGGAAGGAGGGGTGAAAGGTGGCCACGGACAAGAGCAGCCCAGTTTTCCAGGCCGGGTTATCATGGGAGCAGTTCCTTCCTTCTCCCTCTCCTTTTCCCCTCCCGCCCCCGATTCCTTTCCCCCAGGGGTGGGGGAGAGCTGGCCGGTGTCGGTCTGTAGCCCTGGGGGTCACACCCCAGCCCCCCCAGAAGGAGGGAGGTGCGCTTAGAACAGTGCTTCACCCATAGTAAGCACTTAGCAGCGTGGCTCAGTGGAAAGAACATGGGCTTTAGAGTCAGAGGTCATGGATTCAAATCCCGGCTCCACCATTTGTCAGCTGTGTGACTTCGGGCAAGTCACTTAACTTCTCTGGGCCTCAGTTACCTCATCGGTAAAATGGGGATTAAGACTGTGAGCCCCACGTGGAACAACCTGATCTCCTTGTAATAATAATAATAATAATAATAATAATGGCATTTGTTAAGCGTTTACTATGTGCAGAGCACCGTTCTAAGCACTGGGAGGGATACAAGGTGATCAAGTTGTCCCACGTGGGGCTCACGGTCTTAATCCCCATTTTACAGATGAGGTAACTGAGGTTCAGAGAAGTTAAGTGCTTTGCCCAAGGCCACACAGCAGACGTGGAGGAGTCAGGATTCGAACTCATTGACCTCCGACTCCAAAGCCTGTGCTCTTTCCACTGAGCCATGCTGCTTCTCCCCCCAAGCTCTTAGAACAGTTCTTGGTTCATAGTAAGCGCTTTAAAAAAACATTATTATTATTATTATTATTATTAACAAATACCATCATTATTATTATTATTATTATTATTATTGTTATTGTGAGGAAGCCCTTCCCCTGGCCGTGGGATGGGGAGTAAGGATGGCACCCCCGCAGGTGGGATTCCCAGCCGTCTCTGCCCCATCACAGGAGGAAGGAGAGAAACCCGGGGGGAAGGAGAGACGCTCCTGCTCTTTCTGCCCTTCTAGACTGTGATCTCCCTTCTAGACTGAGCCCACTGTTGGGTAGGGACCATCTCTATATGTTGCCAACTTGTACTTCCCAAGCCCTTAGTACAGTGCTCTGCACACGGTAAGCGCTCAATAAATACCACTGAATGAATGAATGAATTAGGCTGCGTCTCACTTCCACCCTGCCAAAGAAGGTTGGTTTCTGTGGCACTGATAATTAGAGTGCTAGGTTGCTAGGAACAGTAGAGGAAAGGGAGCTCTCTCTGAACACATACATGGAGAATGAGGTGCACCTCTCTCTCTTTCTCTCTCTCTCTCTCTCACTCACTCACACACACACACATATACATTCACACACATTGACATACACACATTTACACACACATACACACACACACACACACACACATTCCCACCCACTCACTGCTTGATTTTTAATGAAGGATGGGTTGGGTTTCAGCAGTTGCCCAGTTTTACGGTATTAAGTTTCAGTGACTTCGACTGGGGGTCATGGTTCCTGTCATAATTACCCAGTTTCCGCCCTCTGCTCAGCGATACCCACTTTATTTGAGAGAGCGGGCTGTTAAGTGTAGCACTGTACCAGGGTCAAACGGTGATAAAGTCCCATTTTACTCTTGCTTTCATAATTGAAATGACAAATCCGGGGGCTGCCTATTTCCTTTCCAGCTCAAATGGTAACGTTTCAGTGGTCTCGACTAGTTTTCTCTCCCTTGGCTTTAAAGGCACTCAATCAGCCCTCTCCTTCCTCACCTTACAGATCTGCTATTAAAACCAGACCTGCACATTTTACTCTGGTAATGCTAACCTCTGTATCCCAGTCTCGTCTTTCTTCCCGCCGACCCCTTGACCACATCCTCCCTACACTTGGATGTGATTTTCCTTGACTTGATTTTCATCACTTTAGCCCTTTGATTTTCACGCCGCCCCTACATCACCTATCTTCATATCCATCTGCAATTTATTTTGTTGACCATCTCCCCCTCTAGTCCATAAGCTTCTTGTGGGCAGGGATTGTATCTACCTACTCAACTGTGCTGTACTCTCCCAAGCACTTAGTACAACGCTCTGTATGCAGTGAGAAGCAGCAGGCCTAGTGGAAAGAGCACCGGTCTAGACATCATCATCATCATCAATCGTATTTATTGAGGACATCAGAGGACCTGGGCTCCTGGCTCCACCATTTGTCTTCTGTGTGACCCTGGGCAAGTCACTTTTAACTTCTCTGTACCTCAGTGACCTCATCTGTAAAATGGGGATTAAAACTGTGAGCCCCATGTGAGACATACACCGTGTCCATCCTGAGTAGTTTGTATCTATCCCAGCGCTTAGCACAGTGCCCGACATAATAGTGGAAACAGCCCGGGCTTTGGAGTCAGAGGTCATGGGTTCTAATCCCGGCTCCTCCACTTGTCAGCTGTGTGACCTTGGGCCGGTCACTTAACTTCTCTGTGCCTCAGTTACCTCATCTGCAAAATGGGGATTAAGACTGTGAGCCCCCCGTGGGACAACCTGATCACCTTGTATCCTCCCCAGCGCTTAGAACAGTGCTTTGCACATAGTAAGCGCTTAACAAATACCAAAATGATTATTAAATTATTATCAGTGATCTCATCTGTAAAATGGGGATTAAAACTGTGAGCCCCATGTGAGACATGGACCGTGTCCAACCTGAGTAGTTTGTATCTGTCCTAGAGCTTAGTACAGTGCCTGACATAATAAATGCTTAACAAATACCAACAAAAGTAAGCGCTCAATAAGTACCATTGATTATCTTTCCACTCCCTTCTCTTGCTCCCTTCTGCTCACACTTTTTTCTCTTTTAGCTCCCTTCTTCCAACTCTCCAGCTTCTAACCCAGAAATTCCCTCCTCACTCAAATTCATCAAGCCACATCCTTGGACCTTCCAAACCTTCCTGAAAATCCACTTCTTCTAGGAAACCTTCCTTGGTTAACCCCCACCTTCCTGATCATATCAACCCATCAGCCATCAGAGTATTTGTGTATATCATTTATTCCACTTCTGCATTTATTTATTCATTTTTTGATTTTTACTATTGCTTTTTACTTTTATTGGATGTTCACAAGCACTTAGTACATTGCTCTGCCCACAGCAGGTGTTCAATCAATACTGATGGTGATGATGGTAATGATGATGAATAGGTAGGGACCGTCTCTATGTGTTGCCAACTTGTACTTCCCAAGTGCTTAGTACAGTGCTCTGCACACAGTAAGCACTCGATAAATACAATTGAATGAATGAATGAATGAACTGCCAACTCCAGGTGTTCCAGGGTTGAACTCTGACATGTCTTCCTGCACACCACACTGTCAATCAATCATATTTATTGGGTGCTTATTGTGTGCAGAGCACTGTACTAAGTGCTTGGGAGTGTACAATATAAGAGAGTTGATAGACACGTTCCCTACCTACAGTGAGTTTACAGTCTAGAGTAGGAGCTTAAAGTATAGAGGAGACACACACAGTGTAAAATTTGTCAGCCTTTTTTTCTGCTGACTGTGAATGACTCAAAGCTAATAATAATAATAATGGTACTTGTCAATAATAATAATAATAATTATGGTATCTACTAAGGACTTACTAGGTGCCAAGCAGCGTTCTGAGCGCTGGGGTAGATACAAGGTGATCAGGTTGTCCCGCATGGGGCTCACAGTCTTAATCCCCATTTTACAGATGAGGTAACTGAGGCAGAAAGAAGTTAAGTGACTTGCCCAAAGTCACACAGCTGACAGCACTTACTATGTGGCAAGCTCTGTTCTAAGCACTGGGGTAAGAACAAGTTAATCATTTGGACACAGTCCCTGTCCCACAAGAGGTTCACAGTCTAAATTGGAGAGAGTAGGATTAAATCCCCATTTTAAAACATGAGGTAACTGAGGCACAGAGAAGTTCATTGATTTGCCCAAGGTCACACAGCAGAGATGGGATTAGAACCCAGGTCCTCTGAGTCCCAGGCATATGCTCTTTCTACTAGGCCATGCTGCTTCTCTAAATTGTTTCTGCTAAAGACCTGTACAACTAGGACAAATTAGTAGGCCTTATTTATACTCTTTGGGTAAACAGCTAAAGACTCTAGGGAGTCTAATTTACTAAATAGAAACCCTTCAAAGCAAGTGAGGTTTCTTCATGCTAGGGAGGCCTCACCTAGAGAGACAATGTGGCCTAGTAATAATAATAATGATGGCATTTATTAAGCGCTTACTATATGCAGAGCACTGTTCTAAGCGCTGAGGAGGTTACAAGGTGATGAGGTTGTCCCACGGGGGCTCACAGTCTTAATCCCCATTTTACAGATGAGGTAACTGAGGCACAGAGAAGTAAAGTGACTTGCCCAAAATCACACAGCCGACAACTGGCGGAGCGGGGATTTGAACCCATCACCTCTGACTCCCAAGCCCGTGCTCTTTCCATTAAGCCACACTGCTCCAGCGCTTAGAACAGTGCTTTGCACATAGTAAGCACTTAATACATGCCATTATTATTATAAGAACCTGAACTTGGAAGTTAGAGGATCTGGGTTCTCACCCCCCACAGCTTTTCTGCTGTGTGATCTGAGGTAAGTCACTTAACTGCTCTGTACCTGTTTCCTCATATGTAAAATGGGGATTCATCTCCACCTCCTTAGACTGAAAGCACCATGTGGGACAAGGAATCTGTCTGTCCTTATTATCATGTAACTACCAGAGTGTTTAGAATAGTACTTGACACATAGTAGGGCTTAACAAATGCCACAATTATTATTAATCATCCAGACCAGAGAAGGGGAGTCCAATCCAATTTTGTGAGAAGCCAGAATTGTGGAAGGTTTTTTTTTTAAAAGAAAAACATATTGCTGTTCTTTGGTTGTCTCTCTCTGGGTGTGTATGTGTGGGTGAGCCTATCTACTAAATTTAAGCCTAGCTTCCTGGAATCTGCTTTCTCCGACTACATCCATAAGCCTAAAAGGAGTTGAACATTCCAGCCTCTTTCCCCATCACCGCTCTTGCTGACTTCAGAAGGAGACTGGCTACAGTGCAGGGGGGAGGTTGGTGCCTTGCACTGCACTAGGTGCTTAGAAGTATAGAGTCATGAAGAATGGACAAACTCCCTGCCCACAAATCACTTCCACTCTAATTGAGGAGACAGACGTAAAAATATTTACAACTACAGTAATCCCAGACACACAACCCTCCCTGCTTTCACAAACCTGGAAATTCCCACACACATTCTTCCCTTTTGCCCTCTCTGACCCTTCTCCCTGATTTATTCATTCAGTCGTATTTATTGAGTGCTTACTGTGTGCAGAGCACTGTACTAAGCGCTTGGGAGAGTACAATGCAACAACACCTTGGGTTCTTTGTGACCCCGGAGCCTTCACCAGGACATTGGAAGGCAAGCCAGGCCAGAATCCTGGGCCTGGGGCAGAGACCAAATTCTCTCTCTTTCTCTTTCTCTCTCTTTCTCTCCCCTCTCCCTTCAGGGCTCTGCAGCAGAGGCCAGGGAGGAGGACTTTAAAGGGGTTGAAATCAATCAATCAGTCATCTTTATTGAGCGCTTAGTGTATGCAGAGCACTGTACTAAGCGCTTGGCTGAGTAGAAGAAGAAAAGCAGCATGGCTTATTGGATAGAGCACAGGCCTGGGAATCAGAAGAACCTGAGTTCTAATCCCGGCTCTGCTGCTTGTCTGTTGTGGGACCTCGGGCAAATTACTTCACTTCATTGTGCCTCAGTTCACTCATCTGTAAAATGGGGACGGACTGTGTCCAAACTGATTAACTTGCATCTACCCTAGTGCTTAGGACTAGGGCTTGGCACAAAGAGAGTGCTTAGCAACTACCGTTATTATTATTATTATTCTCCACCCAACCTCCTTCAATCCTCACTCAGCTCTTAATCAACTCACAATCCACCTGGCCCTCACTAAACTCTCCCCACCAGCTTCACAGCCAAACTATCTTCAAGTCTCAACTGAATTGCTGAAGGCAATCGTGCCAACAGCTCATTTTCACCTGCTAATCTGGTTCCAGGCACCTCCAAGACCTGACCTGGAGCTGCTCACACGTGTTTTTAATTTGGGGGAAATTGCCATTTAACTGAGACAATATATAAGGTGGGGGGGGGAAAGAGAGGCTGTTAGCTGGAGTTGTAACATAGTCTTGGTTTCTGTGGGTTTAATCTGTTTATTAATTACTGTTTGACTGGTTTGTATTGATCATACTTAATTTTTTATGGTGTTTGTTAAGCACTTACTATGTGTCAAGCACTGTACTAAGTGCTGGGATAAGTACAAGATACTCAGGCCTTGTCCAACATGAGGCTCACAAAGTCTCCATTTTATAGATGAGGTAACAGGGATGGAGAAGTGAAGTGATTTTTGTCCAGGGTCACACAGCAGACAAGTAGCAGAGTTCCTGTGGGTTTAATCTGTTTATTAATTACTCTTTGACTGGTTTGTATTGATCATACTTAATTTTTTATAGTATTTGTTAAGCACTTACTATGTGCCAGGCACTGTAGTAAGTGCTAGGGTAAATACAAGATACTCGGGCCTTGTCCAACATGAGGCTCACATTCTAAGTCTCCATTTTACAGATGAGGTAACAGGGATGGAGAAGTGAAGTGATTTTTGCCCAGGGTCACACAGCATACAAGTGGCAGAACCATGATTAGAACCTGCCTTTCCTTGGCTTGTACTTCCCAAGCACTTAGTACAGTGGTCTGCACACAGTAAGTGCTCAATAAATACGATTGAATGAATGAATGATTCCCAGGCCCATGCTCTATCCACTAGGCCATGCTGCTTCTGTTTCCTATCTGTCCTCTAATTTTTTTTTTGTATTATGTATCTGGCATTTTGTGTCTACTCATCTTTTTGAGTGGTTTGAAGACCTTTAAGGCCAGAGAAAAATCTATGGAATCATTCAGTGGTATTTTTTGGAATGCTTACTATGTGCAAAGCACTATACTAAGCATTTGAGAGAGTATAACAGAGTTAGCAGACATGCTCCTTGCCTACAGTGAGCCTAATCAAATACCTTATCCAGTGCTATGCCTAGAGTGGATGTCCAAGGTCAGTGCTATGCACATAGTAGATGCCCAGTTCATTGTCTTGCACATCATAGGTGCCCAGTTTTGTGCCCAGTCCAGTGCCTTGCCCACAGGAGGCACCCAGTGCAGTGTTGTGCCCACTGAAGTCGATAATTTTGATGGGAAGAGGATGATGGTTGCAGTTGTTACCACTGAAGTCCAGGAGCAGGTACCAAACTTTTTGCTACAGAACTTTACCTTGCTCATTTTAGGGAAAGACTATTTAGGTGGGAAGGAAGGAATCTTCCTTCTTCTCCCCCTTGCACTGATAGAGAGAGAGTGCATGTGTCTGTGTCTTTCCAAGGGTAGCAACAGCCAGGGAGAATATAGGGCAGCAGTTAGTTCGTTCAGTGTCAGGAGAGTGTTTCACTGGTTCTCCTTCTGCCCCAAACAAGAAGGGGAAATTCAAATTGAATGAGAAAGGAGCAGTAATTTGGGGTTGGCTCCAGGATGCACACTGATAATGCTGATTAGAGCGAGGAAAGTAGAGTTAGAGGGAGAGTTGTTTTGTTTACAACCTTACTGTAATGCGTGCCGACCTCCTGGTATTTACTAACACAACAGGAGCTGAATTGTTCCACTAAAGGGGAGGGAAATTGTCTTTGGGCTGGTGTGTCTTTGCAAAGAAAGCCTATTAGAAATGGAGGGTAGTATTCATGGCGCAGGAATTCGTGTCTCCCAGTCACTTCTCCTGTTCTTATTCCTTCTGGGAGACCAAGAGTTATCTACGTGACACACTTAAAAATCTTTAGCCGATAAGAAAAGACATGCTAGTCCATTTTTCTGATTATATGAGTGCTTATATAGAAACGTAACAACCCTCCAACTTCCCTAGAATAAATAATAATAATGATAATTGCGATTTTTATAAAGCATTTATTATGTGTTAAGCACTGTACCGAGTGCTGGGGTAGCTACAAGATAATCGGGTTGGATACAGTCTTTGTTCGTCATAATAATAATAATAATGGCATTTATTAAGCACTTACTATGTGCAAAACACTGTTCTAAGTGCTGGGGAGATTACAAGGTGATCAGGTTGTCCCACGGGAGGCTCACAGTCTTAATCCCCATTTTACAGATGAGGTAATTGAGGCCCAGAGAAGTGAAGTGACTTGCCCAAAGTCACACAGCTGGCAGTTGGCAGAGTCAGGATTTGAACCCATGACCTCCGACTCCAAAGCCCGTGCTTTTTCCACTGAGCCACGCTGCTTAATCCCCATTTTATAAATGAGGAAACAGTGAAACGGAGAAGTGAAGTGACTTGCCCAAGGTCACACAGCAGACAAGTGGCTGAGCTGGGATTAGAACCCAGGTCCTCTGACTCATTCATTCATTCATTCAATCGTATTTATTGAGCACTTACTGTGTGCAGAGCATTGTACGAAGCGCTTGGGAAGTGCAAGTTGACAACAGAGACGGTCCCTACCCAACAGTGGGCTCACAGTCTAGAAGGGGGAGACAGACAACAAAACATATTAACAAAATAAAATAAATAGAATAAATATGTACAAATAAAAATAGAGTAATGAATACGTACAAACATATATGCAGGTGCTGTGGGGAGGGGAAGGAGGTAATTCCCATTTTACAGATGAGGAAACTGAGGCACAGAGAAAATAATAATAATCTCATTTATTAAGTGCTTACTATGTGCAAAGCACTGTTCTAAGCGCTTGGGAGGTTACAAAGTGATCAGGTTGTCCCACGGGGGGCTCACAGTCTTAATCCCCATTTTACAGATGAGGGAACTGAGGCCCAGTGAAGTGACTCGCCCAAAATCACACAGCTGACAATTGGCGGAGCTGAGATTTGAACCTGTGACCTCTGACTCCAAAGCCCGGGCTCTTTCCATTCAGCCACGTTGCTTCTCATCGAAAAGTCATCTGGTAGTGCTGCATTCCGAAAGGATCTTGGACCCTCATGGGACAGAATCATTCATTTCTCGCAAAGGTTTTTTTCTCCGGGGTGGGGGGGAAGGAGGGTCAACTGTGAAGAGGGTCCCAGCATGGAGGCCGGGGGTGGTGGTGGGGGGTGGTGGTAGAGATTGTGAGGACCAGATATCCCTTACTTTCCTCTTCAGCCCTTCAATCAATCAGTCAATCAATCGTATTTATTGAGCGCTTACTGTGTGCAGAGCACTGTACTAAGCGCTTGGGAAGTCCAAGTTGGCAACATATAGAGACAGTCCCTACCCAACAGTGGGCTCAGATTCCTTGGCATTTATGTACATGTCTTACATAAGATTATATAATCTATTACAAACCCCTTTCTGTAATTTATTTTAGCGACTGCCTCACCAGCTAAACTATAAGCTTCTTAGGGGCAGGGATCATGTCTTCTGCCACTTGTCTGCTGGGTGACCTCGAGCAAGTCATTTCACTTCTCTGTGCCTGTCACCTCATCTATAATATAATAATAATAATGGCATTTATTAAGCGCTTACTATGTGTAAAGCACTGTTCTAAGTGCTGGGCAGGTTACAAGACGATCCTAAGCGCTGGGGAGGTTACAAGACGATTAGGTTGTCCCACGGGGGGGCTCACAGTCTTCATCCCCATTTTACAGATGAGGTAACCGAGGCACAGAGAAGTGAAGTGATTTGCCCAAAGTCACACAGCTTAGAATTGGCAGAGCTGGGATTTGAACCCATGACCTCTGACTCCAAAGCCCGGGCTCTTTTCCACTGAGCTAAGCTGCTTCCCCATATGGGGATTAAGACCGTGAGCCCCATGTGGGACAGGGACTGCGTCCAACCTGATTACCTAGTATCTACCCCAGGGCTTGGCATGTAGTGAGCGCTTAACAAATATCATAATTTATTTATTTTTCTGTGCTCTCCCAAGCATGAGGGTAGTGTTTACCCAGCCTTTCACCCTGAGGCAGCTTTGGCAGGGCTGGCGGAGGGGCATCTAGGGTCACAGGCTCCATGACAAACTTCTGGACTGTAAGCTCATTATGGGCGGGGAACGGGTCTGCTTATTCTCTTGTACAGCGTGGTTTACAGAGAAGCAGCATGGCTCAGTGGAAAGAGCCCGGGCTTCGGAGTCAGAGGTCAGGGGTTCAAATCCCGGCTCCGCCAATTGTCAGCTGTGTGACTTTGGGCAAGTCACTTCACTTCTCTGTGCCTCAGTTCCCTCATCTGTAAAATGGGGATGAAGACTGTGAGCCCCCCATGGGACAACCTGATCACCTTGTAACCTCCCCAGCGCATAGAACAGTGTTTTGCACATAGTAAGTGCTTAATAAATGCCATTGTTATTATTATTATTAGTGGAAAGAGCATGGGCTTGGGAGTCAGAGGTCGTGGGTTCTAATCCCGATTCGACCACTTGTCTGCTGTGTGACCGTGGGCAAATCATTTAACTTCTCTGTGCCCAGATACCTCATCTGTAAAATGGGGATTAAGACTGTGAGCCCCACGTGGAACAACCTGATCACCTTGTATCTACCCCAGCTCTTAGAACAGGGGTCCTCTAGCCTGTGAGCCCGTTGTTGGGTAGGGATCGTCTCTATATGTTGCCAACTTGTACTTCCCAAGCGCTTAGTACAGTGCTCTGCACACAGTAAGCGCTCAATAAATACGATCAAGTGAATGAATGAATATAGGTAAGCAATTAATTAATGATGGCATTTATTAAGCGCTTACTATGTGCAAAGCACTGGGGGAGATACAAGGTGATCAGGTTGTCCCACATGGGGCTCACAGTCTTAATCCCCATTTTCCAGATGAGGGAACTGAGGCTCAGAGAATCAATCAATCATATTTAGAAGTGAAGTGACTTGCCCAAAGTCACCCAAATGACAAGTGGCGGAGCTGGGATTTGAATCCATGACCTATGACTCCAAAGCCCAGGCTCTTTCCACTGAGCCACACTGCTTCTCTAACAAATACCAACATCATTATTATTATTTTTATACTGTACTCTCCCAATCGCTCAGAACAGTGCTCTGCACATAGTAAGCGCTCAGCAAATACCACTGGTTGATTGATCGATTGGATCTGTCACAGGGCAGGGTCCCCGCTGAGACGGAACCCACTGAGAACGATGGCTGGAAGGCCCCTCTCTCTTTCCCCCTCCAACTTGTCTCACTTCTGGTCTCCTTCTTTTCTTCAGTCCAGTGGAGACGGCCACTGAGGGAAAGCATCCTCTCCAGCGGGGCTCAATCAATCAATCAATCGTATTTATTGAGCGCTTACTGTGTGCAGAGCACTGTACTAAGCACTTGGGAAGTCCAAGTTGGCAACATATAGAGACAGTCCCTACCCAACAGTGGGCTCACAGTCTAAAAGGGGAAGACGGAGAACAAAACCAAACATACTAACAAAATAAAATAAATAGAATGAAAAATAAAATGAATAGAATGAAAAATAAAATAAATAGAATGAAAAATAAAATAAATAGAATGAAAAATAAAATAAATAGAATGAAAAATAAAATAAATAGAATACAAAATAAAATAAATAGAATACAAAATAAGCTCCATGGTAACGGGCACCGATGATGTCACCAGCCACCGATGATGTCACCAGCCCAGGGGTCCCAGACCCCCAGATGCAGCTCCTGCCCTGCCGGACCAAGGTTTTGAAGATGGGGGGAGAGGGGTTCAGACCCTAGAAGGATGTAAGTCAACCCTATTCAATTTATTTTATTAATGAAGTGCATTTAGCTTTGTTCTGACGACTTGACACCTGTCCACATGTTTTGTTTTGTTGTCTGTCTCCCCCTTCTAGACTGTGAGCCCATTGTTGGCTCTATATGTTGCCAAGTTGTACTTCCCAAGCGCTTAGTACAGTGCTCCGCACACAGTAAGTGCTCAATAAATACGACTGAATGAATGAACCCAGACTGAGATACCCAGCTAGTAGAATTGGGGTTTTCAGATGCTTGGGGGAAACTATCATCCAAAACAGAGAGGGGGAGGGAGGGGTGGAGAGTGGGAGAGGGTAGAGGAGGGAGAGAAAGAGAGGAGGGTCTTTATAGGGTCCAAATTGTTGCCCCAAAGGATGCAGGTCAACACAGGCTGAAATATTTATTATTTTAGTATTTGTTAAGTGCTTACTATGTGCCAGTTATTGTACTAAGTGCTGGGGTAGATACAAGCAAATCGGGTTGGACACGGTCCCTGCCCATGTAGGGCTCACGGTCTCAATCCCCGTTTGACAGATGAGGTAACTGAGGCCCAGAGAAGTAAAGTGACTTCCCCAAGGTCGCACAGCAGACAAGTGTATCCCCCCAGTGTTTAGAACAGTGCTCGGCACATAGTTGGTGCTTAACAAATCCCATTATTATTATTATTATTATTATGTGGAGGAGCTGGAATTAGAACCCATGACTTAGTGGGACCCATTGCAGCATAGCCTAGTGGGAAGATCCTGGGTTTGGGAGTCAGAGGTCGTGAGTTCTAATCCCAGCTCTGCCATTTGTCTGCTGTGGGACCTCGGGCAAGTCACTTCACCGCTCTGGGCCTCAGTTCCCTCATCTGCCAAATGGGGATTGAGACTATGAGCCCCATGTGGGACAGGGACTGTGTCCAAACTGATTACCTTGTATCTACTCCAGTGCTTGGCACATAGTAAGCGCTTAATAAATACTATGATGATGATGATTATACGGGGGGGCACCGGGTTGGGGAGGACTGAGGAGAAATATTTTCCCAGCCAGTCCCGGAGTTGGCCAAATCAGCTCTCGGTGGGAGAGCGCTTAGTACAGTGCTCTGCACACAGTAAGTGCTCAATAAATACGATTGATTGATTGAGAGGGGAAGAGGTTAGGGGGGCGGGGAAGGAGCTCGGGGGGCATTGCCCTGATGAGCTCCAGGGGGCTGGGGTATTTCCCCACTGGGGTGATGTGGTATCAATAGTAATAATAATGATAATGGCATTTATTAAGCGCTTACTATGTGCAAAGCACAGTTCTAAGCTCTGGGGAGGTTCCAAGGCAATCAGGTTGTCCCACGGGGGGTTCACAGTCTTCATCCCCATTTGACAGATGAGGGAACTGAGGCCCAGGAAAGTGAAGTGACTTGCCCAAAGTCACATAGCTGACAATTGGCAGAGCCGGGATTTGTGCCAAGCACAAATTTGTGCCAGCTGTGTGACTTTGGGCAAGTCACTTCACTTCCCTGGGCCTCAGTTCCCTCATCTGTCAAATGGGGATGAAGACTGTGAGCCCGCCGTGGGACAACCTGATCACCTTGTAACCTCCCCAGCGCTTAGAGCAGTATTTGGCACATAGTAAGCGCTTAATAAATGCCATTATTATTATTATTTGGAGTCAGAGGTCATGGGTTCAAATCCCTGCTCCACCACTTTCATTCATTCAATCCTATTTATTGAGCGCTTACTGTGTGCAGAACACTGTACTAAGTGCTTGGGAAGTACAAGCTGATGACTTATAGAGACGGTTCCTACCCAACAACGGGCACTTGTCAGCTGTGTGACTTTGGGCAAGTCACTTCACTTCTCTGGGCCTCAGTTCCCTCATCTGCCAAATGGGGATGAAGACTGGGAGCCCCCCGTGGGATAACCTGATCACCTTGTAACCTCCCTAGCGCTTAGAACAGTGCTTGGCACATAGTAAGCGCTTAATAAATGCCATTATTATTATTATTTGGAGTCAGAGGTCATGGGTTCAAATCCCTGCTCCGCCAATTGCCTGCTGTGTGACTTTGGGCTAGTCACTTCACTTCCCTGGGGCTCAGTTCCCTCATCTGTCAAATGGGGATGAAGACTGTGAGCCCCCCGTGGGACAACCTGATCACCTTGTAACCTCCCTAACGCTTAGAACAGTGCTTGGCACGTAGTAAGTGCTGTGAGCCCACTGTTGGGTAGGGACCGTCTCTATATCAATCAATCGTATTTATTGAGTGCTTACTGTGTGCAAAGCACTGTACTAAGCGCTTGGGAAGTCCAAGTTGGCAACATATAGAGACAGTCCCTACCCAACAGTGGGCTCACAGTCTAAAAGAGTGGGCTCACCATATGTTGCCAACTAGTGCTTCCCAAGCGCTTAGTCCAGTGCTCTGCACACAGTAAGCGCTCAATAAATACGATTGATTGATTAATGCCATCATTATTATTATTACAATTTCTCCGCCGGGCTGAGGGGTGGGGGAGCTGGAAAGAGGGGCCGAGGGAGGGGATGGTTGAGTCGAATTCCCACCCAGGCACGTGATTCCCTTCTCCCCACGTGATGGAAAAGGGAAAAGAAGGGAAAAGGGGGCGGGCTCTCCAGGGTCCAGCAGCTGAGCCAGCAGCCCGTTATCCTTTTCCAGGCTGGGAAGCGGGCCTCCAGGCCTATTATTCCAGGAGGGGGAGGGTCTCCCCCATCCCCCAGTTTGGTCCAGCCCCTCGAAGCCCCCCACCCCTTCCACCATGGCCAGGGAGGGAAAGGCCTGGAGCAGCCATGGAGACTGTGCTGGACCCCTGCGGTGACCACAGGCCCTGTCCAAAAGGGATGCCGGAGCCAGGTATGGCCTTCTTCTTACCCCCCTCCCCTCCCCACGCCTCTGCTGTCTATATTATTATTCTATTTCTATTCTATTATTTCTTTTATTAAGCTTTATTATTATTCTATTCTATTATTCTATTTCTTTTATTATTCTATTCTTATTCTATTTCTTTTATTAAGCTTTTTTTGGATGGAATTAAGCGTTCTTTTATTAAGCTTTTTATTTTTATTTTTTTGATGGCATTTGTTAAGCGCTGACTATGTGCAAAGCACTGTTCTAAGCGCTGGGGGGGGATACAACGTGATCAGGTTGTCCCACGTGGGGATCACAGTCAATCCCCATTTTACAGATGAGGTGACTGAGGCTCAGAGAAGTTAAGTGACTTGCCCCGGGTCACACAGCAGACATGTGGCCTTTAGACTGTGAGCCCACTGTTGGGTAGGGACTGTCTCTATATGTTGCCAATTTGTACTTCCCAAGCGCTTAGTACAGTGCTCTGCACATGGTAAGCGCTCAATAAATACGATTGATGATGATGATGTGGCAGAGTCGGGATTCGAACCCAAGACCTCTGACTCCAAAGCCCGGGCTCCTTCCATTGAGCCACGCTGCTTCTTATTTATTCTTTTATTCCCCCCCGCCTTACCTCCTTCCCTTCCCCACAGCACCTGTATATATGTTTGTATATATTTATTACTCTATTTATTTTACTTGTACATATCTATTCTATTTATTTTATTATGTTGGTATGTTTGGTTTTGTTCTCTGTCTCCCCCTTCTAGCCTGTGAGCCCACTGTTGGGTAGGGACTGTCTCTATATGTTGCCAACTTGGACTTCCCAAGCGCTTAGTACAGTGCTCTGCACACAGTAAGCACTCAATAAATACAATTGATTGATTGATTGACTGTCTCTATATGTTGCCAACTTGGACTTCACAAGCGCTTAGTACAGTGCTCTGCACACAGTAAGCACTCAATAAATACGATTGACTGTTTCTATATGTTGCCATAGGTTGTCCCACGGGGGGCTCACAGTCCTAATTCCCATTTTACAGATGAGGTAACTGAGGCCCAGAGAAGTGAAGGGACTTGCCCAAAATCACCCAGCTGGCAATTGGCAGAGTCGGGATTTGAACCCATGACCTCTGACTCCAAAGCCCGGGCTCTTTCCACTGAGCCACGCTGCTTCCAAGCGCTTAGTACAGTGCTCTACACACAATAAACGCTTAATAAATACAATTGAACGAATGAGGGTCCCGGTCTTGGGCGGCGAGGCTTGTCCGGGGATGTCGGGGGGCTGAGGGTGAAGCAGAGACCCCCAAAGGGACCTGAAAGCCCCCTTGCTCCCGGCTAGCGGTCGGTATGGACGCCCCCCCACCATAAAAAGAGATCCCCCCCCTTTGAGCAGGAGGATGGAGACCCCCTAGACTGTGAGCTCGTCGAGGGCAGGGAATGTGATGTTATATTGTACTCTCCCAAGCACTTAGTCCAGGGCTTTGCACATAGTAAATGCTCAATTAATATGATTATTATTAATAATAAATTAGAGAGAAATATTGGGAAGCAGCGTGGCTCAGTGGAAAGAGCCCGGGCTTTGGAGTCAGAGGTCGTGGGTTCAAATCCTGACTCCCCCAATTGTCAGCCGTGTGACTTTGGGCCAGTCACTTCACTTCTCTGAGCCTCAGTTACCTCATCTGTAAAATGGGGATGAAGACTGTGAGCCCCCCATGGGACAACCTGATCACCTAGTAAACCTTCCCAGCACTTAGAACAGTGCTTTGCACATAGTAAGCACTTAATAAATGCTATTATTATTATTATTATTAACGACGACGGCAGGTAGTGACCCCTTTTGTCCTGTCCAACAACCCGGATCCCACCCCCTCTCCACCCCTTCCCCTGCTCAGGGAAGCTGGGATTCATTCATTCAGTCGCATTTATTGAGTGTTCACTGTGTGCAAAGCACCGTACTAAGCACTTGGGAGAGGACAATATAACAATAAATACATTCCCTGCCCACAGTGAGCTTACATAATAATAATGATGACATTTGTTAAGCGCTTACTACGTGCAAAGCACTGTTCTAAATGCTGGGGGAGATGCAAGGTAATCAGGGTGTCCCATGTGGGGCTCACAGGCTTTATCCCCTTTTTACAGATGAGGGAACTGAGGCCCAGAGAAGTTAAGTGACTTGCCCAAAGTCACACAGCTTACAAGTGGTGGAGCCGGGATTAGAACCCACGACCTCTGACTCCCAAGGGCTCTTTCCACTGAGCCATGCTGCTGCCTCCATGTTTCTCTCATCCCTTCTCAGGTTTTAATCAATCAATCAATCAATCGTATTTCTTGAGCACTTATTGTGTGCAGAGCACTGTACTAAGTGCTTGGGAAGTACAAGTTGGCAACATATAGAGACGGTCCCTACCCAACTCACAGTCTTAATCCCCATTTTACAGATGAGGTAACTGAGGCACAGGGGAAGTGAAATCATCATCATCATCAATCGTATTTATTGAGCGCTTACTGTGTGCAGAGCACTGTACTAAGCGCTTGGGAAGTACAAGCTGGCAACATCTAGAGACAGTCCCTACCCAACAGTGGGCTCACAGTCTAGAAGGGGGAGACAGAGAACAAAACCAAACATATTAACAAAATAAAATAGAATAGATATGTACAAGTAAAATAAATAAATAAATAGAGTAATAAATATGTACAAACATATATACAGGTTTTACATAAGACCTGCCCTCATCTCCAGGAGGCACTCCCTGATTAATATTCCCCCGCCAAACTTAATGCCTTCCTCCTAGACTGAAAGATTATTATGGCCAGGGAACATGTCTGTCAACTCTGTTATATTATATTCACTCATTCATTCAATCGTATTTATTGAGCACTTGCTGTGTGCAGAGCACTGTACTAAGCGCTTGGGAAGTACAACTTGGCAACATATAGAGACGGTCCCCACCCTCCCAAGCACTTAGTTCAGTGCTCCGCTCAGTAAGTGCTCAGTAAATACCACTGACAGGTTGATTCCCCAAGTCACCTCCCACACGCAAGGATCATGGATGGGTGGTTCCTCATTGTCTCTCCCTCTTAGCTATTCTTTCAACTCCTGGCTGTGTTGCAGGTGTCACCATTATCTACCTGATTAAACCCTAAGTCCCTTGGGGGCCAGAATCCTTTTTTAAATTTTCTCTGGATGTCCCCAAGTGCTAAGCTGGACGCCCCGTCCACAGTGACGCCAGATAAGATGCTCAGCCAATTTTGGCCAAACAGACCCCGGTTGACTCAGCTCTGCCAGAATGTTCACTCTTTAATTTGAACAGAACGGGACCCCAGAATTCGGGAACTTTCTTCCAACAACGCAGAGGAGGAAAGAGCGTACTGGCAAAAATGGTTGTGCTCCTCTGTGCAGCTTTAGTCGAGGCGTGTGTCCTCGGTTCCTGAATGCAGAGTTCGTCGAGAATGTCAGCCCTGTGTTCGAGGTGAGAGCTCCGAGTGTATTTAGGAGGTTTAAAGCTGCCCCACCATCTGTTTGAGCAGCAGTGGCATTTACTGAGACCAGCCGTGTGATGGGCATTGGGCCCAGCCGTGGGCGGGCCATTGGTCCTTGCCATATGTACATATTTATTACTCTATTTATTTTACTTGTACATATCTATTCTATTTATTTTATTTTGTTAGTATGTTTGGTTTTGTTCTCTGTCTCCCCCTTTTAGACTGTGAGCCCACTGTTGGGTAGGGACTGTCTCTATATGTTGCCAATTTGTACTTCCCAAGCACTTAGTACAGTGCTCTGCACATAGTAAGCGCTCAATAAATACGATTGATGATGATGATGATGTGGGACATTGGTCTCAGTTGTGTGGGGGGCATTGGGCCCAGCTGTGTGCAGGGCATCAGTCCCCGATTTTTGTGGGGCAATGGTTTAGGATTCTCTTGTATGCGTGGCTTTGGACTGAGTGCCTGTTGGGTAAGGGCCACTGGACTGAGCGCCTGTTGGATGTGGGCCATTGGACTGAGCACCTAATAATAATAATAATGGCATTTATTAAGCACTTACTATGTGCAGAGCACTGTTCTAAGCGCTGGGGAATTTACAAGGTGATCAGGTTGTCCCATGTGGGGCTCACAGTCTTCATCCCCATTTTACAGATGAGGGAACTGAGGCCCAGAGAAGTGAAGTGACTTACCCAAAGTCACACAGCTGATGAGTGGTGGAGCTGGCATTTGAACCCACAACCTCTGACTCCGAAGCCCGGGCTCTTTCCACTGAGCCATGCTGCTTCAGGGCACTGTACACAGGTGGGTGGGAGGAAGGCTTCTATGACTGTGAGCCCACTGTTGGGTAGGGACTGTCTCTATATGTTGCCAACTTGTACTTCCCAAGTGCTTAGTACAGTGCTCTGCACAAAGTAAGCGCTCAATAAATACAATTGATTGATTGATTGAAATAGTCGGTACCGCCTAATGGCAAGATCCAAGTCCTGGCTTTCAGTGATCCAGGTTCTATTAAGTGACTTGCCCAAAGTCACACAGCTGACACTTGGCGGAGCTGGGATTTGAACCCCTTCTAGACTGTGAGCCCACTGTTGGGTAGGGACCGTCTCTAGATGTTGCCAACTTGGACTTCCCAAGCGCTTAGTACAGTGCTCTGCACACAGTAAGCGCTCAATAAATACGACTGAATGAATGAATGAATGAACCCATGACCACCGACTCCAAAGCCCGTGCTCTTTCCACTGAGCCACGCTGCTTCTCTGCACATTATTCATTCAATCGTATTTATTGAGCGCTTACTGTGTGCAGAGCACTGTACTAAGCGCTTGGGAAGTACAAGTTGGCAACGTATAGAGACGGTCCCTACCCAACAGTGGGCTCACAGTCTAGAAGTGTGCGGGAAAGCACACGAAAACCTCAGAAACCCTGGAATATGGTGTCAGCACACCCTCTCCCCACCCCCTAACCCAGAGGGGGGTTTGGGCTTGAATCCTGGACCTGGGCCTGACCGGGGGTCAGCATGCCACCTGGTTCAGTGGAAAGAGCCCGGGCTTTGGAGTCAGAGGTCATGGGTTCAAATCCCAGCTCCACCAATTGTCAGCTGTGTGACTTTGGGCAAGTCACATCAATCAATCAATCATATTTATTGAGCACTTACTGTGTGCAGAGCACTGGACTAAGCGCTTGGGAAGTACAAGTTGGCAACATATACAGTCCCTACCCAACAGTGGGCTCACAGTCTAAAAGGGGGAGACAGAGAACAAAACCAAACATATTAACAAAATAAAATAAATAGAATAGATATGTATAAGTAAAATAAATAGAGTAATAAATATGTACATACATATATACAGGTGCTGTGGGGAGGGGAAGGAGGTAAGATGGGGGGATGGAGAAGGGGAGGGGAAGGAAGGGGCTCAGTCTGGGAAGGCCTCCTGGAGGCCTTCACTTCACTTCTCTGCACCTCAGTTACCTCATCTGTAAAATGGGGATTAAGACTGTGAGCCCCCCGTGGTGGGACTGTCTGATCAACTTGTAACCTCCCCAGCGCTTAGAACAGTGCTTTGCACATAGTAAGCGCTTAATAAATGCAATTATTATTATTAATATTATTCCTGACCTGAGCCAGCAGGCTTGGGATGTCCAGGACAGCGGCCTGGTGGTGTCCAGCCCCCTGCCCTGCACTCCCCAAATATTCATTCATTCATTCAATCGTATTTATTGAGCGCTTACTGTGTGTGGAGCACTGTACTAAGCGCTTGGGAGGTCCAAGTTGGCAACATGTAGAGACGGTCCCTAAGCATTCATTCAGTCGTATTTATTGAGCGCTTCCTGTGTGCAGAGCACTGGACTAAGCGCCTGGGAATATGTGGCAAGACCCTCCTTGGGGAGAGCAGAGAGGCCTCTGCTCTTTCTGTTAGGCTGTGCTGTTTCCTGCATCTTCATTAATATATGATTAGCCTGTCCAAAGAGACATTTCTATATGTGGTGTAGTTAATCCATCCTCCGCTGCTGGCCAACTGGGGCCTTTTTTTTTTTTAATGATATTTGTTAAGAACTAACTATATGTCAGGCACTGTACTAGGCGCTTGGGTAAATACAAGCTGATCAGGTTGAACAGCCACTTATGTACATATCTGCTCGCTTTGGCAGCACATACACTAAAATTGGAACGATACAGAGAAGATTAGCCTGGCCCCTGGGCGAGGATGACACGCAAATTCGTGAAGCGTTCCATATTTTTATTTATTTTACTTGTACATATTCTATTTATTTTATTTTGTTAATGTTTTGTTGTCTGTCTCCCCCTTCTAGACTGTGAGCCCGCTGTTGGGGAGGGACCGTCTCTAGATGTTGCCAACTTGGGCTTCCCAAGCGCTTAGTACAGTGCTCTGCACACAGTAAGCGCTCAATAAATACGACTGAATGAATAAATGAATGAATGAGAGGAGCCCTCTCAACCACAAGTGGCCACAGGGCCAAGCTCCCTGGTTTCCCCCTGCCCACCTCCCGCCAAACTTTGGGCCACCCAGGGCAGAGAGCGACGCTGGACGGGAGCGGAGGGATGGCATTTCCTCTCCCCGCGGGCGCCCTGGAAGCAGCTGGCAGTGCCTTCCCCTCTCCGGGGAGCCACGCTGATTCATTTAAGTCTTTCATTTCCCGCTGCTGATCAGTAATGGATTTCACTAAGTGTTTCCTTTGGGGCATGCACTGGGGAAGATATGGAATAATCAGAACAGACACCGTCCCTGTCTCACACAGGGCTCCCGGACTAAGATGGAGGGAGAGCAGGGAGCTGCTTATTATTATAGAACAGACACCATTCCTGTCTCACACAGGGCTCCCAGACTAAGGTGGAGGGAGAGCAGGGAGCTTATCCCCATTTTACAGATGAAGAATGAGACCCAGAAAGGTGAAGCGACTTGCCTAATAATAATAATGACAGAAAAGACACAGTTTCTGTCTCACACAGGGCTCCCAGACTAAGGTGGAGGGAAAGCAGGGAGCTTATCCCCGCTTTACAGATGAAGAGACTGAGGCCCAGAGAGGTGAAGCAACTTGCCTAATAATACTCATGACAGAACAGACACCGTTCCTGTCTCACACAGGGCTCCCGGACTAAGGTGGAGGGAGAGCAGGGAGTTTATCCCCATTTTACAGATGAAGAATGAGGCCCAGAAAGGTGAAGCGACTTGCCTAATAATAATAACGACAGAACAGCCACCATTCCTGTCTCAAACAGGGCTCCCGGACTAAGGTGGAGGGAGAGCAGGGAGCTTATCCCCATTTTACAGGTGAAGAAACTGAGGCCCAGAGAGGTGAAGCGACTTGCCTAATAATAATAATGACAGAACAGACACCGTTCCTGTCTCACACAGGGCTCCCGGACTAAGGTGGAGGGAGAGCAGGGAGCTTATCCCCATTTTACAGGTGAAGAAACTGAGGCCCAGAGAGGTGAAGCGACTTGCCTAATAATAATAATGACAGAACAGACACCGTTCCTGTCTCACACAGGGCTCCGGGACTAAGGTGGAGGGAGAGCAGGGAGCTTATCCCCATTTTACAGATGAAGAATGAGGCCCAGAGAGGTGAAGCGACTTGCCTAATAATAATAATGACAGAACAGACACCGTTCCTGTCTCACACAGGGCTCCCGGACTAAGGTGGAGGGAGAGCAGGGAGCTTATCCCCATTTTACAGATGAAGAAACTGAGGCCCAGAGAGGTGAAGCGACTTGCCTAATAATAATAATGACAGAATAGACACCGTTCCTGTCTCACACAGGGCTCCCGGACTAAGGTGGAGGGAGAGCAGGGAGCTTATCCCCATTTTACAGATGAAGAAACTGAGGCCCAGAAAGGTGAAGCGACTTGCCTAATAATAATAATAATAATAATAATAACAGAACAGACACCGGTCCTGTCTCACACAGGGCTCCCGGACTAAGGTGGAGGGAGAGCAGGGAGCTTATCCCCGTTTTACAGGTGAAGAAACTGAGGCCCAGAGAGGTGAAGCGACTTGCCTAATAATAATAATGACAGAACAGACACCGTTCCTGTCTCACACAGGGCTCCCAGACTAAGGTGGAGGGAGAGCAGGGAGCTTATCCCCGTTTTACAGATGAAGAAACTGAGGCCCAGAGAGGTGAAGCGACTTGCCTAATAATAATAATGACAGAACAGACACCATTCCTGTCTCACACAGGGCTCCTGGACTAAGGTGGAGGGAGAGCAGGGAGCTTATCCCCGTTTTACAGATGAAGAAACTGAGGCCCAGAGAGGTGAAGCGACTTGCCTAATAATAATGATGACAGAACAGACACAGTTTCTGTCTCACACAGGGCTCTTGGACTAAGGTGGAGGGAGAGCAGGGAGCTTATCCCCGTTTTACAGATGAAGAAACTGAGGCCCAGAGAGGTGAAGCGACTTGCCTAATAATAATAATGACAGAACAGACACCATCCGTGTCTCACACAGGGCTCCCGGACTAAGGTGGAGGGAGAGCAGGGAGCTTATCTCCATTTTACAGATGAAGCAACTGAGGCCCAGAGAGGTGATGTGACTTGTCTAATAATAATAATGACAGAACAGACACCGTTCCTGTCTCACACAGGGCTCCCGGACTAAGGTGGAGGGAGAGCAGGGAGTTTATCCCCATTTTACAGGTGAAGAAACTGAGGCCCAGAGAGGTGAAGCGACTTGCCTAATAATAATAGTGACGATGTAATAATAGTACTAGTATTTGTTAAGCACTTACTATGTGCCAAGCACTGTACTAAGCCGTAGGGTCAATACAAGATTGAATTGGTCTCCGTCCCTTATGGGGCTCCCAGACTAAGGGGGGAGGGAGAACAGGCACTGAACCCCCATTTTACAGTGGAGGAAACTGAGGCTTGGAGAAGACAAAGGACTTGCCCACAGCCTTTCAGCAGGCAGGTGGTGGAGAGGGAAGCAGTATAGCCTAGTGAAAAGAAGACGGGCCCAGGAGTCAGAAGACCTGGGTTCTAATGCCGGCTCTGCCACTTGTCTGCTTTGTGACCTTGGGTAAGTCACTTCACTTCTCTGTGCCTCAGTTACCTCATCTGTAAAATGGGGATTAAGACTGCGAGCCCCATGTGGGACAACCTGATTACCTTACATATCTATTCTATTTATTTCATTTTGTTAATATGTTTTGTTTTGTTGTCTGTCTCCCCCTTCTAGACTGTGAGCCCACTGTTGGGTAGGGACTGTCTCTATATGTTGCCAACCTGTACTTCCCAAGTGCTCAGTACAGTGCTCTGCACACAGTAAGCGCTCAATACGATTGATTGATTGATTATCCCAGCGCTTAGAAAAGTGCTTGCCATGTAGTAAGCGCTTAACAAATACGATAATTATTATTATTCTGTGTGCCTCACTTACCTCATCTGTCAAACGGGCATTAAGACTGTGGGCCCCATGTATAACAGGGATTGGGTCTAACCTGATTAGCTTGTATCTATCGCAGTGCTTAGCTCACCTCCTCCAGGAGGCCTTCCCAGACTGAGCCCCTTCCTTCCTCTCCCCCTCGTCCCCCTCTCCATCCCCCCATCTTACCTCCTTCCCTTCCCCACAGCACCTGTATATACGTATATATGTTTGTACATATTTATTACTCTATTTTACTTGTACATATCTATTCTATTTATTTTATTTTGTTAGTACGTTTGGTTTTGTTCTCTGTCTCCCCCTTTTAGACTGTGAGCCCACTTTTGGGTCGGGACCGTCTCTATATGTTGCCAACTTGTACTTCCCAAGCGCTTAGTACAGTGCTCTGCACACAGTAAGCGCTCAATAAATACGATTGATTGATTGATTCAGAGCCTGGAACTGATGAGTGACGGAGCTGTGTTTGGAGCCCATGACCTCCGACTCCCAAGCCCATGGTCTTTCCACGAAGCCTCGCTGCTTCTCTATAGCTGTAGCTTTTGGGAGCTCTCATTTCTGACGAGGCAACGGCTACTGTTGCTCACCTCCTCCGGGAGGCCTTCCCAGACTGAGCCCCCCCTTTTCCTCTCCTCCTCCTCCCCTCTCCATCGCCCCAACTCCCTCCCTCTGCTCTACTCCCCTCCCCGCCTCTCAGCGCTTGCCGTATTTATTTTTCTATTTCTTTTATCAATATGTATATAACTGTAATTATTTATTTATATTGAGCTTCTAGACTGTGAGCCCACTGTTGGGTAGGGACTGTCTCTATATGTTGCCAACTTGTACTTCCCAAGTGCTTAGTACAGTGCTCTGCACACAGTAAGCGCTCAATAAATACGATTGATCTTCTAGACTGTGAGCCCAGTGTTGGGCAGGGACCGTCTCTATATGTTGCCGACTTGGACTTCCCAAGCGCTTAGTACAGTGCTCTGCACACAGTAAGCGCTCAGTAAATACGATTGAATGAATGAATGTTATTGACGCCTGTCTACTTGTTTTTTCGTCTGTCTGCTCCCCTGTGAGCCTGTTGTTGGGTAGGGATTGTCTCTACTTGTTGCTGAATTGTACTTTCCAAGCGCTTAGTACAGTGCTCTGCACACAGTAAGTGCTCAATAAACACGATTGAATAAATGCTTAACAAATACCACAATTATCATCATCATCATCAATCGTATTTATTGAGCGCTTACTGTGTGCAGAGCACTGGACTAAGCGCTTGGGAAGTACAAGTTGGCAACATATAGAGATAGTCCCTACCCAATAGTGGGTTCACAGTCTAAAAGGGGGAGACAGAGAACAAAATAATATTATTATTAGGACCCTGGACCTGGGCCCTATTCACTATGAGAGGCGTGGCTCAGTGGCAAGGGCCCGGGCTTGGGAATCAGAGGTCGTGAGTTCTAATCCCCGCTCCGCCACTTGTCTGCTGTGAGCCCTCAGGCAAGTCACTTAACTTCTCTGTGCCTCAGTTCCCTCATCTGTAAAATGGGGGGGGATGAAAACTGTGAGCCCCACGTGGGACAGCCTGATCACCTTGTATCCACCCCAGCGTTTAGAACAGTGCTTGGCACATAGTAAGCGCTTAACAAACACCACCACCACTATTATTATTATTATTATTATTATTCCCTGCTGCTCCAGGGTGACCCAGCGGGCCGGTGGCAGAGCTGGGATTCGACCCAGGCCTGGGCTTTCGGGGTCAGTCTCTCTCTGTCTCCCTCTCTTCGCCCAAGCTAGGCCACATCCCCGACTTAACCCGCCGTTTTTCTCTCTCTCCACAGGGAAGACCCGGTGAACATGGTTCTGGTGAGCGGCGGGATGGAGGCAGCCGGCAAACCTTCCCTCGCTGCCCCGGCTACTTGGCTCCCCTTCCAGGACTTCAACCACCCTGACCCCTCCATTACCCCGCCGGGCCAGGCCGGGCCCCCCCTCCCCGAGGGCCTCGGCGGGACCCGCGGGAACGGGACGGACTCCCGCTACGAGCCCGCCCCGGCGGAGATCGTGGCCGCCAGCCTGGCCTTCGGTGCCCTGTGGCTCCTGTCCGTCTTCGGGAACGCCCTGGTGTGCCTGGTCATCTACAGGAGCCGCCGGGCCCAGTCCACCACCAACTACTTCGTGGTCTCCCTGGCGTGCGCCGACCTCCTCCTCAGCGTGACCAGTGCCCCCTTCGCCCTGCTGCAGGTGACCTCGGGCCGCTGGGCCTTGGGCGGCGTCACGTGCAAATTGGTGCGCTATTTCCAGTCCCTCGCCCCCGGCGTCCAGATCTACGTGCTGCTCTCCATCTGCGTCGACAGGTTCTACACGATCGTCTACCCGCTGAGCTTCAAGGTGTCGCGGGAGAAGGCCAAGAAGATGATCGCCGCCTCTTGGATCCTGGACGCAGCCTTCGTGTCCCCGGCCCTGTTTTTCTACGGCTCCGGCGGGGACGGCCACTGCGACTTCTTCCCGCCCTCCTCGTGGGACGGGGCCCTCTACAGCACGGTCCATCTGCTGGTGGGCTTCCTGATCCCCTCCGCCCTCATCGTCCTCTTCTACCAGAAGGTCATCAAGTACATCTGGAGGGTGGGGACGGACGGGCGGACCGTCAGGAGGACGATGAACGTGGTCCCGCGGACCAAGGTCCGGACCATCAAGATGTTTCTGACGCTCAACCTGGTGTTTCTCCTCTCCTGGCTGCCCTTCTACGTGGCCCAGCTGTGGCACCCCCAGGAGACGGACCGCCGGCGGAGCGCCGCGGTCTTCACGGCCGTCACCTGGCTCTCCTTCAGCTCTTCGGCGTCCAAGCCCACCCTCTACTCCGTGTACAACTCCAATTTCCGCCGAGGGATCAAGGAGACCTTCTGCATGTCGTCCATGAAGTGCTATCGGAGCAATGCTTACACCATCACCACCAGTTCCCGGATGGCCAAGAAGAATTACGTGGGCATCTCCGAAGCCCCCGCCGTGGCCAAGGCCTCCGCTAAAGACTCCATCTATGACTCGTTTGACCGAGAGGCCAGGGAAAAAAAGCTCGCCTGGCCCATCCACTCTAACCCCCCGAATACTTTTGTCTAATTCCTCGGGTGGTCGGGTGTCAGTGGCGGGGCCGGGTCCGCCGGGTGTCGTTATTGCAGAAGCTCCTGAACTCTTTTTGGACAAATGGATATGAACATATTTTTGCATACAACTTTTGGACAGAGGAAAAAAAAAGGTTTATTTTGATAAAATGCATCGATTTGGTTGTCAAGGGGGGTTTTTTAGTTGGTTCTGTCTGGGTTTTTGGGGATCAGTTATCCTAAAATTTGGTGTTTCCGTCTTTTGCTACGATATCAGTGGTGTGGAAATTAAAAAGGACGTGGATTTCCTATTGGGCGGTGGACCTGTTGCTTCCCAGCCGGTGGGGATACCAGCTCCCGAGGGACACCCTTGTCTTATTCCGGCTCCACCACCAGTCTGCTGTGTGACCTTGGGCAAGTCACTTAACTTCTCTGAGCCTCAGTTTCCTCATCTGTAAAAATGGGGATTAAGACTGTGAGCCCCACGTGGGACAACTTGATCACATTGTATCCCCCCCCCCAGCGCTTAGAACAGTGCTTTGCACATAGTAAGCGCTTAACAAATGCCATCATTATTATTATTATTATTATTATTCAGAGGGACCCCAGCCCCATCTGGAAAATGAATGCAGTCCTGGTGCTAAAATTGGGGGTGGTCAGGGGGCAATGCTCTCCGTCCCAGTTGCCGGGGGGCTGGGGGGGCTTAAGAGGAAAATTAGAGAAGTAGTGTAGCCTAGGGGATAGAGCACAGGCCTGGAATTCAGGAGGATCTGGGTTCTAATCCCAGCTCCATCACTCGTCTGCTGCGTGACTTTGGGCAAATCGCTTCTCTGTGCCTCAGTTACCCCGTCTAAAAATTGGGGGTTAAGACTGTGAGTCCCACGTGGGGTACGGACTGTGTCCAACCTGATTACCTTCTATCCACCCGGGCACTTAGCGCAGTGCCTGGTAAGCGCTTAACAAATGCCGCAAGAAAAAAAAAAATCACGCCCAGCGGCATGACGGCAGCACGTTAGACCGTGAATGCATTCAGCCGTCTGTGGAACCTCATTATGTTGTGAAGTCACGCAAAAGCCTGTTTGGACTTGGATCCCATCCAGGTGGACCGACCCCAATTCCCTCTCCGCCTCCTCCCCCGCCGGGCACCCGCTCCCAAGCTGCCGCATTCGCATCCCGGGGCCTCGCTCGCAGCTCTGCTCCTGAGCTGTGGCAGATGGAGGCTGGAAGCTTTCAAATTTCTCCCCGCTGACTCAAATTTCTCTCGGCTCTGCCTCTTCGTCAGCTGTGCGACCTTGGGCAAGTCACTTAACTTCTCCGGGCCTCAGTTCCCTCATCTGTAAAATGGGGATGAAGACCGTGAGCCCCACGTGGGATAATCCGATTACCTTGTATCTACCCCAGTAGATACTGCAGCGAGAGGGATTCTGTGTGGTTCAGACATCCATCTCTGGGACTGAATTTCCCTCAGGGAGCACGAGAAGAGCAGTGTGGCTCTTAGGCCTCACTTGCTTCCCACCTGACGTCGCAAGGGTCCCGTGCGCACCCTTCCCACCCACCCCCAGGCATCCCAGGTGCATCTCCCTGGGATCCTGGCCTAGCCCCGATACCCTCTTGGGCACAGTCCTACCTGCACTCTCTTTCCCTTTAGAGAAGCAGTGTGGCTCAGTGGAACGAGCCCTGGCTGGGGAGCCAGAGGTCGTGGGTTCTAATCTCGGCTCTGCCTCTTGTCAGCTGTGTGACCTTGGGCAAGTCACTTAACTTCTCCGGGCCTCCGTTCCCTCATCTGTATAATCGGCATGAAGACCGTGAGCCCCACGTGGGGTAATCTGATTACCTTGTATCTACCCCAGTGCTTAGAACAGTGCTCGGCACATAGTTAATACCAACATTATTATTATTATTATTTTCCGTAGGATCTGACCACCGGCCCCTGTGAGGGGCAGCCCTGCCTGGACTCTCTCTCTCTTTTCCTCAGGATTCGGTTGCCGGCCCCCTCTGAGGGGACAGCCCTGTCTGGGCTCTCTCTTCCTCAGGATCCGGCCACCATGTGCTGTGGGCCACAGTGGGTCCCCTCCTCCAGGCCCCCAATCTCCATTCTTTTACAGGAATTTCCCCAAACGGTGATGACCCTCGCCTCCACTAATCCCACCCAGACCTCCCCAAGCCCAGGATGCCTCCCGAAGATCGGGGAAACAAAGGATCCCTGGAAGGAAACTATCCCCTCCCTAGGCTGCTCACTTCTCTCCAGTCCGCCTCATCGAGGCACGTCAAAGGGGCCACTCTGTTCTGCTTCCCCTCTGCCTGAATGAGTACAGAACGCAAAAGGGGGCAGAGTTATGGTGCTTTGGCCAGGAGATTGGGGGTTTGGGGGGGGAGAAGAAGGGAAAAGGGGAGTGGGGGTGGTGGGGGAGGAGAGGTGGGTTGTGTTTCTCTGCCTTCTTCACTCTACAGTCAGCAGGGAGGATAAGAACCCGAGCTGATCGTCTGTGAAGGAAGAAGGCACCAGAGGTAAGGAGATTTCCCTGCCCATCACTCCCCAACCCTACTCTGACCCGTTGTTTTGGGGAAAAGCAAACCTGGAACTGCAGCGAGAGGGATTCTGTGTGGTTCAGACATCCATCGCTGGGACTGAATTTCCCTCAGGGAGCACGAGAAGAGCAGTGTGGCTTAGCGGATAGAGCCCGGACATTAATAATAATGATAGCATTTATCAAGCGCTTACTACGTGCAAAGCACTGCTCTAAGCGCTGGGGAGGTTACAAGGTGATGAGGTTGTCCCACGGTGGGCTCACAGTCGTCATCCCCATTTTACAGATGAGGGACCTGGGTTCTAAGAAGCATTGTGGCTCATTGGAAAGAGCCCGGGCTTTGGAGTCAGAGGTCATGGGTTCAAATCCCGGCTCCGCCAATTGTCAGCTGTGTGACTTTGGGCAAGTCACTTCTCTGGGCCTCAGTTCCCTCATCTGTAAAATGGGGATGAAGACTGTGAGCCCCCGTGGGACAACCTGATCACCTTGTAATCTCCCCAGTGCTTAGAACAGTGCTTTGCACATAGTAAGCGCTTAATAAATGCTATTATTATTATTATTCTAATCCCGGTTTATCCACTTATCTGCTGTGTAATCTCTCTGTGCCTGTTACTTCATCTTTAAAATTCATTCATTCATTCAATCGTATTTATTGAGTGCTTACTATGTGCAGAGCACTGTACTAAGCGCTTGGGAAGTACAAGTTGGCAACATATAGAGACAGTCCCTACCCAACAGTGGGCTCACAGTCTAGAAGGGGGAGAAAGACCGTGAGCCCCATGTGGGATATGAATTGTGTACAATCTGATTGTCTTATATCTACCACGACACTTGGTACAGTGCCTGACACAAAATAAGCCCTTAAAAAAGACCATTTTAAAAAAAAAAAAGAGGCTGGCTTGGGTGGTACTTGTGTTCTCTGCCCACTGGCTCCACGACAATAATAATAATAGCATTTATTAAGCACTTACTATGTGCAAAGCACTGTTCTAAGCGCTGGAATGCGCAGCTCAGGATAGGGCTCCCCCAAGGCTTCACCTTTAGATCAAGAAGACTTCCCGCTGAAAGCTTTAATAATAATGATAGCATTTATTAAGCGCTTACTATGTGCAAAGCACTGTTTTTAGCGCTGGGGAGGTTACAAGGTGAGGAGGTTGTCCCACGGTGGGCTCACAGTCTTCATCCCCATTCTACAGATGAGGGAACTGAGGCCCAGAGTTGCCCAAAGTCACACAGCTGACAAGTGGTGGAGCTGGGATTTGAACCCACGACCTCCGACTCCAAAGCCCGGGCTCTTTCCACCGAGCCACGCTGCTTCTCTTAACTGCATCCTGGAGACGGCAGAGGCTGTGGATAACTCATTGGGGGCCCTTAAAAGGAACAATAATCTGTCAGAAGCGCAGTCAGTCCACAAATATTTTATTGAGCACCCACAGGGTGCAGAGCGCGGACACGCATTCCACTTGGTCAGAAACAGAAAATGCCAATGAAAATGGGAAAGTGAGGCAAGGTCAGTTGGGGGGGGATAATGCAGAAAGGCAGAGTTGAAACCTCAAGCATGGCATTAGAAAGGCGAACCTGGGGGAACCTGGTGTTTTCAGGGTCTGGCGGGGGGTCGGTGGTACCCACGCAGAGGCGGAAATGTTTTTACGGGGGATCAACTGATACCCACAGGCGTGGGGGACATCGCGGGGTGCTAGATTTCCTGTGGCGGCTTTTCTCAGGCAGGTGGCCCCCGGGAACGCCGACAAGTGTGTCCCGAAAGCCAGCCTTCACCTCGCGGTCCCCTGGCGTGGGCCCCCACGGGTTAGTGGGAAGGAAGGCCGACCTAAAGCCAAGTCCGGTCGGGTTTGGGCAGGCCCCGTCACCCCTCCTTTCCAGGGCTGGAGGGAGACGGATGGTCGTTGCTTGGGCTTTACACGTAAGAACCATCCTCTGTAGGTCTCTAAGGAACTCACGCCATGGGTGCAGCCAGAGCCCACGGACCATCTAAGAGACTCGGCCTCTCCGGGCCGTGGGACCGACGTTCTGTCGAGTTTAAGGTTCACGGACGGAGTACAACCTGGCCTAACCCCTGCAAATCTGGCCCGTTCAAGGTTATTCCCAATTCCAATCTGGGCTGTGGGGTGTCTGTCCCAGACTTGATTTCCCCCCACTGGTTAAGACTGCCCCGTAATGGTCCCACCTTATTTGCCTTCCAGGATTCCCTACTCTGTTTTGCTCACCTCCTGTTGAGGAGACCAGCCAAGCGAAGAAGCGTAAATCCCTCTGTGGCCCAGTCCCGCGGTCCCGGGGGGGTGTTTACCTCAGCTTCGTCACCTGGGTCTGAGAAGGCTTGTCCGTTTTTGCCCTCGGACTGGGTTTGACCGTCCACGCTGCTTGCCAGGGACCGACAATGGACCTACCTACAGTTACGGGTCCTGCCCCGACCCCATTTGGGTGAGAATTCTCTGTGGATCGGCGAGTCACTCATTCCAAGTGCAATCATTTTGGGGGTTTAACAACCCAGTGTAGAGTTGGCTGCATCCTTCCCCCAAGCAAACACTGACAGCTCCATCTTAAAACCCGCACTCAGGCCGGGAAGTAATATTTTGAGACACGCAGTTTAGAGAAATAGACCGACTTTTCCTTCCCTCTGGGCTTTCGGTTTGATAAAGACGGATGTGCGGTGCTCTTCAGAGGAAGAAAAACATGGGTCGGTACCCCAGAAATCTCGTTTTGTTTAGAAAAAAGAATGCAGCGACTTAAAACTGATGGAGGACCTTTTCTTTCCGACAGAAATACACCCAACAGATTTCCTGTGAATGTTCCAATTAAGTTCTCCTATTTTCCCATTCTTGATCTGAACCAAATTCAATGGCTATCCATTGTGCCAGTGTCCAGTCGTGACCTATTTAATCTGAGGGTGACCTACTTGCTCAGTGGCTGTTTTAGGAGACGCTGTCTCCCCTAAAACACAGCAGCTCACCAGTGTGGGAAGGAGCAGTCTGTCGCAGCTGAACTGGGGAGTCTCTCCCGGCCCCCAACTGAGGAAACAATTGTATTAAAGGACTACTTCCCAGCGGGGAGATAGTTTGGTCAAACTGGATTAGGAGAGCTCTGCCGTCGCTCGGATGCAGTGATAAATTAGACCTGGAAGCTGACAGCCTGGCATTAAAATAAGAAAAAAAAATTTTTTTAAAGGGGAGGTATTTCAATAAACTCCCCCAGGGCTCCGCCCACAGAAGGACACAGCTTAGGAGAGCCGAACTGGCCGATTTTCCTCACCTTTTTCTAGAGTGGGTGGGGAATTCTGGGGGTCTCTGATAACTGGTCCCTGCCCTGGCCTCCTGGCCAGAAGGAAAGTTCTCCCCCGGGAGCGATTAAGATGGCTTTTCACCAGGAGAGAGACCCCGGCCGGGCTTTTGATTAGAGCAACCCACCGATGACCAAACGAGGGTTTTCTCACACTCATGGACAGACAGCGAGCAGCCTGGACCAAAACTCGACCCTCTTCAAGGGAAGGCAAGGATTCCACCGATCTTCTCTGGCGAGGGAATCGCTTCACGGTGGCTTTGGTGACTTCTGTGCGCACCTTCCAGTTACAGAAAAGGAACTTTCTGCTCGGGCTTCCCGACGCCTCGTGGGATGCCAGGCTTTCCCTGGGCCCGCCTGTGCCCAGTTTTTGCCAGGCTGTAAGTCTGCCCTGGGCAGGTCTGGGCTCCAAGACAGAGTTTCCTCTGGAGAATCGCTCCAAAGACCAGCCACGGCTCTCTGTGCTGAGAGGTCTGGAAGGAGCCAAGTAAAGAATCCAAAACCATTTCCCAAACTCGGCCTGCCAATCGGCTCCCAAACTCAACTCCCTGGGAAAGAGGCCGGGAAGAACCCCAACCTGGGAGCACGCCTGGAGGAAGGAAAACCTCTTCCCCAGTGGACCTAACTGGGTTTCCTCTCCCAGCTCACCTGACTGCCCCAGTCGACAGTTTGCTTTGGCTCTTGCCAGGAAATTCATTCATCTCTCTCTCTCTGTCTCTTTCTCTCTCTCTCTCACACACTCTCTCTCATTCTAGCAGCATCTAGAGCCCATCTTCATTTCAGGAAAGACCTCTCGAGGTAGAAATAGGAGCTCAGAGCAGCAGCAGCTAATCTGAACCGTTTGCCCCCGCCCCACCTCACCGGCCGCCAGAACGATCCTCCGGGCAGGCTTGGCTTGACTTGAGAAAATTGGGGGAACACTCTTCACACACATGCATGCACGCTCGACAGAGTGCCCTACGTGGCAAACAACTTCTTGCTAACTTTGCTGACCAGATTGGCCGCAACCCATGAGGCGTTTCCCCTACTCCATCGCCACAATTTACGAGGTTAGAAACGGAGGCTCCCCAGTAGGCTTTTCACACGGATATCCCCCTGTATGTGCATCTGTAGAGATGCTACTGTGCGCTCCAAAAAGACAAACAGGAGGAGCCATTAACGTGCACTCCCAGCTCCGACTGGGGGTCCCGAGGAGCTGGAGTGGCCTCTACGGGAAACCATCTGTGGCCCTCGGGGCCGTTGGGAAAGACGACCGACAAGGCAGAAGGCAATGAAATGACACCGTATGACAAAATCCAATGGAGATGTGGAGTTGGAGTTGCCAGTTCTCCGATCCCTGGTGGGGTTTCCGGGCGCTGGTAGGCAGTCACTTGGCGGCAGACCGGACCGTGCCTCCGCAGACGTCCTGACACCTCCTTCTCGCCGCCGGTCAAAGCGTGTCACTTCCCTTCCGGCAAGCATCGGCTTCGGAGTGGCCCGCTTCTTGAAAGAGGTGGCTCTTGGGTGGCAAGTGGTCGCCTGACGTCCCGCGTGAGAGCCGAGCACGGCCGCGGACGGCATCTTCACCCTGAAAGGGGAAATCAAAATTCAACGTTGGCTGGAAGGGCCCCAAGTCATGTGGAGGTTTCCTAACATGCTGAACTCTAGTGGCTCTCTCTTCACTGGACATTCCTGCTGCCTTTTCCGGGCTGGAAAAGCCAGGCTCGGGCTGAACTTTTCCCTTCCCCCCCAGTCTATCCAGAGATACAGTGGAGAAGCAGCATGGCCTTGTGGAAAGAGCTCAGGTGTCAGAGGACATGGGTTCTCATCCCGGCTCTGCTATGTGACTTGGGGCAAATCACTTAACCTCTCTGGGCCCCTACTCCCTCATCTGCAAAATGCGGATTCAAGACCCGTTCTTCCTCTCCCTTTGTGAGCTCCACTTGGGACAGGGACTGTGCTGGATGTGATTATCTTGAATCTACCCAGTGCTTAGTACAGTGCTTGGCACATGGTAAGTGTTTACATACCACAATTTTTCATGGTATTTAATAATGATGGCATTTAATAATGATGGCATTTATTAAGCGCTTACTTTGTGCAAAGCACTGTTCATCACCATTTTAGAGGGGGTACTGAATTTGTATACGATTCTTCTTCTTCTTATAACAATTATTATCATTACTGTTCTATGAACGTCTCAGAAAATCCCCATTCACTCAACATCTTTGAGGCTTTCGATAGTCCAAGCACCTGGAGGTGCAAGTTGGGTGGAGAGCTTACAGAATTCCCTTCTTAGAGGCTCAAGTAAGAACTCTTGGAGAAACCACAGTCCTCAGAGTAAGTAAACCTGCCAAAAATAACCGGAAAAAATCTACTAATAGATGACTCTTTAAAACATGCTTTATAGAAAAGTTTTTCAAGGTTTTCCATGAGGCTTTATCAAATGTTCCTTCAGATCAATGTGACATGAGCTTAAAATATCTGTAAGTATTTGAGAAGCAGCATGGCCTAGTGAAGAGTCAGAGGACCTAGATACTGATCCTGGCTCTGCCACTTGTCTGCCGAGGGTCCTTGGGCAAGTCACTTCACTTCTCTGGGCCTCGGTTACTCCCTCTGTAAAATGGGGATAAGACCGTGAGCCCCATGTGGGACTTGGACTCCGTCTGAACTGATCAGTTTGCATCTACCCCAGAGTTTAGTATAGTGCCTGGCACATAGTAAGCAGCTGAACAAATACCACTACCAAAAAGAAAAAGAGTTAAACTCTGAAATAATAATAATAATAACAATAATGATGGCATTTGTTAAGCGCTTACTATGTGCAAAGCACTGTTCTAAGCGCTGGGGGGGATACAAGGTGATCGGGTTGTCCCACGTGGGGCTCACAGTCTTAATCCCCATTTTATAGATGAGGGAACTGAGGCTCAGACAAGTGAAGTAACTTGCCCAAGGTCACACAGCAGACATGTGGCGGAGCTGGGATAAGACAAAGACCTGAATCTCAACGTAATATGCTAAAATAAAGGAGTGATGCCTTCATAATAATAATAATAATAATGTTGGCATTTGTTAAGCGCTTACTATGTGCAAAGCACTGTTCTAAGCGCTGGGGGGAGGTACAAAGTGATCAGGTTGTTCCATGGGGGGCCTCACAGTCTTAATCCCCATTTTACAGATGAGGTAACTGAGGCTCAGAGAAGTTAAGTGACTTGCCCAAGGTCACACAGCAGACATGTGACGGAGCCGGGATTCAAACCCATGACCTCTTACTCCAAAGACCGTGCTCTTTCCACTGAGCCACGCTGCTTCTTCATCTCTTCGGGGGTAGGGGTGAGCAAAGCTTTTTCCGAGAGAGCTGTTTTGTTTACCACCTTATTATAACGAGCGCCTGCTTGCTTATTTCCGTTGAGTCCCACAGCAAGACCTCAGTGATGGTCCCAAAGGGAAATGAAGCCCGCCGATGTTTAGAACACACACCCAGGTTAAGACAGGCACTAATCCCACAAGGAAGGTTTGACGGCATTGACAACGCAACAAAGTTTCCTGTTTCTCAAGCCCTTCTCTCCGATTCTAAAAGGACCCTCTGGGAAGAGCCACCTTGAAACTTAATGCCCTGCTTCAACTGTCCTGGACCTAATAAGTACTCAGTGAAAGGCGTCTTTTCTTGGGTTTTGTAACCTCTCCCCTCCTGAGGCCTCACCTGGGTTTCGAAACCAGCACCGACTGTTTCTCTTCCCCTTGTAGTGGATCGTTATTATGGTCTTTGCAATTTCAGCCTAACTCCACGGGCTGCCTTCGCCTTTATGGTATTTGTTAGTAATAATAATAATGATGGCATTTGTTAAGCACTTATTATGTGCAAAGCACTGTTCTAAGTCCTGGGGAGGATACAAGATGATCAGGTTGTCCCTCGTGGGGCTCACAGTCTTCATCCTTTGTTAGTATGTTTGGTTTTGTTCTCTGTCTCCCCCTTTTAGACTGTGAGCCCACTGTTGGGTAGGGACCGTCTCTAGATGTTGCCAATTTGTACTTCCCAAGCGCTTAGTACAGTGCTCTGCACATAGTAAGCGCTCAATAAATACGATTGATGAGGATGATGATGATCCCCATTTTACAGATGAGGTAACTGTAGTTAAGTGATGACAATTAAGCGTTTACTATATGCCAAGCACCGTCCTGAGCACTGGGGTAGATACAAGGTAATCAGGTTGGACACGGTCCCTGCCCCACATGGGGCTCACAGTATTAATCACCGTTTTAGGTGGGGTAACTGAGGCACAGTGAAGTGACTTGCCCACGGCCTGGTGTTCCTCCTCGTAGAGACCAGAGGGTGGAGGGGCCTGTTCTCTCGCGGACGGTACTCACAGGAGGGGTTGTTACTCGTCTCTGCCTTGCCCACCTTGGGCTGCTTGCTGGACTCCTGCTGGATCCTGCTCTGCTCCTCGCTGCTGGTGAGCAGGGCCTGGATTTCCGAAGGGATCTTTCCTTGGTCCATGGCCAGGCACCACTGCTTGTACTGCGGACGGGAGAAAAGCCGCGTTGGAATCCAGCCCAGGCTCTGGGAAGCAGGCGCGGGGTCACCCAACTGGTCACCCTTCACGGGCGGCACTGGCGGCCTAACGGCCAGCCCGAAATTCATGGAGCCAGGCAAGATCCCTTCTCAGAGCCCCTTCCGGCACCTCTGACCCCATTCTGCTCGATCAATCCAGGCTCCCGGGAATGCTGGGCTGCACTGGGGCTTGGAAAACCAGCCTGCTCCACGGCGGGACCACTCAATAATAATAATTGTACTATTTAAGTGCTCACTATGTGCCCAGCACTGCTGTAAACACCGGGGTAGATACAAGGTAATCAGTTTGGACACGGTCCCTGTCTCACATGGGGCTCACAGTCTTAATTCCCATTTTAGAGATGAGGTAACTGAAGTGGAGAGAAGTTAAGTGACTTGGCCAAGGTCACACAGCAGGCTGCTCGATTTCTGGCTTACGGATATAAGCCGCGCCCGAGGCTGGGCTTTGGATTTGGGGTTTCGCAATGGTGTGGACCCAAACCTCGGACTCTAAGGAGCTACAGTTCTTGCCGTCTCCTCTCTCTTTGGGCGTCTCGTTAATCTCTCCCCATCCCTCGGATGTGCCGGTGGTGACTATGGGAGACAAGACCGTCTGGAGGGGCTGAAGCTGGGCCTTGGACAGCATTAAGCTTCGAGGTTTCGAATCCGGTCTCCGGTGGCGGGGCCGGAGGGGAGGACGGCAGGGGAGTGGGAAGTGAGGAAGGGTGTGGGGAGAAGGGTCTTTTACCATTTCCAGTTCTTCGCGGAGGGCACAGATTGCTCGCTCTCGGCTGGACACCAATTCTTCCAAGTACTGGTACCTCAGTTTCTTCCTGGCCCTGCATTCTCGCGCGCTCTGCCTGCTCCTCTCGAGCTTTGCCTTCAGATCAATCTTGGCTGGCTTCCGGCCCCGCTTCCCCGGCTTCTTGACTTTCCCTCCGACTCCCTGCGGGGAGAGAGGGAGGAGATGGGAGGAGGGCTTTTGGTGGTTGGATTAGGGGCCTCCCAGCTGCGCTCGGAGCGGAGTCGGCGAGCGGGGCGAAAGGCCCCAGATTTGGGTCAGTGTCCGGTGATAACTCAATAATAATTAATAATAATGATGATGATGGTATTTGTCAAGTGCTTACTCTGTACCAGGCATTATACTAAGCGCTGGGGTGGATGCAAGCACATTAAGTTGGACACAGTCCGTGTCCCATGCGGGGCTCACGGGCTCGATCCCCACTTTACTGACGAGGTAACTGAGGCGCAGAGAAGTGAAACGACTTGCCCAGGGTCAGACAGCAGACAAGTGGCAGTGCCGGGATTAGAATCCATGACCTTCCGATTCCCAGGATGGTGCTCTACCCGCTATGCTGCTGACCTACTAACGGTGAGGAGGTGGGCGGGACAGGTAGTGCCGAGTGTCACCCGGGCAGTGACAACTCTCTGGAATATAGTACAATCCCAAAGTATGTGGGAGACGTGGGCTGGGGGGAGGAACGGAAATGGGGGGAGCAGGCTGGACTTTTGGGGGGAGGAGAGGGACGGGAAAGGAGTCTCCTTGGGCAGGCGGGATCCCTAGTGGGGTCACGGCTGGGTCACGTTACCGGACTAACTGCGGTTGTGCTCTCTTGGCTCTCACTAGATAGTCCCATGCCCTGGGCCCATTTCCCTTTAAGAGTGGCCCCCCGGCCCCGAATCCGAGTGGCTAGTGCCAACCTCCCCGATCTGTTTCCGAGAAGGCAAATCCACGCCTCTGCCTCCGGAAGGGCCCCCTTTGAAATGACAAGAATTCCTGAGCGCTATTTTAAACTACCCGACTATTACATCACGGCCCAAAAATCCAATTATTGCCCAGTACGTCTGCTTGTGTTGGATTTTGGGAAAACATCCCTCTCTGTAAAACCATGTTCTGGATGTCCTTGGGTCAACAGGATTTGGGGTGTCAGACCTCACATTCCTCGTTATTTTTCACAAATTATATTTTGATAATCACTTAAACTAGAGAGGGCACTAGTGACGTGAATATTGCAGTAACAGTAAGCACTCTGCTCCATCCAAAACTGAGAACAGAATAATAATAATAATGTTGGCATTTGTTAAGCGCTTACTATGTGCAAAGCACTGTTCTAAGCGCTGGGGGGTTACAAAGTGATCAGATTGTCCCCCGTGGGGCTCACAGTCTTCATCCCCATTTTACAGATGAGGGAACTGAGGCTCAGAGAAGTGACGTGACTTGCCCAAGGTCACACAGCAGACGTGGTGGAGCCGGGATTCGAACTCATGACCTCTGACTCCAAAGCCCGGGCTCCTTCCACTGAGCCACGCTGCTTCTCGTAAAAACAGGCAGTTGGATCGTTTACTTTAAAACCCGACAGGAACTTCATTATTTTTTTTTTTTATCGTATTTAAGTGCTTTCTGTGTGCCAGGCACCATACTAAGCGCTGGGGTGGATACAAGCTAATCAGGTTGGACATGGTCCATGTCCCTCGTGGGGCTCATAGTCTTAATCCCCATTTTACAGCTGAGGTAACTGAGGTACAGGGAGATTAAGTGCCTTGCCCAAGGTGTCACAGCAGACAAGTGGTGGAGTCAGGATTAGAACCCAGGCCCGTGCACGATGCACAATCCAAAGCTTCTTCTCTGGAGGCTTCACTCAGTTGCTCCCTGCTGTGTCCCACGGTCCCAGAGCTTCCTCTCCCAGCCACGGTCTGCCCTCTTTTTACTCTGGCATCGGAGAGGGTCGGGGGGCGATCAGCCCAGATCCACTCAGAACTACTGGGGGGTATCCGTTGTGGCGTCTATTATGTGCACACCGGGCTCCAAGTGTGGTGCTAAGCGTTGGGGTAGACACACCACAATCAGATAATAATAATAATAATAATAATAATAATAATGGCATTTATTAAGCACTTACTATGTGCATAGCACTGTTCTAATAATAATGATGGCATTTATTAGGCACTTACTATGTGCAAAGCACTGTTCTAAGCGCTGGGGCGGTTACAAGGTGATCAGGTGGCCCCGCGTGGGGCTCACAGTCTTCATTCCCATTTGACAGATGAGGTCACTGAGGCACAGAGAAGCTGTGATTTGCCCAAAGTCACACAGCTGACAACTGGCGGAGCCGGGATTTGAACCCAGGACCTCTGACTCAAAAAGCCCCGGCTCTTTCCACTGAACCACGCTGCTTCTCTTCGATCAGACGCCACCCCTTACAGCCTCAGGCTGTAAGTTTCTTGTGGGCTGGGAACCCGTCTACCGCCTCTGTTATATCGCACTCTCCCAAGCGCTTAGTACAGCATTCTGCACATGGTAAGCACTCAACAAATACAATTGATTGATTAAGAGGGAGGGAGAACAGGTACTTTTGCAGAGGAGGAAGCTGAGGCCCGGAGAAGTCTAAGAGACTTGGCCATATCCACCCGGCTGGGATCATTCGTTCATTCAGTAGTGTGTATTGAGCGCTTCCTGGGTGCGGAGCACTGTACTAAGCGCTGGGGAGAATACAATATAACAATAAACTGGGATCAGAACCCGGGTCTCCTGATTCCCGGTCCTTTGCTCTTTCCATTTGGCCACGCTGCTTCTCGGGGAAAGCTGGCTTTGCCGAAATCCACCCTGGTTCTGAGTTTGAGCCCACTGTTGGGTAGGGACCGTCTCTATATGTTGCCAATTGTAATAATAATAATAATAATAATAATAATAATGGCATTTATTAAGTGCTTACTATGTGCAAAGCACTGTTCTAAGCGCTGGGGAGGTTACAAGGTGATCAGGTTGTCCCCCGGGGGGCTCACAGTCTTAATCCCCATTTTACAGGTGAGGGAATTGAGGCATAGAGAAGTGAAGTGACTTGCCCAAAGTCACACAGCTGACAATTGGCAGAGCCGGGATTTGAACCCTTGACCTCTGAGTCCAAAGTCCGTGCTCTTAGAGAAGCAGCGCGGCTCAGTGGCAAGAGCCCGGGCTTTGGAGCCAGAGGTCATGGGTTCAAATCCCGACTCCGCCAACTGTCAGCTGGGTGACTTTGGGCAAGTCACTTCGCTTCTCTGGGCCTCAGTTCCCTCATCTGTAATATGGGGATTAAAACTGTGAGCCCCCTGTGGGACAACCTGATCACTTTATAACCTCCCCGGCGCTTAGAACGGTGCTTTGCACATAGTAAGAGCTTAACAAATACTATCATTATTATTATTATTTTCCACTGAGCCATGCTGCTTCTCTTAACGTTGTTGATGGCATTTGTTAAGCGCTTACTATGTGCAAAGCACTGTTCTAAGCGCTGGGGGGGTTACAAGGTGATCAGGTTGTCCCACGTGGGGCTGTCTTCACCCCCATTTTTACAGATGAGGTCACTGAGGCTCAGAGAAGTGAAGTGACTTGCCCAAGGTCACGCAGCGGACATGTGGCGGAGTGGGGATTCGAACCCATGACCTCTGACTCCAAAGCCCGGGCTCTTAATAATAATAATAATAATGTTGGCCTTTGTTAAGCGCTTACTATGGCAAAGCACTGTTCTAAGCGCTGGGGGGGGGGGGTACAAAGTGATCAGGTTGTCCCACGTGGGGCTCACAGTCTTAATCCCCATTTTACAGATGAGGTAACTGAGGCTCAGAGAGGTTAAGTGACTTGCCCAAGGTCACACACTTGCCACTGAGCCACGCTGCTTCATCAACGTGTACTTCCCAAGTGCTTCATTATCGTGTACTTAGTACAGTGCTCTGAACACAGTAAGCGCTCAATAAATCCGATTGAGTGAATTAATAATAACAATAATAATAACGATGGCATTTGTTAAGCGATTCCTATGTGCAAAGCACTGTTCTAAGCGCTGAATGAATGGGTTTCCACCGCTATTTTTAGCAGCCGGAGCGGAGAAATGGGCGGGTGGCAGGCCCTCCTCAGACCAGACAGGTCTTCAGGGCTGGTGGCACATTCGGAGAAAGGTCCCGTGCCAGGGAAGGATGACTATGTGCTGCTCCCCAGGGAAAACAATTATGGGGGGAATTCAAGTTCCCCAAGTGAAGAAATAAATGGATAATGAAATCTATTTTTTCTTTGTTGGGGTGGGAGATGACTCAACCATCACATGCCCCCGTAATCCAATCCCTGGGACTGCTGCTTCTAATTTATCCGGAGTGGCGGCCTGTCCCGGCCAGCAAGAAGAGAACACAGTGTTCTGCAGGGACTCCACTGATTTGGAAACCGACGGCTACAACCCTTTGTTTTCTTTTAGTGGCGGCGAAATGTTTAAACTGAATCTAGCGAATTCCTTTCCTCGGTCGGAAACGCACACCCCGCCGACCCGGGGCTTCTGAAAGGAACGTACAGTTCCGTTAATTTATCTCAAAAACGTTCAAACTGCCCGCCCCCGGGGGGGGAGTTGGGTTTTTTTTTTTGGATTGTTTGGTTTTTGGAGATTTTTTTTTTCCCTTTGGAGTCATCCAAGCTGAGCTTCTTCGAGCCGGTTTGGGTCTGGGCCTGGCCATCGTTGGCCGCGGAGAGTCGCAACTGCCTAACTTGTGGCGTGGCCCTAAGGGTTAAAATCAGGAGGCTCCTCTATGGGTCTATTCATTCATTCAATCATATTTAGTGAGCGCTTACTGTGTGCAGAGCTCTGTACTAAGCGCTTGGGAAGTACAAGTTGGCAACGTAATAGAGACGGTCCCTACCCAACAGTGGGCTCACGGTCTAGAAGTGGGCTCGCAGTCTAGAAGGGTTAGGGTTAAATGTGGGGATAAATATTCATTATTCATTCATTCAATCGTATTTATTGAGCGCTTACTGTGTGCAGAGCACTGGACTAAGCGCTTGGGAAGTACAAGCTGGCAACATATAGAGACGGTCCCTACCCGACAGTGGGCTCACAGTCTAGAAGGGTTAGGGTTAAATGTGGGGATAAATATTCATTCATTCAATCATATTTATTGAGCGCTTACTGTATGCAGAGCTCTGTACTAAGCGCTTGGGAAGTACAAGTTGGCAACATATAGAGATGGTCCCTACCCAACAGTGGGCTCAGAGTCTAGAAATGGGCTCGCAGTCTAGAAGGGTTAGGGTTAAACGTGGGGATAAATATTCATTCATTCATTCATTCAATCGTATTTATTGAGCGCTTACTGTGTGCAGAGCACTGTACTATGCGCTTGGGAAGTACAAGTTGGCAACATAATAGAGACGGTCCCTACCCAACAGTGGGCTCACAGTATAGAAGTGGGCTCACAGTCTAGAAGGGTTAGGGTTAAATGTGGGGATAAATATTCATTCATTCATTCAATCGTATTTATTGAGTGCTTATTGTGTGCAGAGCACTGTACTAAGCGCTTGGGAAGTACAAGCTGGCAACATAATAGAGACGGTCCCTACCCAACAGTGGGCTCACAGTCTAGAAGGGTTAGGGTTAAATGTGGGGATAAATATGGGGATGTTAACCATAAACCAGGATCAAAAAGGAAAATTAAAAGGTCCATGGACATAGAAAATGCTGCTTCTCTTCTTATGTTTGTACTTCTAATAATAATAATAATAATAATAATGGTGTTTGTTAAGTGCTTACTATGTGCAAAGCACTGTTCTAAGCACTGGGGGGTGTACAAGGTGATCAGGTTGTCCCACGTGGGGCTCACAGTCTTAATCCCCATTTTACAGATGAGGGAACTGAGGCGCAGAGAAGGTAAGTGGCTTGCCCAAGGTCACACAGCTGAGTCTATCCTATTTTATTATTACTTCTACTATTAATTAATATTATTAATTATATTTGTTAAGTGCTTACTATGTGCCGGGCATCGTACTAACACTGGGGTGGATACAAGCAAATCGTGTTGGACACAGTCCCTTTCCCATGTGGGGCTCACAGTTTCAATCCCTGTTTTCCAGGTGAGGTAACTGAGGCCCAGAGAAGTGAAGTGACTTGCCCAAGGTCACACAGCAGACACGTTCCGGGGCCTGGATTACAACTTGTGACCTTCTGCTTCCCAAGTCTGTGCTCTATCCTCTACACCATGCTGCTTCTCTTCTATTATTACGGTATTTGTTATCATCATCAATCGTATTTATTGAGCGCGTACTATGTGCAGAGCACTGTACTAAGCGCTTGGGAAGTACAAATTGGCAACATCTAGAGACAGTCCCTACCCAACAGTGGGCTCACAGTCTAAAAGGGGGAGACAGAGAACAAAACCAAACATACTAACGAAATAAATAGAATAGAATAGATATGTATTTGTTATGCTCTTACTATGTGCCAGGCACTGTAATAATTACTACTAATAATAATGATGGCATTTATTAAGCGCTTACTATGTGCAAAGCACTGTTCTAAGCGCTGGGGCGGTTACAAGGTGATCAGGTTGTCCCATGGGGGGCTCACGGTCTTAATCCCCATTTTACAGATGAGGTAACTGAGGCCCAGAGAAGTGAAGTGACTTGCCCAAAGTCACACATCTGACAGTTGGCGGAGCCGGGATTTGAACCCCTGACTTCTGACTCCAAAGCCTGGGCTCTTTCCACTGAGCCACGCTGCTTCCCCTAGTACTAACCACTGGGTAATGATGATGAGAGGATGATGGCATTTATTAAGCGCTTACTATGTGCAAAGCACTGTTCTAAGCGCCGGGGAGGTTACAAGGTGATCAGATTGTCCCATGGGGGGCTCACAGACTTCATCCCCGTTTTCCAGATGAGGTAACTGAGGCCCAGAGAAGTGAAGTGACTTGCCCAAAGTCACACAGCTGACAGTTGGGGGAGCCAGGATTTGAACCCCCGACTTCTGACTCCAAAGCCCGGGCTCTTTCCACTGAGCCACGCTGCTTCCCCTAGTACTAAGCACTGGGTAATGATGATGATGATGATGGCATTTATTAAGTGCTTACTATGTTGCCAACTTGTACTTCCCAAGCGCTTAGTAAAGTGCTCTGCACACAGAAAGCACTCAATAAATACGATTGATGATGATGATGATGATGATGATGCAAAGCCCTGTTCTAAGCGCTGGGGAGGTTACAAGGTGATCAGGTTGTCCCACGGGGGGCTCACAATCTTAATCCCCATTTTCCAGATGAGGCAACTGAGGCCCAGAGAAGTTAAGTGACTTGCCCAAAGTCACACAGCTGACAATTGGTGGAGCCGGGGTTTGAACCCATGACCTCTGACTCCAAAGTCCGTGCTCTTTTCCACTGAGCCACGCTGCTTCTCTAAATAAGGATAAGTTGGACACAGTTCCTGTCCACATAGGGCTTCCCCACCTTAATCCCCATTTTTCCGATGAGGTGACTGAGGCACAGAGATGTGAAGTGACTTAACCAAGGTCACACAGCAGATGAATGGCTGAGCAGCACTGGAACCCAGGCCAGTGCTCTTCCCGCTATCAGTCCTTGGGGCTGGGAAGGCTGCACATTTCCCAGCCCCAGTGGAGGTTCACTCAGTCAATCGTATTTATTGAGCACTTACTGTGTGCAGCGTAAAAGAATACAATAAGCGCTTGGAAAAATACGATATAACAATAAACAGACACATTCCCTGCCCTGAGGGATGGGGTGGGTGGATAATAATAATGATGGCATTTATTAAGCGCTTACTATGTGCAAATCAATCAATCGTATTTATTGAGCGCTTACTATGTGCAGAGCACTGTACTAAGCGCTTGGGAAGTACAAATTGGCAACACATAGAGACAGTCCCTACCCAACAGTGGGCTCACAGTCTAAAAGAGTGCAAAGCACTGTTCTAAGCGCTGGGGGGTTACAAGGTGATCAGGTTGTCCCACGGTGGGGGGCTCACAGTCAACCCCCATTTTCCAGATGAGGGAACTGAGGCCCAGAGAATTTAAGTGACTTGCCCAAGGTCACACAGCTGACACTTGGCAGAGCTGGAATTTGAACCCACAACCGCTGACTCCAAAGCCCGGGCTCTTTCCACTGAGCCACGCTGCTTCTCCGGTGGATGCTTAACAGTGCTCCCGCCCCCCTAGTGACTGCAGCGTGGCTCAGTGGAAAAAGCCCGGGCTTGGGAGTCAGCGGTCGTGGGTTCTAATCCCGCCTTCGCCGCTTGTCTGCTGTGTGACCTTGGGCAAGGCACTTCTCTGAGCCTCAGCTACCTCATTGATAAAACGGGGATTAAGACTGGGAGCCCCACGGGGGACAACCTGATCACCTTGTATCCCACCCTGGTGCTTAGAATAGTGCTTTGCACATAGTAAGCGCTTAACACATGCCGTTATTATTATTATTATTATTAATTGCGCTCTTTGACGCCCTCCCTCTTGCCCACCCACCCTGCCAATGCAGACTGCCAAGTATCAAGCAAGGTTTGGCACTCTGTCCATCCCACCCTGTCCCTCTTAGTAACCCGCTGAGGATTGCTGGCTCATGGAGTTAGCTAAACTCCCCTTGAACCTGCCGGCCTTTCCGCCCGCACGGCTTTCTGAGCTAATAAATCCCATCTGCCCTCTTCCCGCTTCTCCGCAGCTGGGTGAAGGAGAGTTTCCCAATATTGCAACGTGACGACGACGCTCGCCGTCGAATCTTCCCTGTGTCCAACTCAGTTATCCTTATCTACCCTAGTGCTTGGTACTAGGGGAAGCAGCGTGGCGCGGTGGGATTTCATCTCCTTCCCATTCCCCGTGGAGCCCGAACAGCCTCCACGCGTCTCCCTGGAATTCTGTCCCACGTCAAGCCGCTGGCATCCCACCGGATGATTTAGGCCCCTCGGGATCAGCTCCCGCCCGGCCCTTCTGCCTCTTCTTGGAGAGCTCCAAGACTGTGAGACTTTTAGACTGTGAGCCCACTGTTGGGGAGGGACCGTCTCTATATGTTGCCAACTTGGACTTCCCAAGCGCTTAGTACAGTGCTCTGCACACAGTAAGCGCTCGATAAATACGATGGATGATGGTGAGCTCCGGGCGGCTGGCGTCGCTCTGGATAGAGAAGCCGCGTGGCTCGGTGGAGAGAGCCCGGGCTTTGGAGTCAGAGGTCATGGGTTCGAATCCCGGCCCCGCCACATGTCTGTGTGACCTTGGGGCAAGTCACGTAACCGCTCTAAGCCTCAGTTCCCTCATCTGTCAAATGGGGATTAAGACTGTGAGCCCCACGTGGGACAACTTGATCATTTTGTATCCCCCCCCCCCAGTGCTTAGAACGGTGCTTTGCACATAGTAAGCGCCTAACAAATGCCATTATTATTATTACTAGCTTCCTCCCCTCGGGTGCGGTGATGAAGCCCCTTCATCATCATCATCAATCGTATTTATTGAGCGCTTACTGGGTGCAGAGCACTGTACTAAGGGCTTGGGAAGTCCAAGTGGGCAACATATAGAGACAGTCCCTACCCAATAGTGGGCTCACAGTCTATAAGGGGGAGACAGACAACAAAACCAAGCATACTAACAAAATAAAATAAATAGAATAGATATGTACAAGTAAAATAAGCCCGGCTTATGGCCGAGCGGTTGTTGGTCAAGCCGACGGAGTGCTCGGCCATTCCCGGTGACGACGGAAGTGATTTCCCGGAATTTGCCTTCTACGGGACATTTCTGAGCACCGGTCACTGTCTCTTCCCTCTCAGTTACCAGAACCTTGCAGTGAAGACATCCTTTGAGAAGAGGGCCTGCTTGTTCATTCAATCGTATTTATTGAGCGCTTACTGTGTGCAGAGCACTGTACTAAGCGCTTGGGGCAACCTATAGAGGCGGTCCCTACCCAACAACGGGCTCACAGTCTAGAAGACGGGTTCACAGTCTAGAAGACTGCTTGTCTGGCTGAGCTCTCAGAGCATCATCATCATCATCATCATCAATCGTATTTATTGAGCGCTTACTGTGTGCAGAGCACTGTACTAAGCGCTTGGGAAGTACAAATTGGCAACATATAGAGACAGTCCCTACCCAACAGTGGGCTCACAGTCTAAAAGGGAGTCTAAGAGCAGGAGTAATAATAATAACAATGGTACTTTCATTCATTCAATCGGATTTACTGAGCGCTTACCGTGTGCAATCGATCAATCAATCAATCGTATTTATTGAGCGCTTACTGTGTGCAGAGCACTGTACGAAGCGCTTGGGAAGTACAAGTTGGCAACGTATAGAGACGGTCCCTACCCAACAGTGGGTGTGCAGAGCACTGTACTAAGCGCTTGGGAGTACAAGGTGGCAACACTTAGAGACGGTCCCTACCCAACAATGGGCCCACTTGTTATGCATTTACTGTGTGCCAAACACTGTTCTAAGTGCTGGGGTAGAATCAATCAATCAATCGTATTTATTGAGCACTTACTGTGTGCAGAGCACTGTACTAAGTGCTTGGGAAGTACAAGTTGGCAACATATAGGGACAGTCCCTACCCAACAGTGGGCTCACAGTCTAAAAGGGGGAGAAAGGGGTAGAAACAACCTAATCAGGTTCGACAGTCCCTGTCCCACAGAGGGCTCCCCATCTTATCCCCGTTTTACAGATGAGGTAACCGAGGCCCAGGGAAGTGAAGCGGCTTGCCCAAAGTCACATGGCAGACGTGGCGGAGCCGGGATTAGAACCCAGGTCCTTCCGACTCCCGGGCTCTATTCACTAGGCCATGCTGCTTCTCAAGCATGTGTTCAGTCCCCGTGGGGGTCTGGGGTCATGGTAGAAGTAGAAATTGGGGTCTCCACGGCGGGCCAGGCGGTTCAACCCTACAGACCCCTAGGCCAGAGTTGTGTTTCTGGAGAACGCTAGTTTACGGAATACCACGCTGTAGAACGCCGCACGGGAGCTTAAGGATGCGGATCTTGGGGTCTCCGGTTTGCGTTTGTTGCTGCCGACTTGAAGGACGCGGGAACCAAGTGGGTGGGATGAGCGCCCACTGGGATAAACTCCAGGATGCCAAGCCAGCTATCGTTATTAATCGGATTTTTGAAATCATTATTGTAATTAACAACAACAGCGACGGTGGCGACTTGAAGAACGTGGGAATGCGGCCGCCCTGGGCTCTCATGTTGAAAAATACCGTGGACAATAAGGTATGAAAATCTGAGACCCCTCCCCGACGTCTGACCCCCTAGTTTCCATGGACTCGAAGATCCCTCTAACACAGGTGGGAAAAGTATCCAACTAAATTGGCCAAAACTGTGTGATGCAAAACTGGGTATTTAAAAAAAAAAAAAAAAAAATATATATATATATATATATATATATAATAATGATGGCATTTATTAAGCACTTACTATGTGCAAAGCACTGTTCTAAGCGCTGGGGAGGTTACAAGGTGAGCAGGTTGTCCCCCGTGGGGCTCACAGTCTTCATCCCCATTTTCCAGATTAGGGAACTTTTCTCTTTTTTTTTTTTCTAAAATGATGTTTGTTAAGCACGTATTAGGTGCCAGGTACTGTTCTAATAATAATGATGGCTTTTATTGAGCACTTACTATGTGCAAAGCACTGTTCTAAGCGCTGGGGAGGTTACAAGGTGATCAGGTTGTCTCCCGTGGGGCTCACAGTCTTCGTCCCCATTTTCCAGATGAGGGAACTGAGGCCCAGAGAAGTGAAGTGACTTGCCCCAAGTCACACGGCTGACAATTGTCGGAGCTGGGATTTGAACCCATGACCTCTGACTCCAAAGCCCAGGCTCTTTCCCCTGAGCCACGCTGCTTCTCTTCTCTACATACATATACATATGTACATACACACCTATACATATATACCTTTATATCATTATTCTAGTAATATACACATATATTATTGGCAAAATCATATGATAATGATATTTAAATCCTAATAATGATTACAATAACAATAATAGCATTTTTTTAAGCACTTACTATGTGCCAAATGCCATTTTAAGCGCTGGGGATAGGTATAAATTGATCGGGTCAGAGCCAATCTCTGTCCCACATGAAGCTCACATCTAAGCAGGAGGGAGAACAGGTACTTAATCCTCATTTTACAGATGGAAAAACTGAAGCACAGAAGAGATTAAATGATTTTCCCCACATCACCCAGCAGACAAGTGAACCAGCGTGGCCTAGTGGACTCCTCCTGGGACTCAGAAGGACCTGGGTTCTAAACCCTGTTCTGCCAAGTGTCTGCTGTGTGACCTTGTGGGCAAGTCACCTTCTCTGTGCCTTAAGTTACCGCATCTGTAAAATGGGGATTAAGACTGTGAGCCCCATGTGGGACAGAGACTGTTCAATCTGATTATCTTGTATCTACTCCGGTGCTTAGCAGAAGCAGCGTGGCTCAGTGGAAAGAGCCCGGGCTTTGGAGTCAGACGTCATGGGTTCAAATCCCAGCTCCGCCAGTTGTCAGCTGTGTGACTTTGGGCGAGTCACTTCACTTCTCTGGGCCTCAGTTCCCTCACCTGTAAAATGGGGATTAAGACCGTGAGCCCCCCATGGGACAACCTGATCACCTTGTAACCTCCCCAGCGCTTAGAACAGTGCTTTGCACATAGTAAGTGCTCAATAAAAGCCATCATCCTTATTATTATTATTATTAGAACAGTACCTGGCACCTAGTACGTGCTTAACAAATATCATTTTAGAAAAAAAAAGAGAAAAGATGGGACTAGAACCCAGATCTTCTAACACGGGAGGCTTGGGAAATTCGCTGAGCAAAGGAAGAGAGCGCAAAGGATTTGAAAAGGGTTGTGGTTCCCTTCCTGGGTGAGAGAATATAATAATAATAATGGCATTTATTAAGCGCTTACTATGTGCAAAGCACTGTTCTAAGCGCTGGGGAGGTTACAAGGTGATCAGGTTGTCCCACAGGGGGCTCACAGTCTTCATCCCCATTCTACAGATGAGGGAACTGAGGCTCAGAGAAGTTAAGTAACTTGCCCAAACTCACACAGCTGACAATTGGCAGAGCCGGGATTTGAACCCATGACCTCTGACTCCAAAACCCGTGCTCTTTCCCCTGCGCCACGCTGCTTCTCCCAGGGACCCCAACAAACTAACTAGAAGCCAGGAAAGGCCAGGTTGATTCCTGTGAGGGCTCCCGTGGGAGTCTGTCCTGTTTTGGGGCACGCTATCTTTCGGAGATATCTCGGGGTGCTCTGTGGGGAGAGGGTTGGGACTAGGAGGCTCGATCTAAGGAACTCAAAAATTCCTTAGATCGAGAAGCAGTGCGGCCTCGTGGATAGAGCGCGGGCCTAGGATTCAGGAGGACCTGGGTTCTGATCCCCGCTAGCCACTTGTCTTCTGTGTGACCTTGGACAAGTCGCTGCACTTCTCTGTGCCTCGGTTACCTCACCTGGAAAATGAGGATTGAGACATAAGCCCCCTCTCCATCCCCCCATCTTACCTCCCTCCCTTCCCCACAGCACCTGTATATATGTATATATGTTTGTACATATTTTTTTACTCTATTTATTTATTTAATTTATTTGTACATATCTATTCTATTTGTTTTATTTTGTTAGTATGTTTGGTTTTGTTCTCTGTCTCCCCCTTTTAGGCTGTGAGCCCACTGTTGGGTAGGGACTGTCTCTAGATGTTGCCAATTTGTACTTCCCAAGCGCTTAGTACAGTGCTCTGCACATAGTAAGCGCTCAATAAATACAATTGATGATGATGATGATGTGGGACAGGGACTGTGCCCAACCTGATTACCTTGTATCTACCCCAGTGCTTAGGACAGTGCTTGGCACAGTAAGCACTTAAATACCATCATCATTATTATTATTATAGTCAGTGCTTAACAAATACCATAAAAAAAAGATTATGAAGCCGAAGTCTTTTCTCTGGGGAAAAAGTCAGCTTCCAGTGGCGTCTGAGCCGCTCTCTCCAGCCTCTTGGGGTCAGTTAGGGTCACTCTCCCAATAATAATAATAATAATAATAATAATAATAATAATAATAATAATAATAATAATGGCACTTGTTAAGTGCTTACTATGTGCAAAGCACCCTCCTTGTCTTTGTACCGGGGTGGTGGCAAATAGGAGGAACTTCCCAGCAGAGACAGGGTGGGAGAGGAGTCATGCGGAAGCAAGCACTTAAACTCACGACAGTAGCAAACATTTTTTTTATGGTACTTCAATCAATCAATCAATCAATCGTATTTATTGAGCGCTTACTGTGTGCAGAGCACTGTACTAAGCGCTTGGGAAGTACAAGTTGGCAACATATAGAGACAGTCCCTACCCAACAGCGGGCTCACAGTCTAAAAGGGGGAGACAGAGAACAAAACCAAACGTACTAACAAAATAAAATAAATAGAATAGATATGTACAAGTAAAATAAATAAATAGAGTAATAAATATGTACAAACATATATACATATATACAGGTGTATATATAGATATATATGTATATATATAGGTGTATATATAGATATATATAGATGTGTATATATAGATATATATAGATGTGTGTATATATATAGATGTGTGTATATAGATGTGTGTATATATATATAGATGTGTGTATGTATATATATAGATGTGTGTATGTATATATATAGATGTGTGTATGTATATATATAGATGTGTGTATGTATATATATAGATGTGTGTATGTATATATATAGATGTGTGTATGTATATATATAGATGTGTGTATGTATATATATAGATGTGTGTATATATATATATAGATGTGTATATATATATAGATGTGTATGTATATATATATATAGATGTGTATGTGTATATATATATATAGATATAGATGTGTGTGTGTGTATATATATATATATATATATATACACACACACACACATATGTATATACATTCCAAGCCTTCTCGCCCCTACGGCTCTAAAGTCCTCATAACGCTCGTGGATAGAGCACAGGCCTGGGAATCAGAGAACCTGAGTTCTAAACCCAGCTGTGCCCCTAGTCTGCTGGGTGACCTTGGGAAAGTCACTCCACTTCTCTGTGCCTCAGTCCCCTCATCCGCACAATGGGCATTTAATACCAGAGAAGCAGCAGGGAGTAATGGGTAGAACCCGGGCCTGTGAGTCAGAAGGTCCTGGGTTCTAATCCCCGCACTGCCACCAGTCTGCTGTGTGACCTTGGGCAAGTCACTTCACTTCTCTGGGCCTCAGTTACCTCATCTGTAAAATGGGGATTGAGGCTGTGAGCCCCACATGGGACAAGGGACTGTGTCCAACCCCATTTGCTTGTAACTACCAGAGCATTTAGGACAGTGCCTGGCACATAGTAGGCGCTGAACAAATACCATTATCATCATCATCATCATAGCCCACCTTTTAGACTGTGAGCCCACTGTTGGGTAGGGACTGTCTCTATATGTTGCCAACTTGTACTTCCCAAGCGCTTAGTACAGTGCTCTGCACATAGTAAGCGCTCAATAAATACGATTGATGATGATAACAGCTCAAAGGACAAAATACAAGTCACTTTTGCAGTATTAAATGATTGACCCTTGGAGAGTTGCACTAATGGTGATTTGGGAATTGGGTTGGGGGTGATGGTGAGGGGTGAGTGGCACATAATAATAATAATAATGACGTTTCTTAAGTGCTTACTATGTGCAAAGCACTGTTCTAAGCACTGGGGAGGCTACAACGTGATCAGGTTGTCTCACCGGGGGCTCACAGTCTTAATCCCCCTTTTACAGATGAGGTAACTGAGGCCCAGGGAAGTTAAGTGACTTGCCCAAAGTCACACAGCTGGCAATTGGCAGAGTCGGGATTTGAACCCATGACCTCCGACTCCAAAATCCGTGCCCTTTCCACTGAGCCACACTGCTTCCCCCTGAGATAGTTGGGGGAAGGGGCTGTTTTTCTGAGGCGGGGGGGGTCCCTGAGAGTGACCTGCCAAAGACCTTGCAGAAATCCAGGCTCCCAAAAAGAGAAGCAACTTGGAAAGCTTAGGGAACCTGGATTTCGGCTTAGGAAGAGGAACAGGACCAGGGAGAAATTCAGCTTAAGACTGAATGTGATCAATCAATCATATTTATTGAGCGCTTACTGTGTGCAGAGCACTGTACTAAGCGCTTGGGAAGTACAAGTTGGGAACATATAGAGACAGTCCCTACCCAACAGTGGGCTCACAGTCTAAAAGGGGGAGACAGAGAACAAAACCAGACATACTAACAAAATAAAATAAATAGAATAGATATGTACAAGTAAAATAAATAAATAGGGTAATAAATATGTATAATGTGATGCTCTTTCGGCCTTGTACTGACGCAACCTCATTATCTCGATCAATCCATCGGTGGTATTTACCGAGCGCCTGCGGCGTGCGGAGCGCTGAACTAAGAGCTTGGGAGAGTATCATAAAGCAGACCTGATCCCCGCCCTCAAAGGAGTTTGCAATATAACCTGAAAGCTTGTTCATCCTAAATGAACCTTTAGACATTTAAAATGAACATTTTAAATTTTCAATTTTAAACATTTTAAATTTTAGACATTTAAAATGAACATTTTAGACTGTGAGCCCACTGTTGGGTAGGGACTGTCTCTAGATGTTGCCAATTTGTACTTCCCAAGCGCTTAGTACAGTGCTCTGCACATAGTAAGCGCTCAATAAATACGATTGATGATGATGATGAACATTTTAAATTTTAAATTTTAAACATTTTAAATTTTAAACGTTTAAAATGAACATTTTAAATTTTCAATTTTAAACATTTTCAATTTTAAACATTTAAAATGAAATGATTTTACTTAATATTTGAACTACCTCTCCTTAGCTTCGGGAACAATCATTCTGATCATCGACTAATACACGGAGGGAAAGCCACGTATCTTGTATAGCCTTGTCTTGTCTAGTGAATAGGACAGGAGGGACTTTGGGGGGCGAATTGTTACCGTCCTTGAGCGCTCAGTACAGTGCTCTGCACCCAGTAAGCGCTCAATAAATATGAATGAACGAGCCGATATCTCGGCGGCCTGAAAGTTTGGAGTCGTGGGAAATGTATCCCCGCTGGGGTGGCTACCAGATAAGAAGCAGAGTGGCTTAGTGGATAGAGCACAGGCCTGAGAGTCAGAAGGTCATGGGTTCTAATCCCAGCTTGTCTGCTGTGTGACCCCGGGCAAGTCGCTTCACTTCTCTGTGCCTTAGTAACTTTATCTGTAAAATGGGGATTGAAGCTGTGAGCCCCGCATGGGACAAAGGAGCGTGTCCAACCTGATTTGCTTGGATCCACCCCAATGCTTAGTATAATGCTTGTACGTAATAATACCACAATTATTATAATTATTATTATTATAGTAGGGACCCCAGTAGTGTGGGAGGCCTTGAGAGGGTGGGCTCCCGATGGAGGGGTCTTAGAGCAGATTCCCATGCTCCCCCCTTAATGATCCTGTGCTTTTCAGGAGCTGTAACCACTCCAGGGGTGTGATGGCTCTTTCCCAAAGGAATTTTGGGATGCTCTGGAAGCAGGAGGGTGGGAGGCTGGGGCCTGTGATGACAGACAAATCCCTGATAGTTTAGATGGGAGATTCCACTGCTGCGCGACTGTAACCTCTGTTGGGTAGGGACTGTCTCTATATGTTGCCGATTTGTACTTCCCAAGCGCTTAGTACAGTGCTCTGCACATAGTAAGCGCTCAATAAATACAATTGATGATGATGATGATGACTGTAAGTTCATTGTTGGTATGGAAATGTCTGTTTATCGTTACAGTGTACTCTCCCAAGCGCTCAGTACAGTGCTCTGCACACAGTAAGCGCTCAATAAATACAACTGAATGAATGAATGCAGGAGGCCCCTGCATGGGTGATCCCTGCTGGGCTAGTCCCATTTTTTAATAATGTAAATATCAAATTTCAATTTATAATTTATTAAGCAACTTGCTGTGGGTGAGGCACTGTACTGCAGAGGCAAGCTAATCAGATTGGACACAGTCCATGTACCACATGGGCTCACAGTCTTCATCATCATCAATCGTATTTATTGAGCGCTTACTGTGTGCAGAGCACTGTACTAAGCGCTTAGCACTGTGCTAAGCTAATTTACATTATTAGCCAATCATCCCCAATTTACAGGTAAATGAGGCACAGGGAAGTGAAGTGACTGATCCAAGCTCATACAGGAGACAAGTGATAGAGCCGGGATTAGACTGTGAGCCCACTGTTGGGTAGGGACTGTCTCTATATGTTGCCAGTTTGTACTTCCCAAGCGCTTAGTACAGTGCTCTGCACATAGTAAGCGCTCAATAAATATGATTGACTGATTGATTGATTAGAACCCAGGTCCTTCAGCTGAGGGTTGCTGCGGGGTGGGGGCAGGCATCACTACAAATAAACAGACATCAACATAAATAAATAAATAAAGAGAAGCAGCGTGGCTCAGTGGAAAGAGCCCGGGCTTTGGAGACGGAAGTCATGGGTTCAAATCCCGGCTCCACCACTTGTCAGCTGTGTGACGTTGGGCAAGTTACTTAACGTCTCTGTGCCTCAGTTCCCTCATCTGGAAAATGGGGATGAATACTGTGAGCCCCACTTGGGACAACCTGATCACCTTGTAACCTCCCCAGCGCTTAGAACAGTGCTTTGCACATAGTAAGCGCTTAATAAATGCCATTATTATTATTATTATTATTATTATTATTATTAAGACGCCCAGGCTCTTTCCACTGAGCCACACTGCTTTTCTATATTTATTTATTTATATTGATGTCTGCTTATTTGTACTGATGCCTGCCCCCTCCCAGAAACCCCCAGACTGTGAGCTCGTTGTGGGAAGGGACTGTCACTCTTTATTGTTGTATTGTACTTTCCCAAGCGCTTAGTACAGTGCTCTGCACACAGTAAGCACTTAATAAATATGATTAAATTCTCTATAGAGAAGCAATGTGGCTCAGTGGAAAGAGCCCGGGCTTGGGGGTCAGAGGTCATGGGTTCTAATCCCGGCTCTGCCGCTTGTCGGCTGGGTGACTTTGGGCAAGTCACTTCACTTCTCTGGGCCTCAGTGATCTCATCTGTAAAATGGGGATGAAGACTGTGAGCCCCCCCGTGGGACAACCTGATCACCTTGTAACCACCCCGGCGCTTAGAACAGTGCTTTGCACATAGTAAGCGCTTAATAAATGCCATTATTATTATTATTATTATTAATATTATTATTGGGGTCTATCTGGCCAGTTTACAGCTAAGAGACACTGCACATCTTAGAACAAGCACTGGGGCCAGAGGGAGAGGGTGGCTTCCTTTCGATGATGATGATGATGATGATGATGATGGCATTTGTTAAGCGCTTACTATGTGCAAAGCACTGTTCTAAGCGCTGTGGGGGTTACAAGGTGATCAGGTTGTCCCACAGGGGGGCTCACAGTCTTAATCCCCATTTTCCAGATGAGGTAACTGAGGCCCAGAGAAGTGAAGTGCTGAGAGCTCACCTCCTCCAGGAGGCCTTCCCAGACTGAGCCCCTTCCTTCCTCTCCCCCTCGTCCCCCTCTCCACCCCCCGCATCTTACCTCCTTCCCTTCCCCACAGCACCTGTATATATGTATATATGTTTGTACATATTTATTACTCTATTTCTTTATTTATTTTATTTGTACATATCTGTTCTATTTATTTTATTTTGTTAGTATGTTTGGTTTTGTTCTCCGTCTCCCCCTTTTAGACTGTGAGCCCACTGTTGGGTAGGGACTGTCTCTAGATGTTGCCAATTTGTACTTCCCAAGTGCTTAGTACAGTGCTTTGCACATAGTAAGCGCTCAATAAATACGATTGATGATGATGATGATGAAGTGACTTGCCCAAAGTCACACAGCTGACAATTGGTGGAGGCGGAATTCGAACCCATGACCTCTGACTCCAAAGCCCGGGCTCTTGCCACTGAGCCACGCTGCTTCTCAGCGTGTTCGATGTTCATTGTGCGTAGGGAACGAGACGACCAAATCTATTGTTTGACTCTCCCAAGCGCTTAGTACAGTGCTCTGCACACAGTATCAGCTCAGTAAATACTCATCTCCCACTCCCTTCTGTGTTGCATTGACTTGCTCCCTTTCCCCTTCCCCCCCCGCCACCTCCCGGCCCCACGGCCCTTATGTATATATCTGTAATTTTATTTATTTTTTATTTTTATTTATAATATTATTTTATATATGTATATATGTTTGTACGTATTTATTACTCTATTTATTTATTTATTTTACTTGGACGTATCTATTCTATTTATTTTATTTTGTTAGTATGTTTGGTTTTGTCTCCTCCTTTTAGACTGTGAGCCCACTGTTGGGTAGGGACTGTCTCTATATGTTGCCAACTTGTACTTCCCAAGCGCTTAGTACAGTGCTCTGCACACAGTAAGCGCTCAATAAATACGATTGATGATGATGATGATTTATTTATATTGACATCTGTTTATTTGTATTGATGCCTGCCCCCCACCCCCGCAGCAAACCCAGACTGTGAGCTCGTTGTGGGAAGGGACTGTCATTCTTTATTGTTGCACTGTACTTTCCCAAGCGCTTAGTACAGTGCTCTGCACACAGTAAGCGCTTAATAAATAGGACTGAATGAACGAAATACGATCGATGGACTTGCAACCACTTCAGGCGGTTGAAGAGCAGCGTGGTGGAGCGAATTCAGACCGGGACTGGAAGTCAGAAGGTCATGGGTTCTAATCCCGGCTCCGCCACTGGTCTGCTGTGTGACCTTGGGTAAGTCACTTCACTCCTCTGTGCCTCGGTTCCCTCCTCTGTAAAAGGGGGGCTGAGGCTGTGAGCCCCACGTGGGATGGGGGGCTGTGTCCGGCCCGATCTTCTTGTCTCCACCCCAGCGCTTAGTACGGTGCCTGGCACATAGTAAGCGCTTAACAAATACCCTAATGATTAGCGAGAAGCAGCGTGGCTCAGTGGAAAGAGCTCGGGCTTGGGAGTCAGGGGTTGTGGGTTCGAATCCTGGCTCCGCCACTTGTCAGCTGGGTGACTTTGGGTAAGTCCCTTTGCAGCGTGGCTCAGTGGAAGGAGTCAGAAGTCATGGGTTCAAATCCCGACTCCACCACATGCCTGCTGTGTGACCTTGGGCAAGCCACTTAACTTCTCTGAGCCTCAGCTACCTCATCTGCAAAATGGGGATTAAGACTGTGAGCCTCATGTGGGACAACTTGATCACCTTGTATCCCCCCCAGCGCTTAGAACAGTGCTCTGCACATAGTAAGCGCTTAACAAATGCCATCATTATTATTAATATTATTCTCGGTGCCTCAGTTGCCTCATCTGTAAAATGGGGATGAAGACTGTGAGCCCCAAGTGGGACAGCCTTGTATCTACCCCCGCGCTTAGAACAGTGCTTGGCACATAGTAAGCACTTAACAAATACCATTATTATTATTATTATAATTGTTGTTATGAAGGCAGGGGAATCGTTGGCCACCCAAGGCTAGCAGTTCATTCATTCATTCATTCATTAATGGTATTTATTGAGCGCTTACTGTGTGCAAAGCACTGTACTAAGCGCTTGGGAAGTACAAATTGGCAACAGAGACGGTCCCAAACCAACAATGGGCTCAAAGTCTAGAAGGGGGGAGACAGACGACAAAACAGAACAAGTAGACAGGTGTCAATGCCATCAGAATAAATAGAATTATGGCTAAAAAACAGAGTAATAAATATGTACAAATATACATAGCAGTTGGGAATATCAGTGACCTCATCTGTAAAACGGGGATGAAGACTGTGAGCCCCACGCGGGACAGCCTGATTACCTAGAAGCAGCGTGCCTCAGTGGAAAGAGCCGGGGCTTTGGAGTCAGAGGTCATGGGTTCAAATCCCGGCTCCGCCACGTGTCAGCTGCGTGACTTTGGGCAAGTCACTTCACTTCTCTGCGCCTCAGTTCCCTCATCTGTAACATGGGGGTGAAGACTGTGAGCCCCACCATGGGACAACCTCATCACCTTGTAACCCCCCCAGCGCTTAGAGAAGGAGCGTGGCTCAGGGGAAAGAGCACGGGCTTGGGAGTCAGAGGTCATGGGTTCAAATCCTGGCTCCGCCGCTTGTCAGCTGTGTGACTTTGGGTAAATCACTTCACTTCTCTATGCCTCAGTTACATCATCTGTAAAATGGGGATGAAGACTGTGAGCCCCCATGTGGGACAACCTGATCACCTTGTAACCTCCCCAGCACTTAGAACAGTGCTTGGCACATAGGAAGCGCTTAATAAATGCCATCATTATTATTATATCTCTTCCAGCGCTTAGAACAGTGCTTGGCACATAGGAAGCGCTTAATAAATGCCATCATAATTATTATATCTCCCCCAGCGCTTAGAACAGTGCTTTGCACATAGGAAGCACTTAATAAATGCCACCATTATTATTTTATCTCCCCCAGTGCTTAGAACAATGCTTGGCACACAGGAAGTGCTTAATAAATGCCATCATCATTATTACCTGTAAAATGGGGATGAAGACTAGGAGCCCCCCATGGGACAAGCTGATCACCTTGTAACCTCCCCAGTGCTTAGAACAGTGCTTTGCACATAGGAAGCGCTTAATGAATGCCATCATTATTATTATATCTCCCCCAGCACTTAGAACAGTGCTTGGCACATAGGAAGCGCTTAATAAATGCCATCATTATTATTATATCTCCCCCAGCGCTTAGAACAGTGCTTGGCACATAGGAAGCGCTTAATAAATGCCATCATCATTATTATATCTCCCCCAGCGCTTAGAACAGTGCTTGGCACATAGGAAGCGCTTAATAAATGCCATCATCATTATTATATCTCCCCCAGAGCTTAGAACAGTGCTTGGCAAATAGGAAGCGCTTAATAAATGCCATCACTATTATTATATCTCCCCCAGCGCTTAGAACAGTGCTTGGCACATAGGAAGCGCTTAATAAATGCCATCATTATTATTATATCTCCCCCAGCGCTTAGAACAGTGTTTGGCACATAGGAAGCGCTTAATAAATGCCATCATTATTACTATATCTCCCCCAGCGCTTAGAACAGTGCTTGGCACATAGGAAGCGCTTAATAAATGCCATCATTATTACTATATCTCCCCCAGCGCTTAGAACAGTGCTTGGCACATAGGAAGCACTTAATAAATGCCATCATTATTACTATATCTCCCCCAGCGCTTAGAACAGTGCTTGGCACATAGGAAGCGCTTAATAAATGCCATCATTATTGTTATATCTCCCCCAGTGCTTAGAACAGTGCTTTGCACATAGGAAGTGCTTAATAAATGCCATCATTATTATTATATCTCTCCCAGCACTTAGAACAGTGCTTGGCACATAGGAAGCGCTTAATAAATGCCATCATTATTATATCTCCCCCAGTGCTTGGCACATAGGAAGAGCTTAATAAATGCCACCATTATTATTATATCTCCCCCAGCGCTTAGAACAGTGCTTGACACATAGGAAGAGCTTAATAAATGCCACCATTATTATTATATCTCCCCCAGCGCTTAATAAATGCCATCATTATTATTATATCTCCCCCAGTGCTTAGAACAGTGCTTGGCACATAGGAAGCGCTTAATAAATGCCATCATTATTACTATATCTCCCCCAGCACTTAGAACAGAGCTTGGCACATAGGAAGCGCTTAATAAATGCCATCATCATTATTATATCTCCCCCAGAGCTTAGAACAGTGCTTGGCACATAGGAAGCGCTTAATAAATGCCACCATTATTATTATATCTCCCCCAGCACTTAGAACAGTGCTTGGCACATAGGAAGCACTTAATAAATGCCACCATTATTATTATATCTCCCCCAGCACTTAGAACAGTGCTTGGCACATAGGAAGCGCTTAATAAATGCCATCATTATTATTATATCTCTCCCAGCACTTAGAACAGTGCTTGGCACATAGGAAGTGCTTAATAAATGCCACCATTATTATTATATCTCCCCCAGCGCTTAGAACTGTGCTTGGCACATAGGAAGCGCTTAATAAATTCCATCATTATTATTATATCTCCCCCAGCGCTTAGAACAGTGCTTGGCACATAGGAAGCGCTTAATAAATGCCATCATCATTATTATATCTCCCCCAGAGCTTAGAACAGTGCTTGACAAATAGGAAGCGCTTAATAAATGCCATCATTATTATTATATCCCCCCCAGCGCTTAGAACAGTGCTTGGCACATAGGAAGCGCTTAATAAATGCCATCATTATTATTATATCACTCCCAGCACTTAGAACAGTGCTTGGCACATAGGAAGCGCTTAATAAATGCCATCATTATTATTATATCTCTCCCAGCACTTAGAACAGTGCTTGGCACATAGGAAGTGCTTAATAAATGCCACCATTATTATTATATCTCCCCCAGCGCTTAGAACTGTGCTTGGCACATAGGAAGCGCTTAATAAATTCCATCATTATTATTATATCTCCCCCAGCGCTTAGAACAGTGCTTGGCACATAGGAAGCGCTTAATAAATGCCATCATCATTATTATATCTCCCCCAGAGCTTAGAACAGTGCTTGACAAATAGGAAGCGCTTAATAAATGCCATCATTATTATTATATCCCCCCCAGCGCTTAGAACAGTGCTTGGCACATAGGAAGCGCTTAATAAATGCCATCATTATTATTATATCACTCCCAGCACTTAGAACAGTGCTGGGCACATAAGAAGCGTTTAATAGATGCCATCATAATTATTATATCTCTCCCAGCGCTTAGAACAGTGCTTGGCACATAGGAAGCGCTTAATAAATGCCACCATTATTATTATATCTCCCCCAGTGCTTAGAACAGTGCTTGGCACATAGGAAGTGCTTAATAAATGCCATCATCATCATTATCTGTAAAATGGGGATGAAGACTAGGAGCCCCCCATGGGACAACCTGATCACCTTGTAACCCCCCCAGCGCTTAGAACAGTGCTTTGCACATAGGAAGCGCTTAATAAATGCCATCATTATTATTATATCTCTCCCAGCGCTTAGAACAGTGCTTGGCACATAGGAAGCACTTAATAAATGCCATCATTATTATTATATCTCCCCCAGCGCTTAGAACAGTGTTTGGCACATAAGAAGCGCTTAATAGATGCCATCATAATTATTATATCTCTCCCAGTGCTTAGAACAGTGCTTGGCACATAGGAAGTGCTTAATAAATGCCATCATCATCATTATCTGTAAAATGGGGATGAAGACTAGGAGCCCCCCATGGGACAACCTGATCACCTTGTAACCTCCCCAGCGCTTAGAACAGTGCTTTGCACATAGGAAGCGCTTAATAAATGCCATCATTATTATTATATCTCTCCCAGCACCTAGAACAGTGCTTGGCACATAGGAAGCACTTAATAAATGCCATCATTATTATTATATCTCCCCCAGCGCTTAGAACAGTGTTTGGCACATAGGAAGCGCTTAATAAATGCCATCATTATTATTATATCTCCCCCAGCGCTTAGAACAGTGCTTGGCACATAGGAAGCGCTTAATAGATGCCATCATTATTATTATATCTCCCCCAGCGCTTAGAACAGTGCTTGGCACATAGGAAGCGCTTAATAAATGCCATCATTATTATTATTATATCTCCCCCAGCGCTTAGAACAGTGCTTGGCACATAGGAAGCACTTAATAAATGCCATCATCATCATTATCTGTAAAATGGGGATGAAGACTGTGAGCCCCCGGTGGGACAACCTGATCACCTTGTAACCTCCCCAGCGCTTAGGACAGTGCTTGGCACATAGGAAGCGCTTAACAAATACCATCAGTATTATTATCTGTCAAATGGGGATGAAGACTGTGAGCCCCCCCGTGGGACAACCTGATCACCTTGTCACCTCCCTAGCGCTCAGAACAGTGCTTGGCACATAGGAAGCGCTTAATAAATGCCATCATTATTATTATAATTGTATCTCCCCCAGCGCTTAGAACAGTTCCTGGAACATAGGAAGTGCAACGCTTCGGAAGCGCTTAATAAATGCCATTATGATTATTGTCTCTCCCCCAGTGCTTAGAACAGTTCTTGGCACATAGGAAGCGCTTAACAAATACCATCAGTATTATTATCTGTCAAATGGGGATGAAGACTGTGAGCCCCCCTGAGGGACAACCTGATCACCTTGTCACCTCCCCAGCGCTCAGAACAGTGCTTGGCACATAGGAAGCGCTTAATAAATGCCATAATTATTATTATTATTGTATCTCCCCCAGAGCTCAGAACAGTGCTTGACACATAGGAAGGCTTAACAAATACCATCATTATTATTATCTGTCAAATGGGGATGAAGACTGTGAGCCCCCCCTGTGGGACAACCTGATCACCTTGTCACCTCCCCCAGCGCTCAGAACAGTGCTTGGCCCATAGGAAGCGCTTAATAAATGCCACTATGGTTATTGTATCTCCCCCAGTGCTTAGCACATAGGAAGGCTTAGCAAATACCATCAGTATTATTATCTGTCAAATGGGGATGAAGACTGTGAGCCCCCCTGTGGGACAACCTGATCACCCTGTCACCTCCCCCAGCGCTCAGAACAGTGCTTGGCACATAGGAAGCACTTAATAAACACCATTATGATTATTGTATCTCCCCCAGTGCTTAGCACATAGGAAGGCTTAACAAATACCATCATTATTATTATCTGTCAAATGGGGATGAAGACTGTGAGTGCCCCCGTGAGACAACCTGATCACCTTGTGCTCAGAACAGTGCTTGGCACATAGGAAGCGCTTAATAAACACCATTATGATTATTATATCTCCCCCAGTGCTTAGCACATAGGAAGGCTTAACAAATACCATCATTATTATTATCTGTCAAATGGGGATGAAGACTGTGAGCCCCCCTGTGGGACAACCTGATCACCCTGTCACCTCCCCCAGCGCTCAGAACAGTGCTTGGCACATAGGAAGCGCTTAATAAACGCCATTATGATTACTGTATCTCCCCCAGTGCTTAGCACATAGGAAGGCTTAACAAATACCATCATTATTATTATGAGTCAAATGGGGATGAAGCCTGTGAGCCCCCCTGTGGGACAACCTGATCACCTTGTCACCTCCCCCAGCGCTCAGAACAGTGCTTGGCCCATAGGAAGCGCTTAATAAACGCCACTATGATTATTGTATCTCCCCCAGTGCTTAGCCCATAGGAAGGCTTAACAAATACCATCATTATTATTATCTGTCAAATGGGGATGAAGACTGTGAGGCCCCCGTGGGACAACCTGATCACCCTGTGCTCAGAACAGTGCTTGGCACATAGGAAGCGCTTAATAAATGCCACTATGATTATTGTATCTCCCCCAGCGCTTAGCACATAGGAAGGCTTAACAAATACCATCATTATTATTATCTGTCAAATGGGGATGAAGACTGTGAGCCCCCCTGTGGGACAACCTGATCACCCTGTCACCTCCCCCAGCGCTCAGAACAGTGCTTGGCACATAGGAAGCACTTAATAAACGCCATTATGATTACTGTATCTCCCCCAGTGCTTAGCACATAGGAAGGCTTAACAAATACCATCATTATTATTATGAGTCAAATGGGGATGAAGCCTGTGAGCCCCCCTGTGGGACAACCTGATCACCTTGTCACCTCCCCCAGCGCTCAGAACAGTGCTTGGCCCATAGGAAGCGCTTAATAAACGCCACTATGATTATTGTATCTCCCCCAGTGCTTAGCCCATAGGAAGGCTTAACAAATACCATCATTATTATTATCTGTCAAATGGGGATGAAGACTGTGAGCCCCCCGTGGGACAACCTGATCACCCTGTGCTCAGAACAGTGCTTGGCACATAGGAAGCGCTTAATAAACGCCACTATGATTATTGTATCTCCCCCAGCGCTTAGCACATAGGAAGGCTTAACAAATACCATCATTATTATTATCTGTCAAATGGGGATGAAGACTGTGAGCCCCCCTGTGGGACAATCTGATCACCTTGTAACCTCTCCAGTGCTCAAAACAGTGCTTGGCACATAGGAAGCGCTTAATAAACACCATTATGATTATTGTCTCTCCCCCAGTGCTTAGCACATAGGAAGGCTTAGCAAATACCATCATTATCATTATCTGTCAAATGGGGATGAAGACTGTGAGCCCCCCCGTGGGACAACCTGATCACCCTGTGCTCAGAACAGTGCTTGGCACATAGGAAGCGCTTAATAAACACCATTATGATTATTATATCTCCCCCAGTGCTTAGCACATAGGAAGGCTTAACAAATACCATCATTATTATTATCTGTCAAATGGGGATGAAGACTGTGAGCCCCCCTGTGGGACAACCTGATCACCTTGTCACCTCCCCAGCGCTCAAAACAGTGCTTGGCACATAGGAAGCGCTTAATACCATCAGTATTATTATCTGTCAAATGGGGATGAAGACTGTGAGCTTCCCTGTGGGACAACCTGATCACCTTGTCACCTCCCCAGTGCTTAGAACAGTGCTTGGCACATAGGAAGTGCTTAATGAACATCATTATTATTATTGTATCTCCCCCAGTGCTTAGCACATAGGAAGGCTTAACAAATACCATCATTATTATTATCTGTCAAACGGGGGTGAAGACTGTGAGCCCCCCTGTGGGACAACCTGATCACCTTGTAACCTCCCCAGTGCTCAGAACATAGGAAGCGCTTAATAAACACCATTATGATTATTGTCTCTCCCCCAGTGCTTAGCACATAGGAAGGCTTAGCAAATACCATCATTATTATTATCTGTCAAATGGGGATGAAGACTGTGAGCCCCCCCGTGGGACAACCTGATCACCCTGTGCTCAGAACAGTGCTTGGCACATAGGAAGCGCTTAATAAACGCCACTATGATTATTGTATCTCCCCCAGCGCTTAGCACATAGGAAGCGCCTATTAAATACCATCCTTAGGATTGTTTATAGCAGTGGGGAAGGGGTGTCTCTCTCCCCTACCTTGGTGTCATCCATGTCCGCTGGGGGGAGGGGCAGGGGGAGCGTCTTAACCGCCTCCTCCTCGTCCTCCTTGGGCCGGGGTCGCTCAGTACGCTCCCGGCCGGTCCTGCTGCAGGCCTCCCGAGGCCTCCGCCCCCTCGCCCATGACAGCTCCCCCAAGGGGGCGGGGCCTGAGAAGGGGGCGGGGCCTGACCTGCCCGCCCTTCCGGTGAGGCCTGCTGGGAATTGTAGTTCCCCCCGCCTCCGGAGGGCCGGCGGCGGGCGCCTACAACTCCCAGAAGCCCCTGCGCGCGCCCCCCATGGAGCGTCGAGAGGCCCCCTCCACGGGACTACATTTCCCACAGTGCTTCGCGGGGCGGGTGGGTTGGCCAGCCTGAGGAGAAAGGGAGGCCGTTCTGGGGCGGGCTTTTTTTCTGTTGTTGTTCTTAATCATAAACATAATTTGGGTATTTGTTCCTTCTTTCTGTCGTATTTATTGAGCAATTACAGGGTGCAGAGCACTGGACTAAGCGCCTGGGAAGGACAAATGGGCAACTTAGAGCCCAGCAGCAGGCTCACACTCTAGAAGAGAGTTCTGGGAGAGGCAGCCTGGGTTCTTTTTGTTGTTGTTGTTGTTAATAATAATCATAACAATTTGGGTATTTGTTCTTTTAATCGTATTAGTTGAGCGCTTACTGGGTGCAGAGCACTGGACGAAGCGCCTGGGAAGGACAAGTTGGCAAATTAGAGCCCAACAGCAGGCTCACACTCTAGAAGAGAGTTCTGGGATAGGCAGCCTGGGTTCTTTTTGTTGTTGTTAATAATAATAGTTTTGGTGTTTGTTCCTTCTTCCAGTCGTATTTATTGAGCAATTACAGGGTGCAGAGCACTGGACTAAGCGCTTGGGAAATGCAAACTGGCAACTTATAGCCCAACAGTGGGCTCACAGTCTAGAAGGACAAATTGGCAACTTAGAGCCCAACAGCAGGCTCACACTCTAGAAGAGAGTTCTGGGAGAGGCAGCCTGGGTTCTTTTTGTTGTTGTTGTTAATAATAATCATAACAATTTGGGTATTTGTTCTTTTAATCGTATTAGTTGAGCGCTTACTGGGTGCAGAGCACTGGACGAAGCGCCTGGGAAGGACAAGTTGGCAAATTAGAGCCCAACAGCAGGCTCACACTCTAGAAGAGAGTTCTGGGATAGGCAGCCTGGGTTCTTTTTGTTGTTGTTAATAATAATAGTTTTGGTGTTTGTTCCTTCTTCAAGTCGTATTTATTGAGCAATTACAGGGTGCAGAGCACTGGACTAAGCGCTTGGGAAATGCAAACTGGCAACTTATAGCCCAACAGTGGGCTCACAGTCTAGAAGGACAAATTGGCAACTTAGAGCCCAACAGCAGGCTCACACTCTAGAAGAGAGTTCTGGGAGAGGCAGCCTGGGTTCTTTTTGTTGTTGTTGTTGTTAATAATAATCATAACAATTTTGGTATTTGTTCTTTTAATCGTATTAGTTGAGTGCTTACTGGGTGCAGAGCACTGGACTAAGCGCTTGGGAAGGACAAATTGGCAACTTAGAGCCCAACAGCAGGCTCACACTCTAGAAGAGAGTTCTGGGAGAGGCAGCCTGGGTTCTTTTTGTTGTTGTTAATAATAATAGTTTTGGTGTTTGTTCCTTCTTCCAGTCGTATTTATTGAGCAATTACAGGGTGCAGAGCACTGGACTAAGCGCTTGGGAAGGACAAGTTGGCAACTTAGAGCCCAGCAGCAGGCTCACACTCTAGAAGAGAGTTCTGGGAGAGGCAGCCTGGGTTCTTTTTGTTGTTGTTATTAACAATAATCATAACAATTTGGGTATTTGTTCTTTCAGTCGTATTTGTTGAGCGCTTACTGGGTGAAGAGCACTGGACTAAGCAGTTGGGAAGGACAAATTGGCAACTTAGAGCCCAACAGCAGGCTCACACTCTAGAAGAGAGTTCTGGGAGAGGCAGCCTGGGTTCTTTTTGTTGTTGTTAATAATAATAGTTTTGGTGTCTGTTCCTTCTTTCAGTCATATTTATTGAGTGCTGACTGGGTGCAGAGCACTGGACTAAGCGCCTGGGAAGGACAAGTTGGCAACTTAGAGTCCAACAGCAGGCTCACACTGTAGAAGAGAGTTCTGGGAGAGGCAGCCTGGGTTCTTTTTGTTGTTGTTAATAGTAATCATAACAATTTTGGTATTTGTTCTTTCAATCGTATTTATTGAGCGCTTACTGGGTGTAGATCACTGAACTAAGCGCTTGGGAAATGCAAACTGGCAACTTATAGCCCAACAGTGGGCTCACAGTCTAGAAGGACAAATTGGCAACTTAGAGCCCAACAGCAGGCTCACACTCTAGAAGACAGTTCTGGGAGAGGCAGCCTGGGTTCTTTTTGTTGTTGTTGTTAATAATAATCATAACAATTTTGGTATTTGTTCTTTCAGTCATATTTGTTGAGCGCTTACTGGGTGTAGAGCACTGGACTAAGCGCTTGGGAAGGACAAATTGGCAACTTAGAGCCCAACAGCAGGCTCACACTCTAGAAGAGAGTTCTGGGAGAGGCAGCCTGGGTTCTTTTTGTTGTTGTTAATAATAATAGTTTTGGTGTTTGTTCCTTCTTCCAGTCGTATTTATTGAGCAATTACAGGGTGCAGAGCACTGGACTAAGCGCTTGGGAAGGACAAGTTGGCAACTTAGAGCCCAGCAGCAGGCTCACACTCTAGAAGAGAGTTCTGGGAGAGGCAGCCTGGGTTCTTTTTGTTGTTGTTGTTGTTAATAATAATCATAACAATTTGGGTATTTGTTCTTTCAGTCGTATTTGTTGAGCACTTACTGTGTGTAGAGCACTGGACTAAGCGCTTGGGAAGGACAAGTTGGCAACTTAGAGCCCAGCAGAAGGCTCACACTCTAGAAGAGAGTTCTGGGAGAGGCAGCCTGGGTTCTTTTTGTTGTTGTTAATAATAATAATTTTGGTATTTGTTCCTTCTTTCAGTCATATTTATTGAGCGCCTACTGGGTGCAGAGCACTGGACTAAGTGCTTGGGAAGGACAAATTGGCAACTTAGAGCCCAACAGCAGGCTCACACTCTAGAAGACAGTTCGGGGAGAGGCAGCCTGGGTTCTTTTTGTTGTTGTTAATAATAATAGTTTTGGTGTTTGTTCCTTCTTTCAGTCATATTTATTGAGTGCTTACTGGGTGCAGAGCCCTGGACTAAGCGCTTGGGAAATACAAACTGGCAACTTGTGGCCCAACAGTGGGCTCACAGTCTAGAAGGATAAATTGGCAACTTAGAGCCCAACAGCAGGCTCACACTCTAGAAGAGAGTTCTGGGAGAGGCAGCCTGGGTTCTTTTTGTTGTTGTTAATAATAATAGTTTTGGTGTTTGTTCCTTCTTCCAGTCATATTTATTGAGCAATTACAGGGTGCAGAGCACTGGACTAAGCGCTTGGGAAGGACAAGTTGGCAACTTAGAGCCCAACAGCAGGCTCACACTCTAGAAGACAGTTCTGGGAGAGGCAGCCTGGGTTCTTTTTGTTGTTGTTGTTAATAATAATCATAACAATTTTGGTATTTAGACTGTGAGCCCACTATTGGGTAGGGACTGTCTCTATATGTTGCCAACTTGTACTTTCCAAGCGCTTAGTACAGTGCTCTGCACACAGTAAGCGCTCAATAAATACGATTGATGATGATGATTTGTTCTTTTAATCGTATTTGTTGAGCGCTTACTGGGTGCAGAGCACTGGACTAAGCGCTTGGGAAGGACAAATTGGCCACTTAGAGCCCAACAGCAGGCTCATACTCTAGAAGACAGTTCTGGGATTGGCAGCCTGGGTTCTTTTTGTTGTTGTTAATAATAATCATAACAATTTTGGTATTTGTTCTTCCAATCGTATTTGTTGAGCGCTTACTGACTGCAGAGCCCTGGACTAAGCGCTTGGGAAGTATAAGTTGGCAACCTAGAGCCCAACAGCAGGCTCACACTGTAGAACAGAGTTCTGGGAGAGGCATTATGGGTTCTTTTAGTTGTTGTTGTTAGTAATAATCATAACAATTTTGGTATTTGTTCTTCCAATCGTATTTGTTGAGCGCTTACTGACTGCAGAGCCCTGGACTAAGCGCTTGGGAAGTACAAGTTGGCAACCTAGAGCCCAACAGCAGGCTCACACTGTAGAAGAGAGTTCTGGGAGAGGCATTATGGGTTCTTTTAGTTGTTGTTGTTAATAATAATCATAACAATTTTTGTTATTTGTTCTTTCAGCCATATTTGTTGAGTGCTTACTGGGTGCAGACCACTGGACTAAGCGCTTGGGAAGGACAAGTTGGCAACTTAGAGCCCAACAGCAGGCTCACACTCTAGAAGAGAGTTCTGGGAGAGGCATCCTGGGTTCTTTTTGTTGTTGTTAATAGTAATAATAATTTTGGCATTTGTTCCTTCTTTCAGTCGTATTTAATTGAGTGATTACGAGTGCAGAGCACTGGACTAAGCGCTTGGGAAATACAAATTGGCAACTTATAGCCCAACAGCAGGCTCACACTCTAGAAGAGAGTTCTGGGAGAGGCATCCTGGGTTCCTTTTGTTGTTGTTAATAATAATCATAACAATTTTGGTATTTGTTCTTTCAATCGTATTTGTTGAGCGCTTACTGGGTGCAGAGCACTGGACTAAGCACTTGGGAAGGACAAATTGGCAACTTAGAGCCCAGCAGCAGGCTCACACTCTAGAAGACAGTTCTAGGAGAGGCAGCCTGGGTTCTTTTTGTTGTTGTTGTTGTTGTTAATAATAATAATAATAATTTTAGTATTTGTTCCTTCTTTCAGTCATACTTATTGAGCGCTTACTGTGCTCCCTTCAAAACCCTACTGAGAGCTCACCTCCTCCAGGAGGCCTTCCCACACTGAGCCCCCTTTTTCCCCTTCTCCTCCCCATCTGCCCCACCCTACCTCCTTCCCCTCCCCACAGCACCTGTATATATGTATATCTGTTTGTACAGATTTATTACTCTATTTATTTTACTTGTACATATTTATTCTATTTATTTTATTTTGTTAATACGTTTTGTTTTGTTGTCCGTCTCCCCCTTCTAGACTGTGAGCCCGCTGTTGGGTAGGGACCATCTCTATATGTTGCCACCTTGGACTTCCCAAGCGCTTAGTCCAGCGCTCTGCACACAGTAAGCGCTCAATAAATACAATTGAATGAATGAATGAAAGTGGTAGAGTCAGGATTAGAACCCAGGCCCTACTTTTCTCACCGTTTGTTCCTCGTTCGCAAACCTTGATGTACAGCTGAAGGCAGGATTAGAAATCAGAATCCAGGTGGTACGGGGTTGCTACAGCTGTTAGGGGGGGTCTCCTAATTCAAGTTCTGTGTGGTCCCATTTCACAGACAAATTTAGGGGAAATATGAGCCCACTGAGAGGCATTTTTGAGTTAGGCGATAGGTTCAAAGCAAATCCAAGGAAATCCTTATTCACCCAGACGGCAGCCAGCATGCGGAATTTTTTCCGACAGGAAGTTTTTTTTTTTGATGGCATTTATTAAGCGCTTACTATGTGCAAAGCACTGTTCTAAGCGCTGACGTTGGGCAGGCTAGAAGTGTGATCAGGTTCAGAAAGGGTTTGGATCATGAGGAGCCTGTGCTGGATCATCATCATCATCAATCGTATTTATTGAGCGCTTACTATGTGCAGAGCACTGTACTAAGCGCTTGGGAAGTACAAATTTGCAACATATAGAGACAGTCCCTACCCAACAGTGGGCTCACAGTCTAAGAGGGGGAGACAGACAACAAAACCAAACATACTAACAAAATAAAATAAATAGAATAGCTATGTACAAGTAAAATAAATAGAGTAATAAATCTGTACAAACATATATACATATATACAGGTGCTGTGGGGAAGGGAAGGAGGTAAGATGGGGAGGTGAAGAGGGGGAGAGGAAGGAAGGGGCTCAGTCTGGGAAGGCCTCCTGGAGGAGGTGAGCTCTCAGCAGGGCCTTGAAGGGAGGATCACTGTGGGAGAGTCACGGATGGAAGAATCAGGGATGTTGAATGGTCTTTGTTGGGTCACTTGGGGGAGAGTTAGGGACATCAATCAGTCAGTCGTATTTATTGAGCGCTTACTGTGTGCAGAGCACTGGACTAAGCGCTTGGGAAGTCCAAGTTGGCAACATACAGAGACGGTCCCTACCCAACAGTGGGCTCACAGTCTAGAAGGGGGAGACGGAGAACAAAACCAAACATATTAACAAAATAAAATAAATAGAATAGATATGTACAAGTAAAATAGAGTAATAAATACGTACAAACATATTTATTGAGCGCTTACTGTGTGCACACAGTCTAGAAGACTGGCCTTGTGGATGGAGAAAGGGTCTGGGACTCGTAAGTGCCTGGGTTCTAATCTCGGCTCAGCCCCTGGTCTTCTGTGTCACCTTGGGCAAGCCACTTCACTTCTCCATGCCTCAGTTGCCTCATCTGTAAAATGGGGAGGAAGACTGTGAACCCCCTGAGGGACAGGCATCCAACGGGGACTGTGCTTAGCACGGTATCTGACTCAGAGTAAGTGCTCAACAAATACAGCGTGGAAGAATACAGCGTACAGAAGCAGCGTTGCTCAGTGGAAAGAGGGCGGGCTTTGGAGTCAGAGATCATGGGTTCGAATCCTGGCTCTGCCAGTTCAATCCCCCATTTTACAGCTGAGAAAACTGAGGCACAGACATAAACTGGAAACTCTGGGCAGGGAATGTGTCTACCCACTCATTTAAATACCATTATGGTATTTAAATGCTTACTAGGTGCTAGGCACTGTACTAAGTGCTGGGGTAGATACAAGGTATGCAGTATTTAAGTGCTTACTAGGTGCTAAGCACTGTACCAAGTGCTGGGGTAGAGAAGCAGTGTGGCTAGAGAAGCAGCGTGGCTCAGTGGAAAGAGTGCGGGCTTGGGAGTCAGAGGTCATGGGTTCGAATCCCTCCTCCCCCACATGTCTGCTGTGTGACCTTGGGTAAGTCACTTAACTTCTCTGTGCCCCAGTTCCCTCATCTGTAAAATGGGGATTAAGACTAGGAGCCCCACATGGGACAACCTCATCTCCTTGTGTTCCTCCCAGCGCTTAGAACAGTGCTTTGCACATAGTAAGCGCTTAACAAATACCAACATTATTATTATTATTATTATTATACAAGGTATGCAGTTTTTTCTTTTCCTTAAATGGCGCCAAACTCTGCAAACTCATGGGGCAGGGGAAACTGGACAAGGATCCCAGTAAGTATGATAGACTGACTGACTGACTGACTGACATTTGTCAGCTGTGTGGCTCTGGGCAAGTCACTTCACTTCTCTGGGCCTCAGTTCCCTCACCTGGAAAATGGGGATTAATGTGAGCCCCCCTCCGTGGGACAACCTGATCACCTTGTAACCTCCCCAGTGCTTATAACAGTGCTTGTCACATAGCGCTTAATAAATGCCATCATCTTCATCTGGGCCTCAGTTCCCTCATCTGGAAAATGGGGATTAATGTGAGCCCACCGTGGGACAACCTGATCACCTTGTAACCTCCCCAGCGCTTGGAACAGTGCTTGGCACATAACGCTTAATAAATGCCATCATCATCATCTGTGCCTCAGTTACCTCATCTGCAAAATGTGAATTAAGACTGTGAGCCCCACTTGGGAAAACCTGATCACCTTGTAACCTCCCCAGCGCTTAGAACAGTGTATATATGGTTGTAGGTATTTATTACTCTATTTATTTTATTGGTACATATTTATTCTATTTATTTTATTTTGTTAATATGTTTTGTTCTGTTCTCTGTCTCCCCCTTCTAGACTGTGAGCCCACTGTTGGGTAGGGACCGTCTCTAGATGTTGCCAACTTGGACTTCCCAAGCGCTTCGTACAGTGCTCTGCACACAGAAAGCGCTCAATAAATACGATTGAATGAATGAATGAATGCACAGTGCTTGGCACATAGTAAGCGCTTAATAAATGCCATCATTATTATTATCATTCTCTGTGCCTCAGTTCCCTCCTCTGTAAAATGGGGATGAAGACTGGGAGCCCCACTTGGGACAATCTGATCACCTTGCATCCTCCCCAGCGCTTAGAACAGTGCTTGGCACATAATAAGCGGTTAAGAAATGCTATCATTATTATTATCATTCTCTGTGCCTCAGTTCTCTCATCTGTGAAATGGGGATGAAGACTGTGAGCCCCCAACGTGGGACAATTATTATCATTCTCTGCCTCAGTTCCCTCATCTGTGAAATGGGGATGAAGACTGTGAGCCCCCAACGTGGGACAATTTGATCACCTTGTATCCTCCCCAGCTTTTAGAACAGTGCTTGGCACATAGTAAGCGCCTAACAAATGCTACGATCATTATTATTATTATCATTATTATCATCATTATTGTTAGTACCCAGAAGCCCCTGGGTAGGGGCGGGGAATATGCAAAATAGCCTTCCTACCGCCACCTACCATTTGCTGCTTTTGACCACTGGGTGGCAGCACACCCTCCTGAGCCATAACCCTCTGTAACCCCAACAAAATCAATAATAATAATAATAATAATAATAAAATGGCACTTGTTAAGCGCTTACTATGTGCAAAGCACTGTTCTAAGCGCTGGGGAGGATACGAGGTGATCAGGTTGTCCCACGGGGGGCTCACAGTCTTCATCCTTATTTTACAGATGAGGGAACTGAGGCACAGAGAAGCTAAGTAATAATAATAATAATGATGGCATTTATTAAGCGCTTACTATGTGCAAAGCACTGTTCTAAGCGCTGGGGGGGGTTATAAGGTGATCAGTTTGTCCCATGGGGGCTCACAGTTTTAATCCCCATTTTACAGATGAGGGAACTGAGGCACAGAGAAGCTAAGTGACTTGCCCAAGGTCACACAGCTGACAATTGGCAGAGCCGGGATTTGAACCCATGACCCCTGACTCCCAAGCCCGGGCTCTTTCCATTGAGCCACAATGCTTCTCAGTCAATCAACCATTCATTCATTCATTGTCGTATTTATTGAGCACTTACTGTGTGCAGAGCACTGTGCTAAGCGCTTGGGAAGTCCACGTTAACAACATATGGAGACGGCCCATAGTCTAGAGTGGGGAGACAGACCATAAAACAAAATATATTAACAAAATAAAATAAATAGAATAAATATGTACAAATAAAATGAATAAATAGAGTAGTAAATATGTACAAACATATATAGAGGTGCTGTGGGGAGGGGAAGGAGGTAAGGCGTGTGGGATGAGGAGAGGAAGGAGGGGGCTCAATAACCAATCTTATTTTATGGAGCATTTACTGCGTGCAAAGCAGAGAACCGGCATGGCTCAATGGAAAGAGCCCGGGCTTGGGAGTCAGAGGTCATGGGTTCTAATCCCGGCCCCGCCGCTTGTCAGCTGTGTGACTCTGGGCAAGTCGCTTCACCTCTCTGGGCCTCAGTTCCCTCATCTGTAAAATGGGGGTGAAGACTGTGAGCCCCCCGTGGGACAACCTGATCACCTTGTATCCCCTCCCCAGCGCTTAGAACAGTGCTTGGCACATAAAGCTTAACAAATAGCATAATAATTATTATTATTAGCACCGTACTGAAGCAGTGTGGCTCAGCGGAAAGAGCACGGGCTTTGGAGTCAGAGGTCATGGGTTCACATCCCAGCACCGCCACATGTCTGCTGTGTGACCTTGGGCAAGTCACTTAACTTCTCTGAGCCTCAGTTCCCTCATCTGGAAAATGGGGATGAAGACTGTGAGCCCCCCGTGGGACAACCTGATCACCTCGTATCCCCCCCACCCAGCGCTTAGAACAGTGCTTGTTACAGAGTAAGCACATAACAAATATAATAATAATAATAATAGTTATTATTATTAGCACCGTACTGAAGCAGCATGGCTCAGTGGAAAGAGCACGGGCTTTGGAGTCAGAGGTCATGGGTTCGCATCCCGGCTCTGCCACCTGTCTGCTGTGTGACCCCCATTTTGCAGATGAGGTAACTGAGGCCCAGAGAAGTTAAGTTACTTGCCCAAAGTCACACAGCTGATAAGTGGCCGAGCCGGGATTAGAACCCATGACCTCCGACTCCCAAGCCCAGGCACTTTCCACTGAGTCACGCTGCTTCAATAAGGCTTTGAAGACGGGGAGAATGATTGTTTGAGGCCTTCCCAGACTGAGCCCCTTCCTTCCTCTCCCCCTCGTCCCCCACTCCATCCCCCTCATCTTACCTCCTTCCCTTCCCCACAGCACCTGTATATATGGATATATGTTTGTACATATTTATTATTCTATTTATTTTACTTGTACATATCTATTCTATTTATTTTATTTTGTTAGTATGTTTGGTTTTGTTCTCTGTTTCCCTCTTTTAGACTGTGAGCCCACTGTTGGGTAGGGACTGTCTCTATACGTTGCCAACTTGTACTTCCCAAGCGCTTAGTACAGTGCTCTGCACACAGTAGGTGCTCAATAAATACTATTGATTGATTGATTGATTGTTTGATGTATATGAAGAGGGAGGGCATACCTTTCAGCCCCCAAAGACTGCTCAGTATTCTGACACCCTGAATAGAGCTGTCTACATGAGGTGAAAGGGAATTGAAATTTTTTTGGGGGGTGGAGGGGTTGTGTAACGCTGAGCCCTGTCAAACTCAGAGGAGTAGAGTTCCTTTACATCAATCGATCAATCTAAATCAATAAATACGATTAATTTAGATTGTAAACTCCCTGTGGGCCAGGATCATGTCCTAGTGTTTTAGAAGCAGGGTGATCTAATAGAAAGAGCAGGAGCCTGGGAGTTAAGAGGGCCTGTTGTTTCATCTTGGGCAAATCCCTTAACTTCTCTGTGCCTCAATTTCCTCATCCGTCAAATGGGTACCCGTACCGATTTTCCCTCCTACTGAGACTATGAGCCTCATTATAAGACAGGGATTGGATCTAACATCATAATAATAATAATAATGGCAGTTATTAAGCGCTTACTATGTGCAGAGCACTGTTCTAAGCGCTGGGGAGGTTACAGGGTGATCAGGTTGTCCCACAGGGAGTCACAGTCTTCATCCACGGTCTTCATTCCATAGAGAAGCAGCGTGGCTTAGTGGAAAGAGCCCGGGCTTTGGAGTCAGAGGTCATGGGTTCGAATCCCGGCTCCGCCACATGTCTGCTGTGTGACCTTGGGCAAGTTACTTAACTTCTCCGAGCCTCAGTTACCTCATCTGTAAAATGGGGATGAAGACTGTGAGCCCCACGCGGGACAACGTGATCACCTGGTATCCCCCCAGAGCTTAGAACAGTGCTTTGTACATAGTAAGCGCTTAACAAATGCCATCATTATTATTATTATTATTATCTCCATTTTACAGATGAGTTAACTGGGGCACAGAGAAGTGAAGTGACTTGTCCGAAGTCACACAGCTGACACTTGGCGGAGCCGGGATTTGAACCCATGACCTCTGACTCCAAAGCCCGGGCTCTTTCCACTGAGCCACGCTGCTTCTCATGCATCTACTTGAGAAGATGATGATTCTCGTGTATCTACCCCAGGGCTTAGTATAGTACTTAGGGGTTGGTAAATGCTTAACAAATACAATAATAAAAATTATAACTTGGATTACTATTCTGTCAATCTGCATTGCCTCCTGTCTCTCCCCACTACCCCTGCCTCTCCCCACTCCAGTCCATACTTCACTTTATTACTCTATTTATTTATTTTACTTGCACATATTTATTCTATTTGTTTTATTTTGTTAATTTGTTTTGTTCTCTGTCTCCCCCTTCTAGACTGCGAGCCCACTGTTGGGTAGCGACCGTCTCTAGATGCTGCCAACTTGGACTTCCCAAGCCTTAGTCCAGTGCTCTGCACACAGTAAGCGCTCAATAAATATGATTGATTGATTGATTCACTCCGCTGCTTGGATCAATTTTCTGTAAAAACGTTCGGTCCATGTTTCCCCATTCATTCATTCATTCATTCATCCAATCGTATTTATTGAGCGCTTACTGTGTGCAGAGCACTGTACTAAGCACTTGGGAAGTCTAAGTTGGCAACATATAGAGACGAGAACAAAACGAAACAAATCTACCCTATACAATCTACCTTTCTATAGAGAAGCAGCGTGGCTCAGTGGAAAGAGCACTGGAGTCCGAGGTCATGGGTTCAAATCCCGGCTCCGCCAATCGTCAGCTGTGTGACTTTGGGCAAGTCACTTCACTTCTCTGGGTCTCAGTTCCCTCATCTGTAAAATGGGGATTAAGACCGTGAGCCCGTCGTGGGACAACCTGATCACCTTGCAACCTCCCCAGAGCTTAGAACAGTGCTTTGCACATAGTAAGCGCTTAATAAATGCGCTTAGAGAAGCAGCGTGGCTCAGTGGAAAGAGCACGGGCTTTGGAGTCCGAGGTCATGGGTTCAAATCCCGACTCCGCCACATGTTTGCTGTGTGGTCTTGGGCAAGTCACTTAACTTCTCTGGGCCTCAGTTACCTCATCTGTAAAATGGGGATTAAGACTGTTAGCGCCACGTGGGACAACCTGATCACCCTGTATCCTCCCCAGCGCTTAGAACAGTGCTTTGCACATAGTAAGCGCTTAATAAATGCCTATTAAAAAAAATGCCATTATTATTATTATCCCAAGTTCCCCGACTCCCAGGCAGGGGTTCTTTCTACTAAGCCGTGCTGGGTTTCAGAGGGAGTGGAGTTCTTCCTTCCCAAATTTTGGTTGGGGGGGAGAGAGGGGGTGGAAGGGATCCGTCTTCCTTCCCCACTCCCAGAGAGTCTTGTGAGATGGAATTAGGCTGATTCTAGCTAAACGCCAGTTGCCTAGCAACCAAGCGCTCTCCTTTGGAAGATCATTTCCCCATCTCCCTGACTTTGCAAGGTCTTTGTTCCCCCTCAAAGGCCACAGGAGAGGGGAGCATGACCCATCTCCAAAAGAGACCTACTGACCATTCAGCAGCCCCATCCCTGCCACAACCCTGGACCCAAGAAGCCGCCCCTGTATCCCAAATCCTTATTGGGATGATCCTCTCTGGACCAAAAAGTTTGCCTTGGTCTTTTATTTTTATGGTATTCATTAAGCTCTTATCCATCTTATCCATTTTAGACTGTGAGCCCACTGTTGGGTAGGGACTGTCTCTATATGTTGCCAATTTGTACTTCCCAAGCGCTTAGTCCAGTGCTCTGCACATAGTAAGCGCTCAATAAATACGATTGATGAGGATGATGATCTGCAAGGCTGTGTGGATTTTGTGTTTGTGCGCGTATGTAGCTGTGGGTGGGCGTGGGGGGGGTCCCACCCCTAAACCTCTTTTGGGGTTACAGTGCCTTCACACCTCCCCACGCCCCCTCAACAACTGGAAACCTCTAGACTGTCAGCTCATTTTGGGCAGGGCATGTGCCAACCACGTCTGTTGTATTCTTCCAAGCGTTTAGTACAGTGCTCTGCACCCAGTAAGCGCTCAATAAATACCAATCAGCACCTCTTATCATGCGCCAGGCACTGTATTAAGCACTGGGGTAGACCCAAGCTAATCTGGCTGGGCGCAGTCCCTGTCCCCCGTGGGTCTCACAGTCTTAATCCCCATTTTACAGCTGAGGCAACTGAGGTGCGGAGGAGTGAAGTGACTCGTCCAAGGTCACACAGCAGACGCGTGGCGGTCTTGCCTCCCTTCCGGCTCCCAATCTGTTAAATCCCCAGTCTTCAATCCCTAGTTTAAAGATGAGGAAACTGAGGCCCAAAGAGGGTAAGTGATTTGAGCACTGAGAGTGGAGCCAGGGTGAGAACCCGTGCCCTTCCCACTAGGCCGTTCTGCTCACTAGATTGGGAATCCCTTGGGGGCCACTAGACTGTGAGCCCACTGTTGGATAAGGACCGTCCCTATATGTTGCCAACTTGGACTTCCCAAGCGCTTAGCACAGTGCTCTGCACACAGTAAGCGCTCAATAAATACGATTGAATGAATGAATGAATAGAAGACTGAGGTGCGGAGAACTGAAGTGACCCACCCAGGGTCACACAGCAGACGCGTGGCGGTCTTGCCTCCCTTCCGGCTCCCAATCTGTTAAATCCCCAGTCTTCAATCCCTAGTTTAAAGATGAGGAAACTGAGGCCCAAAGAAGTTAAGTGATTTGAGCAGCGGCAGTGGAGCCAGGGTGAGAACCCGTGCCCTTCCCACTAGGCCGTTCTGCTCACTAGATTGGGAATCCCTTGGGAGCCACTAGACTGTGAGCCCATTGTTGGGTAGGGACCGTCTCTAGATGTTGCCAACTTGGACTTCCCAAGCGCTTAGCACAGTGCTCTGCACACAGTAAGCGCTCAATAAATACGATTGAATGAATGAATGAATAGAAGACCGGAGCCAGAAACGCCTATTACATCTGTGAGGACCAGGTCACCTCGACAGTGGCAGACTTCTACTCTTCTCCTTTACTGGGGGGTGGCAGCAGGGGAGTCCCCTCCCTGTGGCCAAGGCCTCCTGTCCACATACCTCTTAATAATAATAATAATAATAATAATAATGTCATTTATTAAGCGCTTACTATGTACAAAGCACTGTTCTAAGCACTGGGGGGATACAAGGTGATCAGGTTGTCCCACGGGGGTTGCACAGTCAATCCCCATTTTCCAGATGAGGGAACTGAGGCCCAGAGAAGTTAAGTGACTTGCCCAAAATCACACAGCTGACAGTTGGCAGAGCCGGGATTTGAACTTATAATAATAATAATAATAATAATGGCATTTATTAAGCGCTTATTATGTACAAAGCACTGTTCTAAGCGCTGGGGGGATACAAGGTGATCAGGTTGTCCCATGGGGGTCGCACAGTCAATCCCCATTTTACAAATGAGGGAACTGAGGCCCAGAGAAGTTAAGTGACTTGCCCAAAGTCACACAGCTGACAGTTGGCAGAGCTGGGATTTGAACTTATAATAATAGTAATGGCATTTATTAAGCGCTTACTATGCAAAGCACTGTTCTAAGCGCTGGGGGGATACAAGGTGATCAGGTTGTCCTGCGGGGGGCTCACAGTCAATCCCCATTTTCCAGATGAGGGAACTGAGTCCCAGAGAAGTTAAGTGACTTGCCCAAAGTCACACAGCTGACAGTTGGCAGAGCTGGGATTTGAACTTATAATAATAGTAATGGCATTTATTAAGCGCTTACTATGCAAAGCACTGTTCTAAGCGCTGGGGGGATACAAGGTGATCAGGTTGTCCCGCGGGGGGCTCACAGTCAATCCCCATTTTACAGATGAGGGAACTGAGGCACAGAGAAGTTAAGTGACTTGCCCAAAGTCACACAGCTGACAGTTGGCAGAGCTGGGATTTGAACCCATAATAATAATAATAATAATAATAATAATAATAATGGCATTTGTTAAGCACTTACTATGTGCAAAGCACTGTTCTAAGTGCTGGGGGGGATACATGGTGATCAGGTTGTCCCACAGGGGGGCTCACAGTCAATCCCCACTTTACAGATGAGGGAACTGAGGCCCAGAGAAGTGAAGTGACTTGCCCAAAGTCACACAGCTGACAGAGCCAGGATTTGAACCCATGACCACTGACTCCAAAGCCCGGGCTCTTTTCCACTGAGCCACACTGCTTCTCACTGCCTCTAAGCCCCAGGCCCTTCTTCACTGAGAGATGGGTGTTAAACTTCCTCTTCCTCTTTGTGAGTTTTCCCCCTTTTCTCTCCCAGTTGAAGTGTGTGTGTGTGTGTGTGTGTTGGGGGATAAGCTGGAGGGGGTGAGGGGCTAGAAGAGGGGGAGGGAGGAGGGAGGGAGGAAGGATTCTATTGATTTTATTTTGTTAATATGTTTGGTTTTGTTCTCTGTCTCCCCCTTCTAGACTGTGAGCCCACTGTTGGGTAGGGACCGTCTCTAGATGTTGCCAACTTGGCCTTCCCAAGCGCTTAGTACAGTGCTCTGCACACAGTAAGTGCTCAATAAGTACGATTGATTGATTGATTGATTGGAGAGGAGCAGAGCAGGGGGAGACGGGGGAGAGGAAGGAGGAGAGGAAAGGGGAGAGGTGGGAGGAGGGGGGAGCAGAGGGGGTGAAGGAGGCAACTCAGCCCTGGGGAGGAGGGAAAGGGGGGAAAGGGGGGAGGGAAAGGGAGGAAAAAGGGGGGGAAAAGGGGGAAGGGGAAGGGGAAGGGGAAGTGGAGGGAAAGGGGGGTACAAGGGGAGAGGAAAAGGGGGGAAGGGAGGAGGGAAAAGGGGGGAGGGAAAAGGGGGAAAAGGGTAGGGAAAGGGGGTAAAATGGGAGGAGGGGAAGAGGGAAAAGGGGGGAAGAGGGAAAGGGAGGGAAAAGGGGGTAAAAGGGGGAAGGAAAGGGAGAGAGGGAAAAGGGGAGGGAAAGGGGGGAAGATGGGGAGGGAAAGGAAGGGAAAAGGGGGTAAAATGGAAGGAGGGAAAGGGAGGAAAAAGGGGGGAAAGGGGGAAGGAGAGGGAAAGGGAGGGAGGGAAAAGGGGGGAGGAAAGAGGGGAGGGAAAGGGAGGGAAAAGGGGGAGGGAAAGGGGGGAAAGGGGAGGAGGGAAAGGAGGGGAAAAGAAGGGGGGACGGGGAGGAGGGAAAAAGGGGGAGAGGGAGGAGGGAAAAGGGGGGAGGAGGGAAAAGGGGGAGGAGGGAAAAGGGGGGAAGAGGGAAAGGGAGGGAGGGAAAAGGGAGAGAGGGAAAAGGGAGGGAGGGAAAAGGGGGGAGGAAAGGGAAAGAGGGAAAAGGGGGGAGGAAAAGGGGGAGGGCCGGGGCCTGGAGGGGAGGGGAGGGGAGGGGAGGGGCCTCTCCCCCCTCCCCCTCCCCCGCCCGTCCCCGCGTCCCGGATTGGTCCCGGATGACGTCATGGCGCTATTCTTAGGCCGGTGACCTCATCCCCGCTGAAGTTTCCTGCCCCTCGGCCGCGCAGCCTCCCCCGGCTCGGGGGCCCCGCCCGGACGGACCCCCCCCAACGGGACCCCCCCAACGGCCCCCCCCCCCACCGGGACACGGTAAGGGGAGGAAGGGAGGGGGGGAGGGGGGACCCGGCTGGGAGCGGGGACCCCCCCCCCGCTACACCCCCGCCCCGTCCAGCGCCCACAACGCTGCTTGGCACATAGTCAGCGCTTAATAAACGCCAGCATCATCAGCATTATTATCATTTCCCACTTCCCCTGCTGCCCCTTCCCCCCCCTTCCCACCCAACGACCCCCCAAAAGGAGCTGGGATTGGGGGGGAGAGGGTCTTCCAAAAAGAGGGGGAGGGGGCTTTAGTCCAGTTTATTTAATGATAATAATAACGATGATGGCATTTCTAGACTGTGAGCCCACTGCTGGGTAGGGACTGTCTCTGTATGTTGCCAACTTGGACTTCCCAAGCGCTTAGTACAGTGCTCTGCACACAGTAAGCGCTCAATAAATACGATTGAATGAATGATTTCCCACTTCCCCCGCTCCCCCTGACCCCTTTCCCCCCCGTCCCACCCAGTGACCCCCAAAAGGAGCTGGGATTGGGGGGGAGAGGGTCTTTCGATGAGGGGGAGGGGGCTTTAGTCCAGCTTATTTAATAATAATAATAATAATGATGATGGCATTTCTAGACTGTGAGCCCACTGTTGGGTAGGGGCCTTCCCTAGATGTTGCCAACTTGGACTTCCCGAGCGCTTAGTACAGTGCTCTGCACACAGTAAGCGCTCAATAAATACTATTGAATGCATGAATGAATGATTTCCCACTTCCCCTGCTCCCCCTGACCCCTTTCCCCCGCCTTCCCACCCAGCGACCCCCAAAAGGCGCTGGGATTTTGGGGGAGAGGGTCTTCCAAAAAGAGGGGGAGGGGGCTTTTTTCCAGGTTATTTAATAGTAATAATAATGTTGATGATGGCATTTCTAGACTGTGAGCCCACTGTTGGGTAGGGACTGTCTCTGTGTGTTGCCCACTTGGACTTCCCAAGCGCTTAGTACAGTGCTCTGCACACAGTAAGCGCTCAATACATACCATTGAATGAATGAATGAATTATTTCCCACTTCTCCTGCTCCCCCTGACCCCTTCCCTCCCCTCTTCCCACCCAACGACCCCCAAAAGGAGCTGGGATTTGGGGGGAGAGGGTCTTTCAAGAAGAGGGGGAGGGGATTTTTCCAGCTTATTTAATAATGATAATGAGGATGGCATTTATTAATGCCATCCCCCCTCGCCCCCTCCCTACCTTACCTCCTTCCCCCCCCCCCCCACAGCACCTGTATATATGTATATATGTTTGTACGGATTTATTACTCTATTTATTTTATTTGTACATATTTACTATTCTATTTATTTTATTTGTGTATGTTTGGATGAATTTATTACTCTACTTTATTTGTGCTATTGATTTTATTTTGTTAATATGTTTTGTTCTCTGTCTCCCCCTTCTAGACTGTGAGCCCACTGTTGGGTAGGGACTGTCTATAGGTTGCTAACTTGTACTTCCCAAGCGCTTACTACAGTGCTCTGCACACAGTAAGCGCTCAATAAATACGATTGAATGCATTAATGAATTTGGTTAATATGTTTTGTTTTGTTCCCTGCCTCCCCCTTCTAGACTGTGAGCCCACTGTTGGGTAGGGACCGTCTCTATATGTTGCCAACTTGGACTTCCCCAGCGCTTAGTACAGTGCTCTGCACACAGTAAGCGCTCAATAAATATGATTGATTGATTGAATGAATTTGGTTAATATGCTTTGTTCCCTGTTTCCCCCTTCTAGACTGTGAGCCCACTGTTGGGTAGGGACCGTCTCTAGATGCTGCCAACTTGGACTTCCCAAGTGCTTAGTACAGCGCTCCGCACACAGTAAGCGCTCAATAAACACGATTGATTGAATGAATGAATTAATTAATGATAATGATGGCATTTATTAAGCGCTTACTATGCGCAAAGCACTGTTCTAAGCGCTGATATTCAGCAATTACTATGTTCAAAGCACTGTTCATTTCCAGCCCAGACCCCAGGGGACCCCCGAGGCACCTGCTCGAGGGGAGCCTGGTGCCCCCCCACCCCTTTTTAGGGGTTCCCACCTGGTTTCCAACCGGGAAAGGGAGACCTTCCCCCTTTTGGGAGAAATTTGGGTCCCCCCACCCCGGGAACCTGGGCCCACCCTCTTCCTTTTCATGTCCCAGAAGATCAATCAATCAATCAATCATATTTATTGAGCGCTTACTGTGTGCAGAGCACTGTACTAAGCGCTTGGGAAGTCCAAGTTGGCAACATATAGAGACAGTCCCTACCCAACAGTGGGCTCACAGTCTAAAAGAAGCTCGGATGCTGTGCCTTAATCCTAATTAAAACCCACCACCAACCCCCCCGGCCTCCTTTCCTAAAAAAGCAGAGAGGTGGAAAGGCAATCATCCCTTCTCTCCCCCGACCCGCCCGTAATAATTTAAAAGGTGAAGTAATTTGTTGCAATCAGGGCGGACAAAATGGAGGGCTGAATTTAGATTGCAAAAGTTGATTTGGGAAATGTGAGCTGCCAAACCCGGAGTGTAATGATTCAACAGCTTCTTGGAGGCCTCGAAGGCTCTGATCCCTGAGTGTTTTCAGTGTGTGTGTGAGTCTGTGTGTATTTGTGCGTGTCTGTGATGGTGATGATGATAGCATTTATTAAGCGCTTACTATGTGCAAAGCACTGTTCTAAGCGCTGGGGAGCTTACATGGTGATCAGGATGTCCCCACGGGGGGCTCACAGTCTTAATCTTAGTCTTCTAGACCGTGAGCCCGCTGTTGGGTAGGGACTGTCTCTATGTGTTGCCAACTTGTACTTCCCAAGCGCTTAGTACAGTGCTCTGCACACAGTAAGCGCTCAATAAATACGATTGAATGAATGAATGAATCCCCATTTTACAGATGAAGTAACTGAGACCCAGGGAAGTGAAGTGACACTTGCCTACAGTCACACAGCTGGCAGTTGGTGGAGCCGGGATTTGAACCCATGCCCTCTGACTCCAAAGCCCGGGCTCTTAGAGAAGCAGCGTGGCTCGGTGGAAAGACCACGGGCTTTGGAGTCAGAGGTCATGAGTTCAAGTCCCGGCTCCGCCGCATGTCTGCTGTGTGACCTTGGGCAAGTCACTTAACTTCTCTGAGCCTCAGTTACCTCATCTGTAAAATGGAGATTAAGACTGTGAACCCCACGTGGGGCAACTTGATCACCTTGTATCCCCCCTCAGCGCTTAGAACAGTGCTCTGCACATAGTAAGCGCTTAACAAATGCCATTATTATCATTATTATTATTTCCACTGAGCCACGCTGCTTCTCCGTGTGTGTGTGTTTGTGTGTGTCTGTGTGTATTTGTGTGTATTTGTGCCTGGAATGCCCCCAATCCCTCTGCCCATCCGCCAAGCTAGCTCTCTTCCTCCCTTCAAGGCCCTACTGAGAGCTCACCTCCTCCAGGAGGCCTTCCCAGACTGAGCCCCTTCCTTCCTCTCCCCCTCGTCCCCCTCTCCATCCCCCCCATCTTACCTCCTTCCCTTCCCCACAGCACCTGTATATATGTATAGATGTTTGTACATATTTATTACTCTATTTATTTTACTTGTACATATCTATTCTATTTATTTTGTTGGTATGTTTGGTTTTGTTCTCTGTCTCCCCCTTTTAGACTGTGAGCCCACTGTTGGGTAGGGACTGTCTCTATACATTGCCAATTTGTACTTCCCAAGCGCTTAGTACAGTGCTCTGCACACAGTAGGCGCTCAATAAATACGATTGATGATGATGATGATGTGTGTTTTGGGGAGGGTCTCTTCTTCCCTAGGGTATACGATGCTCCCCCTTAATGTAACCCCAAGCTCAGGACCCCAGTTCTTTAATCCTGAAAAATGTCCGAGTGTCCCCTTCCCCCTCCTCCAACGCAACTATTGAAACAAATTCTAGGGGAATTCTCTCCTCCCCCCCAGAAAACCCTCTCACTTCCCCCTCCTCTTCCTTCCCCTGCCCCCCAGCTCCAATTCGGATAAGGAAGTGGTGACCACAAAATCCGAACCCGAATCGAAATAGATGGGAAAAGTCTTTTTTCCGTCGGGGAATGGGGGGAGAGGAGCTGGTTTAAAAAAATAATAATCAGGAAACAATTGTCCACAAGCATCCAACTTTCTAACCGCCCAAGAAAAATGCCGCTTTGGGTCATTGTCATTCAGGAGCCGGTTAGAAAGTTGGATGCCTGTGGACAATTGTTTCCTTATTATTTTTTTTTTAAACCAGCTCCTCTCCCCCCATTCCCTGACGGAAAAAAGACTTTTCCCTTCCATTTCGATTCATCATCAAAATCCACCCAGGGTGACCGTGACCCTACTGATTTTTTTTTTTTTTGGTGTTCAAATAAGTATCATTTACATGTTTTCCTTTACCCGCCTCCCCTCCCAAATCCAGACTTTTTAACTGATTTTTTTTCCCCCTTTAACCAATAAGGGTTCAAATCCTACTTGGAATTTTGCAACTTCGGAAGACTGATAATTTATCACTTACACAATGGCTCAGTGGAAAGAGCCCCGGCTTTGGAGTCAGAGGTCAGGGGTTCAAATCCCGGCTTGCCAGTTGTCAGCTGTGTGACTTTGGGCAAGTCACTTCGTTCATTCATTCAATCGTATTTATTGATTACTTCAATAATAATAACAATATAACAATAATAATAATAAAATCACTTCGTATTTATTACTTCACTTCTCTGTTCCTCAGTTCCCTCATCTGTAAAATGGGAATTAAGACTGTGAGCCCCACATGGGACAACCTGATCACCTTGTATCCCCCCAGCGCTTAGAACAGTGCTTTTCACATAGTAAGCGCTTAACAAATACCATCATTATTATTATTATTATTATTACACAACATTCTCCTCCCCGTCGCCACCACTCAGGAGCGGAGAATTGTTCTAGATCGTAGAATCAATCAATCAATCAATCGTATTTATTGAGCGCTTACTGTGTGCAGAGCACTGTACTAAGCGCTTGGGAAGAACAAGTTGGCTCATAGAACTGAGCAAGAGCCCCACTTTGGTTCTCTGTCTGCTCACTGAGGACTCAGTTTGTTTCACAGCGTTTGGCAGAGGCAATGCCCTTTCCAAAGCTGTGAATTGGGTCCAACAGTGATATTTATTGAGTACTTCCCCTGTGCAGAGCACTGTACTAAACTCTAGGGAAAGTCCAATGCAGTGGAAATGGGAGACATCTTCCTTTCATTCATTCATTCATTCATTCAATCGTATTTATTGAGCGCTGACTGTGTGCAGAACACTGTACCGAGCGCTTGGAAAGTACAAGTCGACAACATATTCATTCCTTCATTCAATCGTATTTATTGAACGCTGACTGTGTGCGGAACACTGTACTGAGCGCTTGGGAAGTACAAGCTGACAACATATTCATTCATTCGATCGTATTTATGGGGCGCTTACTGTGTGCAGGGCACTGTACTGAGCGCTTGGGAAGTACAAGTCGACAACATATTCATTCCTTCATTCAATCGTATTTATTGAGCGCTGACTGTGCAGAACACTGTACTGAGCGCTTGGGAAGTACAAGTCGACCCATCTGTAAAATGGGGATTAAGACTATGAGCCCCCCTGGGACAACCTGATCATGGCTCAGTGGAAAGAGCACCGGCTTTGGAGTCAGAGGTCATGGGTTCGAATCCCGGCTCCGCCACGTGTCTGCTGTGTGACCTTGGGCAAGTCACCCGGCTCCGCCACATGTCTGCTGTGTGACCTTGGGCAAGTCATTTAACTTCTCTGAACCTCAGTAACCTCATCTGTAAAATGGGGATTAAGACTGTGAGCCCCAAGTGGGACAACATGATCACCTTGTATCCCCCCAGTGCTTAGAACAGTGCTTTGCACATAGTAAGCGCTTAACAAATGCCATCATCATTATTATTATTATTATTATTGTAACCTCCCCAGCGCTTAGAACAGTGCTTTGCACATAGTAAGCGCTTAATAAATGCCATTATTATTATTATTATTATTATTCCTAAGTGTTTGGGGGAGTAGTAGTAATAATTGGGTATTTGTTAAACTCTTACTATGTGCCAGGCACTGTTCTAAGCGCTGGGGTAGATATAAACTAATCGGGTTGGACGCAGTCCCTGTCCCACATGGGGCTCACAGTCTTAATCCTCGTATAATAGATGAGGGAACTGAAGCACAGAGAACAGAAGTAACTTGCCCAAGGCCACGCAAATTGACAATATGTTGCCAATTTGTACTTCCCAAGCGCTTAGTACAGTGCTCTGCACAGAGTAAGCGCTCAATAAATACGATTGATGATGATGATGATGATGATGACAAGTGGCGGAGCTGGGATTAGAAACTAGGTCCTTCTGACACTCCCAGGCCTGTCCTGTATCCACTAGGCCATGCTACAGTATAATAATAATCATAATAATCGGTAGCAATTGAATATTGAGTGCTTTCTATGTAAAGAGCACCGCACTAAGTGCTTGGGAGAGCACAGTACAACAGAATTAGCCGTCACGTTCACCGCCCACAACAAGTTTACAGTCTAGAGGGGGAGATGTAAGATAGCTTAGGGGGTCTACCACACTGTGAGGCCCACAGGGACCACGGTAATAATAGTAATATTTCATAATTGTGGTATTCGTTAAGCGCTTACTATGCGAGGTCATCAGGTTGTCCCACGTGGGGCTCACAGTCTTACCCATTTTACAGATGAGGTCACTGAAGCCCAGAGAAGCCAAGTGACCCGAGCTCTCTGCCACCAAGTCACGCTGCTCCTCTAAGAGTGCGCCATATAACATGTATTCAGTTCAAATATATTAAGTGTTTACTGTGTGCAGGGTACTGTACTAAGTGCTTATTGTTCTCTTTTATTAATGATGTGTATATAGCTATAATCCTACTTATTCTGATGGTATTTTTTTTAATGGTATTTATTAAGCGCTTACTATGTGCAAACCACTGTTCTAAGCGCTGGGGGGGAATACAAGGTGATCAGGTTGTCCCACGCGGGGCTCACAGTCTTAATCCCCATTTTACAGATGAGGGAATTGAGGCTTAGAGAAGTTAAGTGACTAGCCCAAGGTCACACAGCAGACATGTGGTGGAGCCGGAATTCGAACCCATGACCTCTGACTCCAAATAAATCAATCGTATTTATTGAGCGCGTACTGTGTGCAGAGCACTGTACTAAGTTACATGGCGGATCTGGGATTTGAACCCAGGTCCTCCGACTCCTGGACCCATGCTCTTTTCACTAGGCCGCACTAGTGAGAAGCAGTGTGGCTCAGTGGAAAGAGCACAGGCTTGGGAGTCAGAGGTCATGGGTTCAAATCCCGGCTCTGCCAATTGTCAGCTGTGTGACTTTGGGCAAGTCACTTCACTTCTCTGGGCCTCAGTTACCTCATCTGTAAAAATGGGGATGAAGACTGTGAGCCTCCCATGTGACAACCTGATCGCCTTGTAACCTCCCCAGCGCTTAGAACAGTGCTTTGCACATAGTAAGGGCTTAATAAATGCCATTATTATTATTATTATTATTACTAGAGTTGGAAAATTCCCAAGTGGAATCCAAAATAGATCAATTCCTTCTTGTTTGGAAATGAGAGTCTCTGAAGATGAAGACTGGGAGGTGTAGGAGCAGAGCTAAAGGGGCCTGGGCTTAGGGAAAGGTTTTAGGAAGGGAACTATTTACCAGAGTTGGTAATTCCAGTCCCTAAACAGACACCCCACCCAATCGAGACCTTTAGCCCTTGGTTCCAACAACTAATTTGGCCCTAGGTTCCCTCCGTCTCCTTTTTTCTCGAGGAAGGGACTCTGCCAGTCACCTAGGGAGAGGCTGAGCCCCCTAAAACCCGGGGCCTGGGGCCGTTGCCCTGTTTCGCCCCGCTCTAGTGATGACTCGAGTAGAGGAAGAAGCAATGGCTCCTTGTCCCAAGGATCTGGGATCTGTTTCTGGGATCTGTGGTCTGGTACCACAGCCTGGGAAGTGCGTTTCCCACCAGAAGTCAAGCTCAGGGTAAAAATGGGGGGCCACCATTTCTGCTGTTTCTTGCCATGGTGAGGTGAGTCCCCCTTAAAAGCTTCTTTGAGCGGCGACGGCGGCCACGGCGACGGCTGGGATGGGGCCTCTCCGGGTCAGCGTGAACAGGAGTCCTTGAGGACAAGGCAGAACTAAAAGCCGTGATCCTCCAGGAGCACGAGGTGCCACGGGGGAAGTGGTAGATCTCAATTCAAGACAGGGGAAGTGGAAGGTTTAAATTCAAGGCTTCGGCTAACTGAGACTGGAGACACGAGTGAAACGGTGAATCAAAGATGAATTAGCGAGCGGGAATATCCCTGAGGGCTGAAGTGGCCGCAGGAATGGCGTGACTGGGGAGGAGAAGATGAATCAGGGAGTGTTTCCTGGAGGAGGGGGCTTTTCCGACATCCCCCCCCATCTTACCTCCTTCCCTTCCCCACAGCACCTGTATAAATGTATATATGTTTGTACATATTTATTATTCTATTTATTTATTTTACTTGTACATATCTGTTCTATTTATTTTATTTTGTTAGTAGTTTTGGTTTTGTTGTCTGTCTCCCCCTTCTAGACTGTGAGCCCACTGTTGGGTAGGGACTGTCTCTATATGTTGCCAACTTGTACTTCCCAAGCGCTTATTACAGTGCTCTGCACACAGTAAGCGCTCAATAAATATGATTGATTGATTGAAGGGAGGGGACGTGTTTCAGGCAGAGGGAAGTCGAGGCGGCGAACAGTGGGTGGGAGGTGAAGGAATCTGAGGCAAATCTAGGATCGGCCCATCGAAGAGGTTTGCTGGGAGTGATGGGATAAGCGTGGGCTGAGGGGGTGTTGGAGAAGGGAGCCTTGGGGTTGCCGGATGGGCTGGTGGAAGGGGTGTCCCCTGCCCCCCACGACTGACCAGGGAGGAGGCTTTGGGGTGTGAGACAGCGTTCAGCACAGAGTAAGTGCTCAATAAATACCGTTGATTGGTTGAGACCTGCTTGCGTTCAGGCAAGAGGCAAGAGAGTCTCCCTGGGACGGCGACTCTGGGCGATAGCTGGGGTCCAGCCCCAATTTGCCACCGGGCTCTCTGGGCTACGTAGCTGGAGGCATGATGGAAGCATCGTGGCGTAGTGAATAGAGAAGCAGCGTGGCTCAGTGGAAAGAGCACGGGCTATGGAGTCAGAGGTCATGGGTTCAAATCCCGGCCCCGCCAATTGTCAGCTGTGTGACTTTGGGCAAGTCGCTTCACTTTTCTGGGCTTGTTACCTCATCTATAAAATGGGGATTAAGACTGTGAGCCCCCCATGGGACAACCTGATCACCTTGTAACCTCCCCAGCGCTTAGAACCGTGCTTTGCACATAGTAAGCGCTTAATAAATGCTATCATTATTATTATTATAGAGGCTGGGCCTGGGAGTCAGAAGGTCATGGGTTCTAATTCTGACTCCTCCACTGGTCTGCTAAGTGATCTTAGGTAAGTCGCTTCACTTCTCTGTGCTTCAGTTACCTCATCTGTAAAATGGGGATCAAGACTGTGGGACCGGGACTGCGTCCGACCCGATTTGTTTGTATCCCCCCCCAGCGCTTAGTACAGTGTAAGCATATCGTAAGCGATTGACAAATACCACAATTATTATTATTTACTGAACACCCAATGTGGACGAGGCCTTCCCGCCTCACTTCTGGGGTAGTTATCTGGTGGCGGTTTGCCCCATGATGTTGCAGTGGTTGCCAGGGTGGCTCGTCAGGGGTCGGGCCGGTCGTGGTAGAAGCAGATCAGTCAATCAATCAATCAATCAATCGTATTTATTGAGCGCTTACTGTGTGCAGAGCACTGTACTAAGCGCTTGGGAAGTACAAGTTGGCAACATATAGAGACGGTCCCCACCAAAGAGCAGATTGAGGCCGTTGTTCTGGAGACTCAGCCAGGACCAGTCCCTCTAGACTGTAAGCTCGCCGTGAGCAGGGAGTGTGTCTGTTTATTGTTGTATTGTACTCTCCCAAGTGCTTAGTACAGTTCTCTGCACACAGTAAGCGGTCAGTAAATACAACTGAAGGAATGACCAGGCCGGATCCACCTCTGGAGCCTTTGTCTCCAGGCAAAGGGCCCAGGGGTTTAGCTGTTAAAGGGGTGGAGCGTATGCCCTTGCAGACCAGAGGTGAGTGGGAGAGGATGGATTCTCCCCAGCCCCGGAATTGCTGGCTGAACTGGAAGTTCAGGAGTAGGTCGGTTGGGTGGATGGGAGGGAGCGTGGCCCCTGGCCCTGTCCCTGAATTGGGTGAAGCTCCAACCGCAACCTGGAAGTTCTGGGAAGCTCTGACCACAACCTGGAAGTTCTGGCCCCCGGGACGGAGCTGAGCCCGGAGTCGGGGCCTGGGACCAGTGGATCCCCCCATCTTGGGTTACAGGTGCTGATCCCTCCCGCTCCTTCCCTGGATCGGTTCTTGGGATAATAATAATAATGATGGTATTTGTTAAGCGCTCACTATGTGCAAAGCACTGTTCTAAGCACTAAGGGGGGATGCAAGGTGATTAGGTAATAATAATAATGGTATTTGTTAAGCTCTCACTATGTGCAAAGCACTGTTCCAAGCACTGAGGGGGGGATGCAAGGTGATTAGGTAGTCCCTCGTGGGGCTCACAGTCTGAATCCCCATTTTCCAGATGAGGTAACTGAGGTCCAGTGAAGCGACTTGCCCAAAGTCACACAGCCGACAAGTGGCGGAGGCGGGATTAGAACCTGTGACCTCTGGCTCCCAAGCCTGTGCTGTTTCCACTGAGCCACGCTGCTTCCCATGAGCTTAATACAGTGCTCTGCACACAGTAAACGCTCAATAAATACGATTGATTGAATGAATGAATGAGCTGTGGGCTTGGCTGTGAACCCAGGAGCGCCCGGTTCCCGCCGCTTCTTGTGGTTGGAATCAAGGGGGTGGGCAGGGGGTTCACCTGCCCTGGGCTTTTCTGGGAACCCACCGCCAAACCCACCCGTTCTGTCCCTTCCAATTATGAGTCAGCATGCCGAGCATCACCATTTCACATCACCGTGCCTCGTTCTCGCCTGTCCCGCCATCGACCCCCGGGCCCGGAATGCCCTCCCTCTGCCCATCCGCCAAGCTAGCTCTCTTCCTCCCTTCAAGACCCTACTGAGAGCTCACCTCCTCCAGGAGGCCTTCCCAGACTTAGCCCCTTCTTTCCTCTCCCCCTCGTCCCCCCTCCATCCCCCCCCATCTTACCCCCTTCCCTTCCCCACAGCACCTGTATATATGTATATATGTTTGTACATATTTATTACTCTATTTATTTATTTATTTTACTTGTACATATCTATTCTATTTATTTTATTTTGTTAGTATGTTTGCTTTTGCTCTCTGTCTCCCCCTTTTAGACTGTGAACCCACCGTTGGGTAGGGACTGTCTCTATATGTTGCCAACTTGTACTTCCCAAGCGCTTAGTACAGTGCTCTGCACAAAGTAAGCGCTCAATAAATACGATTGATTGTACCATGTCACATCTGACATCCCCTTTGTCAGAGGGGAGGGGGCTGCCTCCATGGGCAGGTTCCGCAGAGGACCCAGCCGGACCCTCCTCCTCTCCCCGGCGGGAAGAAGCCTTGCTCCCGGGATCTTTGGCTGGCCTGGTGTCCCCCGCCGCCCAGGGAGCTGAACTTTGAACCTGAATCCCTGATCCCGTGATACAGCCGAGAGACGCCCACTGGTCATGTGGTGACCCCCACCTCCTACGAGCCAGGAGAATAGCACCCACACGGGCATGGATGATTTTCCCCTCTGCCCCGGTCACCGTGATTGACACCTAGTAGACCCCAGGGATGACCACACACGGGTCACCCCGGCAGGATGCCAGTGGAGAGTATTGGGGGTCACTGCTTGGGCATAATAATAATAATAATGGCATTTGTTAAGCACTTACTATGTGCAAAGCACTGTTCTAAGCACTGGGGAGGTTACAAGGTGATCAGGTTGTCCCACGGGGTGGGGGTGGGGGGCTCACAATCTTAATCCCCATTTTACAGATGAGGTAACTGAGACACAGAGAAGTTAAGTCACACAGCTGACAATTGGTGGAGCCGGGATTTGAACCCATGACCTCTGATTCGTTCATTCATTCAGTCGTATTTATTGAGCGCTTACTGTGTGCAGAGCACTGTACTAAGCGCTTGGGAAGTACAAGTTGGCAACATATAGAGACAGTCCCTACCCAACAGCAGGCTCACAGTCTAGAATATATTGTACTCTCCCAAGCGCCTAGTACAGTGCTCTGCACACAGTAAGCACTCAATAAAAACAGCTGACTGATTGACTAGGGCTGATCATCTGCAATGCACATAAGAGACGAAAAAGGAAATCCCTTTCCCACCCACAGCCTTTAACCACCACTCACCCCACCTTCAAAGCCTTACTAAAAATCATACTTTTTAATGGTATTAATAACAATAATTTTGGTACTTGTTAAGCACTTACTATGTGCAAAGCACTGTCCTAAGCGCTGGGGAGGATACAAGGCGATCAGGTTCCAAAGCCCGGGCTCTCTTCCTCCCTTCAAGGCCCTACTGAGAGCTCACCTCCTCCAGGAGGCCTTCCCAGACTGAGCCCCTTCCTTCCTTTCCCCCTCATCCCCCTCTCCATCCCCCCATGTTACCTCCTTCCCTTCCCCACAGCACCTGTATATATGTTTGTACATATTTGTTACTCTGTTTATTTTACTTGTACATATCTATTCCATTTATTTTATTTTGTTAGCATGTTTGGTTTTGTTCTCTGTCTCCCCCTTTTAGACTGCGATCCCACTGTTGGGTAGGGACTGTCCCTATATGTTGCCAACTTGTACTTCCCAAGCGCTTAGTCCAGTGCTCTGCACGCAGTAAGCGCTCAATAAATCCGATTGATGATGATGATCAGACTAGGGACAGAACCCACTTGTGGCTTGGGGGGGGCACCCCAAGTTGCTCCCCCCCAGTTCCAGCACTTTAAAGTTTAGACTTAAACCGCGAGCCCCACGTGGGCCAGGGACTCTGTCCAACCTGAATAGCTTGTATCTACCCCAACTCTTGACACACATAGTGCTTAACAAATACCGTTATTATTGTATTAATGTCCGTCTCCCCCCTCTAGACTGTAAGATCAGTGTGAGCAGGGAATTGCTGTTGTATTGGGCTCTCCCAAGAGCGTCCTACAAGTGCCCGGTGTACAGTAAGTGCTCAATAAACACCACTGATTGGTGATTTAGGGGTGGCACTTAAGGTTGGCTTATGACTCTAACCTTCCTGCTTCCACCCCAGGTTGGCGGCTCGCTTTGGCCCGTTCCTGCCTCGTTATTTTTGACCTTTGCTCTCCGGGCATCTCCCCGCCACAGCTCCGACCGCTTTGGAGCCGCCGGGCGCTGGCACTGGCAGCGCTGCCGGCCGACAAGCGGGTGAGAGGCCGGCGGCCACACTCCTTGGGCAGAGCCTGGACTTCAGCCGCCACCCGCCGATCCAAAGTCCGGCACCGGGCAGCGGTAGGTTAAAAACCTGCCCAAACCGGTCAGCCGAGGGAGTCCCCTCCCCGCAACGCTGCCAGGGCTCGGCCTTGGACTATAGAGTTGCCAAACTGGTTTCCCCCTGGTCGTGGCCCTCGGGTAGCCACTCCCGTCGGGGTGGAAGAGGCGGCCGATGCGGGCCCTGGGCGGCCACCACGGTTAGGTCATCCGTTCATTCAATCGTATTTATTGAGCACTTACTATGTGCAGAGCACCGTACTAAGCCCTTGGGAAGTACAAGTCGGCAACATATAGAGACGGTCCCTATCCAGTAACGGGCACACAGTCTAGAAGGGGGAATCGGACAACAAAACGTGTAGACGGGTGTCAAAATCGTCAGAACAAATAGAATTAAAGCTAGATGCACGTCATTAACAAAATAAATAGAATAGTAAATATGGACAAGTAAAATGGAGTAATAAATCTGTCCAAATATATATTCAAGTGCTGTGGGGAGGGGAAGGAGGTAGGGCGGAGGCGATGGGGAGGAGGAGAGGAATCAATCAATCAATCGTATTTATTGAGCGCTTACTGTGTGCAGAGCACTGGACTAAGCGCTTGGGAAGTACAAGTTAGCAACATATAGAGACAGTCCCTACCCGACAGTGGGCTCACAGTCTAAAAGTGAGGAAGAAGGGGGCTCAGTCTGGGAAGGCCTCCTGGAGGAGGTGAGCTCTCTTGGAACCGGTGGGGAAACCCGAGGCCCATTCATTCATTCATTCATTCACTCGTATTTATTGAGCGCTTACTGTGTGCAGAGCACTGGACTAAGCGCTTGGGAAGTACAAGTTATCAACCTATAGAGGCCCAGCAGTGCAGGGGGTCCCTGAGGTGGCCAAGGGAGAGGGGGCATCCCGAGGCAGAGGGGTCAGTGGCCAATACCCAAGCCCAGCTTCCCGCTGGCAACTTTCCTTTAGAAAACTCTGGGGCTTCAAGCAGTAGTAATAATAATAATAATGATGGCATTTGTTAAGTGCTTTCAATGTGCAGAGCACTGTTCTAAGCGCTGGGGAGGATACAAGGTGATCAAGTTGTCCCACATGGGGCTCACAGTCTTCATCCCCATTTTACAGATGAGGTAACTGAGGCTCAGAGAAGCTAAGTGACTTGCCCAAGGTCACACAGCAGGCATGTGGCGGAGTTGGGATTCGAACCCATGACCTCTGACTCCAAAGCCCAGGCTCTTTCCACTGAGCCACGCTGCTTCTCAGTACAGCTGGAGGTTGGCTTTCCCAATAAGAGAGCGGGAAAGGCCCTTTGGTTTATTGATTATTATTAATAATCAATAATCATCATCATCAATAAACTAAAAGGCCTTTCCTGCTCCTTTATAATAATAATTAATGCTTTCCACTGAGCCATGCTGCTCCTCAGTACAGCTGGGGGTTGGCTTTCCCAATAAGAGAGTGGGAAAGGCCCTTTGGTTTATTGATTATTATTAATAATCAGTAATCATCATCATCAATAAACTAAAAGGCCTTTCCTGCTCCTTTATAATAATAATTAATAATAAGCACGTGTGTGCCGAACACAGTGCTAAGCACTGGGGTAGCTACAAGATCATCGGATTTGACCCGATCTCTGTCCCACATAGGACCCACAGTCTAAAGGGGAGAGAGAACAGGTATTTTATTCCCATTTTACAAATGAGGGAACTGAGGGAAAGGCCGGATAAGACCCCAGTTTACCCCATGTGTAAAATGGAAATTAAAATTGTGAGCCCCCAAAGGGGGGCATAGACTGCATCTGATCTGAGTAATTTATATCTACTCCAGCACTTCAGTGCTTTGGCTGGCACACGGTATGTGCTTAATGAATACAATTTTAAAAAACAAACAAACAAAAAAACCATTTGTTCTGGATTCCAATCCCGGGCTCTTCTCATTACGCTTATGTTGCCAATTTGTACTTCCCAAGCGCTTAGTATAGTGCTGTGCACATAGTAAGCGCTCAATAAATTCGATTGATGATTGCGCTTCAGAGTGGTGGTAGAGGTGAAATCACAGCTGGCTGGCATGAGACTTGGCATTCAGTCATCATCATCATCATCATCAATCGTATTGAGCGCTTACTATGTGCAGAGCACTGTACTAAGCGCTTGGGAAGTACAAATTGGCAACATATAGAGACAGTCCCTACCCAACAGTGGGCTCACAGTCTAAAAGGGGGAGACAGAGAACAAAACCAAACATACTAACAAAATCAAATAAATAGAATAGAAATGTACAAATAAAATAAATAAATAGAGTAAAAAATATGTACAAACATATATACAGGTATATAGTCAGTCAGTCAGTGGTACTTACTGAGCGCTTACTGTCATTCAGAGCACTGTACTAAGCTCTAGGGAGAGTACAATATAACATTGTCCAGCCAGGGTTTGGACGGCCAGCTGGGGGCCTGCCACTTTCGGGCCGGGGTCTGCTCTGTCCTGGACGATCCCCTCGTCCGGAGACTCTACCACTTTGAGGTTGCCCCCAGTCAAGCGCTTAGTACAGTGCTCTGCACACTGTAAGCGCTCAATAAATGCGATTGAATGAATGAATGAATCCAACCCCAATCCCTCCTGCTTCAGTTTCCGCCTACTCCCCGTGACTTCAGGGACCTAGAGCAGGGAGCCGAGAGCTTGGGGTGGGATTGGTTATTGAGGTTTTTTATTTTTGATGGTATTCGTTAAGCACTTAGTATATGTCAAGCACTGTTTTAAGCATTGATAGGTACAAGTTTGGAGAAGCAATAAGTACAAGTTTAGAGAAGCAAGTTAATAGGTACAAGTTTAGAGAAGCAGCGTGGCTCAGTGGAAAGAGCCCGGGCTTTGCAGTCAGAGGTCATGGGTTCAAATCCCGGCTCCGCCAATTGTCAGCCGTGTGACTTCGGGCAAGTCACTTCACTTCTCTGTGCCTCCGTTACCTCATCTGTAAAAATGGGGATGAAGACTGTGAGCCCCCGGTGGGACAACCTGATCACCTTGTAACCTCCCCAGCGCTTAGGACAGTGCTTTGCACATAGTAAGCGCTTAAAAAGTGCCATCATTATTGTTATTAATCAGGTTCGATACAGTCCCCATCCCACACAGGATTCACAGTAGAAGTAGGGGGGAGAGTTGATAATTATAATATGGCATTTATTAAGCGCTTACAATGTGCAAAGCACTGTTCTAAGCGCTGGGGAGGTTACAAGGCGATCAGGTTGTCCCACGTAGGGCTCACAGTCTTAGTCCCCATTTTACAGATGAGGGAACTGAGGCACAGAGAAGTGAATGTGATGGTGCTAACCAGGAGTATTTACTCAGTGCCGCCCTTCTGGATCCCAGGCCCGAGCTCGATCCTCTACGCCGTGAAGACGGGCAGTGTTCGCGTGGTGGGCATTTACCCTTCCTCCGCTCCACTCCTTCGGAGGAGAGGGTTTTGGGAAGAGAGTTCCTGAGAAATCGGGAGATGACGAGCTTAGGAGTAGTCGTCAGAGGGCTGGAAACCACGAGTGAGCTAAAGATAACCCGGAATTCGTGCCGTATCTTCTGAGTCAGATTTATTCTGCATCTGCACACGGGGTTCACTGGGCCATTGGAACCCAAACCATCATCATCATCATGAATCGTATTTATTGAGTGCTTACTATGTGCAGAGCACTGTACTAAGTACTTGGGAAGTACAAATTGGCAACATCTAGAGACAGTCCCTACCCAACAGTGGGCTCAGAGTCTAAAAGGGGGAGACAGAGAACAAAACCAAACATACTAACAAAATAAAATAAATAGAATAGATATGTACAAGTAAAATAAATAGAGTAATAAATATGTACAAACATATATACATATATACAGGTGCTGTGGGGAAGGGAAGGAGGTAAGATGGGGGGGATGGAGAGGGGGATGAGGGGGAGAGGAAGGAAGCAGGATAATTGAGTCCCCTTTTTGTAGTTGAGGAAATTGAGGCATAGAGAAATGAAGTGACTTTGGCCAAGGTGATTCAGCGGGCAAGAGGCCGAACTGGGATTAGAAACTGGCTCCCAGGCCTGTTTTATTCAGTAGGCCGTGCTGCTCGCGCTCTGGTGGGTTTCCAGGGGCTGCAGGGGAGTGGAAGCTTCAGGAGGGCAGAGATGGCGGCAGCTGTTTGGCTCATTGCTTACTCTCCCTCTGCAAGAGTCCACTGGGCTTTTTTGTTTTTTTTTTTGGTATTTGTTGAGCGCTTACTATGTGTCAAGCACCGTTCTAAGGGCTGGGGTAGATACGAGTTAATTAGGTTGGACCTGGTCCCTTTTCCACATGGTATCCCAGATGAAGCTGTGGTCCAAGTAATATATACCAGTTTAATTTCCATTATACACATGGGGTAACCTGTATATATGTACAGATTTATCACTCTATTTATTTTACTTGTACATATTTACTATGCTATTTATTTTGTTAATGTTCATCTAGCTTTATTTCTAGACACCTGTCCACATGTTTTGTTTTGTCTGTCTCCCCCTTCTAGACTGTGAGCCCATTGTTGGGTAGGGACCGTCTCTGTATGTTGCCGATTTGTACTTCCCAAGCGCTTAGTACAGTGTTCTGCACACAGTAAGCACTCAGTAAATATGATTGAATGAATGAATGATGGTACTTGTCAAGCACTTACTGTGTGTCAAGCACTGTCCGAAGTGCTGGGGTAGATACAAGGTAATCAGGTTAGACACCGCCCCGTCCCACGTGGGGCTCTCAGTCTTAATCCCCATTTTCCAGATGATGTTACTGAGGTCCAGAGAAGCAAAATGTCTTGCCTAAGGTCAACCGGCAAACAAGCGGCGGAGCCGGGATTAGAACCCAGGTCCTTCCGACTCCCAGGCCAGTAGGCCGTGTGGAACCGGAGTCCTGATGAAAATATTACAGGATGCGCCAGATACTTTGAAATCTGATTTCCTCTCTTCCTCTCCCCGCAGTCCCCTTGCCTTTTACTTTCTCCACGTCTCACTGCGGCTCTCTGCCCCAACCAGGGGGAGTCTGTCGGAGGTAAGGAAGCGGAGCCGAAGCCTGACGGAGAGGGCCGGCGGCTAGAGGATTGGGGGATGTCTTCTCCTGACATCCCATCCTTTCGAGTCCAGCGGGAGCGGCCGCCGCACGGACCGAGCCCTCTGTAACGGTCCCTGGGAGCCCGGAAGGAGAGGGAAAGAGAGAGAGACATCTTCCAGGGGCGCAGAGGGGCTCATAATGGGCGTCCCTTCCCCTCCGCCAGCCTGACCCCCGCCATGGTGCCGGCGTCCGCCCCGCTGAGCCTCTGAGCCCGGCCCCGCGGCACGATGGCGGCGAGGCCGGCGGCCGGCCCGGACATGGTGACCGAGACTCTGGTGGCCCTGCTGGAGAGCGGCGCGGAGCGGGTCCTGCTGATCGACAGCCGGCCCTTCGTGGACTACAACACGGCCCACATCCTGGAAGCCGTCAACATCAACTGCTCCAAGCTCATGAAGCGCCGGCTGCAGCAGGACAAAGTGCAGGTGACCGAACTCATCCAGCACTCGGCCAAACACAAGGTGGGCCCCGCGCGCCCCTCCGACCTCCTCCCCGCGGGGGTGGACCGGATCCCGGAGGAAAGACCCACAGGAGCCGCCCAGACCCCTTCCCACTTGGCGGGGAGAATCTCTGAAATGACAGGGGGGTGGAGGAATCCCGGGAATCCCAGCTCCAGCACTCATCGGCTGTGTGACTTTGGACAAGTCGCTTAACCCCTCTGTGCCTCTGTTACCTCATCTGTAAAATGGGGATTAGGATTGTGAGCCCCACGTGGCCTTGTATCCCCACAGCGCTGGTAAGCGCTTAACAAATACCATTATTATCAGATCGATCAATGGTATATTGATGGGGAAGCAGTGTGGCTCAGTGGAAAGAGCCCGGGCTTTGGAGTCAGGGGTCGTGGGTTCAAATCCCAGCTCTGCCACTTGTCAGCTGTGTGACTTTGGGCGAGTCACTTCACTTCTCTGGGCCTCAGTTCCCTCATCTGGAAAATGGGGATGAAGACTGTGAGCCCCTCGTGGGACAACCTGATTACCTTATATCTACCCCAGCGCTTAGAACAGTGTTTTGCACATAGTAAGCGCTTAACAAATACCAACATTATTATATTCTTTTTGTTATGCTATTTAAGTGCTCATTTTGTGCCAGGCACTTTTCTAAGCGCTGGGATAGGTATAAACTAATCAGGCTGTCCCACGTGGGGCTCACAGTCTTCATCCCCATTTTACAGATGCGGGAACCGCGGCACAGGGGAGTCAGTCGTCAGTCATATTTATTGAGTGCTTACTGTGTGCAGAGCACTGTTCTGAATGCTTGAGAGAGGACGCTATAACAATATAACAGGCACATCCCCTGTCCACAACGGGCTCACAGTCTAGAGGAGGAGACAGACCTTAATGTAAAGAAATAAAATGGCAGATATGTACGTAAGTGCTGTGGGGCTGGGAGGGGGAATGAATAAAGGGAGCAAATTAAGGCAACGCGGAAGGGAGTGGGAAAAGAGGAAAGGAGGGCTTAGTCAGGGAAGCCCTCTCGGAAGTGAAGTGACTCGCCCAAGGTCATACAGCAGACGAGTCTTTCTGATTCCCAGGCCCAAACTCTAACTTCTAGGCCAAGTGGCTTCTCATTGAGTGCTTATTGCGCTCAGAGCACTGTACCAAGTGCTCAGGAGAGTATAATAAAATAGAGTTGGCGGGCTCATTCCTTGCCCTGATGCCTAGGTGGTACTGACATAGCGTACAATTCTGGGTACCAGCCATGTGTTTAGGTGTGGGGTGCCCACTGCCTGGCAAGCAGTAATACTATTTACTAAGCACTTCCTGTGCACAGAGCACTGTACTAAGCGTTAGCCGTGGCCCCTGGCCCTCCAGGGGCTCATGAACTGACTTCCAGTGGAAGTTAAATAGGGCTTGTGGTGAATGCCCACATCTCTCTCTAATAATAATAATGTTTAAGTGCTTACTCTGTGCCACACACTGTACTAAACGCTGGGGTTGACTGAAAAGGTAATCAGGTCAGGCACAAGCCCTATTCCACATGGGGTTCACAGTCTAAGGAAGAGGGGAAAAAAACAGGTATTGAATCCCCGTTTTACAGATGAGGAAAATGAACTGCAGAGTAGTGATTTGCCCAGGGTCACAAAGCAGGCTGTCCTGGGATTAGAGCCCAGGTTCTCCGACTCATTCATTCATTCATTCAGTCGTATTTATTGAGCGCTTACTGTGTGCAGAGCACTGTACTAAGCGCTTGGGAAGTACTCCCAGGCCTGTCTTTCCAGCAGGCCACGCCGTTCTGAGCTCTTCCCATCCGTAGGGCTGCCCGGGTTGCTGGCACTGGAAGGAATCGGTTCCACAACCACAGGCTGTACCCATTCTCCCCTTGAAGCTGTCACAGCCTACCTGCTGTTGGGCACGAGGGAACCGGGGGAGAGTGTGGACAGTTTGCCGCAAACCATCACCACTACCGCGCCGAGAGCCGATTCCCCGCTGGCGTTGGGAGTTTCCTTTCACGTCCTAACTGCCGGCGTGGGAGCACTGCTCCCAAGGGTGGCGGGGGCCGGGAAAGGGGCCCGGCTGGGAATTCCTGGGCAGAATGTGCCGGTGAGCAAGGGAGTGTCACTTCCAGAGGCAGGCTCGGCGTCAGCGGCGCCTTCATCATCGGTCGTGTTTATTGAGCACTTACTATGTGCAGAGCACTGTACTAAGTGCTTGGGAAGTACAAATTGGCAACATATAGAGACAGTCCCTACCCAACAGTGGGCTCACAGTCTAACGGAAGGCCGGCTGCATGTGTGTCGGGGATTGCCTGACTTTTACAGGTCCAGCCAGTGGGACGCCCGTGACACGGGGACTGTCCGGGTGGAAACAGTCAGAGACCACAGGCGGGGAATCGGCCAGATGGTCAGTCCTCCCCCGCAAGGTTGAAATGTTCCCACACATCCTTGCCCTTCCCAAGAAGTACTGTGTTCCTTTTTTCCCGGGGATTACTCTCTAACAATTGACTGGTTTTCAATGCCTGGACCGTTTGAGATGTTATTATTATTAATAATAATTAACAGTAATGACATTAAGCTCTTACTAGGTGCCAGGCACTGTACTGAACACTGGTGTAAGTACAGATTTGTCAGGTTGGACCCAGTCTCTGTCATCATCATCATCAATCATATTTATTGAAGCGCTTACTATGTGCAGAGCACTGTACTAAGCGCTTGGGAAGTACGAATTGGCAACATATAGAGACAGTCCCTACCCAACAGTGGGCTGTCCCACATGGGGCTCACAGTCTTAATCCCCACATTACAGCCGAGGTAACTGAGGCCCAGAGAAGTGAAGTGACTTGCCCTTGGTCACGCAGCAGACAAGTGGCAGAGCTGGGATTAGAACCCGGGTCCTTCTGACTTTCAGGCTCCTGCTGTACCCACTAAGCCACACTGCTTCTCGTTTCACCCCGATGGACTCGGGGCAGGGGGCCGGTGGTCTCTCACAGAATGTGTCCGGAGGGATTGGCCCGTGAAGAAGCTGTGGCATCCCAAATGGCGGTGTGTCCGCCCTTTCCCTTTTAAAATTGCTGTTTCCACGCAAGTGAGCCGGTTGGACCCAGGAGGAGGTTGGGGATGCACAGATTTTGGCCCTGAACAAATTTGAATTCTAATTATAAAGCCTGGAAAGAGGAAGCAGTCACTCAGTCAGCGTCCCTAGGATGCTGCGATACCAGCAGAGCGTGGAGCGGAGCGCTGTCCGCCCCGGCCTCCTCCTCCCCCCCCGCATCCTCCCTCCCGCTTACACCCTGTGCTTTGGCGTTTCAGGTCGAAGTCGATCCGGATCAGAAGGTGGTGGTGTACGACCACAGCTCCCAAGATGTGGCCTCGCTCTCCGCAGACTGCTTTCTCACCGTGCTTCTGGGGAAACTGGAGAAGAGTTTCCGCTCGGTTCACCTCCTCGCCGGTGAGATTCGGAGGGCACGCTTGCCTGAGGGGGATTCCCTAGCAAAGTGAGAGGTTTCTGAATCAATTTCAAATCATCTGGTGGCATTTGAAGGCCGCCTCCTCGCCACTCTCGAACTGTTGCCCATCCCAAACCCCACCAACAGGTGGTTCTACTTTTAAGAGCTTACTATAGGCCAAGCTCATCATTTAGGACATAGTCCCTGTCCCACACAGGACCCCCAGTATAAGTAATAATAATAATAATAGCATTTATTAAGCACTTACTATGTGCAAAGCACTATTCTAAGCGCTGGGGAGGTTACAAGGTGATCAGGCTCACAGTTTTAATCCCCACTTTCCAGATGAGGTAACTGAGGCCCAGAGAAGTGACGTGACTTTCCCAAAGTCACACAGCTGACAGTTGGCGGAGCCGGGATTTGAACTATTCTAAGCGCTGGGGAGGTTACAAGGTGATCAGGTTGTCCCACGGGGGGCTCACAGTTTTAATCCCCATTTTCCAGGTGAGGTAACTGAGGCCCAGAGAAGTGACGTCACTTGCCCAAAGGCACACAGCTGACAGTTGGCGGAGCCGGGATTTGAACCCATGATCTCTGACCCCAAAGTCCGGGCTCTTTCCGCTGAGCCACGCTGCTTCTCAGGGAGCAGTAGGAGGGAGAAGGACTCCCTCAAGTAGGAGGGAGAAGGGTTTAATCCCCGTTTTACAGATGAGGAAACGGAGGCCCAGAGACGTGAAATGATTTACAGCAGGCATGGGGCAGAGCCGGGATTAGAACCCAGGTCCTCTGACTCCCAGTCGGCCACAATGCCGTCAGCTAGCGGGTGAGCTGTCTCCCGTTGGAGCCTCTTGCTTGGGTCCTCTCTCCTCTCGCCTCCATCCCCTGCCACCCAACTCACCCAACATCCTGTGAGCTCCAGTTGCCCCCTGCCCAAAAGGTCCCCGGCCTATGCCAGTCCTGAATTTCAGCCAGGTGAGGCGGGGGGTAGTTGTTGGGGCTCGGTAGGGAAGGGAGAGAGTTCTGCTCCTTAAACTCACCCGGGCCACAAATGTCCTGTGCTGGGCGAATTTCCCAAGAAGCAGCATTCGCACGCGCGCCCGCCTGTGACGGAGACTGAGGTGGAAGGGACTCCAGAGCCACCTGCCATCTTCAGTCTTCTCACCTCTGCCTGGGCTTCTCGGGTCATCATCATCATCATCAATCGTATTTATTGAGCGCCTACTGTGTGCAGAGCACTGTACTAAGCTCTTAGGAAGTACAATTTGGCAACATATAGAGACAGTCCCTACCCAACAGTGGGCTCACAGTCTAGAAGGGGGAGACGGAGAACAAAACCAAACATACTAACAAAATCAAATAAATAGAATAGATATGTACAAGTAAAATAAATAGAGTAATAAATATGTACAAACATATATACAGGTGCTGTGGGGAAGGGAAGGAGGTAAGATGGGGGGATGGAGAGGGGGACGAGGGGGAGAGGAAGGAAGGGGCTCAGTCTGGGAAGGCCTCCTGGAGGAGGTGAGCTCTCAGTAGGGCCTTGAAGGGTCCTGTCAGAGTCCCGGGGGCACTGAGGCTGGGGGAGCCACCTCCCATTCGGGATCCCATACCCACTAAGGACGATTCTCTGGTGTTTGGGGAGTGGCGGACGGGTGGGGGGAGAACCATTGTTGCCGGCAGAAATGGGCAAAAGTGGAAGACATTTTTCCTCATTTTTTTGGCTTTGCTTTCTGCCCCTAACCAGAGTAATTTCCGCTTCTCACCCAACAAGCCTCAATGTCTCGCACGTCCACCGACTCTCTCTGCTGTCTGGGTCTCACTGTCTCCGGGCTTTTGTGTCTCCATCTCTTACTACCCCTCTAGTCTCTTTCCCCCTCTGAGTAACTCTGTCTTAACCTCTCTAGTTCTCCCGTGTCCTGTCGCGTCTCTGTCCCTGTGGTTCCCTCCCAAGGTTCACAAGGGCACTCCCTCTCCTACGTCTAGTATGGGGCATCCTTTGGGCCGGGCCACACGATAAAACCTCCGTCCTGGTCCCTTAAAAATCAGGCCTCAGATTCATTCATTCACTCGTTCAATCGTATTTATTGAGCGCTTACTGTGTGCAGAGCACTGTACTAAGCGCTTGGGAAGTACAGATACCCTGCTGGACCCATAGGTCAACACTGTCCAACCAAACACCACCTGGATTATTCACCTTTTTCTCCCTGCCGGTACCACCCGCCCCCCATTTCTGCCCCTCTCCTTCCTGGACGATGATGATGACCGTGGCACTAAGCACTTGCTATGTGCCAAGCACTGTGCTGAGCACTGGAGTTGATCCAAGATAATCAGGTCAGGCACGGTCCCTGTCCGACAGTGAGGCTCATGGTCTAAGTGGGGGGCGGGGGACAACAGTTTTGAATCCCCATTTATAGATGAGAAAACAGAGGCCCAGAAACATTAAGTGACTTGCCAACTCATTCAGCAGGTAAGTGGCAGAGAAAGGATTCGAACTCAGGTCTCCGGGTCCCCAGTCTTGTGGAGAAGAAGTCTGAGGATGACAGTCATTCATTCAATCGTATTTATTGAGCGCTTACTGTGTGCAGAGCACTGGACTAAGCGCTTGGGAAGTACAAGTTGGCAACCTATAGAGACGGTCCCTACCCAACAGCGGGTTCACAGCCTAGAAGGGGGAGACAGACAACAAAACAAAACATATTAACAAAATGAAATAAATATGTACAAGTAAAATAGAGTAATAAATATGTACAAACATATATAATAATAATGGCATTTATTAAGCGCTTACTATGTGCAAAGCACTGTTCTAAGCGCTGGGGAGGTTGCAAGGTGATCAAGTTGTCCCACGGGGGGCTCACAGTCTTAATCCCCATTTTACAGATGAGGTAACTGAGGCACAGAGAAGTTAAGTGACTTGCCCAAAGTCACACAGCTGACAGTTGGCTTTATATACAGGTATATATATACAGGGACAGTCATAACGTCCATCCCTCGGGCTTTCCAACCAAATCAGAGGAGCCTCGGACTGGGAGGCCCTTGGAGAAGTCACCGAGTCCATCCCCCTGCCTCCAGACTTTATTATTATTGTTATTATTATGGTATCTGTTAAGCGTTTACTTTGTGCCAGGCACTGTACTAAGCGGATGCCTCCGGAGCTGTAGTGCTCTTTCATTTTATCTGTGGCCCGGCCCGCAGAAAGAACCAGGGCTTGAACCCAGGCCTCCTGATTCCAAGAGCAGGGTAGCAGAGTGGGGAATGTCTGCTGGGCCTTCAGGCCAAAGAACCATCCAGAGCATTCCCGGAGGTGGCCGGGGCCGGCAGGAATACCGAAAAATGGGAAGCAGCGTGGCTCAGTGAAAAGAGCCCGGGCTTTGGAGTCGGAGGTTATGGGTTCAAATCCCGGCTCTGCCAGTTGTCAGCTGGGTGACTCTGGGCAAGTCACTTCACTTCTCTGGGCCTCAGTTCCCTCATCTGTAAAATGGGGATTAAGACTGAGCCCCCATGGGACAACCTGATTAATAATAATAATAATAATAATAATGGCATTTGTTAAGCGCTTACTATGTGCAAAGCACTGTTCTAAGCGCTGGGGGGGATACAGTGTGATCAAGTTGTCCCACGTGGATCTCACAGTGTTAATCCCCATTTTTACAGATGAGGGAACTGAGGCTCAGAGAAGTTAAGTGACTTGCCCAAGGTCACACAGCAGACTTGTGGTGGAGTCGGGATTTGAACCCATGACCTCTGACTCCAAAACCCGTGCTCTTTCCACTGAGCCACGCTGCTTCACCTTATAACCTCCCCAGCGCTTAGAACAGTGCTTTGCACATAGTAAGCGCTTAATAAATGCCATTATTATTATTATTAACACGGCGGTGAGGTTTGCTGACTTATCAGGACAATGGTCGCCTGGGTCACAGCCTCGCGGCACAGCATTGGCACCGGTCATCTTGGCAGGCAATGGGTCCTTCGTGATTTTTGTTGTTGTTTTTTTTTTAAATGGTATTTATTAAACTCTTACCATCTACCAGGCACAGGTGGACACAAGCTAATCAGGTTGGACGCAGTCCATATCCCACATGGAGTTCACTGTTTTAATCCCCATTTTACAGATGAGGGAACTGAGGCCCAAAGAAGTTAAATGACTTGCCCAAGATCTCATTGTAAGTGCATAACAAATACTATTATTATAAGCAGTGTGGCCTAGTGGAAAGAGCACAGTCCTGGGAGTCAGAGGATCTGGGTTCTAATTCTGCCTCAATGATTTACCAGCTGTGTGTGACCTTGGTCAAGTCCCTGAACTTCTCTGTGCCTTATTTCCCTCCAGTGGTATTCATTAAGCACTTACTATGTGCCAGGCACTGTACTAAGCTCTGGCACAGATACAAGCTAATCAGGTTGGGCACAGCCCCTGTTGCACATAGGTCTCACAGTGTTAATCCCCATTTTACAGGTGAGGTAACTGAGGCCCAGAGAAGTGAAGTGACGCGTCCAAGGTCACACAGCAGACTAGTGGAGGTGCCCGAATGAGAACCTAGGTCCTCCTGATGCTCAAGCCCGTGCGCTATCTACTAGGCCATGCTGCCTCATCTGTAAAATGGGGATTAAGATTGTGAGCCCTGAGGAGGATGGGGACTTTGTCCAACCTGATTGTTTTGAGTCTACCCTAGCGCTTAGTACAGTGTCTGGCGCGTAATCCGTGCTTAACAAATATCAGTGAAAAAACTGGGCCTCCCCACCCAGGCTGGCCCGGGCTGTATTTATTCATTCATTCAATCGTATTTATCGAGCGCTTACTGTGTGCAGAGCACTGGACTAAGCGCTTGGGAAGTACAAGTTGGATCTGGACCTTCCTGGCAGTGTGGCTCAGTGGAAGGAGCCCAGGGTATTTATTACTATTACTCTGTTTATTTATTACTCTATTTATTTATTTATTTGACTTGTACATATCTATTCTATTTACTTTATTTTGTTAGTATGTTTGGTTTTGTTCTCTGTCTCCCCCTTTTAGACTGTGAGCCCACTGTTGGGTAGGGACTGTCTCTATACGTTGCCAATTTGTACTTCCCAAGCGCTTAGTACAGGGCTCTGCACATAGTAAGCGCTCAATAAATACGATTGATGATGATTTATTAAGTGCTTACTGTGTGCAAGACACTGTACTGAGCGCGTGGGACCTGTCCATATGTTTTGTTTTGTTGTCTGTCTCCCCCTTCTAGACTGTGAGCCCGCTGTTGGGTAGGGACCGTCTCTATATGTTGCCGACTTGGACTTCCCAAGCGCTTAGTACAGTGCTCTGCACACAGTAAGCGCTCAATAAATACGATTGAATGAGTGAGCAATAATCAGACACATTCCCTGCCCACAACGTGCTTATTTGCCAAGTACCTGCTTTGGAACCCGGACTAGCATCGTAAATAGCTCCGGAAGACCTGCCTGCCCTATGTCAGAGCTTCAGGGCTCTGCCTTACCTTCCCCCTCACATTTCAGCTCCCACTTCTTGCTAGCCACTTCACTTCTCTGTGCCTCAGTTTCCTTATCCGCAAAATGGGGACTCAATTCAGTACAAAGACCGTGGGTCCTATGTGGGACCTGATGATCTTGTATCTACCCCGGGGTGTAGTACAGTGCTTGGGACATAGTAAGTGATTAACAAATGCCATTATTATCATTAACTACGACTACTACTTATAATAATAATAATGATGGCATTTATTAAGCGCTATGTGCAAAGCCCTGTTCTAAGCGCTGGGGAGGTTACAAGGTGATCAGGTTGTCCCACGTGGGGCTCACGGTCTTAATCTCCATTTTACAGATGAGGTAACTAAGGCACAGAGAAGTTAAGTGACTTGCCCAGAGTCACCCAGCTGACAGTTGGCGGAGCCGGGGTTTGAACCCGTGACCATCTTACCTCCTTCCCTTCCCCACAGCACCTGTATATATGTATATATGTTTGTACATATTTATTATTCTATTTATTTTACTTGTACATATCTATTCTATTTATTTTATTTTGTTAGTATGTTTGGTTTTGTTCTCTGTCTCCCCCTTTGAGACTGTGAGCCCACTGTTGGGTAGGGACTGTCTCTATATGTTGCCAAATTGTACTTCCCAAGGGCTTAGTACAGTGCTCTGTACATAGTAAGCGCTCAATAAATACGATTGATGATGATGATGACCTCTGACTCCAAAGCCCGGGCTCTTTCCATCGAGCCACGCTGCTTCTCCCGGACAGCTTCCCTGGAGCGGAGGGGCATCTTGGGCCTGTCATCTCCAAGATTGCTTCCTCCCCGTACGTGGATATTATTTTCTTGTCTCGTTGACTCTGCTGCTTTGTTGCTGCCGCATCTGCCTTTCCCTCTCTTGCTCCCTTATCCTGGGAGCCCCATGGCGACGGGGCCTGGATCTGATCTGTCCGATCCGTATCGGCCCCGCAGCTCAGCGCGGCGCTTGGCACATACCAGGGGCGTAACAGATGCCATAACGAACTTTCAGTGGGATGTCTGACACAAAACAAACTTCAGGGGAGGAAGAAGGGAAAGGAAAGTCGGTTGTGCGGATGAGAGCTCGCCCTCCTCACCGCCGGCCTGAGGCTTCCCCAGGTGATGTTGTCCCCGATTGTCCCCAGGTGGCTTTGCCGAGTTTTCCCGCTGCTTTCCCGGCCTGTGTGAGGGGAAGTCCGCTCTGGTCCCCAGCTGCATCTCCCAGCCCTGCCTGCCCGTCGCCAGCGCCGGTCCGACCCGCATCCTGACACACCTGTTCCTCGGCTGTCAGCGTGACGTCCTCAACAAGGTGGGCCCGCGGGGCGGGATTGTCCACTGCCGGCAGCTCGGGATACGGCCCGGGCTTTCCTCCCCGTTCACTGACGGCCACGTTGGGGCTGCCGACTTTTAGCTCCTCCCTGGGTTAGCTGGACCGTGTCCAATCTGATCCTCTTGTATCTAATAATAATAATAATGGCATTTGTTAAGCGCTTACTATGTGCAGAGCACTGTTCTAAGCGCTGGGGAGGTTGCAAGGTGATCAGGTTGTCCCAGGGGGGGCCCACAGTCTTAATCCCCATTTTACAGATGAGTTAACTGAGTCACAGAGAAGTTAAGTGACTTGCCCAAAGTCACACAGCTGACAATTGGCAGAGCCGGAGTTTGAACCTATGACCTCTGACTCCAAAGCCTGTGCTCCTTCCACTGAGCCACGCTGCTTCTAATAATAATAATAATGGCATTTGTTAAGCCGTGCTTAACTGTGTGCAAAGCACTGTTCTAAGCGCTGCGGGGATACAAGGTGATCAGGCTGTCCCGCGTGGGGCTCACAATCATCCCCATTTTACAGACGAGGTCACTGAGACTCTGAGAAGTTGTGACTTGCCCAAGGTCACACAGCAGACGTGTGGCGGAGCCGGGATTCGAACCCACGGCCTCTGACTCCAAAGCCTGTGCTCTGTCCACTGAGCCATGCTACTCCAGGATTTAGCACAGGGCTTGGCACATAGTAAGCACAACTAAGAGAACCAGTGTGGTCTAGTGAATAGAGCATGGGCCTGGGGGTCTGAAGGACCTAGGTTCTAATCCTGGCTCTGCCACTTATCTGCTCTGTGACCTTGGGCAAGTCACTTAACTCCTCTGTGCCTCAGTTACCTCGTTTCGAAAATGGAATTAAGACTGTGAGCCCTATGTGGGACAGGGATTGTGTCCAACCCAGTTATCTTGTATCTGCCCCTGTGCTTAGAGCAGTAAGTAGTAAGCACTTAACGAATACCATTATTATTATTATTACTACTACTATTATGTTGCCAACTTGTACTTCCCAAGCGCTTAGTACATTCATTCGTATTTATTGAGTGCTTACTGTGTGCAGAGCACTGTACTAAGCACTTGGGAAGTACAAGTTGGCAACATATAGAGATTAAAAACTGTGAGCCCCCCGTGGGACAACCTGATCACCTTGTAACCTCCCCAGCACTTAGAACAGTGCTTTGCACATAGTAAGCATGTAACAAATACCATTATTATTATTATTTATTATTAATAATATATTATTATTATGTGGGGAGGGGTGCTTGTACTCCCGCTTCTAGACTGTGAGCTCACTGTTGGGTAGGGACCGTCTCTATATGTTGCCAACTTGGACTTCCCAAGCGCTTAGTCCAGTGCTGTGCACACAGTAAGCGCTCAATAAATACGATTTATTGATTGATTGTGGGGATGGGGGTCAGGTTGTATGTGTGGGAAGTTAGAAGCTTGTCAAGAGGTTTTACCTTCCAGAAAACCTTGGTTTTTATGTGGTGGTTACTGAGTGGCCAAGCACTGGGCTAAGCAAGACTGTGAGCCCCCTGTGGGACAACCTGATCATCTTGTAACCTCCCCAGCGCTTAGAACAGTGCTTGGCACATAGTAAGCGCTTAATAAATGCCATCATCATCATCACTGAGGCAGGTATGGGATAATCAGACCAGACACAATTGCTGTCCTTCACGGGCCTCTGAGATGGGGAGGGCAAGGCTCTTCCCCCCCATTTTTGCAGAGGGAGCAGCAGGTCCAGGGAGGGGACATGACTTTCCCAAGGTCCTGCGGGAGGCCAGTGGTGGGCCTGGGTGCAAAACTCGGGTCTCCTGGCTCCCACGCGCGTGCTCTGCCCCCGAAACCCTGCTGCCACCTCCCCTACCTGTCGTTCCCGGTGACAGCCTAGTCGTGTCCCCCGCCCCCCCCCCCCGCTCTTCCCCGGCCGCAGGAGCTGATGCAGCAGAACGGTATCGGCTTCGTCCTCAACGCCAGCAACACGTGCCCGAAACCCGACTTTATCCCCGAGTCCCACTTCCTGCGCGTGCCGGTGAACGACAGCTTCTGTGAGACCATCCTGCCGTGGCTGGACCGGTCGGTGGAGTTTATCGGTGAGCGCCTTCCCCCCCGCCCCGTCGTGCTGAATCTTCCAGGGGCCCCGGGGTGGGGGGTCGCTGGGTGGGATGGAGCCTGTTGGGCCTCGTTCGGGATCAGGGGATATGCTGGGCTGGCTGGATCCACGGGGACTTGGCCTAACTCTGTTCCTGCCGGGCCCGTGCCCATTCCCCAGAGTGGGCCGGGCCAGTGGGAGTGGATTTGCCCACGCCTGTCCCCGCCCTCCTCCCACACCTCGCTATCCTCCTGTTACAACCCTTCTCACACACTTGGCTCCTCTATGCCAACCCTCTCACCGTACCTCCATCAATCAATCAATCAATCATATTTATTGAGCACTTACTGTGTGCAGAGCACTGTACTAAGCGCTTGGGAAGTCCAAGTTGGCAACATATAGAGACAGCCCCTACCCAACAGTGGGCTCACAGTCTAGAAGGGGGAATCCATCTCATCTGTCTCGCCGCCGGCCTCTCGCTTGGCACGCCCTCCCTCCTCAAATCCGACAGACAATTACTGTCCCTCCGTTCAAGCCTTATGGAACGCTTAGTACAGTGCTCTGCACACAGTAAGCGCTCAATAAATACGATTGATGATGATGTTGACAGAGGGCCCATCTCGTCCAAGAGGCCTCCCCTGACCATGCCGTCCTTTCCTCTTCTCCCACTCCCTTCTGCATCACCCTGACTTGCTCCCTTTATTCATCGCCACCCCCAGCCCCACAGCACTTATGTCCATGTCTGTAATTTATTTATATTAATGCCCGTCTCCCTCTCCAGACTGTAAGTTCGTTGTGAGGACGGAATGTGGTAGTTATGTTCCCCCTTCTAGACCGTGAGCCCATTGTTGGGTAGGGACCGTCCCTATATGTTGCCAACTTGGACTTCCCAAGCGCTTAGTCCAGTGCTCTGCACACAGTAAGCGCTCAAAAAATACGATGGAATGAATGAGTGAATGTTGTACTCTCCCAAGTGATTAGTACAGTGCTCTGCACGCAGTAAGCGCCCAATAAATACGATTGAATGACTGACTGTCTGGAGCCCATCACCAAGAGGGCTCAGGCATGGGCAGGCCACGGACCTGTATATATGTTTGTACATATTTATTACTCTATTTGTTTATTTTTTATTTTACTTGTACATATCTATTCTATTTTGTTAGTACGTTTGGTTTTGTTCTCTATCTCCCCCTTTTAGACTGTGAGCCCACTGTTGGGTAGGGACTGTCTCTCTATATGTTGCCAACTTGTAGTTCCCAAGCACTTAGTACAGTGCTCTGCACACAGTAAGCGCTCAATAAATACGATTGATTGATTGATTGATTGACCGCTGAAAGTGGCCAAGAAGGGGGATGTCTGTTGGAGTCCGGGGCTCCCTTCCTGCCCCGGCCTTCTCCAGCCCGGCTCCTTGATGGCGGAGGCTGTGCAGGCTCGGTTACCAGAGCGGTTGGTCCTCGGGAAGACCACCAAATGACCCACCCTCCTGGAAAGACCACTTTCAGCCCATGGCAGAGTGGCAGGGGATGAGCAGGGCCGCTCCCTCGGGTCCAGGGAGCAGCCGACCGCTTGATACCTATGTCCCCAAGGAGACTTCCCCGGGCTCCGGGAGCAGTCCTGGTGGGGTGGGATGGGAGGTTGGTTCCCGGTGGGCAGAAGGAGCGGCCCCCGCCATTGATCCCCGTGACCCCGCCTCACCCCACAGAAAAAGCCAAGGCCTGCAATGGTTGTGTGCTCGTGCACTGCCTGGCGGGAATCTCGCGCTCGGCCACCATCGCCATCGCCTACATCATGAAGAGAATGGACGTGTCCCTGGACGAGGCGTACAGGTGAGCGGCGGAGAGGGGACTTGGGGATGAGGCGGTTGTGAATGCGGTCCACTCTGAGCCGAGGGGAGGGAGGGAGGGTGAGAGGGAAGGGTTTGGGCCAGCCTGGAGCTCAAGAAGAGTCGGGCCCGTCAGGACGCAGGCACTTGGGCTGGGCAGCTGCCCCCGTGGATGGTCAGTGTGGACCAACTCCTCCAGCTCTGCCTTCTGATCCCTCATCCAGCCAGAGAAAGCCTGGTTGTGGCACCCTGTAAATGGTCACTGCGTGGGCTGCCCCCTGTTTTCCCCCCAACCCAGGCCCTAGGAGGAAGATGAGGAAGAGACGGGCTAGGCGGGTCCTCTCTGCCAGCATTTGGAATTGGAGGGGAGACCGAGGCACCCGAAAGTTGCCAGGATGACCTCCAGGAGCGGAGAGACGTGGTGGGACTAGGGATGCTGGGGCGGGTTAAGGAACTCTGAGGCTACTGCCGGGGTTGTCATCTTGGTCATTACCGTGTTTAGGGATGATGCCCGGGCCCTGGGGTGGACCCGGGGTTGTCCATTCAGACCTGACCTCAGTTCCCACCAGACTCACAGCCTGAGGGGGACAGGACAGGCATGTACAACACAGTCGCACACCACAAGAAAGGAAAATGTAAAATCCAGCCCTCCAAAGGAGCCACTTTTTTTTTCCACGGTATTTGTTAAACGCTCACCATGTGTCAAGGACTCTTCTAAGCGCTGGAGCAGACGCAGATCGATCAGGTCGGACACAGTCCCTGCCCTACGTGGGGCTACCAATTTAAGTAGGAGGGAGATCAGGTATCGAATCCTCATTTCACAGTTGAGGAAACTGAGGCTGAGAAAAATGAAGTGACTTGCCCACGGTCGAGTGGAGGAGCTGGGATTAGAACCCAAATCCTCTGGTTAGGTTCCCACTGGGCCGGGGGGAAATGGGCACGGCAGAAGGGTCAATAAAATCCCGCCACCGTCCTCTCTGTAATGAAGGGGAACGGGGGTCCGTGGACCCCGGGGCTCGTGGTCCTCTTGGTCCAATAGACTCTGTGACCAGGGCAGGGGCCAGAGTAGCTCCCTGCCCCACTCCAGAATATCTGTTACCGGGGACGGGACAGGCCGTACCATATTCCCACTGCTTTTCTCTGCCCCGAGGGGGCCGACCCGACTCAGCTGCCCCCGAATCCGCCCGAGGAAGAGCCCGTGAGGCCCGGCTGGGAGCCGAGGAACAGCTGGAGCTCGGCTGCCAGGATATCTTGGAGAGCTATCGGGAGGCGGCTGGCTTTCTGTTTTCAGCCTGCTCTTGGTTGGTGGGACCCACGCAGTTGAGCATAGGGGCCAGGGCCTTCCTGCTGGAGACCCTGGCCTGTTCCCCCCCGCCTGCCTCCACCCTGGGCCTGGTCCCCGAGAGGCCTGATCCCTCTGAGAGGCCGAGGGGCGCTTCCTGCCGGGCAGCTGGACCCTCCGGGAAGCCCGCTTCGATCCGCCTCACGGTCTCCCCTTTCCCGCCAGGTTCGTCAAGGAGAAGAGGCCGACCATCTCCCCCAACTTCAACTTCCTCGGCCAGCTCCTGGACTACGAGAGGAAGATCCAGAGCCAGGCCGGGGCCCTCGGGCCCAGGAGCAAACTGCAGCTCCGGCACCTGGAGCGGGCGAGCGAGGCGGGTTCCCGGGCGGGGGCCACCCCCGACCCCACGCCAGCCTCCGAGCCCGGCGGCGGGCCGGCCGGCGGCGGAGAGGACCGCGACGCCGACGCCGCTCTGCTCGAGGGCGTCAACGGGCTGCGCGTGGCCTCAGACAGACTGGAAGACAGCAACAAACTCAAGCGCTCGTTCTCCCTCGACATCAAGTCGGTGTCCGGGACGTCCGGCTCCCGGCACGGCTCGTTCTCCTCCTCCTCCTCGTCCTCCTCCGAGGCCGTGGCTCCGTACAAGCCGCCCGGCGCCCTGGAGGGGAGCGGCAAGCTGGGCCAGTTCTCCCCGGTGCAGGAAGTGTCGGAGCAGACGCCGGAGAGCAGCCCGGACAAGGAGGAGGCCGGCCCCTCCGCCCGGCCGCCGGAGAGCCGGGACGTCCGGGGCCCGCCCTCCCCGCGGCCTGCGCCGACCCCCCTGCACCGGAGCGGCAGCGTGGAAGACAACTACCGCTCCGGTGGGACCCTGGGCTTCCACGGCAGCCGGCAGCCCCCGGCCAGTTCGGTGGCCGGACGGGGCCTCGAGAGCTGGGACCCCCAGGGCCCCCCGCCCGCCGCCTCCGGCTGGTATTTCGCCCCCGAACCTTCCCGCTTCTGCTCGGCCTCGGCCCTGTACCGGGGCGGCTCGGCCTACAGCTGCGGCCAGCTGTCCGGGGGCGGCGGAGGCGGGGACCCGGCCCTGGCCGTGCGCCGGCGGCCCAAGCCCCGGGACCGGGCCGACTCGCGCCGGAGCTGGCACGAGGAGAGCTCCTTTGAGAAGCAGTTCAAGCGCCGCAGCTGCCAGATGGAATTTGGGGAGAGCATCCTGGCGGACAGCCGGGCGCGGGAGGAGCTGGGGGCGGGGGGCGGCCAGGCCAGCTTCTCCGGCAGCATGGAGATCATCGAGGTGTCCTGAGGGGGACCCACCTTGGCTGGGTGGCGGGGAGGAAGGGTGGGCGCCACGCTCCGCCCGCCGCCTTCCTCTTTCCTGGCTCGCCAGAAAATTCCCTGTAAATCTGAAATATATATGCGTGGGTGGGTGTGTGCGTGCGTGTACGGATGTCCGGGTGAGTGTGTGTATTGATCGGAAGAGTGGGGCCTGATCCCCAGTGGTTGGAAGTTGGGGGCTGAGTCGAGCATCACTCTTTCCCCCCACCACCCCTGTGTCCATTCGGCTGGGTGGGCCAATTCCTCCTCCTCCTCCCCGGGTAGGTGGGCAGACAGGCCGGCGGGCAGGGGCTCCAGCCAAATCTTGAGCACGTTGTCCCTTGGTGGGGGGCAGAATGGGCCCCCCAGGGCAGGGCATCCTGGGTGCACGTGGGGTGAAGAGAGAGTGGGGTGAAGGTGGTTTTGTGCCGGGCGCGGGGGTGCCCAAGTAGCCCGTTCCCGCCAAGGCCGGGCTCAGCCCCGGTGAGGAGGGAAGGAGGTTGGACGCCAGTCCCGGTGGAGGGTTTGGATTCCAGCCTGTCAGACAATTCGCAAGGGAGACCCTCCCCTCCCAGACAGGATGCCCTCAAACCATCACTTTTTGGCCCGTCCCTGTAGCACTGGCCACTGGTCCCAGTAGTGACCATCACCCCCAGCCACCGGCTGCCCAGTCGGGGGCCCTAAGGCCCGCTGAGACGGTGAAACCGTTGAATTCTCGGCCCCATCCGTCGGTCGCTGCCCTTTGCGGCCGATCCGGGCCGGCTTCCCACGAGGTCGCCCGGGGGCGTGGGCCGGTCCGGGTTCTCCGATGAGGGAGGAGGAAGTGGAGGCGGGAGCGGGGCAGGCGAGTCACTTCAGTGGCCTGACTGCAGGAGCCAGGTAGGAAAGCAGGGCCGTCCTCATCGTGGGACTCGCCACCCCCACCAACCACAGGGAATTCGCTTCAGGTAAGAGCGCCTGCTCGGAGAGGGCCCGGGAGGCGACAGGGCTGTGGTGGAGTGGGATGGGATGGTGTGGTCTCTCCCTTTTGCCCACTCACCGAGACACGTGTGCACGGCCGGTTGTTCGATCCGGACCATGGGGAGGGAAATGCCGGACACTGGCCGGGCAGGTGGGGCTTGCTAGGTTGGAAGCCAAGCCCCACCTCGGGCTGAGGTTGCCCCAGTTTCAAAAGATAAAGGGAGCAGGCCCAGGAGGGAGGAAAGAATACAGGCTCTCAGAGCGGGCATCACTACAAGGTTCCCAGTGCCACAGCAGAAACCGGGGCAAGTTTTCCAGTGGCGACGGGCGCCTTCGGAAAAGTTTTAGCTGGAGTTCCCCTTGTCCTTACCCCGCAACTGAATGGTTCGTCCGAGCCTCACCTTGAGTCAGAGGCCGGTCCTACTCCCGGGGTGGGTTAATGATTCCCAGCCCGGGGGGATGGGGCTGGGAATAGGGATGAGGCCAGTACTCCATCTTCTCCTAGGACACGGTAGCCATGGTGGAGTGGTCCCTGGGCGTGCAGATGGCGGCTGGGTCCAAAGCCGCCTGGATGCGGGTAGCCCCGGGGCTTGCTGTGAAATGAGCCGTGGTCCCCGGCCGCGGGCTGAACGGGCACGTGCTGGCCTTCCCCTTGTCCCTCTCTTTCACACATACAAACACTCACACCGTTCTTGTCCACACAAAGCTATTGGATGGGGGGAGAGCCCCACCCGTCCACCCGCCTGTTGGCCTTTTTAGAAAAGAGGACGAGCGGTGTTTGGTATGAAGATGTTTGCCTGGTGGAAGACCAGCTCTTTCACGGTTCAAAATTGTGTTTCTCATTTCGACGTGTCGTGAGCGTTACATGTATGTTAATATGTTGAAATAAAATCAGAACTGGTACTGTTTCTAGAGAAGCGCTGCGTGTGGTTGGAATCGGAGGGGCCCCGGGCCCGGCGGACGCACAGATCTTCCCTGCCGACCTGACTCGGGTATGAATGGGGTGATGGCTACCCTTGCCCGATGTCCCCACCCCCCGGGACCCTTCCGGCCCTGGCTGTTCTGGCCAGGCCACGGTTGCCGCTCTCCCATCCTGACCCGTAATGGGTAAGTGGGTTTGGCTCAGACTGGCCCCCTGCCCCTTTTATCGACCCTTCACCTGAGGACTCCTGCCTCTAAGCAGGAGAGGTGGGTTCTTTGGCCCCAACTGGGTTTGTTAGGAATATGGGCAGGAAGACGATTGTCAGGATATTGGCAGGAAGACGGTTGTAGAAATTCTGCGGAGGGGCAGACCAGGTGGTGCCGGAAGAGACCTGTCGTGGGCCGGGGGTGGGTGGAGGGGGGGGGGGTTGAAGTTGAACCGGACTCGGAACCCCCCTCCCCAACCCCACAGGATGGTTGGGGGTGGGCGGCAGCCACCGAGGCCGGCGGTGCTTGGAGCGGGGGCCGAGAAGCCGTGGTGGGGGACGCGATGCCGAAGGTCAGAGGTCAGCAAACCACGCGGACACTGGGGTGAAAGTTCCATTCATTCGACAGCTTCTTCTAAACTCAGCCAAGCGAGGGTGAGGGCCGGGGCCTCCCCGGTTCCCCTTCCCACAGTCTCGGATTCCCGGCTGCCCCCGGGCTTCGGTCCGGCCCCCCCAGGGCCTCGGCTTCCCCGGGCGGCGGCTAGGACTGGAGCTTGCGGTCGGGGTGAAGGCTGAAGGGCTCCAGCCTCTCGCTCTGGGGCAGCAGGCAGTTGAGCCTGTCTACGAGGGGCCCGGTCTGGTCGATGCCCATCTGGATGCGGCGGAGGGTGGCGGACATCTCGTTCACCTTCTGGATCTGCTCGGCGTACTTGGCGTAGCGTTTCTGCCGCTCCTGCATGAAGCCGAACAGCGTCTCCACCGACAGATCCATCTGGGGAGGCGGAAACCGGTGGGCAATCAATCAGCCGTATTTATCGGGTGCTTACTGGGTGCGGGGCACGATACGAAGGGCTTTGGAGAGTGCGACCATATAACAGACACATCCCCTTCCCACAACGAACTCACGGTCTAGACGGACATTAATGTAAATAAATGACGTACGTGAGTGCCGGGGGGCTGGAGGACGCAGAAGGGAGTGAGAAAAGAGGAAACGAGAGGGAAGGCTGCTTGGAGACGGGCCTTCAATAAGGTTTTGAGGATGGGGAGAGTAATTGTCCGTCGGATATGAAGAGGTGGGGCGTTCCTGGTCGGAGGCAGAACGTGGATGAGAGGGCGGGGGTGAGATGGAGGTGCGGTGAGTAGGTTGGCATTGGAAGAGCGAGATGTGTGGTGCCGGGTTGGAGGAAAGCAGAGAGGTGAGGTAGGGTGTAAGGTGACCGAATGCTTTAAAGCCAATGGTGAGCGGTTTCTGTTTGATGTGGAGGTGGATGAGCAGCCCCTGGGGGTTCTTGAGGAGTGGGGGAAAATGGGCTGAATGTTTTTGTAGAAAAATGAGCCGGGCGGCAGAGTGATGTAGAGTGATGTAGACTTCTAGACTGTGAGCCCACTGTTGGGTAGGGACTGTATCTGTTGCCAACTTGTACTTCCCAAGCGCTTAGTACAGTGCTCTGCACACAGTAAGCGCTCAATAAATACGATTGATTGACTGAGGTATGGACTGGAGAGGAGACAGGAAGCAGGGCGATCAGGGAGGTTGATCGGCAGCATGGCTCAGTGGAAAAAGCCCGGGCTTTGGAGTCAGAGGTCAGGGGTTCAGATCACGGCTCCGCCAATTGTCAGCTGTGTGACTTTGGGCAAGTCACTTCACTGCTCTGGGCCTCAGTTCCCTCATCTGGAAAATGGGGATTAAGACCGTGAGCCCGTCGTGGGACAACCTGATCACCTTGTATCCCCCAGCGCTTAGAACAGTGCTTTGCACATAGTAAGTGCTTAAAAAATACCATCATTATTATTATCATTATTATTATTAATCAAGGTGGGATAGGACAAACGCTTGGATTATCAAGTAAGGTGGGCCCCATTCTAGGGTGGATATGGGACTGGGGGCGTGGCGAGACCCCCCGGGGGCTCTATGTGGGCCAGGTGCAGCTTCTTCTGTGTAATCGCTCGATCTCCCCACCGACTCCTTGGTTTCCCACCACTCTTCTCCCCCTTCTAGACTGTGAGCCCACTGTTGGGTAGGGACCGTCTCTATGTGTTGCCAACTTGTACTTCCCAAGCGCTTAGTACAGTGCTCTGCACACAGTAAGCGCTCAATAAATACGATCGATTGATTGATTGATTCTCCGGCTGCCCTCTCCATTCCCGCTCTTTTCTCCTCAGCGGCCCACACTCTCCGGTCTCCAAACCATCATTCAGCTGTTCCTCTTCCCTCCTCTCCCCCTTGGCTTCAACAAACCGCACCCTAAACAGTCCCACCCTTCAAAGCCTCCTCAAAAGCCGCCTCATCATCATCAATCGTATTTATTGAGCGCTTACTATGTGCAGAGCACTGTACTAAGCGCTTGGGAAGTACAAATTGGCAACATCTAGAGACGGTCCCTACCCAACAGTGGGCTCACAGTCTAAAAGGGGGGAGACAGAGAACAAAACCAAACATACTAACAAAATAAAATAAATAGAATAGATATGTACAAGTAAAATAAATAAATAAAGAGTAATAAATATGTACAGATTGATTCCCCACGTGCGTGCGCCCCCAGCACCCCTTTAGAGTCATGCCGTCCTATCATTCATTCATTCAATCGTATTTATTGGGCGCTTACTGTGTGCAGAGCACTGTACTAAGTGCTTGCACTGCTATCGTGAATTGATCTATTTATTTTTCATCTACTTGTGCATTCACTGGGTCTAATGTTCCGCCTCTCACTCCTAATTAGGCTAGAGGAATTGGTTTGGGTCCGTTTACCCCGAAAGGCCGACTGAAAGGTAGGAAATGGAGATTTTCTGAATGTTCCCCGAGTCCCTAGAGGGTTGCTCCTGGCTTCGATGGCTCTGCATTAGGGAAGGTTTAGGGGAAATCAATCAATCGTATTTATTGAGCGCTTAGAAAGAGCTCAGGCCTGGGGATCAGGAGACCTGGGTTCTCAACCAGGCTCTGCTACCTCCCTACTGAGTGACCTGAAGCAGTTCACTTGAACTTCACTGCGCCTCAGTTTCTTCGTCTCTAAAATGGGGATTACACACCTTTTCTCCTGTTCTCCCTTCTCCTTACGTGGCAAGCACTGGATGGGATGGGGACTGCTGTCTGATCTGATTATCTTATATTTACCAACCAATCAATTGGATTTATTGAGCGCTTACTGTGTGCAGAGCACTGTACTAAGCGCTTGGGAAGTACAGGTTGGCAACATATAGAGACGGTCCCCACCCACCAGTGGGCTCACAGTCTAGAAGGGGGAGACAGACAACAAAACCAAACATACTAACAAAATAAAATAAATAGAATAGATAAACTAAATAGAATAGAATAAATAGAATAGAATAAAATAGAGTAGTAATCAATCAATCAATCGTATTTATTGAGCGCTTACTGTGTGCAGAGCACTGTACTAAGCGCTTGGGAAGTACAAGTTGGCAACATATAGAGACGGTCCCCACCCAACAGTGGGCTCACAGTCTAGAAGGGGAAGACAGACAACAAAACCAAACATACTAACAAAATAAAATAAATAGAATAGATAAACTAAATAGAATAGAATAAATAGAATAGAATAAAATAGAGTAGTAATCAATCAATCAATCGTATTTATTGAGCGCTTACTGTGTGCAGAGCACTGTACTAAGCGCTTGGCAAGTCCAAGTTGGCAACATATAGAGACAGTCCCTACCCAACAGTGGGCTCACAGTCTAAAAGGGGGAGACAGAGAACAAAACCAAACATACTGACAAAATAAAATAGAATAGATAAAATAAATAGAATAGAATAAAATAAATAGAATAGAATAAAATAAATAGAATAGTAATCAATCAATCAATCATATTTATTGAGCGCTTACTGTGTGCAGAGCACTGTACTAAGCGCTTGGGAAGTACAAGTTGGCAACATATAGAGACAGTCCCTACCCAACAGTGGGCTCACAGTTTAAAAGGGGGAGACAGAGAACAAAACCAAACATACTGACAAAATAAAATAAATAGAATAGATAAAATAAATAGAATAGAATAAAATAAATGGAATAGTAATCAATCGATCAATCAATCATATTTACTGAGCGCTTACTGTGTGCAGAGCACTGGACTAAGCGCTTGGGAATTACAAGTTGGCAACATATAGAGACAGTCCCTACCCAACAGTGGGCTCACGGTCTAAAAGGGGGAGATAGAGAACAAAACCAAACATACCGACAAAATAAGTAGAATAGATAAAATAAATAGAATAGAATAAAATAAATAGAATAGAATAAAATAAATAGAATAGTAATCAATCAATCAATCGTATTTATTGAGCGCTTACTGTGTGCAGAGCACTGTACTAAGCGCTTGGGAAGTACAAGTTGGCAACCTATAGGGACAGTCCCTACCCAACAGTGGGCTCACAGTCTAAAAGGGGGAGACAGAGAACAGAACCAAACATACTAACAAAATAAAATAAATAGAATAGATAAAATAAATAGAATAGAATAAAATAAATAGAATAGTAATCAATCGATCAATCAATCATATTTATTGAGCGCTTACTGTGTGCAGAGCACTGGACTAAGCGCTTGGGAAGTCCAAGTTGGCAATATCTAGAGACAGTCCCTACCCAACAGTGGGCTCACAGTCTAAAAGGGGGAGACAGAGAACAAAACCAAACATACTGACCAAATAAAATAAATAGAATAGATAAAATAAATAGAATAGAATAAAATAAATAGAGTAGTAATCAATCAATCATATTTATTGAGCGCTTACTGTGTGCAGAGCACTGTACTAAGCGCTTGGGAAGTCCAAGTTGGCAACATATAGAGACAGTTCCTACCCAACAGTGGGCTCACAGTCGAAAAGGGGGAAACAGAGAACAAAACCAAACATACTGACAAAATAAAATAAATAGAATAGATAAAATAAATAGAATAGAATAAAATAAATAGAATAGTAATCAATCAATCAATCGTATTTATTGAGCGCTTACTGTGTGCAGAGCACTGTACTAAGCGCTTGGGAAGTCCAAGTTGGCAACATATAGAGACAGTCCCTACCCAAAACAGTGGGCTCACAGTCTAAAAGGGGGAGACAGAGAACAAAACCAAACATACTAACAAAAGAAAATAAATAGAATAGATATGTACAGGTAAAATAAATATGTACAAACATATATACAGGTGCTGTGGGGAAGGGAAGGAGGTAAGATGGGGGGATGGAGAGGGGGACGAGGGGGAGGGGGAGTAATAAAATAAATACAGACACAGGTAAAATAAACAGAGTAATAAATAGGTACAAACATATATACAGGTGCTGCGGGGAAGGGAAGGAGGTAAGATGGGGGATGGAGAGGGGGACGAGGGGGAGTAATAAAATAAATACAGAGCTTAGTACACAGGGCCTGCCAGAATGGAAGGGAATTCAATCCAACGCCTAGAAACTCTCCCCTAGGAGCCTGACGGAATCCCTAAAACCAACGGCGTGGCTCGTTAGGCGGCCCCACGCCGCCATAATCGCCACCTTCTGCCTCGACGTCTCCTTCCGCAAAGGTGGCTTCGGCCAGAACGACCCTTCCCAACCCCTCTCCCGTTTTAGCTCAATCCTCCAAACCCGTTGCCCTTGATACCCATCCCGGAAGCACACGGGGACACCGGCCCGCGCACGCGAGTGCACACGTGGACCACGTGCACCAAGGCGGGCACGCACCCTCGGGCCCCCATCCCCCAGCAGTCAGGAGAGCCGGAGACTAGGCCCAGTGCGCGCCCACGGGCCCGCCTGCCTCGGAGACGAGGGCTCTGGGATTTCTGCCCACGCCGGGCTTGAATTGGTCCAGTTTTGTCCCCCCGCAGACTCGACCGGGGCCGGGCCGCTCCTCTGTCGGCAGCCCCGCTCCGGGCCCACGTGAAAACGGCAAAGGACAAGCAGACGGCACTAAATGTGGGCTTTGTCCAAGCTTTGGCCTCGCCGCATGCATACTGACACCCACGCCCTCACGCACAAGCCGCTGCCCGCCCTCCAAAAACACAGACGCGCTCATTCTCGGGGGGTGGGCCCGGGGGACGGGGAGCAGGGGCTGCGCGGGGCAGGAATCCGCCTTCCCTTTCCCCCTCGGTTGTCCCGTTTTGACTTGGCGTGGGCCGAGGCCGAATCCCGGCCGGGCCGGCCGCCCGCCTCCCGGCCCCGCGGCTCTGTGGCCTGGAGGGTGAGGTTTAGTTCAGAAATCAACATTTGGGTGAGGTGTTAGTCGAAAAGTCAAGGGGCTTGGGCAACAACTCTATCGTGTTCCCGTCAAGGTTTGGTTTTCTTTGCTTCTTCGTTAACTTTGTGTTTGCCTACACAGGAACTCATTCATTCATTCATTCAATCGTATTTATTGAGCGCTTACTGTGTGCAGAGCACGGTACTAAGTGCTGGGGAAGTACAAGTTGGCAACATATTCAATCGTATTTATTGAGCGCTTACTGTGTGCAGAGCACTGTGTGGGAAGTACAAGTTGGCAACATCTTCATTCATTCATTCAATCGTATTTATTGAGCGCTGTGTGCAGAGCACTGGACTAAGCGCTTGGGAAGTACAAGTTGGCAACATCTTCATTCATTCATTCAATCGTATTTATTGAGCGCTGTGTGCAGAGCACTGTACTAAGCGCTTGGGAAGTACAAGTTGGCAACATATTCATTCATTCATTCAATCGTATTTATTGAGCGCTTACTGTGTGCAGAGCACTGAACTAAGCGCTTGGGAAGTACAAGTTGGCAATATATTCATTCATTCATTCAATCGTATTTATTGAGCGCTTACTGTGTGCAGAGCACTGGACTAAGCGCTTGGGAAGTACAAGTTGGCAACATATTCATTCATTCAATCATATTTATTGAGCGCTTACTGTGTGCAGAGCACTCAACTAAGCACTTGGGAAGTACAAGTTGGCAACATATTCATTCATTCATTCAATTGTATTTATTGAGCGCTTACTGTGTGCAGAGCACTGTACTAAGCGCTTCAGAAGTACAAGTTGGCAACATATTCATTTGTATTTATTGAGTGCTTACTGTGTGCAGAGCACTGTACTAAGCGCTTGGGAAGTACAAGTTGGCAACATATTCATTCATTTAATTGTATTTATTGAGCGCTTACTGTGTGCAGAGCAGTGTACTAAGCACTTGGGAAGTACAAGTTGGCAACATATAGAGACAGTCCCTACCCAACAGCGGGCTCGCAGTCTAGAAGAGAATCCAACAACTGAGAGAAAGAGAGAGAGAGAGAGAGAGAGAGAGAGAGAGAGAGAGAGAGAGAGAGAGAGAGAGTGTCTATGAAGATGCCTTGGTCAGTGCATGTACTCTAACTTGTACATATCTATTCTATTTATTTTATTTTGTTAGTATGTTTGGTTTTGTTCTCTGTCTCCCCCTTCTAGACTGTGAGCCCACTGTTGGGTAGGGACCGTCCCTATATGTTGCCAACTTGTACTTCCCAAGCGCTTAGTCCAGTGCTCTGCACAGAGTAAGCGCTCAATAAATATGATTGATTGATTGATTGATTGCATGTCTGTTTGTCCACTATATGGATGTCAGAAGTGTGTGCCTGTCTGTGACCACGTGTCTAGATGTGAGTGTGAGAGGGGTTGGCCGGATCAGCGTGTGTTTCTACATCAGCATGGGTCGGCCTGTGTCTGAGTGGCAGCAAGCGTGTGTGGGTTCCTAGATCATCATCATCATCATCAATCGTATTTATTGAGCGCTTACTGTGTGCAGAGCACTGTACTAAGCGCTTGGGAAGTACAAGTTGGCAACATATAGAGACGGTCCCTACCCAACAGAGCCCAGGCGCGGGCGTCAGCGGGCCTGGCCCCCCCAACCATTGTCCACCCACTTCTCGTGGCTGACGGGAAGTGCCGGGGGAGGGATGGAGGGAGGGAGAGCAGTGGTGAGGTGCAGTCACTGACCCTAAAGGTCAGCTTTTTTTTTTTTAAATGGTATTTATTAAGCACCTACTACGTGCCAAGCACTGTTCTAAGCACTGGGGAGGTTACAAGGTGACCAGTTGGTCCCACAGGGGGCTCACAGTCTTCATCCCCATTTAACAGATGAGGTCACTGAGGCCCAGAGAAGTGAAGTGACTTGCCCAAAGTCACACAGCTGACAAGTGGCGGAGCCGGGATTTGAACCCATGACCTCTGACTCCAAAGCCCGGGCTCTTTCCACTGAGCCACGCTGCTTCTCTTCTCCCACTCCTTCCTGCTTCGCCCTTGCACTTGGATTTGCCGCCTTTATTCACCCGGCTCTCAGCCCTACAGCACTTATGTGGCTCAGTGGAAGGAGCCCGGGCTTTGGAGTCAGAGTTCATGGGTTCGAATCCTGGTTCCGCCAACTGTCAGCTGTGTGACTTTGGGCAAGTCACTTCACTTCTCTGGGCCTCAGTTACCTCAACTGTAAAATGGGGATTAAGATTGTGAGCCCCCCGAGGGACAACCTGATCACCGTGTAACCTCCCCAGCGCTTAGAATGGTGCTTCACACATAGTAAGCGCTTAATAAATGCCATTATTATTATTATTATTATATCTGTAATTTAATGATGGCACTTATTAAGCGCTTACTATGTGCAAAGCACTCTTCTAAGCGCTGGGGAGGTTACAAGGTGATCAGGTTGTCCCATGGCGGGGGGGCGGGGGGGGGGGGGCTCACGGTCTTAATCCCCATTTTCCAGATGAGGTAACTGAGGCCCAGAGAAGTGGAGTGACTTGCCCAAAGTCACACAGCTGACAATTGGCGGAGGCGGGACTTTATTCACCCGGCTCTCAGCCCTACAGCACTTATGTGCATATCCGTAATTTAATGATGGCATTTATTAAGCACTCACTATGTGCAAAGCACTGTTCTAAGCGCTGGGGAGGTTACAAGGTGATCAGGTTGTCCCATCGGGGGGCTCACAGTTTCAATCCCCATTTTACAGATGAGGGAACTGAGGCCCAGAGAAGTGAAGTGACTTGCCCGAAGTCACACAGCTGACAATTGGCGGAGCCGGGATTTGAAACCCTGAGCTCCGACTCCAAAGCCCGGGCTCTTTCCACTGAGCCACGCTGCCGGTGTCCCCTTCTAGATGGCAAGCTCCTTGTGGGCAGGGAAGGTGTCTACCACCTCTGTTATACTGTCCTCTCCCAGGCGCTTAGTTCAGTGCTCTCTGCGCAATAAATGACTGATTTCTCATTATCCGAACAGGTCAAAGCCCCTGGCTGAGCCGGGAATTGTCCGTGTCCACCCAGGTGGGTGGCCCCCGCTCCGCTTGGTTCGCCCGGCCGGATGGACAGGTGGGCAGACGGACCCCCCAGTTTCATCTCGGCCCACATCGCACGGTGCCCCGCCAGCGTTGACCGCAATCAGGAGCACCAAGGGGGGGAAAGGGAAAGCATCCAGCGACTACAACTTCCCAAACTTCCAGGTATTCCTAGAGGCCGCTAGGGATCCAGGGGATCAATCAATCAATCAATCAATCGTATATACTGAGCGCTTACTGAGTGCAGAGCACTGTACCAAGCGCTTGGGAAGTACGAGTTGGCAAAATATAGAGACGGTCCCTACCCAACAGTGGGCTCCCAGTCTAAAAGATGGGTGGGTGGGCAACCCCTGGCAGTGTCTTGAGGGAGATGTGAACTGAACAGATTTTTAGAAGAATGATAATAATAATAATAATAATAATTAAGCGCTTACTATGTGCAAAGCACTGTTCTAAGCGCTGGGGTAGACACAAGGTAATCAGGTTGTCCCACGAGGGGCTCACAGTCTTCATCCCCATTTTACAGATAAAGGGAACTGAGGCCCAGAGAAGTCAAGTGACTTGCCCCAAGTCACCCAGCTGACAAGTGGCGGAGCCAGGATTTGAACCCACGGCCTCTGACTCCAAAGCCTGGGCTCTTTCCACTGAGCTACGCTGCTTCCTATCCAGGCAGCAGAGTCAAGTACGGCCTCGAGAGGAGAGAGACAGGAGATCGGGAGATAGGCCAAGAGGCTGATGCATCGGCGCTTAGAACAGTGCTTGGCACCTAGTAAGTGCTTAACAAACGCCATAATTATCAGAGAAGCAGCGTGGCTCGGTGGAGAGAGCACGGGCTTGGGAGGCAGAGGTCACGGGTTCAAATCCCGGCTCCGTGACTTTGGGCAAGTCACTTACCTTCTCTGTGCCTCAGTTCCCTCATCTGGAAAATGGGGGTGAAGACTGTGAGCCCCACAAGGGACATCCTGAACACCTTGCCTCCTCCCCAGCGCTTTGCAGCGTGGCTCAGCGGAAAGAGCACGGGCTTTGGAGTCAGGGGTCATGGGTTCGAATCCCGACTCCGCCACATGTCAGCTGTGTGATCTTGGGCAAGTCACTTAACTTCTCTGGGCCTCAGTTCCCTCAGTGCCCAAAGTCACACAGCTGACAATTGGTAGAACCGGGATTTGAACCCATGACCTCTGGCTCCAAAGCCCGGGCTCTTTCCTACTGAGCCACGCTACTTCTCCTAATAATAACGATGGCATTCGTTAAGCGCTTACTATGTGTGAAGCGCTGGGTGGGGGGGGGATACAAGGTGATCAGGTTGTCCCACGTGGGGCTCACAGTCTTCATCCCCACTTTACAGATGAGGTCACTGAGGCATAGAGAAGTGAAGCGACTTGCCCAGGGTCACCCAGCAGACATGCGGCAGAGCCGGGATTAGAACCCAGGTCTTCATCATCATCAATCATATTTATTGAGCGCTTACCGTGTGCAGAGCACTGTACTAAGCGCTTGGGAAGTACAAGTTGGCAACTGTGCTCTAGCCACTAAGCCACGCTGCTTCTCGGGGCCTTTGGATCAGCCCACCTTGACCTCCAAGGGGATTATGAGTTTCACGGCTGGCTTGGCCATTGTTCTGGATTTCGACCCGAGACCCGACTTTTTTTTCCCGTCAGCTACCGTTCCCCTGGGCTTCTGAGCCAGAAAATCCAGACCCGCTAAATTCCAGGCCAGTCAGCCTCTTTGATTCTCGCTCTCGGAGGCTGGGTGGGGGAGAGACATCCAAACAGTTAACAGGAAAAGCCACCGGCTCACTAGACAGACCGCTCTCTTCAGTCCGTGCCACCCCGTGTTTTATGGGAGCTGTGAAGTAATCCTTTGCTTTGAAGGAAAGGGGTGGGGGGCAGAATCAATTATTTGCCTAAAGGCGTCTGTTTTCCATGACGGGGAAATGAAAAATTTCCATTGGAAATTCCATGGAAAATCCATGTTGGGGATGAAGTCACTCTTTGTAGATGACATCTGGTTAACGGGAGCGAGCGGCAAGGATCAGGGCCGGGCTCGATCCCTTTCCAAACCAGTCCGGAGGGTCATCATCATCATCAATCGTATTTATTGAGCGCTTACTGTGTGCAGAGCACTGGACTAAGCGCTTGGGAAGTCCAAGTTGGCAACATCTAGAGACGGTCGTCATCATCACCAATCGCATTTATTGAGCGCTTACTGTGTGCAGAGCACTGGACTAAGCGCTTGGGAAGTCCAAGTTGGCAACATCTAGAGACGGTCGTCATCATCATCAATCGTATTTATTGAGCGCTTACTGTGTGCAGAGCACTGGACTAAGCGCTTGGGAAGTCCAAGTTGGCAACATCTAGAGACGGTCATCATCATCATCAATCGTATTTATTGAGCGCTTACTGTGTGCAGAGCACTGGACTAAGCGCTTGGGAAGTCCAAGTTGGCAACATCTAGAGACAGTCCCTACCCAACAGTGGGCTCACGGTCTAAAAGGGGGAGACAGAGAACAAAACCAAACATACTGACAAAATAAAATAAATAGAATAGATATGTACAAGTAGAGACAGTCCCTACCCAACAGTGGGCTCACAGTCTAAAAGGGGGAGACAGAGAACAAAACCAAACATACTGACAAAATAAAATAAATAGAATAGATATGTACAAGTAAAATAAATAGAGTAACAAATATGTACAAACATATATACATATATACAGGTGCTGTGGGGAAGGGAAGGAGGTAAGATGGGGGGATGGAGAGGGGGACGAGGGGGAGAGGAAGGAAGGGGCTCAGTCTGGGAAGGCCTCCTGGAGGAGGTGAGCTCTCAGTAGGGTCGGGAGACAGAGGGCTGGAACAACCCAAGTGGGGAATCTCCTAGCCACACAACGACGCTCCCCCAACAATCCCCTGCCGGCTTTCCCGCTTTCCGGGACGGCAGAGCTGAAGTCTACTGCTGCTGTCCCACTTTGAGCCCGCACTAACGCCAACCTAACTCATTGTACCTCCATTTTGCCTCTCTTGCCGCTGATCTCTTGGCCACGTCCTGCCTCTGGCCTGGGACACCCTCCCTCTTCATATCCGACAGAAAATGCCTCTCTCCCCCTTCAAAGCCTCCCTTCAAGGCCCTGCTGAGAGCTCACCTCCTCCAGGAGGCCTTCCCAGACTAAGCCCCTTCCTTCCTCTCCCCCTCATCCCTCTCCATCCCCCCCATCTTACCTCCTTCCCTTCCCCACAGCACCTGTATATATGTATATATGTTTGTACATATTTATTACTCCATTTATTTTACTTGTACATATCTATTCTATTTATTTTATTTTGTTAGTATGTTTGGTTTTGTTCTCTGTCTCCCCCTTTTAGACTGGGAGCCCACTGTTGGGTGGGGACTGTCTCTATATGTTGCCAATTTGTACTTCCCAAGCGCTTAGTACAGTGCTCTGCACATAGTAAGCGCTCAATAAATACGATTGATGATGATGATGATCTCCTCCAAGAGGCCTTCCCTAAGCCCTCATTTCCTCTTCTCCCACTCCCTCCTACGCCGCCCTCGCAGTTAGATTTGCACCCTCTTTTCACCCTTCCCTGAGCCCTACAGCGCTTACGGACATGGCCGTAATTTATTTATATTAATGTCCGTCTCCTCCTCTAGACTGTAAGCTCGTTGTGGACAGGGAACGCGTCTACCAACTCCGTTATCTTGTTAAATTGTACTCTCCCCGGCGCTTAGTAAAGTGCTCAAAAGACAAGCAGCGTGCCCTAGTTTGGATAGAGCACGGGTCTAGGAATCGGAAGGACCCGGGTTCTAATACCGGGCCCTCCACTTGTCTGCCGAGTGACCTTGGATAAGTCACTTCACTTCTCTGGGTCTTAGTTACCTCCTCTGTAGAACGGGGATAAAGACTGCGAGCCCCACAATTTGCTGTGTTCCCCCCGATTTGCTCGTGGCCACCCCAGTGCTTAGTACAGTGCTTGGCACATAGGAAGCACATGACAATTACCACAATTATTATTATTGTTATTCTGCTTTTTCCTTGTGAGGTTTGGAGCTCTGTTCTAAGCACTAGGTGAATCAGTCCTATGGGACAAGGAGCCCGCTAGACTGTAAGCCTGCTGTTGGGTAGGGACCGTCTCTATATGTTGCCAACTTGTACTTCCCAAGCGCTTAGTACAGTGCTCTGCACACAGTATGTGCTCAATAAATACAACTGAATGAATGAATGACTCCCAGTCTTAATCCCCATTTTACAGATGAGATCATGGAGGCCCAGAAGAAAAAAAAGAAGAGGTGTTTGGGATCAGGGGCACAGTGCAACATAAACAGCTGCGGGTCCCTAAATTTTCATGCAGTCGGATTTGTTGAGCGCTTACTATGTGCAGAGCACTGTACTAAGTGCTTGGGAAAGAACAATGCAACAATAAACATTGGCATTCTCTGCCCACAATGAGCTCCCAGTCTACAGTCGGGGAGAAAGACATCAATACGAACATATAAAATTACAGATATGTAGCGTGGCTCAGTGGAAAGAGCCCGGGCTTGGGAGTCAGGGGTTATGGGTTCTAATCCCGGCTCTGCCGCTTGTCAGCTGTGTGACTTTGGGCAAGTCACTTAACTTCTCTGGGCCCCAGTTACCTCATCTGTCAAATGGCGATGAAGACTGTGAGCCCCACGTGGGACAACCTGATCACCTTGTATCCTCCCCACCTGGCTTAGAACAGTGCTTTGCACACAGTAAGCGCTTAACAAATACAATAATAATAATAATCATTATTATTATTATTACATAAGTGCTTTGGGGCTGAGAGGGGTGGGGAGAGCAAAGGGATAAATAAATTTACAGATATGTACCTAAGAACTCCTTCCTGAATCAGAGCAGGGGGGTGCCTCCAGAAGACAGGAGGATGTGGATAATGGCCAAACCTTGATAGACACCCCACCCTCAGCCCCATAGCACTTATGTACATATAATAATAATAATAATAATAATGATGATGGCATTTATTAAGTTCTTACTATGTGCAAAGCACTGTTCTAAGCGCTAGGGAGGTTAAAGGCGATCAGGTTGTCCCACAGGGGGCTCACAGTCTTAATCCCCATTTTCCAGATGAGGTAACTGAGGCACAGAGAAGTTAAGTGACTTGCCCAAAGTCACACAGCTGACAATTGGCAGAGCTGGGATTTGAACCCCTGACCTCTGACTCCAAAGCCCGGGCTCTTTCCACTGAGCCATGCTGCTTCTCATATCCATTTATTTATTTATTTTACTTGTACATATCTATTCTATTTATTTTGTTAGTATGTTTGGTTTTGTTCTCTGTCTCCCCCTTTTAGACTGTGAGCCCACTGTTGGGTAGGGACTGTCTCTATATGTTGCCAATTTGTACTTCCCAAGCGCTTAGTACAGTGCTCTGCACATAGTAAGCGCTCAATAAATACGATTGATGATGATCCATAACTTATTTTCATATTTGCCTCCCGCCCTAGACCGCAAGCTCCTTGTAGGCCGGGAACGTGTCTACCAACTATACTGTATTGTCCTCTCTCAAGCGCTTGGTCCCAAGCTCTGCACACAAAAAGCGCCCAACAAATACCATTGATGGAGCGACTGATTAAAAACTCTGAATCCTCAAGACCCTTAATCCCCAGGACTCACTGACTCGGCGATACAGGTGTGCACACAACTCTTTTCTACTTCTTTTTTCCACACAGCAACAGCTACAGCTGAGTTTCTTTTGGATCAGGATTCGGGGGGGATTACGGACGCTATCATTTAGGAGGTTTCAGCTGCTCCGAAGGTTGAGTTTTCATTAATCCATATTCCCTTGGGTAATTCATTTCCTTCCACCTTTCATCACCTATAACATCAGGTTACTTCCTCGGACCTCTATAATTGGGTTGCCAGGAAACGTCTGGAATAATATCAGTCAGTGGCTCTTTGATCCCAACTACATCCTCTGCTTTGTTCATCTGGAAACGATGAATTTCAACACTCGTTTTGGAAGTGTGCGTAGCCGACTCAACATTATTACTCTATTTATTTATTATTTATTTTACTTGCACCTATCTATTCTATTTATTTTATTTTGTTAATATGTTTTGTTCTCTGTCTCCCCCTTCTAGGCTGTGAGCCCGCTGTTGGGTAGGGACCATCCCTATATGTTGGGAGAAGCAGTGTGGCTCAGTGGAAAAGATCCCGGGCTTTGGAGTCAGAGGTCACGGGTTCAAATCCCGGCCCCGCCAACTGTCAGCTGGGTGACTTTGGGCAAGTCACTTCAATCAATCAATCAATCAATCGTATTTATTGAGCGCTTACTATGTGCAGAGCACCGGACTAAGCGCTTGGGAAGTCCAAGTTGGCAACATATACAGACAGTCCCTACCCAACAGTGGGCTCACAGTCTAAAAGGGGGAGACAGAGAACAAAACCAAACATACTAACAAAATAAAATAGATAGAATAGATATGTACAAGTAAAATAAATAAATAAATAAATAGCTGGGCCTCAGTTACCTCATCTGTAAAATGGGGATGAAGACTGTGAGCCCCCCGTGGGACAACCTGATCACCTTGTAACCTCCCCAGCGCTTAGAACAGTGCTTTGCACACAGTAAGCACTTAATAAATGCTATTATTATTATTATTGTTATTATTATTATTATTATGTTGCCAACTTGGACGTCCCAAGTGCTTAGTACAGTGCTCTGCACACAGTAAGCGCTCGATCATGCCATTATTATTATTATTATTGTTATTATTATTATTATGTTGCCAACCTGGACTTCCCAAGTGCTTAGTACTAAGCGCTCGATAAATACAAATGATTGATGATTGATTCTTAGAGACCTTTTAGCGGCACCGGCCCGTGGACAGGAAACAGAGAAACTAAATCCTCCTTGGAAAAACCTTAAGCAACTCAACTCCCTAGTCCCTCCGAGGGTGGTTTCGTCTAGGATCTGCTGCAGAAGTCGAGGCTCCCGGGTTTGCCTTTTGGTGGGTGAGGGCGGAATCCTGGGGGTCCTCGGAGGCCCCTCTCGACTGTCGGCTCAAAATAAGAGAGTTGCTAGACGGGTTCATTCATTCATTCATCCATTCAGTCGTATTTATTGAGCGCTTACTGTGTGCAGAGCACTGTACTAAGCGCTTGGGAAGTAGAAGTTGGCAGCTTATAGAGACGGTCCCTACCCAACAGCAAAATAAGAGAGTTGCTAGACGGGTTCATTCATTCATTCATCCATTCAGTCGTATTTATTGAGCGCTTACTGTGTGCAGAGCACTGTACTAAGCGCTTGGGAAGTAGAAGTTGGCAGCTTATAGAGACGGTCCCTACCCAACAGCGGGCAATGCGCCCACAAAGAGCTGACCACCTCTACGGCTCCAACCCGCTCCGAAGCCTCGCCTCGCGCCCCGGCGACGCGCCCCGCTCCCTCTCTCCTAGGGAAGGGAAGCATCCAGGACGTTTTTCTACCTCTTTGATTCTTTTAACTAGGGCGTTCTGGTCGAAGGCCACCGCTTCGGCACACTGATGGAGGTGGTTCTGGTAGCGGAGGCAGAGCTGCAGCACCTGCTGTGAGTCCAGCTTCTCCAGTTTGGTGTTGGTGGGGGACGTCTGGCCGCTCAGAAGCCCTGCGAAGACGGGGAAATGATCAGGTACCGTACATTCATTCAGTCCATCGCATTTATTCTAGACTGTAAGCCCGCTGCTGGGTAGGGACCGCCTCTATACGTTGCCGACTTGGACTTCCCAAGCGCTCAGTCCAGTGTTCTGCGCACAGTAAGCGCTCAATAAATACGATTGAGTGAATGGAGCGCTGACCGTGTGCGGAGCGCCGGACTGAGCGCTTGGGAGAGTACAAGAGAACAATAAACAGACACCTTCTCTGCCCACAACGAGCTTACAGTCTAGAGGGGGAGACAGACATTAGTATAAATAAATAAATGACAGATATGGACATAAGGTTTTGTTCTCCGTGGTTTTGTTCTCTGTCTCCCCCTCTTAGACTGTGAGCCCACTGTTGGGTAGGGACTGTCTCTATATGTTGCCAACTTGTAGTTCCCAAGCGCTTAGTACAGTGCTCTGCACGCAGTAAGCGCTCAATAAATACGATTGATTGATTGATTGATAAGCGCCGCGGTGCCGGGAGGGGGGATGGATGAAGGGAGCAAGTCGGGAGTGGTAGAGGAGAAAAGGAGGACTTAGGGAAGGCCTCTTCGAGGATTTGTGCCCTCAATGAGGCTTTGAAGCAAGGGAGAGTCACTGTCTGCCATTGCTGGGAGCTCTGCCTGACAGAAAAACCTCACTCGGTTTATTCGGGCTCCTGGTCTCTCGGCAAGTTTCTTCATTCACTTGCGTCCAAGTCCATAATCGTATTTATCGAGCGCTGTGTGCAGAGCACTGTATTAAGCGTTCGGGAGAGTACAATAAAACAGGGATGGTGGGCACGCTCCCTGCCCGCAAGGAGCTTACAGTCTAGAGGGGGAAAGAGAAATTTATATAATAATAATAATAATGATGGCATTTATTAAGCGCGTACTATGTGCAGAGCACTGTTCTAAGCGCTGGTGATAGCGCCACTAGGCTATAATAATGATGGCATTTGTTAGCAGCGTGGCTCAGTGGAAAGAGCCCGGGCTTCGGAGTCAGAGGTCATGGGTTCAAATCCCGGCTCTGCGAATTGTCAGCTGGGTGACTTTGGGCAAGTCACTTCACTTCTCTGGGCCTCAGTTACCTCATCTGTAAAATGGGGATTAAGAATGTGAGCCCCATGTGGGACAACCTGATCACCTTGTAACCACCCCAGTGCTTAGAACAGTGCTTTGCACATAGTAAGCGCTTAATAAATGCTATTAAAGCAGCAGCGTGGTTCAGTGGAAAGAGCAGGGGCTTTGGAGTCAGAGGTCATGGGTTCGAATTCCAGCTCCACCACAAGTCTGCTGTGTGACCCTGGGCAAGTCACTTAACTACTCTAAGCCTCAGTTACCTCATCTGTAAAAATGGGGATTAAGACTGTGAACCCCACATGGGACAACATGATCACATTTTATCCCCCCAGCACTTACAACAGTGCTTTGCTCTTAATATTATATTAATATATATTATATATAATTATATTAATAATATTAATATTATTTATTATGTCCATTTAATTCTATTTGTTCTGACGACTTGACACCTGTCCACATGTTTCGTTCTCTGTCTCCTCCTTCTAGACTGTGAGCCCGCTGTTGGGTAGGGACCGGCTCTAGATGTTGCCGACTTGTACTTCCCAAGCGCTTAGTACAGTGCTCTGCACACAGTCAGCGTTCAATAAATACGATTGAATGAATGAATGAAAAGGCACTGTTCTAAGCGCTGGGGGGGAATATAAGGTGATTGGGTGGGGCTCACAGTCTTAATCCCCATTTTACAGATGAAGTAACTGAGGCTCAGAGAAGTTACGTGACTTGCCCAGTGTCACACAGCAGACATGTGGCGGAGTTGGGATTCGAACCCATGACCTCTGACTCCAAAGCCTGTTATCTTTCCGCTAAGCCACGCTGCTTGCCGCTTCTCATCCTCCCGCACCCCAGGACTGCCCCAAACGAACCTAGAAGGGAGACATCTATCTTTTTCTTAAAGATCCCACAGAAACCCTTCCCTATGTCCAACGACCCATCGGTCTGGAATCAATCAATCAGTCGTATTTACTGAGCACTTACTGTGTGCAGAGCACTGTACTAAGCGCTTGGGAAGTACAAGTTGGCAACATATACAGTCCCTACCCAACAGTGGGCTCACAGTCTAGAAGTTCTCCCCCAAATCAGACCCGAGCCTCTCCTGCTACAATGGACAGAAAAGGGCATCCCTTGGGATACCGGGGGTGAAAGGAGGAAGATTCCGGACAGATCTAGGGACAAAGAAGCTTCCCTGCATCCATCTCCCTCTTGATTCAAAGCGAAAATCACCCCGATTGATGACGATTCGCTATCGCAGCCTGGCTCAATGGAAAGAGCCCGGGCTTGGGAGCCGGAGGTTATACATTGCCAACTTGTACTTCCCAAGCGCTTAGTACAGTGCTCTGCACACAGTAAGCGCTCAGTAAATACGACTGAACGAATGAATGGGTTCAAATCCCGGCTCTGCCGCTTGCCCGCTGTGTGACTTTGGGCAAATCACTTAACTTCTCTGGGCCTCAGTCACCTCATCTGTCAAATGGGGATGAAGACTGTGAGCCCCATGTGGGACAACCTGATCACCTTGTATCCTCCCCAGCGCTTAGAACAGTGCTTTGCACATAGTAAGCGCTTAACAAATGCCGTCGTTATTATTACTATTATTATTAGCGCAGGGGAGAGTGCAAGGCCATGACAAACTCGTGACCGAAATGGACTTTTACTGAAACTGTATTGAAATGGGGTGAAAGAGATCACTCTGGAAATTCAGTGGCAGATATCTGCCCAAATAAATAATCCTTCGTGAGTTTCTAGGAACTTTCAGCAAGATTGATACGGGCATCTTTGAATTGACACCTTTCTATGTTTGAAAGAGCATAAATATTTTACGAAACAATTCACGTAGTGAACTAAAGCTAATTTAAATTTTCCCAAGTGGGCAGGACCATTGGCGTTTCACGTGTTCTTAAGGGAGGATGAAATATGTTGGGAACGTGTCTTTATAACAATCAATCAATCAATCAATCAATCGTATTTATAAGGAATAGGCTCCTGGCCAAGATGGAGCTGTGGTATTTATTTTGCTAATGATGTGTATCTAGCTTTACTTCTATTTATTCTGGTGCCTTGACACCTGTCCACATGTTTTGTTTTGTTGTCTGTCTCCCCCTCCTATCAATCAATCAATCAATCAATCGTATTTATTGAGCGCTTACTGTGTGCAGAGCACTGTACTAAGCGCTTGGGAAGGACAAGTCGGCAACATCTAGAGACGGTCCCTGCCCAACAGTGGACTCACAGTCTAGAAGGGGGAGACAGAGAACAAAACCAAACGTATTAACAAAATAAAATAAATAGAATAGAATAGACTGTGAGCCCATTGTTGGGTAGGACCCATCTCTATACGTGGCCAACTTGTACTTCCCTAGCACTTAGTACAGTGCTCCACACACAGTAAGCGCTCAATAAATACGATTGATTGATTGATTAGTACAGTGCTCTGCACTCAATAAATACGATTGATTGATCGATTGATTAGTACAGTGCTCGGCACACAGTAAGCACTCAATAAATACGATTGATTGATTCATTCATTCAATTGTACTTATTGAGCGCTTTCTGTGTGCAGAGCACTGTACTAAGTGCTTGGGAAGTACAATTTGGCAACAAATAGAAACAATCCCTACCCAACAATGGACTCACCATCTAGACAGATAATCAATCAATCAATCAATCAATCATATTTATTGAGTGCTTACTGTGTGCAGAGCACTGTACTAAGCGCTTGGGAAGTCCAAGTTGGCAACATATAGAGACGGTCCCTACCCAACAGTGGGCTCACAGTCTAAAAGGGGGAGGCAGAGAACAAAACCAAACATACTAACAAAATAAAATGAATAGAATAGATATGTACAGGTAAAATAAATAAATAAATGGAGTAATAAATATGTACAAACATATATACATATATACAGGTATACAGGCAGTGCAGAGCACTGTACTGAGAGTTTGGGAGAGTACCACACAATCAATCAATCACTCAATCAATCGTATTTATTGAGCACGTACTGTGTGCAGAGCACTGTACTAAGTGCTTGGGAAGTCCAAGTTGGCAACATATAGAGACAGTCCCTACCCAACAGTGGGCTCACAGTCTAAACGGGGGAGACAGAGAACAAAACCAAACATGCTAACAAAATAAAATGAATAGAATAGATATGTACAGGTAAAATAAATAGAGTAATAAATATGTACAAACATATATACATATATACAGGTGCTGTGGGGAAGGGAAGGAGGTAAGATGGGGAGATGGAGAGCGGGAGAGGAAGGAAGGGGCTCAGTCTGGGAATCAATCAATCAATCAATCATTTATTGAGCGCTTACTGTGTGCAGAGCACTGTACTAAGCGCTTGGGAAGTACAAGTTGGCAACATATCATCATCATCATCAATCATATTTATTGAGCGCTTACTATGTGCAGAGCACTGTACTAAGCGCTTGGGAAGTACAAATTGGCAACATATAGAGACAGTCCCTACCCAACAGTGGGCTCACAGTCTAAAAGGGGGAGGCAGTGGGAAGGCCTCCTGGAGGAGGTGAGCTCTCAGTAGGGCCTTGAAGACACACAAACACACACTCTCTCTCTCTCGCCACAGACAGATGGAGATGGACCGAACGAGTTTCCACGGCTCCACCAACCCTTCACTGTTTGCCCTTGGGCAAATCATCATCGTCATCATCAATCGTATTTATTGAGCGCTTACTGTGTGCAGAGCACTGTACTAAGCGCTTGGGAAGTACAAGTTGGCAACACACAGAGACAGTCCCTACCCAACAGTGGGCTCACAGTCTAAAAGGCAAATCAAATATGATTGAATGAATGAATGAATGAATGAATGAGCCAGGGAACTGGTCAGCTGGGTTAGATCAGGTGTCTCTACAGCGGGTTTCACGATGCAAGTCTTCTTTCTCGGATTTCCAAATCGAGCTCCTCCGGGTGAGGCTGGAAGGATATTTTCGACCAGCCCAACGGGTACTTTATACCGTCGTGACATCTAGTGGCAGAAAAGCCAGCAAAGAGCAGGACCGGCCGGCAAGACGCGGCCGGCTAACGGGATCCTGGGCGAAGAGGCCATCTTGAGGGGAAAAAATGGCCAGAAATTTCAAGAAGAAGGAAATCCTTCCAGACTGGGAGCCCACTGTTGGGTAGGGACCGTCTCTATATGTTGCCAGCTTGGACTTCCCCAGCGCTTAGTCCAGTGCTCTGCACACAGTAAGCGCTCAGTAAATACGACTGAATGAATGAATGAAATCCCTCTGAGTGTATCGGCACCAGGACTTAACTGGTTTTTGCGCTCAATAAATACTCTATTTATTTATTTATTTATTTTGTACATTTCTATCCTTGGTATGTTTGGTTCTGTTCTCTGTCTCCCCCTTTTAGACTGTGAGCCCACTGTTGGGTAGGGACTGTCTCTATGTGATGCCAATTTGTACTTCCCAAGCGCTTAGTACAGTGCTCTGCACATAGTAAGCGCTCAATAAATACGATTGATTGATTGATTGATTGACTGAATGAATGAATGAAATCCCTCTGAGTGTACCGGCACCAGGACTTAACTGGTTTTTGCGCTCAATAAATACGACTGAATGACTGAATGAAATCCCTCTGAGTGTATCAGGACTTAACTGGTTTTGTTTTCTTTTTACGGTTTTTGTTAAATGTTTACTCCGTGCCACATGCTTCACTCAGCGCTGGGGAAGATTAAGTCACTCAAATCGTATTTATTAATAATAATGATGATGGTATTTGTTAAGCGCTTACTACGTGCCAAGCACTGTTCTAAACGCTGGGGGGGATACAAGGCGATCAGGTTGTCCCACGTGGGGCTCACAGTCTTCATTCCCATTTTACAGGTGACGTAACTGGGGCACAGAGAAGAGAAGTGGCTTGCCCAAAGTCACACAGCCAACAAGTGGCGGAGCCGGAATTGATTCATTCATTCATTCAATCGTATTTATTGAGCGCTTACTGTGTGCAGAGCACTGGACTAAGCGCTTGGGAAGTACAAGGTGGCAACATATAGAGACGGAATTAGAACCCATGACCTCTGACTCCCAAGCCCGGGCTCTTTCCACTGAGCCACATTGCTGCTGCTTATTAATAATAATAATAATGGCATTTATTAAGCGCTTACTATGTGCAAAGCACTGTTCTAAGCGCTGGGCACTGTTCTTGTTAGCACTTAGAACAGTGCTTTGCACATAATAAGCGCTTAATAAATGCCATTATTATTATTATTATTATTATTATTATTATTATTAAGCGCTTCCTATGTGCAGAGCACTGTACTAAGTGCTTGGCAAAGTACGATACAGCAATAAAGAGTGACAGTCCCTGCCCACAGTGAGCTTTCGGTCTCGAGATATAAGCCTGCGTCAGGTTGGATGCAGTCCATGTCCCACATGGGGCTCACAGACTTCATCCCCATTTTACAGATGAGGTAACTGAGGCACCGAGAAGGTAAGTGACTTCTCTGTTAATTAGGGGACTGAAGAAGATCTCCCAGCGCTTGGAAAATAACTGGAGCTTTGAAACACTGTCAGTTAAAAAAAGAATGGAAACAAACCGTAAGCCACGTCAGACGATCTGAAAGATCGGGATTTTTTCAGGTTTACAGAAAAATCTAGTAATAATAATGATGGCATTTATTAAGCGCTTACTATGTGCAAAGTAGAATGATTGAAGAATTGAGACTCTTGCCCTTTCTTGGGATTTTTGTGATTTTTCCATATCCTCCACTCAAACCCTCCTCCCTTTTTACCTCCCACAGTGTTTGCCCACTGCCTGAGTGATTTGCTTGATGGCTTTAATAACGATAGTATTTGTTAAGCGCTTACTATGTGCCTAACACTGTTCTAAGCGCTGGGGGGATACAAGGTGATCAGGTTGTCCCACGTGGGGCTCACGGTCTTCATCCCCCCATTTGACAGACAAGGGAACTGAGGCCCAGAGAAGTGAAGTGACTTGCCCAAAGTCACACAGCTGACAACTGGCAGAGCCGGGATTTGAACCCCCGACCTCGGACTCTAAAGCCCGGGCTCTTTCCACTGAGCCATGCTGCTTTAATAATAATAATGATAGCATTTATTAAGCGCTTATTATGTGCAAGCACTGGTCTAATCGCTTGGGAGAGTTCCCCCTTCTAGACTGTGAGCCCGCAGTTGGGTAGGGACCGTCTCTAGATGTTGCCAACTTGGACTTCCCAAGCGCTTAGTCCAGTGCTCTGCACACAGTAAGCGCTCAATAAATACGACTGAATGAATGAATGAAATTGTACTTTCCAAGCGCTTAGTACTTAGTAAGCGCTCAATAGATATGATTGAATGAATGAAATGTTCCCTGCCCACTACGAGTGTACAGTCTAGTGGGGATATGCTCCTTCCTCTCCCCCTACACCATTCCCCCCCGTCTTACCTCCTTCCCCTCCCCACAGCACCTGTATATATGTATATATGTTTGTACAGATTTATTACTCTATTTATTTATTTCACTTGTACATATTTATTCTCTTTATTTTATTTTGTTAATATGTTTTGTTTTGTTGTCTGTCTCCCCCTTCTAGACTGTGAGCCCGCGGTTGGGTAGGGACCGTCTCTAGATGTTGCCAACTTGGACTTCCCAAGCGCTTAGTCCAGTGCTCTGCACACAGTAAGCGCTCAATAAATACGACTGAATGACTGAATGAAAGACCATGGGCTTTGGAGTCAGAGGTCACGGGTTCAAATCCCGGCTCCGCCAATTGTCAGCTGTGTGACTTTGGGCAAGTCACTTCACTTCTCTGTGCCTCAGTTACCTCCTCTGTAAAATGGGGATGAAGACCGTGAGTCCCCCGTGGGACAACCTGATCACCTTGTAACCTCCCCAGCGCTCAGAACAGTGCTTTGCACATACTAAGCGCTTAACAAATACCATCATTATTATTATTATTATTGGAGTCAGAGGTCACGGGTTCAAATCCCGACTCTGCCAATTGTCAGCTGTGTGACTTTGGGCAAGTCACTTCACTTCTCTGTGCCTCAGTTACCTCCTCTGTAAAATGGGGCTGAAGACGGGGAGCCCCCCGTGGGAGAACCTGATCACCCTGTAACCTCCTCAGTACTCTCTGCACATAGTAAGTGCTTAATAAATGCCATTATTATTATTATTGGACAGAGTCAGGATTAGAACCCAGGTCCGTGCTGTTTCCAAAGGGCCACGCCGCTTCTCTTCCAGTCCCTTAGAGCTCCATGGTTTTTTTTACCTTTCAAAAGGGGCTGAAACGTTGGAATCTCCTGCAGTTTGATGACGTCGGGATCGTTGCTGACGTTCCGCGAAGACTGCGTCCCCTGGGCCACCACGACGATATCGTCCATTTTTGCCCTCTGCTTGGCTGGAGAAGGGGACGCTGGAAAAGGAATAGCGAATTAGTCCCTTCAGCCTGGCATTTCAGCTTGCTGGAAAAGTAAGATTATAAGGCCGTATAGCTCCAACAGTCCTAGGCTAAACCCCCGTGGGAGGTGAGCCCTGATTTTGAATCGTCCATTTTTGCTCTCTGCTTGGCTGGAGAAGGGGACGCTGGAAAAGGAATAGCGAATTAGTCCCTTCAGCCTGGCATTTCAGCTTGTTGCTCTGCACATAGTAAGCGCTCAATAAATACGACTGATGATGATGATCAGGCATTATAGCTCCAAGAGTCCTAGGCTAAACGCCCGTGGGAGGTGAGCCCTGATTTTGAATCGTCCATTTTTGCTCTCTGCTTGGCTGGAGAAGGGGATGCTGGAAAAGGAATAGCGAATTAGTCCCTTCAGCCTGGCATTTCAGCTTGTTGGAAAAATAAGATTATAAGGCCTTATAGCTCCAAGAGTCCTAGGATAAACCTCTGTGGGAGGTGAGCCCTGATTTTGAATCGTCCATTTTTGCTCTCTGCTTGGCTGGAAAAGGGGACGCTGGAAAAGGAATAGCAAATTAGTCCCTTCAGCCTGGCATTTCAGCTTGCTGGAAAAGTAAGATTATAAGGCCTTATAGCTCCAAGAGTCCTAGGCTAAACCCCCGTGGGAGGTGAGCCCTGATTTTGAATCGTCCATTTTTGCTAAAAGGAATAGAGAATTAGTCCCTTCAGCCTGGCATTTCAGCTTGTTGGAAAAGTAAGATTATAAGGCCTTATAGCTCCAACAGTCCTAGGCTAAACCCGCGTGGGAGGTGAGCCCTGATTTTGAATCGTCCATTTTTGCTCTCTGCTTGGCTGGAGAAGGGGACGCTGGAAAAGGAATAGCGAATTAGTCCCTTCAGCCTGGCATTTCAGCTTGCTGGAAAAGTAAGATTATAAGGCCTTATAGCTCCAAGAGTCCTAGGCTAAACCCCCGTGGGAGGTGAGCCCTGATTTTGAATCGTCCATTTGTGCTAAAAGGAATAGAGAATTAGTCCCTTCAGCCTGGCATTTCAGCTTGTTGGAAAAGTAAGATTATAAGGCCTTATAGCTCCAAGAGTCCTAGGCTAAACCCCCGTGGGAGGTGAGCCCTGATTTTGAATCGTCCATTTTTGCTCTCTGCTTGGCTGGAGAAGGGGATGCTGGAAAAGGAATAGCGAATTAGTCCCTTCAGCCTGGCATTTCAGCTTGCTGGAAAAGTAAGATTATAAGACCTTATAGCTCCAAGAGTCCTAGGTAAGCCCCCGTGGAAGGTGAGCCCTGATTTTGAATCGTCCATTTTTGCTCTCTGCTTGGCTGGAGAAGGGGACGCTGGAAAAGGAATAGCGAATTAGTCCCTTCAGCCTGGCATTTCAGCTTGCTGGAAAACTAAGGTTATAAGGCCTTATAGCTCCAAGAGTCCTAGGCTAAACCCCCGTGGGAGGTGAGCCCTGATTTTGAATCGTCCATTTTTGCTAAAAGGAATAGAGAATTAGTCCCTTCAGCCTGGCATTTCAGCTTGCTGGAAAAGTAAGATTATAAGGCCGTATAGCTCCAACAGTCCTAGGCTAAACCCGCGTGGGAGGTGAGCCCTGATTTTGAATCGTCCATTTTTGCTCTCTGCTTGGCTGGAGAAGGGGACGCTGGAAAAGGAATAGCGAATTAGTCCCTTCAGCCTGGCATTTCAGCTTGCTGGAAAAGTAAGATTATAAGGCCTTATAGCTCCAAGAGTCCTAGGCTAAACCCCCGTGGGAGGTGAGCCCTGATTTTGAATCGTCCATTTGTGCTAAAAGGAATAGAGAATTAGTCCCTTCAGCCTGGCATTTCAGCTTGTTGGAAAAGTAAGATTATAAGACCTTATAGCTCCAAGAGTTCTAGGCTAAAGCCCCGTGGGAGGTGAGCCCTGATTTTGAATCGTCCATTTTTGCTCTCTGCTTGGCTGGAGAAGGGGACGCTGGAAAAGGAATAGCGAATTAGTCCCTTCAGCCTGGCATTTCAGCTTGCTGGAAAAGTAAGATTATAAGGCCTTATAGCTCCAACAGTCCTAGGCTAAACCCACGTGGGAGGTGAGCCCTGATTTTGAATCATCCATTTTTGCTCTCTGCTTGGCTGGAGAAGGGGACACTGGAAAAGGAATAGCGAATTAGTCCCTTCAGCCTGGCATTTCAGCTTGTTGGAAAAGTAAGATTATAAGGCCTTATAGCTCCAACACTCCTAGGCTAAACCCCCGTGGGAGGTGAGCCCTGATTCTGAATTGTCCATTTTTGCTCTCTGCTTGGCTGGAGAAGGGGACGCTGGAAAAGGAATAGCGAATTAGTCCCTTCAGCCTGGCATTTCAGCTTGCTGGAAAAGTAAGATTATAAGGCCTTACAGCTCCAACAGTCCTAGGCTAAACCCGCGTGGGAGGTGAGCCCTGATTTTGAATCCCCTTTTTCAGATGAGGAAACTGAGGCTCACTGGGGGCAGAGAACATTTCTACTTTGTATTGTACTCTCCCAAGTGTTTAATACAGTGCCCTGCACATAGTAAGTGCTCAATAAAGAGCATCGATGATAATAATAATAATAATAATAATGGCATTTATTAAGCGCTTACTACGTGCAAAGCACTGTTCTAAGCACTGGGGAGGTTACAAGGTGATCAGGTTGTCCCATGCGGGGCTCACAGTCTTAATCCTCATTTTCCGAGAAGCAGCGTGGCTCAGTGGAAAGAGCTCGGGCTTTGGAGTCAGATGTCATGGGTTCAAATCCCGGCTCCGCCACTTGTCAGCTGTGTGACTTTGGGCAAGTCACTTCACTTCTCTGGGCCTCAGTTCCCTCATCTGGAAAATGGGGATGAAGACTGTGAGCCCCCCGTGGGACGACCTCATCACCTTGTAACCTCCCGAGCGCTTAGAACAGTGCTTTGCACACAGTAAGCGCTTAATAAATACTATTAAAAAAAAAAAGGTAACTGAGGCCCAGAGAAGTGAAGTGACTTGCCCAAAGTCACACAGCTGACAATTGGCGGAGCCGGGATTTGAACCCGTGACCTCTGACTCCAAAGCCCGGGCTCTTTCCACTGAGCCACGCTGATGATGATGAGGCCCAGGATCACTCCCTGATGGAGGGCAAAGGCAGAAATCAATCAATCAATCAATCGTATTTATTGAGCACTTACTGTGTGCAGAGCACTGAACTAAGCGCTTGGGAAGTCCAAGTTGGCAACATATAGAGACGGTCCCTACCCAACAGTGGGCTCACAGTCTAGAAAGGGAATTCAGAAAGAGAATTCAGGTCTCCCCTGGGATGCTGAACCAACTTCGAATACTCCAGACAAATTTCACTTGGGTGAAGAAGCCTGGTGGAAAGAGCACAGGCCCGGGAGTCGGAAGGGCCTGGGTTCTAATCCGGGTTCTGCCACTTGTCTGCAGTGTGATCTTGGGCAAGTCACAGAGAAGCAGCGTGGCTCAGTGGAAAGAGCCCGGGCTTTGGAGTCAGAGGTCATGGGTTCAAATCCCAGCTCCACCACTTGTCAGCTGTGTGACTTTGGACAAGTCACTGCACTTCTCTGGGCCTCAGTTCCCTCACCTGGAAAATGGGGATTAAGACTGTGAGTCCCATGTGGGACAACCTGATTACCCTGTATCCCCCCCAGAGCTTAGAACAGTGCTTGGCACATAGTAAGCGCTTAACAAATGCCATTGTTATTAGTATTATTATTATTATTAATCCCGGCTCCGCCACTTATCAGCTGTGTGACCCTGGCCAAGTCACTTAACTTCTCTGTGCCTCAGTTCCCTCACCTGTAAAATGAGGATTAAGGCTGTGAGCCCCATGTGGGACAACCAGATTACCTTGTATCCCCCCAGCGCTTAGAACAGTGCTTGGCACATAGTAAGCGCTTTACAAATGCCATTGTTATTATTATTATTAATCCCGGCTCCGCCGCTTGTCAGCTTTGTGACTTTGGGCAGGTCACTTAACTTCTCTGTGCCTCAGTGACCTCATCTGTCAAATGGGGATGAAGACTGTGAGCCCCACGTGGGACAACCTGATCACCTTGCATCTCCCCCAGCACTCAGAACGGTGCTTGGCACGTAGCTATAATTCTATTTATTCTGACTGGTTTTGACACCTGTCTACGTGTTTTGTTTTGTTGTCTGTCTCCCCCTTCTAGACTGTGAGCCCACTGTTGGGTAGGGACCGTCTCTATATGTTGCCAACTTGTACTTCCCAAGCGCTTAGTCCAGTGCCCTGCATGCAGTAAGTGCTCAATAAATACGACTGAATGAATGAATGAATATAGCTATAATTCTATTTATTCTGACGATTTTGACACCTGTCTACATGTTTTGTTTTGTTGTCTGCCTCCCCCGTCTCGACTGTGAGCCCCCTGTCGGGTAGGGACCGTCTCTATCTGTTGCCCATTTGTACTTCCCAAGCGCTTAGTACAGTGCTCTGCATGCAGTAAGCGCTCGATAAATGCGATTGAATGAATGAATAAGCGCTCAATAATCATGCTGGTATTTGTTAAGCGCTGACTCTGTTCATTCATTCAGTGGTATTTATTGAGCGCTTACTGTGTGCAAAGCACTGGACTAAGTGCTTGGGACAAGTTGGCAACGTATTGAATGAATGAATGAGCAGAGTCAGCGCTTAACAAATACCAGCATGATTATTGAGCGCTTATTCATTCATTCACTCAGTCGTATTTACTGAGCGCTTACTGTGTGCAGAGCACTGGACTAAGTGCTTGGGACAAGTTGGCAACATATTGAATGAATGAATGAACAGAGTCAGCGCTTAACAAATACCAGTATGATTATTGAGCGCTTATTCATTCATTCATTCAGTCGTATTTATTGAGCGCTTACTGTGTGCAGAGCACTGGACTAAGCGCTTGGGAAGTACAAATGGGCAACATATTGAATGAATGAGTGAACAGGGTCAGCGCTTAACAAATACCAGCATGATTATTGAGTGCTTATTCATTCATTCATTCATTCAGTCAGTCAGTGGTATTTATTGAGCGCTTACTGTGTGCAGAGCACTGTCCTAAGCGCTAGGGAAGTACAAGTTGGCAACATATAGAGACGGTCCCTCCCCATTGTGCGCAGAGCACTGGACTAGGCGCTGGGGAGAGTCCACTACGACACCAGAACGGCCTCGTCCCCTGCCCGCAAGGCAGGTGGGCCGGCTGTGCCAGTCCTGCCTGGCATGATGATGATGATGATGGCATTTGTTAAGCGCTCACTATGTACAAAGCACTGTTCTAAGCGCTGGGGAGGTTACAAGGTGATCAGGTTGCCCCACGGGGGGCTCACACTTTTAATCCCCATTTTACAGATGAGGGAACTGAGGACCAGAAAAGTGAAGTAGTCATAATAATGGCATTTATTAAGCGCTTACTATGTGCAAAGCACTGTTCTAAGCGCTGGGGAGGTTACAAGGTGATCAGGTTGTCCCACGGGGGGCTCACAGTTTTATTCCCCATTTTACAGATGAGGGAACTGAGGCCCAGAAAAGTGAAGTAGTAATAATAATAATAATGGTATTTATTAAGCACTTACTATGTGCAAAGCACTGTTCTAAGCGCTGGGGAGGTTACAAGGTGATCAGGTTGTCCCACGGGGGGCTGACACTTTTAATCCCCATTTTACAGATGAGGTAACTGAGGCCCAGAAGTGAAGTAGTAATAATAATAATAATAATAATAATAATAATAATAATGGCATTTATTAAGCGCTTACTATGTGCAAAGCACTGTTCTAAGCGCTGGGGAGGTTACGAGGTGATCAGGTTGTCCCACGGGGGGCTCACACTTTTATTCCCCATTTTACAGATGAGGGAACTGAGGCCCAGAAAAGTGAAGTAGTCATAATAATGGCATTTATTAAGCGCTTACTATGTGCAAAGCACTGTTCTAAGCGCTGGGGAGGTTACAAAGTGATCAGGTTGTCCCACGGGGGGCTCACACTTTTAATCCCCATTTTACAGATGAGGGAACGGAGGACCAGAAAAGTGAAGTTGTAATGATAATAATAATAATAATGGCATTTATTAAGCACTTACTATGTGCAAAGCACTGTTCTAAGCGCTGGGGAGGTTACAAGGTGATCAGGTTGTCCCACGGGGGGCTCACACTTTTAATCCCCATTTTACAGATGAGGGAACTGAGGACCAGAAAAGTGAAGTTGTAATGATAATAATAATAATAATAATAATCATGGCATTTATTAAGCACTTACTATGTGCAAAGCACTGTTCTAAGCGCTGGGGAGGTTACAAGGTGATCAAGTTGTCCCACGGGGGGCTCACACTTTTAATCCCCATTTTACAGATGAGGGAACTGAGGACCAGAAAAGTGAAGTTGTAATGATAATAATAATAATAATAATGGCATTTATTAAGCACTTACTATGTGCAAAGCACTGTTCTAAGCGCTGGTGAAGTTACAAGGTGATCAGGTTGTCCCACGGGGGGCTCACACTTTTAATCCCCATTTTACAGATGAGGGAACTGAGGCCCAGAAAAGTGAAGTAGTCCTAATAACAATAATGGCATTTATTAAGCGCTTACTATGTGCAAAGCACTGTTCTAAGCGCTGGGGAGGTTACAAGGTGATCAGGGGGCTCACAGTCTTCACCCCCATTTTCCAGATGAGGTAACTGAGGCCCAGAGAAGTGAAGTGACTTGCCCAAAGTCACACAAATGACGAGTGGCGGAGCCGGGATTCGAACCCATGACCGGGAGGGGGCTGGGGGGTCAGGGGGAGGTCGAAGGTCGGGGGTCGCGGACCCACCTGAGGGCCCCGCTTCAGTGGGCCGGCTCTCCGCATCGGCGCTGGCTTCGTTGCCCATGGCGACGGGGGCCCAGACGGACCGCCGGCGGACCTCCGCCCCGCGCATGCGCCGGGGCTCGCGCGCGCCTTCCGGGACGGGAAGAGCCCCGCCCACAAATCTCCGCCAGCCAATCCTCGCCCACAGAACCCCGTCCCACCAATCCCCGTCCACCAAGCCCCGCCCACCGAACCTCGTCCACCAAGCCCCGCCCACCAAACCCATCCCACCAAGCCCCGCCCACCAAATCTCGTCCTCCAAGCCCCGCCCACCAAACACATCCTACCAATCCCCGCCCACCAAGCCCCGCCCACCGAACCCATTCCACCAAGCCCCGCCCACCAAACCCATCCCACCAAGTCCCGCCCACCGAATCCAGTCCCACCAACCCGTCCACCAAGCCCCGCCCACCAAACCCATCCCACCAATCTCCGCCCACCAAACCTCGTCCTCCAAGCCCTGCCCACCAAGCACATCCTACCAATCCCCGCCCACCAATCCCCGTCCATCAAGCCCCGCCCACCGAACCTCGTCCACCAAGCCCCGCCCACCGAACCGTCCCACCAATCCTCATCCATCAAGCCCCTCCCATCAAACCCATCCCACCAATCCCCGCCCACCAAACCTCGTCCACCAAGCCCCGCCTACAAAGTCGATCCCACCAATCCCCGCCCACCAAGTCTCGTCCACCAAGCCCCGCCCACCAAACATATCCTACTAATCCCGCCCACCAATCCCCGTCCATCAAGCCCCGCCCACCAACCCGTCCACCAATCCCTGTCCACCATACCTCATCCGCCAAGCCCCGCCTACCAAACCCGTCCACCAATCCTCGTCCACCAAGCCCCCCCCGTCCACCAATCCCCGCCCACCAATTCCCGCCCACCGATCCCGCCTATAAAAGGGTCTCTGCACACTCCCTCCCACTGGTCCCGGGAGACTGGCAGGTTACAGGTGGAGGAGGTGGGGACTGTAATAATAATAATGATAATAGTAATATTTATTCATTCAATCGTATTTATTGAGCGCTTACTGTGTGCAGAGCACTGTACTAAGCGCTTGGGAAGTACAAGTAGGCAACATATAGAGACGGTCCCTACCCAACAGTGGGCTCACAGTCTAGAATAATACTGTTGGTATTTGTGAAGCCCTTACTATGTGCCAAGCACTGTTCTAAGCGCTGGGGCAGAGACTAGGTAGGTTGGACACAGTCCCTGTCCCACAGGGGACTCACAGTCTCAATCCCCGTTTTCCAGATGAGGAAACTGAGGCCCAGAGAAGTGAAGTGACTTGCCCAAGGTCACACGGCAGGCAAGTGGCGGAGCTGGGATTAGAACCCATGACCTTCTGATTCCCAATAATAATAATGGCATTTGTTAAGCGCTTACTATGTGCGATGCACTGTTATAATAATAATGGTATTTGTTAAGCGCTTACTATGTGCGAAGCACTGTTCTAAGTGCTGGGGGGGGATACAAGCTCATCAGGTTGTCCCACGTGGGGCCCACAGTCTTCATCCCCATTTTACAGATGAGGGAGCTGAGGCCCAGAGAAGTAAGGTGACTTGCCCAAAGTCACACAGTAGACAAGTGGCAGAGGTGGGATTAGAACCCATGATCTCTGACTCCTAAGCCCGGGCTCTATCCACTAAAAGTATTCATTCATTCATTCAATCATATTTATTGAGCGCTTACTGTGTGCAGAGCACTGTACCAAGCGCTTGGGAAGTAAAAGTTGGCAACATATAGAGACAGTCCCCACCCAACAACGGGCTCACAGTCATTCACTCATTTAATCGTAGTCATTCATTCAATCGTATTTATTGAGCCCTTACTGTGTGCATCGCACTGTACTAAGCGCGTTTACTGTAGCACTGTACTAAGCGCTTGGAAAGTACAATATAGCAAATAAAGAGAGACAATCCCTGCCCAAAACGTGCTTGTAGTCTAGAGCAGGGGAGGAAAGAGACATCAGTACAAGTAAACAGACATCAATATAAATAAATAGAATTATAGATATATACATAAGTGCTGTGGGGCAGGGAGAGAGGGGAAGAGCAAAGGGAGTCAGTCTAGGTAACGCGGAAGAGAATAGTAATAATGACGGTACTTGCTAAGCGCTTACTATCTGCCAGGCACTGTATTACCTGTATACCTGTATATATGTATATATGTTTGTACATATTTTTACTCTATTTTACTTGTACATATCTATTCTATTTATTTTATTTTGTTAATATGTTTGGTTTTGTTCTCTGTCTCCCCCTTCTAGACTGTGAGCCCACTGTTGGGTAGGGACTGTCTCTAGGTGTCGCCAACTTGTACTTCCCAAGCGCTTAGTACAGTGCTCTGCACACAGTAAACGCTCAATAAATAAGATTGATTGATTAAGCGCGGGGTGGTTACAATCAAATCAGGTTGGACACAGTCCCTGTCCCATGTGGGGCTCACAGTCTCAGTCCCCATTTTAAAGACGAGGGAACAGAGGCACGGAAAAGTGAAGTGACTTGTCCAAAGTCACAAAGCAGACAAATGGCGGAGTTGGGATTAGAACTCATGACCTGTGCCTGTATATATGTTTGTACATATTTATTACTCTATTTATTTATTTATTTTACTTGTACATATCTTTTCTATGTATTTTATTTTGTTAATACGTTTGGTTTTGTTCTCTGTCTCCCCCTTCTAGGCTGTGAGCCCACTGTTGGGTAGGGACCGTCTCTATATGTTGCCAACTTGTACTTCCCAAGCGCATAGTACAGTGCTTTGCACACAGTAAGCGCTCAATAAATATGATTGATTGATGGATGACCTTCTGATTCCCAGGCCCCTGCTCTGTCCACTACTACCACGGCCTTTGCAGGAGGAGAAAGAAGCAGGCGTGGGAAGTTGTGAGGTGGGAAGGGCAGGTGAGGGAGAAGGAAGGCCCTGATTAAGGCCCAGAGAAGTATCGTGGCTTAGTGGGAAGAGCCCGGGCATGGGAGCCAGAGGTCGTGGGTTCAAATTCCCGTTCTCAGTGCAGCGTGAAGGAAGGAAGGCCCTGATTAAGGCCCAGAGAAGCAGCGTGGCTCAGTGGAAACAGCCCGGGCTTTGGAGTCAGAAGTCAGGGATTCAAATCCCAGCTCTGCCAACTGTCAGCTGTGTGACTTTGGGTAAGTCACTTCACTTCTCTGTGCCTCAGTTCCCTCATCTGTAAAATGGGGGTTAAGACTGTGAGCCCCCCGTGGGACAACCTGATCATCTTGTAACCTCCCTGGTGCTTAGAACAGTGCTTTGCACATAGTAAGCGCTTAATAAATGCCATTATTATTATTATTATTATTATTCCACCACTTGTCTGCTGTGTGACCTTGGGCAACTCAGTTCACTGCTCTGTGCCTCAGTTACTTCATCTGTAAAATGGGGATGAAGACCATGAGCCCCACGTGGGACAACCTGATCACCTTGTATCTACCCCAGCACTTAGAACAGTGCTTGGCACATAGTAAGAGCTTAACAAATACCACTATTATTATTAAGACTGTGAGCTCAGTGTGGGACAAGGGACTGTGTTCAACCTGATTACCTTGCATCTACCCTAGTGCTTAGAACAGTGCTTGGCACATAGGAAGCGCTTAAGAAATGCCATTTTTATGATTATGGTAATGGTAATCATAGAGGGAAGGGGCAGGTCCGGGAGAAGGAGGGGAGCAGGTCCGGCTGGGCGGGGTGAGGCGGGAGGCAGGCAAAGTGGCCCGGGCTGCTGGACCGGTCTGCTGGCTGGTCTCCTCCGCCCCACCCCCTGCATCCGCTTCCCAAACTTTGCAGGGCCACAGCGGAAACGGGAATTTCCTCTCCGCAAATCCAGGGCCGCAGCGGAGGCTGGACGGGACCGGGCCAGAGCAGGAGGGCCAGGCCGAGCCCCGGGACTGATGCCCAGTGGATGAGGTAACAGACAATCCTGCCCCCTCACCTGCATCCCAGACCTGAGGGGGGGACAGATGGACAGACGGACGACGGACAGCCTTTCCCACTCCAGAATTTTGAGGGCATGGACGGACAGCCTCCCTCAGTCCGGGGCTGCGGGACATGGACGGACAGACCTCGTTTTACTCGTACAACATTCCTGTGAAGTGGGAAGGGGCATGCGTTAGTCTCCCCATTTTCCAGATGAGGCCCACTGAGGTTATTCGGGATTAAAAGAATATATGTATATATGTTTGTACATATTTCTTACTCTATTTTACTTGTACATATCTATTCTATTTATTTTATTTTGTTAGTACGTTTGGTTTTGTTCTCTGTCTCCCCCTTTTAGACTGTGAGCCCACTGGTGGGTAGGGACTGTCTCTATATGTTGCCAACTTGTATTTCCCAAGCGCTTAGTACAGTGCTCTGCACACAGTAAGCACTCAATAAATACGATTGATGATAAAAGAAAGGTAGGGGAAGCAGGGGTCTCTGGTGGCTGAAAGGCTGGGAGAGCTGAACTGACCCGTCGTCTCCTCTTGCTCCGTGAAATCAAACCCCGCTGACAAGGAGGGAGTCCTGAGTTCAAATGTGGATCACTGGGACCCTGACATTAATAATAATAATAATAATAATGGCATTTGTTAAGCGCTTACTATGTACAAAGCACTGTTCTAAGCGCTGAGGGGGATACAAGGTGATCAGGTTGTTCCACGGGGGGTTGACAGTCTGCATCCCCATTTTACAGATGAGGTAACTGAGGCCCCGAGAAGTGAAGTGACTTGCCCAGGGTCACACAGCAGACTTGTGGCGGAGCTGGGATTCGAACCCATGACCTCTGACTCCAAAGCCTGGGCTCTTTCCACTGAGCCACGCCGCTTCTCTCTCTCTCTCTCTCTCTCTCTCTCTCTCTCTCTCTCTCTGTCTCGGTGTCTCTCCATCTCTCTGCCTTTCTGTCCGTCTCTCTGCCCATCTTTCTCCGTGTCCATCCCTCTGTGCCCATCCATCTGTTCACCTCTCTCTGTCCCTTTCTCTGCCCATCAATCAATCATATTTATTGAGCTCTTACTGTGTGCAGAGGAGCACGCTTGGGGAGTACACTTGGGAGAGTACAACATCACATTAAAACACACATTCCCTTCCCACAACCAGCTTACAGTCTAAAGGGGGAGATGAACATAATAATAATAATAATAATAATAATAATAATAATAATGGCATTTATTAAGCGCTTACTATGTGCAAAGCACTGTTCTAAGCGCTGGAGAGGTTACAAGGTGATCAGGTTGTCCCACGGGGTGCTCACAGTCTTAATCCCCATTTTACAGATGAGGTAACTGAGGCTCTGAAGTTAAGTGACTTGCCCAAGGTCACACAGCAGACATGTCGCAGAGCTGGGATTCGAACCCATGACCTCTTTCCACTGAGCCACGCTGCTTCTCTATGAATAAATAGATTGATTTATTTCTCTATATTATAGATTTATTTCTATTTCTCTATAAATAAATTACAGATATGGACATAGGTGCTGTGGGGTTGGGGTGAATAAAGGGAGCGAGTCAGAGCAATGCCAAAGGGAGTGGAAAAAGAGGGAAAGAGGGCTTAGGAGAGGTCTCTTGGAGACCTTCTAGACTGTGAGCCCACTGTTGGGTAGGGACCGTCTGTATATGTTGCCAAATTGTACTTCCCAAGCGCTTAGTACAGTGCTCTGCACACAGTAAGCGCTCGATAAATACGACTGATTGATTGATTGGAGATGTGCATTCAATAAGGCTTTAAATTGGGGGAGCGTGATTGTCGGATATGAGAAGGGAGGATGTTCAAGGTCAGAGGCAGGATGTGGGCAAGGTCAGCGGCGAGATTCTCAGCCAGTGTGGGGCAGGGAGGGAATGGGATCCTGGCTTCGCCACTTGCCAGCTGTGTGACTTTGGGCAAGCCACTTCACTTCTCTGGGCCTCAGTTGCCTCATCTGTCAAATGGGGATGAAGGCTGTGGGCCCCCCCTTGGGACAACCTGATCACCTTGTAAACTCCCCAGCGCTTGGAACAGTGCTTTGCACATGGTGAGCGCTTAATAAATGCCATCATTATTGTTATTTGAAGGGAGAGGGAGAATAGGTATTGAATCCCTACTATTTTATAGATGAGGAACCAGGCCCAGAAAAGTTGTGACATGTGCAAAGACACAGAGCAGGTAAGCGGTAGAGCCGAGATTAGAACTCAGGTCCTCAGATTTCCAGGCTCCGGCTCTTTCCACTAGGCCCCGCAGCTTTTCTACCTTGCCCTATGTTATGCCGCCCATCTTCAAGCATGTTCTTTGCTTATGGTCTTGCAACTAGCTTTAATTCTATTTGTTCTGACGATTTTGACACCTGCCTACATGTTTTGTTCTGTTGTCTGTCTCCCCCTTCTAGACTGTGAGCCCATTGTTGGGTAGGGACCGTCTCTATACGCTACCGACTTGTACTTCCCAAGCGCTTAGTAGCTCGTCCCCCTCTCCATCCCCCCCATCTTACCTCCTTCCCTTCCCCACAGCACCTGTATATATGTATATATGTTTGTACATGTTTATTACTCTATTTATTTATCATACTTGTACATATCTATTCTATTTATTTTGTTAGTATGTTTGGTTTTGTTCTCTGTCTCCCCCTTCTAGACTGTGAGCCCACTGTTGGGTAGGGACTGTCTCTATGTGTCGCCGATTTGTACTTCCCAAGCGCTTAGTACAGTGCTCTGCACACAGTAAGCGCTCAATAAATACGATTGAATGAATGAATGGGAAGCCAACTGGCCCAAATGGGGCCGGGAGATGACCAGGATGTGGAGAGTCTGCCAGTCAGCCAGTGTGGAGCAGGGTGGTGCTATCTATCTATCTATCTATCTATACCTATCTATCTATATCTATCTATCTATCTCTGTCTCTATCTATCTATATCTAGCTATCTATCTATCTTTTAGACTGTGAGCCCAATGTTGGGTAGGGACTGTCTCTATATGTTGCCAATTTGTACTTCCCAAGCGCTTAGTACAGTGCTCTGCACATAGTAAGTGCTCAATAAATATGATTGATTGATTGATCATCTATTATTTATTTATTTATTTCTATTTATTTTATTCTGTTTATTTTATTTTGTTAATATGTTTGGTTTTGTTCTCTGTCTCCCCCTTCTAGACTGTGAGCCCACTGTTGGGTAGGGACTGTCTCTATATGTTGCCAACTTGTACTTCCCAAGCGCTTAGTGCAGTGCTCTGCACACAGCAAGCGCTCAATAAATACGATTGATTGATTGATTGGTGGCCCAAGAAGTCCCTCCCCATCCTCACCCCAATCCAGCTCTCTAGGGCGAGGTGTGATGCCTTGTCCAGCCCTCGTGGGTGCCCCGTGGACTGCGAGCCCACTCTTGGGTAGGGACTGTCTCTATACGTTGCCAACTTGGACTTCCCAAGCGCTCTGCACACAGTAAGTGCTCAATAAATACGATTGATTGATCGATCTATTGAGAGGCCCAAAGAGCGAGGTCGAGAGCAAGTCTACTTTGTTTCCCGCTCCCAGACCCAGCTTGGTTTATCCTGCTGAGCGGAGCAGACCGGCATATGTGTACCCAAGGCGGGAGGAGCCCTGTAACCATTTTCCACCGTCGGCATTCATTTGTCCAGAGAAATCCGTCCCTGGAGCGTTCCCTCCCAAATCGACGCCGGCTGGGCGCGCCACGGCCGAAGCGGAGAGATGACCCGCGGGGTCCAGTGGGCGCTGGCCTTGGCCGTGCTGGCGGGCCTGGGGCTGGACCCCGCCGCCGCCGGTCAGAGCTGCCCTGTCGAGAGGCAGGAGGACGTCATCGTCGACATCCAGGCGGCCTTCTCACGGGGGATCCGAAGCACTGAGCCGGAGTACGTGGCCACGGAAGAAGCCTGCCTCAACGCTTGCTGTCTGACGAAAAACATTTCCGGTAACTCATTCATCCCACCAGTTAGGTTCTAATACATCATAAAGAATAATTGTGGTATTTGTTAGACAATTCAACTATTGTTTTATTGAGCACTTAACTGCGTACAGAGCACCGTACTAAATTCTTGGGAAAGTACACTATAACAGACTTATTCCCTGCCCACAACTAGTTTAAGTAGGTAATATGTGTCAGACACTTAGGGAGAACAACATGGCTTAGTAATAATAATAATAATGATGGCATTTATTAAGCGCTTACTATGTGCGAAGCACCGTTCTAAGCGCTGGGGAGGTTACAAGGTGATCAGGTTGTCCCATGGGGGGCTCATGGTCTTAGTCCCCATTTTACAGATGAGGTAACTGAGGCACAGAGAAGTGAAGGACTTGCCCAAAGTCACCCAGCTGACAATTGGCGGAGCCGGGGTTTGAACCCATGACCTCTGACTCCAGAGCCCATGCTCTTTTCCACTGAGCCACGCTGCTTCTCTAGTAGATAAGCATGGGACTGGAAGTCCTATTTCCATCATGCATCGGCTGTGTGATCTTGGGCAAGTCACTTCATTTCTCTGGGCCTCAGTTACCTCAGCTGTAAAATGGGGATTAAGAGTGTGGGCAGGGACTGTGTCCAATCTAATTTGTATCTATACCAATGCTTAGAACAGAGGTTGGCACACAGTATGCTCTTAATTATCATCATCAATCGTATTTATTGAGCGCTTACTGTGTGCAGAGCACTGTACTAAGCACTTGGGAAGTACAAGTTGGCAACATATAGAGACAGTCCCTACCCAACAGTGGGCTCACAGTCTAAAAGACTGTGAGACTAAAAGACACTTAATTACCACCACTATCATCATCCCGTCATCATCATCTCACAGTCAGTGCTCAATAAATACCAGTGATTGATTGATTTTCCCCGCTTAACTGGAATGTGTGATCGTTCAACCCTGGCTCTTTCATCCTGCTTCAGGCAGGCTTTAAAAATAATAATGATAATAATAATAATAGCAGTGATATTCATTAAGCACTTACAATGTTTTGAGGACTGAGATGGGGGAAACCCAAGCCTGTCAAAGGAGCCCCAGTCTCTGTTCCACTCAAACCTCACAAACGGAGAGGTTAGGAAGAATAGGTAGGGGTCTTATCCCTTTTAACAGATGAGGAAATTAAGGTCCAGAGAGGGTAGTGACTTGCCCAAGGTCACACAGCAGGCTAGAGGGCAGAGCTGGAACAACAAGCCAGCTTTCCTGGCTCCCAGCCCCTTATAATAATAATAATAATGGCATTTATTAAGTGCTTACTACGTGCAAAGCACTGTTCTAAGCAATGGGGAGGTTACAAGGTGATCAGGTTGTCCCACAGGAGGCTGCCAGTCAATCCCCTTTTTACAGATGAGGTAACTGAGGCCCAGAGAAATGAAGTGACTTGCCCAAAGTCACACAGCTGACAGTTGGCAGAGCCGGGATTTGAACCCATGACCACTGACTCCAAAGCTCGTGCTCTTTCCACTGAGCCACGCTGCTTCTCCTCGGACCTAAAGAAAGTATCTGTTCTGTCCTAGGGCACAGCTTGGGGATATTGTGGAGGATGAAATAGGATGATTGATATGAGAATTCCTTGGGAAAATAAAAGGCCTCAGTTTGAAGGGAAATGGGAAGAAATCGCCCAAGAAGGATTTAATGTCATCCTGTTCAGATTCCAGTAAGCTGTTGGTGTCTCATCTGCCTCCCAGCCCCTCAGCACTGATTTCCATATCTCTTATTTTATTTATTTGTATTAATGTCGGTATATCAATGCTCTGCACACAGTAAGCGCTCAATAAATACGATTGATTGATTGATTGATGATTGAGATGAGAATTCCTTGGGAAAATAAAAGGCCTCAGTTTGAAGGGAAATGGGAAGAAATCACCCAAGAAGGATTTAATCATCATCATCATCAATCGTATTTATTGAGCGCTTACTATGTGCAGAGCACTGTACTAAGCGCTTGGGAAGTACAAATTGGCAACATATAGAGACAGTCCCTACCCAACAGTGGGCTCACAGCCTAAAAGGGGGAGACAGAGAACAAAACCAAACATACTAACAAAATAAAATAAATAGAATAGATATGTACAAATAAATAAATAGAGTAATGTCATCCTGTTCAGATTCCAGTAAGCTGTTGGTGTCTCATCTGCCTCCTAGCCCCTCAGCACTGATTTCCATATCTTATTTTATTTATTTATATTAATGTCTGTATATCAGTGCTCTGCACACAGTAAGCGCTCAATAAATACAATTGAATGAATGTCTGTCTCCCACTCTAGATTGTAAGTTTGTTGCGGGCAGGGAATGTGACTGTTATGTTGATATATTGTATGCTCCCAAGTGCTTAGTACAGTGCTCTGCACACAGTAAGCGCTCAGTAAATAGGACTGTCTGACTGACTAACTTTGGATGACAACGGCTGAACCTCAGCCTCAGGTTTACAGGGCTGTAATAAAATCGCATCTACCGTCATCCACATGGAATTCAGTCTTTTAATGGATTAGTGATACTTATTCCGTCCTTATTGTGTGCAGAGTACTGTGGAAAGTGCTGGGGAAAGTACACTCATTCTTCGGCATCATCTATATACTCGGATCTGTGACCTTTGGAACCAAGGTACATAGTAAGCGCTTAACAAATACCATCATTATTATTTGATATTCACCCAACCCCACAGCATTTGTAATAGTGATGGTATTTGTTAAGTGCTTACTATGTGCCGGGCATTGCACATACGTTGTTAAATTATATATTATAAAATACTTGTTCATATTACTGTCTTTCCCTCTAGACTGTAATAATAATAATAATAATAATAATAATAATAATGATGGTATTTAAGTGCTTACTAAGTGCCAGGCATTGTACGTACATTGTTAAATTATATATTATAAAATACTTATTCATATTACTGTCTTTCTCTCCCTCTAGACTGTAATAATAATAATAATAATAATAATGATGGTATTTGTTAAGTGCTTACTAAGTGCCAGGCATTGTACATACATTGTTAAATTATATATTATAAAATACTTGTTCATATTACTGTCTCTCTCCCTCTAGACTGTAATAGTAATAATAATAATAATAATGGTATTTGTTAAGTGCTTACTAAGTGCCAGGCATTGTACATACATTGTTAAATTATATATTATAAAATACTTGTTCATATTACTGTCTTTCTCTCCCTCTAGACTGTAATAGTAATAATAATAATAATAATAATAATAATAATAATAATAATAATAATGGTATTTGTTAAGTGCTTACTAAGTGCCAGGCATTGCACATACATTGTTAAATTATATATTATAAAATACTTGTTCATATTACTGTCTTTCTCTCCCTCTAGACTGTAATAATAATAATAATAATGATAATAGTGGTATTTGTTAAGTGCTTACTAAGTGCCAGGCATTGTACGTACATTGTTAAATTATATATTATAAAATACTTATTCATATTACTGTCTTTCTCTCCCTCTAGACTGTAATAATAATAATAATAATAATAATGATGGTATTTGTTAAGTGCTTACTAAGTGCCAGGCATTGTACATACATTGTTAAATTATATATTATAAAATACTTGTTCATATTACTGTCTCTCTCCCTCTAGACTGTAATAGTAATAATAATAATAATAATGGTATTTGTTAAGTGCTTACTAAGTGCCAGGCATTGTACATACATTGTTAAATTATATATTATAAAATACTTGTTCATATTACTGTCTTTCTCTCCCTCTAGACTGTAATAGTAATAATAATAATAATAATAATAATAATAATAATAATGGTATTTGTTAAGTGCTTACTAAGTGCCAGGCATTGCACATACATTGTTAAATTATATATTATAAAATACTTGTTCATATTACTGTCTTTCTCTCCCTCTAGACTGTAATAATAATAATAATAATGATAATAGTGGTATTTGTTAAGTGCTTACTAAGTGCCAGGCATTGTACATACATTGTTAAATTATATATTATAAAATACTTGTTCATATTACTGTCTTTCTCTCCCTCTAGACTGTAATAATAATAATAATAATAATAATGGTATTTGTTAAGTGCTTACTAAGTGCCAGGCATTGTACATACATTGTTAAATTATATATTATAAGCGCAATATATGCAGTATTATATATTCAAGCGCTTAGTACAGTGCTCTACACACAGTAAGCACTCAATAAATACGATTGAATGAATAATAAAATACTTGTTAATATTACTGTCTTTCCCTCTAGACTGTAATAATAATAACAATAATAATGATGGCACTTATTAAGCGCTTACTATGTGCAAAGCACTGTAAGCTCATTAGGGCAGGGGAGTGTGCCTGCTAATGCTGTTTTATTCTCCCAAATGCTTAGTAAAGTGCTCTGCACATAGTAAGCACTCAATAAATACCATTGATTGACTACCACAGAGTTGGTAAACATGCTCCCCGCCCATGGATTCAAGCTATCGATCCATTTTTTTTGAACACTTACCGCGTGCAGAGCACTGTCCTAAGCGCTTGGAAGAGTTCAATACAGCAGCGTTGGTAGATACATTCCCTGACCATTGGTGTGATCTCCCCAAGCGTTCTTCCTAACATTTGTTCCTGAGGCATTTTAGGATCATGCCTAAATGCAGTTTTACCTTAGACTTTCCATAAAAGCTCTTGAACTTCCTGTTAGCAGTTGAAAGGCCTTTACATAAGCCTGAAAGAAATCATAACTCGAATTATGATCGTAATTCATTCATTCAATCGTATTTATTGAGCGCTTACTGTGTGCAGAGCGCTGTACTAAGCGCTTGGGAAGTACAAGTTGGCAACATATATGTACATCATTAACAAAATAAATAGAATAGTAAATATGTACAAGTAAAATAGAGTAATAAATCTGTACAAATACATCATCATCATCAATCATATTTATTGAGCGCTTACTGTGTGCAGAGCACTGTACTAAGCGCTTGGGAAGTACAAGTTGGCAACATATATGTACATCATTAACAAAATAAATAGAATAGTAAATATGTACAAGTAAAATAGAGTAATAAATCTGTACGAACACATCATCATCATCATCATCAATCGTATTTATTGAGCGCTTACTGTGTGCAGAGCGCTGTACTAAGCACTTGGGAAGTACAAGTTGGCAACATATATGTACATCGTTTACAAAATAAATAGAATAGTAAATATGTACAAGTAAAATAGAGTAATAAATCTGTACAAATACATCATCATCGTCATCATCAATCGTATTTATTGAGCGCTTACTGCGTGCAGAGCACTGTACGAAGCGCTTGGGAAGTACAAGTTGGCAACATATAGAGACAGTCCCTACCCAATAGTGGGCTCACAGTCTAAAAGGGGGAGACAGAGAACAAAACCAAACGTACTAACAAAATAAAATAAATAGAATAGATATGTACATAAAGAATAGATAAATAAAGAATAGATAAATAAATAATAGATAAATAAATAAATAAATAGAGTAAAATACAGTGCTTAGAACAGTGCTTTGCATATAGTAAGCACTTAATAAATGCCATTATTATTATATACAAGTTACTGAGGGTCTCCTATTATCAGTTATATTTCAAATCCCTACACTGTCTGGTAAACACCTTACATAGACAATATAAAAATCAGAATTTAAGAACATTGCGGATTAAAGTACGGTGCTGGTACCGAATGAGGCTGGAAAAATTAAAATGCAATCCCCCTAGGAGGTTTTCAAAATGTTTATCTCAGGGGGGGAAAAAAAATTCCCCCCAGATGAGAGAGAGTGAGAGAGACTGATATGGGTGGGGGAAGAAAGAGTGAGAGAGAGAGAGATAAGGAAACTCTTATATTCCATGGAGAAAAGGAGCCAATCTCGGAAAAATGGACACCAGGGGACAGAATCCACAGTGATGATGATGGCATTTGTTAAGCGCTTACTACGTGCAAAGCACTGTTCCAAGCGCTGGGTTAACTCCCATTTTACAGATGAGGGAACTGAGGCTCAGAGAAGTTAAGTGCCTTGTCCAAGGTCACGCAGCTGAGAAGTGACGGAGCGGATTTAGAACCCAGGTCCTTCTGATTCCCAAGCCTGTGCTCTATCCACTAGGGCAGGCATTAAGCATTTACTATTCATTCATTCAATCGTATTTATTGAGCGCTTACTGTGTGCAGAGCACTGTACTAAGCGCTTGGGAAGTCCAAGTTGGCAACGTATAGAGACGGTCCCTACACAACAGCGGGCTTACAGTCTAGAAGGTGTGGTGTAAAGGTATAAGTTTTAGTTCAGAGCCCTAAATAAGTTTTCCAAATAGGATACCAAATATTTCTGAACCCAATTTAGTTTTTGGCAAACGCTTCAGGCTTTTCCTCAGGGGAAGGGGCTGGGGATAATAATAATAATGGCATTTATTAAGCGCTTACTATGTGCAAAGCACTGATCTAAGCACTGGGGAGGTTACAAGGTGATCAGGTTGTCCCACGGGGGGCTCACAGTCTTCATCCCCATTTTACAGATGAGATAGCGATACAAAAAGGCAGCCGAGGTTTCTGGGAGGGATTAAAGGTGAGCCCACTGTTGGGTTGGGACCGTCTCTATATGTTGCCAACCTGTACTTCCCAAGCGCTTAGTACAGTGCTCTGCACACAGGAAGCGCTCAATAAATACGATTGAATGAATGAATGAATGGATTGGCCGGTTCACCAGGCGGCAGGAAGTAGTTGCTCCGGCCAGCTTCGGGATAACTCTGATTCCCAAGTCTCTTTTTCCACAGGGGACAAGGAGTGCAATTTGATCATTTTTGACACCCGGAAGATCGTCAACCAACAAAACTGTTACCTGTTCTACTGCCCCAGTGAGGAAGCCTGCCCAATGAAGCCAGCCAGAGGCCTGGTGAGCTACAGGAGGACTCGAGGTAACACGGCACTTTCCCCCCTGATTTCTGCAACTGTCGAAGATATGGGGGTGTACGGGCAGTCCCAAAGGTAGCCTGTGAGTCTAAGGTAATAATGGTAGAGGAGTGGCTACCAATCAATCTGCGCATCAGGCAGAAACTCCTCACCCTGAGCTTCAAGGCTGCCCATCCCCTCGCCCCCTCCTACCTCACCTCCCTTCTCTCCTTCTCCAGCCCAGCCTGCACCCTCCGTTCCTCCACCGCTGATCTCCTCAGCGTACCTCGCTCTCGCCTGTCCCACCATCGACCCCCGACCCACGTCCTCCCCCGGGCCTGGAATGCCCTCCCTCTGCCCATCCGCCAAGCTCGCTCTCTTCCTCCCTTCAAGGCCCTGCTGAGAGCTCACCTCCTCCAGGAGGCCTTCCCAGACTGAGCCCCTTCCTTCCTCTCCCCCTCGTCCCCCTCTCCATCCCCCCATCTTACCTCCTTCCCTTCCCCATAGCACCTGTATATATGTTTGTACATATTTTTTACTCTATTTATTTATTTTATTTGTACATATCTATTCTATTTATTTTGTTAGTATGTTTGGTTTTGTTCTCTGTCTCCCCCTTTTAGACTGTGAGCCCACTGTTGGGTAGGGACTGTCTCTAGATGTTGCCAATTTGTACTTCCCAAGCGCTTAGTACAGTGCTCTGCACATAGTAAGCGCTCAATAAATACGATTGATGATGATGATGATGACTTGGGACTCAGGAGGGTCTGCGTTCTAATTCTTATTTGTTTTATTTTTTTTTTAGTACTTGTTAAGCGCTTACTATGTGCAAAGCACTGTTCTAAGCGCTGGGGAGGATACAAGGTGATCAGGTTGTTCCATGTGGGGTCACACTCTTAATCCCCCTTTTACAGATGAGGGAACTGAGACACAGAGAAGTGAAGTGACTTGCCCAAAGTCACCCGGCTGACATGCGTTCTAATCTCGGCTCCGCCCCTTGTCTGCCATGTGACCTTGGGCAAGTCATTTCACTTCTCTGTGCCTCAGTTCCCTCCTCTGTAAAATGGGGATTAAAACTGTGAGCCCCATGGGGGACAGGGTCTGTGTCCAACCTGATTATCTTGTATCTACCCCAGTGTCTAGAACAGCGCTTGACATCTAGTAAGCGCTTAACAGATACCATCATTATTAGATAATGGTACTTACTGAACACCCAGTGGGTGCAATGGACTGTACTAAGTGCTTGGGAAAGTACCACAGATGGATGAGATATGTTCCCTGGGCACAGGATGCTTACTAAGGGGGTGACAGGGGAGATTTACAAACATGGAATCAGAATGAATATACAATTGAACATGTACACAATCATGAATGCTAAGCTAGGGTAGACATGACTATATAATAATAATAATAATAATAATAATGGCATTTATTAAGCACTTACTATGTGCAAAGCACTGGTCTAAGCACTGGGGAGGTTACAAGGTGATCAGGTTGTCCCTCATGGGGCTCACAGTCTTCATCCCCATCTTACAGATGAGGGAACTGAGGCATAGAGAAGTTAAGTGACTTGCCCCAAGTCACACAGCCGACAATTGGCAGAGCCGGGATTTGAACCCGTGACCTCTGACTCCAAAGCCCGGGCTCTTTCCACTAAGTTACTAGTGCATTTTGGGTTGATCCGACTCAGGGCGGTGGAAATTTTAATTGGGGAAGGTTTGTTGAAGGAGGGTGGGTTTTAGGAAGGAGCTGTCTAATGTTAAACAGGGTGTCCAGCATAATAATAATATTAATGGACATATTGTGGAATAATTCTGAAGATGCCTCCCCTCACTTCAGAAACCTCCGGTCGTTACCCTTTCCCCTCTGCATCAAACAAAAACTCATGACTGTCAGGTTTAAGGCACTCAGTCATCTCTCCCATCACTGACATCAATCAATCAGTGGTGTTTATTGAGTTCTCAGAGTGTACAGATCACTGTACTAAGTGCTTGGGAAGCAGCGTGGCTCAGTGATAAAAGCAGGGGCTTTGGAGTCAGAGGTCACGGGTTCAAATCCCGGCTCTGCCAGTTGTCAGCTGTGTGACTTTGGGCAAGTCACTTAACTTCTCTGTGCCTCAGTTACCTCATCTGTAAAATGGGGATTAAGACTGTGAGCCCCCCGTGGGACAACTTGATCACCTTGTATCTACCCCAGCGCTTAGAATAGTGCTTTGAACATAGTAAGCGCTTAATAAATGCCATTATTATTATTATTATTATTATTATTATTATTATTATTGGGAGAATACGATATAACAGAGTTGAAACATCTTACTCATGCTTTCTATCCACCTTCATGGTTAGCAGACCACAGCTCTCCCCATCTTCAAAGCATTTCTGAAGTCACATCACCTCCAGGAGGTTTTCCCCCATTAATTTCTGCTCTCTCCAGGTTTTTTTAATGGAATTAAAGTGCTTATTATGTACCAGGGGCTGTACTAAGCTCTGTAGACACAGGCTAATCAGGTCGGAAGCGGTCCGCGCCCCACAAGGGGCTCACGGTCTTAATCCCCGTTTGCCAGGTGAGGTAACTGAGGCCCAGAGAAAGTGAAGTGATTTACCCAAGGTCACACTGCAGACGCGTGGTGGAACTGAGAGTAGAACGCAGGTCCTCTGACTCCCAGGTAAAATAAAAATAATCATCGAGGTATTCAAGTGCTTACTCTATGTCAAGCATTTTACTAAGTGCTAGGGTAGAGATCAGTGCCCCCACCCCGATCCCCCCGCTTACTTCCAAGAAGCAGCATGGCCTAGCGTGCCAAGACATAAATGATCAATGTATTTATTGAGCGCTTCCCCCTTTTAGACTGTGAGCCCACTGTTGGGTAGGGACTGTCTCTATATGTTGCCAATTTGTACTTCCCAATCGCTTAGTACAGTGCTCTGCACACAGTAAGCGCTCAATAAATACGATTGATGATGAAGAGCACAGGCTTGGGAATCAGAGGACATGGGTTCTAATCCCAGCTCCGCCACCTGTCTGCTGTGTGACCTTGGGTAAGTCACTTTACTTCTCTGTGCCTCCGTTACCTCATCTGTAAAATGGGGATTAAGACCGTGAGCCCCACGTGGGACAACCTGATCACCTTGTATCTGCCCCGGCGCTTAGAACAGGCCCGTAGTAAGCGCTTAACAAATACCATAATTATCATTATTATTATTCCCGTCTTTCACTGCCGCCTAGGCATTTAAGGACTCAGAAGCCCCCAAAACAGTTATCGACTGTTTGGTGAATATGCGTTAGTTTGTCTGGAGGTCCTTCATTTCAGTTTTAGACTGTGAGCGCACTGTTGGGTAGGGACTGTCTCTATATGTTGCCAACTTGTACTTCCCAAGCGCTTAGTACAGTGCTCTGCACACAGTAAGCGCTCAATAAATACGATTGATTGATTGCTACAACACTGTTGTCTGTCTGAGATTTAATTCTCCTATAGGGCAGGGATGGTATTGATCAATGTATTTATTGAGCGCTTACTCTGTGCAGAGCACTGTACTAAGCGCTTGGGAGAGTACAATGTAACAGGGTTGGTAGATTCCCTACCCGCAACGAGCTTGCAGTTTAGAGGGGGAGGCAGACTTTACTATAAATAAATAAATCACAGATACGTACGTCAGTGCTGCGGGGCTGAGGGAGGGGTGAATAAAAGGTGTTATTTGCTTCGTTCAATTCAGCAGTGTGCAGATAGATAGGAGCAGAGAAAATGCTTTTCACGGTGGCATCTTTGCTCTGCATTTCAGATCTTCCACCCTTGGACAAAACCTACTTGCCAAATAAAAACAGAAGCTCGGAAGGTGAACCAGTGGGGGTTAAATCTGTTGCGCAAGCAGCCACATCTGACCCACGACGTCCTCCGGGGACGAATTCCACGGCCGTTTCGTGGGAAGGAGAGATTTCTAAGACATCTGGATTACCCAATGCCTCGAGGAAACAATGGGACGAGATTGACGGGCGCGCTCAGATTCCCCCAAGCGAAAAGACAGCCGGCGGTCTGGGATCTTCCCAGAAACAGGGAATAGCTAAGCTGTTGCCCCAAAAGGGCTCTCCCGATTCTACCGCCCCTGCTCATTCTCATCCCAATATGCCAACCTCTACTCTTGCTCCTCCTCCTCCTCCTCCTCAAACCACGGGGTCAACGGCTCCTCCGATGCCCCCCTCTCCTCCTTCTCAGACCCCAGGGTCAGCCCTTACCTCCACATCTCCTCCCCTTCAATCTGCCCCAGAACAGAATCCAACTATTCCCAGATCCCTTGTCCCTTCCCAAACCCTTCCGACAGCCACTGTCCCACCTCTGTCTACCAGCCCTGCTGGCCCCCTGAGTCTATCCCAGACTCCTGTGGTCTCATCCGCCACCCCTACTCCTCCAGGTGGGCGAGCGGTTTCAGAAACAGCGGGCATTGGGACCACCCCCTCCGTTACAGCTGCCGACACGGGCGCTCAAAACACCTCCCTTTCAGGTGCTTTGGCTACCTCTGCCGTCCATCCAGTTGGCCCTTGGGACTCGGGGAAGGCCGCTTTCGAACGCTCCCACCCTGATGAGGCCTCTGTGGATGGATCCAACCTCCAGCTAGATAAGTGGGCCCTCCTCGGGGCGCTGGTCGCTGGGGTCTCCTTCCTGGCGGTTGGCATCGCCATCCTTGGCCGCAAGCTCTTCGAGTCCCTTCAGAGAAAACGCTACTCCAGGCTGGATTATCTGATCAACGGAATCTACCTGGGCATTTAGCGAGGACGCGTTCTTGCGCGGTCCTCGGCCCGTGAATTTGAAGGGATCTTGCCCCCTTCCAGTGGCCGTTCCTGGGGAACCGTGAGTTAGGGAAGGAGCACGGGCCTGCAAATCGGAGGACCTGGGTTCTAATCCCGCTCTGCCACGTGTCTGCTGGGTGAGGTTGGGCAGGTCACGTCACTTCTCCGGGCCTCAGATACCCGATCTGTAAAATGGGGATTAAATCCTCCATCCTCCCACTTTGACTGTGAGCCCCGTGTGGGATGGGAACTGTGTCCAACCTGAGTAACGGGGAACTACCCCAGCGCTTAGAACAGTGCTTGGCATATAGTAAGAGCGTAAGTACCATGGTTTATTGTGATTATTATTATTATTGTTACGGCCCGAGGAATCAGCGTAGCAAAAGAGCTTCCAGTTTGTAGGGAAAGACTAAGATGAACCAGTACAACTTGCTGGCGTGATTTCCTGAACAGATTCGAGTGTGATTAAAATCACACGGCTGGTTCCACCGCATCGTTTCCCTTTGAAGGAATCCACGGAGCTCTGGTGTCCCACGATTGTCCCACCTTGCCGATCCAGAATTGAATAAACACGTGGCTATAGATCCGGGCAGGGTGAGCTCAATAAACGCCATCGGTGATGACGATGAAGGACCAGAACTGTTGAATCCAGCTGGACAGCTGAATTCCTGGTGGGTGCGAGAACGTGCTCTTCCCCTCCACCCTTCCAACCTTTCAAATCGAGTTCCTAGCCCTTGTTGTTGTTATTATTATTATTATTATTATTATTATTGTTCCTAGGGAAGTATCCTTGAGAAGACAGGGCAGATGGTTTAATTCCCTTTTGGCTTGGCTCTCTTTGCTGTCTTGGTGCGTCTGGTTGTGGGGAGGGAAAGGCAGGGCAAGGGCTGTGGCAAGATAATAATAATAATGGCATTTATTAAGCACTTATGTGCAAATCAATCAATCAATCAATCGTATTGAGCGCTTACTATGTGCAGAGCACTGTACTAAGCGCTTGGGAAGTACAAATTGGCATCACATAGAGACAGTCCCTACCCAACAGTGGGCTCACAGTCTAAAAGGGGGAGACAGAGAACAGAACCAAACATACCAACAAAATAAAATAAGTAGGATAGAAATGTACAAGTAAAATAAATAAATGAATAAATAAATAGAGTAATAAATATGTACAACCATATATACATATATACAGGTGCTGTGGGGAAGGGAAGGACAATGCAAAGCACTGTCCTAAGCACTGGGGAGGTTACAAGGTGATCAGGTTGTCCCATGGGGGGCTCCTAGTCTTCATCCCCATTTTACAGATGAGGTAACTGAGGCCCAGAGAAGTGAAGTGACTTGCCTAAAGTCACACAGCTGACAATTGGCGGAGCCGGGATTTGAATCAATCAATCAATCATATTTATTGAGCGCTTACTGTGTGCAGAGCACTGTACTAAGCACTTGGGAAGTCCAAGTTGGCAACATATAGAGACAGTCCCTACCCAACAGTGGGCTCACAGTCGAAAAGGGGGAGACAGAGAACAAAACCAAACATACTAACAAAATAAAATAGAATAGATATGTACAAGTTAAATAAATAGAGTAATATATATGTACAAACATATATACATATATATAGGTACTGTGGGGAAGGGAAGGAGGTAAGATGGGGGGATGGAGAGGGGGAGATGATATTCACTGGGGGACTTGAGGGTAAGGTGGTCTCTTCTCCTCATTATTATTCATTCATTCAGTCGTATTTATTGAGTGCTTACTGTGTGCAAAGCTCTGTACTAAGCACTTGGGGGAGAATAAATATGATTGAGTGACCAACTTGCTGACTACTAGAGAAGCAGCGTGGCTTAGTGGTAAGAGCCTGGGCTTGGGAGTGAGAGGTCATGGGTTCTAATCCTGGGTCCCTCACGTCAGCTGTGTGACTTTAGGCAAGTCACTTCACTTCTCTGGGCCTCAGTTCCTTCGTCTGTAAAATGGGGATTAAGACTGTGAGCCCCAGGTGGGACAAGCTGACGACCTTGCAGCGTGGCTCAGTGGAAAGAGCCCGGGCTTTGGAGTCAGAGGTCATGGGTTCAAATCCCAGCTCCGCCACTCGTCAGTAGTGTGACTTGGGGCAAGTCACTTAACTTCTCTGGGCCTGTTACCTCATCTGGAAAATGAGGATTAAGACTGGGAGCCCCCCGTGGAACAACCTGATCACCTTGTCATGGGTTCAAATCCAGGCTCTGCCAATTGTCAGCTGTGTGACTTGGGGCAAGTCACTTCACTTCTCTGGGCCTCAGTTCCCTCATCTGGAAAATGGGGATTAAGACTGTGAGCCCCACATGGGACAACCTGATCACCTTGTAAATTCCCCAGCGCTTGGAACAGTGATCTGCACATAGTAAGCGCTTAATAAATGCCATTATTATTGTTATACTAGCGCTTAGAAAAGTGCTTGGCACATAGTAAGCGCTTAACATGTCTGCTGTGTGACCTTGGGCAAGTCACTTAACTTCTCTGAGCCTCAGTTACCCCATCTGTAAAATGGGGATTAAGACTGTGAGCCCCGCGTGGGACAACCTGATCACCTTGTATCCCCCCAGCGCTTAGAACAGTGCTCTGCACATAGTAAGCGCTTAACAAATGCCATCATTATTATTATTATTATTATTAACAAAAACCAACATTATTATTACCAGAGGAAGTTCAAGCAGTGGGCAGCAGAGGGGGAAAGAAGCCTGGAAAACCTTGAAAGCCCCAAGAGACACCAAAAATGAATCAGGGGAGACATTTAAGACGCGACTCTTGAAGCAATTTTAAGTCACCCACGCGGGAAGCGAATGGCTACATTCATCTCCGCTTAAAACAGCACATTTGCAGTAACACTCACAGGTGCTGGAGTTTCTAAACTTTCCTCTAACATGGTTGTATTTGGAGGATTTTTAAGGGTATTCTTTTAAGCGCTTATTCTGTGCGAGGCCCTGTACTATACGCTGAGGAACCTAGAAGATAATCAAGTTGGTCTCAGTCCATTTCATTCATTCATTCATTCATTCATTCAATCGTATTTATTGAGCACTTACTGTGTGCAGAGCACTGTACTAAGCGCTTGGGAAGTACAAGTTGACAACATATAGAGACAGTCCCTACCCGACAGTGGGCTCACAGTCTAGAAGGGGGAGACACAAAACGAAACATGTTAACAAAATAAAATAAATATGTACAAATAAAATAGAGTAATAAATGCATACAAATATATATGCATTTACACAGGTGCTGTGGGGAGGGGAAGGAAGTAAGGGGGGGATTCATTCAATCGTATTTATTGAGCGATTACTGTGTGCAGAGCGCTGTACTAAGCGCTTGGGAAGTACAAGTTGGCAGCCTATATGTACATCACAAGAAGCAGCGTGGCTCAGTGGAAAGAGCACGGGCTTTGGAGCCAGAGGTCATGGGTTCAAATTTCTGCTCCGCCACTTGTCAGCTGTGTGACTTTGGGCAAGTCACTTAACTTCTGAGCCTCAGTTACCTCATCTGTAAAATGGGGATTGACTGTGAGCCCCCCGTGGGACAACCTGATCACCTTGTAACCTCCCCAGCGCTTAGAACAGTGCTTTGCACATAGTAAGCGCTTAATAAATGCCATTATTATTATTATTATCATTAACAAAATAAATAGAATAGTAAATATGTGCAAGTAAAATAGAGTAATAAATCTGTACAAATACAGCACAGAACAGTGCTTTGCACATAGTAAGTGCTTAATAAATGCCATTATTATTATTATTATTATCATTAACAAAATAAATAGAATAGTAAATATGTATAAGTAAAATAAATAGAGTAATAAATCTGTACAAATACAGCGCTTAGAACAGTGCTTTGCACATAGTAAGTGCTTAATAAATGCCATTATTATTATATGCAAGTTACCGAGGGTCTCCTATTATCAGTTACATTTCAAATCCCTACACTGTCTGGTAAACACCTTACATAGACAATATAAAAATCAGAATTTAAGAACATTGCGGATTGAAGTACGGGGCTGGTACTGAATGAGGCTGGAAAAATTAAAATGCAATCCCCCTAGGAGGCTTTCAAAATGTGTATCTCAGGGTGGGGAAAAAAAATTCCCCCCAGATGAGAGAGAGCGAGAGAGACTGATATGGGTGGGGGAAGAAAGAGTGAGACAGAGAGAAAGAGAGAGATAAGGAAACTCTATATTCCATGGAGAAAAGGAGCCAATCTCGGAAAAACGGACACCAGGGGACAATCAATCAATCAATCGTATTTATTGAGCATTTACTGTGTGCAGAGCACTGTACTAAGCGCTTGGGAAGTACAAGTTGGCAACATATAGAGGCAGTTCCTACCCAACAGTGGGCTCACAGTCTAGAAGGCGGAGACAGAGAACAAAACAAAACATATTAACAAAATAAAATAAATAGAATAGATATGTAGAAGTAAAATAAATAACTAGAGTAATAAATATGTATAAACATATATACATATATACAGGTGGACAGAATCCACATGGGGCTCACAGTGATGATGATGGCATTTGTTAAGCGCTTACTACGTGCAAAGCACTGTTCCAAGCGCTGGGTTAACTCCCATTTTACAGATGAGGGGACTGAGTCTCAGAGAAGTTAAGTGCCTTGTCCAAGGTCACGCAGCTGAGAAGTGACGGAGCTGATTTAGAACCCAGGTCCTTCTGATTCCCAAGCCTGTGCTCTATCCACTAGGGCTTGCATCAAGCATTTACTATTCATTCATTCAATCATATTTATTGAGCGCTTACTGTGTGCAGAGCACTGTACTAAGTGCTTGAAGGAGCCCTGCCCTTGGCTTCAGTGCAAGCAGATTAGATACAGTCCCTGTCCCACATGGGGATTTCAGTTTAAGAGGGAAGAAAAATGGGTATTTTGTCCTCACTTTACAGATCAGTAAACTGAGGCACAGAGAATTTAAGTGATTTATCCAAGGCCACTCAGCAGGTAATGGGAGAGGCAGGGTTAGAATCCAGATATCCTGACACCTAGGCCTGGTATCTTTTTACTAGCTTCTGGATTCTGGCTGCCTTGGGGGAGACTTTTTTTTACTTCATCATCATCATCATCAATCGTATTTATTGAGCGCTTACTATGTGCAGAGCACTGTACTAAGCGCTTGGGAAGTACAAATTGGCAACATATAGAGACAGTCCCTACCCAACAGTGGGCTCACAGTCTAAAAGGGGGAGACAGAGAACAAAACCAAACATACTAACAAAATAAAATAAATAGAATAGATATGTACAAGTAAAATAAATAAATAAATAGAGTAATAAATATGTACAAACATATATACATATATACAGGTGCTGTGGGGAAGGGAAGGAGGTAAGATGGGGGGATGGAGAGGGGGACAAGGGGGAGAGGAAGGAAGGGGCTCAGTCTGGGAAGGCCTCCTGGATGTACAAAGTATGTACTTTTTATACTTTGTATTTGTTAAGTGCTTACTATGGGTCAGGCACTGTACTGAGCAGTGCAGTAAATAAAAGATAATCAGTTTGGTCACATCTCATGCCTCACATGGGGCTCACAGCCTTAATCCTCTCCCCCTTCTAGACTGTGAGCCCACTGTTGGGTAGGGACCGTCTCTCTATGTTGCCAACTTGGGCTTCCCAAGCGCTCAGTACAGCACTCTGCACACAGTAAGCGCTCAATAAAGCGTGGCTCAGTGGAAAGAGCCCGGGCTTTGGAGTCAGAGGTCATGGGTTCGAATCCCAGCTCCTCCACGTCTGCTGTGTGACCTTGGGCAAGTCACTTAACTTCTCTGAGCCTCAGTTCCCTCATCTGTAGAATGGGGATTAAGACTGTGAGTCCCCCGTGGGACAACCTGATTACCCTGTAACCTCCCCAGCGCTTTGAACAGTGCTTTGCACATAGTAAGCGCTTAATAAATCCCATCATTATTATTAATAAATACGATTGAATGAATGAATGAATCCTCACGAGGTAGTTGAGTGAAGTGACTTGCCCAAGACCATTCAATCGTATTTACTGAGCGCTTACTGTGTGCAGAGCGCCGTACTAAGCGCTTGGGAAGTCCAAGTTGGCAACGTAGAGAGACGGTCCCTACCCAACAACAGGCTCACACAGCACACACGTAGTGTTCTGGGTTCTAATCCCGGCTGCTCTAATCAATCAATCAATCGTATTTATTGAGCGCTTACTGTGTGCGGAGCACTGTACTAAGCGCTTGCACCGTACTAAGCGCTTGCACTCTAATTCCCAGGCCCTTGTTCTTTCCACTAGGTCACGCTGGTCCTTGTTCAAACCTCTGTCTCTAAAGCTCCTACTGAGACTGTGAGCCCACTGTTGGGTAGGGACTGTCTCTATATGTTGCCAATTTGTACTTCCCAAGCGCTTAGTACAGTGCTCTGCACATAGTAAGCGCTCAATAAATGCGATTGATGATGATGATGAAGCCCAAGAGGGGTTTTCTGTTTGATTGTTTTTGTTTCCATAAAACTCTTCTGAACCTGGGGATGCTCCTTCACCCAAACAAGTGCTCACTGCTACATCGGGGGGGGCTCCAAGGCTGTGCCCCCCCCCTGCTAGGGGTAGCAGGGACGGAGAGCCCAGCCTCACAGCGCAATTAGTCAATCAATTAATTAATGGTATGTAGTGGGCGCTTATTTTGTGCCGGGTGGTGTACTAAATGTTTGGAAGAGTACGATATAAAAAACTGAGTGGGTAGAAGTGGGGGAGAAAGACAACAAAACAAAACGAGTAGACAGGCATCAGTTCTGTTGTCCCCTCCCAAGCGTTTAGTACAGTGCCCTGCATATGGTCTGCACTAGTGGAAGCAAAGAACCCGGGATTGGGAGTCAGAGGATGTGGTTTCTAATCCCGGCTCCACCACTTGTCTGATGTGTGACCTTGGGCAAGTCACTTAACTTCTCTGGGCCTCAGTTCCCTCATCTGGAAAATGGGGATTAAAAGTGTGAGCCCTGATTACCTCTGCTCCTCCTCCCCTCCCCATCGCCCCTACTCCCTCCATCTACTCTACCCCCTTCCCCTCCCTACAGAACTTCTGTATATTTGTACATATTTATTACTCTATTCTTTATTAATGATGTGTATATATCTATAATTCTATTTATTTTGATGGCTTTGATGCCTGTCTACTTGTTTTGTTGTCTGTCTCCCCCCTTCTAGGCTGTGTTGGTTAGGGATTGTCTCTATCAGTTGCCGAATTGTACTTTTCAAGCGCTTAGTCCAGTGCTCTGCACACAGTAAGCACTCAGTAAACACCACTGAATGAATAATAATAATAATAATGGTATTTGTTAAGCGCTTACTATGTGCCAAGCACTGTTCTAAGGGCTGGCGGGGATACAAGATAATCAGGTTGTCCCACATGGGGCTCACAGTCTTCATCCCCATTTTACAGATGAGGGAACTGAGGCCCAGAGAAGTGAAGTGACTGGCCCAAAGTCACACAGCAGACAAGTGGCGGAGCCAGGATTTGAACCCACGACCTCTAACTCGCAGGCCCAGTCTCTTTCTACTGCGCCACACTGTTTCTCTGGTTACCTTGTATCTATTTACTATTCTATTTATTTTATTTTGTTAATATGTTTTGTTTTGTTGTCTGTCTCCCCCTTCTAGACTGTGAGCCCGTTGTTGGGTAGGGACTGTCTCTAGATGTGATCAACTTGTACTTCCCAAGCGCTTAGTACAGTGCTCTGCACACAGTAAGCGCTCAATAATATGTTGCCAACTTGGACTTTGCAAGCCCTTAGTACAGTGCTCTGCACACAGTAAGCGCTCAATAAATACGATTGAATTGAATTGAATAAATACAGTTGAACGAATGAATGCCCCAGAGCTTAGAACATTCATTCATCCATTCATAATAATAATAATAATAATGGCATTTATTAAGTGCTTACTATGTGCATTGCACTGTTCTAAGCGCTGGGGTGGTTACAAGCTGATCAGATGGTCCCACGGGGGGCTCACAGTCTTAATCCCCATTTTACACATGAGGGAACTGAGGCCCAGAGAAGTGAAGTGACTGGCCCAAAGTCACACAGCTGACAATTGGCAGAGCCGGGATTTGAACCCATGACCTCTGACTCCAATTCATTCATTCAATCGTATTTATTGAGCGCTTACTGTGTGCAGAGCACTGTACTAGGCGCTTGGGAAGTACAAGTTGGCCACATCTAAAGATGGTCCCTACCCAACAGCGGGCTCACAGTCTAGAACAGTGCTTGGCTCATAGTAAGCGCTTAACAAATACCATCATCATTATTATTAATACCACTAATGGGGAAAAAGGTGGTTATTAATTCAATCAATCGTATTTATTGAGCGTTTATCACTAGACTGAGCGCCCTTCCCCACGACGGCCCAAGACGAAGGCCGACGTGAGGAAAGAAGTAGTTCCGGCTCCCAGGCCGGTGTGGCTCCGCTGCTGCTTCTCTTTTCATTCGCCTCACACAGTCCCGAGAAAGCAGCGTGAGGAAAAAGAGTCCCCCGGGAATGCGGCCTCCTTGTTGGCTTCCACCTCATTCATTCATTCAATGGTATTTATTGAGCACTTACTGTGTGCAGAGCACTGGACTAAGAGCTTGGGAAGTACAAGTGGGCAAGAGATACAGTCCCTACCCCACAATGGGCTGACAGTCTAGAAGGGGGGAGACAGACACCCAAACAAGTAGACAGGTGTCAACAGCATCAGAATAAATAGAATTATAGTTATATCCATTCATTCAATGGTATTTATTGAGTGCTTACATTCATTCAATGGTATTTATTGAGTGCTTACTGTGTGCAGAGCACTGGACTAAGCGCTTGGGAAGTACAAGTGGGCAACAGATACGGCCCCTACCCCACAATGGGCTCACAGTATAGAAGGGGGGAGACAGACACCCAAACAAGTAGACAGGTGTCAATAGCATCAGAATAAATAGAATTATAGTTATATTCATTCATTCAGTGGTATTTATTGAGCACTTACTGTATGCAGAGCACTGGACTAAGCACTTGGGAAGTACAAGTGGGCAACAGATACAGTCCCTACCCCACAATGGGCTCACAGTCTAGAAGGGGGGTGACAGACACCAAAACAAGTAGAGAGGTGTCAATAGCATCAGAATAAATAGAAGTACAATTATATTCATTCAATGGTATTTATTGAGCGCTTACTGTATGCAGAGCACTGGACTAAGCGCTTGGGAAGTACAAGTCGGCAACAGATACAGTCCCTACCCCACAATGGGCTCACAGTCTAGAAGGAGGGAGACAGACACCAAAATAAGCAGACAGGTGTCAATAGCATCAGAGTAATAGAATTATAGTTATATTCATTCAATGGTATTTATTGAGCGCTTACTGTATGCAGAGCACTGGACTAAGCGCTTGGGAAGTACAAGTCGGCAACAGATACAGTCCCTACCCCACAATGGGCTCACAGTCTAGAAGGGGGGTGACAGACACCAAAACAAGTAGACAGGTGTCAATAGCATCAGAATAAATAGAATTATAGTTATATTCATTCATTCAATGGTATTTATTGAGTGCTTACTGTGTGCAGAGCGCTTGGGAAGTACAAGTTGGCAACATATAGAGACGGTCCCTACGCAACAACAGGCTCACAGTCGAGAAGAATTATAGTTATATTCATTCATTCAATCGCATTTAGTGGGTGCTTACTGTGTGCAGAGCACTGTACTAAGCGCTATTAATGACGATAGACACATCATTAACAAAATACGTACAAGTAGACATCAGTGCTGTGGGGGAGGCAAAGGGGGTAGGGCAGAAGGAGGGAGGGGAAAACAAAACAGAAAACAAGTTGTCTACTTGCTTTGTTGTCTGCCTCCTACCTTCTGGACTGTGAGCCTGTTTTTGGGTCGGGACCTTCTCTATGTTGCCGATTTGCCCTTCCCAAGCGCTTAGTACAGTGCTCCGCACACAGTAAAGTCTCAATAATAATAATAATGACATTTATTAAGCACTTACTATGTGCAAAGCACTGTTCTAAGCGCTGGGGAGGTTACAAGGTGATCAGGTTGTCCCACGGGGGGCTCACAGTCTTCATCCCCATTTTACAGATGAGGTCACTGAGGCCCAGAGAAGTTAAATGACTTGCCCAAAGTCAAACAGCTGACAATTGGCAGAGCTGGGATAAATACGATTGAATGAATGAATGAATGGGGGCAGTGGGGAGCAGAGACTTCTAGACTCTTCTAGACTGGGAGCCCATTATTGGGAAGGGACCATCTCTATATGTTGTCTATTTGTACTTCCCAAGCGCTTATTCCAGTGTTGTGCACACAGTAAGTGATCAATAAATACTATTGAATGAATGAATAATAATAATAATAATAATGGCATTTGTTAAGCGCTTCCTATGTGCCAAGCACGGTTCTAAGCACTGGGGAGGATACAAGGTGGTTAAGTTGACCCACTTGGGGCTAACAGTCTTCATCCCCATTTTCCAGATGAGGTCACTGAGGCACAGAGAAGTGAAGTGACTTGCCCAAAGTCACCCAGCTGACAATTGGCGGAGCCGGGATCTGAACCCACGACCTCTGACTCCCAAGCCCGGGCTCTTTTCCACTGAGCCACGCTGCTTCTCCAAATGGCATTTATTAAGCGCTTCCTATGTGCAAAGCACTGTTCTAAGCTCTGGAAAGGTTACAAGGTGATCAGATTGTCCCCCGGGGGGCTGACAGTCCTCATCCCCATTTTACAGGTGAGGTAACTGAGGCCCAGAGAAGTGAAGTGACTTGCCCAAAGTCACCCAGCTGACAAGTGGGGGAGTCTGGATTTGAACCCATGACCTCTGACTCCAAAGCCCGGGCTCTTTTCCACTGAGCCGTGCTGCTTCTCCAAATGGCATTTATTAAGCGCTTGCTATGTGCAAAGCACTGTTCTAAGCGCTGGGGAGGTTACAAGGTGATCAGGTTGTCCCCTGGGGGGGGGTGGGGGCTCACAATCTTCATCTTCTAGACTGTGAGCCCGCTGTTGGGTAGGGACCGTCTCTATCTGTTGCCAACTTGTACTTCCCAAGCGCTTAGTACAGTGCTGTGCACACAGTAAGTGCTCAATAAATACGATTGAATGAATGAATGAATCCCCATTTTCCAGATGAGGTAACTGAGGCCCAGAGAAGTGAAGTGACTTGCCCGAAGTCACATAGCTGACAAGTGGCGGAGCCGGGATTTGAACCCATGACCTCTGACTCCAAAGCCCGGGCTCTTTCCACTGAGCCACGCTGCTTCTCCAACAGTGCTCTGCTCACAGCAGGCGCTCAATAAATACGATTGAATGAATGAATGAATGAATGAATGAAAATGCAAGAAAATGGATGATTCGGAGGGACTTTTTTTCAGCTAGTATACCATAACCAAGAGTAATGCAGTGGTTATATTTCATTTGTCTCCATCTGTTGATGAATTGTACTTTCCAAGTGCTTAGTACAGTGCTCTGCACACAGTAAGCGCTCAATAAATACCTCCCCGTCCTCCCCCTCCCTATACTCCCGCCTTACCTCCTTCTCTTCCCCACAGCACCTGTATATACGTATATATGTTTGTACATATTAATTACTCTATTTATTTTATTTGTACATATTTATTCTATTTATTTTATTTTGTTAATGTGTTTTGTTTTGTTGTCTGTCTCCCCCTTCTAGACTGTGAGCCCGCTGTTGGGTAGGGACCGTCTCTAGATGTCGTCAACTTGTACTTCCCAAGCGCTTAGTCCAGCGGTTTGCACGCAGTAAGCGCTCAATAAATACGATTGAATGAATGAATGAATGAATTTATTTTATTTGTACATATTTATTCTATTTATTTTATTTTGTTAATATGTTTTGTTTTGTTGTCTGTCTCCCCCTTCTAGACTGTGAGCCCACTGTTGGGTAGGGACTGTCTCTATATGTTGCCAACCTGTACTTCCCAAGTGCTTAGTACAGTGTTCTGCACACAGTAAGAGCTCAATAAATACAATTGAATGAAAGAAGTAAGCGCACAATAAATACCATTGAATGACTGAATGGAATACCATTGAATGAATGAATGAAATACCATTGAATGAATGAATGAAATATAAATGAATGAATGAAATATGAATGAATGAATGAATTAAATATCATTGTTTGAATGAATGAATAAAATACGAATGAATGAATGAAATATGAATGAAGAATGAATTAATGAAATATGAACGAATGAATGAAGTACGAATGAATGAATGATGAATGAAATACAAATGAATGAATGAAGTACGACTGAATGAATTAATGAAATACAAATGAATGAAATATGAATGAAACATGAATGAATGAATGAAGCACGAATGTATGAATGAATGAATGATGAATGAAATACGAATGAATGAAGTACGAATGAATGACAAAAGTACGAATGAATGAATTAATGAAAGACGAATGAATGAATGAAGTACGAATGAATGAAGTACGAATGAATGAATGATGAATGAAATACGAATGAATGAATGAAGTACGAATGAATCACTGAAGTACGAATGAATGAATTAATGAAGTATGAATGAATGAGGTACAAATGAATGAATGATGAATGAAGTCCGAATGAATGAATGAAGTACGAACGAATGACAAAAGTCCGAATGAATGAATTAATGAAAGACGAATGAATGAATGAAGTACGAATGAATGAATGATGAATGAAATACGAATGAATGAATGAAGTACGAATGAATGAATGATGAATGAAATACGAATGAATGAATGAAGTACGAATGAATGACTGATGTACGAATGAATGAATTAATGAAATACGAATGAATGAAGTACTAATGAATGAATGAATGAATGAATGAATGAATGAATGAATGAGGGCGTCGAGCGGAATGAAGGAGACCCGGCCGTGATGCGAATCAATGCGCGGGACGGGGGGCGGGGCCGTGCGTCACGGCGTGCGTGCGTCCGTGCGTAAGGCCGTGCGTGCGTGCGTGCGTGCGCGGGGCAGCGCGGCGCCGAGCCGAGGGGGAGGAGCAGTAGCAGCAGCGGCGGCGGGGGGGGAGGGGGGGCGCGCGCGCCCGGGGGATGGGGGAGACGCTCTCCGGGGGGGAGTCCAGAGGACAGCCAGGGCGGGAGCGGAGAAAGGGCCCGGGGGCCGCCTCGCAGCCCCCAGCGCCGCCCCGGCCGGCCCCGACCGGCATGAGCCAGCTGAGCCGCCGCCGCCGCCGCCCCCGCCCCTCCCGCCGCCCCTCCCGGGGCCCCGCCGGCCCCCGGCCCCGCTGACGGGCCCAGGAGCCGCGCGCCGCCATGGGGCCCGCGCTCAGGGGCCTGCTGGCCTGCAGCCTTTGGGCCCTGCTCAGAGGTGAGCCCGGGCCCCGCCGCGCGGGCGGAGAGGGACGGACGGGAGGAGGAGGAGGAGGAGGAGGAGCACCCCCGGGGTGGGGGGTCGGCGTGCCGGGAGAGAGGGGGGCAGGTTGTGTGCGTGTGTGTGTGTGGGGGGGCAGCTGTGAGGAGATAGGGAGAGGTTGGGGGCGAGGAGAGGGAGGTTGTGTGGGGGGGAGAGATCGGGTGGGAGGGAGAGATTGCGGGTGGGGAGAGCTGTGAGGAGGGAGAGATTGTTTGGGGGAGATCTGGGAGGGGAGAGAGAGCGGGTGGGAGAGAGAGGGAGAGATTGTGGGCGACGAGAGGGAGGCTGTGGGGGAGAGCTGTGAGCAGAGAGGGAGAGATTATGGGCGAGGAGAGGGAGATTGGGGTGGGGGGAGAGCTGTGAGGAGGGAGAGGTCGGGGGTGGGGAGAGCTGGGGGGAGAGGGAGAGATTGTTTGGGGGAGATCTGTGAGGAGGGAGAGATTGGGGGCGAGGAGAGGGAGATTGTGGGGGAGAGCTATGAGGAGGGAGAGGTCGGGTGTCGGGGAGAGCTGTGAGGAGAGGGAGAGATCGGGTGGGAGAGAGGGGGAGATTGTGGGGGAGAGCTGTGAGGAGAGAGGGAGATCGGGAGGGAGGGAGAGGTTGTGGGGGAGAGCTGTGAGGAGAGATCGGGTTGGGGAGGAGAGGGAGATTGTGTGGGGGAGAGCTGTGAGGAGCGAGAGATCGGGTGGGGGAGATCTGTGAGGAGAGAGAGAGAGAGATCGGGTGGGAGAGAGGGGGAGAGATGGGGGGTGAGGAGGGAGAGGCCGGGGGTGGGGGGAGACCTGTGAGGAGAGAGGGAGAGATTGTGTGGGGGAGATCTGTGAGGAGGGAGAGACTGTGGGTGGGGAGAGCTGGGAGGAGAGAGGGAGAGATTGTGGGTGGGGAGATCTGGGAGGAGAGAGACCGGGTGGGTGAGGAGAGGGAGGTTGTGTGGAGGAGGTCTGAGGAGAGAGAGATCGGGTGTGGGGGAGATCGGTGAGGAGAGAGAGAGAGAGAGAGATTGTGGGTGGGGAGATCTGTGAGGAGAGAGAGAGATCGGGTGGGAGGGAGAGACTGTGGCTGAGAGAGAGATTGTGTGGGGGAGATCTGTGAGGAGGGAGAGATCGGGTGGGAGGGGGAGGATGTGGTGGGGAGATCTGTGAGGAGAGAGATCGGGTGGGAGAGAGAGATTCTGTGGGGGAGATCTGAGGAGGGAGAGATCGGGTGGGAGAGGGAGAGATCGGATTTGGGGGAGGTCTGTGAGGAGAGAGAGATTGTTGGGGGGAGATCTGTGAGGAGAGAGATTGTGTAGGGGAGATCTGTGAGGAGAGATTGTGTGGGAGATCTGTGAGGAGGGAGAGATTGTGGGTGGGGAGATCTGTGAGGAGAGAGATCGGGTGGGAGAGAGATTGTGTGGGGGAGAGAGATTGAGTGTGGGAGATCTGTGAGAAGGGAGAGATCGGGTGGGAGAGAGAGAGGCAGAGATCGTGGGGGGAGATCTGAGGAGAGAGAGATCAGGTGGGAGAGAGATTGTGGGTGAGATCTGTGAGGAGAAAGAGAGATCGGGTGGGAGGGAGAGGGAGAGGGAGAGATGGGGTTTGGGGGAGGTCTGAGACGAGAGATTGTTGGGAGGAGATCTGTGAGAAGAGATTGGGTGGGAGTGAGTGTGTGTGTGTGTGTGTGTGTGTGTGTGTGAGAGGGAGAGATCTGTGAGGAGAGAGATTGGGTGGGAGGGAGAGATTGTGCGAGGGGGATCTGTGAGAGATCGGGTGTGGGAGAGTTGAGTGTGTATGTGTGTCTGTGTGAGAGAGAGAGAGGGAGAGATTGTGTGGGGGAGATCTGTGAGAGGAGAGAGATTGGGTGTGAGTGAATGTCTGTGTGTGTTTGAGAGAGAGAGATTGTGCGTGGGGGAGATCTGTGAGAGGAGAGATCGGCCTCTAGACTGTAAGCTCATTATGGGCCGGGGACACGTCTGCTAATTCTCTTGTACTCTCTCAAGCACTTAGAGCAGTGCTCTGCACACAGTAAGCGTCCAGTAAATACCATCGATTGACTGATTGGGTGTGAGCGAGAGTATGTGTGTGAGGGGGAGAGAGCTGTGTGAGAAGAGAGATCAGGCGTGAGAGTGAGTGAGTGGGTGTTTGTGAGCCGGAGAGAGATTGGGTGTGAGTGTGGAAGTGTGCGAAGGAGAGATCGTGCGTGGGGGGATCTGTGCGACCAGAGCGGATGGAACAGATCCTGCGTGCTAGGCACTCTGTGTATAATTGGGAATGATAGATTGGCAGTGAGAGATTTTGTGTGTTGGGGGGTGAAGGAGAGATGGTGTGAGTGTGAGTGCATGCAGATGCCTGTGAGTGTGAGGAAAGGGGGCATCTAGTGGGGTGGAGAGAGGACAAAGTGAGAAGGGGATAGATTTTGGGGTGGGGAGGCGGGAGGCATGGACATGAGAGTGTATGCAATCAAACTTTTTTGAAGGGAACGTTTCGGCGTTAACATCCTCGTGTTGGCATCTGTCAACTTGCAGATCTGGGGATTCTCGTAAACTGCAAGTTCTTTTAGACACATGTTTGTCAAATTTTAGGGTTGGGGATTGTAGTTTTTGCTCAGAAGTAACCTTGTTCTGGGGTGGTTCCGTTTTGTTTTCTTGTCATTATCGCAAGCGTTTAAATGTTTTCTTCACCAAGTACTGTACTTTGTGAAGACAAAGAGGGTGTCTGACGGACTGTATCGTCTGTCTTCCGCTGTAGACTGGAAGGTCCTTGTGAGCAGGCGTTGAGTCTACCAACTCTGTTATAGTGCGCTTTCCCATTAGTTCAGTGCTCTGAACACAAAGTGCTCAGTAAACACCCTTGATTGTTAGAAGGGGAAAAGGGAAGGGGTTGCTCCTCAGAGATCTCTCCATCTAAATGTGAGCATTGAACAAACAAAAATTCAAGACCTTTAGTTCCAGACATTGTTGTGACGGTCAAGATGGAATGGTGGATGGGAGGGTGGATTTCATCCCTGGGGTTCCCCACAGCCGTAAAACCTCTGATTAAAGGGGATACATTTTGCAGGTAAAAAGAGGTCGGGGTAGTAGAATTCTTTTTAAAAAAATCAAGTTTATCACTGGGCATAGTTTGCCTTCCTTATTGAAGATCAGATATGTCTTGAAAGCAGGAAGAGTTCAGAGTAGAGTTATGATTTGGAGTTGGTTTTATGATGTTGATTCGGTACAAGTGTTAGTGGTAAATGACCGAGACTAACATTTTTCCGTCCTTAGTTCTGGTTTAGTTCGTGCCCCCCATCGATGCTCTTAGTGATTGCTTGAGATGGTCATTGATTCGTTCATTCATTTGTATTTATTGAGCGCTTGCTTCTAGACTGTGAGCCCGTTGTTGGGTAGGGACCGTCTCCATATGTTGCCAACTTGTACTTCCCAAGCGCTTAGTACAGTGCTCTGCACACAGTAAGCGCTCAGTAAATACGATTGAACGAATGCAGAGCACTGTACTAAGCGCTTGAGAGAGGACAGTACGGCAGTAAACAGTCACATTCCCTGCCCACAACGGGCTCACAGTCTAGAGCGGGGGAGACAGACATCAATAAAACGTGGTATTAAGCATTCCCTAATGCACTATTTTCATATTTTACTGTCATTGAAATGGCTGAGTTACTTATTTAAATAATACTTTCCATCCAGCTAAGATGGTGATGACTTTAGTGTACAGTAGAGCAAAAGAGCTGTGTATAAATGAGTTGGTATGCAATTTGGAACAATATCAATCATTCAGTGGTATTTACTGAACGCTCATTATATACTGAGCGCTTGGGAGAGCACAGTAAACCACAGACACATTCCCTGCCCATAATGAGCTATTGCAATGCCTTGCAAAGGACACTTCTTTGGACTCATGCCTACTCTGAGCAAAATGCCAGTGTTGTTTCCAGGAGGTGTCATGCGCTAAAGTGTCTTCGTGAACCTAAGGAGTATTATTATTATTTTAATTTTTATTTACGGTATTTGTTAAGCACTTTCTAGGTGCCAGGCACTATACTAAGCGCTGGGGTAGCTACAAGCAAATTAAGTTGGATACAGTCCCTGTCCCATATGAGGCTCCAAGTCTCAATCCCCACTTTACAGATGAGGTAACTGAGGCCCAGTGAAGTGACTTTCTCAAGGTCACACAGCAGGCAAGTGCAAGAGTCAGGATTAGAACTCAGGCCCATGCTGTATCCACTAGGCAACAGTGCCTCTTGTTAGATTGGGTCCATTTCCAGCCGATCACAAGGGTGACCCTGAATTGGGATTCCCACTCCTGGTCAGCGTCGATGGTGTCCCTCACTCCAGTGGACACTAGGCCGGGGGGCTCCGGGAAACTTTTCAGGGAATCTCCTGTTGCAAGTCGGACTACCGTTGGATTTACTGGATGTCCGAGGCTGGGGGAGCCCCGGGCCCGGACGGATTCTGAGCCTGGGGCCTCTGATGGGTGGAACCAGACTGTTCTTGGGAATGTAGTGAGTTTAACATCTGTTCCCCGAGCTCCATTTGGCTCCGTGTCAGTCCGCGGCCCCTCAGACCTCAGCCCCGGTTAGTCCGAGGCCGGGAGACCCCGGCCGCGTGTGCTGCAGACTCCATTTTAGGGAAAAGAAGCCGTGCAGCCAGCCCCGTTTCCAAAGGCTCGTTTTTAGTGGTTGTCTTCTCGAGGATCTTTCCACCGGTCCCACTAGTCGGGGTCTACATTGACCAGCGTGAGTGTAAATCGCGCTTGAACGCAGGCACATATGGCATTTACAAGTGCTGAGAGCACCACAGGGAAGGGCAATCTAGCTATCAATGCTTATTAAAGAAGCAGCCTCCCCTCAATCGCTACCGTTGTCTTCTCATGGGGGAAAGTTCACTTTTTTCATAGGCAGTCATTAAACAGAACTGTTTAGGTTTGAGATTGGTATTTGAATATGGGCAACGGACCCTCCCGTTGAACAACTGGAATTCTTTTATTTGGACCCTACCGCCATCGAAAGCATTCCTTTAACGTTTCTTAACCAGTTTTAACCGACGCACCCAACCCCACGTGCCGGCCGCTGCCGTGTGCATTCTGTACCAGGGCAGTGCCAATTCGTTTCCACATTTGTGGCGTGACCCTTCAGCCCTGCCGTGGCCTTGTCCTATTTCTTCCCCTGCCCGCCCCGATGCCCTTCACCCCCTTTTTTTTTTGTTTGGCATTGCCTAGTTTGGCTGTATCGTGCACGGTGCTGGGAAAGGGGTGTATGTGTGCGTGTGTTGATATGTTAGAAATGCTGATGCAAGCAGCATATTGGACACCGCTCCCCTCTTGGTGTGTATTTTTAGCACAACTTCCAAGTTGGGCAGTGGCATATTAAGCAGGAGGGCAGCGGTATGTGTGTTAGCAGTAGAGGGTACGTTGCCCCTCCCCGCCCCAGGGTCTCACGTCTCTTTCAGTGCAGGGCCCGTTCAGTGCTTCCCCTACACGCGGGGAGCCTGGCAGCCTGACTCACCTTCAGCATTTAACCATTTTCAAAGCCCATTTAGAGTCGATCGAAACGATCGCTACCTCTCGGGCCCTCTGCTTTCCACCCTCAGCCCACCTTAATCCGGGATCAAGTCCTCTGGCTGCTCCGAGTATTCACTAACTCATAGTTGGGTAGATGGACGATCTAGAAATGAGGTCGGCTATAAAGTCGGCCTTGGTATTCGAGGACGGCGCCGATGGCGAAGTGTTAGAATGAAGAGGCTTGATTACAGTTTGCTTAGAAATCGTAGAAAACTACTTTTTAGTTTATTAGTTTAAGGCGGGCTTTTCTGTATCTTGAAAAGCTTATTCTGAGAGGCACATTACGCATTCTTTTTCTTCGATTATTTCCACTGGATCCGTGGCACACTGGAGACGGATTCGGGAGTGAATATGGGAAACGGTGGCATGGGTCCTTATGGATTAGAAGGCCATTGTACTGGAGTAATGTGATCCTACTGGGTAGAATATAATCTACGTATTTCAGTTCATGGAACACTTTGTATGGGTCATCGACCAGCAAAACAAAGATATTTAATATGAAATTTGTTAAGCGTTTACTGTTTGCCAAGCACTGAACTAAGCCCTGGAGTAGATGTAAGACAAAGGCTCTGTCCCATATGGGAAATGGCAGTCTAAGTAGGAAGGAATGATTTTGGAAGTGATATCTAAGGGAAAGGTTGGGGTTGAGAGATCAACTTGCATCCTTTTAAGTGAGAAATATAAACAGAAGGAATCATTTTGTAGCATTTAAAAATTTAGCTTTGGGCTGCAAACCAGTCTCCCTCGTAGAAGGTGGAAATGCAAAGATCTTTATTATTGTTAGTATTATTATTTTATCTAAGTGTTTACTATATGTCCAGCACTGTTCTCAGTGCTGGGGGAAGTGCAAGATAGGTCAGAAAAGCCGGCTTTTTTCCTTTCTCTGCTACCCATACCTCACATCCTATCCCCTGTATGGAGTTTGTTACTATGCTCCAGGCGCTGGATTAAATAAATGCTGGGGTAGGTAGAAGATAATCAGGTTGATCACAGTCTATGGGGCACACGGTCTTAATCCCCGTTTTACAGATGAGGTAACTGAGGCAAAGAGAAGTTAAGTGACTTAGAGAAGCAGTATGGCCTGGTGGATAGAGCACAGTCGTGTGAGTAAGAAGGTCCTCGCTACTAATCCTGGCTCCACCACTTGTCTGCTGTGTGACCTTGGGCAAATCACTTCTCTGGGCCTCAGTTACCTCATCTGTAAAATGGGGATTGAGACTGTGAGCCACATTTGGGGCAGGGACTGTGTCCAACTTGATAAATTTCCCTTCTGCGTCTCCCTGACTTGCTCCCTACATTCATCCTCCCACCCAACCCCACAGCACATATGTGTATATAATATATATATATATATCTGTTATTTATTTATTCATTTATATTAATGTCAGTCTCCCCCTCCAGACTGTCAGCTCATTGTGGGTGGGGAATGTGTCTGTTTGTTGTTGTATTGTACTCTCCCGAGGGTTTAGTAGAGTGCTTTGCACACAGTAAGTGTTCATTAAATGCGATTGAATGAATGGATAAACTTGTATCTCCTCCTTTGCTTAGTACAGTGCCTGGCACATAGTAAGCGGTTAGCAAATACCACAATTATTATTGTTATAAGCAGCAGCAATAGGGAAGCTTCTACTAACCTTTCCGCAAGCCCCTGGCAATTAGGATGTTTCTCGATAGTCGGTGAGTCATAGGTAAATGTGGGGAAACGAAGGAAAGCGAGGATTCTTAAAAATCATTGGGCAGGGTGTTACCCTGGTAGTCCATCTACATTTCAGGTTTTGTGCATTCCAGAACTATCCCAAATCATTTCTTATACTCCCAACCAAATTAAAAGTGTATAAAGTTTCTCAAGACCAAATAGTTTCTCGAACCTAAATTAGGTTTTGGGAAGAGATTCATTCATTCATTCAGTCGTATTTATTGAGTGCTTAGTGCTTGGGAAGTACAAGTTGGCAACACACAGAGACGGTCCCTACCCAACAGTGGGCTCACAGTCTAGATTAAACGTGATGTAGTCTTTTGGGGGAGTTTTTGGGTGCCGTAACCAGGTGTGTGTTTTGATGCATAAATAGCGGTGAGCACCAGAGCACCTGAGAATTTTGAAATGTTTTTGGAATTTTGGGGTTGTCTGTCTCCTCTCCTTATTCTAAGACCCTTCCCGTTTCCCTGTCCCAACTTCCCCGTCCTCCAGTAATAGTGCCAGATAAAAATAAGGCAGTCGGAGGAGTGGTCAGAATACCCCTTTGCAGTCGGACAGGCTAGACCAAACACGCTGTCTTCCGCCAGCTGCCCCTCCGGTGGGAGGTGGACTTGAAAACTGCCATGGGAGTGCTTTAGAACAGTGCCTGACACATAGTAAGCGCTTAAAAATACTATTATTATTATTACTATTATTATTATTATTGAAGGCCACTTGCGCTTTCTCCGTCTCTCCTGACTCTGACTCACTGCACACCCCTTTGCTCTCTGCATGCAACTTCTCCCTGCCACCCCTCCCTCCCCCAATCAGCCAAACCCAAAACCTCCCCACCTTCGGAAATCCTCTTAAAAAATGGGCCGGAATTGTGTCTACCAACTCAGTTACATTGTTATTTCATACTCGCCCAAACGCTTAGGCCAGTGCTGTGTACACAGTAAGCACTCAATAGATGCGGTTGATTGATGGATTGAAAAATAAAACTACCTCTGGTAGGAATCCTAATCAATCAATCATTCGTATTTACGGAGCGCTTACTCATCATCATCAATCGTATTTATTGAGCGCTTACTGTGTGCAGAGCACTGTACTAAGCGCTTGGGAAGTACAAGTTGGCAACATATAGAGACGGTCCCTACCCAACAGTGGGCTCACAGTCTAAAAGCGGGAGACAGAGAACAAAACCAAACCTACTAACAAAATAAAATAAATAGAATAGATATGTACAAGTAAAATAAATAAATAAATAGAGTAACAAAATAGAGTAACTATGTGCAGGGCACTGTACCAAGCACTTGGGAGAATCCAGTACAACAGAATTAGCAGACAATCTCCCCAGCACGGCATAGTGGATAGCTCTGGAGGCCTGGGGAGTCATGAGTTCTAATCCAGACTCCACCACTTGTCTGCTGCATAACCTTGGGCAAGTCACTTCTCTGTACTTGTTACCTCATCTGTCAAATGGGGAATGAGACTCTGAGCTCCACGTGGGACAGGGGCTGAGTCCAACCCGATTTGCTTGTATCTGCTTGTACTTGGCACGCAGTAAGCGCTTAACAAATACCACAGTTATTCTTATTATTAATCAGGTCAACCCATTAGTCACCCATAACACTCCCCAACTGTAAGCCTGTTATGGGCAGGGAACGTGCCTCCTAATTCTGTTGCATCGTACTCTCCTAAGTGCTTAGTTTAGCGTTCTGCACATAGTAATCACTCAATAAATCCGATAAATTGTAGGTTTTCCATTTTGTCGCCATCGAATGCGTGTCACCTGTGTCTAACCCCTGTTATTAGAGTAGAAGATCCTGAGGGCAGGGATCTTGTTTTCTACTTTTAGTACATGTTGCCAGTGTGCCTAGGACAGGGCTAGATGCCCAACAGGTCATTATTGATGATGGTGGTGGTGGTGATGATAATATGGTGTAGAATTTGAGATTTCAGACATTTGGGGTTTTTTTTGCCTTCTGGGCAAGTGTGTCCCCAGGATTTTTCCAGGAAAATTTTGAATGCTTAAGTTCCTTGTGGGCGGGGATCGTGTCTACTAACTGTATTGGATCATATACTCCCAAGTGCCTAGTACAGTGCTCGGCACATAATAAGCGCTCGAGTAATACTACCATTGATTTGGTAGGTAAGGGCTTCTTTTAGACTGACCAACACAAGAATAAGTTGCTTTCAGTGGTTAGTTGGGTCATTATTTATAGCAGCTCGAGTGAGTGATTGTGCCTATCTATTTTTGACCTCTGGGAAGTTGCCTTCTTTCGTGGATACGATTCTTGGGCTTGGCCTCACTTGATACTTTCAGTTCCAGGGAGAAATGATCGGGGGGTTATTGCAACATTATTTGATTCCCCCCCCCACATACACACACACTCCTCCCTGGCTCCTACCTCAATCCTTGCCCCCTTCAACTTTCCATCAGGCAGACAAACGTCAGAGGCAGAAGGAAAGTATTTTAATCTATCTGCAAAGCTCAGTTGAAGTAATGGAAATCATTTTAGCAATTGGATATTGTTCTAATTTGAGAAAATGCTCCAGTGACTTGCTGGGCATCAGATTGTATCAAATGAGGAGGGTGGACGGCAAAGAAAATTGCGCAAGGAATTTATCATCTTTGAATGGGTTCTGCTTATTTTTTATTCTGACAGTTCTGGTTCGAGGGGCAGGCAAAGAACTGTAGCTCTGGGTAGGAAAGACAGGATCTGGAAGGCCAAGTTGAATTATGTTTTCCCAATTCCCCAGCTTTTGTGCAGCCCTCTCCTTCCCTACTCTCCGTGGATTCCCAGCACCTTTTGACCTAGATGCGTCCGATATTTAGATGTAAACAGCAAACTCCCAGGGAGCCAGCCGGGAAAATTCGCACCAAGCCAGGTTTCTGGTAGCAACCTGATATGAAAGTTAATGAATGACCGGAACATTTGTGAAAACACAGAAAATCAAGAAAAGAGAGATAGCCGGTGCTGGGTCCTTGATCTTATGGGTTATAAAAACTCATTCTCTCCAGCAGTCTAAGTGTAAGGAGGACCTTTTGGACTGTTTGGTTTAGAAGTAATTACCATGGGTGCAAGTATCTTGAAACTGCTGACCACCTGTTGATAGCTCTGGCATTCACCCATCCCTTCTAATAACCCTCACCCTCTTTTCCATCCCGCCTCTATGTTCATTCTACTTTCCTACTCACCTAGTGTCCCACCTAGTTACCTGCCAGTTCACCATTCATTCATTCATTGATTTGTATTTATTAAACACTGTGTGCAGAGCACTGTACTAAGCGCTTGGGAAAGTAATGCAACAATAGTAACATTTCCTGCCCATAGCGAGCTCACAGGCTACCACCTTCCCCACCCTTCCTCCAATACCTACTTGCTTTTTTTCACGTATCCATCCTCTCTCAGATCAACTGCACGTTTTCAGCCCAGTTTTTGTTACCTTGTCTTACTCTCCTGTCTCCTGACTCCTCTCCTTATGTTTTCCTTAACTCTGTCTTTCTTTCTTCTCTCATTTTATCATCATAATCAGTGATATTTGTTGAGTGCTTACTCTGTGCAGAGCACTGTACCAAGCTCTTGGGAGAGGACAGTACAGCAGAGTTGGTAGACCCAGTTCCCCACGCACAATGAGCTAACAGTCTGGAGGATTTTATTTGTATCTTTTTTTTTTTCCTTGGGACCCGTTCTGTGTGTTTCCTGTTTTCCTCTATCTTTCTCCTTTTTGTCTCTTTCCTCTTCTGTTGTCTTTGTTTTCCTTTTTTGTTTTTTTCCTCCTTCTAACTTTTTTTTGGTACCTCTCTCTCTTTCCTGGTCCCCTTCTATGGCCCAGCGCTTAGAACAGTGCTTGGCATGTAGTAAGCGCTTAACAGATACCAACATTATTATTATTATCCTGTCGCTGGGAAGCTGTTTTATCCCCTCAAGTGTGGGTTGGAGATGTTGGTGTGGACAGCCCCTCCAGTGGGTCTTTCACACTGGGAAACCAGGAGGAAAGGCAGGGGCTCCTAAACGGACCCTCCTGTGGCCAACCTGCATGTCCCCCTGAGAGTCTTGTGCAGAGTCCTAACCCCAGGGCCGATTAATTAAGTAATCAATTAATTGATTGGGTGCTCCATATGGGCAGGGAACATGTCTGCTAATTCTGTTGTAGCATGCTCTCCCAAGCGCTTAATACAGTAGGCGCTCAGTAAATACCATTGATTGATTTGGTGCTAGCAGTAAAGTACGGTGACCACCTCTGCTCTTCACTTCTCCACACTCCATCCACCCAGCTCCAGGGCCGGACGGTCTGATGTGGGCCCCTGCCTGGGATTTTAACCTCGAAATAGTGAGGAGTGGTTGATGGCTTTATGTTTAAGAATGCGTGAGCTCCCTCCTGATTTACATTCCCTTTGTCTTTTTTTTTTCCTTTAAAGGGGCTCCTTTGTTGCTTTATGCAAATAGGAGGGACTTGCGCCTGGTGGACGCTACCCACGTCAAGGAGAACGCCACGGTTCTGGTGGGCGGCTTGGAAGACGCGGCCGCGGTGGACTTCGTCTTCGTCCACGGGTTGATCTACTGGAGCGACGTCAGCGAAGAAGCCATTAAGCGCACCGAGCTGAACCAAACCGAGAGCGTGCAGAACGTGGTGGTTTCCGGACTCCTGTCCCCCGACGGCCTGGCCTGCGATTGGCTGGGCGAGAAACTCTACTGGACGGATTCGGAAACCAATCGGATCGAGGTCTCCAATTTAGACGGATCTTTGCGGAAAGTTTTATTTTGGCAAGAGCTGGATCAACCCAGGGCCATCGCCTTAGATCCCGCCAGAGGGTAAGTCCGCCGAGTGTCGTTTGATGTACGGGCGCAGGACGGTTTCGTTGGTTATTTGGTAAGCACTTTCTCTGCGTCAGACGCTGTTCTAAGCGCTGGGCTAGACACAAGCTAATTAGGTCGAACAGAGTCCCTGTCCCGCTTGGGGGTTCCCAGTTTAAGCGGGAGGGAGAACAGGAGAATGGAGGCTCAGAGAAGTTAAGTGATTTGCTCCAGGTTTCACAGCCAGCATTTGGCAAAGTCAGTAATGGAGCCCAGTTTCTCTGACTCCCGGCCCATGCTCTTTTCCCTAGGCCCTGCTGTTTTTTAAAAATGGGGCAGCTTTCCTTATGGAAGTAATGGGGTGGGGCCTGGTAGTGGTTTTAGTATTTCTTTGGTGTCTCCCCCCCTCCGACCCCCGCTTGAAAAATAGGGAGAGAAGCGGGGATCTATCAGGACCGATTTGATAACTTGCAGATTAGGACACTATTTGCATCCTGCAGTTTTGTTTATATTTCAGAATGCTCACAAGCTGTCCAGACGAACAGCTGAGGACTGGTATTCTATAAGAGCTGCTCTGTTTATTGTTACAGTGGGAGATAAATGACACCAGGAATGAATGGGATAAAAACAATACTGGCATGCGATTAAATAGTTTTAAAACACTCATAGTCTTTTGTATTTTCTTCCCTCAATTCCTGTTGCCGATTTGGTGGAGTGGTAGCTCCCTTCTCCCTTGAATATTTCTTTCAAGAACAGGTTTAGCCAGGCCACAGTGGATGCTAGTTTGATGTTGATGATGGCCCAGTAAAGATAAACCTGATGTGTATTTGTTCGTTCATTTATTCATTCATTCATCAGATTGATTGAGTGCCCAATTTATGCAGTTTTGAGTGCTGTGATACGTTTGAAAGTAAAAAAAAACAACGAAAAGAGGATATTTTTACCCTCAAGGATTTTATAACCTAACACTTAGTACAGAGCACTGTACTAAGCGCGGGTTTGGTAAGGAGCAGGTGGGAGAGTGTTCCTGGTAGCATCTATTGACTCTGTTATTGACTTGGTTCAGTGCTCTGTATACAGTAAGCACTCGATAAATACGGTTGTATATTGAGCAGAGGGTAGATGGGAAAATTGGTCAGGAGGGCGACTGGAGGATTGGGAGTTTGGATTTAATCCCTGAGGCAACTGGGAGTGACACGATTAGATGGAGAGTTTAAGAAAGATGATGCTTGCTGTCCTGAGCCTGAAATAGGGAGAGGCTGGAACCCTGGCCAGGAGGCCAGTGATGCAATAATTATAATAATAATAATAATGATGGCATTTATTAAGCACTTACTGTGTGCAAAGCATTGTTCTAAGCGCTGGGGAGGTTACAAGGTGATCAGGTTTTCCCACGGGGGGATCACAGTCTTAATCCCCATTTTACAGATGAGGGAACTGAAGCCCAGAGAAGTGAAGTGACTTGCCCAAGGTCACACAGCTGACAATTGGCAGAGCTGGGATTTGAACTCATGACCTCCGACTCCAAAGCCCGGGCTCTTCCCACTGAGCCATGCTGCTTCTCAATAGACCAGGCGCCAGGCAGCCAGAGCCCGGCCGAGGTCAGAGGCGGAGGGAACCGAGAGGTAGGGATCCAGTAGAGTTTCTTGTGGATCTGGGAGAGATTATCCTGGAAAAATTGGCTGGACCTGGCAGTGGATTAGATGTGCGGGAAAGTCAAGTCAGTCTTCTAGACTGTGAGCCTGCTGTTGGGTAGGGACTGTCTATGTGTTGCCAACTTGTACTTCCCAAGCGCTTAGTACTGTGCTCTGCACACAGTAAGTGCTCAATAAATACAATTGAATGAAATACGATTGAATGAAGTCCGAGCCGACCGAGGTTATCAGGGTGGGGGACGGGGAGTTTTGTGATCTTCGGGCAGAGTTCCGGAAAGTTGGAGGTGAGGGTTCAGTGGTATTTATTGAGGGCTTACGTGCAGAGCAGTAGCCCAGGGCTGGGAGTCAGAAGGACCTGGGTTCTAATCCCACCTCTGCCACTTGTGTGCTGGGTGTCCTTGGGCAAGTCTCTTAACTTCTTTGTGCCTTAAAATGGGGATTAAGACTGTGAGCCCCATGTGGGAGGGAGGTGTCCAGTCTGAGTTGCTCAGTGCTTGACACATAGTAAGCACTTAACAAATACCATTATAATTATTAAGCGCTCGGGTTGGCCTCCTGGAGGAGGTGAGCTTTCAGGAGTGAGCTTTGAAGTGGGGAAGAACAGAGGTGTGGAGAATGGGAACAGGGAGGGGGAAAAGGTATGAACTCCTCTTTAGGCATCTAGCTTTTTCTTTCCGTTGATTGTTTCCAAGGGCCAGGACAGTGATCAGTGCACGGCCAACGCAGTTGATGAGGAGCAGCAGAGAGATATAGCCTGACACTCACTTTACTAGGGAGGGGTTTTGCTGGCTATTCATTCATTCATTCCTTCATTCAGTCGTCTTTATTGAGCGCTTACTGTGTGCAGAGCACTGTACTAAGCGCTTGGGAAGTCCAAGTTGGCAACATCTAGAGACGGTCTCTACCCAACAGTGGGCTCACAGTCTAGAAGGGGGAGACAGACAACAAGACAAAACATAGGAACAAAATAAAATAGAATAAATATGTACAAATAAAAGAAATAAATAAATAGTGTAATAAATACGTACAAACATATATACAGGTGCTGTGGGGAGGGGAAGGAGGTAAGGTTGGGGGGGATGGGGAGGATGAATCTAGTTGTCCGGTTGCCAATTATCCAGTGACCTAGTTGTCCATCTGAACCAGTTTGGACTTTCTTCCAATAATAATAATAATGATAATTGTATTCTTTAAGCACTTACTAGGTGCCAGGCACTGTACTAAGTGTCTGGATAGATACAAGCTCATCAGGTCGGACACAGTCCCTGTCCCACATTGGGCTCCCAGTCTTCGTCTCTAATTTACAGATGAAGTAACTGAGATACAGAGAATAATAATGTTGGTATTTGTTAAGCGTTTACTATGTGCCAAACACTGTTCTAAGCACTGGGGTTGTTACAAGGTAATCAGGTTGTCCCACGTGGGGCTCACAGTCTTAACCCCCATTTTACAGATGAGGTAACTGAGGCACAGAGAAGTACCTCACCTCCCTTCTCTCCTTCTCCAGCCCAGCCCGCACCTTCTGCTCCTCTGCCGCTAACCTCCTCACTGGGCCTCGTTCTTGCCTGTCCCGCCGTCGACCCCTGGCCCACGTCCTCCCCCTGGCCTGGGATGCCCTCCCTCCCTCCCTCCCGCCAAGCTAGCTCTCTTCCTCCCTTCAAAGCCCTACTGAGAGCTCACCTCCTCCAGGAGGCCTTCCCAGACTGAGCCCGCCATTCCTCTCCTCCTCCCCATCCCCCCGCCCTACCTCGTTCCCCTCCCCACAGCACCTGTATATGTTTGTACAGATTAATTACTCTATACAAGTAATTTACTTGTACATATTTACTATTCTATTTCATCATCAATTGTATTTATTGAGTGCTTACTGTGTGCAGAGCACTGTACTAAACTCTTGGGAAGTACAAATTGGCAACATATAGAGACAGTCCCTACCCAACAGTGGGCTCACAGTCTAAAAGACTATTCTATTTATTTAATTTAATTATTTATTAATTTATTTAATTTAATTAAATTTTATTTAATTTATTTAATAATATTTATTTAATTTTGTTAATATGTTTTGTTTTGTTGTCCGTCTCCCCCTTCTAGACTGTGAGCCTGCTGTTGGGTAGGGACCGTCTCTATATATTACCAACTTGTACTTCCCAAGTGCGTAGTACAGTGCTCTGCCCACAGTAAGCGCTCAGTAAATACAATTGAATGAATGAAGTGACTTGCCCAAGGTCTACAGAGCAGACAAGTGGCGGAGCTGGAATTAGAACCCAGGCCCGTGCTCTATGCAGGAGGCCAGGCTGCTTCTCGGTTCTTTCTCAACTGCCTTGTGGCAGTGCGGTTCTGCTCCCTCCTTGCCTCAACCATCCCCAGCAGGTGGTTGGTTGTGCTAATAATTGTATTCCCCACAAATGTGGAGTACATAATCCCTAACTTCCCTTCCCCTTTCCTGGCCAGTCCACTCAGGTGCTTTTTCCACCAGGCCATCACCAACGAGAAGTTCAGGTTTCCACCCCTCTCCCCCACTATTTCCCTTCTGGCTGGGCGGTGGCTCCCAAGTCCTGAAACTCTAACCCAAATCCCTTGCCTTTTTCTCTCCTATTGGCCTCTGGCCACTCCACCCTTCATCCTCTTTGAAGGCTGGGCCACAACAAATCCTCAGGCGGGAAGAGATGGGGACACGTGTATCTGTGGGCTCCCCTTGGCCAGCTTTCTTTTGTTAGCCAAACGCCTTAGCTTCCCTTGCAATGGCAGTCTTCCTGCCTTCATTAATGATGCAGGAATGCAGGAAATTTGACGGTTTGGGGCTGTGAACTCTCCTTTGGAATCAATCGTTCAGTCGTGTTAAGCTCCTTGTGCTCAGGGAACATGTTGTGTTGTTGTACTCCCTCAAGTGCTTAGTACAGAATTCTGCACACAGTAGGCACTCAGTAAATACGATTGATTGATTTATTGAGCGCTTACTATGTGCAGAGCACCATACTTAACCGCTTGCGAGAATACAGGGTAAGAGAGTTGGTAGAAATATTCCCAGCCCACAACAAGTTCACAGTCTAGAGGGGGAGACAGACATTAATATAAATTACAGATGTGTGCATAAGGCTTCCTCTAATTATGGTGGCTTTTGTTAATAATGGTGATAATAATAATTGTGGTATTTGTTAAGCACTTACTGTGCCCTGAGCTCAGTACCAAGTGCCGAGGGAAATACAGGGTAATCGGATCGGACACCGTCCTGGAGAATGACGCAAGTCACGAGCATTTTGAGGATTCTGTATATTCCTTCCTTAGTATTTTGGGGGCACCTACTGAGTGGAGAACGCTGTATCAGGCATGTGGGAAGAATGTACCTTCGGTGAAAGCAGGAGAAAGAACACAGCTACAACTTGTAGCCACCAAAGGATGGGACAAAATGAATATATAAATGTCTAAATGACCCAGATAAATGGAATAGATAGCGAAGTTCTGAGGATGACCTCGGATGGTGGTAATTCAGTTGGAAAATTCATTCATTCATTGTCGTATTTATTGAGCGCTTATTGTGTGCAGAGCACTGTACTAAGTGCTTGGGAAGTACAAGTTGGCAACATACAGAGACAGTCCGGTCCCTACCCAACAATGGGCTCACAGTCTAGAAGGGGGAGGCAAACAACAAAACAAAACATGTGGACAGGTGGAAAATGCTTCCTAAGGAAGTCAGTCTCCAGGTATGCTCAGGTAGTGAACTAAGGATTGAACGAAAAAGGTAACTAAAACGGTTTTAGGGTAGCTGGAACTTCAAAATCACCGTTAGCAATAGCCGTAGGAGGAGGAGGAGGAGGAGGAGTAATTGAAATAGTTCCTCTAAACTGACAGCTGTCTGTGGGCAGGGCACATGTCTATTAACTCTTGTTTTATCGTACTCTCCCAAGTGCTTAGTACAGTGTTCTGCACCCAGGAAGCGCTCAATAAATACAACTGATGGATAGATTGACTCCTAATAGTAGAAGTAGAAGAAATAGTGTTTATTACATGCTTAACTTGGACAAGTCACTTGTCTGGGCTTCAGTTTCTTCATCTGTGAAATGGGGATTAAACCCTACTCCCATCTTCTTAGATGCTGAGTCCCATGTGGGACAGGGACTGTATATAACTTGATCTTGTGGCAACCCCAGAGCTTGGCACATAGTAAGCACTTAACAAATACCGTAACTGTTATTTCTCTATGTAAAACACCGTAGTAAGTGCTGGGAAAGAAATACACGGGGATGAGGTATAGATAAGGGGTAGACACGAGGTCATCAGGTTAAAACACCGTAGTAAGTGCTGGGAAAGAAATACACGGGGATGAGGTATAGATAAGGGGTAGACACGAGGTCATCAGGTTAAATACAGTCCCTGTCCCACATGGGACTCAGCATCTAAGAAAATGGGAGCAGGGTTTAATCCCCATTTCACAGGTGAAGAAACTGAAGCACAGAGAAGTGACTTGTCCAAGGTCAGCATGTAATAAACACTATTTCTTCTACTACTATTAGGAGTCAATCTATCCATCAGTTGTATACTGGCCCCCAAAGGGTTTAGGACTGAAGAACAAGGAGGGGCACCGGGGGATTAACCACAGACACACCTGGAAAGGTGAACAAAGATACCAGAGAAGCAGCTGGAGTTTAAGCTCCTCAACTCAGAATAGGCGGATGGAGGTTTTCCCTTTCATTGGAGAAACGTCCGAAATGGGAGCAGGAGGGAGAGTCAATAGGCAGGGTCTGAAAATCGCGGATTCTTAGGGCCTGGGTAATCAGTCAGTTAAAAGTATATTATATTAGTATATTAGTATAGTATAAGTATTAGTATATAGTATATTAGTATATATATAGTATACTAGTCAGTCAGTGGTATTTACTGAGCACTTACTATGTACACTGTACTGTACTAAGCACTTGGGAGAGTGCAATACAATTTAATTAGCAGACACGATCCCTGCCCATGATGATCTTAGAGTCTAGAGAATGATCAACAATGGGTAACGGTCAACAGTGAGAAGGTCTTTCAGATGAGGAACTGAAGGGGGCAACTTTAAAAAAAATATATGACAGGCACTGGCACTATGTGCCAGGCACTGTTGTAAGCGCTAGAGTAGATACCAGGTAATCATCAGGTTGGACACATAGAAGTGCAGTGACTTGCCCAAGGTCACACAGCAGACAAGGAGCAGAGCAGGGATTTGAACCCAGGTTCTTCCGACTCCCAGGCTCCCAATCTCTCTCCACTGGGCCACGCTAATTCTTATTCCTTCAGCTTCCTTTCGGCTTTAATTTGCTTAGGATGCCACAAACTGAAGGGTAGGGTAGAGGGGAAGAGGCTTGGCCGGGGTAGTTGGGGGGTGGGAAGATTCCTGACCAAAGGATTTGGGAAGGCATCCAAAGCCAGGGTCCCCCTTTTTTTGAGAGGAGTTGCGCGGGGGCGACGCGGAGAGGGTTTTCACACCAAAAAGAGGATGTTTGTCATTCTTCCCTGCAACCAAGAGTTCTGTTCTGGGACACCCCCATGACTGGGACTAAATCCAAACCAGTTGGAAGTTGGTCTCCATTATAAGGCGGTGTGGCTTTGTGGCTTCGGAGAGCACAGGCCCGGAAGCCAGTGGATCCGGGTTCTAATCCGGGCTCCGCCACTTGCCTGCTGTGCGACCTTGGGCAAATCACCTTCTCTGGGCCTCAGTTTCCTCACCTGTAAAGTGTGATTAAATATTTGTTCTCCCTCCTACCTGGACGGTAAGCCTTATGGCCGGGTGACTGGAACTTTGCCTGACTTGACTATCTTGTATCTACCCCAGTGCCTAATTCATTCCCTGAAGTTGAAAGCCCATAACACATACCATGCGTTATTATTATCATTGTTGTCCCTTAGCAGGTGTTTTTGGGGAGGGATTATGTGGCCTGGTCTTGCCCCCAGTCTCTCCTGTCTCTTTGCGCACCTCGGTAATAATAATTGTGGGATTTATTAAACACTATATGCCACGCACTGTACTAAACCCTGCGGTAGCTACAAGATTGTGAGCCACACAAGGGACAATCAATCAATCGATCAGTCAATCAATCGTATTTATTGAGCGCTTACTGTGTGCAGAGCACTGTACTCAGCACTTGGGAAGTACAAGTTGGCAACATAACAGGGACTATGTCCAACCCAATTTGCTTGTATCCACCCCAGCACTTAATACAGTGCTGGCACATAGCAAGCGTTTAACAGATACCATTATCGTTATCATCATCATCATCATCATCAATCGTATTTATTGAGCGCTTACTGTGTGCCGAGCACCGTACTAAGCGCTTGGGAAGTACAAGTTGGCAACATATAGAGACAGTCCCTACCCAACAGTGGGCTTACAGTCTAAAAGGGGGAGACAGAGAACAAAACCAAACATACTAACAAAATAAAACAAATAGAATAGATATGTACAAGTAAAATAAATAGAGTAACAAATATGTACAAACATATATACAGGATATACATATATACATATATATATACATATGTATGTATGTATATACATATATATACATATATACGTATGTATTGTCACACATTACTGTGTGATGATACGTATGTATGTATATACATATATATCATCATCATCAATCGTATTTATTGAGCGCTTACTATGTGCAGAGCACTGTACTAAGCGCTTGGGAAGTACAAATTGGCAACATCTAGAGACAGTCCCTACCCAACATATATACATATATATCGTCACACATTACTGTGTGCAGAGCACTAAGCACTTGGGAGAGTAAAATATAACAATAAACAGACACATTCCCTGCCCACAACAAGCTTAGAGTCTTGGGGGGGGACCGACATTGCAGATATGTACGTAAGTGCTGTGGGACTGAGAAGGGGGAGAGGATTTGTGGGTTCAGTATATTTCACTCCAAACAGGTGATGGGCTCCAGTTGCCCAAACCCAGGAGGGTGAGTTTGGGTGTTTTAGTCACCCAGTGGCCCATGGCCAGCGCTTCGTATCGTGCTGGGCAGATGGTCAGCGTTCAGGAAATAGCATTGATTGATCGGTGTTGGAGACCAAAGCCCGGGCTGGGTGACTCATCGGTATAATGCAGGACCTCGTAAGGTCCCTCCCTCAGCTTCTCCGTCCCCGCAGAGAAGGGGAGATCTGCCCAATAGCACATTCCGCACCTTCCGACCGTTGAGCTCAATAACTAGAAGCCCCCCAAAAGAGATTGCCACGGGGGTCAAATCATAGTTCACGCAGAGCAACGGCGATAGGGTGGACTAACCATCCGGCTGACAAACTTTCTTTTCTCCGGCCCCAAATACTCCCAGTGTCCTAGGCCTTAGATTTGCATCATAGTTTGTGGTTTTAGTGGAAAAGTAATTTGAAATAGATTTCATCACTTGTCAAATAGGGAAGATTATTTCCAGATTAACTCATGGGGGGAAAAAAATATGCTGTGTGCCTTCCAGAGAAAGTCCATGAAAACTTCTCAGGAAGAATGCGAGCCTAACCACAGCTCCAAGAGCATGGGGTTATGAGATACAGACAAGCTGGCCGAGCCCTCCCGTAAACCCGATGTGGAAATAACGCCGTTGAGTTAGTGGGGTGGTGTCTGCGCCCTGGGAATTTGTACCGACCAGGCCCTCTGGGCCTCAAGAGAAGCAACGTGGCCTCGTGGAAAGAGCACAGGCCTGGGCGTTAGAGTTCGTGAGTCCTGATCCCGGCTCCACCCCGTGTCTGCTGCATGACCTTGGGCAAGTCAGTTCACTTCTCTTTGCCTCAGTCACCTCACCTGTAAAATGGGGAATGAGCCTTGGGGCCCCACGTGGGTGAGGGATTGTGTCCAACCCGCGTTGCTTGTATCCACCTCAGTGCTTAGTACAGTGCCTGGCACTTAGTAAGCGCTTAAGAAATACTATTACTATTATTATTACCACTAGGGAGTCAGCATGGTAATGGGGGGATAGGAATGGGTGATTCTGGTGGGGCCAGCAGTCCACTTCCTGAATTTTCCAAACGTTCTGCGAGCGAAGCTTCGATGGATGACCGTGGCGGCTGGCGGCTGGGGACGGAGTTTAATAATGGCGTTTATTAAGCACTTACTATTTGCCAAGCACTGTGTAAGTGCTGAGAAGGCTACAAGGTGATTGGGTTGTCCCACGGGGGACTCACAGTCAATCCCCATTTTCTAGATGAGGTAACTGAGGCACAGAGAACTTAAGTGACTTGCCCAAAGTCACACAGCTGACAAGTGGCGGAGCCGGAATTTGAACCCACGACCACTGACTCCAAAGCCCGGGCTCTTTCCGCTGAGCCACGCTGCTTCTGTAGTTCCAGAGGAGGGGGCTGCCTTTTGTCCCCTGGAGCTCAGACCCTGTGCCAAGCCCTCTGGGACGCTCCCCACCGGGGCTGGGAACACTGGGCCGCGACGGGCAGAGGGACCTGTGGGCACCCGTCGGAAGCTGACCAAACCGGGGGCCATGGGGGAAGAAACTCCACAGTCACTTCCCCAACCTGATTCGCTTCCTGGGCTTGAGGCGTGGATTGAGAATGGGGGACATTTTTGCTCACCCCTGGAAAGTGGTGGGGTGAAAGGGATGAGCAAAGAGGGGTGGAGGGAGAGGAGGTGGACGTGGGCCTTGCAGTTCCCACCGTGGACACGGGCCTATCGTTCTTGTCTTGTGACCGAAGACAGTGCGGCTTACGGGAAAGAGCCCGGACCTCGAATCCAGATAGTTTTGGTGCCCCCGTCAGAGACCGAATACCGGTCCCATTGGTCCGACCTGGTGGGAGCCAGCTGAGGTTTTTGGGTGGAGAATTGGCTCCTCCCCTGCCCGTGCGCTTCTTCCCCTTTCCCAGCAGAAGGGAGATAGAGGACAGGAGAGCAGCCAAAAATAACGTTTATTTTCTCTATTCTCTCTAAGTAAATCTCTGTTTATTTTACTTGTACATGTTTACTACTCCCTTTTATTAAGGATATACATATAGCTATAATTCTGTTTATTCTGACGGTTTTGACACCCGTCTACATGTTTTCTTTTGTTGTCTGTCTCCCCCCTCTAGACTGTGAGCCCGTTGTTGGGTAGGGACCGTCTCTATACGTTGCCGACTTGTACTTCCGAAGCGCTTTGTCCAGTGCTCTGCACACAGTAAGCGCTCAGTAAATATGACTGAATGAATGAATGAGTATGTGATGATCCTGGGGTTGCAGGAGGGGGGAGATGAGGCTTCTCTCCACCTCCACCAGTCAATCAATCAATCAATCAGTCTTCTCCCAGAAACATTATCCAACCTTGGCTTCACTGACACTGTCTTCTCCTGGTTCTTTTCCTATCTTTCTGACTGCTCATTCTGAGTCTTTTTTATGGGCTCCTCATCTTCCTCCCACTTCCTAACTTGGGAGGGGTCCCTCAAGTCTCAGTTCTGGGTCCCGTTGAATTGTCCATCTACGCCCAATCCCTTGGAGTTCTCACTTGCTCACATGGCTTCAATTTCCACCTCTCTGTGGGTGATTCCCAAATCTGCATCTCAGGCCCTGCTCTCTGCCCCTCTCTACAGTTTCGCATCTCCTCCTGCCTTTAAGACATCCCTACTTGGATGTTCTGCCATCACCTCAAACTTAATATGTTAAAAACACAGAACTCCTTATCTTCCCACGCAAATTCTGTCCTCCCCTTGACTTTCCCGTCACTAAAGATGGCACCACCATCCTTCCTGTCTCACAAACCCATAACCTTGTCATTATCCTTCGCTCCTCTGTCATTCAACTCGCATACTCAATCTATCACAAAATCCTGTCGGTTCAAACTTCACAACATTGCTAAAATCTGCCCTTTCCTCTCCATCAATCAATCAATCAATCGTATGTATTGAACACTTACTGTGTGCAGAGCACTGTACTAAGCGCTTGGGAAGTACAAATTGGCAACATATAGAGACAGTCCCTACCCAACAGTGGGCCCATCCAAACTGCCACCATGTTAATCCTGCATCAGCCTCCTTGCTGACCTCCCTGTCTCCTGTCCTGCCCCACTCCAATCCAGACTTCACTCTGCTGTCGATCGTTTTTCAGCAAAATCAGGATGTGTTTCCCCTGGGCTAGTCACTTCAGTTCTCTGGGCCTCAGTTCCTTCATCTGTAAAATGGGGATTAAGACTGCGAGCCCTATGTGGGACGGGGACTGTGTCCAGCCCATTTTCTTGCATCTACCCCAGCGCTTTGTACAGTAACTGGCACGTAGTAAACTCTTAAATACCCCAATTATTAATTATCGTTTTGGGGTCAAGCAGCTCACCAAACACCCACACCGTCTAATTAATGTCTTTTCCCCCCACTCCAGACTGTGAGCTCATTGTGGGCTGAAATGTGTCTGTCGTTATATTGTACTGTCCCAAGCGCTTAGTGCAGTGCTGGGCACACAGTCAGTGCTCAATAAATACGATTGAATGGATGAATTGGCTCTAAACCAAGAATTCACTCAAGGCTGGCTCGGAGAGCAGTGCAGTGGAAGCAAAGGGCATCTTTTCCTAAACTGACTTGCTCTCGGGCCTCGTAGAGGGATTTCCTCATCTGGTCCAGCACCCATAACCTCAGGGCCTTGGGAGAAGGGGAGGCTACTGGCCGGTTCCCTCTTCGAGCCCCCTGCCTTTCCTTAGTCCTTGGAGCCAAATACGGGGCTCGGGCGAACCAGGCGTCGTCACTTTCTCTTTCAGGTCCCTGGTTTAGCTAAGTAGTCCTGCTTTGGTGGAGGTTTTGGCAAGCAGGAGGTGACGTAGAGGTTTCCTGTGGCCCCCGTGGCCTGCCTGCGGTTTGATCTTTGATCCTTTAGTCATTGTTTTAAAGCAGCCCAATTGGAGCACACCTAGAAGATCAGAAGCCGGTTCATCGGTAAATATCCGAAGGCCTAGATGCGAGAGTCCCTGGGTGAACCACTCCACCCCGCCTGGCATTAGCCCAGGAGGCGGCATCCTACGGTGCTTGCCTTTGGTAAGAGAAGCAGCGTGGCTCAGTGGAAAGAGCCCGGGCTTTGGAGTCAGAGGTCACGGGTTCAAATGCCGGCTCCGCCAGTTGTCAGCTGTGTGACTTTGGGCAAGTCACTTCACTTCTCTGGGCCTCAGTTACCTCATCTGGAAAATGGGGATGAAGACCGTGAGCCCCCCGTGGGACAACCTGATGACCTCGTAACCTCCCCAGCACTTAGGACACTGTTTTGCACATAGTAAGCGCTTAATAAAAGCTGTCGTTATTATTATTTGGTGCTCAGTGCGCATGGGATTGGCCAACACGTCCTCTTCGGCCGAATGATTTATTACTCTTTATTTTACTTGTACATATCTATTCTATTTATTTTATTTTGTTAATATGTTTTGCTCTCTGTCTCCCCCTTCTAGACTGTGAGCCCACTGTTGGGTAGGGACTGTCTCTATATGTTGCCAACTTGGACTTCCCAAGCACTTAGTACAGTGCTGTGCACACAGTAAGCGCTCAATAAATTGATTGATTGATTGATTGAATGGCGCAGTTTGCCCCTCAGCCACAGCGATCGCCAAGGCGGCCGGCCCCGGAAACCACTGTGGCACATCCCCTATTTGCGGTAGCTTCTATGATGTTTTGAATGCCAAGCCACCCTCCGTTTCTCCTCGCCCTCCCTGCCAATCCAGTGCACCCGTGCCTCCCCTTTGAGCTGTGAAGGGGTTACCGACACTTGCTGAAGTTAATTTCTCTCCTCTGCCCAGTCCATCTACCCGTTGTTCCTCAATCAATCAATATTTATTGAGTGCTTCCTCTGTTAAGAACACTCTAATAATAAGCGCTTAGTACAGTGCTCTGCACATAGTAAGCGCTCAATAAATACGATTGATTGATTAATAATAACAGCGTATCCTTTAAGTGCTTACTATAATAATAATAATGGCATTTATTAAGCACTTACTATGTGCAAAGCACTGTTCTAAGAGGTTGCAAGGGATGTGCCAAGCACTGTTCTAAACCCTGGGGGGATATGAGCGTACCTGGTTGGACACAGCCCGTATCCCCCATGGGGCTCACAGTCGTAACCCCCATTTTACAGAGGAGGTAACTGAGGCACACGGAAGTGAAGTGACTTGTCCAAGATCACCCAGCAGACAAGTGGCGGAGCCAGGATTAGAACCCACGTCCTCTGATTCCCAGGCCCATGCTGTATCCACTAGGCCATGCTGCTTCTTTAAGGTCATATACTAAAAACACACAGGACAGTACAGCAGAGTTGGTAGACACATTTGCTGTTTACAACGAGCTTACAGTCTGGAGCAGGAGACAAACATTAATAATAATAATAATAGTAATAATAATAATAATAATAATAGTATTAAGTGTTTCCTATGTGCCAAGCACTGTTCTAAGCTCTGGGGTACATACAAGGTAATCAGGTTGTCCTACGTGGGGCTCACAGTCTTAATCTCCATTTTACAGATGAGGTAACTGAGGCACAGAGAAATGAAGTGACTTGCCCAAAGTCACACAACTGACAAGCGGCGGAGCCGGGATTAGAACCCATGACCTCTGACTCCCAAGCCCCTGCTCTTTCCACCAAGCCACGCTGCTTCTCCTACATAAATCAGTAAATTAGAGGTAGATACATAAGTGCTGTGGGGCTGAGGGAAAGGTGAATTAATAGTGCAAATCCAAGTGCAAGTTCAACAGAGTTGGTAGACACGTTCCCTGTCCACAGTGAGCTTGCAGTCTAGAGGGGGATTATATATTATTATTCAGTCATGTTTATTGAGTGTTTACTGTGTACAGAGCACTGTACTAAACGCTTGGGAGAGTACAATACAACAATAAACTGACACATTCCCTGCCCGCAACAAGCTTACATTCTAGAAGGGGAGACAGACATTAATATAAATAAAGAAATTATGGATAACAATAATAACGATGGTATTTGTTAAGTGCTTACTATGTGCCAAGCACTGTTCTCCGCACAGGGGTAGATACAAGGTAATCAGGTTGTCCCACATGGGGCTCACAGCCTTCATTCCCTTTTTACAGATGAGTTTTACAGAGAAGATTCCCATTTTACAGAGAATTTAAGCGACTTGCTCAAAGTCACCCAGCTGACCAGTGGCAGAGCCGGGATTAGAACCCATGACCTCTGACTCCCAAGCTTGGGCTCTTTCCAGATATGGATGTATGAGTGCCGTGGGGATGGGGAGGGGTGATGACTATCCCCTATTAAATTAGAAGCTCCATGTGGGCAAGGAATGTGTCGCTTTTCTGTACTTAACTGCTTCCACCAGCAGGAAAGCCAACATGTCATAGCAGGAGTGAATAAATACCATGATCGGGTAGGAGAGCAAACTTTTACTCTAGGAAAAGGTAAATAATAATAATAATAATGGCATTTATTAAGCACTTACTATGTACAAAGCACTGTTCTAAGTGCTGGGGAGGTTACAAGGTGATCAGGTTGTCTCACATGGGGCTCACAGTCTTAATCCCCATTGTACACAAGGGAACTGAGACCCAGAGAAGTTAAGTGAGTTGCCCAAAGTCACACAGCTGACAATTGGCAGAGCCGGGACTTGAACCCGTGACCTCTGACTCCCAAGCCCGGGCTCTTTCCACTGAGCCACGCTGCTTCTCTAAATCAATCAATCAATCAATCGTATTTATTGAGCGCTTACTATGTGCAGAGCACTGTACTAAGCGCTTGGGAAGTACAAATTGGCAACACATAGAGACAATCCCTACCCAACAGTGGGCTCACAGTCTAAAAGGGGAGTCTAAATGAAGGGAGAAAGTGTCGAGGCAATCATTCCTTCATTCAGTCTGATGTATTAAGCACTTACTGTGTGCAGAACCCTGTACTAAGCGCTTGGGAAAGTACAGTGCAACAATAAACAGTGACATTCCCTGCCCACTGCGAGCTCACAGTCTAGAGGGGAGAGGTCTTCATCCTCATCTTCATCGTGAAGAGCTATTCAATCTGGACAAACCGTTCCATCGCCGCCAGATCTGGACCTGGAAATCGACTGTTTGGGAGCTTTTTGTCCATTAAAAAAATAGCCCCACAGCGCTTAGTACAGTGCTCTGCACACAGTAAGCACTCAATAAATACGATTGAATGAATGAATGACAGTAGATAACTGAGCAGGCGGGTCTCGGTCCGTTAAGTTCCTGAAAACCGTGTCTCAAGTCAAAAACCTATTTTTTCATATTATCAGTGGGGGGATTGGCTCCCAAACCAAAGCCCAGATATCCCACTTTTAACACAGCTACCCAGGATTCTGTACTCATTCATTCATTCAGTCGTATTTATTGAGCGCTTACTGTGTGCAGAGCACTGTAGTAAGCGCTTGGGAAGTACAGGTTTGCAACATATAGAGATGGTCCCTACCCAACAGCGGGCTCACAGTCTAGAAGGGGGAGACAGACAACAAAGCAAAACATATAAACCAAATAACATAAATAGAATAAATATGTACAAGTAAAATAAATAGAGTAATAAATGTGTACAAACATATATGTATATATATATGCACTCAATCCCATTAGTGTATTTATAAGGTTAATTGAAGTGATATTGATATAAAAACCTATCACTAACACATAAAAATGAAATTCATAATAAAATAACAGCTCTATGCAATGTGCATTGCCTCTACTTTCATATGAACTAGAAAGCAGAGATAAAATTTAAACCCTGCACCGATTTACTGGCTTGTCTTCACCTTTCCTGAGCTCATGGGTGGATCTGATGAGGTGAGGTTTCCCGGCGGTTGGGAGGTGATTTTGGAGGGACTGCATGAGGGGTTCTTGAAGTCTTGTTTGCTCTCTTGAAGTGTCCAAGGAATTCTGGCCAGAGGCTCTCCTCTTCTCCTTGGAAATTTCTCTGATGCCGCTGGACAAGTTGCATGTGCCCCTAGAGACAATAATAATAATAATGGTATTTGTTAAGCACCTACTATGTGCAAAGCACTGTTCTAAGCGCTGGATGTACTGCACTATTCAGCAAGTGGGGCCACGTTCTTCAAACAGGGACCCGGCAGCCGCAGCCGATCTCCCACTCTCAAATTCAATCCACACCCCCGATCGCGGCCTCCTTTCCCTATCCCAGGCCACCCCACCTTACCGGGAATCCCTCCCATCCTTCCCATCCCTAGATCCCTAGATGTCACTCCATCCCCGCCTCTTCATCTGTAATAATAATAATAATAATAATAATGGCATTTATTAAGCGCTTACTATGTGCAAAGCACTGTTCTAAGCGCTGGGGAGGTTACAAGGTGATCAGGTTGTCCCTCGGGGGGCTCACAGTCCTCATCCCCGTTTTACAGATGAGGTAACTGAGGCCCAGAGAAGTGACTTGCCCAAAGTTACACAGCTGACAAGTGGTGGAGCCGGGGTTTGAACCCCTGACTCCAAATCCCAGGCTCTTTCCACTGAGCTATGCTGCTTCTCTTACACACCTCCTCACCCACCCCCGCCAGCCACAGATCATGGATTAGAACTCATGACCTTCTGATTCCCAGGCCCGGGCTCCGTCCCCTAGGCCTTGCTGTTTCTCTAGACTGTAAGCTCGTTGTGGGCAGGGAACATCATGCCTTGGAGAAGCAGCGAGGCCTAGTGGAAAGAGCCCATGCCTGGGAGGTTATTTGTACATATTTATTCTATTTATTTTATTTTGTTAATATGTTTTGTTTTCTGTCTCCCACTTCTAGACTGTGAGCCCACTGTTGGGTAGGGACCGTCCCTATATGTTGTCAACTTGTACTTCCCAAGTGCTTTGCAGAAGTAAGCGCTCAATAAATGCAATTGAATGAATGAATGGGAGTCAGAAATCCATGGATTCTAATCCTGGCTCCTCCACTTGTCTGCTGGGTGACCTTGGGTAAGTCACTTCTCTTCTCTGGGCCTCAGTTACCTCATCTGTGAAATGGGGATTGAGACTGTGAGCCCCACATGGGACAGGGACAGTCCAACTCGATTTGCTTTTATCCACTCCTGCACTTAGTTCAGCGCCTGGCACATAGTAAGCGCTTAACAAATCCCATCATTTATTTTATGTCATCCTGCCAATCGCTCTGCACGCAGAAAGTGATAAAATAAATACAACAATTGATTGATTTCATGCAGAGTTCTCCGGGTGTTTTTCAAGCAGCAAATAATGCAGCGTTAGTTGGTGGTCTTGGCTAACGAAAACGAAGTATCAGATGAGTAATGAAGTATCAAATGAGTCCTCCCCAAACAGCTAAGCCGGTGGCAAGTATCAGTATCATTCCAGCGTCCACTCATGGGAAAATGAAGCGTCAGAGAGCGGTTGCGTGGAGGAGCTTGTCAAAATCCAGTGTTTCGTGAGCTCGTTGCTTGCCTCAGTCACTAGCACAACTTGGGCTAGAAGCAAAAATGATATAGCTTTGGAACTCAGTCGGAAGATGGGAATGTGCGGAGGTCTGGTTTTTGTTTAAGCCCTTTCTGCATCTGTGGTATTTTTTTCCCCTTTGAAGCTTGGCCACGAGCAAACAACCGCTAGTCATCCAAAACCGAAATTCTGCAGTGAAAAATCTCATCGAAGATTGTGAAAGATTTGGGCCCCGTGAGGACGTATGTGCCTACTTCATGTTACGGCAGGGGGTGAAATGGGACCATGTGTTCACGTGGGGGATTCTGTTTCTCAGGGACCCCTCATCACCCCCAAAGATGGACTCGCTTACCCCCCAAAAATCTCCCGTGAGTTTGCGTGTGTGGACTTTTGGCCGAAGGCCAAAGAACACAGGTGACTTCTTGAGTTCCCTGCTTGGTTCTGGGGCTGTTTTGTTCCCTCTATACGGGGAGAAAGCGTCATCGTCAGTGGTATTTATTCATTCATTCATTCAGTCGTATTTATTGAGCGCTTACTGTTTGCAGAGCACTGTACTAAGCTCTGCACTTGTACTAAGACTTGTACTTGGGAAGTACAAGTCGGCAACATATAGAGACAGTCCCTAACCAACAACGGGCTCACGGTCTAGGAGGGGGAGAGAGACAACAAAACAAAACATGTAGACGGTTTTTTTGAGTGCTTACTATGTGCAGAGCACTGTACTAAACACTTGTTGACTAGAAACTGGAAAAGTATGATAATAATAATAATAATGGCATTTATTAAGCGCTTACTATGTGCAAAGCACTGTTCTAAGTGCTGGGGATGTTACAAGGTGATCAGGTTGTCCCCCGGGGGGCTCACAATTTTAATACTCATTTTACAGATGAGGTAACTGAGGCACAGAGAAGTGAAGTGACTTGCCCAAAGTCAAACAGCTGACAATTGGTTGAGCCGGAATTTGAACCCACGAACTCTGACTCCAAAGCCCGGGCTCTTTCCCACTGAACCACACTGCTTCTCAAGTACCTTTCTAATAATAATAATAATAATGATAGCATTTATTAAGCGTTTACTTAAGCACTTACTTGTCTACGGCCATACCACCCTGAACGCTCCCGATCTCGTCTGATCTTGGAAGTTAAGCAGGGTCAGGCTTGGTTAGTACTTGAATGGGACACTGCCTGGGAATATTGGGTGCTGTATGCTTTCCAACTTGTACTTCCCAAGCGCTCAGTACAGTGCTCTGCACACAGTAAGCTCTCAATAAATACGATTGAATGAATGCTTACTATGTGCAAAGCACTGTTCTAAGCGCTGGAGAGGTTACAAGGTGATCAGGTTGTCCCACGTGGGGCTCACGGTCTTAATTCCCATTTTGGCTCACGGTCTTAATCCCCATTTTCCCGATGAGGTAACTGAGGCCCAGAGAAGTTAAGTGACGTGCCCAGAGTCACACAGCTGACAAGTGGCGGAACCGGGGTTTGAACCCATGACCTCCGACTCCAAAGCCCGGGCTCTTTCCATTGAGCCACGCTGCTTCTCCGTCAAGAGGTGCAGGACAGTATCTGCCTTAAACCTTGGCCACCAAACCCCTTAGGGCTTCAGCCATCATGGGCAATCGGCAGTCTCTATTTCAATCAATCAATCGTATTTATTGAGCGCTTACTGTGTGCAGAGCACTGTACTAAGCGCTTGGGAAGTACGAGTTGGCAACATATAGAGACAGTCCCTACCCAACAGTGGGCTCACAGTCTAGAGCACTGTGAGCAGAGAGAGCACTGTCCTAAGAGCATGGGAAAGTCCAGCAGAGCAGAGTCGATAGATGCATTCCCTGCCCACAGGGAGCTGACAGTCTACATGATGGAAACAACTTTGCAGGGAAAGAAAGGGTGATTACACTAGCAGAGGCAACAAGAGCAAAGAAGAATGGGTCATTTATCTTTACCCTAATCCTCCTCCGCAAAATTACTCATTCGATGTTTTGAGCCCTTTGGAGAAAGGTGGTATCGCCACGGTAAGGACTCCAGGCTGCATACACATGCATCCCATGTGTGGGACAATAAAAAGATGCTTCATTTTGGAAATGGCTGCTAAAGACTGAGTGTGTTTTCTTTCTTCAGGCTTCCTAATTGTGCCAGAATAGTTGTCTGACCCTTCGAGTGCTCCTTAAGGAGTTTTTTGAAAAATGTAAAGTGAAATGCGTTTTAATTTTTCCTCAAAGTCATTCTAAGAGTTCTCTCATTTCCCCCTCTGTGGATGGAGGTACTATACCTGTTGGGTAGGGACTGTATCTATATGTTGCCAACTTGTACTTCCCAAGCGCTTAGTACAGTGCTGTGCACACAGTAAGTGCTCAATAAATACGATTGAATGAATGAATGAATACCTGAGGTGTGGCAGTTGAAGGAAGGTTTTGGCTTTAGTAATAATAGTAATGATGGTATTTATTAAGCCCCTACTATGTACAAAGCACTGTTCTAAGCTCTGGGGAGGTTACAAGGTGATCAGGTTGTCCCACCGGGGGCTCACAGTCTCAATCCCCATTTTACAGATGAGGTAACCGAGGTCCAGAGAAGTGAAGTGACTTGCCCAAAGTCACACAGCTGACAACTGGCGGAGCCGGAATTTGAACCCATTACCTCTGACTCCAAAGCCCTGGCTCTTTCCACTGAGCCATGCTGCATGGATTCAGTTATTTTCTGAGTTTGTTCCATTTGAGCGTGTGGTGTATCTTCTTGGGCGGATTTTGACTGGCTCTGGCAGATCATCTGGCCTTCTGTTTTTTCCCATTAAAATCCATTTCTAACACCATTAGGGGATGGACACATTCTCCCCCATCCTTAAAGCCTTATTCAAATCACATCTCCTCCATGAGAGTCCTTTTTCCCATTCTCCTTCCCTTCTGCATGTTCTCCCTCTCTTTTTTTAATGGTATTTGTTCAGCGCTTACTATGTGTCATACACTGTTCTAAGGGCTTGGGTAATACAAGTCAATCAGATTGGACACAATCCCTGTCCCGCTTGGGGCTCACAGTAGATAGGAGAACAGAACTGAGGCACAGAGAAGTTCAGCGACTTGCCCAATGTTACACAGCAAGTATTTTAGCAGGGGTGGGATTAGAATCCCAGTTTTCGGGCCCGTGGCCCGTGCTGACCACAACCTTCCTTCAACTGCCACACCTCAGGTATAGTACCTCCATCCACAAAGGGGGAAATGAGAGAACTCTTACAGTGACTTTGAGGAAAAATTAAAACGCATTTCACTATTCTATTATTTTATTTTGTCAGTATGTTTAGTTTTGTTCTCTGTCTCCCCCTTTTAGACTGTGAGCCCACTGTTGGGTAGGGACTGTGTCTATATGTTGCCAATTTGTACTTCCCAAGCGCTTAGTACAGTGCTCTGCACACAGTAAGCGCTCAATAAATACGATTGATGATGATGATTTGTCGCCTTTATTCACGCTCCCCCCTACCCAAGCCCCACAGCACTTATTGTCCATATCCGTAATATATTTTAATTTCTGCCCCTCTGGGCTGTAAGCACCTTGTGGGCAGGGAAACGTGTCTACCTACCCTGTTATATCGTACTCTCCCAAGCGCTCAGTACAGTGTTCTGCACACAGTAAGTGCTCAATAAATACCGTTATCTTATCACAACATGGTCAGCGCTTCTTTTGCGGTTTAAGTTTTGACCACGGTGGTCCTGTCCAGAGCTTAAAGCATACCCGGTTTTCCCAAAACAGAGAACTAGATTTTCATGGAACCTTGTGGGAAGGAAATCTGTGTCCACGCCACACGTATTGTCCATCAGATGAGACACAGCAATAGCTTCATCGGACAGCATACCGTGCCCAAACTCCGACTGGTCTTGGACTCCCACGTCATGGCCGGAGTTTGGTCAATACAGGCTTAGTTTGGAGCCTGATCTCCATTTACTTTCGGTGGTGTTCCTTCAGTGTGCCCCGAGTCAAAATGACCGGAGGGAGATATGCAGAATATATTTTTCCAGCTGCTGGAGTTTTTAATTTTTTGATGGGTGAACAGGAGGGGGAATACGTGGAATTTCAATACTTTCCCAAGACTGTAAGTATCTTTATTTTATTTTATTTTTTTTACCGATCACTCCTAGAGTTTATACTCTCGCTTGAGGCAAACGGTGTATTTTGGTGGCCGTCTTCATTCGGACCTGATCCCAGATCTGGACTGGCAGTCGTGGATGCTCTCTCACTCACCGCCCCCCCCCCCCTGCAAATTCGAACCATTTCTAGCTGACCATTTCTTAAAAATTGGCATGTGTTAAGGGCTTACCATGTGTTAAGCACTGTACTAAGCGCTGGGGCAGATCTGGCCCCAGGAACTGGAAGGGAAAAGCAGGGCAAGTGAACCCAGGAATGCTGCCAATCAACTAACTGTGGGATTCTGTATGGACGTGTAGGGGGTGGGCAGTGTGGGGGGGTGTTCATTGTGTCTCTTTAGGTGACAAGCTGTTAAGGTTGGGGATGTTTTTCTCCTCTGATATTAATAAAACTGTCTTTGGGCTAATAGGGGATGGATTTTAGCGCTTGAATTATCACTGTCAGAAAACCCGTCCGGGTATCGGAACTGTTACGTACTGTGCATTTTCATATCTCTGGGATAGACCTTGTGCTCTAACTATTCTCCTTCCTTAGTCTCCTTTCTTTCTGGGACACCTTAAAGTGACAAAAACAAACAACCCAAACCAAAATACTTGCAGAAGAGCAGTGTCCAGTAATCTGTTTCTTGCAATCTTGTTTCAGTGACTTTTTAAATCCATTTCTTGTACTGAACAACCCAAATACAATGCTGTCTAGTAAGTGAGAAATTAAATGGAGAGTCGGTAGGGAGCTTTGACTTCAGGCCTTTTAATTTTAATAAAGGGCAGGACTTTAGTAAGAAAGCTTCCTAATTATTGGGTTGTGGTCATAGCCTGGTTTTCTCTCAGTCCTTCAGTTTTTTGGAAGGAAATATTTGAAGGGCAGTTGTGTGGCCGGGGAATGTAATTGGTGCTTCGTCACCTGTGTCCAAACTGTCAGGTTGAAGGTAAAGAAGGACTAAGTGCAGCCTGGGGCTAGTGCCTGGATAATGCTATTTAGGGTTAAATGTTTTTTAAGACTAAAACTTGCCCTTTCACCTTTATGACCAGAAAATAACAGCATGGGTAAGCAGGGTTTTGGGTTTTTTTTTTTTTTTTGGGGGGGGGGGGGGCTGTGTTTAATTCCTGTTTCTTGTTTCCCAAGTCTTGTTTCCCAAGACTTTCAAATCATTTACTACTCTGTGCTTCAAACTCAGTTCTTTAATAATAATAATGATAATGATGATGGTATTTGTTAAGCGCTTACTATGTGCAAAACACTGTTCTAAGCGCTGGGGAGGATACAAGGTGATCAGGTTGTCCCACGGGGGGCTCAGAGGTTTAATCCCCATTTTACACAGTCGATCATCTTATTTTTTTGATTACCCGGCCTCCTTGGTTACTGTTCTTTCCTTTCCTCTGCTGCCTGCCTTTTGGCCATATCCCTGCTGAGTATGACCTGGTTGAGAGGGAGAAGGGAGTGGGAGGCGGTGAAGAAAGAGAGAGAGAAGGAAGGAAAGAGAGAGCCCGAGAGACTCCAAGTCACTCAGAGACCCTGCTCAGTAATTCTGAATAAAGGTTTGGTGAGGGAGAATTTTCAGCTTGTTGTGTTCCAAGTCAGTGCTCAAAAGAGCACTGATGATAAAAACGAGAGTTTGGGATCCTCTGGGTGTGTTCTGCACGCCAGCCTTCATCACCGTGACCACACCGAATTGGGAACCGGCCAAAGTGGATGCTCAGCCAGCCGGCCTCCCGAAGCTCTCCAAGTGTGTAACGCAGTCAGGGACAACTAGACGAAAACAAGCCGTTCACTTGGGTTTGTTCCACAGGTGATGTCTTCCTTATCAGAACATCGGCGAAGGGTTGGCTGAAGCGGCTTGTCCGGACAGGCAGGCCGAGGACAGGTTACTCACATGATTTGGCTGGAAACTCTCTGCCAGCCCTTTACCTGAATGCTGATAATGGGCAATAAAACATGCTCCCGGTTTCACTGGATGTGGGTGGCAAATTTACCCGCTGAGAGAGCACAGTGTCTTTGGGTGTGAATGTTGTTGTTTGCGTGGCAGGCAGTGTTGAGCCCGGAAGGCGAATCATTCCATTTTGATGTCGAGCAAACTGGTTTCACCTCAGCTTTCCGTGGGATAGGCCGGTTGGGAACCGCTTCAGAAACGGAAGGATGATGATGATGACGACGATGGTATTTGCTAAGTGCTTACTATGTGCCAGGCATCTTTCTAAGAGCCGGGGTAGATGCGAGCTAATTAGGTTGGCCACCGTCCATATCCCAGATGGGGCTCACAGCATTAATCCCCATTTTCCAGATGACGTAACTGAGGCCCAGAGAAGCGAAATGACTTGCCCAGGGTCACACAGCCAACGAGTGGCGGAGCTGGCATTAGAACCCAGGTCATTCTCACTCCCAGGCCCGTGCTCTGGGCTGGGATCGGCTCCGTCAGCCGATTTCCCCCAGATCTGTTTTTCGAGTGCCGGGGTTGCCCACCACCTTGAGAGAACTTTGAACAGAATTTGATGTGGGTCGGTGTTTTTTTCTTTCTGTTTTAGAGTAGAGTTGCCCTTCGGTTCTTAGCTGCTGTGTCTGACGGTGACACTTCCATTCCTGAGGGCGAGCGTTTTTGAGAAAAGCTTCTCTTGCCCACTCGTGCAAGGAAGCGGCCGCGGGCTCTTACGGAAGGAGCATTGGACGGGGAATCAGCAAGCCTGCAGCCTAGTCCCAACTGTGGCACTTTCTTGGTGTGAGACCTTGAGCAAGTCACTCTATTTCTCTGGGCTTCAGTTTCCTCATCTGTAAAACAGGGATCAGATATTTGTTCTCCCTCCCTCCTGGACTTTGCCACCTCATGTGGGACAGGGACTGTGTCCAACCTGATTATCGTGCATCCACCCAATCAGTCAATCATATTTATTGAGCGCTTACTGTGTGCAGAGCACTGTACTAAGCGCTTGGGAAGTAGAAGTTGGCAACGTACAATTCTCCCCCTTTTAGACTGTGAGCCCACTGTTGGGTAGGGACTGTCTCTATATGTTGCCAACTTGTACTTTCCAAGCGCTTAGTACAGTGCTCTGCACACAGTAAGCGTTCAATAAATACGATTGATGATGATATAGAGACGGTCCCTACCCAACAGTGAGCTCACAGTCTAGAAGGTCCCCGGGTCTTAGCACAGTTCTTGGCAGAGAACCGAGGGTTTAGTAAACATCTGTGTCATCGGTAATAATAATAATTGTGGTATTTGTTAAGTGCTTTTCATGTGCTAAGCACTTGAGAAGCAGCGTGGCTCAGTGGAAAGAGCACGGGCTTGGGAGTCGGAGGTCGTGGGTTCAAATCCCAGCTCCGCCACTTGTCAGCTGTGTGACTTTGGGCAAGTCACTTCGCTTCTCCAGGCCTCAGTTCCCTCACCTGGAAAATGGGGATGAAGACTGTGAGCCCCCTGTGGGACAACCAGATCACCTTGTAACCTCCCCAGTGCTTAGAACAGTGCTTTAAGCGCTTAATAAATGCCATCATTATTATTATAGGGGAGATCCAAGATAATCAGGTCAGAAACAGTCCCTGTCCCAAGTGGGGCTCCCAGGCCAAGTAGGAGGGAGAACAGCTGTTGACTCTCCCCTTTTGTGAAGGAGGGAACTGAGGCACAAAGAAGTGACTTGCCCAAGGTCACCCAGAAAGCAAGCGACGGAGCCGGGATTAGAACCCAGGTCCTCTGATTCCCAGGCCTGTGCTCTTTCCAGTAGCCCAGGCTGCTTCTGTCCGCCTCTTCCCCCCACCACTTCCCGCCCCCTTCTTGTTAGTGGTGGGGGGAGACAGACGAAAATGTGACCTGGCAAAAATGTGCTAGGTGGTCATCACTTGTGCGTTCAGCCCAGACCCAAAGACCTTAGCTGGCCATCTAGGTGCCATATTTAGCACCGAACAAAAGGGTCACAGACAACGAGGTCCGGGAATGCAGTGAGACCACCAGGAAGGAAACTGTGCTTACTGCCTTTTGTCGGATAATAATAATAATAATAATGGTATTTGTTAAGTGCTTACTGTGTGCAAAGCACTGTTTTAAGTGCTGGGGAGGTTACAAGGTGATCAGGTTGTCCCACGGGGGGCTCACAGTTTTAATCCCCATTTTACAGATGAGGTAACTGAGGCACAGAGAAATTAAGGGGCTTGCCCAAAGTCACACAGCTGGGAGTTGGTGGAGCCGAGATTTGAACCCATGACCTCCGACTCCAAAGCCCGGGCTCTTTTCCACTGAGCCACGCTGCTTCGGATGGGGGGTATGAGAAGGTTGGGTAACAAGAAGATACATGAAAAGCTCAATCCGGCAATCATTCATGTTTATTGAGCACTTACCGTGTGCAGAGCACTGTACTAAGCACTTTGGAGAGTACAGCTTAACAGTATAACAGTCACATTCCCTGCCCACAACGAGCTCACAGTTACGAAGGGGAGAACAGTCTTGCCACCAGGATGGAAGCAGTGCTTACAGCACCCACGCCTTCTGTCGAATGGGGCACACGAGGAGGTTGGATGACGGGCTCTGCACACAGTAAGCGCTCAATAAATACGATTGAATGAATGAATGAATAACAGGGAAGAAACCCGGAAAACTGCTCCACCGCCACGCACAATGGAAGCAGTTACTTACAGCTCCTACCCCCTCTACTAGATGGGGCATAGGAGGAAATTGAATATCAGGAGGAAACCTGAAAAGCTACTCCTTATGACCTGAGGAAGAGAAACCATAGATAACACAGGGAAAAAAGAAAACTTTTCAGAACGCAGAAATCTAAAACAACGTGGCAGAGATAAGGGCAGTAGAGAATCAGCAGCAACAGGAGACAAGCCAGCCTCATGGTTTTTCTTATTAAACCAACTCATTAAAAAATCAAGAGCTATTTTTGTTATTTTAGACAGCACTACGGTCCTCCCTCTAGGCTGGAAGCTCGTTGTGGGCAGGGAATGTCACTTTTTATTGTCGTATTGTACTTCCCTAAGCACTTAGTATGGTGCCGTCTCACAGTAGGCACTCAATAAATACGAACCAGAACTGCCCCTCGAACTGGAAGTTAGGAGAAGTTGGAATAAAATGCTGGGAAAATTTAGGACTCTGGGCCTACAGAAACCTTCAATCCAGGGAGGAGCGATTCACCTTCGAGCTGTTTGAAGTTTTTTCACCTGTGATTGCTCTATTTTTGGAAGTTTTTTTATTTCTTTACTCCAAAGTTGTATTATCTCTTTGTGTTGAGAGTCTCCCCTCCCCTTTAGATTGGGAACTCCTTGAAGGCAGGGCACTTATCTTCTGTTTTCCATTGGAACAAAATGGGCTTAAGGAATTATTCCTCCCGATGGTTGTGTTGAATTGCCTTCTTTAACTCCATGCGAGAAAAGACCCCATTAAGAAACCACTTTCCGGTTGCCGATCGATGTATGGGTTTGTTTGAAAAATCGGTGGAATCAGTGATTCATGGTGGAAGAAAATCAGTTGGTTTTTTTAGAGGTGTCAGACTGGGGCCACCCATTTTGGGGAAGAGCTCTGTGCAGAAGAAAAACTTGCTGATATCCTGAATTTGGGCATGACAGCCTCAGCATGAAAAGCCAAGACCGGGTGGGGTCCTCTTCCTTTCAGAGAGTACTAATTTTTTGCAGTCCCATGGCCCCGACTGTAATAATAATGTTAATACTACTACTAATAATAATTGTGGTATTTGTTAGGCGCTTACTATGTGCCAGCCACTGTTCTAAGCGCTGGGAGAGATACAAGCTAATCCAGTTGGACACAGTCCCTCTCCCACAGAGGGCTTGTAGTCTTAATCCCTATTTTACAGATGAGGTTACTGAAGCCCAGAGAAGTGAAGTGACTTTGCCAAGGTCCCCCAGCAGACAAGTGACGGAGGCAGGATTAAATACAGGTCCTTCTAACTCCCAGGTCTTTGCTCTATCCACTAGGTCACCCTGCTTCTCTAATAATAATAATAATAATGATGGCATTTATTAAGTGCTTACTATGTGCAAAGCATTCATTCATTCACTCAATCGTATTTATTGAGCGCTTACTGTGTGCAGAGCAGTGTACTAAGCGCTTGGGAAGTACAAGTTGGCAACATATAGAGACGATCCCTACCCAACAGTGGGCTCACAGTCTAGAAGGGGGAGACAGAGAACAGAACAAAACATATTAACAAAATAAAATAAATAGAATAAATATGTACAAGTAAAATAAATAAATAAATAGAGCAATAAATACGTACAAACATATACACATACATACAGGACTGTTCTAAGCACTGGGGAGATTACAAGGTGATCAGGTTGTCCCACACGGGTCTCACAGTCCCCATTTTGCAGATGAGGGAACCGAGGCCCAGAGAAGTGAAGTGACTTGGCCAAAGTCACATGGAGCTGGGATTTGAACCCATGACCTCTGACTCCAAAGCCCGGGCTCTTTCCACCGAGCCACGCTGCTTCTCTAGTAATAGTAGCTTCCGTAGAAGGTGGCTCGGGGAGACTGTTTCTATTTATTTTATTTTGTTAGTACGTTTGGTTTTGTTCTCTGTCTCCCCCTTTTAGACTGTGAGCCCACTGTTGGGTAGGGACTGTCTCTATATGTTGCCAATTTGTACTTCCCAAGCGCTTAGTGCAGTGCTTTTCACACAGTAAGCGCTCAATAAATACGATTGATGATGATGATGATGGAGAGCAGCATGCCCGCCCGCTTGATCCAGCAGTATTTCAGACTCTTTCTGCCCTCTCCCTATCGTCACCGCCCGCTGGGCTGCCCCGGGGGGACCCGGGGTCCAAACCGAGTCTGGACCGGTTAGTGGTAGTGAGGATGGAGAGCAGCCAGCTTCCCTTCACCCTGTTTCCCCCTCCCCACCTCACCCCACCGATCCCCCCTGTTCCCCGTCGGCCCTGCTCTCAAGCCCCACAGTTGAGAGTTGAAACAGGCAGAGTCTCCATTCAGGCTCAAGAGAGAACAACTAAAATACGTTCATTCATTTAGTCGTGTTTATTGAGCACTTACTATGTGCAGAGCACTGTACTAAGCTCTAGGGAAAGTACAGTGCAACAGTAAACAGGGACATTCCCTGCCCACACAAGCTTACAATCTAGAGGGTGGATGGTGGTACTATCTAAAATAACTGTTGGTTTTTTAGCAAGTTGGTTGAATGTGAAAAACCACAATATTTATGTGCTTTGAAAGCAACCAAGAGTTCCCCCTTTCCCCTTTACCTTTGGGTTCGAATCCCGGCTCCGCCACGTCTGCTGTGTGACCTTGGGCAAGTCACTTAACTTCTCTGAGCCTCAGTTGCCTCATCTGGAAAATGGGGATTAAGACTGTGAACCCCACATGGGACAACCTGATCACTTTGTTTCCCCCCAGCGCTTAGAACAGTGCTTTGCACATAGTAAGCGCTTAACAAATGCCAACATTATTATTATTATTATTATTCCCCGACTTTCCTTCTTCCATTCATTCATTCAATCGTATTTATTAAGCGCTTACTGTGTGCAGAGCACTGTACTAAGCGCTTGGGAAGTTCTTTCTTTCCCCTCCTCCCTTTTCCCTTCATTTTTCCCCCTTTCCCTCTCCAAACCTCCGTTTAAAAGTTCATATAAAATTACCTTTCAGTGATTTCATAATTGTACCCCCCCACACACACAAAGCAAGCTGTTTTGAGGTACAGAGCGAGCTGTTTTGAGGTATAAGTCGAGTGATTGGCTCTTTGAGAAGCCGCTGCTAAAAGGGTTTCATTTTGTCAGGCTCTTTTGCCCAAAAAGGTTGCTGACCCCTGTTCTTGAGGGTAGGGACCACGTCTGTTCCGTTGGGGCGCGTGCAGCACCGGAGGGGTCACGGAACCTGTGTGAAACACCGGATGAAGATTTGAGGATGTGGCGATCGTGATGCCAGACGTCCTGAAGGACCATTAGTCAGTCAGTCGTATTAATTGAACGCTTACTGCTTGCAGAGCAGTGTACCAAGATCTTGAGAGAGTACAGTATAACAGACACATTCCCTGCTCACAGCAAGCATTGTCTCATCTTATGCCGTCGAGTCGTTTCCGACCCATAGCGACACCACGGACACATCCCTCCCAGAACGCCCCGCTCTCCCTCTGCAATCATTCTGCTAGTATATCCGTAAAGTTTTCTTGGTAAAAATGCAGAAGTGGTTTACCCTTGCCGCCTTCCACGTGGTAAATTTGAGTCTCCGCCCTCGATTTTCTCCCATGGCGCTGCTTGACTTGTAGCTGATCGCCTTCCACTCGCCAGCCACTTCCCAAGCTAGGAATGGAATGGGTAGGCCTCTGCTTGGCTCTCCCTCCCGTAGCCGAGACTGGTAGGGGACTGGAAAGTCTCCAGGTGCGACCCCGAGAGGGTAGACAGGCATTAATAGAAATAAATAAGATTACAGGTATGTGCATAAGTGAAGTGGGGCTGGAAAAGGGGGATGAATAAAGAGAGCGAGTCAAGGGGACACAGAAGGGAGTGGGAGAAGAGGAAAGGAGGGCTTAGTCAGGGAAGGCCTCTTGGAGGAGATGGGCCTTCCATAAGGCTTTGAAGAGTGGGGAGAGTAATTGTCTGTCGGAGAGGAAGAAAAAAGGCATTTTGGACCAAAGGCAGGACGGGTGCGAGAGGTCGGCGGCGAGATAGACGAGATGGAGGTACACTGAGAAGGGTGGCATTAAGGGAACGAAATGGGCAAGCTGGGTGGTAGCACGGTGCAATCGGTGGAATTTATTGAGCGCTTACCATGTGCAGGGCACTTTATTAAGCGCTCGAGAGAACACAGTGACAGCCGAGTTGGTAGATGGTCCCTGCCCACAGTGAACGTACTATTTACAGCACCCCATACATGACTTCAAAACAGTTTCCTTCATTGCCTTTGTGGACGTTAGGGTACTGCAGAACTTCACTCGGATTTCTCCCGAAAGCCATAGACCCACTGGGATTTAAAAGGAACTAGGGAAAACTGTACAAAACCACACAATATTGTTAAACATGTTCCAGGAAACAAAAATCCAACCAAACTTGTCTTACCTTAGGCAGCCTATAAGCTTCAGTGTTCTTAAATGAAGGGTGTGACATAACTAATCACTAGCTTGTGCTCCCCAAAGTGCAGCCTTTGTAATCCATCAGAGGGAATGCCTTCTAAACCCTTGTGAGGGGAAAGAAACGTTTTCGTGTTCTTGAGAAAAAAGAAAGAAAACCACTCCATCTGATTTACATAGGTTTGGATTTCCGGCTGACTCTCCTTCGACGTCGGCAGAGCAGATTTTTGTTGCCATCCGAGTCAATTGGATGCCCTACCTACCTACCTATTTATTTTATTTATTTATTCATTCATTTATTTATTTATTTATTTATTTATTTGTTTGTTTGTTTATTTGTTTATTTATTTATTTATTTTACTTGTACATATCTATTCTATTTATTTTATTTTGTTAGTATGTTTGGTTTTGTCTCTGTCTCCCCCTTTTAGACTGTTGGGTAGGGACTGTCTCTATATGTTGCCAACTTGTACTTCCCAAGCGCTTAGTACAGTGCTGTGCATCATCATCATCATCAATCGTATTTATTGAGCGCTTACTACGTGCATACTCTGCACACAGTAAGCGCTCAATAAATACGATTGATGATGATGATGATGATGATGATATCAGAGAAGCAGTGCAACCCAGCGGCTAGAGCACGGGCCTTGGAGTCAAAAGGGCCTGGATTCAAATTCCGGCTCTGCCACGTGTCTTCTGTGTGACTTTGGGCAAGTCACTTCGCTTCTCCCTGCCTCAGTTCCCTCATCTGTAAAATGGAGATTAAGACTCTGAGCTCTTTGTGGGCAGGGACTGTGTCCAACCCGTTTACCTTTTATCTGCCCCAGTGCTTAGTACAGTGCCTGGCACGTTACAAGTGCTTAATAAATATCACAATTATTAATTATTGCTATTACCTCAGTGATGCAAGGGCTGAAAACAATAAGTGGCAGCAGAATCACTGTTCTGGGGAAGCTGCTTAGGGACCGTGACTCATTCAGGGTCCTACCATGTGCAAAACCCTATACTAGGGGAGAAAAACACACGGGTGAGAATTATACACGATCTCTGGTCCCCAGGAGGCTCCCAATCTAAGAATAAGGGCTAGTGGGGGAGAGGGAGTGGTTCCCCGCGTCTGGCTTTGGCCCGTGGGAAGCGTTCCAGGGCTGAAATTCCTTTCCTTTGTTTTTGGACTCAAATCCCGACAGGCTCCGCTCTGCCCTTTTTCTTTCTGTTCCACAAAAATTCCTGTCGGTTCCTCGTCTTTGTCCTTGGCCGTTCTTCCTGCAGCCGGTCTGAGGCCCCAGCAGACACCTCCCCCTAATTCAGTCATTCAGTCAGTCTGTCAGTGGTATTTGAGCGCGTATCGGGAAGCAGCGTGGCTCAGTGGAAGGAGCCCGGGCTTTGGAGTCAGAGGTCATGGGTTCAAATTCCGGCTCCCCCAGTTGTCAGCTGGGTGACTTTGGGCAAGTCACTTAACTTCTCTGGGCCTCAGTTCCCACATTTGTAAAATGGGGATTAAGACTGTGAGCCCCCCCGGGGGACAACCTGATCACCGTGTAACCTCCCCAGCGCTTAGAACAGTGCTTTGCACATAGTGCTTAATAAGTGCCATTATTATTATTATTATTATTATTATGGAGAGTGCAGCACAACAGAGTTGATAGACATATTCCCCACCCACAAAGAGCTTGGCATCAGTCTATCAGTGGTGTTTATTGAGCGCTTACTGTGTGCTTGGGAAACAACCACACGACAGAGATTGTGAGACCACCTGATGACCTTGTAACCTCCCCAGCGCTTAGAACAGTGCTTTGCACATAGTAAGTGCTTAATAAATGCCATTATTATTATTATTATTATTATTATTATTATTATTAGAGATGGTAGAAATGCTCCCTGCCCACAAGACACCTACAGTCTAGAGGGGGAGGCAGACATTAACATAAATAACCATCTAGAGGCTGCATTCTGCAGCCCTCAAACAGGATACGGACACCTTTCAAGTGCTTAGTACAGTGCTCTGCACACAGTAAGTGCTCAATAAATACGATTGAATGAGTGAACCAGAGCTAGTGAGAGAGGTAGTCATTTCAGCTTATACGCGAACAAGGTCAGTGGATCCCACGTCCTCATCAATTGATTGCATTTATTAAGCGCTTACTGTGTGCAGAACACTTTACTAAACGCTTGGGAGAGTACAGTTCAGCAGAGTTGGTAGAAACGATCCTTTGCCCACAAGGAACTCACAGTCTTCAGGGGATATCGACTTTACAGTAGATTACAGCCAGGGGAAGTCAATCAATCCATCCATCCTATTGCATGCTTACTGCGTGCAGAGCAGTGTACTAAGCACTTGGAAGAGTATCTAGTTTTATGCCGTTGTCATTTCTGCCTCATAGAGACACCTCGGACACATCTAATAATAATTGTAATAATGATGATGGCATTTATTAAGCGCTTACTTTGTGCAAAGCACTGTCCTAAGCGCCAGGGTGGTTACAAGGTGATCAGGTTGTCCCACGGGGGGCACACAGTCTTAATCCCCATTTTGCAGATGAGGTAACTGAGGCACAGAGAAGTGAAGTGACTTGCCCAGAGTCACACAGCTGACAATTGACGGAGCCGGGATTGGAACCCATGACCTCTCTCCCAGAACGCCCCACTCTCCACCTGCAATCATTCTGGCAGCGTAGCCATAGAGTTTTTTGGGATTTCTTAATCTGCAGTGTGGGATTCACTTGGGGACAAGACTAGTGTGGTTGTTATAATCTGTAACAGTATAGTGCGGTGGTTCTAATAGGCACTTACGTGTTTCAGTGTGTCGTACTCTCCCCAGCGCTTACTACAGCGCCCTGCACACAGTAAGCACGCAATAAATACAGTTGATTAATTGGTGGGTTGCACTCTCAATTTGAATAGTCCTCAAACATTATGGATGTGCTTTTGTCAACCTGTCTCTGAGGAGATCCCGGGGGAAGCATCTCGGAGATACAGAAGTAGCCTCCAATTCTATCAGGAGGCCCCGTCCTTCATCGTTTCCTGCTAGCCTTCCCGAAACACTTATCTTGAAGTGTGTAGGTGTGTATACCCACATACCTTTCGAGAGAGGATATTTGCATCACCGGGAGACTGTTACGAGAGATAGACTCTGAGCTGAAAAAAAGGATGCAAAACTATGTACTTTTCCCACACTTCCAGTTTTCAGCCTGTCTTTTGTTTTTAAACAATGAATGCTATTGATCGTACATAGCAGCGGATATCCTGGAATACGCTATACCTTTTTTTGCTGGGAAATATATTTTCAGGCCCCGCCCCATGCATCCTAGAGAAATCTGTAGTCAGAAATAAACGGGTCTTCCAGTTATAGGAGGGGTTGAGAATGTGGGAAATTTAGAAATGCCAGTATTGACTCAGACCAAGAGTCCATCCAGCCCACGATTCCACGTTGGGCCGTAGTGACGGGATGTTTGAAGGCGATGTGTGATGTTCATCTTAGTGGATCATGGTAAGTGGTCCGTTATGGACGTATCACTCATGAGTTTGTCGAAACCCTTCCGGGATCTCCGAACACATTCAGTCGACACAATTTCTGATGACGAACAGCTTCCACCTGCTCGCCAGCCACAGGGTGAAAGAGTGCATCCGTGCGTTTGTCACCGTCCATACCACAGTCAAGCTCCACACGGCCTCCCCTCGCCCGTTGTGGGATTCGGTGAACCACAGTTGTGTGGGGGCCCTTTCTACACCCTCCGGCGTGTGGGAAACGTCCGTCGTGACCCCACTCGGCCTGCTTTCTAGTTGGAGGAATCCTAGTCTTCTCCTTAGTGTGGAAGGCTGCCCCATCTCTGGGATCGTTTTTATCTAGCAATCCGTCCAACAGCGGTATTTATTGAACACCTACTGGGTGCCGAGACCTGGACTGAAGTTATTGGGGGAGAGTAGAGTGAATACATATCTATTCTATTTATTTTGTTAGTATGTTTGGTTTTGTTCTCTGTCTCCCCCTTTTAGACTGTGAGCTCACTGTTGGGTAGGGACTGTCTCTATATGTTGCCAATTTGTACTTCCCAAGCGCTTAGTACAGTGCTCTGCACATAGTAAGCGCTCAATAAATACGATTGATGATGATGATGATGAAAGTAAATAAGACGTTCGCTGCCTTCAAGGAAGTGGAGAAACTTATAATACTAAATGTAGGCACCCGTCTACATGTTTTGTTTTGTTGTCTGTCTCCCTGTTCTGGACTGTGAGCCCATTGTTGGGTAGGGACCCCAGAGGAAGGCACTTATTTTTATTTTATTTATTTTATTTTGTTAATACGTTTTGTTTTGTTGTCTGTCTCCCGCTTCCAGACTGTGAGCCCGCTGTTGGGTAGGGACCGTCTCTATATGTTGCCAAGTTGTAGTTCCCAAGCGCTTAGTCCAGTGCTCTGCACACAGTAAGCGCTCAATAAATACAATTGAATGAATGAATGAAGGCAGAGAAGGTTGGGAGGGAGGGGAGGTGCAGAGGTGATTTCCTTGGAATTTTTTTTTTCTTTCTTTTATTCATGGTATCTATTAAGCGCTTACCGTGTGTTAAACTCTTTTGTAAGCATTGGGGCAGGTACATGTTAATTAGGTTGGACACCGTCCCTGTCCTACATGAGGCTCTCCATCTGAGTAGGAGGGAGGACAGGTATTGAATCCCCATTTTACAGGTAAGGAAACTGAGGCTCACTGAAGTGAACTGACTTGCCAAAGGCCACACAGCAAGGAATGGGCAGAGCTGGGATTAGAACCCAGATCCTCTGATGCCCAGGCTTTTTCCACTAGGCCCCGCTGCTTTTCAAAGGCTGTTTAAGGCCGCCTGCCCGTAGATGTGGTGTGGCCAAACCAGATCGGTGATTGCCACTTGGTTTTCCGACATCCGGAGCCTTAATTTGCAATTTGTCGGTGGGTTGCCTGTAAACTCTAGGCTTTTTTTTTTTTTGCTTCTCTTCCCTTCGTCTCCTCACTCTATCCCTTTGCTTTCTTCTTCTCTCCATTGTTTCTCTACTTTTCCCTTTCCCTCCCCTGTTTTGGCTCCGCTCCCTTCTCCGTTCTCTGCAACTTCTTTTCCTCTTTTTTCACCATTCCTCCCCTTACTGGGCCTCTTCCTTACCCTTTCTAATTTTCCTCTGCCTTCTCCCCTCATCTTCTATCTCATACTCTTTGGCCAGCGCCCTGAGAGAAACTTTTGAGGTTTTTTTGTTTGTTTGTTTGGTTTTTGTTTTTTGGCTGATGGGGCTTCTTTTCTTTTCTTTCCTGAACCTCTCTTGTTAAGAGACCTTGTTTACGAAACAAAATACAAATCCCTCAACTACAGATACAGATATCTGACAGATCAATCAATCAATCAATTGTATTTATTGAGCGCTTACTGTGTGCAGAGCACTGTACTAAGCGCTTGGGAAGTACAAGTTGGCAATATATAGAGACATTCCCTACCCAACAGTGGGCTCACAGTCTAAAAGGGGGAGACAGAGAACAAAACCAAACATACTAACAAAATAAAATAAATAGAATAAATAGAATAGGTATGTACAAGTAAAATAAATAAATAGAGTAATAAATATGTACAAACATATATACATATATACAGATGCAGGGAAGAAGCTTGGGAGCAGGGTGGCTTAGTGGATAGAGCTGGGCCCGGGGGTCAGAAGGACCTGGGTTCTAATGCCGCTCTGCCGCATAATAATAACAATAATAATAATAATAATAATAATAATGGCATTTATTAAGCGCTTACTATGTGCAAAGCACTATTCTAAGCACTGGGGAGGTTACAAGGTGATCAGGTTGTCCCACATGGGGCTCACAGTCTTAATCCCCATTTTACAGATGAGGAAACTGAGGCACAGAGAAGCTAAGTGACTTGCCCAAAGTCACACAGCTGACAAGTGGCGGAGCCGGGATTTGAACCCATGACCTCTGACTCCAAAGCCCATGCCCTTTTCACTGAGCCATGCTGCTTCTCCAACTTGTCTGCTGGGTGACCCTGGGCAAGTCATTTCACTTCTCAGTGCTTGAAACATAGTAAACACTTAACAAATACCATCATTGTTATTATTATTACAGCGGAGTTGGAAGATAACATTCATCGGGCCAGAGCCAAGTCGTGGTGAGGGTGAGGAGGAGGGAGTGGGGCAGGAGCCAGATCAAGAGAAGCAGCGTGGCTCAGTGGAAAGAGCCCGGGCTTTGGAGCCAGAGGTCATGGGTTTGAATCTCGGCTCCACCACATGTCTGCTGTGTGACCTTGGGCAAGTCACATAACTCCTCTGAGACTCAGTTACCTCGTCTGTACAATGGGGATGAAGACTGGGAGCCCCACGCGGGACAACCTGATCACTTTGTATCCCCCCCAGCGCTTAGAACAGTGCTTGGCACATAATAAGCACTTAACAAATGCCATTATTATTATTATTATTATCAAGGATGAAAGGAAAGTTGGCCCATGATGGGCACAGATCACAAATGGATTGAAGTTGTACCAAGAGGGCGAATTGCTGATGAATCACTCTCCAAGCCAGGACACTCATACCGACCTTTAACCCTCTAGACTGTAAGCTCGTCATGGGCAAGGGAAAGTGTCTCCCAACTCCGTCATATCGTACTCTCAAGCGCTTAGTACAGTGCTCTGCACGCAATAAGCGCTCACTAAATATAATACCATATAATATAAACATACAGTATATATATACTATACAATACTAAATATAATTCTAAACGTAGACACCTGTCTACTTGTTTTGTTGTCTGTCTCCCCCTTCTAGACAGTGAGCCTGTTGTTGGGTAGGGATTATCTCTATCTGTTGCCAAATTGGACTTCCCAAGCGCTTAGTCCAGTGCTCTGCCCACAGTAAGCGCTCAATAAATACTTTCGAATGAATGAATGAATAAATACCACCGATCAGTTGATTGCTGGACGTTTTTCTCTAGGATGTATCGTCCGTCTGCTGCTCTTAATGATAATAATGATGGTATTTGTTATGTGCTTACTATGTGCAAAGCACTGTTCTAATAATAATAATGGCATTTATTAAGCGCTTACTATGTGCAAAGCACTGTTCTAAGCGCTGGGTAGATTGCAAGGTGATCAGGTTGTCCCACAGGGGGCTCACAGTTTTAATCCCCATTTTACAGATGAGGTAACTGAGGCCCAGAGAAGTGAAGCGACTTGCCCAAAGTCACCCAGCTGACAGTCGGCGGAGCCGGGATTTGAACCCATGACCTCTGACTCCAAAGCCCGTGCCCGTCCCACTGAACCACGCTGCTTCTTCGAGGCCTGCTCAGATTTTTTCCAAATCCCCTCTCAAGCGCCTTGACCAAAAGTCAGGCACAAGCGAAGGGCCTGACCCAAAAAGCTGGATGCTTTTATTTTATTTCTCGCTGGAATATGTAATTACGGGAGAAAATATAGCGCCGGCGACTGCCCCTCCAGTCTAAAAAAAGCCCGGCTAAGTCGTTGTGATTGCAATGTACCAGAGAGTTGCTTGTTATCTTAGTGTTTTGTTCTCTTTGTGATTTTAGGTACATGTACTGGACTGACTGGGGAGAAGTGCCCAAGATAGAACGGGCCGGCATGGATGGTTCCAGCCGCCACGTCATAATCAACACGGACATTTACTGGCCAAATGGCCTCACCTTAGATTACAAGGAGCGGAAACTCTACTGGGCAGATGCTAAACTTAACTTCATCCATAAGTCGAACCTGGATGGAACTGACCGGTAAGAAAATTTGCCATGAACAGCTAAATCCTCCGGAGAAGAAATCGGTGTCATTTTCTGAAACCCAGAGGGATTTTCATCTGTCCTCTTTGGAAACCAAATTCCGGGTCCCACCGTGCTGGGAAATCCTCGGGGTCAGATAGGTTCCCGCCCCTGGGACCGTGGAATCGATCAACCGAGCGGTCAGTCAGTGAGATTTGTTGGGCGCTTAACTGCATGCAGAATGCGACAGGCCCAATTTTCACCTTTTGACCGAATTTCCCACCCAAGGTTGGCCCATTTCAGGCTCCCGCCTCCGCGTTTTGATCGGCGCCGGCAAACCTGGGGGGCCCAGAGATCCTTGGCCCTCATCTTTTTTGGAAAAGGAAATGCAGGAATGGAAACCTTTTAGAACTATCGATGCTGATAAGTTCCAGCCCACAGGTCCCCACAGCACTTACATACAGACCCGTAATTTCTTTATTCACATCAGCCGCTCTGGGCTGTAAGCTGGTTGTGGGCAGGGAACGTGTATTTGATGTCAAATACGTGTCAAACGTATATTTGATGTCTGTCTGTCTCCCCGCTTCTATACTTTAAGTCCGGTGTGGGCAGCGTTTATCTCTTTCTATTGCTGAATTGTACTTTGCAAGAGCTTAGTACAGTGCTCTGCACACAGTAAGGGCTCAATAAATATGAATGAATGAGGGATTTTGGTTGTGAAGGTTGAACCGGGAGGATTTAGTGATAGGTTTAATACGTGGGTTGAATGAGAGAGAGGAGTCACAGATAATGCCAAGGTAATGGGGTTGTGAGACAGGAAGGGTGGACGTGCTGTCTACAGTGATGGGAAAGTCAGGGGAAGGCCAGGGTTTGGGTGGGGTGGTGACAGGGTATCCAAGTAGAGATGTCTCGAAGGCAGGACAGCGTGGCAAGGAGGCAGAGTCGAAAAAAACTCCAGGTTGCGAGCACAAGCCATAACCACATGCTGCAAGGCAGAAGTCACAGGTGCCCAACGCGAAAAGGACCAGGGGGCCACCAGTGGGGTTCTTTGGGCCACAGGAGCTACCCACGAGGGATTCGCTCTCGGTGGTGGCCTTGACCGATACAAAAGTCAACCGTAGGAGATTGGGACCAGGCTTTCTCTTGTGGTTTAAGCCTGTGCTAAGCGTGGAAGTATATACGCTGTGGGGAGATCGGACACAGTCCCCGTTCCACGTGGGACTCTCAGTCTAAGAGTTTTTTAGCGTGCCCCCCGGGAGAGTTCAGTTATTCAGACCGGTTGGTTCTCCGTGGGCGGCGATTCAGTCTGGCGTTAGGCAGTGCTTGCACTGTGCCAGTTAGAGAGGCTGGGAGGTGGAGGTTCGGTGCTGGACTAAGTGGTCCTCTGCGGGGGAATCCACTCTTCTTGATGTTGCCCTTGGGGTTGGGGTTGGATGACCGCTCTTCTCAGTCACGCAGTGGGTTAAAAAGTAGTTTCCAGCAGCCCTTCAGAAGTGCTCAGGATGAGTATAAAGTGATTAGACTTGTGTGGAGTGCTGGGGTAGAGATAAATAAACAGTCAATCTGTGGTACTTATCGAGAGCATCTTTTGTGCAGAGCACTTATTAAGCACTTGGGAGAGTGTACTGCAGTTGGCAGACACAATCCCTGACTCCAAGGAACTTACAGCTTTCAGTCCAGTCCAAGGGGATGGCTCAGATTTTTCTGTAAATTGGTATTTGTTAAGTTCTTACTATGTGCCAGGCACTGCATTAAGCTCAGGGTAGAGGTAAGATAATCAGGTTGGACACAGTCCATATAATAATAATAATAATGGTATTTATTAAGCGCTTACTATGTGCAAAGCACTGTTCTAAGTGCTGGGGGGATACAAGGTGATCAGGTTGTCCCACGGGGGGCTCACAGTTTTAATCCCCATTTTACAGATGAGGGAACTGAGGCCCAGAGAAGTGAAGTGACTTGCCCAAAGTCACACAGCCGACAATTGGCGGAGCCGGGATTTGAACCCCTGACCTCTGACTCCAAAGCCCGGGCTCTTTCCACTGAGCCACGCTGCTTCTCACAGTCTTAATCCCGATTTTACAGATGAGAATAATGGAGGTCCAGAGGAGTTAAGTCACTTGCCCTAGATCACACAGCAGACAGGTGGCAAAGCCAGGGTTCGAACCCAGGACCTCCGGCTCCCCAGCCCCGGCTCTTTCCGGTAGGCGACATCGTTTCTCCGACTTGGATCCTGTCCTGCATGAGGCCCTCACAGCCTCTGTGGGGGAGGTCAGACTCATAGAAAAAGAAATAAATGGCAAACAATGGCAGCTATTAAAACACAATTCCAAAATTAAGACCATTACATGGGAAAGCGGTTCTTGGAGCAGGGAATCCTCAGGAGCCTCACCGCTCCAGGCCACTGTCTCGGTTACCAGGAGCTCAGCTTTCCCAGCTCGCTGTCTGTTGGGAGGGAAGACGGCCAGGGGTGGGCTGGTCTCCCGTGACGGCCCGTGAACAGACCCCTCGGGCTTACCGGGGGGCGGGAATCCCGTGCCCGTGGGCCTCCTCTGTGTCGTCGACACGTCGTGACCTCGTTGTCGTGGGGAGCATCATCATCAATCGTATTTATTGAGCGCTTACTATGTGCAGAGCACTGTACCGGACAACCACCCTCTCAAAGCCTCACCCCGAGCCTCTTACCAAGCTGTTAATCTGCTTTCTTCCTCAGAAGATTTGCTTTGACGAAGCCACTTTTCTCCCCCATCCCGTGCCCACTGGGTTCTGCTCCACCTCCTGGGATTTTGGCTCACCCTTAGGACCTCTTCCATCAATCAGTCAATCAATCAATCGTATTTATTGAGCGCTTACTATGTGCAGAGCACTGTACTATCCTACAATCCTGTCGCGAAATAACCCACTGGAAGTCACCCTCCACAGAATTACTCCTGAAGCCTAGGGTCCCGGGCGGTGGGAAGCGCCCACCGTGGCGTGATCGTCAGGATCGTCAATCGTATTTATTGAGCGCTTACTGTGTGCAGAGCACTGTACTTCTGAAAGCCGGGTGGGGGGATGAGGGCTGACCTCGGCGACAGCTGAACCCCGACAGCTGCTGGGCCTCCCGGCTTCTGTGGTCTCCCGGAGCGGCCTCCCCCTTTCCTCTCCCCCTCCGCGCCGCCCAGCCCGGGAGGCGGCGGCGGTGGGAAATCAAGACTTGGCGGGGAAAACTGGTCTGAATTTGTCCGCCGCCCTGGACAAAATAAGAGGAAGGCAGGGACTCTGAGGCGTCTTGCAAAATGCACACCAAGATGGAAAGTCCCCAGCTGGACAAAAAATGAGAACACAGAAGATCCCAGTAGGTCTAAATTGGGATTTCTAGACCAGTTCCTCTTTGGCCTTGGCATCGTTGATGTATAGAGCTGCCCTTTATACTCAAGGACAGTGCCACTGAGGGGGACATTCGCCTTTGGGGAGCGTGGGAGGGTGTGGCTGGAAGGACAGCGAAGGGGCCGTAGGGCCTAGTGTTTAAAGCCTGGGAATCAGAGGACATGAGTTCAAATCCCAGCTCTGCCACTAATCAGCTGTGTGACTTTGGGCTAATCACTTAACTTCTCTGGGCCTCAGTTCCCTCATCTGTAAAATGGGGATGAAGACTGTGAGCCCCCCCGTGGGATAACCTGACCACCTTGTAACCTCCCCAGCGCTTAGAACAGGGCTGTGCACATAGTAAGCGCTTTAAAACAGTGCTTGGCACATAGTAAGCGCTTAATAAATGCCATAAAAATAAAATAAATGACATTATTATTATTGTTATTATTATTATTGGACTTGCATGGTGTCCAACCTGATTAGTTTCAATTAATTCATTCATTAGTACTTACTGAGTGCTTACCATGTGCAGAGCACTATATTAAGAGCTTGGGAAAGTACAATACAACAATAAGCAGACACATTGGATCTACCCCAGTGCTTAAGACAGTGCCTGGCACATAGTACGGGCTAAACAAATGCCATAAAAAAAAATCCCCAAAAGACAAAAAGGTTCACAGAAACTCAAGTGCCATCCTTCGTTGTGCTGTTGTGGTTGTTGACCGCAGGGCTTGGCATTATTGTCACTTTGTCTCGTTCTCATCCTCTCTAAGCCCCGTCCCCAAAAGGCCTTCCCCTTTCTTGATTTCTCTCGAAGAGAAGGCAGCGTGGTCTAGCAGACGGAGCCCAGGCCTGAGCGTCAGAAGAACCTGGGTTCTAATCCCGTCTCTGCCACTTTACCTGCTGAGTGACCTTGGACAAGTCACTTCACATCTCTGGGCCTGTTATCTGTGACAAGGGGGATTAAGCCTGTGAGCCCCATGTGGGACATGGACTGCACCCAACCCGATTAGCTTGCGTCTTACCCCCGCGCTTAGTACAGCCGAGAAGCAGCGTGGCTCACTGGAAGGAGTCAGCGTTCATGGGTTCAAATCCCGGCTCCGCCAATTGCCAGCCGTGTGACTTTGGGCAAGTCACTTCACTTCTCCGGGCCTCAGTTGCCTCATCTGGAAAATGGGGGTTAGGACGGTGAGCCCCACATGGGACAGCCTGATCACCTTGTAACCTCCCCAGCGCTTTGAAGAGTGCTCTGCACATAGTAAGCGCTTTATAAATGCCATTATTATTATTATTACAGCCCACGTAGTAAGCGCTTAACAAATACCATTTAAATAATAAAGAAAAGATGGCAGCCATTCGGTCAGCCGCAGTTGTCTGCCAGCTTTCCACTTTCCGCCGAGGTGCAGTGGGGCCCGACGATTGATTTAATGTCGAGGAAGGCATGAGGACCACCCCCGTAGAAGAGCCTGAACAAAAGAGCTTTATTAGGGGTCCGACCTGAGCAGGAAACCCGCTGTTCTCTCTGATACGCGGTTTGGCCCCGAAGGGCTTACAGCAAAAATCAACATCAGCGGCATTTGGACTGTCGAGAAGCAGCAGGTGCCACCAGCCCAGTACAGAGGCTGTTGAGGAGAACATGGGCTCTCCTCTTTCAGATCGGAAAATAGCGTCCAGACGGGTGTCCGGAGGGACCGCCCAGCCGGGGTGCGAGGGTCCCGGGCGGATGATCCGAACGGGAGAGCCTGGAGGTTCGATGGAGTCCCAGCCCCAGCTGTGCCGGGGGGCCAAACCAGGGGAGGTTTCACCTGGCAATTCATTCATTCATTCATTCATTCATTCAATCGTATTTATTGAGCGCTTACTGTGTGCAGGGCACTGTACTAAGCGCTTGGAAACTACAGGTCGGCGACATATAGAGACGGTCCCTACCCACCAGCGGGCTCGCAGTCTAGAAGGGGGAGACAGACAACAAAACAAGACATATTAACAAAATGAAATAAATAGAATAAATATGTACAAGTAAAATAGAGTAATAAATACATACAAACATATATACATAAATACAGGTGCTGTGGGGAGGGGAAGGAGGTAAGGTGAGGGGGATGGAGAGGGAGAGGAAGGAGGGGAGGGAGAGGAAGGAGTGTAAACTCTTTGTGGGTGGGGACTGTGTATTAAATATTGTTCAATTGTATGCTCAATAAATACGACCGACCGATTACACCCATGGAGGCCAATGCCCACCTTGTCCCCCTGGAGAAAAAGATTACATTCATTGTCAGTCGCACAGACTGAGCGCTTACTGGTTCCTCATCCCGGCTGCGCCACTTGGGCAAGTCACTTCACTTCTCTGTCCCTTAGTTAGCTCATCTGTAAAATGGGGGTTGGAGAAGCAGCGTGGCTCAGTGGAAAGAGCCCGGGCTTGTGATTCGGAGGTCATGGGTTCAAACAGTGTATGTTTTGTTTTGTTGTCTGTCTCCCCCTTCTAGACTGTGAGCCCACTGTTGGGTGGGGACCATCTCTATATGTTGCCAACTTGGACTTCCCAAGCGCTTAGTCCAGTGCTCTGCACACAGTAAGCGCTCAATAAATACAATTGAATTGAATATATAATATTTACGTGATATGCACATATATACACATGCATGTGTACACATACATATATATTATCTATGTATAATAGAATGTAATACATGCGTATAGGTGTATGTGTGTACATATATATTATATATGTATACATTATATACATATACATAGAGAAGCAGCGTGGCTCAGTGGAAAAAGCACGGGCTTTGGAGTCAGAGGTCATGGGTTCAAGTCCCGGCTCCACCACTTGTCAGCTGTGTGACTTGGGGCAAGGCACTTCACTTCTCTGGGCCTCAGTTCCCTCATCTGTAAAATGGGGATGAAGACTGTGAGCCCCACGTGGGACAACCTGATCACCTTGTAAATTCCCCAGCGCTTAGAACAGTTCTCTGCACATAGTAAGCGCTTAATAAATGCCATTATCATTATTATTATTATATAAGCACCGGGCCAGCCACCAGCGGTTCCCTGGCCAAAGGGGCCGTCCCCCGCCACGTCTCTCACCCCACCCGACGCGGGTCCCCTCGAGGATGGGGTGGCGATGGGGGCCGCCCACGCTACTCGGGGGCCGCGGCCCGTTCCCCAGCCGGGACGGAACATCCCCTCCTCGTGGGGCTTTGGAGTCGGGGTGGGAGCAACCTCTCGCACCCAGCCCCGAAGGCCTGGGGAAGACCGCAGAGGAAGGGAGGGAAGAGCAGCAGCAGCAAAAGCGAAAACCTTTTCCTTCCTCAAATCCTTCCTCTCTCTCCCTTTCGTTTCCCTGTTCCCTCAAGGCCCTTCCCTCTGCATCCCGCCCTCTCCGCCCCGCTTCACCTCCGGTTTCCGGCCAGGGTCCACGGCCAGGAAATAAACGCCAGTGCCGGTGTTCAGTGAGGTAGTTTTAAATCACCCCTCGATCAATCTAGATTGGTTTAAAGTCCTCCGAGTTTTGCGTGGGCAGCTTGCACGAATGCTCCGCAGATAACAGAGCCAGAGAAGTCGTCCTCGGGCCCAGAGTTGCTTTATTGGCCAAATATAGACTTGCCATAAATCATCATCATCAATCGTATTTATTGAGCGCTGACTATGTGCAGAGCACTGTACTAAGCGCTTGGGAAGTACAAATTGACAACATATAGAGACAGTCCCTACCCAACAGTGGGCTCACAGTCTAAAAGGGGGAGACAGAGAACAAAACCAAACATACTAACAAAATAAAATAAATAGAATAGACATGTACAAGTAAAATAAATAAATAAATGGAGTAATAAATAAATAATAATTAAATAAATAAGTAATAAATAGAGTAATAAATATGTACAAACATATATACGTAAAAGTGGTGTCGTTGCTCTTCTCTTAGCTGACACGGGGGCATTGGGATTAATACTAAAAATAATAATAATAATGGCATTTATAAAGCGCTTACTATGTACAAAGCACTGTTCTAAGCGCCGGGGAGGTTACAAGGTGATCAGGTTGTCCCACAGTCCTAATCCCCATTTTACAGTTGAGGTAACCGAGGCCCGGAGAAGTGAAGTGACTTGCCCAAAGTCACACAGCTGACAGCTGGCGGAGCCGGGATTTGAACCCATGACCTCAAAGCCCACGCTCTTTCCACTGAGCCACGCTGCTTCTCTCGATTCCGGAGGGAACCGCCTCCAGGGAGCCTGGCGTATCAGAAGCTCTCCCCCATCTCGCGCCCCGATACTCAGCCCCAAGCAGTGGGGCCTAATGTAGAGTGTACAGGCTTGGGAGTCAGAAGGGTCTGAGTTCTAATCCTGCCTCCGCTTCTTGTCTGCTGGGTGGCCAGGGGCGAGCCCTTGCAGTTCTCTGGGCCTCGGTTACTTCATCTGCAAAATGGGGGTTAAGACTGTGAGCCCCTTGTGGGACATGGACTGTATCCAAGTAGTTATCCTGCATGTACAACGCGTAGTACAGTTCCTGGTACGTAGTAAGTGCGTAACAACAAGTGCGGTTGTTCTGACGGCTTGACACCTGGCCTCATTTATTCAATCATATTTATTGAGCGCTTACTGTGTGCAGAGCACTGTACTAAGCGCTTGGGAAGTACAAGTTGGCAACATATGTTTTGTTTTGTTGTCTGTCTCCCCGTGGTAGACTGTGAGCCCGTTGTTGGGTAGCGGCCATCTCTGTATGTTGCCAACGTGTACTTCCCAAGCGCTTAGTACAGTGCTGTGCACACAGTAAGCGCTCAATAAATACGATTAAATGAATGAACAAATGCCTTTAAAAAAAAAGAAAGAAAGGAATGTGTATCGGTGCTGCCTGCTGTGGGGCTAAAATGGACTGCCAGCCCTTCATCCCAGAAAGGTAAATCAGCTTTATCGATCGATTGATTGAATGAGCACTGTACTAAGCGCTCGGGAGAATACAGCACCTTGGAATCCCAAGTTGTAAATGCATCTTTCTCCGTGGGCGCTTTTTTGAAAATGGAGAGAACCAAAGTCGTTCCTTTGGCGTGTATCTTCTATGGCGCTTGCGCCCTGCGTGGGCTGTGTGGCCGCGAAATCCGGCCGAAGCGGGGGTAGAGAAACCCGCCGGGTTCACTCGGGTGAATTTCCCCGGTTTGTCTTCGCAGGCAAGCGGTGGTTAAAGGTTCCCTTCCCCACCCGTTCGCCTTGACGTTGTTTGAGGACACGCTGTACTGGACCGACTGGAACACGCACTCCATCTTGGCGTGCAACAAGTACACCGGGGAAGGCCTGCGCGAAATCCATTCCAACATCTTCTCCCCCATGGATATCCACGCTTTCAGCCAGAAGAGGCAGCCAAATGGTAAGCGACCCCGCTCCCCTCTCAGCCCGCAAGTTGGAACGGATTTGCCGCGCTCCGACCGGTGTTTCAGCGAGGAGGAGAGGGAGGAAGGCTCCGGTTGCTCCTCCTGGAGCGCTCCTGGGGAAGCTTCAGGAAGACCCGGAGGGGCGCGCGGGGCGGCCGGCACGTTCCCCGCCTCGGAACCCATCGAGCCTGCTCCCTTCCGCCGCGCGCCCTGGGTCTCGGGCTTCAAAAAGCGGGGAGGGAAGGAGAGGAGAGGCCTTCTGCCAAGCCGTTAGACAATGGATCGCTTGTGTCTCTCGTTTCTGTTAAGGTGGGGTTTTTCTAGGTATTATTCTTGAATGGCAGCCGCTGTTCACCCGGGCGGCGGAGGAAGTAGGGCACCCCGCCGAACCGAACGCCAGCCGTAACTCGTCCTCCGGTTTGTCCCAGTTCCGGGACTTGTCTTCCGTCTAGGTGATTGAGAACCTCGGAAGAGCCCCTTTTCTGCTTACCCGCCGCTCTCTCCCCTTTCGTTCGTTCATTCAGCCATCCAGTTGTTCATTCATTCATGCAGTCGTATTGCAACATATAGAGACGGTCAATCAATCAATCGATCGTATTTATTGAGCGCTTACTGTGTGCCGAGCACTGGACTAAGCGCTTGGGAAGTACAAGTTGGCAACATATAGAGGCGGTCAATCGATCAATCGATCGTATTTATTGAGCGCTTACTGTGTGCCGAGCACTGGACTAAGCGCTTGGGAAGTACAAGTTGGCAACATATAGAGACGGTCAATCGATCAATCGATCGTATTTATTGAGCGCTTACTGTGTGCCGAGCACTGGACTAAGCGCTTGGGAAGTTGGCAACATATAGAGACGGTCAATCAATCAGTCAATCGTATTTGTTGAGCGCTTACTGTGTGCCGAGCACTGGACTAAGCGCTTGGGAAGTCCAAGTTGGCAGCATATAGAGACGGTCAATAAATCAATCGATCGTATTTATTGAGTGCTTACTGTGTGCCGAGCACTGGACTAAGCGCTTGGGAAGTCCAAGTTGGCAGCATATAGAGACGGTCAATAAATCAATCGATCGTATTTATTGAGTGCTTACTGTGTGCCGAGCACTGGACTAAGCGCTTGGGAAGTACAAGTTGGCAACATATAGAGACGGTCAGTCAATCAATCATATTTATTGAGCGCTTACTGTGTGCAGAGCACTGGACTGAGCGCTTGGGAAGTCCAAGTTGGCAACATATAGAGACAGTCCCTACCCAACAGTGGGCTCACAGTCTAGAAGGGGGGGGGCAGAGAACAAAACCAAACATATTAACAAAATAAAATAAATAGACTAGGTAATGTACAAGTAAAATTAATAAATAAATAGAGTAATAAATATGTACAGACATATATACATATATACAGGTGCTGTGGGGAAGGGAAGGAGGTAATCAATCAATCGTATTTATTGAGCAATTACTGTGTGCAGAGCACTGCACCAAGCTCTTGGGAAGTACAAGTTGGCAACACATAGGGACAGTCCCTACCCAACAGTGGGCTCACAGTCTAGAAGGGGGAGTTGTATTTAAAGAGCTCTTACTGTGTGCTGAGCACTGTACTAAGCGCTCGGGAGAGTATAATACAACAATAAACAGACACAATCCCTGCCCACAACAAGCTTCCCGTCTAGCGGGGTAGACGGACATTAATCTAAATCAATAAGGAACCGTCCATCCATTCATTCATTCAATCGTATTGAGAAGCAGCATGGCTCAGTGGAAAGAGCCCGGGCTTTGGAGTCAGAGGTCGTGGGTTCAAATCCCTGCTCTGCCAATTGTCAGCTGTGTGACTTTGGGCAAGTCATTTAACTTCTCTGGGCCTCAGTTATCTCATCTGTAAAATGGGGATTAAGACTATGAGCCCCCCCATGGGACAACCTGATCCCCTTGTAACCTCCCCATCGCTTAGAAGTACTTTGCACATAGTAAGCGCTTAAATGCCATTATTATTATTATTATTATTATTATTATTATTATTATCATTATTATTATTCTCTGTGCCTCAGTTACCTCATCTGGAAAATGGGGATTAAGACTGCTAGCCCCCTGTGGGACAACCTGCTCACCTTGTAACCTCCCCTGCACTTAGAACAGTGCTTTGCACATAGTAAGCGCTTAACAAATGCCATTATTATTATTATTATTATTAGTAGTAGTATTATTAAGCACTTACTGTGTGCAGAGCACTGTACTAAGCGCTTGGGAAGTCCAAGTCGGCAGCATCTAGAGACGGTCCCTACCCAACAACGGGCTCACAGTCTAGAAGGGGGAGACAGACAACAAAACAAAACGCTGGGAGGCTCCCAGCCCTCCTCCCCTCCATTAGTCAGTGCTGTCTATGAGAAGAGCAGTCAATCAGTCCATTGTATTTACTGAGCGCTTACTGTGCCTGTGAAGAGCGCTGTACTCAGCGCCTGGGAGAGTAGGGTATAACAGAGTTGGTAGATAAGTTCCTGGCCCACTGTACTAAGCGCCTGGGAGAAGGTCAGACAGCGGAGTGAGTAGACTAGACACGTTCTCTGCCCCCGCAGTCGAGTTGGTGAGAGCAGCGCGTGTGGCGATCGCGGGCCGCCCGTCGTGAGCGGTACCGACGGCAGCGTGGCACAATGGAAAGAGCACGGGCTTTGGAGTCAGAGGTCATGGGTTCGAATCCTGACTCCGCCACTTGTCAGCTGTGGGGACTTGGGCAAGCCGCTTAACTTCTCTGTGCCTCAGTTCCCTCATCTGTAAAATGGGATTAAGACTGTGAGCCCCACGTGGGACAACCTCATCACCTTGTATCCCCCAGCGCTTAGAACAGTGCTTTGTACATAGTAAGCGCTTAATAAATGCCATTATTATTATTATTATTATTATTATTATTTCCTTTCGACAGCGACCAACCCGTGCGGGACGAACAACGGAGGGTGCTCCCATCTCTGCCTGATGGCTCCCAGCAAGCCTTTCTATCAGTGTGCCTGTGCCACGGGGGTGAGACTCCTTGAGGATGGGAAGACCTGCAAAGACGGTAAGACCCCGTAGGACCCCCCTTGGCTGAAATCCCTCCCCCCATTTAAACTCCTTCCTAAGGTGAGCTGCCCCCCAGATTGCACTCCGCCTTTGGCCGCTCTTAGCAAAGGAATCGGTTTCGAGGTGCCCGGTCGCTGGGCAGAATTACAGAACAAGCGATGATTTTTGCCAAGGAGGCTTGTTTAACGGTTTCAAGGTGCCCGGCTGATGGGAAGAGTTACGGAACGAACGTTGATTTTTCTTAGGAGGGTTGTTCGGAAAGGACCGGCCACGGTTTTCTCTCCTCCAAGGTTCCGGTTGCGACGGCGGGATCGGTGGCGGTCGGGGCGGTTATGGCTTTGCGTGGGGCGAGCGCGGATATTTTTTTAACCAAAAAGAGGTGTGTGGAAATGAGGCTGTGTGCGGATGGGCTGATTTTGAAATGAGCGATTTCCCGAGGGGGTTTTTGTATTGCCGAGCCAAACCGAGTTCACTTTGGCTTCGATGGTTCTTTTTTCAAAGTGCTGCTTGGGAATTTAATGAAAGATTCTCAGTATTTTGTTGGCACCTCTGATTTCACTAGATTTTTTTGTGGTCCTCAACTGGTCAGGCTTTAGCTGTTTTCTTCCTCCCTCTAAGAGTGTGCTCCTGTTGGCCAAGAACACAGGGCAAGGATCAGTTACACTTTGTCGATCTTCGGCGTCTGTGTGTGGGTTTTTGGCCATAGTGCCGTGGCAGTGCCAGAATGGTTCCGTGGGCTTTGCCATGAAATCCGGGCAGGGGGCGGGTAAGCATTCGGTGCCAATTTGTACTTCCCACGCGCTTAGTACAGTGCTCTGCGCATAGTAAGCGCTCAATAAATACGATTGATGATGATGATGAAGGAAGGAAGGAAGTTTTCAAACAGTCCAGGATGATGTTCCTGGGTATTGCTAATCATTCATTCAGTCGTATTTATTGAGCGCTTACTGTGCGGAGCACTGTACTAAGCACCTGGGAAGTCCAAGTTGGCAACATAGAGAGACGGTCCTTACCCAACAGCGGGCTCACAGTCTAGAAGAATAATAATGATGGCATTTATTAAGCGCTTACCATGCGCAAAGCTCTGTTCTAAGCGCTGGGGAAGTTATAAGGCGATCAGGTTGTCCCACAGGGAGCTCGCAGACCTGATCCCCATTTTACAGATGAGGGAACTGAGGCCCAGAGAAGTGAAGTGACTTGCCCAAAGTCACCCAGCTGACAGTTGGCGGAGCCGGGATTTGAACCCATGACCTCCGACTCCAAAGCCCGGGCTTTTTCCACTGAGCCACGCCGCTTCTCGTTCGTTCATTTGGAAGGCAGTGACCAGCCTAACGGCTCCCAAGACAAATCCCCAAACTGGAAAGCAACTAGTCCAGAGCTGGCCCGGCAGTAGGAGCAGCCACTTCTTCCCTCCTCCTCCTCTGACCCCCCCACCCCTGGGGGCCTGGAAGCCCCTTCCCCAAGGTCCATTTCCATTCACAAGGGGGGGAAAATGGAAGAAGAATCAAAGGCCTGATCCCACCAGACAGGAGATTGTTGGCAAACTTGCTCCCGGAGGAAAGAAGGGGCTCCCAGACTGAGCCCCTTCCTTCCTCTCTCCCTCATCCCCCTCTCCATCCCCCCCATCTTACCTCCTTCCCTTCCCCACAGCACCTGTATATATGTATAGATGTTTGTACATATTTATTACTCTATTTATTTATTTGTTTTACTTGTACATATCTATTCTATTTATTTTATTTTCTTAGTATGCTTGGTTTTGTTCTCTGTCTCCCCCTTTTAGACTGTGAGCCCACTGCTGGGTAGGGACTGTCTCTATATGTTACCAACTTGTACTTCCCAAGCGCTTAGTACAGTGCTCTGCACACAGTAAGCGCTCAATAAGTACGATCGATGATGATGATGATGAAAGAATATTTGCAAATCTGAAGCAGCGTGGGCTAATGGATAGAGCATAGGCCTCGGTTCTTATCCTGGCTCTGCCTTTTGTCTGCTGTGCGATCTTGGGCAAGTCACTTCTCTGGGCCTCAGTTTCCTCAACTCTAAAATGGGGATACGCATTCTCTCCCCCCTTCTTAGATTGTGAGCTCCGTAAGAGACAGGGACGATGTCCAACTTAATTAGCCAGCGCTTAGGACAGTATTTGACACATAGTAAGCGCTTAAATGCCACAAAAAAGTAGAGCCCCCCTCTAAGTTTTGAGGAAGTTGGACTGCCCAGGAGGCTTCCCTCATGTTGGGGCTGCCATCTGGCCTAGATGGGATCATGAAGGGTCGGAAATTCTGCAGTGCCCTGCGGGATACAGGCATTGGGTCCTATCTCGTTGTCCCGAGTTGACTCCAGGATTTAGCACAGCGTTGGGCACTCGACCTGATTATTTTGGCTCTCCCTCAGCGCGTAGCCCTCAGGAAGTGCTTTCCATAGAAAGAACGGAAATGTTTAAGCAGGGGGAAAAAGATCCCACCATTAGGAGAAGAAAATCAATCAATCGTGTGTAATGGGCACTTACTGTGTGCAGAGCACTGTACCAAGCGCTTGGGAGAGTACAATATAATAGACACATTCCCTGCCCACGATGAGCTAGAGGGAGAGACAGACATTAATATACATAAATAAATTACGGATATGGACATAAGTGCTGTGGGGCTGGGAGGGGGCACGGATACTGGGAACAAGTTAGGGAGACGCAGAAGGGAGTGGAAGAAAAGGTAAAGAGCGCTTAGGCGGGGAAGGCCTCTTGGAAGAGATGTGCCTTTAGTAAGGCTTTGAAGAGGGGGGAGAGTGGTCGTCTGTCGGATAGGAGGTAGGTCGTGGGCGAGAGTTCGGTGGCGAGATAGAGATCCAGTGAGTAGGTTGGCATTAGATAAAAATGTCAGTTGCGGGCACGCAGCGGCAGAGGGGAGGCCAGCGTTCCGGCCCCACTCTCCGGAAGACATAAAAGGATGGATTCCTGGCCTGGTTGGGGACCCTGGCTAAGAGGCTCCGAAGCTTCGGGCCGAGAAGTGGATCGTGGACCCCAGAGAACTTGGGATAGCTGGACGTTCGGTTTGCTAAAGTCCGGGCTAAAGTGTGCTAAAGTCTGCCCCGTAAAGGACTCGAGTAATGCATAGGGAAGGAGAGGGAGGGAGGGATGAAACATTCATTCATTCATTCAGTCATGTTTATTGAACGCTTACTGTACTAAGCGCTTGGGAGGTACAAGTTGGCAACGTATAGAGACGGTCCCTACCCAACAGCGGGCTCACGGTCTAGAAGGGGGAGACAGATAACAAAACAAAACATATTAACAAAATAAAATAAATAGAATAAATATGTACAAATAAAATAGAGTATTTAAATACTCTAAATACATACAAATATATATACATAAACACACACACTACAAACGCAGGCTTGCACGCAGAGCAGGAAGGGACCTTTCCCCGTGGCAAAGCAATCGCCTAGTCCTCCGAAGGACTCCCGGGTCACGGGAGGCAGTGGGATCGGAGGAGAGTCATGGCTCGGAACCTGTTTACCCAGCTGGATGTGCCGTGAAGCTACAAATCACTGACCGTCTGATGCCTCCCATTCCGTTGTCCAAAAGTCCCGGCCTTCCAACGTTTCCCAGATGAAAAGTCGACCGGCTGACGCATCTCGGCGGCCTCCGCACCAAAAAGCAAAGCCAAGGTCGGGGTTGGGGCCGGGGCGAAGGGCAGTCCAGGGGGTAGGGTCTGGAGATGGAACGGCTAGCGACCGGACGGCCACTGACGGCCATCGGTCATCATCATCATCATCAATCGTATTTATTGAGCGCTTACTGTGTGCAGAGCACTGTACTAAGCGCTTGGGAAGTACAAATTGGCAACATATAGAGACAGTCCCTACCCAACAGTGGGCTCATGAGCACGTGTAGGTGAGGTGTCGGGAAGAGCTTGATGGAAAGGCCGTCAGCTTCAACCGAAATGTGAAACTGGCGATGCCCCCGAAAGGAGAAAGGGCAGTGAACTTTCTCTTGGTTTATTTTTGGTGCCGTATTTGCTAAGCATCTCCTGTGCACCGGGCGCTGTACTGGGCGCTGGGGTAGATCCAAGGTAAGCAGGTTAGACACGGTACGCGTCCCACGTGGGGCTCAGAGTCTTAACCCCCATTTTACCGATGTGGAAACCCAGGTCATCATCATCATCAATCGTATTTATTGAGCGCTTACTGTGTGCAGAGCACTGTACTAAGCGCTTGGGAAGTACCAGGGAAGTGAAGTGATTTGCCCAGGGTCATACGTAGCAGACAGGTGGCAGGGCTGGGATTAGAACCCAGATCCGTCTTACTCCCAGGCCCGGGCTCTATAATGATGGTATTTGTTAATCAATTGGGGATTGGGGATTAAGACGTGGGACAACCTGATCACCTTGTATCCCCCCCAGCGCTTCGAACATTGCTTTGCACATAGTAAGCGCTTAACAAATGCCATTATTATTATTATTATTAGTCAATCAATCAATCGTATTTATTGAGCGCTTACTGTGTGCAGAGCACTGCACTAAGTGCTTGGGAAGTACAAGTTGGCAACATATAGAGACGGTCCCTACCCAACAGTGGGCTCACAGTCTAGAAGGGGGAGACAGAGAACGAAACTAAACATATTAACAAAATAAAATAAAGAGGATAGATATGTACAAGTAAAATAAATAAATAGAGTAATAAATATGTACAAACATATATACATATATACAGGTGCTGTCCGGAAGGGAAGGAGGTAAGACGGGGGGATGGAGAGGGGGACGAGGGGGAGAGGAAGGAGTGTTAAGTGCTTACTATGTGCGCACTGGGGGGACACAAGGTGATCAGGTTGTCCCACTGGGGGTCACAGTCTTAATCCCCATTTTACAGATGAGGGAACTGAGGCACAGAGCAGTGAAGTGACTTGTCCAAAGTCACACACCTGACACGTGGCGGAGCCGGGATTTGAACCCATGACCTCTGACTCCAAAGCCCGGGCTCTTTCCACAGAGCCACGCTGCTTCTCGTGAGTGGATGATTTCAAGTGCCTCCCAGCCCTCAGTAATCGACCGGCCGGGGAGATCTTGGGTGGAGAGATTTGGAAGAGCGGTCTGTCCGAAATAAAGGAGAGAGAGGTTGTGTCTTTGATGGAGGAAGGAGAAACGGTAGAGAGAAGGAATTGCGGTTCTCCTTCTGCGGCCCAGCCCAGGCCTGGGAGTTGGAAGGACCTGGATTCTAATCCTGGCTCTGTCACTTGTTTGCTCTGTGACCTTGGCCAGTCACTTTACCTAGAGAAGCAGCGTGGCTCAGTGGAAAGAGTCCGGGCTTCGGAGTCAGAGGTCATGGGTTCAAATCCCAGCTCCGCCACTTGTCAGCTGTGTGACTTTGGCCAAGTCACTTCACTTCTCTGGGCCTCGGTTACCTCATCTGTAAAATGGGGATTAATAATAATAATAGTAATAATGGCATTTATTAAGTGCTTACTATGTGCAAAGCACTGTTCTAAGCGCTGGGGAGGTTACAAGGTGATCGGGTTGTCCCACGGGGGGCTCACAGTCTTAATCCCCATTTTACAGATGAGGTAACTGAGGCCCAGAGAAGTGAAGTGACTTGCCCAAAGTCACACAGCTGACAATTGGTGGAGCCGGGATTTGAACCCATGACCTCTGACTCCAAAGCCCGGGCTCTTTTCCATTGAGTCACGCTGCTTCTCTTAAGACCGTGAGCCCCCTGTGGGGCAGCCTAATCACCTTGTAGACTCCCCAGCGCTTAGAACAGTGCTTTGCACATAGTAAGTGCTTAATAAATGCCATTATTATTATTATTATTTACTTCTCCGGACCTCAGCTACCTCATCTGAAAAATGGGAATTAAGGCTGGAAGCCCTCTGTGGGACAGGGACTGTGTCCAACCCTCCTATCTACCCCAGCGCTTAGTACAGCGCTTGGCACTTAGTAAGCACTTAAGTACCACAGTTATTATTGCCTTGAAGGTGATGTCGGGGCCCCCTCCAATTTGGGAATGACAAGCGGGCATCGCAGGCGGATCGATTAGAGTGCTGGCGGATTGTGCCGTGCCCCCCAACCCCTCTCTTCCTTGCCAGTCGGCTTCCCTCCGGGGCCCGGGCACGACACTTTGTGACGAGCGCACGGAGGGTTTTCTCCAAGCGGCCCGAGTGCCACAAATGAGCAGGCCTTGGTGACCCCATGGTGTTTGCCATCTTCCTTAGCCAACAGTTTCTCCGGGTGCCCGTCACCCCTCGGAGAGCACCCTGGGGAGGAACCCTTGGGGCCCAAACCGTTGCCAAGACGGCCCAGCAGGCGTTACTGGGACCACAACCTAAGTAGCCGATCTTTCGAGTGTCCCCGAGAAGGGAGAGAGCCAGGAGAAGAAGCGACCCCTCTTCCTCTGATCCAGAAAGCAGTCTAGGTGGGAATTCCCCCACTGGAGGGACTGCAGGGAATTTTGGAGTTAATGAGTGAAATTCCTGCTGCTGCTTCCCTGGGTGCCTCCCAGTCTCCCTCCCTCCCTCCGATCCCTTCCTTCCTCTCCAAAAGCGCCATTGATCCCGAGCACTCTCCCCCCGCCAGCGGGTTGGGGCCCAGAAGAGGTGTTACCGACACTTAGTACAGTGCTCTGCACACAGTAAGCGCTCAATAAATACGATTGATGATTTCTCCCGCCATGACCCCCGAAGGGGCAACCTTATTCTGCCGCGATGGTGGCCGGCCAAAACTTAGAGGGATTGCCGGGTTGTATTTTGTCCGGGCCTGAGGTCTCACTTTACATCCCAGATAGCCGCGGTGATTTGGTGGCGAAAAACTCCCAAGTTTAGCAAAAGCAGGCTCGCTCTCCTTTGGTGGCGGACGTGATTCTACGGACCGGAGTCCGGCAGGGAAGAGGAACCTTGGGCAGGGCGGTGCGGAGGCCCAGGCGCCCAGGGCGGCCGCAAACTGGGCGCCTCCGCTTGAGCAGCCCGCTTCGGTTCCTTCCCCCTTCACTTTGTCCTCCTGCCCTTTCTCCTCCTGGAGGAGCCCAGGATCGGGTTGCTGGGAGGGGGTGGAGCGGCAGCCAAGAACGGGAAGGGCTGAGGCGGAATCGACGGCAACGGCGGCCACAAGGCCACTGGCCCGCCGGCCCAGGAGAGATTGCAGCTGGCCCGATATCCCGGCCCACCCCCATAAACCTTCTCGGCCTGCACTCTCGCCCCACTGCATCCCCGGCCCTCTGTCCGTCCTCCCCGCTCCCCCCGCCGCCGACTCGTTTTCCTCTCCTCCTCCGGCAACTCGGCCTTATCCCCTCACTGGCTCCCGGCCCCCTCACAAGATCTCAGGAATGCAAATGAAAGGAGGGGGGAAAAAAATTGAACCTCCGCCTGAAATTCCTCCACCCATAACCCTCCCTCGGAGGCCGCGGCCCTCCTCCCCTTCCCGTACTGAACTTGGTCCCCGAAAGGAGAAGCTTTATTACGATGTGGGGGTTGGGGGGGGAGGTGGAGGGGCACGGAGAGCTCCCAGGTTACTCTCGTTGGGGCGCCATTTTCAGTCTCCCTGCATTTTCATTCATTCATTCATTCAGTCGTATTTATTGAGCGCTTACTGTGTGCAGAGCACTGGACTAAGCGCTTGGGAAGTACAAGTTGGCAACATAGAGAGGCGGTCCCTACCCAACAGTGGGCTCACAGTCTAGAAGAGATGCATTTTTTGGCCCAGGGATTCTTAGGTGGGTAGTCTCTCTTTCTCTCTCTCCCCTGCCTCCCTCCGTCTCCCAGCCCACCGAAATTTGAACATAGAAGCCCCCCCAGCTGCCGTGGGAAAGGGGCAGCAGATTGTCCCCCCGGGGCCACCAGTTCTGCTGGCTAGGGCCGTTCTTTGGAATCGCGTCTTAGATAACCACAGTGGACACCCTTCAGGGGGCTTCCGCTTCAGTTTTATCATTACGAGCAGTAGTGTCTACTACTATCATTATCATTCATTCATTTCTTGAGCGCTTACTGTGTGCAGAGCACTGGACTAAGCGCTTGGGAAGTCCAAGTTGGCAACATCTAGAGACGGTCCCTACCCAACAGTGGGCTCACAGTCTAGAATATTTGTTCCACGCTTATTACGTCTCAAGCGCTGTTCTAAGCACTGCAGTCTTCTAGACTGTGAGCCCACTGTTGGGTAGGGACCGTCTCTATATGTTGCCAACTTGGACTTCCCAAGCGCTTAGTACAGCGCTCTGCACACAGTAAGGGCTCAATAAATACGATTGAATGAATGAATAGGTTGCCAACTTGTACTTCCCAAGCGCTTAGTACAGTGCTCTGCACACAGTAAGCGCTCAATAAATACAATTGAATGAATGAAGTCGATACAAGTAAATCAGGGTGGCACAGTCCCTGTCTCCCATGGGGCTCACAGTCTAAGTTGGAAGGAGAACCGGTATTGAACCCCCATTTTACACATGAGGAAACATGCCCAGAGAAGGGAAGTGACTGGCCCAAGGTCACCCGGATTAATAATAATGATGGCATTTATTAAGCGCTTACTATGTGCAAAGCACTGTTCTAAGCGCTGGGGAGGTTACAAGGTGATCAGGTTGTCCCACGGGGGCTCACAGTCTTCATCCCCCTTTTACAGATGAGGGAACTGAGGCCCAGAGAAGTTAAGTGACTTGCCCAAAGTCACACAGCTGACAATTGGCAGAGCCGGGATTAGAACCCAGATCCTCTGACTCCCAGGACCGGGCCGTGTTGGCACGGGCAGCGTGTTTGCCCGCTCCGTTTCCCATCTTCAGCCGGTGAGGGGCCCCAACTGGTGGACCTCTGCCCTAAAGACGCTCGGAATATGGTTCTCTTATCTCTTGACCTTTGGTATCGCCCTGATGAAAAATCCGCGTGGTGTCACAGTTACTGAATAATTCTCTCTCCCGGGGCCGAGGGCTCAGAGTCCAACAGAAGGGTCATTTGAAAGGAAAGTGGGCTTAAAGTAGCGGGGGAGTGAGAGACTTGCAGGGCAGGGCGAGGAGTCAGTGTCCGGTCGAAGCAGCCGGCCTCCTCCTCGGCGGGGCCTGGGACTTGCTCGCCGCGCGTGATTCGGAAAGAGCCGCGGACCGAGCCTGGAACATTTGGGGCTGGAGTCTTGGGTGGCCAAGAAGAGGGCTTGGGCTGAGCTCAGAACAAATCGAGGAGCCCCCGGGGCGCCTAGCGACTGGGTGGGGTGTTGGCGATCGGGATGGAGGTGGACGAGGTCCTCCCACTGACGGAGGCCGGCGGGCAAAGGAGATTCTGATGGGTTGGATCCCAGCGAGGCGGGGGGCATGACAGCTTTGGGTAGGTCTGCTGTGTGACCTTTTAGACTGTGACCTTTTAGACCTTTTAGACTGTGAGCCCACTCTTTTAGACTGTGAGCCCACTGTTGGGTAGGGACTGTCTCTATGTGTTGCCAGTTTGTACTTCCCAAGCGCTTAGTACAGTGCTCTGCACATAGTAAGCGCCCAATAAATACGATTGATGATGATGATGACCTTGGGTAATCAATCAATCAATCAATCAATCGTATTTATTGAGCGCTTACTGTGTGCAGAGCACTGTACGAAGCGCTTGGGAAGTACAAGTGGGCAACATATAGAGACAGGCCCTACCCAACAGTGGGCTCACAGTCTAAAAGGGGGAGGCAGAGAACAAAACCAAACATACTAACAAAATAAAATAAATAGAATAGACCCGTACAGGTAAAATAAATAAATAAATAAATAGAGTAATAAATATGTACAAACATATATACATGGTAAGTCACTTAACTTCTCGGAGCCTCAGTTACCTCATCTGTAAAATGGGGATGATAACTGTGAACCCCATGCAGGACAACCTGACCACTTTGTATCCCCCAGAGCGCTTAGAATAGTGCTTTGAACATAGTAAGCGCTTAACAAATGCCATCGTCATTATTATTATTATTTCTTGGGGGTAGAAGTAGTCGTCGGGCGACTTTCCGGATGTAAGCAGCCCCGCTTAACAGATCCCGCAATTATTATTATTACTGATATCATTCTCCCGGTCAGCCCCCTGGCCCTGGAGGGATTCCGGGCCTGGTTCGGCCCACGGGAGCCACGATCTGGGGGACGGAGGGAAAAATAGAGAAATGCAGTTTGGGGAGAGGTGGAACGCATAACAGATCCCCCAATTATTATTATTACTGTTATCATGTTCCCGATCAGCCCCCCGGCCCTGGAGGGATTCCGGGCCTGGTTCGGCCCATGGGAGCCACGATCTGGGGGACGGAAGGAAAAATAGAAAAATGCAGTTTGGGGAGAGGTGGAACGCTGAACAGATCCCACAATTATTATTATTATTATTATTACTGTTATCATTCTCCTGGTCAGCCCCCGGCCCTGGAGGGATTCCCGGCCTGGTTCGGCCCACGGGAGCCACGATCTGGGGGACGGAGAGAAAAATAGAGAAATGCAGTTTGGGGAGAGGTGGAACGGTGCCACGCTGCTCCCAGATTGCCTAATAATCATAATAACAGTAATTGTATTCGTTAAGCCCTTCGTATGTGCCAAAGGCTGTACAGCTTTCCCCACAGTCAAAGCCCTTCTGACGTCCCGCTTCCAGTAAACCCTCTAGACTGTAAACTCATTAGGGGCAGGGAATATGTCCATTAATTCTGGGAGGTTTTCTTCTTTTTATGGTATTTGTCAAGTGCTTACTGTGTGCCAGGCACCGTTCTAAGCGCTGGGCTAGATACAGGCTAATCAGGTTAGACGTAGTCCCCGTCCCACGTGTGGGGTTCACGGTTTTAATCCCCATTTTACAGATGAGGTGACTGTGGGCCAGAAAAGCAGGGTTAAACAGCAGGTGACGTGATGGGGTCAGGTCCTTCAGACTCCCGGGCCTGGGCTTTATCCACTAGGCCATGATGCTTCTCCTGCTCATCTTTGAGGGGAAAATGATCAGGAAAACAAGAGAGGGGCGGTGAAAACAGCGCCTGGCACCTCCTAAGCACTTGACAAATACCATAGGAAGAAAAAAAAAACAACCTCAAATAACCAGATAAGAAAATAACCGGACAAGTGGAAAGGAAAAAAGCAGGAAAGACCAACCGTTAAAATGTTGTTTGTCCTTGTCCCCCGTGGGAAGAGCCATTTCTTTCGGTCCCTCTTGGGTTTTTTTTTCCGTTTGGGGAATCCAGAGAGGCAAAGGGGGAAAAAAAAACCTGAGAAAACTCAGTCAATCAATGGCATTAATTAATTAATTAATTAATGATGGCATTTATTAAGCGCTTACTATGTGCAAAGCACTGTTCTGAGTGCCGGGGAGGCTACAAGGTGATCAGGTTGTCCCACATGGGGCTCACAGTCTTAATCCCCATTTTCCAGATGAGGTAACTGAGGCCCAGAGAAGTGCAGCGACTTGCCCGAAGTCACACAGCTGACAAGAGGCGGAGCCGGGATTTGAACCCCTGACCTCGGACTCCAAAGCCCGGGCTCCTTCCACTGAGCCACGCCGCCTCTCTAATGCTTACTGTGTGCAGACCCCTGGACTGAGCATTTGGGAGGATGCAGTTTGATAGCAAAGATAATAATAATAATAATGGCATTTATTAAGCGCTTACTATGTGCAAAGCACTGTTCTAAGCGCTGGGAAAGTATACACAGTCCCTGCTCCCAAGGAGCTTACAGACTTAGAGAGCGAAGGGGACAATAAAGTAGATTACAGGTGGATATATATGTAAGTGCTCTGGGATTGGGGCGAAAATCAAAACGCTTAAAGGAATTCAAAAACAAGTGCTTAGGTGACTCAGAATTGAGGGCAAGTAGACAATTAATCGTATTGAATCAACCAGTGGTATTGAGTGTTTGCTGTGTGCGGAGCATCTGTACTAAGCTCTTGGAGAGAATAATCATTCATTCATTCATTCATTCATTCATTCAATCGTATTTATTGAGCGCTTACTCTGTGCAGAGCACTGGACTAAGCGCTTGGGAAGTCCAAGTTGGCAACATATAGAGACAGTCCCTACCCAACAGCGGGCTCGCGGTCTAGAAGGGGGAAACAGACTACAAAACAAAACATATTAACCAAATAAAATAAATAGAATAAATATGTACAAGTAAAATAAATAGAGTAATAAATCTGTACAAACATATATACATATATACAGGTGCTGTGGGGAGGGGAAGGAGGTAAGGCGGGGGGGATGGGGAGGGGGCATTAATAAATGCCATCGTTGATTGATTGATTGAAATACCATCATTGTTGTTATCATCATCAATAGCCCGTAGCCTCCAGCCTGCTTGCCCCGTCCCCCCAGCTGTCATTCATTCATTCAATCGTAGAGAAGCAGCGTGGCTCAGTGGAAAGAGCACGGGCTTTGGAGTCAGAGGTCATGGGTTCGAATCCCGGCTCCGCCACATGTCTGCTGTGTGACCTTGGGCAAGTCACTTAACTTCTCTGAGCCTCAGTTACCTCATCTGTAAAATGGGGATTAAGACTGTGAACCCCACATGGGACAACCTGATCACTTTGTATCCCCCCCCCAGCGCTTAGAACAGTGCTTTGCACATAGTAAGCACTTAACAAATGCCAACATTATTATTTATTATTCCCCCTCTCCCCCTTTTAGACTGTGAGCCCACTGTTGGGTAGGGACTGTCTCTATGTGTTGCCAATTTGTACTTCCCAAGCGCTTAGTACAGTGCTCTGCACATAGTAAGCGCTCAATAAATACGATTGATTGATTGATTGATTGATTGATTGAGCGCTTACTGTGTGCAGAGCACTGGACTGAGCAGTACTTATCAAGCGCTTACTATGTGCCAAGCACTGTTCTAAGCACTCGAGTAGATAGAGGCTACTCAGGTTGGGCACAGTCCCGTGTCCCACCTGGAGATCACAGTCTTAATCCCCGTTTTACAGATGAGGTAACTGAGGCCCAGTGAAGTGACTTTCACTCATTCAGTCGTGTTCATCGGGCGCTTACCGTGTGCAGAGCACTGTACTGAGCGCTTGGGACGTAGAAGTCGGTAACATATAGAGACGGTCCCTACCCAACAGTGGGCTTGCAGCCACGCAGTCCCCCAGCAGACACGTGGCGAAGCCGGGATTAGAAACCCGGTGCATCTGAGCCCCAGGCCCGTGGTCTTTCCACGAGGTAGACGTGATCCCTGCCCACAACAAGCTTCCAGTCTTGGGGAGCGAGGGCTTAGTCAGGGAAGGCCGCTTGGAGGTGGGGTGATTTGAACCGGATTTTGGAGATGGGGGAGTGACCGTGGGCCAGAGGGACGATGTACAGGACTCCCGCAGTGGGCCGGGCAGACCCCGGGTGGACCGTCCGACTTGGGCGGGCCCTGCCGCAGACCCCCTTCTCGCCCCAAGCTCTAGAACGGCCCACTGCGGCTCATCCCGGGGCCCGGCCCCGGCCGTTTCTGTTTCACAATCTTTTTCCCAGAAACTCCGCTGGCACGGCTTCTGTTTTTTTGGAAATCAGCAGCCATAAATCAAGGAGCTGGAAGTAACCTTAAGAGGCCATTGAGTCTAGCCCGTCGCGTCCACATAGCACCGTGCCTGTCCGATCCAAGACAGATGGTTGTTTATTTGATTTCCAGAAGTCTCCCGGGGAGGAGATGGGACGGCCTCTCTGCTCCCGGAGCAAGGAGACCGCACCCCTGTTATCAATAAGTCGTCTCTTACAGCTGCCCTCAGAGGTAGCGTCGCTGCCACAGATTACTTGTCCACGACGCTGAAGGCAGTGGAGCGACTGTGAGCCCACTGTTGGGCAGGGACCATCTCTATATGTTGCGAACTTGGACTTCCCAAGCGCTTAGTACAGTGCTCGGCACACAGTAAGTGCTCAATAATAATAATAATTGGCATTTGTTAAGCGCTTACTCTGTGCAAAGCACTGTTCTAAGTGCTGGGAAGGATACAGGGTCATCAGATTGTCCCACGTGGGGCTCACAGCCTTAATCCCCATTATACGGATGAGGGAACTGAGGCCCAGAGAAGTGACTTGCCCAAGATCACACAGCAGACATGTGGCGGAGTCGGCATTCGAACCCATGACCTCTGACTCCAAAGCCCGGGCTCTTTCCACTGAGCCACGCTGCTTCTCTAAATACGATTGAATGAATGAATGAATGAAATGCCAGCGTGCCCCTGCCCACACAGAGTTTTGGGGGGAATTAATAATAATAATGGCACTTATTAAGCACTTACTACGTGCAAAGCACTGTTCTAACTAATCAAGTTGTCCCACGTGGGGCTCCCACACTTAATCCCCGTTTTCACTTAATCCCCGTTTTCCAGATGAGGTAACTGAGGCCCAGAGAAGTGAAGTGACTTGCCCAAAGTCAACCAGCTGACAAGTGGCGGAGCTGGGATTTGAACCCATGACCTCCGGCTCCAAAGCCCGGGCTCTTTCCACTGAGCCACACTGCTTCTCTAAATACAATTGAACGAATGAATGAATGAAATGCCAGCGTGCCCCTGCCCACACAGAGTTTTGGGGCGAATTAATAATAATAATGGCATTTATTAAGCGCTTACTACGTGCAAAGCACTAACTAATCAAGTTGTTCCACGTGGGGCTCACACACTTAATCCCCGTTTTCCAGATGAGGTAACTGAGGCCCAGAGAAGTGAAGTGACTTGCCCAAAGTCACCCAGCTGACAAGTGGCGGAGCTGGGATTTGAACCCATGACCTCCGGCTCAAATGCCCGGGCTCTTTCCACTGAGCCACGCTGCTTCTGTACGAGGGCCTTCAAGTTAACTGTCAGGAGTTTCGGCTTTGATGCGGACACAGAGGTGGGGCCGGGATGGCGGGGACGTCCAGGCAGTAACCTGAGAAGTAGTGTGGCCTAGTGGATAGAGCAAGGCCCGGGGGCCGGGAGGACTTGGGTTCTAATCACGGCTCCGCCACTTGTCTGCTGGGCAAGTCACTTCACTTCTCTGGGCCTCAGTTACCTCATCTGTAAAACGGGGATTAAGAGTGGGAGCCTCATGTGGGACAGGGACTGCGTCCAACCTGATTAACTCATATTCATTCATTCAGTCGTATTTATTGAGCGCTTACTGTGTGCAGAGCACTATACTAAGCGCTTGAGAAGTACAAGTCGGCAACATATAAAGATGGTCCCTACCCAACAGCGGGCTCACAGTCTAGAAGGGGGAGACAGACAACAGAACAAAACATATAAACCGAATAAAATAGACTAAATATGTACAAGCAAAATAAATAAATAAATAGGGTAATAAATATGTACAAACATATATATATATATATATATACTGTGTATATATATACTCAATCCCATTAGTGTATTTATAAGGTAAATTGAAGTGATATTGATATAAAAACCTATCACTAGCACATAAAAATGACATATAATAATAATAATGGCATTTGTTAAGCGCTTACTACGTGCAAAGCACTATTCTAAGCTCTGGATATATACATATATACACTACCCCAGGAGTTAGAACAGCTCTTCATTCATTCATTCAATCATATTTATTGAGCGCTTACTGTGTGCAGAGCACTGTACTAAGCGCTTGGGAAGTACAAGTCGGCAACATATAGAGATGGTCTCTACCCAACAGCGGGCTCACAGGCTAGAAGGGGGAGACAGACAACAGAACAAAACATATAAACTGAATAAAATAGACTAAATATGCACAAATAAAATAGATAGAGTAATAAATATGTACAAACATATAATAATAATAATAGCATTTGTTAAGCGCTTACTATGTGCAAGCACTGTTCTAAGCTCTGGAGCTATACATATATACACTACCCCAGGAGTTAGAACAGCTCTTTATTCATTCATTCATTGTCGTACTTATCGAGCACTTACTGTGTGAGTGCTTGGGAAGTACAAGTTGGCAATATAACTTGACACATAGTAAGAGCTTAACAGATACCATCATTAAGTGCTTAGTCCAGTGTTCTGCACACAGTAAGCGCTCAATAAATACAGTTGAATGAATGAATTACTGTGTGCAGAGCACTGCCCTAAGCGCTTGGGAGAGTATAGTATAACAACAAACTCCTCACCCTGGGCTTCAAGGCTGTCCATCCATCCCCTGGCCCCCTCCTACCTCACCTCCCTTCTCTCCTTCTCCAGCCCAGCCCGCATGCTCCGCTCCTCTGCCGCTAATTTCCTCACCGTACCTCGTTCTCGCCTGTCCCGCCATCGACCCCCGGCCCACGTCCTCCCCCGGGCCTGAAATGCCCCCAGTCCCTCTGCCCATCTGCCAAGCTAGCTCTCTTCCTCCCTTCCAGGCCCTGCTGAGAGCTCACCTCCTCCAGGAGGCCTTCCCACACTGAGCCCCTTCCTTCCTCTCCCCCTCATCCCCCTCTCCACCCCCCCCATCTTACCTCCTTCCTCTCCCCACAGCACCTGTATATATGTATATATGTTTGTACGGATTTAGTACTCTATTTTACTTGTACATATTCTATTTATTTTGTTAATATGTTTGGTTTTGTTGTCTGCCTACCCCTTCTAGACTGTGAGCCCGCTGTTGGGTAGGGACTGTCTCTCTATGTTGCCAACTTGGACTTCCCAAGCGCTTAGTGCGTGCTCTGCACACAGTAAGTGCTCAATAAATGCGATTGAATGAATGAATGAACAAATAGGCACATTCCCTGCCCACAAGGAGATGAAAGTTGTTCCACTGAGTGGGGAAAGGGACAGGGAGAGCCAGGGCCGGGCCGCCCACCCGCCCGTTTGGGGCATTCTGCTGTTCAGGAGCTGCCAGGGCAGGACAGCCCCCCCAGGGAAGCCCTACTGAGGCTTCTAGACTGTGAGCCCACTGTTGGGTAGGGACCGTCTCTATATGTTGCCATCTTGGACTTCCCAAGCGCTTAGTCCCGTGCTCTGCACACAGTAAGCGCTCCATAAATACAATTGAACTGAATCGGGTGAGTGGTGCAGCCAGATTTATTTATTTATTTATTTATTTATTTATTTATTTATTTATTTATTTATTTATTTTCTTTGTGCGTATTTATTCTATTTATTTCATTTTGTTAATGTGTTTTGTTTTGTTGTCTGTCTCCCCCTTGTAGACTGTGAGCCCACTGTTGGGTAGTTACCATCTCTATATGTTGCCAACTTGGGCTTCCCAAGCGCTTAGTCCAGTGCTCTGCACACAGTAAGCGCTCCATAAATACGATTGACTTGAATTGGGTGAGTGGTGCAGTCAGATTTATTTATTTATTTATTTATTTATTTATTTTCTTTGTGCGTATTTATTCTATTTATTTCATTTTGTTAATGTGTTTTGTTTTGTTGTCTGTCTCCCCCTTCTAGACTGTGAGCCCACTGTTGGGTAGTTACCATCTCTATATGTTGCCAACTTGGGCTTCCCAAGCGCTTAGTCCAGTGCTCTGCACACAGTCAGCACTCCATAAATACGATTGACTTGAATTGGGTGAGTGGTGCAGTCAGATTTATTTATTTATTTATTTATTTATTTTCTTTGTGCGTATTTATTCTATTTATTTCATTTTGTTAATGTGTTTTGCTTTGTTGTCTGTCTCCCCCTTCTAGACTGTGAGCCCACTGTTGGGTAGTTACCGTCTCTATATGTTGCCAACTTGGGCTTCCCAAGCGCTTAGTCCAGTGCTCTGCACACAGTAAGCGCTCAATAAATACGATTGAATTGAATTGGGTGAATGGTGCAGTCAGATTTATTTATTTATGTATTCATTTTCTTTGTACATATTTATTCTATGTATTTCATTCTGTTAATGTGTTTTGTATTGTTGTCTGTCTCCCCCCTCTAGACTGTGAGCCCGCAGTTGGGTAGGGACCGTCATTCATTCATTCATTCATTCAATCGTATTGAGCGCTTACTGTGTGCAGAGCACTGGACTAAGCGCTTGGGAAGTACAAGCTGGCAACATCTAGAGACGGTCCCCTCCCAACAGTGTGCTCACAGTCTAGAAGCGGGAGACAGACAACATATTAACAAAATAAAATAAATAGAATAAATATGTACAAATAAAATAAACAAATAGAATAATAAATACATACAAGCATATATGCATATATACAGGTGCTGTGGGGAGGGGAAGGAGGTAAGGCAGGGGGGATAAGGACGGGGCTCAGTCTGGGAAGGCCTCCTGGAGGAGGTGAGCTCTCAGTAGGGCCTTGAAGGGAGGAAGTTGCCAACTTGTACTTCCCAAGCGCTTAGTCCAGTGCTCCGCACACAGTAAGCACTCAATAAATGCGATTGAATGAATGAATGAATTTCTGAGTCTGATTCAGTCCAGGGGACTGTCCTGGAGCTGAAACATTTAGGACCTGATCAGCAACCTTTCCTACCCCTGCTTGAAGCCAAGCGCTGTAAAGCCATTGTATTTCGTGGGAAGCCGTGTGTTTGTATACATACGGGGGCTGGGGGCGGGGGGGGGGTTGCGCGTGCTCACACCCACACAACAGTTGGAGCATACAGCTCCGTGCCCCAGCGTGTCCTGTGGCATGCACGGCCATGTTAAAACATGCCTGATGTCATTCTGCTTCGCTGTGCCTCCCTGAGGATAGCCCATCTATCTAAGGGCTGTTGGGGTGCCCCGACCCAAATCTGCATCTCCCTGAGGATAGCCCATCTATCTAAGGGATGTTGGGGTGCCCCGACCCAAATCTGCTTCTCTGCGTCTCTCTGAGGATAGCCTATCTATCTAAGGGATGTTGGGGTGCCCCGACCCAAATCTGCACCTCCCTGAGGATAGCCCATTTATCTATGGGCTGTTGGGGTGCCCCGACCCAAATCTGCTTCTCTGCGTCTCCCTGAGGATAGCCCATCTATCTAAGGGCTGTTGGGGTGCCCCAACCCAAATCTGCTTCTCTGCATCTCCCTGAGGATAGCCCATCTATCTAAGGGATGTTGGGGTGCCCTGACCCAAATTTGCTTCTCTTTGTCTCCCTGAGGATAGCCCATCTATCTAAGGGCTGTTGGGGTGCCCCGACCCAAATCTGCTTCTCTGCGTCTCCCTGAGGATAGCCCATCCATCTAAGGGATGTTGGGGTGCCCTGACCCAAATCTGCTTCTCTGCATCTCCCTGAGGGTAGCTCATTTATCTGAGGGCTGTTGGGGTGCCCCGACCCACATCTGCTTCTCTGCGTCTCCCTGAGGGTAGCCCATTTATCTAAGGGCTGTTGGGGTGCCCCGACCCAAATCTGCGTCTCTGCGTCTCCCTGAGGATAGCCCATCTATCTAAGGGATGTTGGGGTGCCCGGACCCAAACAGGTGGTAGGACTGGGGCAAAAAATGGGGGTGCTAAGGTCTGCCGTGCCCCATAGGCACAAACTGAGCCCCTTCCTTCCCCCATCCCCCCCCCGCCTTACCAGTATCCCCTCCCAACAGCACCTGTATATATGTATATATGTTTGTACGGATTTATTACCGTATTTATTTATTTATTTTATTTGTACATATTTATTCTATTTTTTTCATTTTGTAAATATGTTTTGTTTTGTTGTCTGTCTCCCCCTTCTAGACTGTGAGCCCACTGCTGGGTAGGGACTGTCTCTCTGTGTTGCCAACTTGGACTTCTCAAGTGCTTAGTACAGTGCTCTGCATTCATTTATTCATTCATTCAATCGTATTTATTGAGCGCTTACTGTGTGCATTCATTCATTCATTCAATCGATATTTATTGAGCACTTACTGTGTGCATTCATACATTCAGTCGTATTTATTGAGCGCTGACTGTGTGCAGAGCACTGGACTGAGCGCTTGGGAAATCCAAGTTGGCAACATCTAGAGACGGTCCCTACCCAACAGTGGGCTCACAGTCTAGAAGGGGGAGACAGAGAATAAAACAAAACATATTAACAAAATAAAATAAATAGACTAAATATGTACAAATAAAAGAAATCAATAAATAGAGTAATAAATCCGTACAAACATATATACAGGTGGTAGGGGGAGGGGAAGGAGGTAAGACGGGGGAGATGGGGAGGGGGAGAGGAAAGAGGGGGCTCATGCTTAATAAATACGATTGAATGAATGAATGAATGAATAGGCCGAGCGTACGATTGAACGAATGAATGAATAGGCCGAGCGGGGCTAAGAACATTGAGCCTCACGCCGCTCTAACCCCAGTCCGTCCAACCAGAATGACCAGTAGCCCACGACGATCCGGGGCCTTCCTTTTTAGAGCTTTAGCACGGAACCCCTCCGAGTTCCTAATCAGGCCCATCACCCCAAACGCGCCTCACTTAACTCCTCTGTGCCTCAGTGACCTCATCTGTGAAATGGGGAGGAAGACCGTGAGCCCCACGTGGGACGACCTGTTGACCTTGTATCTCCCCCAGCGCTTCCAACAGTGCTTGGCACATAGTAAGCGCTTAACAAATACCAACATTATTTTTCTTAGCATCTTTATCTTTCTCAGACCGAAAGCTGAGGGCGTAAAGACCGGGGTTATAGGCCATGGAGAGTTCGGAAAGAGCACTCGGAAAGAAACTTAGACTCGAATTCCTAAATCATTTCCAAACAGACCTGCACCTCTCTTGAGGGAGCAGGCAAAGGCGAATCCTGTAAAAATAAATCTCAGAAGAGTTCGGGACAGATTTGAATGATTTGTTTTTCATGAAACGGTCCTCAAAGTTGTAATTTGGGGCTTATGCTAAATATGCATTTAAGTGCTCTACCCACTCGGTTAAGCAGTGGTTTCATGCTCTGCCGTCCTTCCTCCCCGCTTTTGTTTGTCTTTTTCAATCTAGGTGCTACCGAGCTGTTGCTCCTGGCCCGACGGACAGACTTGAGGCGGATTTCCTTGGACACCCCCGATTTCACGGACATAGTCTTGCAGCTGGAGGACATCCGCCACGCCATCGCCATCGACTACGACCCCGTGGAAGGGTACATCTACTGGACCGACGACGAAGTGAGGGCCATCCGCCGCTCGTTCTTGGACGGGTCGGGCAGTCAGTTCGTGGTCACAGCCCAGATCGCCCACCCCGATGGGATCGCCGTGGACTGGGTGGCCCGGAACCTCTACTGGACCGACACGGGCACGGACCGCATCGAGGTGACCCGGCTCAACGGGACGCTGAGGAAGATCCTGATCTCGGAAGACTTGGAGGAGCCGCGGGCCATAGTGCTGGACCCTACGGCCGGGTAAGGAGCGGCCGCGGGGTTTGGACGCCCGTCTTGCCCTTTTGGACCCTCTCCGGGGCGCCCACGGTAGGCGCTTGGACCAGAGAGCCAAGCGGGTGGTCAGAAATGCAGTTGTGGCCCTTTAGACAACACTGCAGCCACATCTGTGTACAGCCTACTCGGGATGGGAGGAGGGGAGAGCGGACTGGCTCAGTGAATAGAGCACAGGCCCGGGGGTCAGAAGGACCTGGGTTCTAATCCCGACTCCGCTACTTTTCGGCTGCGTGACCTTGGACAAGTCACCTCACACCTCTGGGCCGCAGTTACCTCGTCTGTAAAAATGGGGATTAAGATTGGGAGCCCCATATGGGACAAAGACTGTCTCCAACCTGATTCACTTGTGTCTACCCCGGCGCTTAGTACAGTGCTCTGCACACAGTAAGCGCTCAATAAATACGATTGATGATGATGATGCTTAGAGAAGAGCTTGGCGCATCGTAAGTGCTCAACGAGGACCGTAATTATTATCATTCGAGGTGAAGAACTGCGTCTGGTGTCCCTCCGTCTAAATGATGCGCTTGCAAATTTTGCTCTTCTAGACTGTGAGCCCGCTGTGGGTAGGGACCGTCTCTATATGTTGCCCACTTGTACTTCCCAAGCGCTTAGTACAGTGCTCTGCACACAGTAGGCGCTCAATAAATACATTTGACTGAATGAATGAATGCTCAGGTGATAGACCTTAGGCAAAATACGGAGCGTGGCTCTTTGGGGAGTTGCATTCCTTTCGCAGCATTCCGCAAGCCGTAATTACGGAAAGTAATAGGGGCTCGCACTTCGTCGTTATCTTCGAGGAAAAGGAAGTCGGCTCACATGAATAGTTGGATCTTTTTTCTTCCCCCCCGGCTCTGGAAGCCGCTTTCCAAAATTTCTCACCCCCCAAATTTTCAGCACCGTCCACTCTTCTCGCTCCACTTCCACGTGGAGGGCACCAGAGTTGACCCTTACATTACTTGAATGGATTCGGTACCGGGATTCTTTTCCCCCGATGTACAATAAATCAACTGAAAAATAGGAGGAACCATCATTTATCATGTATTCCATGTCCTTTTATCTCTTCCCACTGTCCATTCTCCCCTTGCATAACCACCCTTTCACCCTCGCCTTGATGTGCCATCGAGTACCCCAGTATTGGAAATCACAAAGCACCAAAAGAAAAGCCATCCATAAATCAATCAATCAGTCGTATTTATTGAGCGCTTACTGTGTGCAGAGCACTGTACTAAGCGCTTGGGAAGTACAAGTTGGCAACATATAGAGACAGTCCCTACCCAACAGTCGGCTCACAGTCTATCCATTACCTCCCCACCACCACTTACTGGATCTCAGGTAGAGAAAATGGAGCTTAGTACAGAAATGGAGCGCTTAGTAAAGTGCTGTGCGCACAGTAAGCGCTCAATAAGAGAAGCAGAAGCAGCGTGGCTCAGCGGAAATCAATCAATCGTATTTATTGAGCACTTACTGTGTGCAGAGCACTGTACTAAGCGCTTGGGAAGTACAAGTTGGCAACATATAGAGACAGTCCCTACCCAACAGTGGGCTCACAGTCTAAACGAACGAGCCCGGGCTTTGGAGTCAGAGGTCATGGGTTCAAATCCCGGCTCCGCCAATTGTCAGCTGGGTGACTTTGGGCAAGTCACTTCACTTCTCTGTGCCTCAGTTCCCTCATCTGTAAAATGGGGATTAAGACTGTGAGCCCCCCGTGGGACAACCTGATCACCTTGTAACCTTCCCAGTGCTTAGAACAGCGCTTTGCACATAGTAAGCGCTTAACAAATGCCATTATTATTATTAAATACGATTGAATGAATTTAGTGCTCTCTTTTTATGGTGTTTGTTAAGCGCCGACTGTGTGCCAGCCACCTTACTGGGACAGATACAAGGTTGGATCCACTCCCGGTCCCACAGAGGACTCACAGGCTCAATCCCCATTTTAGAGATGAGGGAACTGAGGCACAGAGACGTGAAGCGACTTGCCCAAGGTCACACGGCAGACAAGTGGCCTTTCCTCTCCATCCATTTTACTTGTACATATCTATTCTATTTATTTTATTTTGTTAGTATGTTTGGTTTTGTTCTCTGTCTTCCCCTTTTAGATTGTGAGCCCACTGTTGGGTAGGGACTGTCTCTATATGTTGCCAATTTGTACTTCCCAAGCGCTTAGTACAGTGCTCTGCACATAGTAAGCGCTCAATAAATACGATTGATGATGATGATGAAGTGGCAGAGCCGGGATTAGAACGCAGGTCCACTGCGCTATGTGCAAAGCACTGTTCTAAGCGCTGGGGAAGTCCAAGTTGGCAACATCTAGAGCCGGTCCCTACACAACAGCGGGTTCACAGTCTAGAAGGGGGAGACAGACAACAAAACAAAACATATTAACAAAATAAAATAAATAGAATAAATAGAATTAAGTGTTTAGTATGTGCAAAGCACTGTTCTAAGCACTGATAATAATAGCATTTAGTCATTCAATCGTATTGAGCGCTTACTGTGTGCAGAGCACTGTACTAGGCGCTTGGGAAGTACAAGTTGGCAGCATGTAGAGACATTCCCTACCCAACAGCGGGCTCGCAATCTAGAAGGGGGAGACAGACAACAAAACAAAACATATTAACAAAATAAAATAAATAGAATTAAGTGCTTACTATGTGCAAAGCACTGTTCTAAGCACTGATAATAATAGCATTTAGTCATTCAAGCATATTTATTGAGCGCTTACTGTGTGCAGAGCACTGTACTAAGCGCTTGGGAAGTCCAAGTTGACAGCATGTAGAGATGGTCCCTACCCAACAGCGGGCTCACAGTCTAGAAGGAGGAGACAGACAACAAAACAAAACATATTAACAAATTAAAATAAATAGAATAAATAGAATTAAGTGCTTACTATGTGCCAAGCACTGTTCTAAGCGTCGGGGAGGTTACCAGGTGATCAGGTTGTCTCACGGGGGGCTCACAGTCTTCATCCCCATTTTACAGATGAGGGAACTGAGGCCCAGAGCAGTTAAGTGACTTGCCCAAAGTCACACAGCTGACAAGTGGCGGAGCCGGGATTTGAACCCGTGACCTCTGACACAGCTGACAAGCGGCGGAGCCGGGATTTGAACCCGTGACCTCTGACTCCAAAGCCCACGCTCTTTCCCCTGAGCCACGCTGCTTCTCATAAGAGCCTCATGAGGCCGGCTTTCCCATCCCTCACAGCACCCTGGTCCTGCCGGGTTTTCCAGAAATTCTCGGCTCTGTCATTTGTTCCCTCTCTGTTTGGATGGGGTCTGTTACTGGTTGCATTTTTTTAATTATCATTATTATTATCAAGGCCATGCCTCTTCCAGTCTCCACGAGGGCTCTGATGGGTCTGGCTCCCTGCTGTAGTGGTGTCTCAGTCTCTGGTGTGACTGTGTGTGTTCTCTCATCCCCGTGCGTGTCTCCGATTTCCAAAGGACGCCGGTGTCTCTCGGCCTCAGGACCGGCCCTCTCTCGCCCGTGGACGTTTGACGCGCCCCGACGGTGTCCCGCTTCGGGATCCCGACTCCGGGCCCTCCCTTGGGCATTCCTCCGCGGCCTCCCTCTCTTTGTTTTCTTTGGTTGCTCCTCTAATGGCTGTCCCCCCGCTTGACCCAGTTTGCCGCACTCTCTAATTCCCGTCCCCCGCCCCGCTGTCCCTCGGTGTGTCTGCTCTGGCAGTCCGAGCTCCGGTTTCTCACCCTCCCCATCTCCCGCCGCTCACGGCCTTGCCAAGGGCTTGGCGGCGCCGAGGCGTTCCGGCCCTCTGCCTCAGCTCAATTTCCTCTAAGCGCAGGCTCCTACAGGCCCCATTTGCCGTTAATACCGGGGCACCCCCACCTCCGCCTCACCCCCCCCGAGGCGGGCAGGCTCCGTTACGAGGGCGCGGCCCGCGACTGGGGAGACTCCCGCCACCGCTGGGCGAGTTCAGGGGCGGAGGCCTTGAAGCGGCCTTTCGGTCCTCACCCTTCCGCCCTCTCCCTCCCCTCCCAGGTACATGTATTGGACCGACTGGGGAGAGAACCCCAAGATCGAGCGCGCGGCTCTGGACGGGTCCGACCGGATGGTGCTGGTGAACACTTCCCTGGGCTGGCCCAACGGCCTGGCCCTGGACTACGACGAGGGCAAGATCTACTGGGGCGATGCCAAAACGGACAAGATCGAGGTTGGTGGCACCTTCTCGCTCTCCTTTTCAGGCCGGCTTCAGGAGGCGCGGGGGGACCAGAAGGGAACGTCCCCCCACGCCACCGCCCCCCGTTTCGAGAAGCGAGGGAGGCCGCGGTTGGCCCGAGTTGCTGGCCGAGCCGGACGCTTCCGGAAGCCTTCCCCGAGTGGCCACGGTGATGAGCCTCTTAGACTCCGGGTGTGTATGGGAATTTGTCAATCAATCAATCAATCAATCAGTCGTATTTATTGAGCGCTTACTATGTGCAGAGCACTGTACTAAGCGCTTGGGAAGTACAAATTGGCATCACATAGAGACAGTCCCTACCCAACAGTGGGCTCACAGTCTAAAAGGGGGAGACAGAGAACAGAACCAAACATACCAACAAAGTAAAATAAGTAGGATAGAACTTGTCGGGGAGAGCGGGTCAGCCACTCGTTCCCTCGTTTAGGTCTCTGCTGGAAATGCGTAGTACGGTGCTCTGCACACAGTAAGCGCTCGATCAATACGACTGAATGAATGAATGAATGAATGGAAAGGCCAGGTGATGAGTTTCCTTTGTGCCGAATCCCTGCCGCTGCAGTAACAGCCCGGCGGCCCAGCCTGCCCACTCGGGCCGAGAGAACCCGGCTATTTCTCTTCGGTTGACTAGATTTGCCAGCTCCAAGATTTGCCAGCGGCCCCCTCGGTGGTCCTCTCCTCAGGGAGATCAGCTGGTTTCAATAGTCTGGGGTCTGGGTGGGAGGAAGAATTATAACGGGCCAAAGAATCAAAATGATTACCAAATGGCCCAAGCAGATCTGTGGGAGTCGGAGCACAGTTTAGCCTGAAATGGCAGGGCCGCTTTCAACTGGCCCCTCCCGGCCAGAGTGGCCGGGCGATCCGGGTAAGTGGGCAGCGTTCAGTTCTCTTGAATTAGACCTTGAATTGCAAGTCCTCTGGCTTGAATCGCTTATTTTTTTTAACGTGGTATATGTTAAGCGCATATTATATATCAAGCACTGTTCTAAATGCTGGGATAGATACAATAATAATAATAATGATGGTATTTATTAAGCACTTACTATGTGCAAAGCACTGTTCTAAGCGCTGGGGAGGTTACAAGGTGATCAGGTTGTCCCACGGGGGGCTCACAGTCAGTCCCCATTTTACAGACGAGGTAACTGAGGCCCAGAGAAGTTAAGTGACTTGCCCAAAGTCACACAGCTGGCAGTTGGCTGAGCTGGGATTTGAACCCATGACCTCTGACTCCAGAGCCCGTGCTCTTCTCACTGAGCCACGCTGCTGCTTCTCTAAGTCTTTCAGGTTGGAAACAGTCCCTGTCCCACATGGGGCTCACAATCTTCACGTTGGAGGGAGGAGGATTTAAGCCCCATTAGACAGATGAGGTCACCGAAGCCCAGGGGAGTGAAGTGGCTTGCCCAAGGTAGCCCAGTAAGTAGTTGGCAGAGGCGTGATTAGATCCCAGACCCTCTGACCCCCAGGCCGTGGCCACACCCGGTGATCGGAAGAAAGATCCCAAGTCACCCGGGGAGATTTCCCCACACGACCGCTCTCCCTTCCCCTCCTTTAGACGACCCGGCTGTGTAATCTGGACCGTGTGGCCATTTCCCGTGGGAAGAGTGGATTAGGTTAGAGTATTATGAGTTGAAATCGAAAAGAAGGAATTCTGTCCGTCAGAGAAGTTAGAATGGAAGAAATCCCTTTTGGGTTCTGCTGTGCTTCGACCTAGGAGTCCGGAGACCTGCCCTTCTGGCCTGTGCGGCTGGTTTCACCGAGACGTTTTCCCGAAGTAGAAAATCGCCTCGGAATTTTCCCGGCAGGTCGCAGACATCTGCCGGGATCCACCCATGGGCACATCTGGTCCCCGGAATCCTCGGTGCTCAGTCGATCAATTGGTGGTATTTACTGAGCGCTTACTGTGTGCAGAGCACTATACTGAACTCTTGAGAGATAACAAGGAGCTTAAAAGGGAGGCAGTCGTGAAAATCAGTTCAGTAAGGGCTGAGGGAATGAGGGTGGGGTGACTATCAGTTGTTTAATGGGGACGGATCCAAGCGGATCAGCGACGCGTGGGAGAAGGGAGTGGGGGAAATGAAGGTTAAGTTGGGGAAGGCCTCGTGGAGGAGACGTCGTTTTAGTGGGGCTTAATGCCCTCGTTTCTGCCCACCTTCGCTCAGTCCAGGCCCGGTCAGGGAAGGGATGCCAGGCACGTGTAACTCCCAGCTGCCCTGGAGCAGCGGACCTGGCTACATCAATAAAGCGCAAGACACGACCCCGCTTCTAGGAAGAGCCCCAGCAGCGTGGCTCAGTGGAAGGAGCCCGAGCTTTGGAGTCAGAGGTCCTGGGTTCCAATCCCAGCTCCACCAGTTGTCAGCTGTGTGACTTTGGGCAAGTCACTTCACTTCTCTGGGCCTCAGTTACCTCATCTGTAAAGTGGGGATTAAGACTGTGAACCCCCCCACCGCCCCCCACGTGGGACAACCTGATCGCCTTGTAACCTCCCCAGCGCTTAGAACGGTGCTTTGCACATAGTAAGCGCTTAATACATGTCATCATTATTATTATTATTATCCGGGTTCAGAAGCAGAGATGTCTCAGCTACTGAGTGGTGAGCCAGGCGGGCCTTGAGAATTAGGGGAGCCGGGGAGCAGACGGTCCATCAGCCAGTCAGTTGTATTTATTGAGCGCTTGCTGTGTGAAGAGCACTGTTCTAAACGATTGGGATAGGACGATAAAACAGACACATTCCCTGCCCACAACGAACTGACAGTCTAGGGCGGGTCTCGGGAGCCCAGGAGGCCCAAACTCCGACCGTCCTGGAGTTTGCCTGCTGCCGTCGGAAGCTCAGGTCGGCCCGCGGGTGTCCAGCCGCACCCGATCCGATGAAGACCGCGCTGAGTGGACATCGTTAGGACCCATCGTTTTAAGCCCCATCCCGCCAGCTAGAGAAGCAGGGCAGCAGTGGCACACCCACCGTGATGTCCTCATAATAATAATAATAATAATAATGGCATTTATTAAGCACTTACTATGTGCAGAGCACTGTTCTAAGCGCTGGGGAATTTACAAGGTGATCGGGTTGTCCCACGTGGGGCTCACAGTCTTCATCCCCATTTTCCAGATGAGGGAACTGAGGCCCAGAGAAGTGAAGTGACTTGCCCAAAGTCACACAGTTGACAAGTGGCGGAGCCGGGATTTGAGCCCATGACCTCTGACTTCAAAGCCCGTGCTTTTTCCACTGAGCCGCGCTGCTTCTCTAAAAAAAGTGATTATAAGAGGGAGATTTTGCCAATTTGGAATTGGAAAAACAAAAGTAATCACTCACTGCAGCATCCAGAGCTACCAGCACCCAGTAATAATAATAATGGCTCGTTTCCGATACCGCCCGTTGGACTCGGTTGCCGAGATCTCCGGCCAGCCCTGGCAGGTTTGGGATCGGAGCCTTTCGGGCTGGGGATGGTCAGCCAGGACTGGGCCCGATTCGGCTGGGGGGCAAGTGGCGGAGAGCTTCAGCAAGGCGCCCGCGGTTTGCTGGAAGCCTCCTCCCGTCCCCTCGGGCTTAGAGGGACAGCGAACGGTGGACAGAAGGACAGGGGTGGCAAAGCTGGCATCTGGAAGATGCGCGACCGCCGTGACTACGGATCAGACGGGGGCTCCGCCTATTCGTGCCGACCCCGATTTCAGTGGCCACTGGGACCCCTACATGGGGACTTTTCCCCTCCCCTTCGATTTTATGCCCAAATAACCCCACTCCCTTGTTGGGGGGTCAGACTTGCGGCTTCTTCCGCTTTTGTCTTATTTTTCTTTATTCCTCCGCCTCCCCCCGCCCCGCCCACCCCCACCAACATTTGAGGTTCGCAGCACTATTCCAGAATCTCCAGCGTTAATGAAAGGGGCTCCTCGGAGGTTAATAGAGACTGGCAGGAGATGCAGCAGGGAGCTTTTGTTTCCATTTTCTCCGGCAGCCTGCAGCAGGCCGAAGCAGGCTGGGCCTCAAAAGCTCCCGCATTTATCTTGGTCAGGTTTCACTGCTGATAAATGTCTGTAGAAATGGATGGCTCCCATTGTGCTCAGCCGCGGGGGAAGGCTTTTCTCTGACCTCCGTGATCCTGCCTCTCCCTCCTGGGAAGTGAAAATGGATAATCGACTCTCTTGAGGTGGTTCCCATTTTCCTCCTTTCTTTCTGGAAGACACCCTACACCTTGAAGGGAATTCTAATACTAATAATAGCAGTATTTATGTCCGAGCATTGGACTATATGCTTGGGTAGGTTCAGGATCATCAGAGCCCACATGGGGCTCGCAGTCCGGGTCGGAGGCGGAATAGGTATCGGATCGCCATTCTGCGGATGAGGGAACTGAGGCACAGAGATGTTAAGCGGCTCGCCCATGGTCACACAGCAGGTCAGTGCGGAGCCGGCATTAGAACCCAGATCCTCCGACATCCGAGCCGGGGCTCTTTCCACTAGGCCACCCTGCTTCTCACCTAGACAAAGCATCAGCGGGCAGCTAATTCCCCCCCATTTCTTTTTTAATCGTGGGCCTTTAGTTCTGGTCTCCGTGACTCTTTCTTCGTTGTTTTTCTTCTGAGTCCCCTCTGTAACACTCACCTCTTAGAGCTGGGCAAGGGAGGTCATTCCGTGTGCCGAAAAGTTCCACGTGTTCCTTCACGTTATCCGGCAGCCTGGATCTCCGTTCCTCCGCGTATAAAATGAGAGCCCCGAGGACCACTCCATCTGGGTGGCTGCCCGGTGCCTTCTGCCTTTGAACTTGGCCCAAGGGAGCCCCGAAGGGGGCCGACGTGAGAGTAATTCAGAGGCAGCCGGCCTTTGGCAAGCTCCAGTCATCTCCCCTTCTAGACTGTGAGCCCGCTGTTGGGTCGGGACCGTCTCTATATGTTGCCAACTTGTATTTCCCAAGCGCTTAGTACAGTGCTCCGCACACAGTAAGCGCTCGATAAATACGACTGAATGAATGAACCTCCCAGGAGTCCTTGGTCTGCTAGGCATTCCCAGGGCAAGTCCCAGGATTGTCTGGGAGCAAGCGGTGGATTGGCTCTTTCGGGCTCCACCCGGAAGAATACCCTTCATCAGGGAACCCGGTCTGAGCGATAATAATAATAATAATGGCATTTATTAAGCGCTTACTATGTGCAAAGCATTGTTCTAAGCGCTGGGGGGGATATAAGGGGATGAAGTTGTCCCCCATGGGGCTCACAGTCTTCATCCCCATTTTACAGATGAGGGAACTGAAGCCCAGAGAGGTGAAATGACTTGCCCAAAGTCACCCAGCTGACAAGTGGTGGAGCCAGCATTCGAACCCATGACCTCTGACTCCAAAGCCCGAGCTCTTTCCATTGAGGCACGCTGAGGGCGACCCTGAGTCCGGACAGGGCCCGGAGGAACCGATTGCCGCACTGCCACAGAGCCAAGTCCGCTGAAGAGTCAAATCATATTTACCAAGTCTTACGGTGTGCAGAGTGCTGTTTTAAGCCCCTGGGAGAGAAGCGGCACGGCGGAGTGGGTAGAACATGGATTCACGAGCCAGCTGTGTGACCTTGGGCAAGTCACTTCCTTTCTCTGTGCCTCGGATACCTCACCTGGAAAATGGGGATAGAGACTGAGCACCACGTGGGACAGGGACCGTGCCCAACCTGAGTAGCTGGTATCTCCCCCGGCACTTAGAACAGTGCCTGGCGCGTAGTAAGTGCCTAACAAATACCATCATCATCATCATGAGAAGCAGCGTGGCTCAGTGGAAAGAGCCCAGACTTGGGAGTCAGAGGTCATGGGTTCAAATCCCCGCTCCGCCAATTGCCAGCTGTGCGACTTGGGGCAAGTCACTTCACTTCTCTGGGCCTCACTTACCTCGTCTGTAAAATGGGGATGAAGACTGTGAGCCCCCCCGTGGGACAACCTGATCACCTTGTAACCTCCCCAGCGCTTAGAACAGTGCTTTGCACATAGTAAGCGCTTAATAAATGCCGTCATTATTATTATTATTATCACGTAGTGTTAATCCACGGCACCACGGAAGTGGAAGGTGTTAGCAGGTTTGGCTCCCCAGATTGCAAACGGACGGGACCGAGGGGCGAGAACGAGAAAAGCCGGGCACCTGGCGAACGGTCCGTTTCCGAGGCCAGTCCCCACGCGGACGGGCCTACGTTTCTGTCGGGTGTCGGGTCCTTCTCTCCGGGACCCTAATAAGGAAGTTTGTCTTCGCAGGCGTTCATATTTGGGAAAAGCAGTTCCTTGTCTGGCAGTTTTAGCCAGTGTATTGTGCAAGACAGCCAGGCGCACGTCATTAATATTAGCCTCATCAGTCTCTTTCTCAGGTTCGTCTGGTCTTCACCCACACTGTAACGAAATGGGCCGCGGCCAAGCCCATTAAAGTGATCTTTCGCGCCGATAACCACCTCTTAATTTTGTGATAAGGATCCACGAGGACCCCACCTTCTCGACTGAAGCGGTGTCTAATGAAAGCCCGGGTTTCTGCAAGGCGCAGGGCATGTGGAACCAGTTGGGATAATTGACTTTATGCCGGGGTTGGCCCCGGCACTAATGGTTTAAGCACCGACCCATCCCATTACGCGTGAAATCACCCCCACGCCGGGGACCCGCCTAAATAATCTCTCCCCCGTGACAGCCCCCAGTTTGACCACGTCCCATTGAACATGACGGGACCCCACCTCATTCGATGGGGGAATTTCAAGGTGTGACGTTGTGGGTCGCAACTTAATGATAATATTTGTGGTTTTCGTTGAGCGCTTTCTCTGTGCCAGGTACTGTTCTAAGCGCTCGGGGTGAATACAAGCCGATGAGGTTGGACGCCGTCCTCGTCCCACATGGGGCTCACGGTATTAATCCCCATTTTACAGGTGAGGGAACTGAGGCACAGAGAAGTGAAGTGATTTGCCCACGATCACACAGCGGACACGTGGTGGAGCTGGGGTTAGAACCCAGATCCTTCTGCCTCCCGGTCCCGTGCCACTAGCCACTCTGCTAGCCCCGAGGTCCGGAGTACCGCCCGGCGGATTGGCGTGATTAGCTGAAAGCCGAACTTGCTTTGAGCCGGTGAACAAATCCCTTCCTGCCCAACTGACTCCTAGCTTAGAAAAATCATCAATCGTATTTATTGAGCGCTTCCTGTGTGCAGAGCACTGTACTAAGCGCTTGGGAAGTACAAGTTGGCAACATATAGAGACAGTCCCTACCCTACAGTGGGCTCACAGTCTAAAAATATAAGTAATGGGACGGGGGGTGTCTAAACGAGCACCTCGCATCTGCCCCCCACCACACCGAACAGGGGATCAGGTTATTGAGAGCCCTATCCCACCCCCGCCCAACTTCTCCGGGCCCGAGCCGTCTTCGGTTTTAAAGGAAGCGGCCTGTGGTGTTCCGCGGGTTGGGAATTTTTCCCAATTCCACACAAACTCTGCCCCCGCACCTCAGCAGATCCACTCACCCCGGGAGCCGTCGCCAAATGAAAGCGCCATCCCCGGCTTTCCCAAAGAGAGCTCGGCTGCGGGAAGCAGGGGTTGATTCGTTTTCCGCATCTGCTCAGCCTCCCCAGGCCCTTCTGCCCCGGAGACCCCAACGGGTATTTGAAGATGGCCATCCCCGTGCCGTGAACCCACTGTTGGGTAGGGACCGTCTCTATAGGTTGCCGTCTTGTACTTCCCAAGCGCTCAGTACAGTGCTCTGCACACGGTAAGCGCTCAATAAATACGATTGAATGAATGAATCTGGGTGGGTGTGACGGCAGACACGAATGGGGGACCCACGGTCCCTTCCACAGGGTGCACATGTGAAGAAAGCCGACCTTTGGCTTCAGCCCGAAGCTGTGGTTTGTAGAGTCTCAATAAAGTATTACCTCAGTTCCCTCATCTGTAAAATGGGGATTAAGGCTGGGAGCCCCACGTGGGACAACCTGATCACCTTGTATCCCCCTCAGTGCTTAGAACAGTGCTTTGCACATAGTAAGTGCTTAACAAATGCCATGATTATTATTATTATTATTAAAATGGGGATGAAGACTGTGAGCCCCCTGTGGGACAACCTGATCACCTTGTAACCTCCCCAGCACTTAGAACAGTGCTTTGCACATAGTAAGCGCTTAATAAATGCCATTATTATTATTATTATTATCCAGGAAGGGAGACCTTCGATCGATACTGAGATACTGTGAATTTTTTATAGTGCTTGTACTTTATCATTTTTTAAATGGGATTTGTGAAGTACTTACTATGTGCCAGGCACTGTACTAAGTGCTGGGACACAATCCTTGTCCCACGTGGGGCTCATACTTAATCCCCACTTTACAGATTCATTCATTCATTCATTCTTTCATTTAATCGTATTTATTGAGTGCTTACTGTGTGCAGAGCACTGTACTAAGCGCTTGGGAAGTACAAGTTGGCAACATATAGAGACAGTCCCTACCCAACAGCGGGCTCACAGTCTAGAACGGGGAGACGGACAATAAAACAAAACATGTGGACAGGTGTCAAGTCACCAGAATAAATAAAGCACCGGGTGGTTCAGGGGAGGTTCATTCATTCATTCAATTCAATTGTATTTATTGAGCGCTTACTGTGTGCAGAGCACTGGACTAAGCGCTTGGGAAGTACAAGTTGGCAACATATAGAGACGGTCCCTACCCAACAGCAGGCTCAGAGTCTAGAAGGGGGAGACGGACAACAAAGCAAAACATATTAACAAAATAAAATAAATAGAATAAGTATGTACAAGTAAAATAAATAAATAAATAGAGTAATAAATATGTACAAACATATATACAGGTGCTGTGGGGAGGGGAGGAATAGGTTGGATTAGGCCAGTGCACTCTCCGATCACGTAAGCTCCTTGTGGGCAGAGATAGCGCCTACCAATAGTGTCATAGTGGACTCTCCCGAGCACTTAGCGCAGTGCTCTGCACCCAGTAAGTACCGTTGTTAGGCTGATTGGTCTCCTTGTGGGCTGAAAGGATTGATGCTCTTTGGAAAGTGTTGGTTGAGCCGACTCCCGGGGTCAGTGGGAGAATTGAGTTATTGTGTTAAATCGGGAGCGACCTTTCCGGAAGCAGCAAAGTTTGGCCGGGTTCCCACCTTCCCCCACTGGTGGCCAGAAGACATTTTTGCTAGCCCTGAGGAAGAGTTGGAGAGTGGGGGTGAGGAGCACTCTTAAGTTGGCAGTAAAAAAAACCCAAAACCCAATGTTGCATAAACAAAGGGGCCTTTTGGAAAGGTTTGTGGTTTCCCCCCCCCCCCCCCACTATGATTTTCTACATTCCTTTCAGAACAGTTTTCCAAGTTCCCAGCGGGCCGTCTCGCTCGCATTCGAGCACCTCGTTTGTCAAAAAAGGAAAAATGTGAAGGAACGGTGCATCCAGAAATGGGAGGAGTCAGGCAGGCCCGTAACACTTCTGAAGTAGAGCTTGCAGGGTTACTTCAAACAAGGAAAAAAAACCCCTCCCTCCCAAATCGGGCAGTGATTCTGGATTCTGTGCCCAGCAAAAACAATCTCACCGGGAGATCCGGCTTTTGGAGTTAAATGAGCGAGACCTGGAATTTGCAGCGTGGGCCTTGTGATGGGCACTAAATAGAATTAAATCAAGAGCCCAGCCCGGTTGTTTGCTTACATTTTCCGGATGGAAATCGACAGGAACCCATTGAGAACTCTTGCTTTCATTCAGTCGTATTTATTGAGCACTTACTGTGTGCAGAGCACTGTACTAAGCGCTTGGGAAATACAAGTTGGCAACATATAGAGACGGTCCCTACCCAACAGTGGTTCTAGTCGTGTTTTTCAAGGGAAACTAAAATACCATCCGTTGAGAATGCCATTGATCGAAACTGAGACAACCAGTCAGCAGTATTTATCGATCTCCTATTGTGTGTACTAAGCGCTTGGGGAGGTACCAACAGAGTTGGTGGGCACAGTCCCTCCTCAGAGAGCTTACAGTCTAGGCAGGGAGACCGATGTTAATATAAATAAATTACAGATGTGTAAATAAGCGCGGTGAGATTGAGGGTAGGGTGACTATCAGGTGCTTAAAGACAGAAGATGGAGAAAAGCACCCAATAAGAGGAGTCCTAAAATGTCTGCGCTGGAAGCGACCTCGGGATCATCTAGGTGAGCCCCTGCCTCCAGGCAGATGAAGGATTAAACTCTCCAGAGCAGGTGGTGTCTGTTTCCTTCTTTAAAAGTCCCCCAGCTCCTCAGAGACTCCACACCCACCTTTTTATTTTATTAATTTGGTAGTCAAGAAGCTCTTCTTCGAGTCCGACCGAAATTTCCCCTGCTATAGCCTGAGCCCGTTCGTCCCGGGTCCGGGCCGGAGGGAACTTGTTTGCCTTCCGCAAGTTCTCCAAGTAGAACTTGGATCTACTCCGTGTGTGACACATAGTAAGTGCTTAACAAATGCCATAAAACAAAAAGGGACAACGTCATCGAGCTGAGGGAGAGTGGGTGACCCCTTTTCCTCGTACTAATAATAGCCGTGGAATTCGTTAGGCACTTCCTACGCAAAGCACCGAGGTAGATGCGAGACTGTGAGCCCACTGTTGGGTAGGGACCGTCTCTAGATGTTGCCAACTTGGACTTCCCAAGCGCTTAGTACAGCGCTCTGCACACAGTAAGCGCTCAATAAATACGATTGAATGAATGAATGAATGCGAGAGGATCGGGTCAGACGCGGGCAGGACTTGTTACTGCAGCTCATTAACAAGGTGCTTGCTGAGTTCAAAGCTGCCGCTGTTTCTCTTATAGTCTTTTTTTTTTCACTTCCTAGTTTGGGTGCTCAGTTTTCTGTTGAAAGTATAGGGCCCAGGGCGACTGTACTCGTATGATCTGCATTTTTTTGGTAAAGGTAGAGGGGAGAGAACTCGAGAAGCCTCCCCGGGCCCCTTGGTCTTCGGTTTCCTCGGCCTCTTCGGCCCAGCAGAGAAGCCTCAGTCTAGCCCCCTCCTCTCACTGCAGCTTTCCCACTGTTGTCTCTGTACAAGCAGGCTCTTTCTTTCACCTCTTCATCGACCAGGCCGAATCTCTACCGTCCTTATCTTTACCATCCTCCCGAATGTGTCTCCCAACTCGTTGCCTATTGAGTTGCACCTCTTCAGCGACCAGGCCGAATCTCTACCGTCCTTATCTTTACCATCCTCCCGAATGTTTCTCCCAACTAGTTGCCTATTGAGTTGCACCTCTTCAGCGACCAGGCCGAATCTCTACCGTCCTTATCTTTACCACCCTCCCGACTGCTTCTCCCAACTCGTTGCCTATTGAGAGTGCACCAGGCCGAATCTCTACCGTCCTTATCTTTACCATCCTCCCGACTGCTTCTCCCAACTCGTTGCCTATTGAGTTGTACCTCTTCAGCGACCAGGCCGAATCTCTGCCATCCTTATATTTACCATCCTCCCGACTGCTTCTCCCAACTCGTTGCCTATTGAATTGCACCTCTTCAGCGACCAGGCCGAATCTCTACCGTCCTTATCTTTACCATCCTCCCGAATGTTTCTCCCAACTAGTTGCCTATTGATTTGCACCTCTTCAGCGACCAGGCCGAATCTCTACCGTCCTTATCTTTACCATCCTCCCGACTGCTTCTCCCAACTCGTTGCCTATTGAGTTGCACCTCTTCAGCGACCAGGCCGAATCTCTACCATCCTTATCTTTACCATCCTCCCGAATGTTTCTCCCAACTAGTTGCCTATTGAGTTGCACCTCTTCAGCGACCAGGCCAAATATCTACCGTCCTTATCTTTACCATCCTCCCGAATGTTTCTCCCAACTCGTTGCCTATTGAGTTGCACCTCTTCAGCGACCAGGCCGAATCTCTACTGTCCTTATCTTTACCATCCTCCCGAATGTTTCTCCCAACTCGTTGCCTATTGAGTTGCACCTCTTCAGCGACCAGGCCGAATCTCTACCGTCCTTATCTTTACCATTCTCCCGAATGCTTCTCCCAACTCGTTGCCTATTGAGTTGTCGTCGGACAAGACAGCTCCTGGGATTTGCGTCATCTCCAACAAAGAACAGCCTGGACATCTGAGCCGGGCAACAGGCTAACGAACCGTGGTTGCTGTGAGAAAAATTTTGAGGCGGGTGAACCGGTGTGATGGCGGCCCACCAGCACTGGGTTGTTTTCCCACGTTCTCCTGACCCGAGTTTCCTTGAAAATGGTGTACGTATTCCTGTCACGCCACACGCCCCCCCCGGCCACAGCTGTCTTCCTTTTCTGAAGGTAATAATAATAATAATAACGGCATTTATTGAGCGCTTACTATGTGCAAAGCACTGTTCTAAGCGCTGGGGAGGTTACAAGGTGATCAGGTAGGAGGCCCAGAAACCTCCAGTCCCCTCTCCAATACCAAGCATGGCCTGGTGGTATCGGTTAAGTGCTTATTGTGTGCCAGGCACTGTACTAAGCACTGGTGTGGACAGAAGCGAATCGGGTTGGACGCAGTCCCTGCCCCGCACGGGGCCCCCAGTCTCAATCCCCATTTTGCACATGAGGCAACTGAGGCACAGAGAAGTGAAGTGACTTGCCCAGGGACACACAGCAGACAAGTGGTGGAGCCAGGGTTAGAACCCATGACCTTCTGACTCCCGTGTTCTATAATAATAATAATAATAATGATAATGATGACATATGTTAAGCGCTTACTATGTGCAAAGCACTGTTTTAAGCACTGGGGGGATACAAGGTGATCAGGTTGTCCCATGTGGGGGGGTCCCAGTCTTAATCCCCATTTTCCAGATGAGGGAACTGAGGCTCAGAGAAGTGAAGTGACTTGCCCAAGGTCACACAGCAGATATGTGGAGGAGCTGGGATTCTAACCCATCATCATCATCAGTCGTATTTATTGAGTGCTTACTGTGTGCAGAGCACTGTACTAAGCACTTGGGAAGTACAAGTTGGCAACATATAGAGACAGTCCCTACCCAACAGTGAGCTCAGAGTCTAAAAGGGGGAGACCCATGACCTCTGACTCCAAAGCCCGAGCTCTTTCCACTACGCCAGGCTGCTTCTGGAAAGAGGAAGCGGCCCGGGAGTCAGAGGACCCGTATTCTAATCCCCGCTCTGCCAGTTGCTTGCTTTGTGGCCTGTAGACAAGCCACTTAACTTCTTCGTTCCTCAGTCCTCCTGCTGTTCTCCCTCCTGCTTAGACTGTGAACCCCATGCGGCACAGAGACGGTGTCCAACCTGATTAACTTGGATCTACTCCGGTGCTTAGAACAGTGTTTGACACATAGTAAGCGCTTAACAAATGCCATAAAACGAAAAGGAAAAGCATCATCGCGTTGAGGGAGAGTGGGTGACCCCTTTTCTGTTGAAACGGGTCCTTGCCTTATTCCACCATCTTTTCCTCAAGTTAATTTGCTTTTCCCAGCATCTGGGAGCCTTCTGAGTCTCCTGACTTTCCCAGGGCCCCGAAATGCTCTGGGCAGATGGGGTATCCACTAAATTAGCACAAGCTTATTGAAATTAGGATTCACTTTTTCTCTTGTTTTTCTTTCCCTAAATGGTGTTTTCTAAGCTCTTACTGCATTCCAGGCATTAGATTAAGCCCTGGGATTCAGCTCATTTGTAAATGCAGATTTTTTGGTTGGCTTGGTCATCTGTCACAGACATGAGCTTCTACTGCATTTTCGGGGCTCTTTTCATGGTTTTCTGCCCCGAACCCGGGGCCAGCTTGGAGACTGATGATCTCTGGACTGGACTGAGCTCTTTTTGGGCAGGGAGCATATCAGTCGATCAATGAGTTATATTTATCGAGCGCTTACCGTGTGCAGAGCACTCTACTAAACACTTGGGAGAGTACAATAAAACGGAATTAGCAGACAAATAAGCCAATATGAGAGTTACCCCCCAACAGCATCCTAGGGTGAGGTGTGGAGAGGGAGGAAAATGCCCAGCAGGACAACCTAAAAAAACTTTGCATTAGTCCCTTCAAGAAGAAAAGGGATATTAGTCCCCGAAGCCGAAGGTCTCACGTTTTCCCTTGGATTCAAAGAACCCACCTGGTTTAGAGATTCAGTATATATTTGCTGATCTCAAATTGGGAGGCTCTGGTTTCCCTTTTTAATTTTTCTTCCCCTAAAGGTCCTCGGAAGTGGCTCAGAAACTTTTTCATTTTGTGGGAGAGCGTCACGCGCAGAATTCCAGGGACCCCTGGACCATAACTTTGCCCGTGGCGGAGGGAGGATGTTTGAGAGCCTTCTTTTTTATCGGCCGCTTATTCCGCTGTTTATCGGGGCCGCTGAGTGAAGCGTGATCGGATAGAGAAATGACTCTGGGTTATGTTTTTGATTCATGACAGCGATGGGGCAGAACCGATCCAGAGTGCCCCAGGCGCCTCGGGGTCAGAGGGGAGGGAATTAGCGCCTAAATCCCCCCTCCTCCCTGCCTTACCTCCTTCCCCTCCCCACAGCACCTGTATATATGTATATATGTTCGTACAGATTTATTACTCTATTTTATTTGTACATATTTATTCTATTTATTTTATTTTGTTAATATGTTTTGTTTGGTTCTCTGTCTCCCCCTTCTAGACTGTGAGCCCACTGTTGGGTAGGGACTGTCTCTGTATGTTGCCAACTTGTACTTCCGAAGCGCATAGTACAGTGCTCTGCACACAGTAAGCGCTCAATAAATACGATTGAATGAGTGAATGAATGAATGAATGAAATCCCAACCCGAATCGGTGGTTCCGAAGCACTGTGGGTGGTTGGTTCTGCCTAGACGAGCGGGAGAGTTTCCGAGGGGAAGCTTGCCTGGATTCCTCTGAAGCAGCGTGGTATAGTGGATTGAGTCCGGGCCTGGGAATCAGAAGGACTCTCATCCCGGCTCTGCCACTTGTCTGCTCTGTGACCTGGGGAAAGTCACTTCACTTCTCCGGGCCTCAGTTACCTCATCTGTCAAATGGCCATTAAAAACTGTGAGCCCCGTGTGGAACAGGAACTGTGTCCAGGCTGATTAAGCTTGGATCTACCCCAGTGCTTAGAATAATAATAATAATAATAATTCTGGTAATAATAATAATACTAATTTTGGTATTTGTTAAGCACTTACTATGTGCAAAGCACTGTTCTAAGCGCTGGGGAGGATACAAGGTGGTCAGGTTGTCCCACATGGGGCTCACAATCTTAATCCCCATTTTACAGATGAGGGAACTGAGGCACAGAGAAGTGAAGTGACTTGCCCAAAGTCACACAGCCGACAGTTGGCGGAGCCGGGATTTGAACCCATGCCCTCTGACTCCCAAGCCGGGGCTCTTTCCACCGAGCCCCGCTGCTTCTCTGGTATTTGTAAAGCGCTGACTATGTGCCGAGCACTGTTCTAAGCACTGAGGGAGATACAAGGTCATCACGTTGTCCCACGTGGGGCTCACAGTCTTCATGCGCGTTTTACAGATGAGGGAACTGAGGGCCAGAGAAGTGAAGTGACTTGCCCAAGGTCACAGTGCAGACAAGTGGCAGAGGCAGGATTTGAAACCATGACCTCAGGGCTCTTTCTGCTGAGCCACGCTGTTTGTCTTCTCTCTTAGAAGATTGACGCATAGATCAGAGCTTAACAAACACCATCGTCTTTATCAGTATCAGGTCCGGCGGTCACGTGGAGAAAGGCTTTCCTCCGTCCCAGGGGCCGTGGGCTGACCATTGTGCTTTCCCCCCACCCTCCTTTTTTTTTTAAACGCCAAAGGTGATGAATGCCGATGGTTCGGGCCGGCGGGTACTGGTGGAGGACAAGATCCCCCACATCTTCGGGTTCACGCTGCTCGGAGACTACGTCTACTGGACCGACTGGCAGCGGCGCAGCATCGAACGGGTGCACAAGCAGAACGCCGAGCGGGAGATCATCATCGATCAGTTGCCGGACCTCATGGGCCTGAAAGCCACCAACGTCCACCGGATCATCGGTCAGGAGGCCCGGCGGGCTGCTCTCCCTTGGCGGGGATGGGGTGGGAAGCCGCGGACCCCGGGAAAGCCCGAGCCGGAGAACCGGGGCCCTTTTGGCGCTTCCCAGTCCTCTCCTGAGAGTGGAGTAGGAAGATCTCGAGGAATTCATTCAGTCGTATTTAGTGAGCGCTTAATGTTTGCAGAGCACCGCACTAAGCGCTTGGGGCCTTTTGGTGCTTCCCAGTTCTCTCCTGAGAGTGTAGTAGGAAGATCTCAAGGAATTCATTCAATCGTATTTAGTGAGCGCTTAATGTGTGCAAAGCACCGGACTAAGCGCTTGGGGCCTTTCGGCGCTTCCTAGTTCTCTCCTGAGAGCGGAGTAGGAAGATCTCGAGGAACTCATTCAGTCGTATTTAGTGAGCGCTTAATGTGTGCAGAGCACTGGACTAAGCACTTGGGGCCTTTCGGCGCTTCCCAGTTCTATCCTGAGAGCAGAGTAGGAAGATCTCGAGGAATTCATTCAATCATATTTAGTGAGCGCTTAATGTGTGCAGAGCACCGGACTAAGCGCTTGGAGCCTTTCAGGGCTTCCCAATTCTCTCCTGAGAGCGGAGTAGGAAGATCTCAAGGAACTCATTCAGTCGTATTTAGTGAGCGCTTAATGTGTGCAGAGCACTGGACTAAGCACTTGGGGCCTTTCGGCGCTTCCCAGTTCTATCCTGAGAGCAGAGTAGGAAGATCTCGAGGAATTCATTCAGTCATATTTAGTGAGGGCTTACTGTGTGCAGAGCACCAGACTAAGCTCTTGGAGCCTTTCGGTGCTTCCCAGTTCTCTCCTGAGAGCGGAGTAGGAAGATCTCGAGGAATTCATTCAGTTGTATTTAGTGAGCGCTTAATGTGTGCAGAGCACTGGACTAGCACTGGACAAGCCCGGGCTCTTTCCACTGAGCTCCGCTGCTTCTCTGGTATTTGTAAAGCGCTTACTATGTGCCAAGCGCTGAGGGAGCTACAAGGCGATCACGCTTTCCCACGTGGGGCTCAGTCTTCATCTGCATTTTACAGGTGAGAGAACTGAGGCCCAGAGAAGTGAAGGGCCTTGCCCAAAGTCACCCAGCTGACAATGGGCAGAGCCGGGATTTGAACCCATCATCATCAATCGTATTTATTGAGCGCTTACTGTGTGCAGAGCACTGTACTAAGCGCTTGGGAAGTACAAGTTGGCAACATATAGAGACGGTCCCTACCCAACAGTGGGCTCACAGTCTAATGCTCAGAGTCCATGCCCTCCGACTCCCAAGCCCGGGCTCTTTCCACCGAGCCCCGCTGCTTCTCTGGTATTTATAAATCAATCAATCAATCAATCAATCGTATTTATTGAGCGCTTACTATGTGCAGAGCACTGTACTAAGCGCTTGGGAAGTACAAATTGGCATCACATAGAGACAGTCCCTACCCAACAGTGGGCTCACAGTCTAAAAGGGGGAGACAGAGAACAGAACCAAACATACCAACAAAATAAAATAAGTAGGATAGAAATGTACAAGTAAAATAAATAAATAAATAGATAAATAGAGTAATAAATATGTACAACCATATATACATATATACAGGTGCTGTGGGGAAGGGAAGGAGGTAAGACGGGAGGATGGAGAGGGGGACGAGGGGGAGAGGAAAGAAGGGGCTCAGTCTGGGAAGGCCTCCTGGAGGAGGTGAGCTCTCAGCAGGGCCTTGAAGCTCTCAGCAGGGCCTTATAAAGCGCTTACTATGTGCCGAGCACTGTTCTAAGCGCTGAGGGGCGACCACTTTGTCCCACGTGGGGCTCAGTCTTCATCCGCATTTTACAGATGAGGGAACTGAGGCCCAGAGAAGTGAAGTGACTTGCCCAAAGTCACCCAGCTGACAATGGGCAGAGCCGGGATTTGAACCCATCATCATCATCATCAATTGTATTTATTGAGTGCTTACTGTGTGCAGAGCACTGTACTAAGCGCTTGGGAAGTACAAGTTGGCAACATATAGAGACGGTCCCTACCCAACAGTGGGCTCACAGTCTAATGCTCAGAGTCCATGCCCTCCGACTCCCAAGCCCGGGCTCTTTCCACCGAGCCCCGCTGCTTCTCTGGTATTTATAAAGCGCTTACTAGGTGCCGAGCACTGTTCTAAGCACTGAGGGTCGATCACGTTGTCCCACGTGGGGCTCAGTCTTCACCCGCGTTTTACAGATGAGGGAACTGAGGCCCAGAGAAGTGAAGTGCCTTGCCCAAAGTCACCCAGCTGACAATGGGCAGAGCCGGGATTTGAACCCATCATCATCATCATCATCAGTCGTATTTATTGAGCGCTTACTGTGTGCAGAGCACTGTACTAAGAGCTTGGGAAGTACAAGTTGGCAACATACAGAGACAGTCCCTACCCAACAGTGGGCTCACAGTCTAATGCTCAGAGTCCATGCCCTCTGACTCCCAAGCCCGGGCTCTTTCCACCGTGCCACGCTGCTTCTCTGGTATTTGTAAAGTGCTTACTGTGTGCCAAGCACTGTTCTAAGCGCTGAGGGGCGATCACATTGCCCCACGTGGGGCTCAGTCTTCATCCGCATTTTACAGATGAGGGAACTGAGGCCCAGAGAAGTGACTTGGCCACGGTCACAGTGCGGGCAAGTGGCCCAAATTGGGCGCCGAGGGTCCGCCGCGGATTTCCTATCCCAGACGGCCGAAACGGCACCGTTGTTTTGGCTTGCAGGCTCCAACCCGTGCGCGGAGGAGAACGGCGGCTGTAGCCACCTGTGCCTGTACCGGCCCCAAGGGCTCCGCTGCGCCTGCCCCATCGGCCTGGAGCTCATCAGCGACATGAAGACCTGCATCGTCCCCGAGGCCTTCCTCCTGTTCTCCCGCCGAGCGGACATCAGGCGCATCTCTCTAGAGACCAACAACAACAACGTGGCCATCCCCCTCACCGGGGTCAAGGAGGCGTCCGCCCTGGACTTCGACGTGACGGACAACCGGATCTACTGGACGGACATCTCCCTCAAGGTAAAAGAGAAAGCGAGGGGCCGCCGGGCGCTTTATCAGGCGCCGTCGTGATTTGGCCTCCGGCTTTAACCGGAAGGATGGCATTTGGTAAGCGCCAAGCACTGTTCTAGGCGCTGGGGAGGACACGAGGTGATCAGAATGTCCCACGTGGGGCTCCCCGTCTTCACCCCCATTTTCCAGATGAGGGAACTGGGGCCCAGAGAATAATAATGATAGCATTTATTAAGCACTTACTATGTGCAAAGCACTGTTCTAAGCGCCGGGGAGCTTACAAGGTGATCAGGTTGTCCCACGGGGGGCTCCCTGTCTTCATCCCCATTTTCCAGATGAGGGAACTGGGGCCCAGAGAATAATAATGATAGCATTTATTAAGCGCTTACTATGTGCAAAGCACTGTTCTAAGCGCCGGGGAGCTTACAAGGTGATCAGGTTGTCCCACGGGGGGCTCCCCGTCTTCATCCCCATTTTCCAGATGAGGGAACTGGGGCCCAGAGAATAATAATGATAGCATTTATTAAGCGCTTACTATGTACAAAGCACTGTTCTAAGCGCTGGGGAGCTTACAAGATGATCAGGTTGTCCCACGGGGGGCTCCCCGTCTTCATCCCCATTTTCCAGATGAGGGAACTGGGGCCCAGAGGATAATAATGATAGCATTTATTAAGCGCTTACTATGTACAAAGCACTGTTCTAAGCGCTGGGGAGCTTACAAGATGATCAGGTTGGCCCACGGGGGGCTCCCAGTCTTCATCCGCATTTTACAGATGAGGGAACTGAGGCCCAGAGAAGAATAATAATAATGACGGCATTTATTAAGCGCTTACTATGTGCCAAGCACTGTTCTAGGCACTGAGGAGGATACGAGGTGATCAGAATATCCCACGTGGGGCTCTCAGTCTTCATCCTCTTTTTCCAGATGAGGGAACTGAGGCCCAGAGAATAATAATGGCATTTATTAAGCACTTAATATGTGCAAAGCACTGTTCTAAGCGCTGGGGAGGTTACAAGGTGATCAGGTTGTCCCACGAGGGGCTCCCATTCTTCATCTCCATTTTCCAGATGAGGGAACTGAGGCCCAGAGAATAATAATCATAATAATAATGATGGCTTTTATTAAGCGCTTACTATGTGCAAAGTACTGTTCTAAGCACTGGGGAGGTTACAAGGTGATCAGGTTGTCCCACGGGGGGCTCCCAGTCTTAATCCCCATTTTACAGATGAGGGAGCTGAGGCCCAGAGCAGTTAAGTGACTTGCCCAAAGTCACACAGCTGACAATTGGCAGAGCCAGCATTTGAACCCATGACCTCTGGCTCCAAAACCCGGGCTCTTTCCACTGAGCCATAGTAAGCGCTTAACAAATGCCATCATTATTATTATTATTTAACTTCTCTGTGCTTCAGTTACCTCATCTGTAAAATGGGGATTACTACTAGAGAAGCAGCGTGGCTCAGCGGAAAGAGCCCGGGTTTTGGACCATGAAGAAGGAAACGTACAACATTTGCGTTGTACGTCGCAAACAAGGTGATGGCACCGTGAGATTTGGTTTTAAAAAAACCCAAAACCCAATGCCTCGGCCGAAGAGGAGAGTATTGAGAATTCTCAGCCTATCTGGCCTGGAGAGATGAAGAAACAAAAATTGAAGGCTCACTGTGGGCAAGCAGTTATTCATGCCGTTTAGCATTTGGTGATTAGCCACGAGTGTACGATGCATAGGCCCGGTGAAATATCATTCTCCCATCTGGCTCGTTCGAATTAGCATGGCCACAGGGTTCCCCTCCAAACTGGCAGTAAATTGCTGAGGCCGCTGTTGCAAGTGAAGGATTTAATTAAAACCAGGCATGAATCATCTCTCCCTGTGCACCAGGAATGCCATCGTGGATCAATACCAAGCGTTTTCCCTGTCTGTAAAAATCTCGTCCCTTTTCTTCCTTCCTTTCTGAACGAACCGGCACCCACGAAACAGAAGGCATTGTTCTTGGGGGTGACCCGCGCGGGCTCATTGGGGCCTCCTCCGCGCGGTTGTGTTTCCGCAGACCATCAGCAGAGCGTTCATGAACGGCAGCGCCCTGGAACACGTGGTCGAGTTTGGCCTGGATTATCCAGAAGGAATGGCAGTGGACTGGCTGGGGAAGAACCTGTATTGGGCCGACACGGGAACCAACCGCATCGAAGTGTCCAAGCTGGACGGGCAGCACCGCCAGGTTCTGGTGTGGAAGGATCTGGACAGCCCGAGAGCCCTGGCGCTCGATCCCGCCGAGGGGTAAACGTTCTGTCCTTTCATTCTCGCCACCGGGAAGGGATGTTTTCGGCGGGGCACGTGGGCCCGGCGGCGCCTTAGCCCAGAAATGTAGGAGCGTGAGCTGCTAGGGATGGGGGGGATGACTGATTCACAACTTGATTTGGGAGGTCTTCGAACTGGCGAGAAGCTTGGGTGCGACGGAGTACGGTGAGGCCTGTCCGCGGGCAGTCCCCAGATCATTTCTGGGTCTCCGAATAGAGGGCAGGGGTCTTAAGGCGGAGTCTCTGAGCGCCAAGGGACGTTTTCAAAATCTCCAGCAGCCCTGGGCGAACCAGTGGCCCAGGCCCTCTGTGGGAGGCCGAGTTCCCGGGGATGCCCCGGCCAGAGAACTGCCAACGGCGAGCGATGAAATGCGACTGGTAAGACGAGGGGACGAGGAGGGGCCTCGCTTCCTCCCGAGACCCAGACAGATTTGGAAGGGCGGGAGATCCTCCTCCCGCCCGGGGTCCCACTCTGCCCGTCTTCACAGAAGAGACCGACAGTTTGTAGACACAAGTGTCTTCTGGGCAAACTGGGCAATCGCCCGGCAGTTGCCTGTACGGTCAGCCCGCGAGATGCTCCAAGACAGGTAGCCGTGGCGACCGAGGCACGGGACCTCAGTGGGACAACCGTGCTGGCCCGCCTCCACCTTTCCCCTCCGGGCCCCGGGGATTCGGCCCGAGCCAGGAGCTGGACGCCCACGATCCAGTTGGATCCGAGGGCCCCAACCACCCAGTAGGGAACCTAGGTCCCAAGAGCGAGAGGAAGGAAATGGTTGGTGTGGGTCCAATTGCGAGGTTTTGGGTGGAACGAATATCACTGGAAAGACCGTAAGGAAAGCTGACTCACTTCCTTTCTGGAACTGGAGAAAAATATTTAGTGGAGGGCGCTGAAACGAACGCGCTTGTGGCCACGATTCTTTGTTTTCCCCAAATTCCGCTGCGAAACATTTCGCAGACGCGGAAAGACCGCAGGGAACACATTCTCCGTATAGATTTATTAGCCGTTGGCCGGCTCCCCAGTCTCGGTTCTTGCCCGCGGACGACGACCCGTTCCTGGTTTTCTGGTTCTCTGGTGGGGGGTTTCGTTTCCTTGAGGGGATGTGATCCCCGGAGAACGTCCGACCCCCTAAAAGTAGTTGTCAGAGAGGTCGCTGGGAAGATGGACAGAGATGGACCCTGGTTAGGGGGGAGGGTCTCCTGCCCCAAATTTGGCCGGGCTCCAGGAGGAAGTAAGGCCCATCCTTACTTCCCGTCTTTTGAGTAGGATTTCATCGCCGTTTGCAGTTCTCTGGCCAAGGGTATCCCCGGGAATTCGACCCTCCTGCAAATTATTATCATTATTAGGCCAGCTCCACTTGTCTGATTCGCCTAGGACGCGGGGATCGCATCCATAACGACCCCGTGTTTCGGAAAGACCGCTCCTTGACGGATCCCGCGGGCCGGCCGGCGTTCAGCCGACTCCCGTGACCCCACGTGGCGGTCGGAAAACCCAGCCGCGTCTCCTCGAGGGCCTCCCGTTAACCCTCGGGCGTTTTCATTCAGATTCATGTACTGGACCGAGTGGGGAGGAAAGCCGAAGATCGACAGGGCGGCCATGGACGGAAGCGAGCGCACCACGTTGGTTCCAAATGTGGGCCGGGCCAACGGGCTGACGATCGACTACGCAAAGAGAAGGCTGTACTGGACGGATCTGGACACCAACCTGATCGAATCGTCCAATATGCTCGGTAGGCGGAGGCGCTAGCCAGAGGCCCACGGGCAGTAGTTGAGTCGGGAGAATCGGGAGGGCAGCCCGCGGAGGTGGCCGATGAATTCGCGTTCCCATCCCGGCCATTCATTCAGTTACTCGGTGGCATCTAATAGGTGCGTATTTTGTGCAGAGCCCTGGGCTAAATGCTTGGGAAACTACCAAGCGCAGAGAAGCAGCGTGGCTCAGTGGAAAGAGTCCGGGCTTGGGAGTCAGGGGTCATGGGTTCTAATCCCGGCTCCGCCGCTTGGCAGCTGTGTGACCTTGGGCAAGTGGCTTGACTTCTCTGTGCCTCAGTTCCCTCATCTGGAAAATGGGAAGACAGTGAGCCCCACGTGGGACAACCTGATAATCTTGTATCCTCCCCAGCGCTTAGAACAGTGCTTTGCACATAGTAAGCGCTTAATAAATGCCATCATTATTGTTATTACCACACGGTGGAGGTGGTAGACACCATCCCTGCTCACGAGGTGCTTACGGTTTGCAGTTTACTTACCTGCTGTGTGACCCTGGGGACGTCCCTTTAACTTATCTGTGCCTCAGTTCCCTCATCTGTAAAATGGGGGTCCTTCTAGACTGTGAGCCCACCGTTGGGTAGGGACCGTCTCTATATGTTGCCAACTTGGACTTCCCAAGTGCTTAGTACAGTGCTCTGCACACAGTAAGCGCTCAATAAATAAGATTGATTGATTGATTAATTAAGACTGTGAGCCCTATGTAGGACAGAGATTGTGTCCAACCCAGTTATCTTGTACCTACCCCAGCGCTTAGAACGGTGCCTGGCATATTCATTCATTCATTCAATCATATTTACTGAGCGCTTACTGTGTGCCAAGCACTGTACTAAGCGCTTGGGAAGTACAAGCTGGCGACATATAGAGACGGTCCCTACCCAACAACGGGCTCACAGTCTAGAAGGGGGAGACAGGCAACAAAACAAAACATGTGGACACATAGTAAGCGCCTGACAAATACCATAGTTGTTATTATCGTTGTTATTTACAGGGGAGGGAGACATGAAATAAATTACAGAGGAGGGAAAAATCAATCGTAGTTATTGTTTTTTCAGTTTTTTTATGGTATTTGTAAAGCCCTTACCAGGTATTGTACTAAGTGCTGGGGTAGATACAGCTCACTGGGAGCAGGGAATGTGTCTGTTTATTGTTGTACTGTCCTTTCCCAACTGTTTAGTACAGTGCTGTGCACATAGTAAGCGCTCAGTAAATAGGATTGTGGGACATGGACTGTGTCCAACCTGATTGTCTTGTATCTACCCCAGTACTTAGAATAGTGCCTGGCATTTTAAAAATACCATAAAAAGCAGATGGGATAGTACAGTATTCACTCATTCAATTTCTAGACTGTGAGCCCGTTGTTGGGTCGGGACCGTCTCTATCTGTTGCCGACCTGTACTTCCCAAGCGCTTAGTACAGCGCTCTGCACACAGTAAGCGCTCAGTAAATACGATTGAATGAATGATTGAAATCCTATTGATTGAGCACTTACTGTAAGCAGAGCGCTGTACTAAGCGCTTGGGTGAGTCCAGTACGGCAAGAAACAGACACATTCCCTGCCCACAGCGAGCTTACAGTCCTGATGACTGTTTCATTCTCTAAAGATCCCTTAGGACAGAAAATGGAGTTTTTCTAAACCAGGACTTGTCGGAGCCATCCAAAATTGGCATTTGTCCGCGGCGGCCGGGAACCTCGCGTGGTTCCGCTCTCCCTCCGTGGCACTGAACCCGCCGCAGCCCAGACGAGCGAATTAGCCGAGCCCCGGTTTTCACTGGGCGCGAGTTGCCCGTTCCTTCCCTCGACACGGAAGCCAAAGGCCACGATTCGTTCACGCTCCTGAGGTGGCCTGTTTTGTTACCGAGAACAATGCTGGCAGAACGGTGTCCCGCGTCTCACCTTTTTCTGGAAGGGAGCCGGGGAAGCTGACCCAGCCAAAAAAAGAGTAATCGAGGCTTCTGGGTGCCAGGGAAGAATGATTATCGCTATCAAAATAGACTTTCCAAGAGTTTAAACAAACCCGGGGACGTGAAGCAGGAATGCGGAGCCGAGGTGCCTGGGGTCAAGGCTGCAGATGGGCAGATTCCACCGTCTGGCCTAGTTTTCGAGTTGTTTTTAAAGAAGGTTCCTTTCCCCCCTCGTAATTGTCTGCAGATGCGCGGCGTTTCCCGAGCGATAAATTCTTTCCGCGGCCAATGCGGCGCTCCGTTTCTCTCCCACCCTTCTCCCCCTCCCCCCTCCGCCCAGGCCTCAACCGGGAAGTTATAGCCGACGACCTGCCTCACCCCTTCGGCCTGACTCAGTACCAGGATTACATCTACTGGACGGACTGGAGCCGCCGCAGCATCGAGCGGGCCAACAAGACCAGCGGCCAGAACCGCACCATCATCCAGGGCCACCTGGACTACGTGATGGACATCCTGGTCTTCCATTCCTCGCGCCAGGCGGGCTGGAACGAGTGCGCGGCCAGCAACGGGCACTGCTCCCACCTCTGCCTGGCCGTGCCCGTCGGCGGCTTCGTCTGCAGCTGCCCAGCCCACTTCTCCCTGAACCCGGACAACAGGACGTGCCGGGGTAAGCCGGAGCTCCCCGAGGGCCAGCTGGCGCGGGAAGGCCTCCTGGGGGTCGAGGGGGGGGGGACCCTGAGTGGTGGCGATGGTGGTACTTCTCGCTGGGAAAGATGGAAGGAGCTCCTTGGGTTTCCCAAGAGCGAGAAGACAGTCGGTTCCAGCGGGGAGGAGGTAAAACAAGGCACGGCCGTTTTCGGGGGACAGCGGGATGGGCTTGGCTTGGGCCCCGGAGGGAACCCCAGTCTTCTAGACTGTGAGCCCGCTGTTGGGTGGGGACCGTCTCTATATGTTGCCAACTTGGACTTCCCAGACGCTTAGTACAGTGCTCTGCACACAGTAAGCGCTCAATAAATACGATTGAATGAATGAATGAATGAACCGCGGCGGGAGGGCGCGAGGGGCTGACCCGAGTTCCTCCATCGGGGGAGACCACCCCCGCTGGAGCGAACCCCAGACCGGGATAGGGGTTTGGAAGATGTGGAGCCCAGGGGATGCTCGGGGCGCAAAGGTATCCACGAGTGGCAAATCCACGGGTGCCCACGCTGCCCGCGCAAGATGCGGTGCCTTTTAGCCATCACGGAGGAGTGCCAGTCGCAAAATTAAACTAGGGCCAGTAGACCTGGAGCCCCCGAAACAACCTACTGACTTAGTCCCAGTTTCCATAGTTGCCCCCTCAACCTGCAGGTGCCACCCCCCACATCCCTGACGCCCCCGCAGCCACCAATGCGGTAGATCCGGTCCGTTGCTTTGGGTTCATTCCCCGCTTGAGAGAATTGAGGGTGCCTGCCCCGGGGAATAGTTGCTGCTCAACTGGAAGGAAGGATAGTTTGGGCTCGTCTTCTTCCAGCTCCATCCTACTTGTCTCAGAGCTCCTGGTCCGAGTCTGCGGTCCGATCATAAGTAGCCGTGGTCTAGTGGATAGAGCCCGGGCCTGGGACTCAGAAAGACCTGGGTTCTAATTCCAGCTCTGCCACTTGCTTGCCGGGTGACCTTGGGTGAGTCACTTCTCTGGACCTCGGTTCCTCATCTGGAAAATGGAGATTAAGACTGCGAATCCTATGTGGGATAGGGATTTTGTCCAACCCGATTGTTGGTATCTGCCCCAGCGCTTAGAACACTGCCTGATCCGTAGTAAACACTCGACAGTTACCACGGTTATTATTGTCATTCCTTCTCGGCTTGGCTTGGTGTCGCCTCCGGGCCCTCGCGGGACTCCCGCCCATCCTGCTCGCACCCCCGACTCTACTGCTTTCCGAGCTAGTTGGGGTGCCGGGAACGCCCCGGGTTCAGACCCGGCCCCCGGTGTTTTGGCACACAGAGCTGGTTGTGCCGAAGTTTCATCCGGTCCTCGTCCTCAGCAGAGGAATTTGCACTGTGGAGCAAATTCCTTCTAGACTGTGAGCCCACTGTTGGGTAGGGATCGTCTCTATATGTCACCAACTTGTACTTCCCAAGCGCTTAGTACAGTGCTCTGCACACAGTAAGCGCTCCATAAATACGGTTGAATGAATGGGCGTAGCTGAGCCAATGAGGCAGGACTGGTCTGGGTTTTCCTAGCATCCCAGATTTTCCATAAAGAGCACCTATCTCTTTGGCTTACGGGTAAGAGCGGCCCAATCTAATTGTGCAGCAAAGTCATTTTCCATTTAGTTTTTTCACTCGGATGATATTCCCCGGAACTACTCAGTGGGTTTTACCCTAAATCAAGCCGGGGCGGATTCTCATTTGTCCCTAAGTTTTCCTCGGTGGAAAGGGATGACTATGACCGTCAGTCATCATTTAGAAGGCCGCATATGAAAGTTAATTATTTCAAAAAGCAGGGACACGTTTATGATTGTGGAGATGACGTATGTCAAAAACCCAGCCGTCCTGCCAGGTGTGAGAATCGGTTGGCTCGGAACTGTGTATCAGTCCAGGTGAATCAAGTCAACGAACCCTTGGTATTTATTGAGCGCTTTCTTCATGCGGAGCACTTTACTGACTGTTTGAGAAGGTACGATACTAGGCGTGATCAGGGTCCACAGTCTACGGGGGAGATGGACATGAAAATCAATTTCAGAGAGGGGCATGTAGTATAGGATAAGGATTTCATACAAGTCCAACAAATGCTATAGGACGGGGGTGGGCATCAAAATACTTAAAGGGGGACACGGCCAACTGCCAAGTTGGTGCCTAATTTCCCATGACTGGTGCCACTGTGGCTAAACCTCAGAGGTTTGGGGTTCAAATAGAACAGGAACAAGACAGAAATCAGCTCTGACTAGAAGCCAGTGCAAGATGGCAAACTGATCACTAATGCATCTGATTTAATGCCGGAAGGACACTCCTCGTTGAACGTGGAATCACTTGTTTTAAGCGACCCTCAGACCCTGCAGGAGAGGTCCTTATTTGGGGATCCGAGGGGACCGCCTGCTTGTGAATGTGCCAGAGGAAAAAAATGGTCCTCAGTGCCTTCACAGTTGGCTATTGTGGGGGATAATTGTGTCCTAAGCAGTAGATTCTTATCTGTTGGGGAGAAAGCAACTGGCCCCGGGAATTTCTTCCTCCTAAAAATTGCCGGGTGAAAAGGCACAAGGGAAAAGCAGAAACGGGTGGTGAGCTGGTAGTGAGAGGACTGCCGCTTTTACAAGTCACTTAAGGACTCTGTAGAGTGTCGCGAAGGGCTTCCGTATTGGCTTTTCGGCTTATCGAGAGTACTTTCTGGCTTCTGATCTACTGGATCATTGAATTCTTTGGCTCGTGATGGGGCATCTTCGTTCATTATCTTATCGTAGTTGCAGAGTGCTCATCTTAGTTGCCACTCAGCTCGCTTTCCGAGTCTTTCCTTCTGAAAGTCGCGGGCAACTTGATAAAATGCAGTCCCGAAGCACTCGCCGTTCGGGGTCCGGGGCGATCGGAGGAGTGGGTCTTCCTTTAAATGGTATCCCTTATCCTCCCAAATGGGAAGATGACAGGGAGCACACGTTACTCCGGCTGGGAGAGCTGGGGAAGCTTTATCCCCAAAGGAGATTTGTCCAAGCCTGAATTTTTTCCTCCCTGTTAACTCTGTAATGAGTTGCCCACTGCAAAACCAGGGCTGCAGAGGCCAGCTGTTCAACATGCCCCAGGCCATATTTTCATTTCAGTTTTTTATTTCCAGAAGATCTCTCGGTAACGATCCGAGATTCGGTTATAATAAAACAGTAATAATAATAATAATAATGATGATGATGATGATGATGATGGCATTTGTTAAGCACTTACTATGTGTAAAGCACTGATCTAAGCGCTGGGGGAGATGCGAGGTGATCGGGTTGTCCCACGTGGGGCTCACAGTCTTCATCCCCATTTTACAGATGAGGGAACTGAGGCTCAGAGAAGTGAAGTGACTTCCCCAAGGTCACACAGCAGACATGTGGTGGAGCCGAGATTAGAACCCATGACCTCTGACTCCCAAGCCTGGGCTCTTTCCACTGAGCCATGCTGCTTCTAATAGGATGAGATTGGTGGGGAGGGGAAGAGGGCGAAGGAGCCATGAGAAGCAATCAATCAATCAATCAACCGTATTTATTGAGCGCTTACTGTGTGCAGAGCACTGTACTAAGCGCTTGGGAAGTACAAGTTGGCAACATATAGAGACGGTCCCTACCCAACAGTGGGCTCACAGTCTAAAAGGGGGAGACAGAGAACAAAACCAAACATACTAAAAATAGTGGCTAGAGCACAGGCCTGGGTGTCAGAAGGTCCTGAGTTCTAATCCCAGCTCCGCTGCTTGACTGCCGTGTGACCTTGCGTACGTCATTTAACTTCTGTGCCTCAGTTACCTCATCTGTAAAATGGGGATGAAGACTGTGAGCCCCATGTGGGACATGGACTGTGCCCAACTGGGTGAGCTTGTATCTACCCCAGCGCTTCGAACGGTGCCTGGTACATAGTAAGCACTTAACAAATACCATTTTAAAAAAGAAGGGCTAGGATTTCTCAAGATTCGTGTTGGGAAAAAATCGTGCATTAAAAAAAATTGTCAGGTTCGAACCTCTGCTTGCCTTATTTAGGACGGTTTTCACCGTTTCTTTCCCAGATGATCAGCAGTCTGCCATCGTATTTCATTCATTCATTCAATTTATTCATTCAATCATCATCATCATCATCATCAATCGTATTTATTGAGCGCTTACTGTGTGCAGAGCACTGTACTAAGCGCTTGGGAAGTACAAGTCGGCAACAGATAGAGACGGTCCCTACCCAACAGCGGGCTCACAGTCTAGAAGGGGGAGACGGACGACAAAACAAAACATGTGGGCGGGTGTCGAGTCATCAGCATCAATAGAAGTAAAGCTAGATGCACATCATTAACAAAATAGAAGAGTAAATATGTCCAAGTAAAAGAAATAGAGTAATAAATCTGTACAAACATATATACAGGTGCTGTAGGGTCGGGGGGTGGAGGGGGGAGAGGAAAAAGGGGGTTCAGTCTGGGAAGGCCTCCCGGAGGAGGTGAGCTCTCAGTAGGAGCTCACTATTTACAGTAAGAGCTCAGTTTTTAACTATATTATTTTTCTGCTTACCCTGTTTTTCCAAAAGGACACTGTCTGTAAAGTCTTGGGCACCAGACTAAGCATTTGGGAGAAAAAAATAGAGTAGGATTGGTAAATAAATTGCCGGGCCATTAGGAGTAAGAGAAGCAACGTGGCCCAGTGGAAAGAGCTTGAGAGTCCGAAGGACCCGGGTTCTAATTCTGGCTCGGCCACGTGTCCGCTGTGAGACCTTGGGCAAGCCGCTTCATTTCTCAGTGCCTCGGTTCCCTCGTCAGCAAAATGGGGATGAAGACTGTGAGTCCCGGCTGGGAAAATGGACCGTGTCCAGCTTTATTAGCTTGTATCTGTTCCAGCGCTTAGTATGGTGCCTGGCTTATGGAAAGCGCTTAACAAATGCCATTTTCTTAAAGGGACTTACATTCCAATTGGGGGGACACAGACACAAAAATATTTACACGTGGAGTCGTTAAATGAAACGATTGAGCGTATAATTGAATAGGTATATATACAATAGCGCTAAGGGAGGCAGAAATTATGTACCTTTCCCCGTCCTAGGCTGCTTCCCCTATCTGTACTTTATTTTAATGTCTGCCTTCCATTCACCTGTAGATTCCTTAAGGGCAGGGATTGTGTCTACCAAATCTACTGTATTAAACGCTTAGTACAGGGCTCTGCACCCAGTAATTGCTCAATAAATTATATTCATTAATTAATTGATTGGATGATAGAGCACGCCAATGGGCCGGGGTACCTCGGTGGGGAAACAGGGTGATTGGGCATGTCTGAGTTCAGCCCGGGTGTGTTTTGGGGGGCCGTAGGGGTTCCAGAGTCTGATCTTGATCTTCGTGTCTTCGGCACTTTTCTCTGGCGGGTTCTGAGTGAGATAGTAGACCTTCCAGGCCCTGAAGCTCTCAAAGGAAAATCTGGGGGTCCTGGGGGCTTCCTTGAGAGCAGAGTTGATATATTCTGTAAGTCAAAGGACGCTGCCTGAGGGGCTAGAGGAAAAAGTGTAAAATCCACCAAATCGGGTGTGCGCAAAATCAAGTTTGGCACCAGTTCCACTCTCGAAGCCTGGCGCTGCTCGCACGGCAGAGGCTCCCCCTCCCTCCCTCCAGTTCCCGCTCCGGTCCTCAGAAGGCCCCAGTTAGCTCCGGGAGGAGACACCGGGGCCAACAGGCCAGCACGGGGCCCCAAGTCAGGAATGGCGGACCGCGCCAGCGGAGGCCTCGGGGAGGTTGGGTTACTCGGAGGCAGAATCAAAAACAGCTGAACACGCAGCAAAGTATCCGATGATCCCTCGGGCCGTCGCCAGCCGACTGGAGAATTTCTGGGCCTGGAAACGGAGCTCTCTGCCTCGAGAATCCCAATGTGAGGAACACTCTGGCTTTTCTCTCTCTTCCCTGCACCGAGGAAGCGGTCGCCTGGGTCGGGCTGGGCCGATCCATCCGAGGCACTAGCTCGGATCCAAAAGGAGGCAAACCCAAAGGCGAGAGGCTTTTTTTTTTTTTAATTAAATGGTAAGAAATTCTGAATTTGACCTTCCGCAAGTTCTTCTAGACTGTGAGCCCACTGTTCGGTAGGGACCGTCTCTGTATGTTGCCAACTTGTACTTCCCAAGCGCTTAGTACAGTGCTGTGCACACAGTAAGCGCTCAATAAATACGATTGATGATGATGATGATGAAGTGCTTACTATGTAACAGGCACCGTACTAAGCGCTGGGGTAGATACAAGCTAATCAAGTTGGTCACAGTACATGTCCCACGTGGGGCTCTCAGTCTCGGTCCCCATTTTACAGATGAGATATCTGGGACCCAGAGAAGTGCAGTGACTTGCCCGAGGTCACCCAGCAGGCAAGTAGCGGAGTGGGGATTAGAACCCAGGTCCTTTGGAATCCCAGCCCCGGACTCTATCATTCATTCATTCAATCGTATTTATTGAGCGCTTACTGCGTGCAAAGCACTGTACTAAGCGCTTGGGAAGGACAAGTTGGCAACATATAGAGACGGTCCCTCCCCAACAACAGGCTCACAGTCTATCATCATCATCATCAATCGTGTTTATTGAGCGCTTACTATGTGCAGAGCACTGTACTAAGCGCTTGGGAAGTACAAATTGGCAACATATAGAGACAGTCCCTACCCAACAGTGGGCTCACAGTCTAAAAGGGGGAGACAGAGAACAAAACCAAACATACAGACAACAAAACATGTGGACAGGTGTCAGGTCGTCAGAATAAATAAAAATAAAGCTAGATGCGCATTATCAACAAAATAAATAGAATAGTAAATATGTACAAGGCAGCCCCGGGGACCCTGACGAGTCTCATGGATCGGCCTTTTTTGTTTCCTTAAGCGCCTACGATGTTCCTGCTGTTCAGCCAGAAGAACGCCATCAACCGCATGGTGATCGACGAGCAGCAGAGCCCCGACATCATCCTCCCCATCCACAGCCTGCGCAACGTCCGGGCCATCGACTACGACCCGCTGGACAAGCAGCTCTACTGGATTGACTCGCGACAGAACATCATCAGGAAAGCGCAGGAAGATGGCAGTCAGGTACAGCCGGCCGGCCCCCGCTGCCCCCAGCTAAAACTGAAAACTTTCTGAGACCGTTTTAGGATGAAAGATCAGAGCTTGGCGGTGGTGGGTTCCGGACAAATGAAAGGGACATTTCTAAGGATTTGGAATTTGTTCCCCCAAGACGAATATGAGTGTTGATCTAGGTTCTGGTCCTGGCCCACATCACTTTTCTGCTCTGTGATCTTGAGCAAGTCACTTTAACTTGCCTCAGTTCCCTCATCTGTGGAATGGGGATTCAGTCCCTGTTCTCCTTCTTACTCAGCTGGTGGGACCTGATTTCCTCGTATCTACCCCATTGCATAGTACAGTGCTTGACACATAATAATCGCTAAATCGCGTCCGCGATTCTCAGGAGGGATGGGGGTAGATTAGGGGCAAGTGGTCCCCAGCGGTCCCCACTGGAGGGAATCATAGGGGTGTTTGCTGGTCCCTTCCCTAGCCAGGGTGATGGGTTTCAGCTCCCAGGCCTCCTGGTGTTCCCAATTTCTCCTGCTGGGCACAGAATCCCAGCCTGGAGGGACCTCTTCCTGTTGCCGTCTTGTACTTCCCAAGCGCTTAGTACAGTGCTCTGCACACAGTAAGCGCTCAATAAATACGATTGATGATGATGATGACCCAGGTAGGGCACTGGTTATGTCCTTCCAAGCCAGTAGCATCTGCGTTCTGTGCTCTGCCCGTCTTGGCTTCTGTCGCGCTTCCCGCTGCGCTCCTGCTCTTTCCCTTGGCGGCGACAACTTGTCGGAGCGAGGCACCCGGCTGGGATAAGGCCACCTCGCTGTGTCCCAGAGGAGCAGGCCTCCGGGTTAACGCCGTGGGGGCCCGTGTCTTTTCGCCTTCGCTCTCCAGAGCCTGACGGTGGTGGTGAGCTCAGTCCCAAATCAGAACCTGGATATGCAGCCCTATGACCTCAGCATCGACATCTACAGCCGCTACATATACTGGACCTGCGAGGCCACCAACGTCATCAACGTCACCCGGCTGGACGGGCGGCCGGTCGGAGTGGTGCTGAAAGGGGAGCAGGACCGGCCCCGGGCCATCGTGGTGAATCCGGAGAAGGGGTGAGTCCCCCCAGAGACCGACCGGAGCCAATAAAAGGTTGCTGGAGAATGGGGGTTAGGAGGATTACCGCATCAGCCTCCTCTCTGATCTCCCATCCTCCTGCCTCTCCCCACTTCAGTCTATACTTTACTCTGCTGCCCGGATTATCTTTGTGCAGAAACGCTCTGGGTATGTTACTCCCCTCCTCAAAAATCTCCAGTGGCTGCTTGTCAACCTACGAATCAGGCAAAAACTCCTCACTCTCGGCTTCAAGGCTGTCCATCCATCACCTCGCCCCCTCCTACCTCACCTCCCTTCTCTCCTTCTCCAGCCCAGCCCGCACCCTCTGCACCTCAGCCGCTGCTAACCTCCTCTCTCTACCTCGTTCTCGCCTGTCCCGCCGTCGACCCCCAGCCCACGTCCTCCCCCTGGCCCGGAACGCCCTCCCTCCGCACATCCGCCAAGCTCGCTCTCTTCCTCCCTTCAAAGCCCTACTGAGAGCTCACCTCCTCCAGGAGGCCTTCCCACACTGAGCCCCCTTTTTCCTCTCCCCCACCCTACCTGCTTCCCCTCCCCACAGCACCTGTGTATATATTTGTACAGATTTATTACTCTATTTTACTTGTACATATTTACTATTTATTTTGTTACTGATGTGCATATGGCTTTAATTCTATTTGTTCTGAGGATTTTGACACCTGTCTACATGTTTCATTTTGTTGTCCGTCTCCCCCTACTAGACTGTGAGCCCGTTGTTGGGTAAGGACCGTCTCTCTATGTTGCCGACTTGTACTTCCCAAGCGCTCTGCACACAGTATGCGCTCAATAAATACGACTGACTGAATGAATGAGGCAAGGCGCCGGGCAAGGGAGAGGAACGTGACGAGGCGACTTGCATTTTGGTGCTGAAGGATCAGAAACGATCAGGACTGGAATTAGCTCTAGGGCGACGGGGAGGGGTAAACCTTCAGCTACCGGACGGAACAGCGTTCCCAGATTTGCCTGCCTCTGCCTTTGTGGTACATGCCGTGTGGGACAGGGGCCGGCTCCAATCTGGGAAGCCGGGCGGGGCTGTCGGAAAGAGCCCGGGCCTCGGAGTTAGAGGATCCTCAGGTTTGCTCCCGGCTCTGCCATGTGAGTCACTTGACTTCACTGGGCCTCAGTTTCCTCATCTGTAAAATGGGAATTAAAACCTCCTCCCTCCCCACTTTCAGTTTGTGAGCCCCGTGTGAGACAGAGGCTGTCCGACCTGATTATCTTCGTAGCATGGCACTCGATACCTAGTTGGCTGAGCGCTATTAGTAAAGACTCTCTTCTCCCTTCTCTCCCCCCGACTCACCTCTCACCCTGCAGGTACATGTACTTCACCAACCTCCAGGAAAGGTCTCCCAAGATTGAAAGGGCAGCTCTGGACGGGACGGAGCGAGAGGTCCTCTTTTTCAGCGGTCTCAGCAAACCCGTAGCGCTGGCCCTAGACAGCCAGCTGGGCAAGCTGTTCTGGGCCGACTCCGATCTCCGAAGGATCGAAAGCAGCGATCTCTCAGGTACCGGAGCTTGGGACGTCGGGGAGGTGTCTAGAAAGGATGACGTCTCTCCCTACCCAGGCTCAATCAATCAATCAGTGGTATCTATTGAGCGCTTACTATGTGCAGAGCACTGGACTAAGTGCTTAGGAGAGGACAGGACAACAGAATTAACGTGCCCTTCTCCGGGCTCCCTGGAGGCAGATCTCCTATCGGTTCTGTCCGGCCACGGGCCCAGGGGAGCACCCTGGCTTCCGTGTGGACAGTCAGGCAGCGTGCCACCCATCTCTCGGGGGGAGTGATTTCTCAGCCCAAGAAGCAGCATGGCTGGAGCCTGGGAGTCAAGAAGGACCCGGGTTCTAATCCCGGCTCCACTGCTTGTCAGCTCTGTGACCTTGGGCAAATCCCTTCACTTCTGGCCCTCGGTTACCTCATCTGTAAAATGGCAGTTAAGACTCCGGGCCCCGTGTCGGGCAGCCGAATGTCGGTCCGACCCAATTACCTTGTGTCTGCCCCAGTGCTAACTACAATGCCTGACACATAGTAAGCACTTAAATATAATTTTTTAAAAAGGAATGCTTTTTAGGTAGCGTGTCATGCATGTGATGATCTTCCCCACTCAGTGTCCCTTGTGGTTCTGCCTCAAGGCAGTGAGAACACACATTTTTCTGGGATGAGGTTCTGTACCTTCCAAGGAAGACTCTTTGTGCCTCACCAGTTACTTGGGTAGGATTGACTGTAGACTGACCCGAGAAATCTTTTCCCCCCAAAACGGTCTTGTTGGGCGAGAGTTCTTGTCCGGCCTCCTCGCCTCCTAATTCCTAGGTTGGAGTTGTGGCCCTCTCCCCAACCCCCGATCTTCCCCGGCCAGACTCGGGCCAAACGACGGGCTGTGGCCGAGGGGGTCTCTCGGGAACGCGCGGGTTAGCAGGCTTGCCGCTTGTTCTGCGACCTTTTCCTCGCTCTGAATTGATCGCCTTCAGAGCAAATAGACAGAGGCAGATGCAGAAAACCCCCCGCAGCAAGCAGAACGGCGATGGCGGCTGGAAACTGGAGACGGAGAAGGCATTTAGCTTGGCGGTGGAGGAGGGGGAGTTGGAGTCTGGTGGGGAGAGGGAAGAGGTCCCCGATCCTTCCGGAAGGATTGAATCGCCCCCTCTCTGCTCTCCTCTCTGGCCTGGTGCATTTCAGTCCCCCTTTTGAACCCACACATCCTTCGCCTGCCTTTTTCCTCTTGCTTCTTTAGCCTTTAGGGCTGAAGTAGAGGCCAGACCTGGATGTGCTCAGGGGACTCAGTGAACCTGAGCTGCAGAGGCCCGCCATTAGGCTGAAACCTTGTTCTCAGTTTCATGGCCCTAACGACCCCCCGTCCCCTCCCCTCAGCCCCCCCACCTTAGTAACATTACTGGAAGGTCAGTAACGGCAGAGGCTGGTGGACTTTGGAGAAGGCTGTGGGCGAGCCTCCGTGGTCCGCTGTAAATCAGGGAGGCGTCTGTTTCCCCTCGCTCTGACGATAACGTTTTTGCTTCATGCCCACCTTACAATCTGTTTTTTTTAACGGTATTAAGTGGTCCCTATGTGCCAAGCGCTGTATTAAGCGCTGGGGTAGATACAAGCTAATCGGGTCGGACACAGTCCAGGTCCCAAATGGGGCTTACGGTCTTAATCCCCATTTTATAGACGAGGTGACTGAGGCCCACAGTCTCAAGGTTTCGCTTGCCTTGCGTTGGCTTCTCTTGTCCATCTGCATCTGGCCAGTGGCAGAGGGGCCCTGGAGGCCCTCTGTGCGGTCAGGCGAGCCAAAGTCCGGCCCACGATCGGCGAGACGGAACCGCTGGGGTTCTCCTTCCTCACCTTGGTTAGCCTACCTTCTGCGCATCATCCCCCCGGAGAAGCCAGTTGAAACGGAATAGGGTTTGGACGCCGATATGGGGAAAGCAAATTGGGTGGGCGGGAGGGTCCGGGGGAAAGAAGACGGGGCCACCAGCTAGAAGTCACAGGCCCCACTCCCGCCTCCAAGCAACACCATTTTCCCCGTGGTTCAAATGGAATCGATACCGTAAATGGTCTTGGGGCCTTCCGGAGGACAGGACAGAGCCACGGAAACGCCATCGTTCCCTTGCGCCCGAGCTCCGGTTTGCAGGGGGGTGGGGAGCAAGGTGTGGGCGAGGCCCGGTTCCGGCTCCGTTGGCATCGCCCTCTCCCCCGCCCCAGGTGCCAATCGGATCGTGCTGGAAGACTCCAACATCCTGCAGCCGGTGGGGCTGACTGTGTTCGAAAACTGGCTGTACTGGATCGACAAGCAGCAGCAGATGATCGAGAAGATAGACATGACGGGCCGCGAAGGGAGGACCAAGGTCCAGGCCCGCATCTCCCAGCTCAGCGACATCCACGCCGTGAAGGAGCTGAACGTCCAGGAATACAGTAAGGACCGGCCGGGCGGGCGGGAAACGTTTACAGGAGGGGTCCGGAGGCGGCGAGTGGAAGGACCCAAGAGTCGGGGGGTGGTGCGACAGGGCACGGGGGCATTCCAGTCGCGAGTTCATCGGAAGTTACGTATTGTTGCCGAGTTGTACTTTCCAAGCGCTCTGTAAATACGATTGAATGAACGAAGTTGCATCCGAGTCGCTTTTCATTCCCCAGGGCACCACCCTTGCTCCCAGGACAACGGCGGCTGCTCGCACATCTGCATCGTCAAAGGGGACGGCACCACTCGCTGCTCCTGCCCGGTGCAGCTGGTTCTGCTGCAGGATGAACTGTCGTGTGGAGGTAGGTCCCGTCCCGGCTCCACCTTCGCCCGGACCGGAATCGGCGGGCGGGGAGGGAGGTCACGCGCCCGAGCGTCACAGATCAATCAATCGATCGTATTTATTGAGCGCTTACTGTGTGCAGAGCGCTGTACAGATGCCAGCTCTCGGGGCCGCTACTCTTCCTCCCCCGACCAACTTCTCCCCGCCCTTTCCCAGCACCAAGCTGAGGCACCGGGGCCACTTTGAGGCCCTGGGCTCCATTTTCTCCAAGATCCATGATAAGAATAAACGTAAACCCAGGTAAGGCTTTGTATGTGGTATGCGGCCATGGGACTTAAAAGGGCGTCACCCTGGCCATGAAAGAGAGGCTCCCGAAAGGAAAACCAGAAGTTCTGCGTTTTCCTTGGTTGAAATTCCAAGTGGCTCAGAGGCCCAACCTGGATAAATCGAGATGATTCCCGCAGGAAGCTCGGCGCTAACGTCGAGATGGTTTTCGCCGGTTCAGTAGAGTTCACCCCTGCTTCTGCTGTCTCTTTTTTCCACTCTGAAAATGGCCTGAATAGGGCTTTGGAGAGGGCCATGCTCCCTGTTTAATGTGTCTCAGTAATGCCGCTACAACTACTACTAATATTACTAGCAGTAGTAGTAGTATCTACTAATAATATTATTAGTAGTATCATTAATAAAAGTAATGATAATTGTGGCATTTATTAAGTGTTTACTGAGTGGCAAGCACTGTACTAAGCCCTGGGGTAGATACAGGATAATCAGGTTGACCTCAGTCCCTGTTTTTCCTCCGGATCATCTCTCCAGGACGAGAGCCAGGCAGCGCAGAAGCAGCACGCCCTAGTCAATCAATCAATCAATCAATCAATCGTATTTATTGAGCGCTTACTGTGTGCAGAGCACTGTACTAAGTGCTTGGGAAGTACAAGATGGCAACATATAGATAGTCCCTACCCAACAATCAATCAATCGTATTTATTGAGCGCTTACTGTGTGCAGAGCACTGTACTAAGCGCTTGGGAAGTACAAGTTCATTCATTCATTCAATCGTATTTATTGAGCGCTTACTTTGTGCAGAGCACTGTACTAAGTGCTTGGGAAGTACAAGTTGGCAACATACAGAGATGGTCCCCACCCAGCAGCGGGCTCACAGTCTAGAAGGGGGAGACAGAGAACAAAACAAAACATATTAACAAAATAAATAGAATAAATATGTACAAGTAAACTAGAGTAATAAATACGTACAAACATATACAGGCTCCAAACCCGGGCTCTTTCCACTGAGCCACGCTGCTTCTCTACCAACAGCATTAAAGTGGCAACATCAATCAATCAATCGTATTTATTGAGCGCTTACTGTGTGCAGAGCACTGGACTAAGCGCTTGGGAGATAGTCCCTACCCAGCAGTGGGCTCACAGTCTAAAAGGGGGAGACAGAGAACAAAACCAAACATACTAACAAAACAAAATAAATAGAATAGATTTGTACAAGTAAAATAAATAGAGTAATAAATATGTACAGGCATTTATACATATATACAGGTGCTGTGGGGAAGGGAAGGAGGTAAGATGGGGGTCAAACATGTGAATAAAATCAACAGAATAGTAAATATGTACAAGTTAAACTTGAGAGCTCAAGGGTTAGGGTTGAGTGAATGACTGGGGCGAGGTGGGGGCCGTTGTGGCACGCACTAGTCGAAAATAGCCTGGGCTTGGGAGACCGAGGACCTGTATTCTAATCCCGGCTCTGCCACCGGCCTGCCGGGTGACCTCGGGCAAGTCACTTCACTTCTGGGCCTCAGTCTCCTCATCCGTAAAACGGATGTTCACTGCCTGTTCGCCCTCCTGCTTAGGCTGTTCAGTCCAGAGCCTGGCACATAAGAAGTGCTTAACAAATACCACAATCATTATTATCATCTATCTCAGTGCCGAGAGCCGTGTTTGACACACAGTAAGTGCTTAATAAATACCATTACTGGCATGGCTCAGTGGGAAAAGCCTGGGCTCTGGAGTCAGAGGTCATGGGTTCAAGTCCCGGCTCCGCCACTTGTCAGCTGGGTTACTTTGGACAAGTCACTTCTCTTAGACTGTGAGCCCAATCTTTTAGACTGTGAGCCCAATGTTGGGTAGGGACTGTCTCTATATGTTGCCAATTTGTACTTCCCAAGCGCTTAGTACAGTGCTCTGCACATAGTAAGCGCTCAATCAATATGATTGATTGATTGATTGGGCCTCAGGTACCTCATCTGTAAAATGGGTATTAAGACTGTGAGCCCCCCGTGGGACAACCCGATCACCTTGTAACCTCCCCAGCGCTTCGAACAATGCTCTGCACATAGTAAGCGCTTAATAAATCCCATTATTATTATTATTATTGTTGCTGTCATTAGGTGGGCTAATTCTCCCCTCCCTTCTAAAGGTTAGGTGCTCTGGGGATTCGAGCCTGCTCCATCAGTTTCTCTTCCATGTCACCCTCGCTTCCTAATTTGTATCGTCCTCTCCCAAGCGCTTGGAATAAAAATAATAATAATAATAATAATAATGATGGCATTTGTTAAGCGCTTACTACGTGCAAAGAACTGTTCCAAGCGCTGGAATAGTGCTTTTCACATAGGAAGCGCTCCGCAAATATGCCCCCCGTTCATGTAGCTCCTGTTATGGCCCTGGCCCCTACGTTTATGCCTGGCAGTCTGATGCTCTCCCTGATTTCCGAGAAGGAAAGAGCCGAGTGGCCTTGGCATTACGAAGCGCTGGAACGGGACGGACTCTTTGGGGTCCCTGATGGACGCCCTATACTTCCCGCTGCCGCTCTGCGACCAGTTTTCCTGAATCTTTATGAGGAGAGCCACTTTGGGCAGGTGCTTTGGCAGCCACTGTCGTCGGAGTCTGGTTTGCCCCGCATATCCATCCCGTCGCCAAACGTGTTGCAGCCGGTTGCGCTACTTTCCAGAGCTTTAATGCTCATCCCAGTCGTCGGGTTCCCTTGCGGGGACGCCCTTGGGTCTATTCCCCCTTCGAGGGAATGCATTTTGATTCTGTGACGCTTCCCAGGGCTGGCCGTTCTCGATACCTGCTGGTTGTTGTCGATCGTCTGACTGGGTGGATTGAGGCTTTCAATCAGTCGTATTTATTGAGCACTTAGAATAGAATAGAATAAAATAAATAGAATAGTAATCAATCAATCAATCGTATTTATTGAGCGCTTACTGTGTGCAGAGCACCGTACTAAGCGCTTGGGAAGTCCAAGTCGGCAACATATAGATACGGTCCCTACCCAACAGCGGGCTCACGGTCTAGAAGTCTTTCCCTTCATCTCGAGCAACTGCTCTTACGCTGGCGAAATGTCTCTTGCGGGAAGTCAGTCCCCGGCTCGGGCCACCTGCTGTTATTGATTCTGATCAGGGATCTTATTTTACTGAGTCTGTTCTCAGTATTTTACTGAGTTGACACCCGTCCACGTGTTTTGTTTTGTTGTCCGTCTCCCCCTTCTAGACTGTGAGCCCGTTGTTGGGTAGGGACCGTCTCTCTATACTTCCCAAGTGCTTAGTACAGTGCTCTGCACACAGTCAGCGCTTAATAAATATGATTGAATGAATGAATATAGCTATAATTCTATTTATTCTGACGATTTTGACACCTGTCCACATGTTTTGTTTTGTTGTCCATCTCCCCTTTCTAGACTGTGAGCCCGTTGTTGGGGAGGGACCGTCTCTAGATGTTGCCGACTTGTACTTCCCAAGCGCTTAGTCCAGTGCTCTGCACACAGTCAGCGCTTAATACGATTGAATGAATGAATGAATATAGCTTTAATTCTATTTATTCTGACGATTTTGACACCTGTCCACTTGTTTTGTTTTGTTGTCCGTCTCCCCCTTCTAGACTGTGAGCCCGTTGTTGGGTAGGGACCGTCTCTCTATACTTCCCAAGCGCTTAGTCCAGTGCTCTGCACACAGTCAGCGCTTAATAAATACGATTGAATGAATGAATGAATATAGCTATAATTCTACTTATTCTGACGATTTTGACATCTGTCCACATGTTTTGTTTTGTTACCTGTCTCCCCCTTCTAGACTGTGAGCCCGTTGTTGGGTAGGGACCGTCTCTAGATGTTGCCGACTTGTACTTCCCAAGCGCTTAGTCCAGTGCTGTGCACACAGTAAGCGCTCAATAAATACGATTGAATGAATGAATGAATATAGCTGTAATTCTATTTATTCTGACGATTTTGACATCTGTCCACATGTTTTGTTTTGTTGTCCGTCTCCCCCTTCCAGACTGTGAGCCCGTTCTTGGGTAGGGACCGTCTCTCTATACTTCCCAAGCGCTTAGTCCAGTGCTCTGCACACAGTCAGCGCTTAATAAATACGATTGAATGAATGAATGAATATAGCTATAATTCTATTTATTCTGACGATTTTGACATCTGTCCACATGTTTTGTTTTGTTGCCCGTCTCCCCTTTCTAGACTGTGAGCCCATTGTTGGGTAGGGACTGTCTCTAGATGTTGCCGACTTGTACTTCCCAAGCTCTTAGTACAGTGCTCTGCACACAGTAAGCACTCAATAAATATGAATGAATGAATATAGCTATAATTCTGTTTATTCTGACAATTTTGACACCTGTCCACATGGTTTTTTTTGTTGTCCGTCTCCCCCTTCTAGACTGTGAGCCCGTTGTTGGGTAGGGACCGTCTCTAGATGTTGCCGACTTGTACTTCCCAAGCACTTAGTCCAGTGCTCTGCACACAGTAAGCGCTCAATAAATACGATTGAATGAATGAATGAATATAGCTATAATTCTGTTTATTCTGACGATTTTGACACCTGTCCACATGTTTTTTTTTGTTGTCCATCTCCCCCTTCTAGACTGTGAGCCCGATGTTGGGTAGGGACCGTCTCTCTATGTTGCCGACCTGGACTTCCCAAGCGCGTAGTCCAGTGCTCCGCACACAGTCGGCGCTCAGTGAATTCGATGAAAAATGCAAATGACTAATCGCTGGCCGGTCCGATTGATTGCAGAGCCCCCGACGTGCTCCCCGCAGCAGTTCACGTGCTTCACGGGGGAGATCGACTGCATCCCCGTCGCCTGGCGGTGCGACGGCTTCACGGAGTGCGAAGACCAGAGCGACGAGCTCAACTGCCCCGTGTGCTCCGAGGCCGAGTTCCAGTGCGCCAGCGGCCAGTGCATCGACGGCTCCCTCCGCTGCAACGCCGACGCCAACTGCCAGGACAAGTCGGACGAGAAGAACTGCGAAGGTACCGCCCGGGTGGCCCGCCGAGCCGGGGCCCTGCCTTTATTAGGTCCCCCTTTTTTTCCAGAGGGAAGGATTCCTTTTCCTCCAGAGCGATGAAAGAAATTGCCAAGTGGATAGAGCTTTAGGATAGACTGAGCCCCCTTTTTCCTCCCCTCCTCCCCATCCCCCCCGCCCTATCATCATCATCAATCATATTTATTGAGCACTTAGTATGTGCAGAGCACTGTACTAAGCGCTTGGGAAGTACAAATTGGCCACATATAGAGACAGTCCCTACCCAACATCATCATCATCATCATCAATCGTATTTATTGAGCGCTTACTATGTGCAGAGCACTGTACTAAGCGCTTGGGAAGTACAAATTGGCCGCATATAGAGACAGTCCCTACCCAACATCATCATCATCATCATCAATCGTATTTATTGAGCGCTTACTATGTGCAGAGCACCGTACTAAGCGCTTGGGAAGTACAAATTGGCAGCATCTAGAGACAGTCCCTACCCAGCAGTGGGCTCACAGTCTAAAAGGGGGAGACAGAGAACAAAACCAAACATACTAACAAAATAAAATAAATAGAATAGATATGGACAAGTAAAATAAATAAATAAGTAGAGTAATAAATACGTACAAACATATATACATATATACAGGTGCTGTGGGGAAGGGAAGGAGGTAAGATGGTGGGGATGGAGAGGATGGGGGGGATGGAGAGAGCCCTACCTCCTTCCCCTCCCCACAGCACCTGTATATGTGTTTGTACAGATTTATTACTCTATTTATTTTACTTGTACATACTTGCTATTCTATTTGTTTTGTTAATAATGTGCATCTAGCTTTTATTTTTATTTATTCTGATGACCTGACACCTGTCCACATGTTTTGTCTGTTGTCCGTCTCCCCCTTCTAGACTGTGAGCCCGTTGTTGGGTAGGGACTGTCTCTAGATGTTGCCGACTTGGACTTCCCAAGCACTTAGTCCAGTGCTCTGCACACAGTAGGCGCTCAATAAATACGATTGAATGAATGAATGCTTGGCACATAGTGCTGAACAAATATCATAATAATAATTATTATTATTATTAGCACCGTACTGAAGCAGCGTGGCTCAGTGGAAAGAGCACGGGCTTTGGAGTCAGAGGTCATGTGTTTGCATCCTGGCTCTGCCACATGTCTGCTCTGTGACCCGGGGCAAGTGACTTCATTCATTCATTCATTCAATCGTACTTATTGAGCGCTTACTGTGTGCAGAGCACTGTCCTAAGCGCTTGGGAAGTACAAGTTGGCAACATATAGAGACGGTCCCTACCCAACAGTGGGCTCACTTCACTTCTCTGGGCCTCAGTTCCCTCATCTGGAAAATGGGGATCGAGACTGTGAGCCCCACGAGGGACAGGGACTTGATTTATAATAATAATAATGATAGCAATTGTTAAGCGCATACTGTGTGCAAAGCACTGTTCTAAGCGCTGGGGAGGATACAAGGTGATCAGGTTATCAATCAGTCAATCATATTTATTGAGCGCTTACTGTGTGCAGAGCACTGTACTAAGCGCTTGGGAAGTACAAGGTGGGCAAGGTTATCCCACATGGGCTCACAGTCTTAATCCCCATTTTACAGATCAGGGAACTGAGGCCCAGAGAAGTGACATGCCCAAAGTCACACGGCTGACAATTGGTGGAGCCGGGATTTGAACTCATGACCTCTGACTCCCGAGCCCGGGCTCTTTCCATTGAGCCACGCTGCTTCGTGCTTGTAGCCACCCCAGCACATAGTAAGCGCTTAACAAGTAACATCATCGTCGTCGTTATTAACAAATCCCGTGTACAGAAGCTGAAGCCCCAAGCCGAGCATTGCGTTAGAGCCACTGTAGACGGTCAGCTCGTTGCGGGCGGGGAACGTGTCCGTCTGTTGTTGTAGTGTACCCTCCCAAGCGCTTAGTACAGCGCCTTAAGCACGTGGAACCGCCACAGAATTCCTCTCACCTCACCCCTCCCTTCCCTATCCCTCCCCCCGTTGGGGACCGTTGTCCTGATTTGTTCCCGGTTCCCGACGAGTGACAATGACGTTCGCTTTGTTTTCCAGTGCTCTGCCTAATGGATCAGTTCCGCTGTGCCAACGGACAGTGCATCGGCAAACACAAGAAATGCGATCACAACATGGACTGTAGCGACAAGTCAGACGAGCTGGATTGTTGTAAGTTCAGCGTCCGAGGCGAGAACAAAAACTCGCGTGTAGCTTCCTGCCGCTCGGGACGTTCATTCGGGACCGTTTGGTTTCCCTGATCAAGCAGCGTGTGCTCTGGGCAAGATAGAGGTTTCCTGCCCGGGATGGCTCCGGGTGGATAATTGCTGTATCTTATCAATCCTTCAGTGGTATTTATTGAGTGCTTATTATTAATAATAATAATAATAATAATAATAATGGTATTTGTTAAGCGCTTACTATGTGCCAGGCACTAAGCATCGGCATATATACAAGTTAATCAGGTTGGACACAGTTCCTGTCCCACGCAGGGCTCACAAACTAAACCCCCAATAAAACCCCCAAGAAAACAGCGTGGCTCAGTAGAAAGAGCCCGGGCTTTGGAGTCAGAGGTCATGGGTTGCCAACTTGTACTTCCCAAGCGCTTAGCACAGTGCTCAGCACACAGTAAGCGCTCAATAAATACGACTGAATGAATGAAAGTCTGAATGAATCCCAGCTCTGCCAGTTGTCAGCTGTGTGGCTTTGGGCCAGTCACTTCGCTTCTCTGGGCCTCCGTTAATAATAATGGCATTTATTAAGCGCTTACTATGTGCAAAGCACTGTTCTAAGCGCTTTCCCTCATCTGCAAAAATGGGGATGAAGACTTTGAGCCCCCCGTGGGACAACCTGATCACCTTGTACCCAGTGTTTAGAACAGTGCTTTGCACATAGTAAGCGCTTAATAAATGCCATCAAAATAAAAAATCCCCATTTTGCAGATGCAGTAACAGGCGTAAAGTGACTTGCCCGAGGTCGCACAGCAGACAAGTGGCGGGGCCGGGATTAGAACCCATGGCCTTCCGACTCCCAAGCCTGTGCTGTAACCACTATCCATGCGTACTGGGCGCAGAGTGCTGTGCGAAGCACATGGGAGAGTAATCAGCCAATGGTACTTGCTGAGTGCTTACCAGTTGCAGGGTACTAAGGGCTTGGGAGAGTGCATTGCAAGCAGTAGCATGGACTAGTGGTTAGAGTGCAGGCCTGGGTTCTAATCCCGGCTCACCCTGGGGCCGTAGGGAGGGCGAACGCCTTTTTTTTTTTGCACCTGAGAGCTGCCACCCGTCTGCCGTGTGACCTTGGACGAATCACACGAACGTCTCTGTGTCTCAGTGATCTCATCTGTATAATAATAATAATGATGATGGCATTTTTTAAGCACTTACTATGTGCAAAGCACTGTTCTAAGCACTGGGGAGGTTACAAGGTGATCAGGTTGTCGCACGGGGGGCTCCCAGTCTTCATCCCCATTTTTACAGATGAGGGAACTGAGGCCCAGGGAAGTGAAATGACTGGCCCAAAGTCACACAGCTGACAATTGGCAGAGCTGGGATTCATTCATTCATTCATTCAGTCGTATTTATTGAGCGCTTACTGTGTGCAGAGCACTGGACTAAGCGCTTGGGAAGTACAAGTTGGCAACCCCTGACCCCTGACTCCAAAGCCCGTGCTCTTTCTACTGAGCCACGCTGCCTCTACATTTTACTGATGAGGGAACTGAGGCCCAGAGAAGTGAAGTGACTTGCCCAGAGTCACCCAGCTGACAGTCGGCGGAGCCGGAATTTGAACCCATGACCTCTGACTCCAAAGCCCGGGCCCTTTCCACTGAGCCACGCTGCTTCTCGTCTGTAAAACGGGGGTTAAGCCTATGAGCCCCACGTGGGATGAGGATTGGGTCCAACCTGGTTAGTTTGTATCTATCACGGCGCTTAGTACAGTGTCTGGCACAAAGTACTGCAACAAATGCCATTGTAAAAAAAAACGTGAGAGCAACACGGGAGACCCTTTAAGAGATCTTTCAAGGCCTCACGTGGGCTTTGCGGTGATCCATCAGCTCAGTGTTCGCACCGCTCTCATCGTCGGTGTCTGCCGAGAGACCTGTGGAAATGGAGGGCTGTTGCTTTGATTGGGGGTTTTCTTGGGGGTTTTATTTTTTCCTCTCAGAGTATATATGTGTATATGTCCTGTATATATGTATATATGTTTGTACATATTTCTTACTCTATTTATTGTACTTGTACATATCTATTCTAGTAATAATAACAGTGGCATTTGTTAAGCGCTTGCTATGTGCAAAGCACTGTTCTAAGCGCTGGGGAGGGGAAACAAGGTAATGAGGTCGTCCCATGTGGGACTCACAGTCTTCACCCCCATTTTGCAGATGAGGGAACTGAGGCTCAGAGAAGTTAAGTGACTTACCCAAGGTCACACAGCAGACGTGTGGCAGAGCCGGGATTCGAACCCATGATCTCTGACTCCAAAGCCCGGGCTCTTTCCACTGAGTCACACTGCTCCTCCATTCTATTCTAGATTCTATTTATTTTATTTTGTCAATATGTTTGGTTTTGTTGTTCGTCTCCCCCCTTCTAGACTGTGAACCTGCTGTTGGGTAGGGACCATCTCTAGACGCTGCCAACTTGGACTTCCCAAGTGCTTAGTACAGTGCTCTGCACACAGTAAGCGCTCAATAAATACGATTGATTGATTGATTGATTGGTGGTGTGGGGGAGAGACTGCTCAGTGCCTTGAGCGGAATAGAACGAGGCTGCAGTCGGAAGTCAGAAAGCGCTCCTCCATCGAGATGAGCCTTGCCAGTGGGGTGGGCCGCCGGGCCGCGATCAGAGGATGAAGGGACCAGGAAAATTATGATGCTTCAAGGGGAATCGGTAGGAAGCCCACTGTTGGGTAGGGACTGCCTCTATATGTTGCCAACTTGTACTTCCCAAGCGCTTAGTACAGTGCTCTGCACACAGTAAGCGCTCAATAAGTACAATTGATTGATTGACACCCCTTCCCCCGCCACCGAGCTGACAGTCATTCATTCAGTCGTATTTATCGAGCGCTTACTGTGTGCAGAGCACTGGACTGAGCGCTTGGGAAGTCCAAGTCGGCGACATCTAGAGACAGTCCCTACCCACCAACGGGCTCACCCTCTAGAAGGGGGAGACGGACGACAAGAGAAAACATGTGGACAGGCGTCAGGTTGTCAGGATAAATAGAATTAAAGCTAAATGCACATCATTAACAAAATAAATAGAATAGTAAATATGTACAAGGAAAATAAATAGAGTAATAAATCGGTACAAACATATATACAGGTGCTGTGGGGAGGGGAAGGAGGTAGGGCGGGAGGGGATGGGGAGGAGGAGAGGAAAAAGGGGGCTCAGTCTGGGAAGGCCTCCTGAAGGAGGTGAGCTCTCAGTATTCATTCATTCATTCAATCATATTTATTGAGCACTTACTATGTGCAGAGCACTGGACTAAGTGCTCAGGAAGTACAAGTTGGCAACATATAGAGACGGTCCCTACCCAACAGCGGGCTCACAGTCTAGAAGGGGAAGACGGACAACAAAACAAAACATATTAACAAAATAAAATACATAGAATAAATATGTACAAGTAAAATAAATCAATAAATAGAGTAATAAATCTGTACAAACATATATACATATGTACAGGTGCTGTGGGGAGGGGAAGGAGGTAGGGTGGGGGGATGGGGAGGAGGAGAGGGAAAAAGGGGGGCTCAGTGTGGGCAGGCCTCCTGGAGGAGGTGAGCTCTCAGTATTCATTCATTCAATCATATTTATTGAGCACTTACTGTGTGCAGAGCACTGGACTAAGCGCTCGGGAAGTCCAAGTTGGCAACATATAGAGACGGTCCCTACCCAAAAGCGGGCTCACAGTCTAGAAGGGGGAGACAGACAACAAAACGAAACATATTAACAAAATAAAATACGTAGAATAAATATGTACAAGTAAAATCAATAGAGTAATAAATCTGTACAAACATGTATGCAGGTGCTGTGGGGAGGGGAAGGAGGGAGGGTGGGGGAGAGGAAGGAGGGGGCTGAGTGTGGGAAGGCCTCCTGGAGGAGGTGAGCTCTCAGTAGGGCTTTGAAGGGGGGAAGAGAGCGAGCTGGTAGAACTCTACATCTCAGGGTCTTTGGCCGGGACCAAGTTGCACGTGACACTCCAACAGGGTGGACTTTCTGAGGTGATCAGGCCCGGGGATCGATGGTCAGCCCCTGCCCTGGATGCCATTTTCTCCCCCTGCATCCCCCCTATTGTGCCCCAAATCCCCAACAGAAATCAACCCCCCCCGGCCAGCGCGCACGCGTTACCGGTCCCCTCTCCGCTCCGCCCGGGCCTGTCCCCGCTCCACTTCCAAAGCTCTTGGAGCTAAAAATAATACAGGGATTTTGGCATCTCATTACCGGGAGGTCACGGGAAGCCGGCCAGACCGACAGGTGCCGAGGGCCCCGCTGACCCAAGCTCTTGGCCGAGAGTCACAGCGCTCAAGCTAGACGGGCCCACGGCCCCCACTCCCCAACCAGACCTAAGTGTGAGATTACCCGGGAATAATAATAATAATAATGGCATTTATTAACCGCTTACTATGTGCAAAGCACTGTTCTAAGCGCTGGGGAGGTTACAGGGTGATCAGGTTGTCCCGCGGGGGGGCTCACAGCCTTCACCCCCATTTTCCAGATGAGGGAAGTGAAGTGACTTTCCCAAAGTCACACAGCTGACAAGTGGCGCAGCCAGGATTTGAACCCATGACCTCTGGGCTCTTTCCACTGAGCTACGCTGCTTTTTACCGTGGCGTGGCGGGGAGGCCTGGAGCGGTGGATGAGTCATTTACCTTAGACTCACACTTAGCTCTTTTCTGCCTTCTCCATTCCTTGACCTGGAAAGAACAAAATCCACTCGGTGGCTGTGTTTGCCGGTGACGAACAAGGAGGGTTGATTCATTCAGTCATACATATTGAGCGCTTACTGGGTGCAGAACACTGTACTAAGCGCTTTTTGAGCTTAGTTGATGAGCTGCGGGGATTCCAGACCTGTGTGTCCATCGCCCCCAGACTGAGCCCCCTTTTTCCTCTCCTCCTCCCCATACCCCCCACCCTACCTCCTTCCCCTCCCCACTGCACCTGTATATATGTTTGTACCGATTTATTACTCTATTTTCCTTGTACATATTTACTATTCTATTTATTTTGTTAATGATGTACATCTAGCTTTACTTCTGTTTCATCTATTTATTGATTTATTTTACTTGTACATATCTATCCTATTTATTTTATTTTGTTAGTATGTTTGGTTTTGTTGTCTGTCTCCCCCTTTTAGACTGTGAGCCCACTGTTGGGTAGGGACTGTCTCTCTATGTTGCCAACTTGGACTTCCCAAGCGCTTAGTACAGTGCTCTGCACACAGTAAGCGCTCAATAAATACGATTGATTGATTGATTGAGCACTTACTGTGTGCAGAGCACTGTACTAAGCGCTTGGGAAGTACAAGTTGGCAGCATATAGAGACGGTCCCTACCCAACAGTGGGCTCACAATCTAAAAGTCTATTTATTCTGACGACTTGACACCTGTCCACATGTTTTGTTGTTTTGTTGTCCGTCTCCCCCTTCTAGACTGTGAGCCCGTTGTTGGGTAGGGACTGTCTCTAGATGTTGCCGACTTGTATTTCCCAAGCGCTTAGTACAGTGCTCTGCATACAGTAAGCGCTCAATAAATACAATTGATTGAATGAATGAATAGCTGTTTTATGTGCAATGATCTAGTTGCATTTATAAGGCCCCAACTCTTTCTTCTGCTATATCTAATAATAAATAATAATGGCATTTGTTAAGCGCTTACTATGTGCCAAGCACTGTTCTAAGCGCTGGGGAGGTTATAAGGTGATCAGGTTGTCCCACATGGGGCTCACAGTCTTCATCCCCATTTGACAGATGAGGGAACTGAGGCACAGAGAAGTGAAGTGACTTGCCCAAAGTCACGCAGCCGACAAGCGGCAGAGCCGGGATTTGAACCCACAATCTCTGGCTCCCAAGCCCAGGCTCTTTCCACTGAGCCACGCTGCTTCTCGTGCTTCTGTATCTGCGAGTCTTTTGCAAGGGACTGGGGTGGGGATGGAGGTAGATTGTGCAGAAAAAGGGAAACGTTTGCCTTGCGTTCTTTACAGTGCTTCCACAGGGCATGTTTTTACGGCGTTTAAGCGCTTACTATATGCCGGGCATTGTACTATACACTGGGTAGGTATAAAGTAATCAGGTTGAACACAGTCCCTGCCCCAAGTAGGCCTCACGGTCTTAATCCCCATTTTACAGGTGAGGTAACCGAGCCTCAGAGAAGCGAAGTGACTCACCCAAGGTCACCCGGCAGACAAGTGGCGGAGCCGGGATTGGAACCCAGGGCATCCAGAAAAGCAGCGTGGCTCAGTGGGAAGAGCCTGGGCTCTGGAGTCTGAGGTCCTGGGTTCAGATCCCGGCTCCACCAGTTGCCAGCTGTGTGACTTTGGGCAAGTCACTTCATCATCATCATCATCAATCGTATTTATTGAGCGCTTACTATGTGCAGAGCACTGTACTAAGCGCTTGGGAAGTACAAATTGGCAACATATAGAGACAGTCCCTACCCAACAGTGGGCTCACAGTCTAAAAGGGGGAGACAGAGAACAAAACCAAACATACTAATAAAATAAAATACTTCTCTGGGCCTCAGTTACCTCATCTGTAAAATAGGGATTAAGACCGTGAGCCCCCCGTGGGACAATCTGATTACCTTGTAACCTCCCCAGTGCTTAGAACAGTGCTTTGCACATAGTAAGCGCTTAGTCAGTGCCGTCGTCATTATTCTCCACTGTGGAGCGTGCCTCCGGAGAGATTACTGGTTCACGGGTTATCGTCCGAAAGTGTTTGAGTTAAGCATTTTGCCAAGAACTGGAATTCAGGTCCCCCGGGGACCTCCAGTTGGGGATTGTTCAGTAACCGTCCTGTGGTGTCTCGTCCCCCGTCTCAGACCCCACGGAGGAGCCGGCGCCCCAGGCCACCAACACCGTCGGCTCGGTCATCGGAGTCATCCTCACCATCTTCGTGTTCGGAGCCATGTATTTCATCTGCCAGAGGGTGCTTTGTCCACGCATGAAAGGAGACGGGGAGACGATGACCAACGACTACGTGGTCCACGGCTCGGCCTCGGTGCCCCTCGGCTACGTGCCCCACCCCAGTTCTCTGTCCGGCTCTCTGCCGGGTGAGTTGCTGAGGACCACCCCCGCCCCCCGGGCGAGAAACCCACCCCGCGCTCGACAGTTGAAGCCCCTATGGCCATCATCATCATCATCATCATAATAATGGCATTTATTAAGCGCTGAGGAGGTTACAAGGCGATCAGGTTGTCCCAAGCGGGCTCACAGTCTTCATCCCCATTTTACGGATGAGGTCACTGAGGCCCAGAGAAGTTAAGCGACTCGCCCCAAGTCACACAGCTGACAAGTGGCGGAGCCGGGGTTTGAACCCGTGACCTCTGACTCCAAAGCCCGGGCTCTTTCCTTTGAGCCTTGCGGGCATCCCCGCCCTTCGAAGCGCAAGTCTTCGGTTGGTTTGTTTTGGCCGAGTGGTCTGGACTTGTAGTCCTCTGGTTTCGTGCCCGTTCCCCGGCACCCTCTGTTCCTGTCGGCCGGGGTCCCTCGTGCCTCGCGGCCCGAAAATGGTACCGTGGGGTAAACCCGGGACCTGTTTGGGGGCAGACCGCTCCGTGGCCGGGGGAGCACTGGGCGGGAGCCCCGAAGAGTCCCCCGACCCCCACCAGCTTCAGGGCTAAGAAAAAACAAGAATGGAGAAAGCCATTTCCTTAGCCACCCCAGCGGGACTTTGTCCAAGTGTGTTTGGCATCTGCTCTAGAGCGGAAATCTCACCCTTGTGTGTTTAAAGTTAGTAGCCTGTCCTCGGTCCCCCCAGATGGGCGAATGAGCCAGCTCCGCCCCAGATTAGACTACTTCTAGCCCGGGCTACCGCAGGAAGCGCCCAGGCCGTCCTTCCCGGCGGCACGTCTCGGCCCACTGATTCCATCCTGCTCTCCTGGGCGGGGGCTTTGCTCGGCAGATGGTGAGGAGTAAGGAGTTGTAAAGGCTTTGGTTCTTTCGCCCCGGGGAGTAGATATTGCGTTCCTGTGGTGGCCAGATATCATCCCACTGGTTTTCTACCCCTGGCTCTCCACGCGTTTAAACGTCTCGCCATCCGTCTGTCTCTCTCTCTCTCTCTGTCCGTCGGCCCCCTCTAGGAATGTCCCGGGGGAAATCGGTGATCAGCTCCCTCAGCATCATGGGGGGAAGCAGCGGACCTCCCTACGACAGAGCCCACGTCACCGGGGCCTCCTCCAGCAGCTCCTCGAGTACCAAGGGCACGTACTTCCCGGCGGTGAGCACCCTTCTCCCCGGCCCCCCACCCACCCGCCCTGCTCTTCCAGGAGCAGGAACACCCCCCAGGATGATCCCGCCTCGGCCCAGGGCCCAGACTGAGGGAGTTAAAGGGGTGGGATTCCGGCTGGGAGAGGAGGCAGGAGGCGATCCCGTATCCTGGGGGCCTGCTTCGGTGTACGTGCAAAATGGGGAAATCACTGACGGGAGGAGAAATCACTGCCTAGCAAAAGGGAATCTGGGCCTCTCGGAAGTGCCCATTTGACCTCCCTGAAGGCCCCGGCCTTCGTTCCGTAACACAGGGCAGCCAAAGCTTCTCAGTTTCTGAGTTTTCGTCCGCGCCCCCTTAGTGACCGGTTGACGCCCCCGAGGGCTCTTGGCGCCTTGGCGATCCCTCTGGTCCGGGAAGGCCGCGGCGGAAGCGGAGGAGCTCCGGTCGTCATAGAGCGACTTGCGGAAATGATGGACGGGGGCCGGCTTGGGGCCGGAGGAGGGGACGGGCCTGGCCAGAAGGCACGGGGTCCGGGGCGTCCAGTTGGAAGAGTCGGGCGGTGCCTCATCGGCGGCGTTCCTTTCCTTGCAGATTTTGAACCCGCCTCCGTCTCCGGCCACGGAGCGTTCCCATTACACCATGGAGTTTGGCTACTCGTCCAACAGCCCTTCCACTCACAGGTCGTACAGGTAATACGACGCGGGGCGGGCCGGAAGCCGCCAGGAAGCGAGGGGTGGGATGGGCGGGTCAGCCCCCCAAAGTGGCTTAGCCGGCCCCTCCCCGCCTGCCCCCCGTTACGCCCCGTCCTAACGGGGCGCTTAGTCCAGCGCTCTGCACACAGTAAGCGCTCAATAAATACGAACGGGCGCGTCCGGACGGGTCAGCCCGGCTTCCTGGCGGGATGGAGCGTCGGGCCGGACTCGGGCGCTCCCCCGGGGGCCGCAGCCTGACCCTTCCGCCCCTCGGCTCTCCCGCCTCCTTCCCCGGCAGCTACCGGCCGTACAGTTACCGGCACTTCGCGCCCCCCACGACCCCCTGCAGCACGGACGTGTGCGACAGCGACTACGCGCCCAGCCGCAGGGTCACAGCCGGGGGGGCCGCCAAGGGGTACGCCAGCGACCTCAACTACGACTCGGAGCCCGTGCCCCCGCCCCCCACCCCCCGCAGCCAGTACCTGTCGGCGGAGGAGAACTACGAGAGCTGCCCGCCGTCCCCCTACACAGAGAGGAGTTACTCTCACCACCTCTACCCGCCTCCCCCGTCCCCGTGCACGGACTCCTCCTGAGGAGCGGCCCCCCTCCTCTGCCTGCCTCCAACGCCCGCCGGGAAAGGCCGACGGGCGGAGACCTGGAGGGGGGGAGGGGGCGACCGGAGAAGGACGAGGCAGGCCATGTACAGTTAAAAGTTATTAAATGGGCGGGGGGGCGGGGGGGGGGGATACTGGAGATATTTGTACAGAAGAAAAGGATATTTATATATTTTCTTAAAACGGCAAATCTGCTGCTTGTGCCATAAAAGTTGTCTTAAAAAAAAAACAAAGGAATTTGTACACAAAGTTTTTATTTTTGCCAAACAGAACACCTAGTAAACATGCCTTAGCTCCAGTGAAGCGAAGAAGCGCCCGGGGAGGAGGAGGAGGGCAGAGGCGCGGGCCCGGCGAGGTGAGGCCGGGGCCCCCGGCGATACCAAGGAGGCGGCGGGGGTCCGGCCCTCGGTGAGGAGGGCGGAGAGGGAGAGATGCCCGGGCAGGAGAGATGCCCGGCCCATTTCCAGGCCGGCCGCCAGAGCGGGGGCTTCCGTTCGGTGGGGCCGAGGGGGCACGGTGGATCTGCTGTGGGGTTACGTGTGTGCCTTTTTGTTGCCCTTTCCCCGTCTCCCTCAGCTTCTACCCCTGGGGGTGATCCCTCCATCTCCCCTCTCTGTCCTCCTCCCTCCTTCCCCTCCCATTCCAGTCTGGAGACACTGAGTCCCCCCCATCTCTGTCAGTCTCTCCATCCCTCCCTCCCTCTCTCTCCCCTCCATTTCCCATTCCAGTCTCGGGAACACGGAGCCCAGCACTGTCAGTTGCCCAGAGTTCGGATCCAGGCCTCAGTTTGGACCGGGGGCACGGGGATATGTGCGGTGGCCTCGATTCTTGCTTCCCTCGGGACAACAGAGCATAGTCTGAGGGCTTCTGCTCCCCTCTCCTCCCTCTCCGTCCACCCCCAGGAGGGTTCAGCGGCCCGACAACCTCAGTTCTACATCCCGGGTGGGGTAGAAAGACTGTCCCTTTTCGAAATGTTTTCACCTCTCAGTGCCCACAGAACTAGGTTAAAAAAAAAAAATGTTTTTTACGACTTATACTATAGACGATATATTTATGGATCATAAATTTAACCATTTATGTTAGTTTATTGTAAATGAATCATATATCCTTGCAGTACTTCCAAGTGTATATCACAGTATAAAGTCATTTTTATATAAATATATATATATATTTTTTTTTTTTTCCTAGTAAAAAGCATTTAAACATTTTCCACTCGGAGATGATGGTGAAGGAAGACCATTTTTACCGCTCGAGTTTCTCCAGCGATCCAACTCGTGCTATGTTCGCGTTAAAGTTGGCCAGTTTTCTGGGCGCGAGTTGAATAAGGTAGCGTGGTCGCGTGGGCCCCCGTAAGCTGCAGGCGTTGGGCCGGCTGCTCTTAGCCACGTGGTTTTTCTGTTCATTTCCCCACGTGTCGTGATGCGTTCCCTCGTGTGACCCTCCCGCCAGTGACCGAGCCGGGTGACCCGGTCGCCCGGAAGGCCACCGTGCTCGGCCCAAACGGACCGGGGGGGACCCGTCTGTTTGAATCCGTCTGCCACCGTGGGGCTGGGGGAGAGGGACAGAACCCCCACCCTCGTTGCATCCGTGCCGCCTTCCGGGACGCCGAGCCCCGGACTTTTCCAGAGAGGAATCGGAGGCGGGTGTTAGCAGGAGTGGAGCAGGGGAAGCTTTAAAAGGGAAAGCAGTCGGGATCTCGGGCCGGTTCTGGGATTGTTGGGGTGGCGCGCCGGTTTACGTCCCCTTTTCCCCGCTGGCTCTGACGCCGGGAAACCAGCTCGGGGCCTCATCCGGGAGGGCTTCAGGGGGGAGTTGGGAATCGAGCAAGAACTAGGCCTCACGTGCGTTTTCCTCTGACGTCAGGCCGTTGGACTGTGGGAGTCTTCCAGGGACACGTGAGCTCAGAGGGCAGGTTCGTTCCAGGACCGTGAACTCGGTTCTGGGTCTCCGAGCCCTCCGGTGCCGCAGGGGATTTGATGGTGACTTGGCTTGGGGCCGTTGTCCTCTTGCTAGGGGAAGTTGATGAGATCTGTGAAAGGTTCTTGATTTGGAGGTGGGACTTTTCTGAAAAGCGGGGCAAGGAACCAGCTCGGGGGGCTACCAGGATGTTGGAGCAGGAGTAAACCCACTAGCCATCACCCTCCACCCCAAACAACTGCTACGTATCAGTTACTGACAACACTACAACCCCCACCCCTGACAGTTCATGTCGGGGCAAGGATAGGGCTGGCCAGCCTGAAGAAAGCAGTCAGCGGAGGTTAGCCAGCGGTTTCAGAACGGGGTTTGAAATCAGATGAGACCCCGATTTTCAGGTCAGGTTCGGGAAAACTTCCGAACAAATCCACCCTGCTGCTCCGCGCACGCAAAAGCCTCCCGAAGGCTTGGTTGTTGGGCTTGGGTCCGAGCGCTTCCTCATCTACCGTGGACCGATGGTTGGGATGTAGGGAAGAGGGCGGAAGGGATAGCGTCATGATGCTTCGGGAGCCTGTTGCGTGGCGTCCAAGAGATCCCAGACGGATGATCCGAAATAGTCGGACGGTCACGTCCAGGTTGAGGAAGCCAGGGTGAGCAGGCCTCGGGAGGGCTTTAGATGGCTGAATTCAGCGGAGATCTTTTTCATTTTTGGTGCGCTGAATGGTTGGGAAAGATACCCGGACCCCGGCTGGCTCTCTGGGCCGAGACTGCTTTTGGGGGGCAGGTGGCCGGCGATGTGATCTGACGGGGGGAGCCCAAACAGCGACCCGGGAAGGAATCCGGTTGGCTCGGCTCTCTTGGCGAGACCCTGACGCTTCTTGGTCAATCTTCCATGGAGACCGCGAGCTCCTCGAGGGCAGGGATGAGGTCTTCTCACTCTCGTACCCTCCCGCTTTTGAACGGTGTAGCGTGAGCGGTTTCCGGATCTGTCTGAGCTGGAAACTTGGATGGATTTGAAGAGAATTGGAGTTGACTGTTGTTGTTCAGGAAGAGTTTAGGGGGAACCAAGGTCCGGTTTAGGGGGACGTCAGCTCTGGAGCTCGAGGACGTGAACGATCCCCCTTCAGTCCGGGCGGGCGGGTTTTTATCCCTACCGAGGCTCACGGACGCGTCGGTCCTCGGTCTCCCGACTCTGGCTCCCAAAACGGCGCCGTCCAGGAGGGATCCGAAGCGAGCTGTTGTCCTCAAAGGGGCCTTTTCCCAAAAGACCAGATGCTAGGAAGCGGACGGGAATTCCGGCCCGGAGTGGCGGGCGTAACGCTCGACATCGATGTCTGGTCCGGGGAACCGGTGAGAGAGAAATCAGAACCAGGCAGGGGTGGGGGCTCCTCTGAGCCGAGATAGGAAGGCAGGGAGTGAAATAGGGGGGAAAATGGAAGTTTCTGAGGAGGTTGGGGGAGGTTTTTGAGAATTTAGGCCGGACCAACCTGAGTGCAAGCCAAGCCCGGGGGCCGCTCTGGGGTTGTCTCTCCTCGGTGGTTTGTGTTTTGTTTTTTACGTCACGTAAGCTTTAATCTCTGTCGTCGTCTTCGAACCGGCCGGTGTCTCTCGGTCATCGACTTCGGTACGATCGTGCTTTGCAAGGATGTATTTATGTTATAATGGCCAACATTTGGTCAGGCCCGACTCGTTTATCCACTAACACTTTTTTGTTGTTGTTGTTGTTGTAAAATAAAGTGCTTTACTTGTCAACTGTATAAAAAAAAAGCCACCCTGTACAAACCCCTTTTGGATCATCGCCGTACGCGGAGTTGTAACTAATGAAATGTTGATTTTTATAATAAAACTGAGAGCGAGAACGTGGTTCGTTTCACTGAGGCGGTGGGAGGGGGGTGGTAACAGAACAGTTGTTTGCCAGAACTAAGATGAGATTAGGCGTATTTGTACAAATGACCTTAGGGTGTGTTTTTTTCCTGTTTCGAGGATGACGAGCGTTGGCGGGGGGAGGCCCGTGGAGGTAGTCGAGGCGGATTGACGGGTAATGCCGGCCAAGCCGTCCGTCTGCAGCCCAGATTGTCCGGACGGAAGTCCAGAGGGCCGGGGACGCGACAAGAAGAAAGGATGATGACAGTATTTGTTAAGCACTTACTGTGTGCCAAGCACTGTTCTAAGCACTGAAACCCCTGCCATTCCATTCATTCATTCAATTGTATTTATTTAGTGCTTACTGTGTGCAGAGCACTGTACTAAGCGCTTGGGAAGTACAAGTTCAAGTTCCTCCAGAGAGGCCGGCACTGTTTGGGGCCTGGTGGAAATCGGGGGAGTCTCTGGGGAAGTCAAGTAGGGGCTACGTAGAGTCCTTTGAGCCCATGCCAATTGCCAAGGTTTACGTGGCCAGGAACGAGGAGAAATTTGTTTTTGGTAATAATAATAATGATGGCATTTGTTAAGCGCTTACTACTACTAATAATAATACTGATGGTATTTGTTAAGTGCTTACTACTAATAATAATAATGATGGGATTTGTTAAGCGCTTACTCTGTGCAAAGCATTGTTCTAAGCACTGGGGGGATACAAGGTGATCAGGTTGTCCCACATGGGGCTCACAGTCTTAATCCCCATTTTACAGATGAGTGAACCGAGGCACAGAGAAGTTGTGACTTACCTGAAGTCACACAGCTGACGATTGGCGGAGCTGGGATTTGAACCCTTGACCTCTGACTCCAAAGCCCGGGCTCTTTCCACTGAGCCATGCTGCTTTACTATGTGCAAAGCACTGTTCTAAGCGCTCGAGAGGATACAGGATGATCAGGTTGTCCCACGTGGGGCTCACAGTCTTCATCCCCATTTTACAGATGAGGGAACCGAGGCACAGAGAAGTTGACTTGCCCAAAGTCACACAGCTGACAAGCGGTGGAGCCGGGATTAGAACCCATGACCTCTGACTCCCAAGCCCGGGCTCTTTTGGCAGGGGGTCCCCTCTACAGGGCAGGGGAGCAAGGATCCTCAACGGATGATATCCAGGGAGGCTTGAAGAGTTGACCAGTGATCAGCCTAAACACCACTAGCCAGAAATGATAATAGCAATAATAATTGTGGTGATGATGATGATGGCATTTAATAATAATGACGATGGCATTTATTAAGTGCTTACTATGTGCAAAGCACTGTTCTAAGCGCTGGGGAGGTTACAAGGTGATCAGGTTGTCCCGTGGGAGGCTCACAGTCTTCATCCCCATTTTACAGTTGAGGTAACTGAGGCACAGAGAAGTGACTTGCCCAAAGTCACACAGCGGACCAGTGGCAGAGCCGGAATTAGAACCCAGGTCCTTCCAACTCCCAGGCCCAGGCTCTAGCCACTCTTAAGTGCTGTTTTGTGCTCAGCAATGGGGTAGATCTAGGATCCGATCGGACACAGTCCCCGCCCCACCTGGGACTCCAAATCTAAGTGGGAGGGAGGATTTCACCCTCATTTTACAGATGAGGAAACGGATCCAGAGAAGGCAAGCGACTTGTGAAAGGTCACACAACAGACAGGTGGCCATGCCGGGATTAGAACCCAGGTCTCGGGACTCGCGGCCCCGTGCTCTTTTTCCAGGAGGCCCCGCTGCTTCTCGGAGCCTCGGCGGTACGTACGTTGGGTGGACATGGTGTGTCCCTTTGAGTAGAACAAGTGACTGCAGCGCTGAGAGAAGGATCCTGGAGAATAATATTAATAATGATGGCATTTATTAAGCGCTTACTATGTGCAAAGCACCATTCTAAGTGCTGGGGAGGTTACAAGGTGATCAGGCTGTCCCCCGGGGGGCTTGCAGTCTTCACCCCCATTTTCCAGAAGAGGGAACTGAGGCCCAGAGAAGTTACGTGACTGGCCCAAAGTCACACAGCTGATGGTTGGCAGAGGCAGGATTTGAACCCATGACCTCTGACTCCAAAGCCCGGGCTCTTTCCACTGAGCCACGCTGCGACTCGTAATAATAATGGCATTTGTAAAGAGCTTCCTATGTGCAAAGCACTGTTCTAAGCCCCGGTGGAGGTTACAAGGTGATCAGGTTGTCCCGCTGGGGGCTCACAGTCTTCATCCCCATTTGACAGATGAGGGAACCGAGGTCCAGAGAAGTGAAGTGACTTGCCCAAAGTCACCCAGCGGACAAGCGGCGGAGCCGGGATTTGAACCCACGACCTCTGACTCCAAAGCCCGGGCTCTTTCCACTGAGCCACGCTGCTTCTCTAATCAACAGTCCCTTCAGCCCTGGGCCTCCAGAAAGGCCATCCCTGTCAATCAATCAATCAATCGTATTTATTGAGCGCTTACTGTGTGCAGAGCACTGTACTAAGCACTTGGGAAGTACAAGTTGGCAACACATAGAGACAGTCCCTACCCAACAGCGGGCTCACAGTCTAGAAGGGGGAGACAGAGAACAAAACCAAACGTACTAACAAAATAAAATAAATAGAATAGATATGTACAAGTAAGATAAATAAATAGAGTAATAAAGCTGTCCTAAACAGCTTTCTATTTCTTCCTCTTGGTCTCCAGACATTTCCGAATCCTGGGCACAAGGACAGCCCCGGAGGATTGCTGGCCTCATCCATTGAGATTTTATTTAGCTCATCAAGTCCTGCCCTCCCTGCCGTCTCCCCCATTAGACTGCAAGCTCCTTGAAGGCAGGGAGCTCCGTTTCTATTTCTCCTGCAATTACCCTCCCCCCCCCCCCAAATAATAACTCTGTTATTTGTTATTTTATGTTATTTGGTATGTGTTATCCCAGCTCCGCCACTTAGCTGTGTGACTTTGGGCAAGTCACTTCACGGGGCCTCAGTTCCCTCATCTGTAAAATGGGGATTAAGATTGTGCGCTCCGCGTGGGACAACCTGATCACCTTGTATGCCCTCGGCGTTTAGAACAGTGTTTCGCACAGAGTAAGCGCTTAACAAATACCATCATTATTATTATTATTAAGTGCTTACTACGTGCCAGGCACCGTACTAGATGCTGGGATAGATAAAAGATAATCAGGTTGGACACAATCCCCGTCCCACAAGGGGCTCACAGTCTTAGGGGGAGGGAGAACGGGTGTTGAAATCCTACTTCTCCAACAAGGAAACAGAAGTGCAGAGAAATGCAGTGACTTACCCAAGGTCACGTGGCAGGCAAGTGATGAAGTCAGAATAAAACTCGGGTCTCCTGAGTCCCGACTGGGTGCTTTTTCATCTGGGGGCGGGAGTGTGTGTGGGGTGTGTGTGTGTGTGAGAGAGAGAGAGAGAGAAAGAAAGGAAAGGAAGGGAAGAAAGGAAGGAAAAAAGGGAAGAAAGCAAGGAAAGAAAGGGAAGAAAGAAAGAAAGGGAAGGAAGAGAAAAGAAAGAAAAAGAAAGAAAGAAAGAGAAAGAAAGAAGGAAAGAAAGAAAAAGAGAAAGAAAGGGAAGGAAGGAAGGGAGAAAGAGAGAAAGTAAAAAAAGAGAGAAAGAAAAAGAAAGAGAGAGAAAGAAAGGGAGAAAGAGAGAGAAAGAAAGAGAAAGAAAAAAGAAAAAAGAGAGAGAGAAAGAGAGAAGGAAGGGAGAAAGAGAAAGAGGAGAGAGAAAGAAAGAAAGAGAAAGAGAAAGAAAGAGAAAGGGAAGAGAGAAAGAAAGAAAGAAAGAAAAAAGAAAGAGAAGGAAGGAAGGAAGGAAGGAAGGAAGGGAGAAAGAGAGAAAGAGAGAGAGAAAAAGAAAGAAAAAGAGAGAAAGAAAGAAAAAGAAAGAGAGAAAGAAAGAAAGAAAGAAGGAAAGAAAGAAAGAAAAAGAAAAAGAAAGAAAGAAAGAAACCCAGTCCACCCCCATCTGCAAGAGAAGCAGCGTGGCTCGATGGAAAGAGCCCGGGCTTTGGAGTCAGGGGTCATGGGTTCAAATCCCACTCCACCAACTGTCAGCTGGGTGACTTTGGGCAAGTCACTTCACTTCTCTGGGCCTCAGTTCCCTCATCTGTCAAATGGGGATTAATGAGCCCCACGTGGGACAACCTTGATTACCTTGTATCCCCCCAGCGCTTAGAACAGTGCTTGGCACATAGTAAGCGCTTAACAAATACCAACATTATTATTATTATTATCTGTCCACATCAGTAACCCCCTCCAGCCCTAGGAATTTTTTGGGTCAGAAGACTTCACCAGTGTGGAGGAGGTAGGTCGGGGGGTGGGTTGGTTTGTGTGTGTGTGTGTGTGTGTGTGTGTGTGTGTGTGTGTGTGTGTGTGTGTGTGTGAGAGAGAGAGGGAGAGAGAGAGAGAGGGAAATAATAATAATAATGGTATTTGTTAAGTGCTTACTATGTGCCAAGCACTGTTCTAAGCTGTGGGGTAGATACAGGTTAAGAAGATAGAGGTTGAGAAAGAGAGAGAAAACCCAGTCCCCCGCATCTGTCCATATTCATTCAATCGTATTTATTGAGCGCTTACTGCGTGCAGAGCACTGTACTAAGCGCTTGGGAAGTACAAGTCGGCGACATCTAGAGACGGTCCCTACCCAACAACGGGCTCACAGTCTAGGAGGGGGAGATAGACAACAAAACAAAACGTAGACAGGTGTCAAAATTGTCAGAACAAAGAGAATTAAAGCTAGCTGCACACCATTAACAAAATAAATAGTAAATATGTACAAGTAAAATAGAGTGATAAATCTGTACAAATATATATACAGGTGCTGTGGGGAGGGAAAGGAGGTAGCGTGGGGGGGATGGGGAGGAGGAGAGGAAAAAGGGGGTAACCCCCTCCAGCCCCAGGAATTTTTGGGGTCAGAAGACTTCTTCAATGTGGAGGAGGTAGGTGGAGGGTGGGTTTTGTGTGTGTGTGTGTGTGTGTGTGTGTGGGAGAGAGAAATAATAATAATAATAATTAGGGTATTTGTTAAGCGCTTACTATGTGCCAAGCACTGTTCTAAGCACTGGGGTAGATACAGGTTAAGAAGATAGAGGTTGAGAAAGAAAAAGAGCGAGAAAACCCAGTCCCCGCCATCTGTCCACATCAGTAACCCTCTCCAGCTCTAGGAATTTTGGGGGTCAGAAGACTTCACCAGTGTGGAGGAGGTAGGTGGAGGGTGGGTTTTGTGTGTGTGTGTGTGTGTTTGTGTGTGAGAAAGAGAGAGAAATAATAATAATAATAATTATGGTATTTGTTAAGCACTTACTATGTGCCAAGCACTGTTCTAAGCACTGGGGTAGATACAGGTTAAAAAGATAGAGGTTGAGAAAGAAAAAGGGAGAGAAAACCCAGTCCCCCCAATCTGTCCACATCAGTAACCCCCTCCAGCTCTAGGAATTTTGGGGGTCAGAAGACTTCACCAGTGTGGAGGAGGTAGGTGGAGGGTGGGTTTTTTTTGGTGGGTGTGTGTGTGAGAGAGAGAGAAATAATAATAATAATAATGGTATTTGTTAAGCGCTTACTATGTGCCAAGCACTGTTCTAAGCGCTGGGGTAAGATACAGGTTAAGGAGATAGAGGTTGAGAAAGAAAAAGGGAGAGAAAACCCAGTCCCCCCCATCTGTCCACATTCATTCATTCATTCATTCATTCATTCATTCAATTGTATTTATTGAGCGCTTACTGTGTTCAGAGCGCTGTAATAAGTGCTTGGGAAGTACAAGTTGGTAACATATAGAGACGGTCCACATCAGTAAACCTCTCCAGCTCTAGGAATTTTGGCGGTCAGAAGACTTCACCAGTGTGGAGGAGGTAGGTGGGGGGTGGGTTTTGTGTGTGTGTGTGTGAGAGAGAGAGAGAGAGAGAGAGAGAGAGAGAGAAATAATAATAATAATAATAATGGTATTTGTTAAGCGCTTACTATGTGCCAAGCACTGTTCTAAGCACTGGGCTAGATACAGGTTAAGAAGATAGAGGCTGAGAAAGAAAAAGGGAGAGAAAACCCAGTCCCCCCCCCCCCCCCCCCCCCCCCAGTAACCCTCTCTAGCTCTAGGAATTTTTTCGGTCAGAAGACTTCACCAGTGTGGAGGAGGTAGGTGGAGGGTGGGTTTTTTTTGGTGTGTGTGTGTGTGTGTGTGTGAGAGAGAGAAATAATAATAATAATTATGGTATTTGTTAAGTGCTTACTATGTGCCAAGCACTGTTCTAAGCGCTGGGGTAAGATACAGGTTAAGAAGATAGAGGTTGAGAAAGAAAAAGGGAGAGAAAACCCAGTTCCCCCCATCTGTCCACATTCATTCATTCATTCATTCAATCGTATTTACTGAGCGCTTACTGTGTGCAGAGCACTGTAATAAGCGCTTGGGAAGTACAAGTTGGTAACATATAGAGACGGTCCACATCAGTAACCCTCTCCAGCTCCAGGAATTTGGGGGGTCAGAAGACTTCACCAGTGTGGAGGAAATAGGTGGAGGGTGGGTTTTGTGTGTGTGTGTGAGAGAGAGAGAGAGAAATAATAATAATAATGGTATTTGCTAAGCACTTACTATGTGCCAAGCACTGTTCTAAGCGCTGGGGTAGATGCAGGTTAAAAGAAAAAGGGAGAGAAAACCCGGTCCCCCCCCCACCATCTGTCCACATCAGTAACCCTCTCCAGCTGTAGGAATTTTTGGGATCAGAAGACTTCACCAGTGTGGAGGAGGTAGGGGGATGGTGGGTTTTTTTTTTGTGTGGGTATTGAGTGTGAGAGAGAGAAATAATAATAATAATAGTGGTATTAAGCGCTTACTATGTTCCAAGCACTGTTCTAAGCACTGGGGGTTAAGAAGATAAGATTGAGAAAGAAAAAGAAAGAAAACCCAGTCCCTCCATCTGTCCACATCGGTAACCCTCTCCAGCCCTAGGAATTTCTTGGGTCAGAAGACTTCACCACTGTGGCGGGGGTAGGTGGGTAGGTGTCTGTGTGTGAGAGAGAGAAAGAGAGAAATAATAATAATAATAGTATTTGTTAAAAGTGCTTACTATGTGCCACGCCCTGTTCTAAGCTCTGGGGTTGAGAAATAAAAAGAGAGAGAAAGAGAAGGAAAGGAAGAGAGAAGCCTAGGAATTTCCTGGGTGAGAAGCCTTCACCGGTGATGGCCTAGCCACGGTGGACATTTCTTTTGTTAACGATGAGAAGCAGCGTGGCTCAGTGGAAAGAGCCCGGGCTTTGGAGTCAGAGGTCATGAGTTCAAATTCCAGCTCTGCCAACTGTCAGCTGTGTGACTTTGGGCAAGTCGCTTAATTTCTCTGGGCCTCAGTTACCTCATCTGTCAAATGGGGATGAAGACTGTGAACCCCCCCCCCCACCGTGGGACAACCTGATCACCTTGTAACCTCCCCAGTGCTTGAACACTGCTTTGCACATAGTAAGCGCTTAATAAATGCCATCATTATTATTATATGCATCTAGCTTTAATTCTATTTGTTCTGACGGTTTTGACCCCTGTCTCCATGTTTTGCTTTGTTGTCCGTCTCCCCCTTCTAGACTGTGAGCCCGTTGGTGGGTCGGGACCATCTCTCTATGTTGCCGACTTGTCATAATAATAATAATAATGATGGCATTTATTAAGCGCTTACTATGTGGGAAAGCACTGTTCTAAGCGCTGGGGAGGTTACAAGTTGATCGGGTTGTCCCACGGTGGGGCTCACAGTCTTCATCCCCATTTTACAGATGAGGGAACTGAGGCACAGAGAAGTTAAGTTAGAGAAGCAGCGTGGCTCAGTGGAAAGAGCACGGGCTTGGGAGTCACAGGTCATGGGTTCGAATCCTGCCTCCCCCACATGTCTGCTGTGTGACCTTGGGCAAGTCACTTCACTTCTCTGTGCCTCAGTTCCCTCATCTGTAAAATGGGGATGAAGACCGTGAGCCCCACATGGGACAACCTCATCTCCTTGTATTCCCCCCAGCGCTTAGAACAGTGCTTTGCACATAGTAAGCGCTTAACAAATACCAACATTATTATTATTAAGTGACTTGCCCGGAGTCACACAGCTGACAACTGGCAGACCTGTACTTCCCAAGTGCTCTGCACGCATCATCATCATCAATCGTATTTATTGAGTGCTCACTATGTGCAGAGCACTGTACTAAGCGCTTGGGAAGTACAAATTGGCAACATATAGAGACAGTCCCTACCCAACAGTGGGCTCACAGTCTAAAAGGGGGAGACAGAGAACAAATCCAGACACACTAACAAAATAAAATAAATAGAATAGATATGTAGTAAGCACTCAATAAATACGATTGAATGAATGAGACTGTGAGCCCACTGTTGGGTAGGGACTGTCTCTATATGTTGCCAACTTGTACTTCCCAAGCGCTTAGTCCAGTGCTCTGCACACTGTAAGCGCTCAATAAATACGATTGATTGATTGAATATAGCTCTAATTCTATTTATTCTGACGGTTTTGACACCTGCCCATGTGTTTTGTTTTGTTGTCCGTCTCCCCCTTCTAGGCTGTGAGCCCGTTGGTGGGTAGGGGCCGTCTCTAGATGTGGCCGACTTGGACTTCCCAAGCGCTTAGTACAGTGCTCTGCACACAGTAAGCGCTCAATAAATACGATTGAATGGATGAATGAATGAATGCCAGGGCCTAGGCAACCCCCCAACCTGGGGGGCAGTGACCCCGACCGTCCTCCAGCCCCGGGATCGGTTGGGCCTCCCCGGGGTTGGGGGCGTCCAGTACGTCCTGGTGGAGCTATGCCGCCCCCTGCTGGCCAGCTGCAGCCCTGGGCCCTGGCACCAGGGGCCTTCACAGCATCCTAATAATAATAATAATAATAATAATAATGGTATTTGCTAAGCGCTTACTATGTGCAAAGCACCGTTCTAAGCGCTGGGGAGGTTACAAGGCGATCAGGTTGTCCCACGGGGGGCTCACAGTCTTCATCCCCATTTTCCAGATGAGGTAACTGAGGCCCAGAGAATAATAATAATAATAATGGCATTTATTAAGCGCTTACTATGTGCAAAGCACTGTTCTAAGCGCTGGGGAGGTTACAAGGTGATCAGGTTGTCCCACGGGGGGCTCCCAGTCTTCATCCCCATTTTACAGATGAGGGAACTGGGGCCCAGAGAAGTCAAGTGACTTGCCCAAAGCCACACAGCTGACAATAATAATAATAATAATAATAATAATAATAATGGCATTTGTTAAGCGCTTACTATGTGCAAAGCACTGTTCTAAGCGCTGGGGGGGGATACAATGTGATCAAGTTGTCCCACGTGGGGCTCACAGTCTTCATCCCCATTTTTACAGATGAGGGAACTGGGGCCCAGAGAAGTCAAGTGACTTGCCCAAAGCCACACAGCTGACAATAATAATAATAATAATAATAATAATGGCATTTGTTAAGCGCTTACTATGTGCAAAGCACTGTTCTAAGCGCTGGGGGGATGCAATGTGATCAAGTTGTCCCACGTGGGGCTCACAGTCTTCATCCCCATTTTACAGATGAGGGAACTGGGGCCCAGAGAAGTCAAGTGACTTGCCCAAAGCCACACAGCTGACAATAATAATAATAATAATAATAATAATAATGGCATTTGTTAAGCGCTTACTATGTGCAAAGCACTGTTCTAAGCGCTGGGGGGGGGATACAATGTGATCAAGTTGTCCCACGTGGGGCTCACAGTCTTAATCCCCATTTTTACAGATGAGGGAACTGAGGCTCAGAGAAGTGAAGTGACTTGCCCAAGGTCACACAGCAGACTTGTGGTGGAGCCGGGATTTGAACCCCTGACCTCTGACTCCAAAGCCCGGGCTCTTTCCACTGAGCCACGCTGCTTCTCCATGGTAATAATAAAAATAATGATGGTATTTGTTAAGCGCTTACTATGTGGAAAGCACTGTTCTAAGCGCTGGGTTTGTTTAGAGCTTACTATGTGGAAAGCACTGTTCTAAGCGCTGGATTTGTTTAGCGCTTACTATGTGCCAAGCACTGTTCTAAGCGCTGGGGGGGATACAAGGTGGTCAGGTTGTCCCACGGGGGGCTCACAGTCCTGGGGGAGGGGGAGGGTCCTGGAGGAGGGGGGGATTGATTGATTGATTGATTGATAGAGGAGGGGGGAGGGTCCTGGAGGAGGGGGGATTGATTGATTGATTGATTGATAGAGGAGGAGGGAGGGTCCTGGAGGAGGGGCCTGGAGGAGAAGGGAGGGGACTAGGGGAGGGGGGAGGGGGATAATAATAATAATGATAGCATTTATTAAGCGCTTACTATGTGCCAAGCACTGTTCTAAGCGCTGGGGAGGTTACAAGGTGATCAGGTTGGCCCACGTGGGGCTCACAGTCTTCATCAGTCCCCCTTCTAGCCTGTGAGCCCACTGTTGGGTAGGGCCTGTCTCTAGATGTTGCCAACTTGGACTTCCCCAGCGCTTAGCGCAGTGCTCTGCACACAGTAAGCGCTCAATAAATACGATCGATTGGTTGATTAATCCCCATTTTACAGGTGAGGTGACTGAGGCACAGAGAAGTTGAGTGACTTGCCCAAAGTCACACAGCTGAGAAGTGGTGCAGCCGGGATTTTTCCTGAAGGGGGGGGGGGTGGGCCTGGAGGGGGATGGAGGAGGGGGATGGAGGAGGGGGAGGGGGCTGGAGGGGGGAAGGGGATAATAATAATAATAATAATCAATCAATCGTATTTATTGAGCGCTTACTGTGTGCAGAGCACTGTACTAAGCGCTTGGGAAGTACAAGTTGGCAACATCTAGAGGCGGTCCCTACGCAACAGTGGGATCATAATAACGGTAGCATTTATTAAGCGCTTATGTGCAAAGCCCTGTTCTAAGCGCTGGGGGAGGTTACAAGGTGATCAGGTTGTCCCACGGGGGGGGCTCCCAGTCTTCATCCCCATTTTCCAGATGAGGGAGCTGAGGCCCAGAGAAGTGGAGCGACTTGCCCAATGTCACCCAGCTGACAAGTGGCGGAGCCGGGATTTGTCCTGAAGGGGGGGATGGAGGAGGGGGCTGGGGGAGGGGCCTGGAGGAGGGGGAGGGGGCTGCACACAAGATAAGCGCTCAATAAATACGATTGATTGATTGAGGGGGGAGGGGGATAATAATAATAATAATGATGGAATTTGTTAAGCGCTTACTATGTGCAGAGCACTGTCCTGGAGGAGGGGCCTGGAGGAGGGGCCTGCAGGATGGGGAGGGGGCTGGAGGAGGGGGATGGAGGAGGGGCCTGGAGGATGGGGAGGGGCTGGAGGAGGGGGGGAGGGGGATAATAATAATAATAATAATAATGGCATTTATTAGGCGCTTACTATGTGGGAAAGCACTGTTCTAAGCGCTGGGGAGGTTACAAGGTGATCAGGTGGTCCCCCGGGGGGCTCCCAGTCTTCATCCCCATTTTCCAGATGAGGTTACTGAGGCGCAGAGAAGTTGAGTGACTTGCCCAAAGTCACACAGCTGGGAAGTGGCGGAGCCTGGGTTTGTCCTGGGCGGGGGGGGGGGGGATGGGGGATGGGGAGGGGGCTGCAGGAGGGGGGAGGGGATGGTCCTGAAGGAGGGGGGAAGGGCTGGGGGAGGGAGGAGGATGGGGAGGGGCCTGGAGGAGGGCGATGGAGGAGGAGGGGGATGGAGGGTGGGGAGGAGGATGGAGGATGGAGGAGGGGGTGGAGGGTGGGGAGGGGGCTGGAGGAGGGGGGGTGGAGGAAGGGGGTGGAGGAAGGGGCTGGGGGATTGGCCTGGGGGTGGTCCTGGAGGAGGGGCCCGGGGGCTGGTCCTGGAGGAGAAGGGTTTGGGGCCTAGGGGCTGGGGGCCGGGGGCCGGCCCGGGACGAGGGAGGAGGGGGCCCCGCAGCCCACCCATCCCATCCCATCCCATCCCATCCATCCCATCCCATCCCATCCCATTCCACCCCACCCATCCCGAGGAGGAGGAGGAGGAGGAGGACGAAGGAGCCGGCGGCCTCGGCCCGGAGCGAGAGGGCCAGGGGCTCAGCGGGAAAGGCGGCCCCGGACGGTGAGCCAAACAATGAAATTCTCCAGTGCCCTGCTCCGGCCCTGCTAGGGCCCTGCTAGGGGGCAAGGAACATTCCGAGCCTGGCGGGAGCAAACCTGGCTTTCGCCATCAGATATTTAAAAGACAGCCATATGTTGCCAACTTGGACTTCCCAAGCGCTTAGTCCAGTGCTCTGCACACAGTAAGCGCTCAATAGATACGATTGATAAGACGGTGTTAGTGACACTTTTTCCTCCTGGCTGGGTCATCACAACACTGTGCCTATCTACTCTATTTTATTTTGTTAATGTGTTTGGTTTTGTTGGCTGTCTCCCCCTTCTAGACCGTGAGCCCACTGTTGGGTGGGGACCGTCTCTAGATGTTGCCAACTTGGACTTCCCAAGCGCTTAGTCCAGTGCTCTGCACACAGTAAGCGCTCAATAAATACGATTGATAAGACGGTGTTATTGACACTTTTTCCTCTTGGCTGGGTCATCACAACACTGTACCTATCTATTCTATTTATTTTATTTTGTTAATGTGTTTGGTTTTGTTGTCCGTCTCCCCCTTCTAGACCATGAGCCCACTGTTGGGTGGGGACCGTCTCTAGATGTTGCCAACTTGTGCTTCCCAAGCGCTTAGTACAGTGCTTTGCACACAGTAAGCACTCAATAAATACAATTGATAAGACGGTGTTAGTGACACTTTTTCCTCCTGGCTGGGTCATCACAACACTGTGCCTATCTACTCTATTTCATTTTGTTACTGTGTTGGGTTTTGTTGTCTTTCTCCCCCTTCTAGACCGTGAGCCCACTGTTGGGTGGGAACCGTCTCTAGATGTTGCCAACTTTTGCTTCCCAAGCGCTTAGTCCAGTGCTCTGCACACAGTAAGCGCTCAATAAATACAATTGATTGATTGATTGATTTGGTTTTGTTCTCTGTCTCCCTCTTCTAGACTGTGAGCCCACTGTTGGGTGGGGACCGTCTCTAGATGTTGCCAACTTGGACTTCCCAAGCGCTTAGTCCAGTGCTCTGCACACAGTAAGCGCTCCATAAATACGATTGATTGATTGATTGTTAAGAACTACTTGGACAGTGTTAACAGCCATTGGAAAACGTTCGGGACATATTTACTATTCTTTTTATTTTGTTAATGATGTGCATCTAGCTTTAATTTTATTTGTTCTGACGATTTTGACACCTGTCTATGCGTTGTGTTTTGTTGTCTGTCTCCCCCTTCTAGGCTGTGAGCCCGTTGGTGGGTAGGGACCGTCTCTAGATGTGGCCGACTTGGAGTTCCCAAGCGCTTAGTACAGTGTTCTGCACACAGTAAGCGCTCAATAAATACGATTGAATGAATGACACCTGTCTACACGTTGTGTTTTGTTGTCTGTCTCCCCCTTCTAGGCTGTGAGCCCGTTGGTGGGTAGGGACCGTCTCTAGATGTGGCCGACTTGGACTTCCCAAGCGCTTAGTACAGTGCTCTGCACACAGTAAGCGCTCAATAAATACGATTGAATGAATGAAGGAGCCCCCGACCCCCCTTTACCCCTCCATCCCCCCAGACCCCCAACCCAACCCCCGGGGGCACGGGGGGTGGGCACCGAATGCCCTCACTGGGCTCTACTCACTGGGCTCTACTCACTGGGCTTCCCACCCCAGACTGGGCCTCGCCAACCGGCCCCTATAGGCCCCTATAGGCTCTGCTCTCCGAGGGCCACTCATTCATTCATTCATTCAATCGTATTTATTGAGCGCTTACTGTATGCAGAGCACTGTACTAAGCGCTTGGGAAGTCCAAGCTGGCACCATCTAGAGACAGTCCCTACCCAACAGCGGGCTCACAATCTAGAAGGGGGAGATGGACAACAAAACCAAACATATTAACAAAATAAAATAGAATAGTAAATATGTACAAGTAAAATAAGTAGAGTAATCAATCTGTACAAACATATATACAGGTGCTGTGAGGGGGGAAGGAGGTAGGGCGGGGGGGATGGTCACTCATTCATTCATTCAATCGTATTTACTGAGCGCTTACTGTGTGCAGAGCACTGCACTAAGCGCTCGCTCACTGGATTGGGCTCCGCTTACCGGACCGGGCTACGCACGCTTTCTTATTCATTCAGTCGTATTTATTGAGCACTTACTGTGTGCAGAGCACTGGACTAAGCGCTTGGGAAGGCCAAGTCGGCCACATCTAGAGATGGTCCCTACCCAACCACGGGCTCACAGTCTAGAAGGGGGAGACAGACAACAAAACAGACTCGTTTCCTGCCCACAAATGGCTTACAGTCTAAAGGGGAATTCATTCAATCGTATTTATTGAGTGCTTACAGCGTGCAGAGCACTGGACTAAGCGCTTGGGAAGTCCAAGTTGGCCACATCTAGAGGCGGTCCCTACACAACCACGGGCTCACAGTCTAGAAGGGGAAGACAGACAACAAAACAGACTCGTTTCCTGCCCACAAATGGCTTACAATCTAAAGGGGAATGAATTCATACAATCGTATTTATTGAGCGCTTACTGCATGCAGAGCACTGGACTAAGCGCTTGGGAACTCCAAGTCGGCCACATCTAGAGACGGTCCCTACCCAACCACGGCCTCACAGTCTAGAAGGGGGAGACAGACAACAAAACAAAATATGTGGACGGGTGTCAAAGTCGTCAGAACAAATAGAATTAAAGCTAGATGCACATCATTAACAAAATAAAATAAGTAGAACAGTAAATATGTACAAGTAAAATAAATAGAATAATAAATCCGTACAAATATATATACAAGTGCTGTAGTGAGGGGAAGGAGGTAGGGCGGGGGGGATGGGGAGGAGGAGAGGAAAAAGGGGGCTGAGTGTGGGAAGGCCTCCTGGAGGAGGTGAGCTCTCAGTAGGGCTTTGAAGGGAGGAAGAGAGCGAGCTTGGAGGATGTGCAGAGGGAGGGCATTCCAGGCCAGGGGGAGGAGGTGGGCCGCTTACTATGTGCAAAGCACTGTTCTAAGCGCTGGGGCACTTACAAGGTGAACGGGTTGTCCCCCGGGAGGCTCACAGTCTTAATCCCCATTTTACAGATGAGGGAACTGAGGCCAGAGAAGTGAAGTGACTTGTCCAAAGTCACACAGCTGACAATTGGCAGAGCCGGGATTTGAACCCATGACCTCTGACTCCAAAGCCCGGGCTCTTTCCGTCGAGCCACGCTGCTTCAACAGTGCTTGGGAGAGTTCAGTGAAAGAGTTAGCAGACACCTTTCCCTGCCCACGATGAGCTTATAGTCTGTATCGGCCGAAAAGACCATTGCCTCCTAGAAATATGGGAATCCCACGACATTTTCATTTCTCTACCTCCTCCCAAGCCCCATCTCCCTTCTCTCCCTCGTCTTTTCCAAATCAATCCATCAATCGTATTTATTGAGCGCTTACTGTGTGCAGAGCACTGTACTAAGCGCTTGGGAAGTACAAGTTGGCAACGTATAGAGACAGTCCCTACCCAACAGTGGGCTCACAGTCTAAAAGACTGTTTTCCAAACTAAATTCCGGGAGAATTCCAGAGCACAGAGCACCCTCTGAGTAATGACAGTTGGAACATCGTGACCCTCATGCCGAAGGCTCTTGCTGTTGGTTGGAAAGGAGAGACATACATCTGCCATAGGCCTGCTAATCTTGGAGATTTCCAAAGCCCCAGATTCCCAAGTGGAAAGACCGAATAGCCCATTTTTCCTTAAATTACACAGAGAGAGAACAATCAGCAGTAAATTTGAAAGCGAAGGCCCGATTTCAGGACTGAATTAAAGCTGATGTCTCCCTTTCTATGAGGGAATCGTGTTCTTAAATAAATTCTTAAAGTGAACAACTGCGCTTAGTAGTAAAACTTTGTGCTTTTTCAGCTTTGATTCCCAAGGGACTTGCTGTAGTAGTAATAGTACTTATTAGGAGCTTACTGTGCTCAGAGCACTGTACTAAGCGCTATATTACAATTATACAATATTGTACATTTATACATTTATATTACAATTATAAAGCGGAACTCAGGGTGATTTGCTTTTTAGAAAGATGATAAAGCCAGCTTTGGGAAGCAATTCGATTCAAACCCTTAAGGCTTAAAAATCGCAACTCTCCCTGTGAAGGGCCATAAAGGGTGAAAGTAGATGTGCTTTTTTTTTCTATTTTTATGGTATTAAGTGCTTCCTATGTGTCAGGCACTGTACTAAATGCTGGGGCGGATACAAGCTAATCGGGTTGTACAGAGTCTGTGTCCCAAGTGGGGTTCGCGGTATTAATTCCCATTTTACAGATGAGGTAACCGAGGCCCAGAGAAGTGAAGTGACTTGTCCGAGATCACCCAGACGCCAAGTGGCGAAGTCAGAATTAGAACCCAGGTCCTTCTGACCCTTAGGCCCGTGCTCTGTCCCCTAGGCCGAGCTGCTTCTTACGCTGTGCTTGTATTATCTGTGCTGAGATGTGCTGCGTGCTTGGGTGGTTGTGTGACTGAGGGTATGTGTACTTGTGTGTTTGTGTGCGTTGGGGGGCGGAGGGCGGCTTCTGGGGCTGTGTTTGTGTGTGATTTTTCTCTTTCTGAATGGAAAAAAGCTATTCACGGATTTGAGAGGAAGAAAATCCCCTTTCTGGACGAGTTCCCCGGGGAGCTGCTGCTTCTGCAGTGATTTCATCCCAATCCAAAAAACGTCATTTTTTTTCTCAGAGTTTCCTTCGGGAAGATCCCCAGTGACTTCATCCCAATCCAAAAAAAGTCATTTTTTTTTCAGTTCGAGTCTCCTTCGGCTTGATCCCCTTAGATTGGAGACTCCAGGAGACCAGCCAGGAGACAGTTTCAGAATGGTCCCTTCTAGATCGGGAGAGGAGTCGGGGTTAGGCGACTCTGTGATTTGTTACATTGTACAAGCACTTAGTACAGTGCTCTGCATAAAGTAAGTGGTCAATAAATACGAACGATGGAATGACTGATCTTGAGCCCTTGAGAGCCCCATGGTGCCCTTGGCCTTGACAGAGTTCCTATATTGGATGCTATTCCAGAAGGGCCTGTGGGGAGATGGTCCTAGGTTTTAGGTTCCTACTCTTGTGTTTGCAATTGGGGTTCAATTGACTCTTCCTTTCACTGTAAGCTCCTTGAAGGCAGGAATTGCATCTTTTACTTGCATTGTATTCTCTACTCCGTAGCCCATTGTGCTTTGCGTGTAAGACCATCTGTCTCTTTCCTACTTTTCTCCTCCTCCATCCCAGCTCATTATCTTTCTTCCTCACAAGCCCACCTCACCCTGCACCTATTTCTTGTCTCTTCCCCTACCAACCCCTGGCTCACATCCTCCTGGAACTGCTCCTTCACATCAGACAGACCACCGTCCTCCCCATCCTCAAAGTCTCAGTGAAATCGCATCTCCAAGAAGCCTTCCCCGATTAATCTCGATTCTCCCCAGTTGATATTCCTCATCTACCGCCTAAGCAGGGATTCTCACAGCCCACCTCAGAAGGGGTGGATAGTGGCACTGTCTCCTTTTCCCGGAGGGAGAAACTGAGACCAAGAAGTATCCAAAAAATCGCCCAAAGTCACGGGTCTTCCAACTCTTTTTGTCCACTCCCAAGCCCTTAGTACAGCGCTCTGCACATTGCAGGCTTTCAATAAATACCACCGCGATGCCGAAGTCGATGATAATGGGTTGGCTGTTTCCATAGGGTCGTCTTGTGTTATCATAGGATTGGAGCCCGTGTTGTGTTATTGTAGAGTTGCTGTTACTAGTTTAAAATATGGATTGTGATGCTACTCTCTGGGTGTGTTGTTACCCTAGAGATTGTTTTTTGTTTGTTTTTAATGGTATTTGTTAAGCGCTTACTATGTGCCAGGCACCGTACTAAGCCCTGAGATAGGTACAAGTTAATCAGGTTGGACACAGTCCCTGACCCACTTGGGGCTCCCAGTCTCAATCCCCATTTTACAGAGGAGGTAACCGAGGCACAGAGAAGTGAAGTGATTGGTCCAAGTTCACGCAGCAGGATTAGAACACAGTTCCTTCTCACTCCCAGGACCGTGATCTATCCAGTAAGCCACGCTGCTTCTCCGGGGTTGTGCGGCTCCACTGTGAAGTTACCGTAGGACTGTGCTGGCCGACGTATATCAGGGCCACCAGCTCCGGGTGGTCCCTGTGGGAGCCAGAGCCGTGCATTTGGTTCTGATTCCAGGGAATTATCCTTTGGGATGGAGCAGGAGAGAACCGACCTAGTGGCTCCGTGCCACCCTGAATCTTCCCTTCATCCTTCCCCCTGCCCTAGAGCCAATCCCCTGGGGCGGTCCACCCTTGTCCCTGGCAGCCCGGCCCTTGAGTCTGGTGGGATTTAATAATAATAATAATAATGGCATTTGTTAAGCACCTATTATGTGCGAAGCACTGTTCTAAGCGCAGGGGGGGATACAAAGTGATCAGGTTGTCCCACGTGGGGCTCACAGTTTTAATCCCCATTTTACAGATGAGGGAACTGAGGCCCGGAGAAGTGAAGTGACTTGTCCAAAGTCACACAGCTGACAGGTGGCGGAGCCGGAATTGGAACCCATGACTTCTGGCTCCCAAGCCCGGGCTCTTTCCACTGAGCCACGCTGCTTCTCTTGAACCCTAGGAGCCTCTCCAGTCTGGTCTGCTGGGAGCAGGGCAGGGGCCTCTCCTGGTCCTGATAGCTCTGGTCCCTGACCCAGATCGGGGGAGGAGGAAGGGGAAGGAGAGAGGGAGGAGGAGGAGGAGCCGCCTTGGGGTTCATTCATTCAATCGTATTTATTGAGCGCTTACTGTGTGCAGAGAACTGGACTAAGCGCTTGGGAAGTCCAAGTCGGCAACATATAGAGACGGTCCCTACCCACCAACGGGCTCACAGTCTAGAAGGGGGAGACACACGACAAAACAAAACATGTGGACGGGTGTCAAGTCGTCAGAACAAATGAAATTAAAGCTAGATGCACATCATGAACAAAATAAATAGAATAGTAAATATGTACCAGTAAAATAAATAGAGTAATAGATCTGTACAAACGTATATACTCTTCTAGACTGTGAGCCCGCTGCTGGGTAGAGGACCGTCTCTATATGTTGCCAACTTGGACTTCCCAAGCGTTTAGTCCAGTGCTGTGCACACAGTAAGCGCTCAATAAATGCGATTGAGTGAATGAATATACAATAAATACGATTGAGTGAATGAATATACGGGTGCTGTGGGGAGGAGAAGGAGGTAAGGCGGGGGGATGGGGAGGAGGAGAGGAAAAAGGGGGCTCAGTCGGGGAAGGCCTCTTGGAGGAGGTGAGCTTTGAAGGGAGGAAGAGAGCTAGCTTGGCGGATGTGTGGTGTTCCCAGTTGATTCTCAGGCCCCGGGAGTAGCCGTGGCGGTGGCGGCGTCTCCGTCCCCGTCCCTTTCTCACGGGCTGCGGAGCCACGGTGTTTACGGGATCGAGGGACCCCGGGTCAGTTCTTTCTGCCGGCCCTTCTGCCCGCTGGCCCGGAGCCAGGCCTGGAAACTCTCTCGGACCACCAGAGAGAGACAGGCAGAGCAAAGGACAGGGGGAGAAAGAGACGAGGCAGAGAAGGAGAAAGGAAAGAGAAGGAAGCGGGTACTCTCTTGCCCAAAGCTCTGGAGTGCGCGGGAGATGAGGGGTCATCTTGTCTATTCCCTTTCCCCCCGGGCGGGCTCAGGCTAAGAGTTGCAGTGGGATGAAGGACTGTCTTATTTCAGGATTTTCTTCAGGGAAATCTAGCTGAAATCCTGCCAAGTGCAACTCCAAGCTATTTCCCTGGGGCCCCTGTCTGAGTCAGAGGAGATTAAGGGCCCTGGGCCATCCATATGTGGGTACCGGAAGACCTGGCTATTAGCCCATTAAAGGATATTTAATAATAATAATAATAGTAATAATGATGGTATCTGTTAAGTGCTTACTATGTGCTAGGTGCTGGGGAGGTTACAAGGTGATCAGGTTGTCCCACGGGGGGCTCACAGTTTTAATCCCCGTTTTACAGATGAGGGAACTGAGGCTCAGAGAAGTGAAGTGACTAGCCCAAAGTCACACAGCTGACAGTTGGCGGAGCCGGGATTTTTTTTTTTTAATGGTATTTGTTAAGCGCTTACTATGTGCAAAACACTGTTCTAAGCGCTGGGGAGGTTACAAGGTGATCAGGTTGTCCCACGGGGGGCTCACAGTTTTAATCCCCGTTTTCCAGATGAGGGAACTGAGGCTCAGAGAAGTGAAGTGACTAGCCCAAAGTCACACAGCTGACAAGTGGCGGAGCCGGGATTTGAACCCATGACCTCTGACTCCAGAGCCCCTGCTCTTTCCACTGAGGCACGCTGCTTCTCCTGTATTTATTGAGTGCCACTGGTGTACAAAGCACTGCTCTAGATGGGAGCAGCCAGGAAAAGTGGAAGACCCAATCCCTACCCTGGAGGAGTTTATAGTTAAATCTGTCGGGGCGTCCTGCCCCTTCTCCCCTCAATGTTTCCCAAATGTGCCCCACCCACTCCATTCCTGTCAGCTCTTTGTGGGCAGGGACCACCAACTCTGCTGTATTACACTCCCCCAACCGCTTAGTACAGTGCTCTGCATATAATAAGCGTTCAATAAATTGATTCCTACAAACACCAGTCAGTTAATCCTATTTAGTGAGCACTTACTGTCCGCAGAGTAATAATAATAATAATAATGGCATTTATTAAGCACTTACTACGTGCAAAGCACTGTTCTAAGCTCTGGGAAGGATACAGAGTGATCAGGTTGTCCCATGGGGGGCTCACAGTCTTAATCCCCATTTTACAGATGAGGGAACTGAGGCCCAGAGAATTCTTTCTTTCATTCATTCATTCATTCAATCGTATTTATTGAGCGCTTACTGTGTGCAGAGCACTGTACTAAGCGCTTGGGAAGTCCAAGTTGGCCACATATAGAGATGGTCCCTACCCAACAGTGGGCTCACAGTCTAGAAGGGAGAGACAGAGAACAAAGCAAAACATATTAACAAAATAAAATAATTAGAATAAATATGTACAAATAAAATAAATAAAGAGTAATAAATATGTACAAACATATATACATATATACAGGTGCTGTGGTGAGGGGAAGGAGGTAAGGTGGGGGGATTCATTCATTCATTCAATCGTATTTATTGAGCGCTTACTGTGTGCAGAGCACTGTACTAAGCGCTTGGGAAGTCCAAGTTGGCAACATATAGAGACGGTCCCTACCCAGCAGTGGGCTCACAATCTAGAAGGGGGAGACAGACAACAAAACAAAACATATTAACAAAATAAAATAATTAGAATAAATATGTACAAATAAAATAAATAAATAAATAGAGTAATAAATATGTACAAACATATATACATATATACAGGTGCTGTGGGGAGGTGAAGGAGGTAAGGTGGGGGGATTCATTCATTCATTCAATCGTATTTATTGAGCGCTTACTGTGTGCAGAGCACTGGACTAAGTGCTTGGGAAGTCCAAGTTGGCAACATATAGAGACGGTCTCTACCCAACAGCGGGCTCACAGTCTAGAAGGGGGAGACAGACAACAAAACAAAACATATTAACAAAATAATTAGAATAAATATGTACAAGTAAAATAAACCAATATATAGAGTAATAAATCCGTACAAGCATATATCCATATATACAGGTGTGGGGATGGGGAGGAGGGGGAGAGAGAGAGGAAGGAGGGGGCTCAGTCTGGGAAGGCCTCCAGAGAAGTGAAGTGACTTGCCCAAAGTCACACAGCAGACAAGTGGCAGAGCTAGGATTCGAACCCATGACCTCTGACTCCGAAGCCCGGGCTCTTTCCACTGAGCCACGCTGCTTCTGGGCAAAGCGCTTGGGAGAGTGAAGTAGACCAATCTGACGGACACATTCCCTGCCCTCAAGGAGCTTCCAGTCGAGAGCTCCGCCTCACCCTCTCTGGTGGTGCGGCCATCACATCATCCTCCTGACTGGCCTCTAGTGTCTCTCTTCTCTTCGGGTTAGCCTGCTCAGCTCGTCTTCCCAGAAAGCCTATATCAAAATTTTCCCACGGGTCCCCTCTCATTCTAGAGAAGCAGCCTGGCTCGGCGGCAAGAGCCCGGGCTTTGGAGTCAGAGGTCGTGGGTTCAAATCCCGGCTCCGCCACTTGTCGGCTGTGTGACTGTGGGCAAGTCACTTCACTTCTCTGGGCCTCAGTTACCTCGTCTGTAAAACGGGGATGAAGACTGCGAGCCCCCCGGGGGACAACCTGATCACCTTGTAACCTCCCCAGCTCTTAGAACAGTGCTTTGCACATAGTAAGCGCTTAATAAATACCATTATTATGATGATTATTATTATTATTCTCAGGAAAAACTCCAAGTCCTGCCCGCCGGCTCTTCCCTAGCCAGCAACCCCTGCCCGTTCCTTTCCCCCCTCCAGCTCCACCCCAATTCAAGATCTCCCCTCCCAAGCTGTCTCTTGTTCTCGACTCTCCCGATCGCCGCCCCGACTCTGGGCACGTGCCCTGCCCCATTCCTGGAACATCTCCCCCCTTTTCATATGTTGCCAACTTGTAATTCCCAAGCGCTTAGTACAGTGCACTGCACACAGCAAGCGCTCAATAAATACGATTGAGTGAATGAATGAATGAATGAATGAGCCAAGTACTGGGGGAAGCCCTGGGATAGAACATTCAATCATTCCTATTTATTGAGCACTTACTATGCTCAGCACAGCACAGTGTGCACAGCACTGTACTAAGCACTTGGGAAAGTACAATATATCAATAAACAGACACATTCCCTGCCCACCTTACAGTTTAGAGGAGGTTGGCTCAAGAGGGAGGGTGGTGGGAGAAGAGAGGAGCCGTGTGGCCTAGTGGAAATAGCCCAGGTCTAAGAGTCGGAAGGATCTGGGTTCTAATCGCGGGCTCTGTCACTTATCTCCCGCTGTTGGATAGGGACCGTCTCCATATGTTGCCAACTTGTACTTCCCAAGCGCTTAGTACAGTGCTCTGCACACAGTAAGCGCTCAATGAATCTGATTGAATGAGTGAATCTGCTGTGTCACCTCAGGCAAGTCTCTGTGCCTCAGTTCCCTCATCTCCAAAATGGGGACTAAGACTGTGAGCCCTTTATGGGATAGACTGTGAGCCCACTGTTGGGTAGGGACCGTCTCTATATGTTGCCAACTTGTACTTCCCAAGCGCTTAGTACAGTGCTCTGCACACACTAAGTGCCCAATAATAATAATGATGGCATTTGTTAAGCGCTTACTATGTGCAGAGCACTGTTCTAAGCGCTGGGGGGAGATACAAGGTGATCAAGTTGTCCCACGTGGGGCTCACAGTCTTAATCCCCATTTGACAGATGAAGTAACTGAGGCTCAGAGAAGTTAAGTGACTTGTCCAAGGTCACACAGTAGACGTGAGCCCACTGTTGGGTAGGGACTGTCTCTATATGTTGCCAATTTGTACTACCCAAGTGCTTAGTCCAGTGCTCTGCACACAGTAAGCGCTCAATAAATACGATTGATGATGATGATGATGATGACGTGTGGCGGAGCTGGGATTTGAACCCGTGACCTCTGGCTCCAAAGCCCGTGCTCTTTCCACTGAGCCACGCTGCTTCCCCAATAAATACGATTGAATGAGTGAATGATAGGGATAGGGTCCAAACCGATTGCCTCGTCTCTATCCCGGCGCTTAGTACAGTGCCTGGCACATAGTAGGCGCTTAATAAATACAATTTTTTTTAAAAGCGCAAGAGGGAAGGAGGGGCAGATAGGCTGGGATGCAGAGAGCCGTCTGTCTGTCCAACGTCCCGCGGGCCTGTGGGAAGGCCCGGCCCCGCGGAAGCCGCCGGCCTCTGGGAGCTGCCGGCTCCGTGTTCCCGGGGTCATGGGACCGGGCTTCCCGCGCCCACCGCGGGCAGCCCCCTGGGACCTCTCGCTTCCAGGCCACATCCTTTGGGCCACGTCCTGCCAGCCCCGGGCCCATCCCGAGACATTTGTTTATCCAGATCCCTTCCGGCCTGTCGGAAACAGCCGGGAAAACCAGCCGGGGTCGGCCCTACCTCCGCTCTCCGACCCCCATCCCTAGCTCTCGTCCCTTCCCTCTTTTAGACTGTGAGCCCACTGTTGGGTAGGGACTGTCTCTATGTGTTGCCAATTTGTACTTCCCAAGCGCTCAGTACAGTGCTCTGCACATAGTAAGCGCTCAATAAATACGATTGATTGATTGATTGATTGATTCCCTCTCCCCTGCCCCTTAGGCCGTGAGCTCCGTACGGGATGGGGGCTTGTTGTGGCTCTACCTCAGCGCTTAGCACAGAGCTTGGGACATAATAGGTGAGGAAAAAATGCCACTATACAGTTGCTTTTTTATGTTTTTTTATGGTATTTCTGAAGCGCTTACTATATGCCAAACTGTTCTAAGCACTGGGGTTGATACAAGTTAATTACGTCGGGCACAATCCCCCTCCCTCACGGGGCTCACGGTCTACGTGGGAGGGAGAACAGGCATTTAACCCCCATTTTACAGTTGAAGGAACTGAGGCACAGAGAAGTGACGTGACTTGCCCGAGGTCACACAGCAAGTAGCTGGTATTAGAACTCGGCTTACCCCGTGCCAGGCACAGTACTCGGTGCTGGGGTAAATAAAAGCTAGTAAGGTTGGACACAGTCCCTGTCCCACGTGGGGCTCACAGTCTTTAATCCCCATTTTCCGGGTGAGGGATCTGAGGCCCAGAGAAGTTAAGTGACTTGCCCCAAGTCACCCAGCTGACAAGTGGCGGAGCCGGGATTAGGAGGCCTTCCCAAACTGAGCCCCTTCTCCCCCTCCCCATCCCCCCGCCTTACCTCCTTCCCCTCCCCACAGCACCTGTATATATGTACATATGTTTGCACGTATTTATTACTCTATTTATTTGTACATATTTATTCTATTGATTTTATTTGGTTAATCTGTTTTGTTTTGTTGTCTGTCTCCCCCTTCTAGACTGTGAGCCCGCTGATGGGTAGGGGCCGTCTCTCGATGTTGCCGACTTGGACTTCCCAAGCGCTTAGTACAGCGCTCTGCACACAGGAAGCGCTCAATAAATACGATTGAAAGAATGAACCCACGACCTCCGACTTCCAAGCCCGGGCTCTGTCCATTAGGTCACGCTGCTTCTGTCGTTACTGTTGTTATTGATTATTAGAGTCCGACGCGCCCGCTCACGCGCACAGACATAATGAAATGGAAGCAGAGGAGAGAGCTAGGAAGTCCGGAAGAGGGTTGGATCCTGCATGGAGTCCTGGACTGGGCAGCTTCTATGTACAGGCCGCTGGACTGGACGCCTACATTGGGCCGGGCGCTGGATTCAATCAATCAATCAATCAATCAATCGTATTTATTGAGCGCTTACTGTGTGCAGAGCACTGGACTAAGCGCTTGGGAAGTCCAAGTTGGCAACGTATAGAGCCGGTCCCTACCCAACAGTGGGCTCAAAGTCTAGAAGGGGGAGACAGAGAACGAAACAAAACATATTAACAAAATAAAATGAATAGATATGTACAAGTAAAATAAATAAATAGAGTAATAAATACGTACTCTGCGACCCCCAAGTGGGACAGGGACTGTGTCCAACCTGATTTGCTTGTACTCACCTCAGTGCTCAGTACGGTGCCTGGCACATAGTAAGCGATTCGCAAATACCGCACTTTTTGTTATTATTAGGTGGCCTACTGGCTAGAGCCCGGGCCTGGGAATCAGAAGGACCTGGGTTCTAGGCCCGGATCCACCGTATGTCTGCTGTGTGGCCTTGGGCAAGTCACTTCACTTCTCTGGGCCTCAGTGCCCTCATCTGTAAAGTGGGATTGAGTGCCCATTGGGTACAGAGCCTGGGACTGGGGTCCCTGGCCAGGTTAAGGATGTTTACGTCACTGCCTCTTCCAAGAGATGGTCAGGCCTGAGATTAGGGCTTTTATTCATTCATTCATTCATTCATTCAATCAATCGTATTTACTGAGCGCTTACTGTGTGCGGAGCACTGTACAAAGCGCTTGGGAAGTACAAGTTGGCAACATATAGAGACATATAGTGGGCTCACAGTCTAGAAGACTTTTAATAATAATGATTATGGTATTCGTTAAGCACTTCCTGTGTGACAAGCACTGCACTAAGCACTGGGATAGATCCATGAAATTGGGTTGGACCCAGTCCTCGGTCCATGAGGGGCTCACGGTCTCAATCCCCAATCCCGCTCCTTCCTCTCCCCCTCCCCATCCCGCCCGCCTTACCTCCTTCCCCTCCCCACAGCACCTGTATATATGTTTGTCCGTATTTATTACTCTATTTATTAATTTATTTTATTTGTACATACTTATTCTATTTATTTTATTTTGTTAATATGCTTTGTTTTGCTGTCTGTCTCCCCCTTCTAGACTGTGAGCCCGCTGTTGGGTAGGGACATGGTGCTGATGGTGCCGACTTGGACTTCCCAAGCGCTTAGTCCAGTGCTCTGCACACAGTAAGCGCTCAATAAATACGATTGAATGAATGAATCTGCAGATGAGGTAGCTGAAGCCCAGAGAAGTGAAGAGACTTGCCCAAGGTCATGCCACAGATAAGTGGCGGAGCTGGGATTAGAACCCATGACCTTCTGAGTCCTGGGCCCGGGCTCGATCCGGGTGAATCACAGAGAAGCTGCGTGGCTCAGTGGAAAGAGCCCGGGCTTGGGAGTCAGAGGTCATGGGTTCTAATCCCGGCTCCCCCACATTCATTCATTCATTCAATTCATTCAATCGTATTTATTGAGCGCTTGCTGTGTGCAGAGCACTGTACTAAGCACTTGGGAAGTACAAGTTGGCAACATATAGAGACGGTCCCTATCCAACAGTGGGCTCACAGTCTAGAAAGACACATGTCTGCTGTGTGATCTTGGGCAAGTCACTTCACTTCTCTGAGCCTCAGTTCCCTCGTCTGTGAAATGGGGATGAAGACCGTGAGCCCCACGTGGGGCAACCTGATCACCTTGTATCCCCCCCAGCGCTTAGAACAGTGCTTTGCACATAGTAAGTGCTTAACAAATCAATCAATCAATCGTATTTATTGAGCGCTTACTGTGTGCAGAGCACTGTACTAAGCGCTTGGGAAGTACAAGTTGGCAACATGCTATCTTTATTATTATTATTATAATTATGGCATTTGTTAAGTGCTTACTATGTGCAAAGCACTGTTCTAAGCGCTGGGGGGGGGGGGATACAATGTGATCAAGTTGTCCCACATGGGGCTCACAGTCTTAATCCCCATTTTTACAGATGAGGTAACAGGCTCAGAGAAGTTAAGTGACTTGCCCAAGGTCACACAGCAGACTTGTGGTGGAGTCGGGATTCGAACCTCCGACTCCAAAGCCCGGGCTCTTTCCCCTGAGCCACGCTGCTTCTCTATTACGCGTGCCCTCCTCCCAGTGCCCTGTGCTGCCAGTTGGTTCAGGCAGCGGTGGTGATGATGATGAGTCGGTTTTGACCTTCCGTTGTCCTTGACCGCCTTTTCTCTTTTTCCAGCTCCTGCGACGGACGTTCGCCGCCCCTGGAACTCCGGACCCAGAAGGAGCCGGCCCCCCCAGCTGTGATGAGGATCCTCCCCGCGGCGGCTGGGCCGGCTCCCTCGCCCTGCCAGGCGGGGCCCATCAGGCGGACGTGAGGTGCCCGGGACCCCGGAGGAACCTGAGCGTTGTGGGCCTGGTCCGCGGGGGCTTTGGGGCTCAGTGTGGATCGGCGGCCACTCGCCGGGGGTCCGGCTTGCAGCTCCAGACCTCCCCCGGCCCTGTGGCAGAGCATGGTCCTCCCTGACTTGATTGACAGGGCCGCAGCCCCCGGCCCCGGGGGTCCCCGCCAAGCCCCGAGCGTCGGACCCCGGGCCCACCCTCACCACACGGGCATGGGGCCCGGCCTAGGGGCCGGCCCGCCTAGGGCTCAGGACAGGATCTCCGGGAGGAGAGAGGAGGAGGAGGAAGAGGATGGGAAGCAAGAGAAGAGCCACGGGGAGGCCCGGACTATGGGGGCTCAGCAGTGCGAGGATGGACTGGACTCTGGCGACCAGGAGCCAAGTAGCCTGGTGGCCCTGGGGGCCGGCCGTCAGGGCCCACTCCGGAACCGGGACGAGGACCCGTCCGTGCTGCGGCGGGTGGCCAGGCTGGAGCAGGCCCTGAAGGAGCAGCCGGCCGAGGCCCGGCCTCGCCTGCCTGGCACCTACTACGGCCCCCGCGACCCGCCGGGCCAGGAGGCCGCAGGCGGGGGCCGCGGGGCCGTGTCCGGGGCCGAGCTCAGCCGGAGGCTCCGGGACCTGGGTTTGGGGGGGCCGTCCGGAGGGGACGGGAGGTGGGACGGGACCCCACGGAGGGCAGGGGGCTGGGACCACCACCACATCTACGCGGAGCCGGGGGTCGGGCCGCACAGCAACCCGCCGCCGAAGCCCCGGCGGACGTTCCGGCACGCGGGCGATAGCCCCCGGCCCGCGGGGAAGGGGTCCCGGCCCCCCCTGCCCGCTTTGCCCCCGCCCCCGCTGCCCACCTCTCCCCCACCCCGCACTGGGAGCCGGAGACTGCGGAACAGGAAACACAAGGCCGGCAGTGACCGCAGGTGGGATGGCGTGGCAAGGGGCAACCCACTCTGTTCATTCATTCATTCGATCGTCTTTATTGAGCGCTTACTGTGTGCAGAGCACTGGACTAAGCGCTTGGGAAGTCCAAGTTGGCAACATCTAGAGACGGTCCCTACCCAACAGCGGGCTCACAGTCTAGAAGGGACTGTTCCCGATCAGTTCCTCGGGACCAGAGGGGATGGGTTCCCCTGCATATATACATATATATGTATATATGTTTGTACATATTTATTACTCTATTTATTTTACTTGAACATAGTTACTATTCTATTTTGTTTTGTTAATATGTTTTGTTTTGTTCTCCGTCTAGACTGTGAGCCCGCTGTTGGGTAGGGACTGTCTCTATATGTTGCCAACTTGTACTTCCCAAGCGCTTAGTACAGTGCTCTGCACACAGTAAGTGCTCAATAAATACGATTGATGATGTTGGGTAGGGACCGTCTCTATATGTTGCCAACTTGTACTTCCCAAGCACTTAGTACAGTGCTCTGCACACCGTAAGCGCTCAATAAATATGATTGAATGAATGAATAAAAGGGGGATTCAATAACTGTCCTTCCCCTTAGACTGGGTGCCCCATCAGAGATGGGGAATGTGTCCAACCGAATTGTCTTTTAACTACTCCAGCACTTGTTACAGTGCTTGGCATGTAATAAATAATAATAATGGCATTTATTAAGCGCTTACTATGTGCAAAGCACTGTTCTAAGCGCTGGGGAGGTTTGTTACAGTGCTTGGCACATAATAAATAATAACAATGGCATTTATTAAGCGCTTACTATGTGCAAAGCACTGTTCTAAGCGCTGGGGAGGTTTGTTACAGTGCTTGGCACATAATAAATAATAACAATGGCATTTATTAAGCGCTTACTATGTGCAAAGCACTGTTTTAAGCGCTGGGGAGGTTTGTTACAGTGCTTGGCACAAAATAAATAATAACAATGGCATTTATTAAGTGCTTACTATGTGCAAAGCACTGTTCTAAGCGCTGGGGAGGTTTGTTACAGTGCTTGGCACATAATAATAATAACGGCATTTATTAAGCGCTTACAATGTGCAAAGCACTGTTCTAAGCACTGGGGAGGTTTGTTACAGTGCTTGGCACATAATAAATAATTATAACGGCATTTATTAAGCACTTACAATGTGCAAAGCACTGTTCTAAGCGCTCAGGAGGTTTGTTACAGTGCTTGGCACATAATAAATAATAACAGTGGCATTTATTAAGCGCTTACTATGTGCAAAGCACTGTCGTAAGCGCTGGGGAGGTTACGAGGTGGTCATGTTGTCCCAAGGGGGCTCACAGTCTTAATCCCCATTTTCCAGATGAGGGAACTGAGGCCCAGAGAAGTGAAGTGGCTTGCCCAAAAGCCACACAGCTGACAAGTGGCGGAGCGGGGATTTGAACCCACGACCTCCGACTCCAAAGCCCGGGCTCTTTCCATTGAGCCGCGCTGCTTCTCTTGAGTGCTTAATAAATGCCTCGATTCTTCTTATTTTATTGTCAGTAAGATAGCCTGGCTCACCTCTCCTGTCCTTCCTCCCGCTCCACGGGCCCAGGAAGTCATTCGAGTTTGAGGACCTGCTGCAGTCGTGGGTGGAAACGGGGCGAGCGGACTGGGCTGCCGGAACCAGGCTCGCCCTGTCCCGTCCCCTGTCCCGCCGCCCTTCCCAGGAGAACATCTACGAGGACATTCTTGGTGAGCGGGGCTGGGGGACATGGGGGACGCGGCCCCCATGGCGGGGGGAAAGGACGGACGGAGGGAGGGAGAGACCCGCCGCCATCGGGGCCGCCCGCCGGGAGGGAAGCGGGGCGCTGGGGCAGCGGCCTGCCAAGGCGCGAGGGCCTGCTTTGCGTGCCTCAGTGGAAAGAGCCCGGGCTTGAGAGTCAGAGGTCGTGGGTTCTAATCCCGACTCCGCCAACTGTCAGCTGGGTGACTTTGGGCAAGTCGCTTCACTTCTCTGGGCCTCAGTTCCCTCATCTGGAAAATGGGGATTAAGACTGAGCCCCACGTGGGACAACCTAATCACCTTGTATTCTCCCCCGCGCTTAGAACAGTGCTTTGCACATAGTAAGCGCTTAACAAATGCCATCGTTATTATTATTATTATTATTATTAATCCCGGCTCCACCGCTTGTCAGCTGGGTGACTTTGGGCAAGTCGCTTCACTTCCCTGGGCCTCAGTTCCCTCATCTGTAAAATGGGGATTAAGACTGAGCCCCACGTGGGACAACCTAATCACCTTGTATTCTCCCCCGCGCTTAGAACAGTGCTTTGCACATAGTAAGCGCTTAACAAATGCCATCGTTATTATTATTATTATTAATCCCGGCTCCGCCACTTGTCAGCTGGGTGACTTTGGGCAAGTCGCTTCACTTCTCTGGGCCTCAGTTCCCTCATCTGGAAAATGGGGATTAAGACTGTGAGCCCCACGTGGGACAACCTAATCACCTTGTATTCTCCCCCGCGCTTAGAACACTGCTTTGCACATAGTAAGCGCTTAACAAATGCCATCGTTATTATTATTATTATTATTATTAATCCCGGCTCCGCCACTTGTCAGCTGGGTGACTTTGGGCAAATCGCTTCACTTCTCTGGGCCTCAGTTCCCTCATCTGGAAAATGGGGATTAAGACTGTGAGCCCCACGTGGGACAACCTAATCACCTTGTATTCTCCCCCGCGCTTAGAACAGTGCTTTGCACATAGTAAGCGCTTAACAAATGCCATCGTTATTATCATTATTATTATTATTATTAATCCCGGCTCCGCCACTTGTCAGCTGGGTGACTTTGGGCAAGTCGCTTCACTTCCCTGGGCCTCAGTTCCCTCATCTGGAAAATGGGGATTAAGACTGAGCCCCACGTGGGACAACCTAATCACCTTGTATTCTCCCCCGCGCTTAGAACAGTGCTTTGCACATAGTAAGCGCTTAACAAATGCCATCGTTATTATTATTATTATTATTATTATTAATCCCGGCTCCGCCACTTGTCAGCTGGGTGACTTTGGGCAAGTCGCTTCACTTCTCTGGGCCTCAGTTCCCTCATCAGTAAAATGGGAATTAAGACTGTGAGCCCCACGTGGGACAACCTAATCAGCTTGTATTCTCCCCAGCGCTGAGAACAGTGCTTTGCACATAGTAAGCGCTTAACAAATGCCATCGTTATTATTATTATTATTATTAATCCCGGCTCCGCCACTTGCCAGCTGGGTGACTTTGGGCAACCCACTTAACAATAATAATAATAACAATGGCATTTATTAAGCGCTTACTATGTGCCAAGCACTGTTCGAAGCACTGGGGTAGATACAAGGTGGTCAGGCTGTCCCACGAGGGGCTTACAGTCTTCATCCCCATTTTACAGATGCGGTAACTGCAGCACGGAGAAGTTAAGTGACTTGCCCAGAGTCACACAGTTGACAAGTGGTGGAGCCGGGATAAGTGACTCACCCTGGGAGATAGGGCGGACAAGTGGCGGAGTTGGGATTAAAACCCAGGTCCTTTTAACTCCCAAGCCCGTGCTCTATATTCATTCATTCATTCATTCATTCCTTCAATCGTATTTATTGAGCGCTTACTGTGTGCAGAGCACTGGACTAAGCGCTTGGGAAGTTCAAGTTGGCAACATATAGAGACGGTCCCTACCCAACAGTGGGCTCACAGTCTAGGAGTCTAGTCTATACACTAGGCCACGCTGCTTCACGCTGCTTTTTGGGGGGCATCTCCCCAAAATGTTCGCAAGCAGTGGTGGCAATCTCAGCCCTCTTCACCTTCAAATACCTCATATATCCTACCTCCTCCAACAATCTTCTGCCGACACCTTGAATCCTATCAGCCCATCATCATCATAATGGTATTTAAGTGCCTCCTCTGCGCCAGCACTTTACTAAGCATTAGAGGAGCTACAAGATTATCATGTCAGACACAGTCCCTGTCCCACATAGGGCTCGCAATCTCATTCCCCATTTTACAGATGAAGAAACAAAGGCACAGGGAAGTTAAGTGACTAGCTCAAGGTCACGCAGCGAAGAGGAGGAGCTGGGATGGGAACACCGGGTTCTCTGACTCCCAAGCGCTTGCTCTTTCGACTAGTCACACCGCTTCTCCTAATTATTATGGTATTGGTTACGTGCTTACTGCGTGCTAATGCTGGGGTAGATACAAGACGGGCAGATCGGACGACGGAAGAAAGAGAGTTTGTGTGTTGGATATTAACAAATGCCATTATTATTACTATTATTATTATTATTATTATTATTTAACTTCTCTGTGCTTCAGTTACCTCAACTGTAAAATGGGGATTGCTACTAGAGAAGCAGCGTGGCTCAGTGGAAAGAGCCCGGGCTTTGGAGTCAGACGTCATGGGTTCAAATCCCAGCTCCGCCCCTTGTCAGCTGGGTGACTTTGGGCAAGTAACTTTACTTCTCTGGGCCTCAGTTACCTCATCCGTGAAATGGGGATTAAGACTGTGAGCCCCATGTGGGACAACCTGATCAGCTTGTAACCTCCCCAGCGCTTAGAACAGTGCTTTGCACATAGTAAGCGCTTAATAAATGCCATCATTATTATTATCATTATTACTGTGAACCCCATGTGGGCTGTAGACTGTGTCCAACCTGATTTAGCTTGTATCTACCCCAGTGCTAAGGACAATATCTGGCACATAGTGAGCCCTTAACAAATGCCATAAAAAAGAGACTAATAATAATAATAATAATAATAATAATAATAATAATAATGGCTTTTATTAAGCGCTTACTATGTGCAAAGCACAGTTCTAAGCACGGAGGAGGTTATTAATAGTAGCTTAATAAACTCTACAGCATCCCTGCTATACCGCTGTGCAGTGTTAAGTTAGCTTTCTTCCCTATCCCTCATCCCTCAAAGCATTCCCTGCTAGTACTAGCCAGTGCCCACCCCCAAAGACCACCTATGCCTATCTGCCCCTCACTCTTTTCCTCTGGCTAATAATAATAATAATAATAATAATAATAATAATGGCATTTATTAAGCACTTACTATGTGCAAAGCACTGCTCTAAGCGCTGGAGAGGTTACAAGATGATCACGTTGCCCCACAGGCGGCTCACAGTCTTCATTCCCATTTTACAGATGAGGTACTGAGGCACAGAGAAGTGAAGTGACTAGCCCAAAGTCACACAACTGACAATTGGCGTAGCCGGGGTTTGAACTCATGACCCCTGACTCCAAAGCCCGGGTTCTTTCCACTGAGCCACGCTGCTTCTCTAATAATAGGGTGAGCCTCCTCCCCTCCTCTCCCTACCATTCATTCATTCATTCAATTGTATTTATTGAGCGCTTACTGTGTGCAGAGCACTGTACTAAGCGCTTGACCTGCCAAACACACACCCCCACACACATATCATTGTCATCTGACATTCCTGCCTCTGGAGCCTAGAATCAATCGTATTTATTGAGCACTTACTGTGTGCAGAGCACTGTACTAAGTCCTTTTAGACTAAGTCACAGTCCTTTTAGACTGTGAGCCCACTGTTGGGTAGGGACTGTCTCTATATGTTGCCAACTTGTACTTCCCAAGCGCTTAGTCCAGTGCTCTGCACACAGTAAGCGCTCAATAAATACGATTGACGATGATGATAAAAGAAGGCTAAGAGTATTTGTGTGTGTGTGTTTATTGGGGTGAGGGTGAAGAAAGTTGATAAAATCCCTGACTTTCCTGCTTCTTGTTTGGTTTTGAAAGTGGGCCTGCCTTTGCGTGGAAGGTCCCGGTATCGGACACCCCACCCCAGTCAGAGTCCGTGGCGCCCTGGGGGAGCACGGGAGGGAGCCCGGAGCCAGTCTAGGGCAAAGTTGTTCACTTTCCCCCTGCAGAACCACAGGTTTTCTGACATTTCCCAGAAGAGAGAGAGCCAAACCGCAAAAACAGCTGGGGAAACTCCCACGGAGTGGGTCGGGGGTGAGCAAGCAGCCAGACTCAGTGGGGGTTTGCTCCGACACGGGGCAGGGGGCACACAGACCACTGCGACTGGCACATACACTGACACAGGGCTGGGGTGTGCGACAAGGGTCATATGCCGACTCTGCTGTTGGGTAGAGACTGTCTCTATATGTTGCCAACTTGTACTTCCCAAGCGCTTAGTACAGTGCTCTGCACACAGTAAGCGCTCAATAAATACAATTGATGATGATGATGATGATGCCAGGAGCCTGATGCCCAACTCCTCACCTCTCCAGCCCTTGCAGCTTTGAGAGGGAGCTTGGCATTTTGGGCAAACAGCTCCAGAGCTGACCCCAGCTCGGAGGCTGGGTTGGTCCGTGGCCAGTCTGGTCTGGATTCGGGGCGATTCCCCGACTCTGAAGGGGAATGGATGTGATGGGGACAGGATGCTGCTGAGCCTCCATGCTGAGCACAATCAATCAATCAGTCAGTCGTATTTATTGAGGGCTTACTGTGTGCAGAGCACTGTACTAAACACTTGGGAAGTACAAGTTGGCAACACATAGAGACAGTCCCTACCCAACAGTGGGCTCACAGTCTAAAAGGGGGAGACAGAGAACAAAACCAAACATACTAACAAAATAAAATAAATAGAATAGATATGTAAATAAATAGAATAGATATGTAGTCTCCAAGATGTTTGTCAGGGCAGGGGGATGGGCCGGATGTCTGTCAGAGCCAGAGGGTGGGCTCGGGGGGTGGGGGGTCTGTCAGTACCAGGTTATTGGGATGGGGGTGGCTGTCTAGACTGTGAGCCCACTGTTGGGTAGGGACCATCTCTATATGTTGCCAACTTGGACTTCCCAAGCGCTTAGTACAGTGCTCTGCACACAGTAAGCGCTCAATAAATATGAATGAATGAATGAATGAATGTCATGTATCCACCCTGACGAAGAGGAAGTGTGGTCATGAGTCCACATGAGTGAACTTGTCCTACCTGTTCAGGTATAGGTGTGTCTCGGGGGGAAGCGGGCATGCCCACCATTGGAGCGAGAGGAACCTCAGTTTCCCCAGCGCTCACCAGGAGTCATGCTGCACTTTTCATTCTGGTTGCCAAGGCAACAGGCAGGAGGGCTCCTCGAGACCCCCGCCCAGCCTGGTCCCCCAGTGTGGTCCTGCAGAAAGAGCGGGGAGGAGCAGCGGCGGTTTCGCAGGTCCCCCCGTCAGGAGGGCCCAGAGGACGGTTGATAGTTTCTAGGGGCCTGAGGCCTGTCAGAGGCCAGAGGATCAATCAATCAATCAATCGTATTTATTGAGCGCTTACTGTGTGCAGAGCACTGTTCTAAGCGCTTGGGAAGTACAAGTTGGCAACACATAGAGACAGTCCCTACCCAACAGTGGGCTCACAGTCTAAAAGGGGGCTCACAGTCTAAAAGGGAATGCCAGTTGCTGCTTCACCCATTGGCGTGGGGCCCCTCCCAGTCGAGGCCGGGCACCTCGGCCAAGCCCCAGTCAGGGCCCCGGCCCGAGGAGAGGAAATCCGGTCAGCCAGGAAGGGTGTTCAGCTTCCCGGCCCCAGGGCCTGGAAGAAAACGTGGTCTGAGCAGGCGCTGGACCTTGTCCGGTCACCTCGGAAGTGGGCACGTGGTCGGGAGAGACCCCACCACCTGGGGTTGGTGCCGGGGGGCCCGTCAGCGTCGCTGAGGGCCGGGACTCTCGCCCTGCAGATCCCCCCATGAAGGAAAACCCATACGAGGACGTGGAGCCCGAGGGCCGCTGCCTGGGGAGGAAATGCGTCCTCACCTTGCCCGGATGGCCCGCCACGGACGTGCCCGCCAAGGTGGGAACCGCTGGGCTGAGAGAAAAGCCGGCGCGGGGGCGACCGGAGGGGGACAGAGGGAGGGAGGGCAGGACCCAAAGATGACCGTAAACCAGCCCTCACCCGCAGACCACCCATTCACACCCACCCCCACGAAAGTCTGCATCTCTAGGTGTCCGACGGCCCCCGACCGCTCCTCCTCTCTGTCCGCCCAGGGACTCTCCAAACCTGCTTCCTTCCGGCAAAATTCCGAGCGGCAGAGCTTCAGGTCGCTGGACGCGCGGAAGCCGAGTGAGGATGGAACCAGCCCCCCGTCCACTCCCAGTAGTCCGGATGACACTTTCTTCAATCTGGGGGATCCGCAGAATGGCAGGAAGAAGAGAAAGATCCCCAAGGTACTGGCAGACCCTGGTCAAACGAATCAGCCCTCAGGCCCTGTGTTCCTCGCCCCCGTCCCCCAGCTCAACCCCGAGGAAGTCCATCTTGGACTCCTTCTCTGACGGAGCATCGGGATAGGTGGAGGATCCGGGCTAGGGAAGGACCATCCGTCATCCTAGACTCTCCCCCAGTGACCCAGCACGGACAACCTGACTCGCTAGCGGAAAGAGCCCGGGCTTAGGATTCAGAGGACGTAGGTTCTAATCCCGGCTCTGCCACTTGTCTGCTTTAAGCCACTTAATTTCTCTGTACCTCAGTTACCTCATCCGTTAAATGGGGATTAAGACTGCGAGCCCCACGTGGGACAACCTCATTACCTTGTATCTACCCCAGTGCCTAGAACAGTGCTTAGCAATATAGCAGTTCAATAGCAGATTGAACAGATTCCCGTGGCATCCCTGCCCACCAAGCTCCCTCACGTGAAGCTGCTCCATCGCCCTGAGGGTCGTTTTGGCTCCACCCCGCTCTCCTCCTGGCACAGTACTCGGGGATGGGGCAAGGAGTGCCCCCATCATCATCGCCATCTTTGCTCGTCTGTGTCCACATAGCTGGTGCTGAGGATCAATGCGGCCTTTGAGGCCCGGAGAGGGAAGAAGCGAGTGAAGAGGCTGTCTCAATCCATGGAGAGCAGTTCCGGGAAAGGTCGGACCCGGGGGTCACCTGGCGTGGGGCCGTTGGTGGGGCAGGGCCGATCAGCTCCCTCCCCACATCTTCCCTCTGCCCACATTGGACCAGATGGCCCTGCATGCCCTGGTGGCCCCTGGATGGTGCTTTTCAGGGGTTGCGGGAATGCACAGCCAAGATGGTCCCTGCCTTCTCCTCTTTTCCCCTACCTCCATCCCATCCCCTTTCCCTGTATTGATTGTTTTCCCTCCCCTCTGCCCCCGCAGCAGTGCCAGGGTGTGAGACTTTAGGATGCGGAGGCGAGCACTGTGCCCGGGCCGAGGTGCCCTGTAAATCCCGAGCGCTGCTGTCGCTTCCCCTTCCGGCTTTCCCCTCAAAGCTCCACCACTGGTCTCGCTTCCAGCCCAGTGGCTCCCACCTTAGCGGACATGTCTGGAGTGGGAACATCTGAGGTGGACGTATCAGGCCCGGGCATGTCTGAGACACGTCCGAGAGTGTCTGAGACAGGAATGTCCTGCCTCAGAGGAGGCTATTCAGTGCTTAGAACGCATAGTAAGCGCCTAACAAATGCCATCATTATTATTAGAATGTGCTTCTTCGAGGGAAAGAGAGGGCCAGGCAGGGATGAGGGAAATTGGGGGTGGGAGAGGACTCTTCCCTCCCAAGGCAGGGGTGAGGGAAGGGCAAGCCCAGGGGGGTTTGAGGGGAAAGACCTTCTGCCCCCCAAGGCCCACCCCAACCTCAACCTCCTGGAATAAGCAAGCCCTTCCCGCCCACCCGGCTGCCCATCTCCCCCGTCTCCCACCCTCCCAACCCGTCTCTCTGTTTGCCCTTCCCATCAGGAACCGATGACAACAGCGAGTCGGACAGTGACTCTGAGGAGAAAGAAGCAGGTGAGGACGGGAAGGCGAGGAGTGGGTCGAAAGCATTTTTGTTGTTCCGTGGGAGAGAAGGATGGGCAGGGGAGGGGCAGGTCGGGGAGAGGAATTTGGGGGGAGGTGTAGGGCATTGGTGGGGGACAAGTTCATCGGTGACATAGAGGGAGGATCAGGAAGAGGAATGAACAAATAGTCAGGGAAGGCTTCCTGGAAGAGATGAAGGGGAAAGGTGGGGAGAGCAGGGAACTGCCGGATGTGAAGGGGAATGGAGTTCCGAATGAAGATGAGGAGAACAAGGCCCAGGGAGTAGGTTTGCATTCGTGACCCCACTTCTCTGATACCTACCTGTCGCTCCCGTCCCTCCTCCCCACCCCACCCTGGGCCCTTCGGACGCAGCTCACAGTCAGCGCCTCGTCTCCGTGAAGTCCCGCCTGAGGCAGGCGCCCCACCCGCGACCCCTGGAGCGGGACCCAACCGGACTCGGGGAGCGGCAACTGTTTGAGTATTTCGTGGTGGTCTCGCTGCACCAGAAGCAGGCGGGGGCCGCCTATGTCCCGGGACTCACCCAGCAGTTCCCTGGCATGGTATGGAGTGGGGGAGTCCACACATCCCGGGGGGAATCCCTGCCCGTCCCGACCAGCCGCGGGCAGCCACCGGGCATGAGGGACGCTAGGAAAGCCCGGCGGCTGGCCACGAGGTGACCAAATCTGCTCAGGGCATCTCTGCCGCCAAATGACAGAAACCCAGCAGATATCGCTAAGCCAAGTTCCTGTTAAGTGGAGGGGAGAGGGGTTGCCCTAATGGGGGTCCTATAATAATAATAACAGCGGTATTTAAGCGCTTATTATGGGCCAAGCACTGTACTAATAATAATGATGGTATTTGTTAAGCGTTTACTATGTGCAAAGCACTGTTCTAAGCGCCGGGGAGGTTACAAGGTGATCAGGTTGTCCCACAGGGGACTCACGGTCTTAATCCCCATTTTACAGATGAGGAAACTGAGGCCCAGAGAAGCGAAGTGATTTGCCCAAAGTCCCACAGCTGACAGTTGGCGGAGCGGGGATTTGAACCCATGACCTCTCACTCTGGCTTTTTCCACTGAGCCACGCTGCTTCTCTAAGTACTGTACTAAGTACTGGGGTAAACGCAAGATCGTCAGGTCCCACACAGGGCTCGTAATCCAAGTAGGAGGGAGAACAGGGCGTGAATCCCCATCTTGCAGATGAGGGAACTGGGGCCTAGAGAAGTGAAGTGACTTGTCCAAGGTCACACAGCAGAGAAGTGATGGAGCCGGGATTAGGACCCAGGCTCTCTTACTCCCAGGCCTGGGCTTTTTCCAGTGGGCCACACTGATTCTTAGGGGTGGGTGAAGAGGAGCCTCTGCCCTGGCCTCCCACCATTTAGGGGGCTTCTCACCCGAACCTGGGCAAGAGCCAGGAAGAACCCCGGCGAATGGCAAGGTGTCCTTCAACGGCCGGCTGGGGACTTCCCCCTGCTACCTCCCACCCCCTTGTTTCCGACTGCAGCTACAACGCTCGCTCCGATTCAGCCGGGAGGCCGAGGACCAGCTGAAGGCCGTCCCTCAGTTCTGCTTTCCCGACGCCAAAGACTGGGCCCCCGTGTCCCAGTTTGCCAGGTGCTGTCCCGAAACATCGACCGGATGATGCTGTTTACGGGGTGCCGTGCTCAGCACTTGGGGGACGGCAGTAGAGGAAAAGCCAGCCCTGGGGGGAGCTTCCCGGACGAGGCAGACTCTCATCATCAACCATCATCAGTCGTATTTATTGAGCGCTTACTGTGTGCAGAGCCCTGTACTAAGCGCTTGGGAAGTGCAAGTTGGCAACATATAGAGACAGTCCCTACCCACCAGTGGGCTCACAGTCTAAAAGGGGGAGGGTTCTGAGGATGGGGAGGACCAGGTGCGGGGAGGGGCGTACTGGATGTGAGCGAGGGGTCGGCTGAGGGAGAGACCCCCCCATTGTGAGCCCCATGTGGGACATGGACTGCGTCCAACCTGATTATTTTGTATCTGCCCCAGCGCTTAGAGTAGCACCCGGCACATAGTAAGCGCTTAAAATATACTATAAAAAACGAGAGAGACGAGAGCGAGGCCCAGACCGACGACTCCCTTCTGTGCCCGCAGCGAAACCTTCTCGTTCGTGCTGACGGGAGAGGACGGCAGCAGGAGGTTTGGGTATTGCCGGAGGCTCTTGGTAACTACCGTGAAACGGAACCCCCTCCCCGCCACCCGTCGGGCCCAATCTCGGCCCCCCGGTCCCACCCCAACTCATACGGGGAGGAAGAGCACAACCCAGAGCCACCCGAAGCGCCCCGGTCCCGGCCCACCTCTGGGCATTGCCCGTGGTGGGAAGACCCCATCAGTCGGCTCCCCCGGATGGGAGGGTGGGCTTTCTGCAGGGGTCCCAAGCTCCCACCGTACCCCTTGTGAGAGGATCGTGTGCTTTCGTTGTGCCAAAGCGCCTCCCTCCCTGTTGGCCTGTGTCCTCCCATGAGCCCTAGGAGGCAGGGATTCTCCACTCCGTTGTTCAGAGGGGTTCAGCAACTTGCCTAAGGTCACACAGCAAGCCAGTGGAATAGCTGGGACCAGAACTCAGGACTCCCGACACTTCCCACTAAGCCACACTCGCTCCTAAATGCCCAAGGGAGTAGCTCTGCTCTCCCCCATAATTCCTAGGACCTTGTGTGCAGGGGCTAAAAGAGGATCACCTCCTGCTTCTCCCTTCCCTGGAGAGTTCCCTCTCCAGGCATCCTTGGAGCCCTGGGCTTTGGTCTACCCCCTCCACCAAGCCCACCCTGGGGAATGGGTGGTCTGGTTGGGTCTGGTGAGGGGGGTGGCGGGGGGAGTGAGGCTGGAAGAGGAGGAAGGGGGCAGAGGAGTGAGAGAGCAGAGAGGAGGCCGAGGATGAAGGGGAGGTGGCCAGATCCACCCATTTTCTCTGCTGCTTCCTAAGGAGGGAGGTGGGATGGACTGCGGAATTCTGGGATTCCTCCCCACCCGCCCCGGATCTGGGCATCTGGACCCCAAGGAGGATGCTCCGGCCCAGGCGGCTAACGGCGGCGCTGGTGGTGGGGGGGTCATCTGTCTTTTTCTTCGGAAAGCCCAGTGGGAAGGGCAAACGTCTCCCGGAAGTCTACTGCATCATCAGCCGGCTGGGCTGCTTTGGCCTCTTCTCCAAGGTGAGCGTGGGGCCCCCTCCCCACGCTGGTTTCACGTCCCTCTCCAGATCTTCATCCCCTGCCAACCCCTCCGGCCCCATGATCCCCTCCAGCTCCGCCCATTCTGGTCCCCCCTTCCCAGATCCTGGACGAGGTGGAGAAGCGTCGGGGTATCTCCCCGGCCTTGGTGCAGCCCCTCATGCGTAGCATCATGGAGGCCCCGTTCCCGGCCTTGGGCAAGACCGTCGTGGTGAAGAGCTTCCTGCCGGGCGCGGGTACCGAGGTGGGGGGCCGGCGGGCAGAGGTAGACCCTGGGCGGGGAGGATGGAGGGGGGAGTGTATCAAGCGCTCTTCACTGTTTCTCGTCCTGCCCTGCAAGGCGATCGAGCTCCGCCGCCCCCCGGACTCCAGGCTGGACCACGTCGACTTCCGGTGCCTCTTCTCGTCGCTCGGCGTGCGGCTCCTGCTCCGCGTCTTCGCCGCCCTGCTCCTGGAGCGTCGGGTCATCTTCACGGCCGACAACCTCGGGTACCGCCGTCTCCCCCTGCCCCCACCGCCTCCCCTGGGCATCGGCCGGTCGCGGGCCGCTGGCCCAGGCGGTCGCCGTGTGTCCTCCGGGGCCACGGTTGTCCCCATCGCCAAGGTCGCTCTGCCTCTTTGTGTTCGGTCACCAGTACCCTGTCCCGCTGCTGCCACGCCATGCTGGCCCTGCTCTACCCCTTCACCTGGCAACATACGTACATCCCTCTGCTGCCGCCAGCCATGTTGGACGTCGTGTGCTCGCCCACCCCCTTCTTGGTTGGGCTGCCGACGGCCGCCCTGCCTCGCCTCGAGGAGCTGCCCGTGGAAGAGGTGAGTCAGGGGCCCTGCCCAAGCCCTCCCTGCAACCAATGCCGATCACCAACTGGGCCCCTCCGCCGCAGCGCTAAGTGCTCACAATCAAGTGACCAAACTCGATCCCTGCCCTCAAGGCGCTTCCAGTCTGCCAGGGGAGACCAACACTCCAGGGAATGACAGCCCTGAGGAAGGTGGCAGAGGATAAAGAGCCCTGCACGCCCGCTGCGGGCCGGAGCAGCGTGCGGGTGTGATGGAGCCCGAGTGGAAGGAGGCAGGGAAATAGAGGAAGGCTTCCAGGTGGAGATGGGCTTTCTGGAGGGCTTGAGGAAGGGGAGAGTGGCGTGGACTGCCAGACATGAAAGGGAAGCAGCATGGCTCTATCCATTTTGTGGATGGAGCAGGAGCCTGGGATTCAGAATTCTCGCTTAACAAATTCCCATTATTATTATTATTATTATTATTATTATTATTATTATTATTATTAATCCCGGCTCTGCCACTTGTCTGTCGTGTGACCTTGGGCAAGTCGCTTCACTTCTCTGTGCCACAGTTACCTCATCTGTAAAATGGGGATTAAAGCTGTGGGCTCTATCCATTTTGTGGATGGAGCAGAAGCCTGGGACTCAGAATTCTCGCTTAACAAATGCCCATTATTATTATTATTATTATTATTAATCCCGGCTCTGTCACTTGTCTGCTGTGTGACCTTGGGCAAGTCGCTTCACTTCTCTGTGCCACAGTTACCTCATCTGTAAAATGGGGATTAAAGCTATGGGACGTGGACTAAATCCAACCTGATTAACTCATATCTACCCCAGTGCTGGTTCCTGGCACATAGTGAGCGCCTAACAAGTACCACATAAAAAGCGGGGGAGGATGAGAGCGAGTAACAGTGAGTAGGTTGAAACCCTCCCACCCCCCCAACACAAACACACACAAACACACACACACACACACACGCACGCACACTCTCCAATGGTCCTGACAGGTTTGTAGCTGGGAGGAAGAAGACCAGCCCCCCTGGGTCCACAGAGAAGCAGCGTGGCTCAGTGGAAAGAGCCCGGACTTTGGAGTCAGAGGTCGTGGGTTCAAATCCCGGCTCCGCCAATTGTCAGCCGGGTGACTTTGGGCGAGTCACTTCACTTCTCTGGGCCTCAGTTACCTCATCTGGAAAATGGGGATTGAGACTGTGAGCCCCCCGTGGGACAACCTGATCACCTTGCAACCTCCCCAGTGCTTAGAACAGTGCTTTGCACATAGTAAGCACTTAATAAATACCATTATTATTATTATTATTACATGGCCTTTAGCCCTGCGGCCGGGGACACGCAGCCTGTGGTCACCTCTGCTGGCTCATTCCGGCCTAAGATCAATCAATCAATCAATCGTATTTATTGAGCGCTTACTGTGTGCAGAGCACTGTACTAAGCACTTGGGAAGTACAAGTTGGCAACATATAGAGACAGTCCCTACCCAACAGTGGGCTCACAGTAAGATGCTAACACTAGCTCCATTCTCCTCCCTATTATCCACCTCTCCCTCCCCTACTCCCTTCCTCAGAGCCCTCAACCCTACCCCTGTACTGCAGCCCCCACTTTCACCCTGCAGAGTGTGTATTTGTGTGTGTGTGTGTGTGTGTGTGTGTGTGTGTGTGTGTGTGTGAGACAAAGAGAAAGTCCATATAATAATAATAATCATGATGGCATTTGTTAAGCGCTTACTATGTGCAAAGCTCTTTTCTAAGCGCTAGGGTAGATACAAGGTAAATCTCTTAACTTCTTTGTGCCTCAGTTCCCTCATCTGCAAAATGGGGATTGACTGTGAGCCCCCCGTGGGACAACCTGATCACCTTGTAACCTCCCCAATGCTTAGAACAGTGCTTTGCACATAGTAAGCGCTTAATAAATTCATTCATTCATTCAATCATATTTAATGAGCGCTTACTGTGTGCAGAGCACTGGACTAAGCGCTTGGGAAGTCCAAGTTGGCAACATCTAGAGACGGTCCCTACCCAACAGCGGGCTCACAGTCTAGAAGGGGGAGACAGACAACAAAACAAAACGTATTAACAAACTAAAATAAATAGAATAAATATGTACAAATAAATAGAGTAAGAAATCCGTCCAAACATATATACATATATACAGGTGCTGTGGGGAGGGGAAGGAGGTAAGGCGGGGAGGGGGAGGAGGGGGAGAGGAATGAGGGGGCTCAGTCTGGGAAGGCCTCCTGGAGGAGGTGAGCTCTCAGCCATTAATATATATATATATATATATATATATATATAATATATATAAGGCTCACAGAGGCCCAGAGAAGAGATGTATTACTCTATTTATTTTACTTGTACATATTTACTACTCTATTCTATTAATGATGTGCATATAGCTCTAATTCTGTTTATTCTGACGGTTTTGACACCTGTCTACATGTTTTGTTGTCTGTCATCCCCCTTCTAGACTGTGAGCCCGTTTTTGGGTAGGGACCGTCTCTATATGTTGCTGATTTGTACTTCCCAAGAGCTTAGTCCAGTGCTCTGCACACAGTAAGCGCTCAATAAATACGATTGAATGAATGAATGAAAAAAAATGAAGTGACTTGCCCAGGATCACACAGCCGACACTTGGCGGAGCTGGGATTAGAACCCATGACCTCTGACTCCCAAGCCGGGGCTCTTTCCATTGAGCCACGCTGCTTCTGTGGGTGTTAGGGGGGTGGACTTCCCAAGCGCTTAGTACAGTGCTCTGCACATAGTAAGCGCTCAATAAATGCGATTGATGATGATGATGATGATGGGGGGAGACAGACAGGTGTGGGTGGGGACCCACCCAGAGCCCCCGTGGTTCAAACAAACGGGCAGGGGGCTGCACTAACCTCCTTCCCCCTCGTCTCCGCTCCTCCTGTCAACGCTGTTTAGGTCCTCGTGGTCGATCTGGTTCACAACCGCTTCCTCCGCCAGGTAAGGCTCCATGTCCTGCGCCTTTTCCGGGGCCCATGCGCCCTGGGCACTATACCCTGCATCCCGGACCCCGGAATGTGGCCCCCACCTACTCCACTGCCCCGCTGGGCGGGCACAGTGGAGATGGGGGAGCAGCGTGGCTCAGTGGAAAGAGCCCGGGCTTTGGAGTCAGAGGTCATGGGTTCAAATCCCGGCTCCGCCAATTGTCAGCTGGGTGACTTTGGGCAACTCACTTCACTTCTCTGGGCCTCAGTGACCTCATCTGGAAAATGGGGATTAAGACTGTGAGCCCCCTGTGGGACAACCTGATCACCTTGTAACCTCCCCAGAGCTTAGAACAGCGCTTTGCACATAGTAAGCACTTAACAAATACCATTATTATTATTATGGGGGGATGGTTGAGGGCTGGACTGGTGGTGTCCAAGTCCCACTGGAGCGAATCAAGATATGACAGGAGGAGCAGTGATGATGATGGTATTTGTTAGGCGCTTCTTCTGTCTCAGACTGTACTAAGCGCTCGGGGTAGATACAAGATAATTAGGATGGACACAGTCCCTGTCCCACATGGGGCTCACCATCTTAATCCCCATTTTACAGATGGGGTGACTGAGGCACAAGGAAGTCAAGCGACTCATCCGAGGTCACACAGCAGTGTGCAGGTGTAATTTGTGCACGTGTGTCTGCACACATGCCTAAGTATGGAGATTGTAATGATGGCATTTGTTAAGCGCTTATTACAGGCAAAGCACTGTTCTAAGCGCTGGGCTCCACGTGGGCAGGAAACAGTGCCTGGAACACAGCAAGCACTTAACATATACCATGCTTATTATTATTATATCTACCAACAGCTATATTGTACTCTCCCAAGAGCTTAGTATAGTGCCCTGCCCACAGGAAGCAATCCATAAATACCATGGATTGATTGATTGATTGATTGATAGGCCAAGCTCCAGACCCAACTCCGGTCTCCCTAGAGCTCCCAGACCCACACTCCCACGCTTGGGTGTCCAGACACGCCCCCGTTGTCTGTAACCCTCAGATGGAAGATGAGGACTCCATTCTGCCTCGGAAGCTGCAGGCGGCTCTGGAGCACGTGCTGGAGCAGCGGGACACGCTAGCCGGGGACCTGGAGGAGGGCAGCCTTGATGGGGGGCTCGGTGAGCCCCCGACCCTCTCCTGGAGCCCCCCATCCCCTTCCTGGATCCCCTGGAGCTCCCCTCCGGCCCATTCCCCAGGCCTAACCCCTAATGCCACACCAGCCCCCTATCAGGATAGCAGCTGGGTTGAAGAAGAAGAAGGGGACCCCCATGGCCCAGGGCGGGCAGGGGTCCACGTGCCCGCCTCCCCCCACCGTCGACGACATCGCCCGCCCCTCCCTGTCTGCCGCCATCCCCAGGGCCCCTGGACGAGCTGGTGTCCGAGGCCTTCGTGCGCTTCTTCGTGGAGGCTGTGGGCCACTACGCCCTGTTCCTGAGCGGCGGGCCGGACGAGCGGACCCTGCAGCGTGACGCCTTCCTCAAGGCCTCCTCCTCCCGGAGCCTGCGTCGCTTCCTGGAGGTCTTCACCGAGACCCAGATGTTTGGGGCCTTCCTGCGGGAGCGGGAACTGCGGACGCCGGCCGCCCCCGGTCAGCGCCGTGAATCGGTTCCCTCCCCCGGCACGCCGTGGGCAGGGGGAGGGCGGGAAAGGGTGGGCCAGGGCAGGATGTGAGTCTTGGGGGGCTGGTCAGGAGGGTCCCCTCAGTCTGGGGGCAACAGGGGACAGGGGACACTCAGCAGCGGGGCCCAGCTCCCCTGTCCTCCTTGCCTCCTGGGGGAGTGTCACTGTGTGACTGCTGGGATACCATTTGGAGAATCCGCGCTGCTGCCAGAATTCCCAATTTTGGGAGTGGGGAATGGGGAGAGGGGACACCCTAGGACTGCCCAGTCTCCCAGACAGGGCAGGGTTGGGAGGGATGGGGTCACCCCAAAATGGTCCAGTTCTCCAAGCTGGGAGAGCGTGAGGAGGTGGGGTTGTCCCAAGATGGTCGGGTCTCCGCCTGGGGCATGGTGGGGTGGCGGGGTCACCCTGGAATGGTCTAGTTTCCCGACCTGGGCAGGTGAGGGGTGGAGTCACCCTGGGACGGTCCGGTCTCCTGGCCAGGCCCCGTCGGCCATGCCGGAGCGGACGCTGACGGGCGGCTCTGCATCCAGAAGAATGGAGAAGCAGCATGGCTCAGTGAACAGAGCCCGGGCTTTGGAGTCAGAGGTCATGGGTTCAAATCCCGGCTCCACCAATTGTCAGCTGTGTGACTTTGGGCAAGTCAGTTCACTTCTCTGAGCCTCAGTTACCTCATCTGTAAAATGGGGATTAAGACTGTGAGCCCCCCATGGGACAACCTCATCACCTTGTAACCCCCCCCCAGCACTTAGAACAGTGCTTTGCACATAGTAAGCGCTCAATAAATGCCATCATTATTATTGTTATTATCCAGCAGGGCTGTTTGAGGTGCGCTCCCAGGAGTACCTGGACTCTCTTCGGAGCGGCAGCGAGCAGGGAGGCGTCAACAAGTTCCTTAAGGGCCTGGGTGAGTGACGGGGGGCATGGAACCTTAATCAGGCTCACTTCCCAGGGCCCTGTCTCCCTCCCGCCCAAAACCCCCAGACCCCGTCTTTCCTTTTGTGACCCATCCTCTTCTTCATGACCCCAACCTTCTCTCTAAACACCCCATCCTCCCATCCCAAGCCTCCTTTCTCCCATCTTCCCACCTTTACTCCCTTCCCACCCCATCTTCCCTCTAGTCACAGCTCCAGGGATGGCATTTTTCCCTACTTGGAAAACCGCACTCCAGATGCAAGGGAGGTGGGGGGAGAGGGAGAAAGCTCCATGCACTGCTTCCTTCCCACCATTTGGCCCCTCTCCACCCCACCCCACTCAGAGCCGGGGGTCTCTGGCCGCAGGGAGGACCTCAAACTCGCCGAGACTGGGGACAGGACCAGCTGGCTGTGGGGTCCCAGGGGCCAACCGGAGAGTGGGCGGGGGGGTGTCTGGGGAACCAGGGCCCGCACGAGGCCATGACTTTCTCGTCTCATCTCTTTAGGACACAGGATGAAGTTCCTCCACAAGAAGTAGCCGTCGGCCATGCCGGGAGTGCCCTTGGGCTCAGTGGCCTCTCTGTGGGGAGACGGGAGCCCCGGGAACCTCAGGGACACGGAGGAAGGAAGTGGGCCGCACTGGTCCCCAATCCCAGCCGCGGTCACGTGGGTTTAGGTGGCCTCTCTGGACAGCTCCGCGGGGTCGGGGGTGGGAGGATGGTCTACCTCTTCCTGCTAAGGGCAGGGGGACCCCAGAGCCACCGAGCCGTGCCCCCACCTCCACGCTTCAAGGTCAGGATGGGACGCAGGGTTGGGATGCAGGAAAGAGGCTGACCAGACCCAGGGCAGCCCCGGACCACAGCTCCCGGAAATCCCACCCCTGCGCCTCCTCCCCACTGTGGACTTCCTCCTCCCCCCGTGGATTTCCAGTTTGGGACTGGGAGAGGTTTGGGGGAACCCCGCCATTGTGCACCACGTCCGTGCAGAACTTCCGACGGGACCGGTGCTTAGCGCTGAGGTGAACCCAGGATCATTAAATGACACAGAGCCGCCCCTCCCCACCACCCCCGATGGTCCCCCACAGGGCCCAAAGCCTAAGTAGCAGGGAGAGCAGGTACCATAGCCCCATTTTACAGATGAGGAAACTGAGCAGCGGAGAGACTTGCTCAAGGCCTCCCAGCAGGCCAGAGGCTGAGCTGGGACTAGAAACCGGGTCTCCTGACGCCCAGCCTCGGTTCTTCTCCAGAGAAGCGCCGCAGTAAGGGTGAGGTGAGTGGGGATGAGCTGGGGTGACCAGGCTCTGTTTCACAGTGGCTCCCAATCAGGGCTCCCCACCTTGACCTCACAGGGCCCAAGCGGCTGGGCAGCGTGGCCTAGGGGAAAGAAAACAGGACTGGGATCTGAGGCCTGAGTTCAAGGCTCCCATCTGCCATTGGCCTGCCGTGTGACATCGGGCGAGTCCCGACATGGGACGGAATCGGAGGATCTGGATTCTAATCCCGACTCTGCCGGTGGCTTGCTGGGTGACCTTGGGCAAGTCGCTTAACTTCTCTTTGTCTCAGTGACCTCATTTGTAAAATGGGGATGAAATCCTCCTCCCTCCAATTTCGACCGTGAGACAGGGAATGCATCCTACCTGATAAACTTGTATCTAGCCAGCACATAGGAGAGTGCGTGATGCGTAGTAAGCCCTTAACAAATACCATTTCAAACAAAAAAATCTCTGGGCCTCGTTTCATCGTCTGTAAGATGGGGATGGGGTAGAGCGAGAGCCTCATGTAGGAAGGGGGACCCATTGTCTCACTTTGCATCTGCCCCAGCGCTTAGTACAATGCTTGGCACCTAGAGAGCGCCTAATCATCATTGTGATTGTCGTTATGGGGAAGAGAGGGCGAAGAGGCCTTGGTTATAGAAGGGTAGGGAGTGGGAGGGTGATGGAGAAGCAGCGTGGCTCAGTGGAAAGAGCACGGGCTTTGGAGTCAGAGGTCATGGGTTCGAATCCCAACTCCGCTACATCTCTGCTGTGTGATCTTGGGCAAGTCACTTAACTTCTCTGGGCCTCAGTTCCCTCATCTGTAAAATGGGGTTTAAGACTGTGAGCCCCACGCGGGACAACCTGATCGCCCTGTATCCTCCCCAGCGCTTAGAACAGTGCTTTGCACATAGTAAGCGCTTAACAAATGCCAATTATTATTATTATGCCAGACCCCTAAAACCAGGGGCACCTCGACTTTCCAGATCCCCACCTGAGCTGTCTGCCCGAGGCCCCTTCCGCCCCCGCTCCCGGAGTCCCGTGCTTTGGTCTTCCCTCAGGGATGGGCTGCACCCAGGCAGTCGTTGCGCTCGGGCCATGAAGGATGATGCAGCAAGGTGGCAAGGCCCCCCGTTGCTCATGCGTGGGCAAGGAGTTGGTGGTGCCACCCTGACTTGGCAGGCCGGAGGGAGAGCTCTCTCTGGTTTGTGATTATAAAGCAACATGTTAGAGTGGAAATAATAATAATGATGGTATTTGTTAAGCGGTTACTCTGTGCCAAGCACTGTTCTAAGCTCTGGGGTAGATACAAGGTTATCAGATTGTCCCACGTGGGGTTCACAGTCTTAATCCCCATTTTACGGATGAGGTAACTGAGGCACAGAGAAGTTAAGTGACTTGCCCAAAGTCACACAGGGGACAAGCGGCGGAGCCGGGATTAGAACCCAGGACCTTCTGACTCCCAGCCCGGGCTCTTTCCACTAAGCCACGCCGCTTCTCTGCTTCCGGGCCCCGGACTCTAATCTGAGTCTAATCTGGTGTCCATCCTTTGCCCTCTGGTCGACCTTGAGCAAGTTACTTACCTCCTCTGGGCCTCAGTTTCCTCATCTGTAAAGTGGGGATTAAATTTCTGTTCTCCCTCCCCCCTCAGACTGTGAACCCCATATGGGACAGTGACTGTTTCTGGTCTACTTATATCATATCTACGCCAGCGTTTAATACAGTGTTTGGCACCAAGTAAGTGCCTAAAAAGTGCCACAGTTATTTCATATTGGCAGACCCAGAAGTTTCCACTGAGGGTGACATGAAACTGGAAGAATTAAAGGGGAAAACTAAAATGCAATCATCAGACCCTAGCTACATTATCCAAAGACGAGTTCAGAGAAACAGCCCAGATTGTTAGAGATAACATTAGAAAAGGAGGAGGTGCAACTGTGGAAGCTGTTTTAAAAATTTCGACTCTGGAAGAGAGTAAAATAAAGGTTGCTCCCTGCCTTTATCCCACTGGGGGTTGAAGAACTTAATAAACAAAGCCGAAAAGTGCAGAGGCTTTTTTTATTATTATTTTAAAACCTTCATTAGTCGATCAGTGGTATTTGTCGAATGCAGAACAGAGTTTTAAGCACTTGGCATAGCAATAGAGTTGGTAGGCGCGAAGTAAGAGTCGTAGTCCTTACTTTCAAAGTACCCGTATAAAATGGTCAGCCTGGCCCTTCTACTTGGTAAAAGAATCACAAAATGAAGAGCTGCCAATCAACCGGACAGGGTGACCAGCTCTCTGGACAACCGGGTGGACATTTGATGAGACTCTGATCCACTGGGGAAGCGAACAGAGAAAATTCGAGTTCAACGGAGAACTCTAAAAAAAGGGGTGGAAGAAGATTCTGAGTTCAGAGTGGATCACAAGATGGAAGTGAGTTGGGTGGCTGTCAGTGGAGGGTGGAGATGCCTGGACTGTAGGAAGCACCTACAGTCTCCTCGGTCAGACCCTCCCGGGGTCTGGCTTGGGGGTCCCTGATGGAGACAGTGAAGCTACTGATCATCATCATCAATCGTATTTATTGAGCGCTTACTATGTGCAGAGCACTGTACTAAGCGCTTGGGAAGTACAAATTGGCAACATATAGAGACAGTCCCTACCCAACATTGGGCTCACAGTCTAAAAGTGATACTGATGATGATGATGATGATGATGATGATGGCATTTGTTAAGCGCTTACTATGTGCAGAGCGCTGGGGGGGATGCTAGGTGATCATCATCATCAATTGTATTTATTGATCAAGTTGTTCCACGTGGGGCTCACAGTCTTAATCCTCATTTGACAATAATAATAATAATGATGGCATTTATTAAGCGCTTACTATGTGCAAAGCACTGTTCTAAGCACTGGGGAGGTTACAAGGTGATCAGGTTGTCCCATGGGGGGCTCACAGTCTTAATCCCCGTTTTACAGATGAGGTAACTGAGGCACAGAGAAGTGAAGTGACATGCCCAAAGTCACACAGCTGACAATTGGCAGAGCCGGGATTTGAACCCATAACCTCCAACTCCAAAGCCCATGATCCTTCCACTGAGCCACGCTGCTTCTCAGATGAGGGAACTGAGACTCAGAGAAGTTAAGTGATGGCAGGTGGAGGGGGGATCCCGAGGGAAGCCGAAAGAAGAAGAAACGGAGGAGGAGAGAACGGAATGGGATCAAGGAGAAGGAATGGAAAGAGCAGCTGCTCATCCTGACAGCTGAGTTCAAGTTAGTGCAAGGGGGTCCCGAGGGAACTGTGGACTACCTTTCTCCGTCCCCCCGACTGGGACAAATGGGCACCAACTTGTACTTCCCAAGCGCTTAGTACAGTGCTCTGCACACAGTAAGCGCTCAATAAATATGATTGATTGATTGATGGATCGAGAAGGGGCCCGGCGCAACCGGCGGAGGCCTCTGCCTGCCCCAGACAGTGAGGGGTGGGCCTGGTCCGGGTCTCGGGACCCCGGCCGAGGTAGCCGGAAGGGTCAGGATGGGGGCCCGATGGGGCGACTGTCCTCCTCGCGACGGTAGCCCTAGTCGATCCTCCAGGTGCGTGGCTCCGGCCAGTGGCCCGACCTCATCCGCTCCGGGTTCACGGTGGTGGTGCTGATCCGTGGGGAGATGGGCCAGGGGGAACGCAGGGAGAAGCCGGCCGCCAGCATCCCCAGGCCCACGCAGGGGCCCGTCCCGAGGCCGGAGAGCAGCCCCGCCAGCATCCCCCCCAGAAAGCTGTACCGGGGGGGGAGAGAGGCAGAGCTAAGCCCGAGGTCAAGGAGGAGGGGCTGCGAGAAGCAGCGTGGCTCAGTGGAAAGAGCCCGGGCTTGGGAGTCAGAGGTCATGGATTTGAATTCCGACTCCACTTAGCTGTGTGACCTCGGGCAAGCCACTTAACTTCTGTGGTCCTCAGTCCCTCATCTGTAAAACGGTGATTAAGACTGTGAGCCCACAACCTGATCACCTTCTATCCCCCCAGCGATTAGAACGGTGCTTTGCCCATAGTAAGCGCTTAACAAATACCATCATTATCATTATTATTTGGGCCTGGAAGTCAGAAGGACCCGGGTTCTAACCCCGGCCCTGCCACTTGTCTACTTTGTGACCTTGGGCAAGTCACTTCACTTCTCTGGGCCTCAGTTCCCTCATCTGTAAAATGGAGATTAAGGCTGGGGGCCCCATGTGGGACAGGGACTGTGTCCAACCTGATGTCCTTGTCTCTATCCCAGTGCTTAGGACCGTGTTTGACATATAAAAGAGCACGGGCTTTGGAGTCAGAGGTCATGGGTTCGAATCCCGACTCCGCCACATGTCTGTTGTGTTATCTTGGGCAAGTCACTTAACTTCTCTGGGCCTCAGTTACTTCATCTGTAAAATGGGGATTAAGACTGTGAGCCCCACGTGGGACAACCTGATCACCCTGTATCCTCCCCAGAGCTTAGAACAGTGCTTTGCACATAGTAAGCGCTTAACAAATGCCAATTATTATTATTATTATAGTAAGTGCTTAACGAATATCACAAAAGAGTGGTGGGGGGGCTGGGGGAGGATTAGAGGAAGGGGAGCGTGGGATCCTGGGGTCCCCGGGGTCTCGGGGTGGAGGGTGTCCACGGGACTCACCTGTCTCCGGCTCCAAGTTCGTTGACGATCTCGGCGGCCGGGACCGGGAGTGCCGGGTAGTGGGTCGCGAACAGTCCCTCGGGTGTCCTCTGAAGGGAGATGGAGGCAGAGGGTGGAGAGAGGCAGAAAAATCCCTGGGACCTGGCTCGGACTCCAGCTCCGAGCCCCCAGACTGGCACTTGGGGGCCTTGGGGGTCCTGGAGAGCCAAGATGGGTCGGGGGATGCAGCAGGAGGGCAATAAGGAGTGTCTCCCACTTTCCAGAACTTCTAGAGAAGCAGCGTGGCTCGGTGGAAAGAGCCCGGGCTTTGGAGTCAGAGGTCATGGGTTCAAATCCCCGCTCTGCCAATTGTCGGCTGTGTGACTCTGGGCAAGTCACTTCACTTCTCCAGGCCTCAGTTCCCTCATCTGGAAAATGGGGATGAAGATTGTGAGCCCCCTGTGGGACAGCCTTCTAGTCTTCTAGACTGTGAGCCTGCTGTTGGGTAGGGACCGTCTCTATATGTTGCCAACTTGTACTTCCCAAGCGCTTAGTACAGTGCTCTGCACACAGTAAGCGCTCAATAAATACGATTAAATATGTTTGAATGAACCTGATCGCCTTGTAACCTTCCCAGTGCTTAGAACAGTGCTTTGCACATAGTAAGCGCTTAATAAATATCATCATCACGGGCCCAGCCTCCACGACCCCCAGCGCTTAAGTAAGCGCTTAACAAATACCACTATTATTATTATTATATTTATATTGTAATAACATTATTTTGTAATATAGTATTGTATAGTATATTGTTATGATATTTTTCTTATTATATTTTATATTAATAATAACTTATCTGGGCCTCAGTTACCTCATCTGTAAAATGGTCCCAGGACCCATGATTCCCAGCCTCCAGAGCCCCCAGCCTTCATGGTCCGGTCTCCATGGAAACAACCTCCATTTGGGCTTCATCATCATCACGGGTCCACCTTCCACGACCCCCAGCGCTTAAGTAAGCGCTTAACAAATACCACTATTATTATTATTATATTTATATTATAGTACCATTATTTTGTAATATGTTATAATATTGTCTATTATATTATAGCATTTTGCTTATTATATTTTATATTAATAACAATAATAACTTCTCTGGGCCTCAGTTACCTCATCTGTAAAATGGTCCCAGGCCCCATGATTCCCAGCCTCCAGAGCCCCCAGCCTTCATGGTCCGGTCTCCATGGAAACAACCTCCATTTGGGCTTCATCATCATCACGGGTCCACCTTCCACGACCCCCGGCGCTTAAGTAAGCGCTTAACAAATACCACTATCATTATTATTCTATTTATATTATAGTAACATTATTTTGTAATATGTTATAATATTGTCTATTATATTGTTATAGCATTTTGCTTATTATATTTTATATTAATAACAATAATAACTTCCCTGGGCCTCAGTTACCTCCTCTGTAAAATGGTCCCAGGCCCCGTGCTTCCCAGCCTCCAGAGCCCCCAGCCTTCATGGTCCGGTCTCCATGGAAACAACCTCCATTTGGGCTTCATCATCATCACGGGTCCACCTTCCACGACCCCCAGCGCTTAAGTAAGCGCTTAACAAATACCACTATCATTATTATTCTATTTATATTATAATAACATTATTTTGTAATATGTTATAATATTGTCTATTATATTGTTATAGCATTTTGCTTATTATATTTTATATTAATAACAATAATAACTTCTCTGGGCCTCAGTTACCTCCTCTGTAAAATGGTCCCGGGCCCCATGCTTCCCAGCCTCCAGAGCCCCCAGCCTTCATGGTCCGGTCTCCATGGAAACAACCTCCATTTGGGCTTCATCATCATCACGGGTCCACCTTCCACGACCCCCAGCGCTTAAGTAAGCGCTTAACAAATACCACTATCATTTTTATTCTATTTATATTATAGTACCATTATTTTGTAATATGTTATAATATTGTCTATTATATTATAGCATTTTGCTTATTATATTTTATATTAATAACAATAATAACTTCTCTGGGCCTCAGTTACCTCCTCTGTAAAATGGTCCCAGGTCCCATGATTCCCAGCCTCCAGAGCCCCCAGCCTTCATGGTCTCCATGGAAACAACCTCCATTTGGGCTTCTGGATCCAACCTCTCCCAGCCTCCACTCCCCGCCAGGCTCCTTCGCTACCCCGGGCCTCCTCCGCCCGAGCCAGGGAAAATCCATCCCTACCGGTTCATCCGGGGCCGGGTTCAGGGAGACTGTCGGCGGCGAGCCAAGGCGGCCACACAGAAGGACGCCGTGCTCCCCGAGGGTCACCACGACGCAGTGCAGCCTCTGCAGTAGAGGCCGGACCAGATCCCCCGCCACGCTCAGTACAGCGTCCAGCTCCCGGGGCAACTCTTTAGACAAGGGAAAATAGCTAAGCCATGACCCTAGGGTGCCTTACCCCCCTCCCTGACCTCTGACCCCTACAGGATCCCCCCACCCTCAAGGATGCTCCCCCCACTGACTCACCCCCCCCAGGATCCCCCTTCCCTTCTGGCCTCAGGCTGGGGGGCAGGAGGCCTGCCTTCTAGTCTTCGTTCTGCTAAATTGGCCTCTTGCGTGACTTTAAGCAAGGCCGTGGCCTTGCTTACCCTCTCTGAGCCTCCGTTTCCTCATCTGTAAAATGGGGTCACCATAACCGCTCCCCCATCCTCTTAGACGGTGAGCCCTGCGTGGGATAGGGAAGGTGCCTGGCAATAATAACAACCAGAATAATGATAACAGTTCCTAAGCGTTTACTAGGTACCCACCCCTGTGCTATCGTCATCGTCATCAATCGTATTTATTGAGCGCTTACTGTGTGCAGAGCACTGGACTAAGCGCTTGGGAAGTACAAATTGGCAACATATAGAGACGGCTCTGAATTGAGGTAGGTGAAAGATAATCAGAGCTGACCCCATCGCTGTCCCTCACGGGGCTCGCTGTCTTAGGAGGAGGAACGGAATCCCCATTTTACAGAGGAGGAAACTGAGGCCCAGCGAAGGAGGTGACTTGACCAAGGCCACACAGCAGGCAAGCGGCAGAGCTGGGTTCAGGACCCGGGTCCTCTCGCGCTCTAGCCATTAGACTACCCTGCCGGACCTGCTTTATGTACTTCAGTCAATCAATCAATCGTATTTATTGAGCGCTTACCGTGTGCAGAGCACTGTACTAAGCGCTTGGGGAGTACAAGCTGGCAACATACAGAGACAGTCATCATCGTCAATCTTATTTATTGAGCGCTTACTGTGTGCAGAGCACTGTACTAAGCGCTTGGGAAGTCCAAGTTGGCAACATATAGAGACAGTCCCTACCCAACAGTGGGCTCGCAGTCTAAACTTGACTCTATCCCCGTGCAACGTGCTGGAGAATTGCTGATTAGAGAAGCAGCGTGGCTCAATGGGAAAGAGCCCGGGCATTGGAGTCAGAGGTCACGGGTTCAAATCCCGGCTCTGCCAGTTGTCAGCTGTGTGACTTTGGGCAAGTCACTTCACTTCTCCGTGCCTCAGTTACCTCATCTGTAAAATGGGGATGAAGACTGTGAGCCCCACGGGGGACAACCTGATTACCTTGTAACCTCCCCAGCGCTTGGAACAGTGCTTTGTACATAGTAAGCGCTTACTAAATGCCGTTATTATTATTATTAAAGATGTCGTTAGCAGTGGGGTCGGGCACACGGTTTTAGGGGGGCAGCTTGACACTCCCGTGGACGAGGGGGCGGTGACCGCCCGGGGCAGACCCACCTGCGGGGCCGGGGTGCCCGAGCGCCCGGGCGATGGCCCTCAGTTCCCGCAGGTTGGGAGAGGCGTAGGTCAGAGCCGTCCAGCTGTCCGACAGGAACGGCTTCGAGGCCTCGTTCTCATCCGTGGGCTCAAAGCACACTGCGCGGGCACAGGGGAGAGGCGGCGGGACCCCCGGGCCGCCGGGACCTCAGGACCGCCATCCAGGACTCTCCGGCTGACCGCTTCCCCCCCCTTCCCGGGGCCTGTCCATCGTGCGGAAGCGAGCCCCCATCCCAGACCTTCTCACCGGGAATGCGGTGCTCCCTGGCCAGGTCGCACAGGTAGCGGATGGTGGCGAGCGGAAGGTTCCCGTCGAAGCAGAGGAGCGGGGCCCGGAGCAGGCGGTCCTCGAACGCGGACACCTGAGGGAACGATGGGTCGTCATCATCATCATCAATCGTATTTATTGAGCGCTTACTGTGTGCAGATCGCTGTACTAAGGCAACATATAGAGACAGTCCCTACCCAACACTGGGCTCACGGTCTAAAAGGGGGAGACAGAGAACAAAACCAAACGTACTAACAAAATAAAATAAATAGAATAGATATGTGCAAGTAAAATAAATAGAGTGATAAATATGTACAAACATATATACATATATACAGGTGGTGTGGGGAAGGGAAGGAGGTAAGATGGGGGGGTGGAGAGGGGGACGAGGGGGAGAGGAAGGAAGGGGCTCAGTCTGGGAAGGCCTCCTGGAGGAGGTGAGCTCTCAGCAGGGCCTTGAAGGGAGGAAGACAACACCGGACTATCAATCAATCGGATTTATTGAGCGCTTACTGTGTGCAGAGCACTGGACTAAGCGCTTACTAAGTACTAAGTACTAGTACTACTACTAATAATAACAATAATTGGCATTTGTTAAGCGCTTACTATGTGCAAAGCACTGTTCTAAGCACTGGGGAGGATACAGGGTGATCAGGTTGTCCCACATGGGGCTCACAGTCTTAATACCCATTTTACAGATGAAGTAACTGAGGCCCAGAGAAGTGAAGTGACTTGCCCAAGATCACACAGCAGACATGTGGCGGAGTCGGGATTCGAACCCATGACCTCTGACTCCAAAGCCCGGGCTCTTTCCACTGACCCACACTGCTTCTCTAGTACTAGTACTAAGCAGTGTACTAGAGTTTAGGGACCACACAATAGAAACCAAAATGACAGCTTGGCCAAATCGAGGGATCCCGGCTCCACCCCTGGCTGGTTGCGTGACCTTGGGTGAGTCACTTCACTCCTCTGTGTCTCAGTTTCCTTATCTGTAAAATGGGGATCGAGATTGTGAACCCCATGCGGGACAGGGACTGGGATCCGATTTGCCTGTCTCCCCCCTAGCACTTAGTACAAATAGTAAGTGCTTAACAAATACAACAAATTATTATTGTAATGTGTGTAATCTGCTGCGTGACCTTGTTCAAGTCACTTAACTTCTCTGAGCCTCAATTACCTCATCTGTAAAATGGGATTAAGACTGTGAGCCCCACGTGGGACAACCTGATCACTTTGTATCCCCCCCAGCGCTTAGAACAGTGCTATGCACATAGTAAGCGCTTAACAAAGGCCAACATTATTATTATTATTATTATTATTATTATTATTATTATTATTATTATTATTATTATTATTACTAGCACAGGCATAGGAGTTGGAAGAACTGTAGAGAAGCAGCGTGGCTCAAGTGGAAAGAGCCCGGGCTTTGGAGTCAGAGGTCATGGGTTCAAATCTTGGCTCCGCCACTTGTCAGCTGTGTGACTTCGGGCAAGTCACTTCACTTCTCTGGGCCTCAGTTACCTCATCTGTCAAATGGGGATTAAGGCCGTGAGCCCCACGTGGGACCACCTGATCACCTTGTAACCTCCCCAGCGCTTAGAACAGTGCTTTGCACAGAGTAAGCGCTTAACAAATGCCATCATTAATTAATTAATTAACCTGGGTTCCAATCCCAGCTCCCCCACTTGTCTCCCGCGTGACTTTGGGCAAGTCACTTCTCTGGGCCTCAGTTACCTCGTCTGTAAAATGGGGATCGACTGATTGTATCTAATCCAATTAACTTCTATCTACCCCCAGCGCTTAGTGCAGTGCCTGGCAGTAGTAAGCACGTAACAGATACCAAAAAAAGAAGGATCCCTGCCCTCAAGGAGGTGGCTATCAAATGGATTAATGAGAAGGGGATCAGGGGAGTCGGATCGTGAAAATGAGCCCCCGGGGGAGATGAGGGAGCCAATCCACCCCACCAAACTCCTCGCACTGACCTGACCCAAAGGGCCAGGATCCGTACCCCGGCTTCAACCTAAGCGCTAGACGATCAGCTCACTGTGGGCAGGGAACACGGCTACCGGCTCTGTTATATCGTCCTCTCCTAAGCACTTAGTATGGTGTTCTGCACACAGAAATAATAATAATAATAATTGTGGCATTTGTTAAACGCTTACTGTGTGTACTACTACGACTAGTAGTACTTAGTACTTATTAGCGCTTAGTACAGTGCTCTTAAGCGCTCAATAAATACGATTGATGATGACTAATAATGATGGCATTTATTAAGTGCTTACTATGTGCAAAGCACTGCTCTAAGCGCTGGGGAGGTTACAAGGTTGTCCCACGCGAGGGGCTCACGGTCTTCATCCCCATTTTACAGATGAGGGAACTGAGGCACAGAGAAGTGAAGTGACTTGCCCGGAGTCACACAGCTGACAACTAGTAACGCTTACTAGAGAAGCAGCGTGGCTCAATGGAAAGAGCCCGGGATGGGGAGTCGGAGGTCATGGGTTCAAATCCCGGCTCCGCCAATTGTCAGCTGTGTGACCTTGGGCAAGTCGCTTCACTTCTCTGTGCCTCAGTTACCTCATCTGGAAAATGGGGATGAAGACTGTGAGCCCCCCGGGGGACAACCTGATCACCTTGTAACCTCCCCAGTGCTTAGAACAGTGCTTTGCACATAGTAAGTGCTTAAGAAATGCCATTATTATTATTATTATTAATATTATTATGTGCCAGGCACCATACTTAGGGCTGGAATAGATACAAGGTTATTGGATTGGACACGGTCCCTGTCCCCTTGGGGGACTCCCAGTCTTAATCCCCACTTTACAGATGAGGTAACTGAGGCACAGAGAAGTTAAGCGACTTGCCCAAGGTCACACAGCTGACATTTGAACCCATGACCTCTGTCACCATTCATTCATTCATTCAATCGTATCTATTGAGCGCTTACTAAGCGCTTGGGAAGTACGTGGCTCAGTGGGAAGAGCCCGGGCTTTGGAGTCAGAGGTTGTGGGTTCGAATCCCGGCTCCACCACATGTCTGCTGTGTGACCTTGGGCTAGTCACTTCACTTCTCTGAGCCTCAGTTACCTCATCTGTAAAATGGGGATTAAGACTGTGAGCCCCACAGGGGACAACCTGATCACCTTGTATCCCCCCCAGAGCTTAGAACAGTGCTTTGCACATAGTAAGCGCTTAACAAATGCCATCATTATTATTATTATTATTACAAGTTGGCAACATATGGAGACGGTCCCTACCTAGCAGTGGGCTCACAGTCTCCACAGCCCGGGTTCTTTCCATTGAGCCACGTTGTTTCTCTAGTAAGCGTTACTAGTACGCATAGTGGCGGTCATCCACTGAGGCCCAGAGAGGTTAGGCGATTTGCCCAAAGTCACACAGCAGACAAGTGGCAGAGGCGGGATTAGAATACAGGTCCTTCTGACTCCAGGCCTGGGCTCTATGACCTAGGCCGGGCTATTTCCCCCGGATCTGGTGGTAGGATGGCCCTTCCATGGATGAGCTGAGTGTGAGGGAGCGCTCAGTGAAATCTCCGTTTGCAGGGGGACTCCGAGCTGCCGTCAGAAGCGGGCAGGCCCCGAGGGCGGCATATGGGCAGGGGAAACGTTGGTCGGGCTGGGAATGGGGGCGGATCATCCCCCGGTCGTCGACTCCTCACCCGCTGCTGGGTGATCTGCTCGTGGACGTCCATGTCTCCGAGGCCGACGGTGAGCTTCCCGCTGCCCGAGACCACGGCACAGTAGGTGGCCGTGCTGTGCCCCTCCAGCTGGGCCACCCCTCCCATGTCCTGCAGCAGGAAGAACGGACAGCGATAGGGACACCATCTTCATCATTCCCCTCACCTGTTGCGCTTACTGAGCGCCTACCGGGCGCCTAAACTATGCTGGACTGGATTCGTACTGGGTACAGGGCATTTGCTGGGCACCGGCTGTGTCCCTCCCGGGTAAGACTGTCAAACCCAAAGGTGGCAGGATTATGGAGTTTCAAAATTAGAGGTGCTTTATGGGCTTCCAGTAATAATGATGATAGCATTTATTAAGCGTTTACTCTGTGCAAAGCACTGTTCTAAGTGCTGGAACTCAGCACCTTCAAACCCTGCGGTGCCAGGGCTACAGATCATCAAACCCGAAGGAGCAGGGGATGCGAACTGTCAAATCCAGAGGAGCCAGGGCAATGGACCGCTGCCAATAATAATGATGCTAGTATTTATTAAGCGCTTACTCTGTGCAAAGCACTGTTCTAAGCGCTGGCACTAAGTGCCATCAAACCCTGCGGTGCCAGGGCTATAGGTTGTCAAACCTGAAAGAGCAGGGGATGCGAACTGTCAAATCCAGAGGAGCCAGGGCAATGGACCGCCGCCAATAATAATGATGATGGCATTTTTTAAGCGTTTACTCTGTGCAAAGCACTGTTCTAAGCGCTGGCACTAAGCTCCATCAAACCCTGCAGTGCCAGGGCTACGGATCGTCAAACCTAAAGGGACAGGGGACGCGAACTGTCAAATCCAGAGGAGCCACGGCAGTGGACCTTCAATTCCAGAGGTGCCCGTTTGTTCTAGCAAACCTGAGGTGCCTGGGCTATGGACCGTCAAACCGGAGGTGTCCAAGAGATAGTCTGCCCAAGGCCACCTCAGTGGGTACGCCTCCCCTGATCCTGCCCTGCAGGTTGCCCCCTCCCTGCTTTCCAACCTGCATGCCCAGGTAGGAACAGAGGGAAGGGCCCAGCCTGGTCTCCATGGCAAGGGGGTGCAGGGGCGAGATCCCATGGGGTTGGGCTGGGGAAAAGCGGGAGGGGAAACTGAGGGGTGAGGTTGTATCTGGAAGGGCTGGAGAGAGACTTCCCAGGGCAGGAGGAGGAAGGAGAGGAGGAGGAGGAGGAGGGGGAGGGAGAAATGAGGGAGATGGGGGGAAAGGAAGAGGGGGAGGGGGCCCAGGGGTGGGATCACGTACCATGTGGCTGCAGTAGCGCAGCACGGACTGAGAAAGTGCATCCTTGCCCAGCGCGGAGATGAACAGGGGCGACCACCCCAGCCGACTCAGGCAGTCTGCCGGCACGGAGACACCGGCTTTAGCCAAACAGACCTCCCACACACGGAGACACGCACGCAGCTAGAGGAGCAGCGAGGCCTAGTGGATTCAGCAAGGGCCCTAGGAGTCAGAAGGTCATGGGTTCTAATCCTGCCTCTGCCCCTCGTCTGCTGTGTGACCTTGGACAAACCACTTCACTTCTCTGTGCCTCGGTTCCCTCATCTGCAATTGGGGATTCAGACTATGAGCCCTATGTGGGGCAGGGACTGTGTCCAACCTGATAATTTGGTATCTATCCCAGTGCTTAGAGCAGTGCCTGGCACATAGTAAGCGCTTAACAAATACCATTAGTATTATTAATAGTTTGGACACACAGAGACACGGGGCTCAGATATACAGAGACACAGACGGCACGGACGCACAGAGACACAGACCTTGGACATTCAGAGACCCAGACAGTTGGGACACACAGACACAGAATAATAATAATATTAATGATGGTATTAAGTGCTTACTACGTGCAAAGCACTGTTCTAAGCGCAGAACTCAGACATACAGACACAGAGCTCAGACGTACGGAGACGCAGAGAGCTCGGACACACAAGAGACATAGAGACACACAGACAGAGTTCAGGCACAGAGAGACACAGAGATCGGTCATATAGACAAAATTAGGTCCACGGTTAGAGGTGGGTCCTACTGAGTTGGTATTTGTCAAGCGCATATTATGTGCCAGGCACTGTTCTAAGCGCTTGGGGTAGATACCAAATTATCAGCGCTTAGAACAGTGCTCTGCACATAGTAAGCGCTTAACAAATGCCATTATTATTATTATTATTATCAGGTTGGACACATTTCCTGTCACTTGGGGTTCACAAGTCTTAATCTGCATTTTACAAATCACGGAGGCCCAGAGAAGTGAAGTGACTCACCCAAGGTCACACGGCAGAGAAGGGGGGGATCCGGGATTAGAACCCTGGTTCTTCCGACTCTCAGGCCCGGGCTCTATCCATTAGGCCACACTGCTTCTCCCTCTAGATTCCCCCAGAGAAGAAACTCCCTCCCCATCCCACCTCCACCTGGTCATCCCGGTGAATCCCACCCCACCCCGGCTACCTGCCAGGTTACGTCCGACACCCCCGAAGGACTGGATCACCTTCCCAGGGTGGGTCTGGCCATCCGCCTGCGGGGAAGGAGAGAGAGGACAAGTGATTTCGGAAGGGGACAAGGGGTGGGGAGGAGGCAGCATTTTTTTATGGTCTCTGTTAAGCGCTTATTATGTGTCAAACACTGTTCTAAGCACTGGGTAGGTACAATTTTAAAATGAGGATTCAATACCTGTTCTCCATCCTACTTAGACTGTGAACCCCATGTGGGATTCATTCATTCATTCATTCATTCAATCGTATTTATTGAGCGCTTACTGTGTGCAGAGCACTGTACTAAGCGCTTGGGAAGTCCAAGTTGGCAACCTATAGAGACGGTCCCTACCCAACAGTGGGCTCACAGTCTAGAATCTGTCTAGGACCTGATTTTTCTTTCCTCTCCCTCTCTTCCCCCTCCCCATTCCCCTGCCTTACCTCCTTCCCCTCCCCAAAGCACCTGTATATATGTTTGCACATATTTATTACTCTATTTATTTTACTTGTACATATTTATTCTATTCATTTCATTTTGTTAATATGTTTTGTTTTGTTCCCTGTCTCCCCCTTCTAGACTGTGAGCCCACTTGTTGGGTAGGGACCGTCTCTAGATGTTGCCAGTTTGTACTTCCCAAGCGCTTAGTCCAGTGCTCTGCACACAGTAAGCGCTCAATAAATACAATTGAATGAATGAATGAATGAATAAATCTTGTACCTATCCCAGTGCTTAGTACAATACTTGGCATAGTAAATGCTGAACAAATAGCATAATTATAGTTTTATCAGAGGAGATGGATACAGACACACAGACAGAACACAGTGCTTTGCAGATAGTAAGTGCTTAATAACCTCCCTAGTGCTTAGAACAGTGCTTTGCACATAGCGCTTAACAAATACCATCATTATTATTATTATAAATAATAATAATTATTTATTATTAATAAATGTCATCACTAAGAAGAGGAGGGAGGAAGTTCCCCGGGTCAGGGAGATGGGCAAGGGCTCCCACAGGGCCTCAGTGCTCCCCTGAGGTGGGTGAGGTCATCTCTCCTAACAGGAGGCCATGAGGGAGGGAAGGCTGCCCCAGCTCTCATTCATTCATTCATTCATTCAATTGTATTTATTGAGCGCTTACTGTGTGCAGAGCACTGGACTAAGCGCTTGGGAAGTACAAGTTGGGCTCGGGAAGTACAAGAGAAGCGGCATGGCTCAGTGGAAAGAGCCCGGGCTTTGGAGTCAGAGGTCGTGGGTTCAAACCCCGGCTCCGCCAGTTGTCAGCTGCGTGACTTTGGGCAAGTCACTTCACTTCTCTGGGCCTCAGTTACCTCATCTGTAAAATGGGGACGAAGACTGTGAGCCCCCCGAGGGACAACCTGATCACCTTGTAACCTCCCCAGGCTTAGAACAGTGCTTTGCACATAATAATAATAGTGGCATTTATTAAGCGCTTACTATGTGCAAAGCACTGTTCTAAGCGCTGAGTGAGCACAGTGAGCACTCACTCACTCACATAGTGAGCACTCAACAAATACCATCATCATTATTATTATTATCATTACAACCCAAGCCCCATCCTAGTCAACAGACTCCCACTCGGACGCAAACGCGTGGCCTTGAGGGTCTTCGGCCAATGGGCCCGATACCTGTAGGGGCCCGCTCTTCGGCTTCGCTATGAAGTCAACGTTGATGCCTCCTACGACCACCTATGGGAGAAAGGACAGTGGCTGCCAGTGCTGAGGACCCTTGTCTTCTCCGGTGCTGTCCTCCTTCGCCCAGAGCATCTGACTGTCAGCAACCCCCGGCTCAGCCCCATGGTCTAAACAGCTCAGGGCTCAATCTCTGACAGTGCCACACTCCTGACTCTCACCTCTCCATCCCTGACTCTCCCCCAGTGATCTAGCATGAACCATCCAACACCCTGACTCTCCCCCTCGGATTTATTGCTCTATTTATTTTACTTGTACATATTTACTATTCTATTTTATTAATGACGTGTATATAGCGATTATTCTATTTGTTCTGACGACTTGACTCCTGTCCACATGCTTTCTTTTGTTCTCTGTCTCCCCCTTTTAGACTGTGAGCCTGTTGTTGGGTAGGGACCATCTCTCTATGATGCCAACTTGTGCTTCCCAAGTGCTTAGTCCAGTGCTGTGCACATAGTAAGCACTCAATAAATGTGACTGACTGAAAGAATGAAATCATCCCACACCCTAGATTCTCCCTTCTCCATTCCCGACTTCCCCAGTGACCCAGCACAGACCACCCAACACCCCGATTCTTCCCTTTTTATCCCTGACTCTCCGCCAGAGACACAGGGCAGGCCACCCAACGCCCCTGACTCTTTCCCTCCATCCCTTTTAGACTGTGAGCCCACTGTTGGGTAGGGACTGTCTCTATATGTTGCCAACTTGTACTTCCCAAGTGCTTAGTACAGTGCTCTGCACACAGTAAGCACTCAATAAATACGATTGATTGATCCCTGAGGGGAAGTTGGGGGCAGAACAATCTCAGGTGGAGCCGGACAAAGGAGTGAGGACATCAGTATAGGGGGAGACTGCCCTCTGACATCTACACCTCCTCCAAGGCCCTCTTGGCAGGGGTCTCCTCCAGCGGATCAGGGCAGAGAGGCGGGAAAACTGTGATCCCGGCTGGCTCGACTGCCCACGCCGCCAGAACCCAGACCGCAGACCCAGGCACAGCAGCTCAAGACTCTGTCCTGGACGCCTAGGCCCCGACTTTGGTCTCTCCCCAGGCCGAGCGGGCCGGGGCGGCGGGGCGGGTGGTCTGAGAGTGGAGGGCTGCGGGTGTACTCACCGGCTGGGCGGGCTGGGCGGCCCCCCGCGCCCTCCTCCCTCCTCCATCGTTCCCCCCACCGGGTGCCATCTGGAGCTGGCTCAGGGCCACGGCGATTCGGCTGCCCACTCTGGCGTTGTTCTGGATCAGAGCCATGTCTGGTCGGAGGCCGCTAAGGAAGGAGCGGTCTCCGCACCCCCAAATCACGCATTCATTCATTCAATCGCATTTATTGAATGCTTACTATGCGCAAAGCACGGTACTAAGCGCTTGAATCACGCCAAGCACGATTCCCAGCAAGGTCCACCCCCTCCCTGGCTTCTGCGATCTAACTTAGCTCATACACACCCACACATCACTCACCAGGCTTGCCCCTCTTTTTTTTTTTTTTTAAGGGTATTTGTTAAGCACCTACTATGTGCCAGGCACTGTACTAAGCGCTGGGATAGACACAAGATAATCAGTTTGGACACAGTCCTTGACCCACATGGGGCTCACTCTTAATCCCCATTTGACAGATGAGGTAACTGAGTCTTTATGTTGCCGACTTGGACTTCCCAAGCGCTTAGTACAGTGCTGTGCACATAGTAAGTGCTCAATAGATATGATTGATTGAATGAATGAATGAGTCAGTCAGTCGTATTTTTTGAGAGCTTACTGTGTACAGAGCACTGTCTTAAGCTCTTAAGAGAGGACAATAGAACAAAAAAAACAATATATTCCCTGCCCACAGTCAGGTTGTAGTCTAGAGATTGTAACTGAGGCCCAGAGAAGTGAAGTGATTTGCCCAAGGTCACACAGCAGACAAGAGGCAGAGATGGGATTAGAACCCGGGATCCCGTGAAGGGGATTATTAACTGTGGGGTTTAGTGGAAAGAGAGCGGGCTTGGGTTTTAGAGGTCATGGGTTCAAATCCCAGCTCTTCCAATTGTCACCTGTATGACTTTGGGCAAGTCAATTAACTTCTCTGTGCCTCCATTACCTCATCTGTAAAATGGGGATTAAGACTGTGAGCCCCATGTGGGACAACCTGATCACCTTGTATCCTTCCCAGCGCTTGGAACAGTGCTTGGCACATAGTAAGCACTTAAATGCCGTCATTATTATTATCATGATTATCCACACAGATGGGAATTTCCTGATCGAGAGGGAAGATTATCTCCCAACCGCTTAGTATAGCTCTCTGTCCAGAGTGAGTGCTCATTATTATTATCATGATTATCCACACAGATGGGAATTTCCAAATTGAGAGGGAAGATTATCTCCCAAGCAGCGTGGCTCAGTGGAAAGAGCCCAGGCTTTGGAGTCCGAGGTCATGGGTTCAAATCCCGGCTCCGCCAATTGTCAGCTGAGTGACTTTGGGCAAGTCACTTTACTTCTCTGGGCCTCAGTTCCCTCATCTGTCAAATGGGGATGAAGACTGTGAGCCCCCCGTGGGACCACCTGATCACCTTGTAACCTCCCCAGCGCTTAGAACAGTGCTTTGCACATAGTAAGCTCTTAACAAATGCCATTATTATTATTATTATAGCTCTCTGTCCAGAGTGAGTGCTCATTATTATTATCATGATTATCCACACAGATGGGAATTTCCAAATTGAGAGGGAAGATTATCTCCCAACCGCTTAGTATAGCTCTCCGTCCAGAGTGAGTGCTCAGTAAGTAAAATGGATTGATTGATTGATTGATCGAGAGGAGGCTCCTAAGTTGAACTGGGAATTGTGAGGGTGGGGAAATCGGGAGGACTTCCTGGAGTGGGCAGGTGGGCTTGGTCTAGGGTCCAATCACTCCCTTTGGGCTCTGGAAATGCCAGGCGGACACTGCTCCCCGGGCAGTGCTGCCCAGAGACACCCTTGGCTTGGTTTGGGGGAGCTCTGGGGGAAGGATACTGGATTCAAGGGACTTGCCACCGCTCAGTTCATTCACCCTCCGGAGCACAAACGGCGTCAATTCCTTTCCCACGATCCCGTTCACCCTGCAAACCAAAGCCCAGGCCGACAGGATCCAATGCCCGTTCTACCTCCGACTTCGTGAGTCCCAGGTGAGACCCGATGATACGTTATCCACTCCAGCGCTTCGGACGGTGCTTAGCACAAACTAAGCGCTCAACCAACGCCGCAGATATTATTATCAGTCCCCTTATTATTACAGAGGAGAAAACTGAAGTCAGGTGACTTGGCCAAGGTCACGCAGCAAGGAAATGGCAGGGTTGGGATCCCTGGCTCCCGGGCCCACATTCTTTCCACGGCCTCTCTGCTTCTTCCATCGTCCCTCGTGACGGGGAAGAGGAGGACGCCGGACCATCTTACCTGGCCTCGCCCAGAGCCCGTTGGATGGCTTCTTCGATCTCCTGCGCGGACGCAGCTTGATCTGGCGGGACGGGTACGGCAATCAGCACGCCACTGCCCAGGCCCAGCTCCAGAGCCCCGGCTGCGAGAACAGACGGACGGCTACCTCCCGTTGCCCGGGCCTACCTGCTGCCCAGGCCCGGCTCCGGAGCCCCGACTGCGAGGACGGACGGACAATTTGGGCCATCCCGGGGGCTGGGGCAGTAAACCGACTGGACCGAAGGCGAAGGGACCCAAAAGAGGGGGGAACGAGGGATTAACCAGGGAAGACTTCCCGGAAACGGTGTGATTTCCGAAAGGGTTTGAAGATGAGGACAGTTGGAGGGGGAGGGACTGATCGAAAGGACGGCCGCAGGAGAGATGAGAACGAGGCACTGGGAGTTGGCTGGCTTGAAGGGAACGACGAGTGTGAGCTGAGGTGTGGTGGGAGTGGAGCGTGAGGACAAATAGGAGGGAGAGAGCCAATAGAGGGACGCCTTAAAGCTGATGATCGGGAGTTTCTGCTCGATACAGAGAGGACTGGGCAACTGTACATATTTTTTATTCTATTTATTTATTTATTTTATTTGTACACATCTATTCTATTTATTTTATTTTGTTAGTATGCTTGGTTTTGTTCTCTGTCTCCCCCTTTTAGACTGTGAACCCACTGTCGGGTAGGGACTGTCTCTATTTGTTGCCAATTTGTACTTCCCAAGCACTTGGTACAGTGCTCTGCACATAGTAAGCGCTCAATAAATACGATTGATGATGATGATGTTGGAAGTTTCTAGGCACTCACCGATGAGCTTGGCTGCTTCCTTCTCGGTCGGCACGTGGTAGGGGGCTTGGAAACCGCTTTTGCGGCAGAAGAAGGCAGGGAAATCCCGGGACTCCCCAAAAGCCGCCACGCAGACCCCCTGAGTCTCCTGCGTCGATGGAAGGGACGGAAAGAGGCATGAGACCGCTCCCAAAAATTCCGGGCCGTCCTCTCCCATTTCCAAGACCACCTCTAGATGACAGGGTCAGTGAGTAGGCGTCCAGTCCAGTGCCTAGTTCACAGTAAGCGCTCAGTCCCTGCACGCGCTACGCACTCAAGCCAGTACCCTGCCCCTAGTAATAACAATAATAATAATAACTGTGGTATTTGTTCAGCACTTACTACGTGCCAGGCAGTATATTAACTGCTGGGGAGAGATCATCATCAATTGTATTTATTGAGTGCTTACTGTGTGCAGAGCACTGTACTAAGCACTTATACAAGATACAAGATACAAGATAATCAGGGTGCACACGGTTCCTGTCCCTTGAGAAGCAGCGTGGCTCAGTGGAAAGAGCCCGGGCTTTGGAGTCAGAGGTCATGGGTTCAAATCCTGCTCTGCCAATTAACTGTGTGACTTTGGGCAAGTCACTTCACTTTTCCCCACCCCCCCACCTTACTTCCTTCCCCTCCCCACAGCACCTGTATATGTTTGTATGTATTTATTACTCTATTTTATTTGGACATATTTATTCTATTTATTTTATTTTGTTAATATGCTTTGTTTTGTTCTCTGTCTCCCCCTTCTAGACTGTGAGCCCGCTGTTGGGTAGGGACCGTCTCTATATGTTGCCAACTTGGACTTACCAAGCGCTTAGTACAGTGCTCTGCACACAGTAAGCGCCCAATAAATACGATTGAATGAATGAACTTCTCTGTGCCTCAATTCCCTCATCTGTAGAATGGGGATGAAGACTGTGAGCCCCCCGGGGGACAACCTGATCACCTTGTAACCTCCCCAGTGCTTAGAACAGTGCTTTGCACATAGTAAGTGCTTGATAAATGCCATTATTATTATTATTATTATAAAGGGCTCACAGTCTTAATCCCCATTTTACAGATAAGGAAGCTGAGGCCCAGAGAAGTGAAGTGACTTGCCCAAGGTCACATAGCAGACAAGTAGCGGAGCCGGGATTAGAACCCAGGTCCTTTTGACTCCAAGGCCCGGGCTCTTTCCACTAAGCCGTGCTGCTTCTCTAGTAGGTGCTCACATACCATTCATTGGTTCATTCAATCGTATTTATTGAGCGCTTACTGTGTGCAGAGCACTGGACTAAGCGCTTGGGGAGTCCAAGTTGGCAACATAGAGAGACGGTCCCTACCCAACAGCAGGCTCACAGTCTAGAAGACACCCAGTCCAGTGTCGTGCACACAGTAGGCATACGGGCAGTAGTGATGAAAACGCCTCACTCTCGGCTTCAAGGCTGTCCATCCCCTGGCCCCCTCCTACCTCACCTCCCTTCTCTCCTTCTCCAGCCCAGCCCGCACCCTCCGCTCCTCTGCCACCGCTAACCTCCTCACTGTACCTCGTTCTCACCTGTCCCGCCATCGACCCCCAGCCCACGTCCTCCCCGTGGCCCGGAATACCCTCCCTCCGCACATATAATGGCATTTATTAAGCACTTACTATGTGCAAATCACTGTTCTAAGCGCTGGGGAGGTTACAAGGTGATCAGGTTGTCCCACTGGGGGCTCACAGTCTTCATCCCCATCTTACAGATGAGGGAACTGAGGCCCAGAGAAGTGAAGTGACTTGCCCAAAGTTACACAGCTGGCATTTGGCGGAGCGGGATTTGAACCCATGACCTCTGACTCCAAAGCCCGGACTCTTTTCCACTGAGGCACGCTGCTTCTCCGCCAAGCTAGCTCTCTTCTTCCCTTCAAAGCCCTACTGAGAGCTCACCTCCTCCAGAAGGCCTTCCCACACTGAGCCCCCTTTTTCCTCTCCCCTGCCCTACTTCCTTCCCCTCCCCACAGCCCCTGTATATATGCTTGTACAGATTTATCACTCTACTTATTTTACTTGTACGTATTTACTGCTCTATTTATTTTGTTCATGATGTGCACCTAGCTTTAATTCTATTTGTTCTGACGACTTGACACCCGTCCACATGTTTTGTTCTGTTGTCTGTCTCCCGCTTCTAGACTGTGAGCCCGTTGGTGGGTAGGGACTGTCTCTCTACGTTGCCGACTTGGACTTCCCAAGCGCTTAGTCCGGTGCTCTGCACACCGTAAGCGCTCAATAAATATGATTGAACGAGTCCTGGAGCCCCTCAAAGCAGTGACCCCACCACCCCGAGCTCACCGAAGTGGGGTGGGGGTCCAGCCCCGTCCCCCCAGTCCTGTTGGAGAGCGGGGTTGCGGCCAAAGAAGCGAAGTTGGGCGTTTGAAGATGGGGGTGATCCCAAAGGGGACTGAGGTCTCCGCAGTCCAAAGGAGCAGCACTCTGGCCGGTGGGTGATCCTCAGGGCGTTAGGATGCCAGGGACCCCCGTGCCCCCCAACGCCCCTCCCCAGGAACCACCTACCAGATACTCCAGCGTCCGGCCGATGTCCAAGATCGACTTGACGCCGGCGGAAACCACAGCCACGGGCGTGCGGCCCAGCTCCGTCAGGTCAGCGCTCACGTCCAGGGCTGCAAGGACAAGGGACTCCTGAGTACCCCTCCCCGGCAGCGGGGGTGGGTGGACATGGGCGGGGGCTCGTCCAGTTTGATTATGCTGCAGCAGGCCGGATTTCAGCTAGCCACCGGGCCCCTGCCCAACACCGAGGCGGCACCGCGGTCCTCCGTGCCCGGCGGTTTTCTGGGCAGCGTCCGATTTCCCGTGTCGAAGTCATACGGCAGGTAAGATGCTAAACAAAATTTACAGCCTAGAGGGGAAGACGGGGCAGGATGGTGGAGTGATTTCAAGCCAACGGCGAGGAGTTTCTGTTTTGATGGTCTTGAGGAGCGGGGAAACGTGGCCTGAATGCTTCGGTTGAAAAATGATCTGGGCTGCAGTGGGATGTGTGGACCGGGGTGGGGAGAGACAGGAGGCAAGGAGGTCAGCAAGGAGGCTGGTGACAGTAAACAAGGCGGGATAGGATAAGTGCTTGGATCAATCAATCAATCAATCGTATTTATTGAGCACTTACTGTGTGCAGAGCACTGGACTAAGCGCTTGGGAAGTCCAAGTTGGCAACATATAGAGACAGTCCCTACCCAAGTGGGCTCACAGTCTAAAAGGGGGAGACAGAGAACAAACCCAGACATACTAACAAAATAAAATAAATAGAATAGATATGTACAAGTAAAATAAATAGAGTAATAAATATGTACAAACATATATACATATATACAGGTGCTGTGGGGAAGGGAAGGAGGTAAGATGGGGGGATGGAGAGGGGGACGAGGGGGAGAGGAAGGAAGGGGCTCAGTCTGGGAAGGCCTCCTGGAGGAGGTGAGCTCTCAACAGGGCCTTACTACCCCGGGATCAACGGGGTAGTAGTTTGGAGGTAGAGGAAAGGGCAGATTGTGATGGTCGAACCACCAGGATTTGTGATTGATTGAACCTGTATATATGTATATATGTTTGAACATATTTATTACTCTATTTATTCATTTATTTATTTTACTTGTACCTATCTATTCTATTTATTTTATTTTGTTAATATGTTTGGTTTTGTTCTCTGTCTCCCCCTTCTAGACTGTGATCCCACTGTTGGGTAGGGACTGTCTCTAGATGTTGCCAACTTGGACTTCCCAAGCGCTTAGTCCAGTGCTCTGCACACAGTAAGCGCTCAATAAATACGACTGATTGATTGATGTGGCTTGAATAATAATAGTAATAATAATAATGGCATTTATTAAGCGCTTACTATGTGCAAAGCACTGTTCTAAGCGCTGGTGAGGTTACAAGGTGATCAGGTTGTCCCAAGCGGGGCTCACAGTCTTAATCCTCATTTTACAGATGAGGTAACTGAGGCACAGAGAAGTTAAGTGACTTGCCCCAAGTCACCCAGCTGACAATTGGTGGAGGCGGGATTTGAACCCATGACCTCTGACTCCAAAGCCCGTACTCTCTTCCACTGAGCCACGCTGCTTCTCAATGAATGAGAGAGAGGAGTCAAAGGTAACCACGTTTGTGGGCTAGTGAGACAGGAAGGATGATGGCACCGTCTACGGTGATCGGAAAATCAGGGGGAGGACAGGGTTTGGGTGGGAAGATAAGGAGCTCGGTTTTAAATACGTTAAGTTTGAGGTGATGGGAGGACAGCCAAGTAGAGATGTCTTGAAGGCAAGCAGGAGGGAGGTGGCTAGCTGCTTGTGGGGTCCCAAGTCTCTTACTCTTCTCTCCCTCTCGATGTACGCCTCCGATGCCTCCGGTCACAAACACGGGGATCCCGGCCTTGTTCGCCACGATCATAGTCGCCGATACGGTGGTGCCCCCGGACAGGCCCTGCCACGGGAAAGCCAGACAGACGGCCGTTACTGAGGGCCGACCTTCGTTAGGCTGCACGATATCGGAGGTTGTCTGGATCCCAGGAGCCTAATCTAGAGTTCTGCACATAGAAGGCGCTCAGTCCAGTGCCCTGCGCACAGTAAGTACCAATCCAGGACCCAATACACAGTAGGTGTCCAGTCAAGGACCCTGCGCAGAGCAGAAACTCAATACAGTGCCCTTCACACAATAAGTATACAGAAATGATCAAAGACAATAAGATTGGCCTAATTATAATGATATTTGTTAAACACTTACTACGTGCCAAGCACTATTCAAAGCACTGGGGTAGATACAAGGTGATCAGGTTGTCCCACATGGGGCCCACAGCTGTGAGCCCACTGTTGGGTAGGGACCGTCTCTATATGTTGCCAACTTGGACTTCCCAAGCGCTTAGTACAGTGCTCTGCACACAGTAAGCACTCAATAAATACGATTGATTGATTGATTGATTGATTAATCCCCATTTTACAAATGAGGTAACTGAGGCACAGAGAAGTGAAGTGACTTACCCAAGGTCCCACAGCTGACAAGTGGCAGAGTCAGGATTCATTCATTCATTCATTCATTCAATTGTATTTATTGGGTGCTTACTGTGTGCAGAGCACTGTACTAAGCGCTTGGGAGAGTACGATGCAACAATAAACAGACATATTCCCTGCCCACAACAAGCTTACAGTCTAGAGGACTACTAGATTTGCTACTTAGGATCCTCAGAGAAAATTTAGCGCTGTTTCAATGAAACCACGTTAAAACCAATACTATTTGACTGAATTCAGGACGTTTTCATCGGAGTGAAAGGGATGGCATACTATATTTCTCGTAAATGGAATATTATAAGGATTTGAACCCAGTTCCTCCAACTCCCAGACCTCTGGTCTTTCCATTAGGCCACGCTGCTTCTCTCTTCCCCTTTCCCTGTTCCTCTCCCGCCCCGCCTCCACGTCACCTTCCCGGTCACCCCGGGGCGGAACTGAAGCAGTGGGGCTCAGTGGAAAGAGCCCGGGCTTTGGAGTCAGAGGTCATGGGTTCAAATCCCTATATTATTATAGTGTGTTATTATTAATAATGATAATTATGGGATTTGTGAAGCACTTACTATGTGCCAAGCACTGTTCTAAGCACTGGGATAGATACAAGGTAATCAGGTTGTCCCACGTGGGGCTCACAGTCTTCATCCCCATTTTACAGATGAGGGAGCTGAGGCCCAGAGAAGTGAAGTGACTTGCCCAAAATCACCCAGCTGACAAGTGGCAGAGCCGGGATTAGAACCCACGACCTCTGATTCCCAAGCCCGGGCTCTTTCTCCTAAGCCATGTTGCTCCTTATTATTACTATTAATCAATCAATCAATCGTATTTATTGAGCGCTTACTGTGTGCAGAGCACTGTACTAAGCGCTTACTATTACTAAGCGGTGGGGTGGATACAAGCAGAGAGAAGCAGCGTGGCTCAGTGGAAAGAACCGGGGCTTTGGAGTCAGAGGTCATGGGTTCCAACCCCGGCTCCGCCACTTGTCAGCTGGGTGACTTTAGGCAAGTCACTTCACTTCTCTGGGCCTCCGTTACCTCATCTGCAAAATGGGGATTAAGCCTGTGATCCCCAAGTGGGACAACCTGATCACCTTGTAACGTCCCCAGCGCTTAGAACAGTGCTTTGCACATAGTAAGCGCTTAATAAATGGCATCATTATTATTATTATAACGGGGGGTACCTGGCTCCGTACGTAGGGAAGGTCCCTGCGGGACACCTTGAGCGTCCCCTCCCTCTCCGCCAAGGCCCGCAGCTCGGGGTCGCCGAGGCCGACGTGGATCCTGCCATCCAGCACGCCCACGGTGGCCGGCACGGCCCCCTGAGTCCTCACGATCTCCTCGACGGCTCGGGCCACGCTGGAAGAAACCCGGGAGGTGGCACCGGACCAATCAATCAATCAATCAATCAATCGTATTTATTGAGCGCTTACTGTGTGCAGAGCGCTGTACTAAACGCTTGGGAAGTACAAGTTGGCAACATATAGAGACGGTCCCTACCCAACAGTGGGCTCACAGTCTAGAAGACTGGGAGGGTGGGCACCCTGCTCGGCCGCCCCTCGGGCCTCGACGCAGACGGCCCCCAGCCCGGCCCTGCCTGCTCACGGCCCAAGGACAGCCAACCATCATCCTCAGGCACCCGTGGAGGGGGATTTTTAGGTGCGAGAGTGTGACCCTGTTTGTACATATTTATTACTCTATTTATTTTACTTGTACATATTTATTCTATTTTATTTTGTGCATGTGTTTTGTTGTCTGTCTCCCCCTTCTAGACTGTGAGCCCGCTGTTGGGTAGGGACCGCCTCTATATGTTACCAACTTGGACTTCCCAAGCGCTTAGTACAGTGCTCTGCACACAGTAAGCGCTCAATAAATATGAACGAATGAGGGAATGAATGAATGAATGAAGGTGTCGCTCCCCCCTCCTCTCCACCCGCCTCTCCAGGCGTCCAGCCTCAGATTCCGGGGATACGGCATTCCGTGGGTCACGATACTGTTGGGTAGGGACCGTCTCTATATGTTGCCAACTCGTACTTCCCAAGCGTTTAGTACAGTGCTCTGCACACAGTGAACGCTCAATAAATACGATTGATTGATTGATTGATTGATGGCGCTCTCCAGGGCTACCACAGGCTTCCCCAGGGTCAGGTGCGAGAGTGGGACCCTGAGGGTCTCGCTTCCCCCTCTTCTCCACCCGCCTCTCCAGGCGTCCAACCTCAGATTCCGGGGCTACGGCATTCCGTGGGTCACGATACCGTTGGGTAGGGACCGTCTCTATATGTAACTTGTACTTCCCAAGCGCTTAATACAGTGCTCTGCACACAGTAAGCATTCAATAAATACAATTAATTGATTGATTGATTGATTGATGGTGCTCTCCAGGGCTACCACGGGCTTCCCCAGGGTCAGGCGCGAGAGTGTGACCCTGAGGGTCTCGCTCCCCCCTCCTCTCCGCCCGCCTTTACAGGCGTCCAACCTCAGATTCCGGGGATACGGCATTCCGTGGGTCACGATGGCGCTCTCCAGGGCTACCACGGGCTTTCCCAGTGTCAGGGCTTCCCGCACCGTCGGATGGACGTGCATGTGGAAGCCTGGAAGACAGCCAAGGGCAAAGTTTGCTGCTGCACCCATAGGACTGGAAACTCCCTGGGGGCAGAGTCCTCTCCCCCACTCTTCCAGTGACTTGCTCCAGGGGGACATGCGGAGCCCAGAAGGACGGGGCCTTCATTCCCGTGATCCGGTCAACCCTTCCCGTCAGCCCCACGGAGACTGGGCCAGGGCCTGGATTGCCTCGGAGAGAGGTTGGGGGTTCCCTAGGAAGTTCATCTTGGGTGAACTTCAACCTCCTCGCAGGAAAAATGTGTCACTACCTGAAGAGTCAATTAATCAAAGGTATTTATTTAGCGCTTACTGTGTGCAGAACGCTAGATTAAGCACTTGGAAAAGTTGGAAGACAGATTCCCTGCCTACACGGAGCTTACAGTCTAGAAAGGGAGACGGACATTAATATTAATGATTTACAGATACGTAAATATGCACTACGTAGGTACATATGTATGACATATGTAAATATGTACAGATATGTCCTTCCCAAGCGCTTAGTACAGTGCTCTGCACACAGTAAGTGCTCAATAAACACGATTGAATGAATGAATGAATAAAAACAATAATAATTGTGGTATTGTGAGGAAAAAAGGAGCCTCAGTCTGGTTCAGTCCAATGCCCAAAGGTCACAGATCTAAGCACACAGACCGACACAGAAAGGAGAGGAAACGGGGGGTGGGGGGAAGAAGAGGGCTTAGTGGGGGAAGGTCTCTTTTCATTCATTTATTACTCTATTTAGTTATTTTATTTGTAGATATTTATTCTATTTATTGTCTTTTGTTAATATGTTTTGTTTTGTAGTCTGTCTCCCCCTTCTAGACTGTGAGCCCGCTGTTGGGTAGGGACCGTCTCTAGATGTTGCCAACTTGGACTTCCCAAGCGCTTAGTCCAGTGCTCTGCACACAGTAAGCGCTCAAAAAATATGATTGATGGAATGAATGAATGAATAAATACGATTGAATGAATGAATGAATGAATTCATTTATTCAATCGTATTTATTGAGCGCTTACTGTGTGCAGAGCACTGGACTAAGCGCTTGGGAAGTACAAGTTGGCAGCAGATAGAGACGGTCCATAATAATAATAATAATGGCATTTATTAAGTGCTTACTATGTGCAAAGCACTGTTCTAAGCGCTGGGGAAGTTCCAAGGTGATCGGCTTGTCCCAAGGGGGCTCACAGTCTTAATCCCCATTTTACAGATGAGGTAACTGAGGCACAGGGTAGTTAAGTGACTTCATTTGTTCATTCAATCGTATTTACTGAGCGCTTACTATGTGCAGAGCACTGGACTAAGCGCTTGGGAAGTACAAGTTGGCAACATATAGAGACGGTCCCTACCCAACAGTGGGCTTACAGTCTAGTCTTGGGCAAGTCACACAGCTGACAACTGGCAGAGCCAGGATCACTTACTTACTACCCAACAACGGGCTTACAGGCTAGAAGGGGGAGACAGGCAACAAAACAAAACACGTGGACAGGTGTCAAGTCATCAGAATCAACAGAAGTAAAGCTAGATGCACATCATTAACAACATAAGTAGTAAATGTGTCCAAGTAAAATAAATAGAGTAATAAATCGGTACAAACATATATACAGGGGCTGTGGGGAGGGGAAGGAGGTAGGGCCGGGGGGATGGGGAGAGGGAGAGGAAAAAAGGGGGCTCAGTCTGGGGGGACGGAGCCACTCACCCCGCAGCCAATTTCTTGCTGAGGTTGTAGTGTGAGCCAGGGTGAGTCTGCGGCTCCCCAGGGCCCGGGCGGGGGTCCGGATCATCTTGTGGGCAAGGGGGGCTGCAGGCTGGGCACAGCGGAGCTGGGCCGGAGACCCTGGATGCTGTGGACTGGACGCCCAGGGCCCCCTGTCCCGCAGGAGTGGACGGGGAGTGACAACCTAATGCAGAATAATGCATAATAATCATCATCATTATTATTCAATTCAATTCAATCGTATTTATCGAACGCCTACTGTGTGCAGAGCACTGGACTAGGATGCTGTGGACCGGACGCCCAGGGCCCCCTGTCCCACAGGAGTGGACGGGGAGTGACAATGTAATGCATAATAATTCATAACAATCATTATCATTACTATTCAATTCAATCGTATTTATTGAGTGCTTACTGTGTGCAGAGCACTGAACTAGGATGCTGTGGACCGGACGCCCAGGGCCCCCTGTTCCGCAGGAGTGGATGGGGAGTGACAACCTAATGCATAATAATGCATAATAATCATCATCATTACTATTCAATTCAATTCAATCGTATTTATCGAGCGCCTACTGTGTGCAGAGCACTGGACTAGGATGCTGTGGACCGGACGCCCAGGGCCCCTTGTCCCGCAGGAGTGGATGGGGAGTGACAACCTAATGCATAATAATGCATAATAATCATCATCATTACTATTCAATTCAATTCAATCGTATTTATTGAGCGCTTACTGTGTGCAGAGCACTGGACTAGGGTGCTGTGGACCGGACGCCCAGGGCCCCCTGTCCCGCAGGAGTGGATGGGGAGTGACAACCTAATGCACAATAATGCATAATAATCATCATCATTATTATTCAATTCAATTCAATCGTATTTATCGAGCGCCTACTGTGTGCAGAGCACTGGACTAGGATGCTGTGGACCGGACGCCCAGGGCCCCCTGTCCCGCAGGAGTGGACGGGGAGTGACAACCAAATGCATAATAATGCATAATAATAATCATCATTATTATTATTCAATTCAATCATATTCATCGAGCGCTTACTGTGTGCAGCGCACTGTACTAAGCGCTTGGGAAGTACAAGCTGGCAACAGATAGAGACGGTTCCTACCCAACAACGGGCTCACAGTCTAGAAGGGGGAGACGGACAACAAAACAAAACGTGTGGACGGGTGTCAAGTCGTCAGAACAAATAGAAGCTAAATGCACATCATTACCAAAATAAATAGAATATTAAATATGTACAAGTATCATCATCATCAATCGTATTTATTGAGCGCTTACTATGTGCAGAGCACTGTATTAAGCGCTTGGGAAGTACAAATTGGCAACATATAGAGACAGTCCCTACCCAACAGTGGGCTCACAGTCTAAAAGAAGTACAAGTAAAATAGAGTAATAAATCCGTACAAACATATTATCCTTGTTCATTCATTCAATCGTATATATTGAGCGCTTACTGTGTGCAGAGCACTGTACTAAGTGCTTGGGAAGTACAAATCGGTTGTTGCTACTACTACGTTTTTATGGCACCCTTTAAGAGCTTACTGTGTGCCTAATACTGTATTAAGCACTGGGGTAGATAAATTTAATCAGGTTGAACACAGCCCCTACCCTACAACGGGTTCACAGTCTTTGTCCCAAAATAGCCCGGATTTTGGAGTCCGAGATCATGGGTTCAAATTCCGGCTCCTCCACTTGTCGGCTGGGTGACTTTGGGCAAGTCACTTCACTTCTCTGGGCCTCAGTTCCTTCATCTGTTAAACGGGGATGAAAACTGCGAGCCCCCCGTGGGACAAGCTGATCAATCAATCAGTCAATCAATCAATCGCATTTATTGAGCGCTTACTGTGTGCAGAGCACTGTACTAAGCACTTGGGAAGTACAAGTTGGCAACATAGAGAGACAGTCCCTACGCAACAGTGGGCTCGCAGTCTAAAAGGAGGCCTTCCCAGACTGAGCCCCTTCCTTCCTCTCCCCCTCGTCCCCCTCTCCATCCCCCCCATCTTACCTCCTTCCCTTCCCCACAGCACCTGCATAGATGTATATATGTTTGTACATATTTACACATTTATTACTCTATTTATTTATTTATTTATTTTACTTGTACATATCTATTCTATTAATTTTATTTTGTTAGTATGTTTGCTTTTGTTCTCTGTCTCCCCCTTTTAGACTGTGAGCCCACTGTTGGGTAGGGACTGTCTCTCTATGTTGCCAATTTGTACTTCCCAAGCGCTTAGTACAGTGCTCTGCACGTAGTAAGCGCTCAATAAATACGATTGATGATGATGATGATGAAAGGGGGAGGCAGAGAACAAAACCAAACATACTAACAAAATAAAATAAATAAAATAGATAATGACCTTGTAACCACCCCAGCGCTTAGAACAGTGCTTTGGACATAGTAAGCGCTTACCAAATGCCATCATTATTATTATTCCCGGCCTGCAGAGCCCAGGTGTGATCGGGGGCTGCTTCTTGGCCCTCTGGTTGGGGACAGGGGAGGGTTTCTCGAGGCTGCCCCTCAACTGGGGTCCTCCCGGGGAGAAGGGGGTGTCCAGTCCGGCCAGCAGATGTGTTTGTGGGGGGCCAGGGGTGACCAGAAGCGGGGACCCCTGTATATATGTATATATGGTTGTACATATTTATTACTCTATTTATTTATTTATTTATTTATTTATTTATTTTACTTGTACATTTCTGTCCTATTTATTTTATTTTGTTGGTATGTTTGGTTCTGTTCTCTGTCTCCCCCTTTTAGACTGTGAGCCCACTGTTGGGTAGGGACTGTCTCTATGTGTTGCCAATTTGTACTTCCCAAGCGCTTAGTACAGTGCTCTGCACATAGTAAGCGCTCAATAAATACGATTGATTGATTGATTGATTGACCCGTCCGACCGGAGCCCGGTCTTACCTTACCGGCTAGTCCGGCCTGAGGATCCCAGTTTTCCAGGAGGCAACTGGCTGGGCCCCAACTTCCCCATGGCCAGACTTCCTCCTCCCCTCCAGGCCCCACCTCCAACTTCCTTAACCATTTTGAGCCCTCTCTCCCATCCCTTCTCTCCTTTTCCATTCCCACGCTGATTCCCAAGCACTTGGTACAGTGCTCTGCACACAGTAAGCGCTCAATAAATATGATTGATGATGAGCCAGCTGTTGGGTAGGGACCATCTCTATATGCTGCTAACTTGGACTTCCCAAGCGCTTAGTACAGTGCTCTGTGCACCGTAAACGCTCAATAAATACGATTGAGTGAATGAATGAATAGGGACCGTGTCTATATGTTGCCAACTTGGACTTCCCAAGCGCTTGGTACAGTGCTCTGCACACAGTAAGCGCTCAACAAATATGAATGAATGAATGAACACATCCTCCCCTCCTCATCCCCTCTGCCTTACCTCCTTCCCCTCCCCACAGCACCTATATATATGTATATATGTTGGTACGTATTTATTACTCTATTTATTTTATTTGTATTTATTCTATTTTATTTTGTTAATATGTTTTGTTGTCCGTCTCCCCCTTCTAGACTGTGAGCCCGCTGTTGGGTAGGGACTGTCTCTATATGTTGCCAGCTTGGACTTCCCAAGCGCTTAGTACAGTGCTCTGCACACAGTAAGTGCTCAATAAATATGAATGAATGAAAGAATGAGTCCTTGGTGTTGTCCCAGCAGCGAACTTGGCGTGACTGACTCCATCTTGCGCGCACCGACAGTAGCCCTCAGTTTTGTGCAGACCGAAAGCACTCCGGTGCGTAAAGTAACATCACCGTGGCTCAATGGAGAGAGCCCGGGCTTTGGGTTCAACTCCCGGCTACGCCAATCGTCATCATCATCATCATCAATCGTATTTATTGAGCGCTTACTATGGGCAGAGCACTGTACTAAGCGCTTGGGAAGTCCAAGTTGGCAACATCTAGAGACAGTCCCTACCCAACAGTGGGCTCACAGTCTAAAAGGGGGAGACAGAGAACAGAACCAAACATACTAACAAAATAAAATAAATAGAATAGATATGTACAAGTAAAATAAATAAATAAATAAATAGAGTAATAAATATGTACAAACATATATACATATATACAGGTGCTGTGGGGAAGGGAAGGAGGTCAGCTGGGTGACTTTGGTGAATCACTTCACTTTATTGTACTTCCCAAGCGCTTAGTACAGTGCTGTGCACACAGTAAGCGCTCAATAAATACGATTGATTGATTCTCCGTGTCTCAGTTCATTCATTCACTCATTCACTCATTTATTTATTTATTTATTTATTTATTTATTTTACTTGTACATATCTATTCTATTTATTTTATTCTGTTAGTATGTTTGGTTTTGTTCTCTGCCTCCCCCTTCTAGACTGTGAGCCCACTGTCGGGTAGGGACCGTCTCTAGATGTTGCCAACTTGGACTTCCCAAGCGCTTGGTCCAGTGCTCTGCACGCAGTAAGCGCTCAATAAGTACCATTGATTGATTGATTGATTCAATCGTACTTATTGGGCGCTTACTGCGTGCAGAGCACTGGACTAAGCGCTTGGGAAGTCCAAGTTGGCAACAAATAGAGACGGTCCCTACCCAAAAGCGGGCTCACAGTCTAGAAGACTGTGACAGTTCCCTCATCTGTAAAATGGGGATTGAGACTGTGAGCCCCCCACGGGACAACCTGATCGCCTTGTAACCTCCCCAGCGCTTAGAACAGTGCTTGGCACATAGTAAGCGCTTAACAAATGCCATTATTATTATTATTATTATTATTAACCAAAGTGGCTCCTCTCTGTCTGGAATGTCCCCATCCTGTGTTGACCGTTTTCTCCTGATAACATCTTGTAAACAGGGATTTTAAACACTAACCAGACCATGACAAACGGTTGTACTTTAACTTGGGACTGTGAGCCCACTGTTGGGTAGGGACCGTCTCTATATGTTGCCAGCTTGTACTTCCCAAGCGCTTAGTACAGTGCTCTGCACACAGTAAGCGCTCAATAAATACGATTGATTGATTGATTGACCGTCTCTATATGTTGCCAGCTTGTACTTCCCAAGGGCTTAGTACAGTGCTCTGCACACACTAAGCGCTCAATAAATACGATTGATTGATTGATTGATTGGGATCTAGGAATGCCAAGGCCTTTGGGATCTAGGAATGCCAAGGCCTCACGTCCGGCACTACTCTCGGGAATCCTTTGCGTAGCTCGGATTTGAGACCCAATAAAAGAGGGAAAAGCGGGTGGGATGGGGGCTGCTTGTCACTCGTCCCTCTCTCGGGAGGTGAACGGGCAGGTAGCCGCTTTCCTTCTTTAACTTCCTGCACACAGTAAGCGCTCAATAAATACGATTGATTGATTGATTGATTAACTGCTCTATCTGAACTCACGTCTCCGAGTCATTTTTCCCACCTTGGGTACGCGAACCCTGAGGCCGATTTCCACCGATTAACCTGTTTTGGACCCTACTTTGATAACACTCGGGGACTTCGATATCCACATGGATGTTCCTGACGACCCTTCGACGTTCCTCGACTCCTCCGGGAGGCCTTCCCAGACTGAGCCCCTTCCTTCCTCTCCCCCTCCCCATCCTCCCCGCCCTCCCTCCTTCCCCTCCCCACAGCCCCTGTATATGTGTTTGTACAGATTTATTACTCTATTTTACTTGGACATATTTACTATTCTATTTATTTTATTTCGTTAATGACGTGCGTCTAGCTTGACTTCTACTTATTCTGCTGACTTGACACCTTTTTGCATGTTTTGTTTTGTTGTCTGTCTCATTCATTCATTCATTCAATCGGATTGATTGAGCGCTGACTGTGTACAGAGCACTGTACTAAGCGCTTGGGAAGTACAAGATCATTCATTCAATCGCATTTATTGAACACTTACTGTGTGCAGAGCACTGTACTAAGAGCTTGGGAAGTACAAGTTCATTCATTCAATCGTACTGATTGAGCGCTTACTGCGTGCAGAGCACTGTACTAAGCACTTGGGAAGTACAAGTTCATTCATTCAATCGCATTGATTGAGCGCTTACTGTGTGCAGAGCACTGGACTAAGCGCATGGGAAGGCCAAGTTGGCAACAGATAGAGACGGTCCCTACCCAACAGTGGGCTCACAGTCTAGAAGGAGGAGACAGAGAACAAAACCAAACATATAAACAAAATAAAATAAATAGAATAAATATGTACAAATAAAATAAATAGAGTAATTCATTCATTCAATCGTATTTATTGAGCGCTTACTGTGTGCAGAGCACTGGACTAAGCTCTTGGGAAGGCCAAGTTGGCAACAGATAGAGATGGTCCCTACCCAACAGTGTGCTCACAGTCTAGAAGGGGGAGGCAGAGAACAAAACAAAACATATTAACAAAATAAAATAAATAGAATAAATATGTACAAATAAAATAAATAGAGTAATTCATTCATTCATTCAATCATATTTATTGAGCGCTTACTGTGTGCAGAGCACTGGACTAAGCGCTTGGGAAGGCCAAGTTGGCAACAAATAGAGACGGTCCCTACCCAACAGTGGGCTCACAGTCTAGAAGGGGGAGACGGAGAACAAAACAAAACATATTAACAAAATAAAATAAATACAATAAATATGTACAAATAAAATAAATTAGAGTAATAAATATGTACAAGTTCAGTCATTCACTCGTCTCCCCCTTCTAGACTGTGAGCCCGTTGTTGGGTAGGGACCGTCTCTAGATGTTGCCAACTTGGACTTCCCAAGCACTTAGTCCAGTGCTCTGCACACAGTAAGTGCTCAAAAAATATGATTGATTGAATGAATGAATGAATAAATACGATTGAATGAATGAATGAATGAATTCATTTATTCAATCGTATTTATTGAGCGCTTACTGTGTGCAGAGCACTGTCCTGAGCTGCTGGCGGGAAATCTAGGCATTGTTCAATCGTATTTATTGAGCGCTTATTGTGTGCAGAGCACTGTCCTGAGCTGCTGGCGGGAAATCTAGGCATCGTTCAATCGTATTTATTGAGCGCTTACCGTGTGCCGAGCACTATCCTGAGCTGCTGGCGGGAAATCTAGGTATCATTCAATCGTATTTATTGAGCGCTTACTGTGTGCAGAGCACTGTCCTGAGCACTGGGGAGGTTACAAGGTGATCAGTTTGTCCCACGGGGGGCTCACAGTCTTCATCCCCATTTTGCAAATGAGGGAACTGAGGCCCAGAGAAGTGAAGTGACTTGCCCAAAGTCACCCAGCTGACAATTGGCGGAGTCGGGATTTGAACCCATGACCTCAGGCTCCAAAGCCCAGGCTCTTTCCACTGAGCCACGCTGCTTCTCTATGCTTGTATCCACCCCACCGCTTAGTAATAGTAATAATAAGGAGCAACATGGCTTAGGAGAAAGAGCCTGGGCTTGGGAATCAGAGGTCGTGGGTTCTAATCCCGGCTCTGCCACTTGTCAGCTGGGTGATTTTGGGCAAGTCACTTCACTTCTCTGGGCCTCAGTTCCCTCATCTGTAAAATGGGGATGAAGACTGTGAGCCCCACGTGGGACAACCTGATCACCTTCTATCTATCCCAGTGCTTAGAACAGTGCTTGGCACATAGTAAGTGCTTCACAAATCCCATAATTATTATCATTATTAATAATAACACACTATAATAATATCATACTATATATTTTATAATAATGTGTTTGTACATAATTATTACTCTGTTTATTTATTTTACTTGTACATATTTATTCTATCTATTTTATTCTGTTAATATGTTTTGTTTTGTTGTCTGTCTCCCCCTTCTAGACTGTGAGCCCACTGTTGGGTAGGGACCGTCTCTGTACGTTGCCAACTTGTACTTCCCAAGCGCTTAGTCCAGTGCTCTGCACACAGTAAGCGCTCAATAAATACGATTGAATGAATGAATGAATGAATTTATGAAGCGCTTATTCTGTGCCAGTACTTCATACTAAGTACAGTTAGAACAGAGCTTGGCACATAGCAAGTGCTTAACAAAAACCATCATTATTGTTATTATTATTACAGTGCCTACAGTGCTGTGCACACAGTAAGCGCTCAATAAATGCGATTGAATGAATGAATGAATGAATGAATGAATGAATGAATGACTAAGCACTTTGCAAATACCACAATTATCCTCTCGACTGTGACTTCTTGTGGGCAGGGAATGTGACTGTCTATTGTTGTATTGTACTTTCCCAAGCGCTTAGTACAGTGCTCTGCAAACAATGCTCAATAAATACCCCTCCCCCTCCCCTCAGCACTTGTGTATATTTGTACATATTTATTACCCTATTTTATTAATGATGTGTATATATCTGTAATTCTGTTTATCTACTTTGGTGGTAGAGAAGCAGCGTGGCTCAGTGGAAAGAGCCCGGGCTTTGGAGTCAGAGGTCGTGGGTTCAAATCCCGGCTCCACCACTTCTCAGCTGTGTGACTTTGGGCCAGTCACTTCACTTCTCTGGGCCTCAGTTACCTTATCTGGAAAATGGGGATGAAGACTGTGAGCCCCCCGTGGGACAACCTGATCACGTTGCATCCTCCCCAGTGCTTAGAACAGTGCTTTGCACTTAGTAAGTGCTTAATAAATGCCATCATTATTATGATTATTATTATTACTTGTTTTGTTGTCTGTCTCCCCCTTTCTAGAGTGTGAGTGTTGTTGGGCTCAGTGGAAAGAGCCCGGGCTTTGGAGTCAAAGGTCATGAGTTCAAATCCCGGCTCCGCCAATTGTCAGCTGTGTGACTTTGGGCAAGTCACTTAACTCCTCTGGGCCTCAGTTACTTCATCTGTCAAATGGGGATGAAGACTGTGAGCCCCCCGGGGGACAACCTGATCACCTTGTAACCTCCCCAGCACTTAGAACAGTGCTTTGCACATAGTAAGCGCTTAATAAATGCCATTATCATTATTATTATTATTCTCCGTGCCTCAGTTCCCTCATCTGTAAAATGGGGATGAAGATTGTGAGCCCCACGTGGGACAACCTGATCACCTCGTAACCTCCCCAGCGCTTAGAACAGTGCTTCGCATAGTAAGTGCTTAATAAATGCCATCATTATTATTATTACGGTTGAATGAATGAATGAATGGATGGATGGATGGATGAATGAACGAATGAATGAATGAATGTGAGGGGGAGAAAGAGGGGGCGGGGCCCCAGAGAGAAACAGGGACTTCCGGAGTCGCGCCCCCTGGTGGCGTTAGGCTGGACCGTCAGGCGGGCGGGCCGCGGGCCTCAGTGCCGCCTCTGCGGTCTGTCTCTCTCTCTCGCCGCTCGGGCCTCCACCAATCAGAGAGAGCGAGGGTGGACTTCGCACCAATCACAGAGAGGGAGGGCGGGCTCCGCACCAATCACAGAGAGGGAGGGCGGGCTCCCCACCGATCACAGAGAAGGAGGGCGGGCTCCATACCAATCACAGAGAGTGAGGGCGGGCTCCCCACCAATCAGAGAGAGTGAGGGCGGGCTCCGCACCAATCACAGAGCGGGAAGGCGGGCTCCGCACCAATCAGAGAGAGGGATGGCGGGCTCCGCACCAATCACAGAAAGGGAGGGCGGGCTCCTCACCAATCATCACAGAGAGGGAAGGCGGGCTCCCCACCAATCAGAGAGAGGGAGGGCGGGCTCCGCACCCATCAGAGAGAGGGAGGGCGGGCTCCGCACCAATCACAGAGCGGGAGGGCTGGCTCTCCACCAATCAGGGAGAGGGAGGGCGGGCTCCGCACCAATCGGGGAGAGGGAGGGCGGGCTCCGCACCAATCAGAGAGAGGGAGGACTGGCTTCGCACCCATCAGAGAGAGTGAGGGCGGGCTCCGCACCAATCACAGAGAGGGAGAGCGGGCTCCGCACCCATCAGAGAGAGTGAGGGCGGGCTCCGCACCAATCACAGAGCGGGAGGGCTGGGTCTCCACCAATCAGGGAGAGGGAGGGCGGGCTCCGCACCAATCAGAGAGAGGGAGGGCTCCGCACCAATCACAGAGAGGGAGGGCGGGCTCCGCACCAATATCACAGCGAATGAGGGCGGGCTCCGCACCAATATCACAGCGAATGAGGGCGGGCTCCGCACCAATATCACAGCGAATGAGGGCGGGCTCCGCACCAATCACAGAGAGGGAGGGCGGGCTCCCCACCAATCAGAGAGAGGGAGGGCGGGCTCCGCACCAATATCACAGAGAATGAGGGCGGGCTCCGCACCAATCACAGAGAGGGAGGGCGGGCTCCCCACCAACCGCAGAGAGGGAGAGAGGGCTTCCCACCAATCACAGAGAGGGAGGGCGGACCCCCTCGCCACCAATCACAGAGAAGGAGGGCGGGCTCCCGCTCCCGGACCCCCGTTTCCGCTCGTCGCGCGAGACGTGATGGGGGGAAGGAGCGCGGCCCCCCCCACCTCCCCGGCGTGCGCGCATGCGCGGTGGGGCGCGGGGCGGGGCCGGGCTGACCGGAAGTGTGGGGTCCCGGAACTTCCGGCGGGCGGGCCGGCGGGCCGGCGGGCCGGGAGACGGAGGGAGGGAGGGAGGGAGGGATAAACAGGGATGGCGGAGGCTGCGGTTACCGGGGCGACGGCGGCTAAAGGACCACCGCCCGTCGCCTCCCCTTCCTCCTCCTCCTCCTCCTCCTCCTTCTCCTCCGTGCCCCCGGGCGGCGGCTGGACCAAGCAGGTGACCTGCAGGTAAGGGGCTGGGGGGGGGGGCCTCCGTGCCCCTCTCTCCTTCCGTTATAATTATAATAATAATAGTAATAGTAATAATAATGGTATTTATTAAGCGCTTACTATGTGCAAAGCACTGTTCTAGTGCTTCTATTCATTCATTCGGTCGTATTTATTGAGCGCCTACTGTGCGCAGAGCACTGGGCGAAGCGCTTGGGAAGTACAGGTCGGCAACATTCATTCATTCGAGCGTATTTAGACGTAAACATATTCATTCATTTATTCGGTCGTATTTATTGAGCGCTTACTGTGCGCAGAGCACTGGACGAAGCGCTTGGGAAGTACAGGTCGGCAACATTCATTCATTCGAGCGTATTTAGACGTAAACATATTCATTCATTCATTCGGTCGTATTTATTGAGCGCTTACTGTGCGCAGAGCACTGGGCGAAGCGCTTGGGAAGTACAGGTCGGCAACATTCATTCATTCGAGCGTATTTATACGTATTTATAAATACGATTGATGATGATTTATTGAGCACTTACTGCGTGCAGAGCACTGGGCTAAGCGCTTGGGAAGTACAGGTCGGCAACATTCATTCATTCGAGCGTATTTATACGTAAACATAGTCATTCATTCATTCGGTCGTATTTATTGAGCGCTTACTGTGCGCAGAGCACTGGGCGAAGCGCTTGGGAAGTACAGGTCGGCAACATTCATTCATTCGAGCGTATTTATACGTATTTATAAATACGATTGATGATGATTTATTGAGCGCTTACTGTGCGCAGAGCACTGGGCTAAGCGCTTGGGAAGTACAGGTCGGCAGCATTCATTCATTCGAGCGTATTTATACGTAAACATATTCATTCATTCATTCGGTCGTATTTATTGAGCGCTTACTGTGCGCAGAGCACTGGGCGAAGCGCTTGGGAAGTACAGGTCGGCAACATTCATTCATTCGGTCGTATTTATTGAGCGCTCACTGTGTGCAGAGCGCTGGGCTAAGCGCTTGGGAAGTACAGGTCGGCAACATAGTCATTCATTCGAGCGTATTTATACGTATTTATAAATACGATTGATGATGATTTATTGAGCACTTACTGTGTGCAGAGCACTGGACTAAGCGCTTGGGAAGTCCAAGTTGGCAACATGTTCATTCATTCAATCGTATTTATTGAGCGCTCACTGTGTGCAGAGCGCTGGGCTAAGCGCTTGGGAAGTACAGGTCGGCAACATAGTCATTCATTCGAGCGTATTTATACGTATTTATAAATACGATTGATGATGATTTATTGAGCACTTACTGTGTGCAGAGCACTGGACTAAGCGCTTGGGAAGTCCAAGTTGGCAACATGTTCATTCATTCAATCGTATTTATTGAGCGCTCACTGTGTGCAGAGCGCTGGGCTAAGCGCTTGGGAAGTACAGGTCGGCAACATAGTCATTCATTCGAGCGTATTTATACGTAAACATATTCGGTCGTATTTATTGAGCGCCTGCTGTGCGCAGAGCACTGGACTAAGCGCTTGGGAAGTACAGGTCGGCAGCATTCATTCATTCGAGCGTATTTATACGTATTTATAAATACGGTTGTTGATGATGATGATTTATTGAGCGCTTACTGTGTGCAGAGCACTGGACTAAGCGCTTGGGAAGTACAGGTCGGCAACATTCATTCATTCGAGCGTATTTATACGTATTTATAAATACGATTGATGATGATTTATTGAGCACTTACTGTGTGCAGAGCACTGGACTAAGCGCTTGGGAAGTACAGGTCGGCAACATTCATTCGAGCGTATTTATACGTAAACATATTCATTCATTCATTCGGTCGTATTTATTGAGCGCTTACTGTGCGCAGAGCACTGGGCGAAGCGCTTGGGAAGTACAGGTCGGCAACATTCATTCATTCGAGCGTATTTATACGTAAACATATTCATTCATTCATTCGGTCGTATTTATTGAGCGCTTACTGTGCGCAGAGCACTGGGCGAAGCGCTTGGGAAGTACAGGTCGGCAACATTCATTCATTCGAGCGTATTTATACGTATTTATAAATACGATTGATGATGATTTATTGAGCGTTTACTGTGTGCAGAGCACTGGACTAAGCGCTTGGGAAGTACAAGTTGGCAACATTCATTCATTCAATCGTATTTATTGAGCGCTCACTGTGTGCAGAGCGCTGGGCTAAGCGCTTGGGAAATACAGTTCGGCAACATTCATTCATTCGAGCGTATTTATACGTAAACATATTCATTCATTCGGTCGTACTTATTGAGCTCTTACTGTGTGCAGAGCACTGGACGAAGCGCTTGGGAAGGACAGGTCGGCAGCATTCATTCGTTCGAGCCTATTTATACGTAAACATATTCATTCATTCGGTCGTATTTATTGAGCGCTTACTGTGTGCAGAGCGCTGGACTAAGCGCTTGGGAAGTACAAGTCGGCAACATTCATTCACTCGAGCGTATTTATACATATTTATAAATACGATTGATGATGATGATTCATTGAGCGCTTACTGTGCGCAGAGCACTGGACTAAGCACTTGGGAAGTCCAAGTTGGCAACATATTCATTTATTCAATCGTATTTATTGAGCGCTTACTGTGTGCAGAGCACTGGACGAAGCGCTTGGGAAGGACAAATCGGCAACATATTCATTCATTGGAGCGTATTTATACGTAAACATATTCATTCGGTCGTATTTATTGAGCGCTTACTGTGCGCAGAGCACTGGACTAAGCGCTTGGGAAGTACAGGTCGGCAGCATTCATTCATTGGAGCGTATTTATACGTATTTATAAATACGATTGATGATGATGATGTTTTATTGAGCGCTTACTGTGTGCAGAGCCCTGGACGAAGCGCTTGGGAAGTACAGGTTGGCAACATTCATTCATTCGAGCGTATTTATACGTAAACATATTCATTCATTCATTCGGTCGTACTTATTGAGCGCTTACTGTGCGCAGAGCACTGGACCAAGTGCTTGGGAAGTACAGGTCGGCAACATTCGTTCATTCGAGCGTATTTATACGTATTTATAAATATGATTGATGATGATGATGATTTATTGAGCGCTTACTGTGTGCAGAGCACTGGACTAAGCGCTTGGGAAGTCCAAGTTGGCAACATATTCATTCATTTGGTCGTATTTATTGAGCGCTTACTGTGCGCAGAGCACTGGACGAAGCGCTTGGGAAGTACACGTCGGCAACATTCATTCATTCGAGTGTATTTATACGTAAACATATTCATTTATTTGGTCGTATTTATTGAGCGCTTACTGTGCGCAGAGCACTGGACGAAGCGCTTGGGAAGTACAGGTTGGCAACATTCATTCATTCGAGTGTATTTATACGTAAACATATTCATTCATTCATTCGGTCGTATTTATTGAGCGCTTACTGTGTGCAGAGCACTGGACTAAGCGCTTGGGAAGTACAGGTCGGCAACATTCATTCATTCGAGCGTATTTATACGTAAGCATATTCATTCATTCATTCGGTCGTACTTATTGAGTGCTTACTGTGCGCAGAGCACTGGACTAAGCGCTTGGGAAGTACAGGTCGGCAACATTCATTCATTCGAGCGTATTTATACGTAAACATATTCATTCATTTGGTCGTGTTTATTGAGCGCTTACTTTACGCAGGGCACTGGACTAAGCGCTTGGGAAGTACAGTTCGGCAACATTCGTTCATTCGAGCGTATTTATACTTATTTATAAATACGATTGATGGTGATGATGATGATGATTTAGACTGTGAGCCCACTGTTGGGTCGGGACTGTCTCTATATGTTGCCAATTTGTACTTCCCAAGCGCTTAGTCCAGTGCTCTGCACACAGTAAGCGCTCAATAAATACGATTGATGATGATTTATTGAGCGCTTACTGTGTGCAGAGCACTGGACTAAGCGCTTGGGAGGTCCAAGTTGGCAACATATTCATTCATTCGATCGTATTTATTGAGCGCTTACTGTGTGCAGAGCCCTGGACTAAGCGCTTGGGAAGTACAAGTTGGCAACATATTCATTTGTACATTCAGTCGTATTTATTGAGCGTTTACTGTGTGCAGAGCACTGGACTAAGCGCTTGGGAAGTCCAAGTTGGCAACATATTCATTCATTCGATCGTATTTATTAATAATAATAATGGCATTTATTAAGCGCTTAGTATGTGCAAAGCACTGTTCTAAGCGCTGGGGAGGTTACAAGGTGATCAGGTTGTCCCACGGCGGGCTCACGGTCTTCATTTCCAATTTACGGATGAGGTAACTGAGGCCCAGAGAAGTGAATTGACTTGCCCAAAGTCACACAGCTGACAGTCGGCGGAGCTGGGATTTGAACCCATGACCTCTGACTCCAAAGCCCGGGCTCTTTCCATTGAGCCACGCTGTTCCATATTCATTCATTCGATCGCATTTATTGAGCGCTTACCGTGTGCAGAGCACTGGACGAAGCGCTTGGGAAGTACAATTCGGCAACATATTCATTCGATCGTATTTATTGAGCGCTTACCGTGTGCAGAGCACTGGACTAAGCGCTTGGGAAGTACAAGTTGGCAACATATAATAATAATAATGATGATGGTATTTGTTAAGCGCGTACTGTGTGCCAAGCACTATTCTAAGCTCTGGGGAGATGCAAGGTGATCAGGTTGTTCCACGTGGGGCTCACAGTCTTCATCCCCATTTTACGGATGAGGGAACTGAGGCGCAGAGGAGTTAACAATAATAATAATGGCATTTGTTAAGCGCTTACTATGTGTGAAGCAGTGCTCTAAGTGCTAGCGGGGATACAAGGTGATCAGGTTGTCCCACGGGGGGCTCACAATCTTAATCCCCATTTTCCAGATGAGGTCACTGAGGCTCGGAGAAGTGAAGTGACTTGCCCAGTCACACAGCTGACACTTGGCAGAGCCGGGATTTGAACCCACGACCTCTGACTCCAAAGCCTGGGCTCTTTCCACTGAGCCACGCATAGAGACGGTCCCTACCCAACAATGGGCTCACAGTCTAGAAGGGGGAGACACAATAAAACAACACATATTAACAAAATAAAGTAAATAGAATAGTAAGGTGATCAGGTTGTCCCACGTGGGGCTCACAGTCTTCATCCCCATTTTACAGATGAGGGAACTGAGGCACAGAGGCGTTAACAGATAATAATGGCATTTGTTAAGCGCTTACTATGTGTGAAGCAGTGCTCTAAGCGCCGGGGGGATACAAGGTGATCAGGTTGTCCCACGTGGGCCTCACAGTCTTTATCCCCATTTTACAGATGGGTCACTGAGGTGAAGTGAAGTGACTTGCCCAAAGTCACACAGCTGACAATAATAATAATAATGGCATTTGTTAAGCGCTTACTATGTGCAAAGCACTGTTCTAAGCGCTGGGGAGGTTACAAGGTGATCAGCCACGTGGGGCTCACAGTCTTCATCCCCATTTTCCAGATGAGGGAACTGAGGCCCAGAGAAGTAAAGTGACTTGCCCAAAGCCACACAGCAGAGAAGTGGTGGAGCTGGGATAATAATAATAATGACGGCATTTATTAAGTGCTTACTATGTGTAAAGCACTGTTCTAAGCGTTGGGGCGGTTACAAGGTGATCAGGTTGTCCCACGGGGGGCTCACAGTCTTAATCCCCATTTTACCGATGAGGTAACTGAGGCTCAGAGAAGTGAAGTGCGTTGCTCAAAGTCACCCAGCTGACAGTCGGCAGAGTAGGGATCTGAACCCATGACCTCTGACTCCAAAGCCCGGCCTCTTTCCACTGAGCCACGCTGCTTCTCCAATAATAATGTGGGCATTCGTTAAGCGCTAACTATGTGCCAAGCACTGTTCTAAGCACTGGAGTGGATACAAGGTGATCAGATTGTCCCTCGTGGGGCTCACAGTCTTCATCCCCATTTTACAGATAATAATAATGATGGTGTTTTGTTAAGCGCTTACTATGTGCCAAGCGCTGTTCTTAGCCCTGGAGTAGATAAAAGGTGATCAGGTTGTCCCTCGTGGGGTTCACAGTCTTCATCCCCATTTTACAGATAATAATAATGAAAGTGTTTGTTAAGTGCTTACTATGTGCCAAGTGCTGTTCTAATTGCTGGAGTAGATAAAAGGTGATCAAGTTGTCCCTCGTGGAGTTCACAGTCTTCATACCCATTTTGCAAATAATAATAATGAAGGTGTTTGTTAAGCGCTTACTATGTGCCAAGCGCTGTTCTAAGCGCTGGAGTAGATAAAAGGTAATCAGGTTGTCCCTCGTGGGGTTCACAGTCTTCATACCCATTTTGCAGATAATAATAATGAAGGTGTTTGTTAAGCGCTTACTATGTGCCAAGCGCTGTTCTAAGCGCTGGAGTAGATAAAAGGTGATCAGGTTGTCCCTCGTGGGGTTCACAGTCTTCATCCCCATTTTACAGATAATAATAATGATGGTGTTTGTTAAGCGCTTACTATGTGCCAAGCGCTATTCTAATTGCTGGAGTAGATAAAAGGTGATCAAGGTGTCCCTCGTGGGGTTCACAGTCTTCATACCCATTTTGCAGATAATAATAATGAAGGTGTTTGTTAAGCGCTTACTATGTGCCAAGCGCTGTTCTAAGCGCTGGAGTAGATAAAAGGTGATCAGGTTGTCCCTCGTGGGGTTCACAGTCTTCATCCCCATTTTACAGATAGTAATGATGATGGTATTTGTTAAGCGCTTACTATGTGCCAAGCGCTGGAGTAGATAAAAGGTAATCAGGTTGTCCCATGGTGGGGCTCACAGTCTTCATCCCCATTTTACAGATAGTAATAATGATGGTGTTTGTTAAGCGCTTACTATGTGCCAAGCGCTGGAGTAGATAAAAGGTAATCAGGTTGTCCCTCGAGGGGTTCACAGTCTTCATCCCCATTTCACAGATAATAATAATGAAGGTGTTTGTTAAGCGCTTACTATGTGCCAAGCGCTGTTCTTAGCGCTGGAGTAGATAAAAGGTTATCAGGTTGTCCCATGGTGGGGCTCACAGTCTTCATCCCCATTTTACAGCTAATAATAATGATGGTATTTGTTAAGCGCTTACTATGTGCCAAGCGCTGGAGTAGATAAAAGGTAATCAGGTTGTCCCACGTGGTGCTCACAATCTTCGTACCCATTTTACAGATAATAATAATGATGGTGTTTGTTAAGCGCTTACTATGTGCCAAGCGCTGTTCTTAGCGCTGGAGTAGATAAAAGGTGATCAGGTTGTCCCTCGTGGGGTTCACAGTCTTCATACCCATTTTACAGATAGTAATGATGATGGTATTTGTTAAGCGCTTACTATGTGCCACGCCCTGGAGTAGATAAAAGGTGATCAGGTTGTCCCACGTGGGGCTCACAGTCTTCAACCCTATTTTACAGATAATAATAATGATGGTATTTAGTAATAATAATGATGGCATTTGTTAAGCGCTTACTATGTGCAAAGCACTGTTCTAAGCGCTGGGGAGGGGAAACAAGGTAATGAGGTCGTCCCATGTGGGGCTCACGGTCTTAATCCCCATTTTGCAGATGAGGTAACTGAGGCTCAGGGAAGTTAAGTGACTTACCCGAGGTCACACAGCAGACATGTGGTGGAGCCGGGATTCGAACCTATGATCTCTGACTCCAAAGCCCGGGCTCTTTCCACTGAGCCACGCTGCTTCTCCATGTTAAGCGCTTACTATGTGCCAAGCACTGGAGTAGGTGATCAGGTTGTCCCACGTGGGGCTCCCAGTCTTCATCCCCATTTCACAGTTGAGGGAACTGAGGCCCAGTGAAGTGACTTGCCCAAAGTCACACCGCTGAAAAGTGGCGGAGTTAGAACCCATGACTTCTGATTCCCAAGCCCGGGCTCTTGCCACTCTAATGATGGCATTTGTTAAGCGCTTACTATGTGCCAAGCACTGTTCTAAGCACTGGGGGGGGGGGGGGATACAAGGTGATCAGGTTGTCCCACGTGGGGCTCACAGTCCTCATCTCCATTTTCCAGATGAGGTCACTGAGGCCCAGAGAAGTTAAGTGGCTTGCCCAAGGTCACCCGGCTGACAAGTGGCGGAGCCGGGATTTGAACTCATGACCCCCAACTCCCAAACCCGAGCTCTTTCCACTGAGCCACGCTGCTTCTGTCAATCAATCAATCAGTCGTATTGAGCGCTTACTGTGTGCAGAGCACTGGACTAAGCGCTTGGGAAAGTCCCAAGGCTCCTTCCCCCGTCTCCACCTCCCACCCCACCGTGTTCTGGGGCTCCTGGGGCCAGCGCTCCACCTTTTCCAGGGGTTTCCCTTCTAATAATAATAATAATAATAATAATAATAATAATAATAATAATGTTGGTATTTGTTAAGCGCTTACTATGTGCAAAGCACTGTTCTAAGCGCTGGGGTAGATACAAGGTAATCAGGTTGTCCCCCGTGGGGCTCGCAGTCTTCATCCCCATTTGACAGATGAGGGAACTGAGGCCCAGAGAAGTGAAGTGACTTGCCCAAAGTCACCCAGCTGACAAGTGGCAGAGCCGGGATTTGAACCCATGACCTCTGACTCCAAAGCCCGGGCTCTTTTCCACTGAGCCACGCTGCTTCTCTAGACTGTGAGCCCACTGTTGGGGAGGGACCGTCTCTAGATGTTGCCAACTTGGACTTCCCAAGCGCTTAGTACAGTGCTCTGCACACAGTAAGCGCTCAATAAATACGATCTCCCTGTGTTTCAGGGCTCCTTTCACCCCATCATATCCAAAGATTTCCTCCCTCTTGATGCCAGGTACCTCCTTCCCCCTCCCCACAGCACCTGTATATATGTATATATGTATTTATTACTCTATTTATTGATTTTACTTGTCCATATTTATTCCCCTCCCCGCAGCACCTGTATATATGTATATATGTTTGTATGTATTTATTACTCTTTTTATTTTCCCTCCCCACAACACCTGTATATATGTATATGTTTATATGTATTTATTACTCTATTTATTGATTTTACTTGTCCATATTTATTCCCCTCCCCACAGCACCTGTATATATGTTTGTATGTATTACTCTATTTATTAATTTTACTTGTCCATATTTATTCCCCTCCCCACAGCACCTGTATATATGTTTGTATGTATTTATTACTCTATTTTACTTGTCCATATTTATTCCCCTCCCCACACCTGTATATATGTATATGTTTATATGTATTTATTACTCTATTTATTGATTTTACTTGTCTGTATTTATTCCCCTCCCCACAGCACCTGTATATATGTTTGTATGTATTACTCTATTTATTAATTTTACTTGTCCATATTTATTCCCCTCCCCACAGCACCTGTATATATGTTTGTATGTATTTATTACTCTATTTTACTTGTCCATATTTATTCCCCTCCCCACAACACCTGTATATGTGTATATGTTTATATGTATTTATTACTCTATTTATTGATTTTACTTGTCCATATTTATTCCCCTCCCCACAGCACCTGTATATATGTTTGTATGTATTACTCTATTTATTAATTTTACTTGTCCATATTTATTCCCCTCCCCACAGCACCTGTATATATGTTTGTATGTATTTATTACTCTATTTATTTATTTTACCTGTCCATATTTATTCCCCTCCCCACAACAGCTGTATATATGTATGTTTGTATGTATTTATTACTCTATTTATTTATTGTACTTGTCCATATTTATTCCCCTCCCCACAGCACCTGTATATATGTTTGTATGTATTTATTACTCTATTTTACTTTTCCATATTTATTCCCCTCCCCACAGCACCTGTATATATGTATATATGTTTGTATGTATTTATTTTACTTGTCCATATTTATTCCCCTCCCCACAGCACCTGTATATATGTTTGTATGTATTTATTACTCTATTTATTTTACTTGTCCATATTTATTCCCCTCCCCACAACACCTGTATATATGGATGTGTTTATATGTATTTATTACTCTATTTATTGATTTTACTTGTCTGTATTTATTCCCCTCCCCACAGCACCTGTATATATGTTTGTATGTATTACTCTATTTATTGATTTTACTTGTCCATATTTATTCCCCTCCCCACAGCACCTGTATATATGTTTGTATGTATTTATTACTCTATTTTACTTGTCCATATTTATTCCCCTCCCCACAACACCTGTATATATGTATATGTTTGTATGTATTTATTACTCTATTTACTTTACTTGTCCATATTTATTCCCCTCCCCACAGCACCTGTATATATGTTTGTGTGTATTACTCTATTGATTTTACTTGTGCATATTTATTCCCCTCCCCACAGCTCCTGTATATATGTTTATATGTATTTATTTCTCCATTTATTTTACTTGTCCATATTTATTCCCCTCCCCACAGTACCTGTATATATGTATATGTTTGTATGTATTTATTACTCTGTTTATTTATTTTACTTGTCCATATTTATTCCCCTCCCCACGGCACCTGTATATATGTATGTTTGTGTGTATTTATTACTCTACTTATTTATTTTACTTGTCCATATTTATTACCCTCCCCACAGCACCTGAATATTTGTATATGTTTGTATGTATTTATTACTCTATTTATTGATTTTACTTGTCCATATTTATTCCCCTCCCCACAGCACCTGTATATATGTTTGTATGTATTACTCTATTTATTGATTTTACTGGCGCATATTTATTCCCCTCCCCACAGCCCCATATATATGTTTATATGTATTTACTACTCGTCCATATTTATTCCCCTCCCCACAGCACCTGTATATATGTATATGTTTATATGTATTTATTACTCTATTCATTTATTTTACTTGTCCATATTTATTCCCCTCCCCACAGCACCTGTATATACGTATATGTTTGTATGTATTTATTACTCTATTTATTGATTTGACTTGTCCATATTTATTCCCCTCCCCACAGCACCTGTATATATATTTATATATATATGTTTGTATGTATTTATTGATTTTACTTGTTCATATTTATTCCCCTCCCCACAGCACCTGTATATATGTATATGTTGATTGAATGAATGAATGATGGTCACAAGGCGGGCAAATGGTGGAGCCGGGTTTAGATCCCAGGATCTCTGGTTCCCAGGAAAATTCTCTTTCCCCTCGGCCGCGCCGTTCTCCCGGTGGGACAGCAGGCTGTCTTTGAATTCCGCCCATCTTCCAACTTGTACTTCCCAAGCGCTTAGTACAGTGCTCTGCACACAGTAAGCGCTCCGTAAATACGATTGAATGAATGAATGAATCTTCTTCCCAGGGTGAGACCAAGGAGGAGACCAATAGTGGAGCAAGTTTCACACCTTCTCCCTCCCAATAATAATAACTGTGGTATTTGTTAAGCGCTTACTGTGTGCCAACCAGAGAAGCAGCGGGGCTCAGTGGAAAGAGCCCGGGCTTTGGAGTCCGAGGTCATGGGTTCATATCCCGCCTCCGCCAACCGTCAGCTGTGTGACTTTGGGCAAGCCTTCTAGGCTGTGAGCCCACTGTTGGGTAGGGACCGTCTCTATATGTCGCCAACTTGGACTTCCCAAGCGCTTAGTACAGTGCTCTGCACACAGTAAGCGCTCAATAAATACGATTGAATTCCCTTAACTTCTCTGTGCCTCAGTTACCTGATCTGGAAAATGGGGGTTAAGACTGTGAGCCCCCCGGGGGACAACCTGATCAATCAATCAATCAATCAATCGTATTTATTGAGCGCTTACTATGTGCAGAGCACTGTACTAAGCGCTTGGTAAGTACAAATTGGCATCACATAGAGACAGTCCCTACCCAACAGTGGGCTCACAGTCTAAAAGGGGGAGACAGAGAACAGAACCAAACATACCAACAAAATAAAATAAGTAGGATAGAAATGTACAAGTAAAATAAATAAATAAATAGAGTAATAAATATGTACAACCATAATCACCTGATCACCTTGTAACTTCCCCAGCACTTAGAACGGTGCTTTGCACATAATAATAATAATAATGATGGCATTTATTAAGCGCTTACTATGTCCCAAGCACTATTCTTTTAGACTGTGAGCCCACTGTTGAGTAGGAACTGTCTCTATATGTTGCCAACTTGTACTTCCCATGCGCTTAGTACAGTGCTCTGCACACAGTAAGCGCTCAATAAATACGATTGATTGATTGATTGTTCTAAGCGCTGGGGAGTTTACAAGGTGATCGGGTTGTCCCACGGGGGGCTCACAGTCTTAATCCCCATTTTCCAGATGAGGTCACTGAGGCCCAGAGAAGTGAAGTGACTTGCCCAAAGTCACACAGCTGACAAGTGGTGGAGCAGGGTTTTGAACCCATGACCTCTGACTCCAAAGCCCGGGCTCTTTCCACTGAGCCACGCTGCTTCTCATCATCATCATCAATCGTATTTATTGAGCGCTTACTATGTGCAGAGCACTGTACTAAGCGCTTGGGAAGGACAAATTGGCAACATATAGAGACAGTCCCTACCCAACAGTGGGCTCACAGTCTAAAAGGGGGAGACAGAGAACAAAACCAAACATACTAACAAAATAAAATAAATAGAATAGATACGTACAAGCAAAATAAATAAATAAATAGAGTAATAAATATGTACAAACATATATACATATATACAATATATACATATATACAATATATTCTCATCATAGTAAATACATATACATAAACAAGTACATCATAGTATATACATATATTCTCATCATAGTAAGTGCTTAATAAATGCCATTATTATTATTATTCATTCATTCATTCAATTGTATTTATTGAGCACTTACTGTGTGCAGAGCACTGTACTAAGCGCTTGGGAAGTACAAGTTGGCACCGTATCGAGACGGTCCCTCTCCGTTACTAAGCACCGGGTTGGATCTAAGCAAATCGGATTGGACACAGTCCCTGTCCCACATGAGGCTCACAGTCCCAGTCCCCATTTTACAGATGGGGTAACTGAGGCGTAGAGAAGTGAAGTGACCTGCCCAAGGTCACACAGCAGACTAGTGGCGGAGCCGGAATTCGAACCCATGACCTTCCAACTCCCGGGCCCGGGCTCCTTCTCTACTACGCCGAGGAAATCAGAGTCAGTCGAGCTGTGTGCCGACAACTCCCTACCCTAAGCGTTGTTTGGGACAACTTCCTAAACTAAGCGCTTAGTCCAGTGCCCTGCACACGGTAAGCGCTCAATAAATACGACTGAATGAATGAACTTCCTGTCCCACTTTTCTAATTCTTCTTTCCGCCAAGGCTTTGAGCTCCTTCCCTTTTCCATATCCTGCTGCTCCAAATCCCAACCGTCTGGGAGCCCAGGAATGGGGCGTTCCAAGGAGATGAAGCAGCGTGGCTCGGCGGAAAAAGCCCGGGCTTTGGAGTCAGAGGTTGTGGGTTCGAATCCCCGCTCCGCCACATGTCTGCTGTGTGACCTTGGCTAAATCACTTCACTTCTCGAAGCCTCCGTGACCTCATCTGTAAAATGGGGTTGATGACTGTGAGCCCCACGCGGGACAACCTGATCACCTTGTCTTGAGAAGCAGCGTGGCTCAGTGGAAAGAGCCCGGGCTTTGGAGGCAGAGGTCATGGGTTCAAATCCCGGCTCCGCCATTTGTCAGCTGTGTGACTTTGGGCAAGTCGCTTCACTTCTCTGCGCCTCAGTTACCTCATCTGTAAAATGGGGATTAAGACTGTGAGCCCTCCGTGGGACAACCCGATCACCTTGTAACCTCCCCAGTGCTTAGAACAGTGCTTTGCACATAGTAAGCGCTTAATAAATGCTATCATAATAAATGCTATCATAAGGAGATATCTGTTTCCGGCTGTGGCTTCCACGGGCAAACCGAGGTCACGGCCATGGAGACAGAAGCAGCGTGGCTCGGTGGAAAGAGCCCGGGCTCGGGAGTCAGAGGTCACGGGTTCGAATCCCGGCTCCGCCACACATTCGCTGTGTGACCTTGGGCAAGAGAAGCAGCGTGGCTCAGTGGAAAGAGCCCAGAGGTCATGGGTTCAATTCCTGACTCCGCCAGTTGTCAGCTGGGTGACTCTGGGCAGGTCACTTCGCTTCTCCGTGCCTCGGTGACCTCATCTGGAAAATGGGGGTGAATAATAATAATAATAATGGCATTTATTAAGTGCTTACTATGTGCAAAGCACTGTTCTTAGCGCTGGGGGGGATACAAGGTGATCCAGTTGTCCCACGTGGGGATCACAGACTTAATCCCCATTTTCCAGGTGAGGGAACTGAGGCCCAGAGAAGTGAAGTGGCTTGCCCAAAGACACCCAGCTGTCAGGTGGTGGAGGTGGGATTCGAACCCATGACCTCTGACTCCAAAGCCCGGGCTTTTTCCACTGAGCCCTCCATGGGACAACCTGATCACCTTGTAACCTCCCCAGCGCTTAGAACAGTGCTTGGCACGTAGCGCTTCATTCATTCATTCAATCGTATTGACCGCTTGCTGTGTGCCGAGCACTGTACTAAGTGCTTGGGAAGTACAAGTTGGCAACATATAGAGACGGTCCCTACCCAACAGCGGGCTCACAGTCTAGAAATAAATGCTATTATTATTATTATTATTATTATTATTACTACTACCCCAGAGCTTAGAACAGTGCCTGGCACATAGTAAGCGCTTAACAAATACCATTTAAGGAAAAAAAAATAAAGAGGCCAGCTTCTCCTTCAGAATCACCAACCCGATTAACTTGTATCTACCCCAGAGCTTAGGACAGTTTCTGGCACATAGAAGCCCAGCCTGGGGAGTCAGAAGGACCTGGGTTCGAATCCCGGCTCTGCCTCTTGTCTGCTGTGTGACCTTGGGCGAGTCTTTGTGCCTCAGTTCCCTCAACTGTAAAATGGGGATAGTTAGTGCTCAGCGCTTAGGACGGTGCTTTGCACGTAGTAAGCGCTTAATAAATGCCATAAAAATACCCTGCTTTGCACGTAGTAAGCGCTTAATAAATACCATAAAAAAAACCCAAAAGCAGAATCAGTGATATTTGAGTGTTAAAAGTACCCCTGCTCTGCACGTCATAAGCGCTTAATAAATACTGTAAAAAAAATACCCCCAAAAGTAGAATCAGTGATATTTGAGTGTTAAAAGTACCCCTGCTCTGCATGTGGTAAGGGCTTAATAAATACCGTAAAAAAATAGCCCCCAAAGTAGAATCAGTGATATTTGAGTGTTAAAAGTACCCCTGCTCTGCACGTAGTAAGCGCTTAATAAATACCGTAAAAAAATACCCCCCAAAAGTAGAATCAGTGATATATGAGTGTTAAAAGTACCCCTGCTCTGCACGTCGTAAGCGCTTAATAAATACCCCCCAAAAGTAGAATCAGTGATATTTGAGTGTTAAAAGTACCCCTGCTCTGCACGTAGTAAGCGCTTAATAAATACCGTAAAAAAATACCCCCCAAAAGTAGAATCAGTGATATGTGTGTGTTAAAAGTACCCCTGCTCTGCATGGAGTAAGCGCTTAATAAATACCATAAAAAAATAGCCCCCAAAAGTAGAATCAGTGGTATTTGAGTGTTAAAAGTACCCCTGCTCTGCACGTAGTAAGCGCTTAATAAATACCCCCCAAAAGTAGAATCAGTGATATTTGAGTGTTAAAAGTACCCCAGCTCTGCACGTAGTAAGTGCTTAATAGATACCATAAAAAAACACCCCCCAAAAGTAGAATCAGTGATATTTGAGTGTTAAAAGTACCCCAGCTCTGCATGTAGTAAGCGCTTAATAAATACCATAAAAAATACCCCCCAAAAGTAGAATCAGTGATATTTGAGTGTTAAAAGTACCCCTGCTCTGCACGTAGTAAGCGCTTAATAAATACCCCCCAAAAGTAGAATCAGTGATATTTGAGTGTTTACTGTGTGCAGAGCACTGTACTTATCCCTTGGGAGAGTCCAATATAACAATCTAGCACCTTCCCGATTGAATTTCAGGCCTCGCTTGAGGGATTCAGGAACCGTGACCCACTGGAAAACCTTGGGGCCCTAGGAGGGGGGAGGCTGTACTGAGCTCCCCTCTCGCCACCCCTGGAAACCGGACCCCCTTTTCTCTGCCGGCCTCCTGGCATTCCAGCGAAAATTCCTTTTATAATGGGCCTCCTGGCCGGTAGGGAATCAATCAATCGTATTTATTGAGCGCTTACTGTGTGCAGAGCACTGTAGTAAGCGCTTAGCACTGTACTAAGTCGGTGGGATTTATGTCCCTGCTTTCTTCAGGTAACAAAAATGGCAAACAGTGGATGCCTGATGGGAGGGAAGGGGCAGCTGAGTATCGCTACTCAGGGGCAGAGGTGGGTCTTGGCCCGCTTTTTCTTTCACAGAAAAACTCCGTATTTCTGGACTGTGAGCCCACTGTGCACAGTGCTCTGCATACAGTAAGCACTCGATAAATACGATTGATTTTACTTGTACATATCTATTCTATTTATTTCATTTTGTTAATATGTTTGGTTTTGTTCTCTGTTTCCCCGTTCTAGACTGTGAGCCCACTGTTGGGTAGGGACCATCTCTCTATGTTGCCAACTTGTACTTCCCAAGGGCTTAGTCCAGTGCTCTGCACACAGTAAGCGCTCAATAAATACGATTGATTGATTGATTTTACTTGTACATATCTATTCTATTTATTTCATTTTGTTAATATGTTTGGTTTTGTTGTCTGTCTCCCCCTTCTAGACTGTGAGCCCCCTGTTGGGTAGGGACCGTCTCTAGATGTTGCCAACTTGGACTTCCCAAGTGCTTAGTCCAGTGCTCTGCACACAGTAAGCGCTCGATAAATACGATTGATTGATTGATTTTACTTGTACATATCTATTCTATTTATTTCATTTTGTTAATATGTTTTGTTTTGTTGTCTGTCTCCCCCTTCTAGACTGTGAGCCTGCTGTTGGGTAGGGACCGTCTCTAGATGTTGCCAACTTGGACTTCCCAAGTGCTTAGTACAGTGCTCTGCACACAGTAAGCGCTCAATAAATACGATTGATTGATTTTACTTGTACATATCTATTCTATTTATTTCATTTTGTGAATATGTTTGGTTTTGTTCTCTGTCCCCCCCTTCTAGACTGTGAGCCCACTGTTGGGTAGGGACCGTCTCTAGATGTTGCCAACTTGGACTTCCCAAGCGCTTAGTCCAGTGCTCTGCACACAGTAAGCGCTCGATAAATACGATTGATTGATTTTTACTTGTACATATCTATTCTATTTATTTTATTTTGTTAATATGTTTTGTTTTGTTCTCTGTCTTCCCCTTCCAGACTGTGAGCCCGCTGTTGGGTAGGGACCGTCTCTCTATGTTGCCAGCTTGTACTTCCCAAGCGCTTAGTACAGTGCTCTGCACACAGTAAGTGCTCAATAAATACGATTGAATGAACGAATGAAAGGCACCATCGCTTTACACCCCTTTCGGATTGGGTTCCCTTAAATGGATGATTCATGGGAAGAGGAGTAACTGATAGGGATTGAATGCCGAGGCTCAGAGCCAGAACCTGGGAGGAATTACAGGGAATAGAGTAATAGAATATTACTCTATTTTACTTATTCTCTATTTATTTTACTTATTACTGTATTTTACTTGTACATATTTATTCTATTTTATTTTAAGGTAAATACGATTGAATGAATGAATCCCCCCCACCCTACGTCCTTCCCCTCCCCATATATGTATATATGTTTGTACGTACTTATTACCCTATTTATTTATTTATTTTATTTGTACATATTTATTCTATTTATTTTAGTTTGTTCATATGTTTTGTTTTGTTTGTACGTATTACTCTATTTTACTTGTACATATCTATTCTATTTATTTTATTTTGTTAATATGTCTTGTTTTGTTCTCTGTCTCCCCCTTCTAGACTGTGAGCCCGCTGTTGGTTAGGGACCGTCTCTAGATGTTGCCAACTTGTATTTCCCAAGTGCGTAGTACAGTGCTCTGCACATAGTAAGCACTCAATAAATACGATTGATTGATTCTCCCTTCCCTTCAAGGCCCTTCTGAGAGCTCACCTCCTCCAGGAGGCCTTCCCAGGCTGAGCCCCCTCCTTCCTCTCCCCCTCCTCCCTCTCTCCATCCCCCGCATCTTACCTCCTTCCCCTCCCCACAGCACCTGTATATATGTATAGATGTTTGTACGGATTTATTACTCTATTTTACTTGTACATATCTATTCTATTTATTTTATTTTGCTAATATGTCTTGTTTTGTTGTATGTCTCCCCCTTCTAGACTGTGAGCCCACTGTTGGGTAGGGACCGTCTCTAGATGTTGCCAACTTGTATTTCCGAAGCGCATAGTACAGTGCTCTGCACATAGTAAGCGCTCAATAAATACGATTGATTGATTGATTCTCCCTTCCAGGCCCTTCTGAGAGCTCACCTCCTCCAGGAGGCCTTCCCAGACTGAGCCCCTTCCTTCCTCTCCCCCCCACCCCCCCGATCCCCCCATCTTACCTCCTTCCCTACAGCACCTGTATATATGTATAGATGTTTGTACGGATTTATTACTCTATTTATTTTACTTGTACATATCTATTCTATTTATTTTATTTTGTCAGTGTGTCTTGTTGAATGAATGAATGAATGACTGTGAGAGTCACCCCTTGAAGTAGGGCAGGAGAGGTGCGAAGAAGCAACCGTTCCCAGAACTCTGCGGTAATTTGGCTTTTTTAGGGAATCGGGGCCCTTTTTTTTCCAACGTCGCCTTCGAACCGCCTGTGGAGTTCCCAATGCCTAAGCTTCGTGAATGCTTGTATTTGAAAGGGTGACTTCTAGTACCCACTGTGCGATTCGTGAAGCACTTACTGTGTGACAAGCACTGTACTGAGCCCCGGGGGAGGTACAAAACGTTTATAGGTCAGACACGTGTCCTCCCCGCCACCCGGCCCCAAACAATCGAACAGGGGGGAGGGTGACCCCGTGATTTTGCAGATGGAGAAACTGAGGCCCAGGGAAGCACTGGTGACAGACCAGAGGTGGAGCCAGGATAATCATTCATTCAGTCGTATTTATTGAGCGCTTACTGTGTGCAGAGCACTGTACGAAGAGCTAGAGAAGTACAAGTTGGCAACATCTAGATACGGTCCCTACCCAGCAGCGGGCTCACAGTCTAGAAGGGGGAGACGGAGAGCAAAACAAAACATATTAACAAACTAAAATAAATAGAATAAATATGTACAAATAAAATAAGTAAATAGAGTAATAAGTACGTACAAACATATATACAGGTGCTGTGGGGAGGGGAAGGAGGTAGGGCAGGGGGGATTCATTCATTCAATCGTATTTATTGAGCGCTTACTGTGTGCAGAGCACTCGTTAAGCGCGTACTATGTGCCGGGCACCGTATGTCTGAAAAGGAAGGTTTTCTTCCCTTCAAGGCCCTTCTGAGAGCTCACCTCCTCCAGGAGGCCTTCCCAGACTGAGCCCCCTCCTTCCTCTCCCCGCTCTCTCCATCCCCACCACCTTACCTCCTTCCCCTCCCCACAGCACCTGTATATATGTATATATGTTTGTACGGATTTATTACTCTATTGATTTATTTTACTTGTACTTATCTATTCTATTTATTTTATTTTGTTAGTATGTTTGGTTTTGTTGTCTGTCTCCCCCTTCTAGACTGGGAGCCCGCTGTTGGGTAGGGACCATCTCTAGATGTTGCCAACTTGGACTTCCCAAGCGCTTAGTCCAGTGCTCTGCACACAGCGCTCAATAAATACGATTGATTGATTCTCCCTTCCCTTCAAGGCCCTTCTGAGAGCTCACCTCCTCCAGGAGGCCTTCCCAGGCTGAGCCTCCTCCTCCCTCTCTCCATCCCCCCCACCTTACCTCCTTCCCCATAGCACCTGTATATATGTATAGATGTTTGTTCGGATTTATTACTCTATTTTGCTTGTACATATCTATTCTATTTATTTTATTTTGTTAATATGTTTTGTCGTCTGTCTCCCACTTCTAGACTGTGAGCCCACTGTTGGGTAGGGACCGTCTCTAGATGTTGCCAACTTGGACTTCCCAAGCGCTTAGTCCAGTGCTCTGCACGCAGTAAGCGCTCAATAAATACGATTGATTGATTCTTGCTTGCAGGGCTCGCCGGCAAAGGCAACAGTAACGGCTTTTCGGGGGCGGGGGGCTTGCCGGCGGGGACCTGGGGAAGGAAATTATATTAAATTCAAAAGCCTGTCCAACGATTTGTACTTCCTAAGCGCTTACTTCCCAGTACATCCCAGTGCTTACTTAACCGTAAGAAAAATTATATTAAATTCAAAAGCCTTTCCAACGATTTGTACTTCCCGAGCGCTTACTTCCCAGTACTTCCCAAGTGCTTACTTAACCATAAGAAAAATTACATTAAATTCAAAAGCCTTTCCAACGATTTGTACTTCCCAAGTGCTTACTTCCCAGTACTTCCCAGTGCTTACTTAACCATAAGAAAAATTATATTAAATCAAAAGCCTTTCCAACAGTTTGTACTTCCCGAGCGCTTACTTCCCAGTACTTCCCAGTGCTTACTTAACCATAAGAAAAATTATATTAAATTCAAAAGCCTTTCCAACGATTTGTACTTCCCAAGTGCTTACTTCCCGAGTGCTTACTTCCCAGTACTTCCCAAGTGCTTACTTAACCATAAGAAAAATTATATTAAATTCAAAAGCCTTTCCAACGATTTGTACTTCCCAGTGCTTACTTAACCATAAGAAAAATGATATTAAATCAAAAGCCTTTCCAACAATTTGTACTTCCCAAGCGCTTACTTCCCAGTACTTCCCAGTGCTTACTTAACCATAAGAAAAATTATATTAAATTCAGAAGCCTTTCCAACGATTTGTACTTCCCAAGTGCTTACTTCCCAGTACTTCCCAGTGCTTACTTAACCATAAGAAAAATTATATTAAATTCAAAAGCCTTTCCAACAATTTGTACTTCCCAAGCGTTGAGTCCAGTGCTCTGCACATAGTAAGCGCTCTCTTCCTGTAAATATGTATATATGTTTGTACATATTTATTACTCTATTTTACTTGTAAATATCTATTCTATTTATTTGATTTTGTTAGTATGTTTGGTTTTGTTCTCTGTGTCCCCCTTCTAGACTGTGAGCCCACTCTTGGGTAGGGACTGTCTCTATATGTTGCCAGCTTGTACTTCCCAAGCGCTTAGTACAGTGCTCTGCACACAGTAAGCGCTCAATAAATACGATTGATTGATTGATTGAGGGCAGCAGAGCGGAGGCGGGTGGAAATGGACGACGAGCGTCCTCGGTTCTCGGGAACGGGCCCGTCCGACCCGGGAAAATCCGACCTCCATCCCTGCCTGCTCGGTTGGCCCTGGGGATTGGGAAGAGGGGGCCCGGTCTTCTCAAATCTCAATTCTTCTGGATCTGCTGGACTAAATCAACATCTTTCAGAGCCCTGGTGATGTGCAGGCAGTCTACTAAACGCCGGGGTAGATTCATTCATTCATCCATTCGTATTTATTGAGCGCTCACTGTGTGCAGAGCACTGTACCGAGCCCTTGGGAAGTACAAGTAAAGGTGAATAACGATCACCAGAGAAGCAGCGTGGCTCAGTGGAAAGAGCCCCGGCTTTGGAGTCAGAGGTCATGGGTTCCAATCTCGGCTCCTCCACTAGTCAGCTGTGTGACTTCGGGCAAGTCACTTTGCTTCTCCGTGCCTCAGTTCCCTCATCTGGAAAATGGGGATGAAGACTGTGAGCCCCCCGTGGGACAACCTGATCGCTTTGTGACCTCCCCAGCGCTTAGAACAGTGCTTTGCACATAGTAAGTGCTTAATAAATGCCATTATTATTATTATTATTACAAGTTGGCAACATAGAGATGGTCCCTACCCAACAGCGGGCTCACAGTCTAGAAGCAGCGTGGCTCAGTGGAAAGAGCCCGGGCTTTGGAGTCAGAGGTCAAGGGTTCAAATCCCGGCTCCGCCAATTGTCAGCTGTGTGACTTTGGGCGAGTCGCTTCACTTCTCTGGGCCTCAGTTCCCTCATCTGGAAAATGGGGGTTAAGACTGTGAGCCCCCCCGTGGGACAACCTGATTACCTTGTAACCCCCCCCAAGCGCTTAGAACAGTGCTTTGCACGTAGTAAGCGCTTAGCAAATGCCAACATTATTATTATTATTATTATTAGAAGGGGGAGAAAGAGAACAAAACATATTAACAAAATAAATGGAATAAATATGTACAAATAAAATAGATGGTAGATGGCGAGATGAACAGGTTGGATTGGGTCAGGAGCCTCGTAGTCTAAGGAGGGAGAGCAGCGTTGCTTAGTGGAAAGAGCCTGGCCCGGGAGTCGGAGGACCTGGGTTCTAATCCTGCTTCTGCCTCTTGTCTGCTGTGTGACCTTGGGCGAGTCCTTGTGCCTCGGTTCCCTCAACTGTAAAATGGGGATTAAATACCTGTTCCCCCTTCTACGTAGACTGTGAACGCCATGCCGGACAGGGACGGTGTCCGACCTAATTAACAACTACTGTCTCCAGCGCTTAGAACAGTGCTTGACACTTAGTAAGTGCCTAACGAATATTACAATAATTATTACAGTCATCATTATTATTACATAGGAGGGGGAGCGGGTAGTGACGCAGCGGGGCCTAATAGAAGCTGCGTGGCTCAGTGGAAAGAGCCCAGGCTTTGGAGTCAGAGGTCATGGGTTCAAATCCCAGCTCTGCCACTTGTCAGCTGTGAGACTTTGGGCAAGTCACTTCACTTCTCTGGGCCTCAGTTACCTCGTCTGTAAAATGGGGATTAAGACTGTGAGCCCGCTCCCGTGGGACAACCTGATCACCTTGTAACCTCCCCAGCGCTTAGAACAGTGCTTTGCACATAGCGCTTAATAAATCCCATCATCATTATTATATTATTATTAGATGGAGCGTGGGCCTGGAGTCAGAAGGGTCTGGCTTCTAATTCCGGCCCCGCTCCGTGACCCTGGGCAAATTGCCTCACATCTCTGGGCCTCAGTTTCCTCATCTTGTAAAATGAATGAGAACCCGTTCACCCTTCCCCTTCAATTGGAAGCCCCACGACGGACAGGGACCGTGTCCAAGTTGATGATCTGCCATCTCCCCCAACGCTTAATATGGTGCTTAGCACATAGTAAACGTTTAACCAGTGCCGCGGTTATGATTACACTCAAATTCGTGAAGCGTTCCATATTTTTGTACATATTTTTTGCGCTATTTATTTATTTATTTATTTTATTTGTACGTATCTATTCTATTTATTTTATTTTGTTAGTATGTTTGGTTTTGTTCTCTGTCTCCCCCTTTTAGACTGTGAGCCCACTGTTGGGTAGGGGCTGTCTCTAGATGTTGCCAATTTGTACTTCCCAAGCGCTTAGTACAGTGCTCTGCACACAGTAAGCGCTCAATAAATACGATTGATGATGATGATGATGATGACGCTGCACAGTCTTAGTCTCCGTTTCACAAATGAGGGAACTGAGGCCCAGAGAAGTGAAACCGCTTGCCCAAGGTCACCGTGGCTCGGTGGAAAGAGCCGGGGCTTGGGAGTCAGAGGTCATGGGTTCAAATCCCAGCTCTGCCCATTGTCAGCTGTGTGACTGTCTCTATGTGCTGCTGACTTGTACTTCCCAAGCGCTTAGTACAGTGCTCTGCACACAGTAAGCGCTCAATAAATACGACAATGAATGAATGACTTGGGGCAAGTCCACTTCTCTGGGCCTCACTTCCCTCATCTGTAAAATGGGGATGTAGACTGTGAGCCCCCGCCCTGTGGGACAACCTGATCACCTTTTAACCTGCCCAGCGTTTAGGACAGTGCTCTGCGCATAGTAAGCGCTTAATCAATGCCATTATTATTTATTATTACAGCAGCCCCGTGGCGGAGCCGGGATCAGAACCCAGGCCTCTCCGGATTATCGGTCTCTTCGGGAAGTTCCTGAGTGGGCGAGCGGGCAGTCCGGCCCCAGGTGCCGCCGCGTCCCCCTCTCCGGCCGGGTGGCAGGAGGGCTTTCTCCAGGGGGACCGGAGTTGGGGGGATGTGGGCACGGAGGGGCGGAGGAGTGGGGGGTCCGGGAGGCCCATTTCTGGGGTCTTGTGTCTTGCAGATATTTCCTGCACGGGGTGTGCAAAGAAGGGAACGGGTGCCGCTACTCCCACGACCTATGTGCTGGGCAGTCGTCGGTGGTGTGCCGCTACTACCAGCGAGGCGGCTGTGCCTACGGAGACCGCTGCAGGTAAGGGGACGCGGGGCGGGGGTGGAGCAGCGCTGAGATCTAATAATTACGGTATTTATTAAGCACTTATTTATTTTATTTTGTTAGTATGTTTGGTTTTGTTCTCCGTCTCCCCCTTTTAGACTGTGAGCCCACTGTTGGGTAGGGACTGTCTCTATATGTTCCCAATTTGCACTTCCCAAGCGCTTAGTACAGTGCTCTGCACATAGTAAGTGCTCAATAAATACGATTGATGATGATGATGATGTGCCAGGCACTCTGCCAAGCGCTAGGGTGATGATGATGATGATGGCGTTTGTTAAGTGCCTGCTATGTGCCAAGCACTGTTGTAAGCGCTGGAGGGATACAGGGTAATCAGGTTGTCCCACATGGGGCTCACAGGCTTCATCCCCATTCCCCAGATGAGGTCACTGAGGCCCAGAGAAGTGAAGCGACTGGCCCAAAGTCACCCGGCTGACAAGTGGCCGAGCCGGGATTAGAACCCGTGACCTCCGACTCCCAAGCCGGGGCTCTTTCCACTGAGCCATGCCGCTTTCCTGGTGGACACGAGCTAGTCAGGGCAGACACGGTGTCGGCCCCCGCTTTCCAGACGAGGCAACTGAGGCACAGAGAAGGGAAGCGACTTGCCCCGAGTCACACAGCGGACAAGTGGGGATTTGAACCCGTGACCTTTTGACTTGCAGGCCCGTGCTCTAGCCACTGTGCCGTACTGCTTCTCAGAAATTCTGATGATAATAATACTAATAGTGGTATTTGTTAAGCGCCTACTGTGTGCCAAGCACTGGACTAAGCGCTGGGGTTGATAAATGATCATAGATCCCACACGGAGTTCGCATTCTAAGTAAGGGGAAAATCATCATCATCATCAGTCGTATTTATTGAGCGCTTACTATGTGCAGAGCACTGTACTAAGCGCTTGGGAAGTACAAATTGGGAAAATGGGTTTTGAAACCCCATTTTGCAGATGAGGGAGGTGAGGCCGAGAGAAGTTTAAGTGACTTGTTCACGGGGAGATAGACATGAATATCTAAATAAGTAAATTATGGGTATGGACTTAAGTTCATGTATACTGAGCCCCATTTGGGACGGGGACTGCGTCCAACCTGATTACCTTAGTAATAATAATAATAATGATGGTATTTGTTAAGCACTTACTATGTGCAAAGCACTGTTCATTCATTCAGTCGTATTTATTGAGCGCTTACTGTGTGCAGAGCACCGTTCTAAGTGCTGGGGAGGTTACAAGGTGATCAGGTTGTCCCACGGCGGGCTCACAGTTTGAATCCCCGTTTTCCAGATGAGGTAACTGAGGCACGGAGAATTTTACTTGTACATATCTATTCTATTTATTTTATTTTGTTAATATGTTTTGTTTTGTTGTCTGTCTCCCCCTTCTAGACTGTGAGCCCACTGTTGGGTAGGGACTGTCTCTATAAGTAGCCAACTTGTACTTCCCAAGCACTTAGTACAGTGCTGTGCACACAGTAAGCGCTCAATAAATACGATTGATTGATTGATTTACTTGTACATATCTATTCTATTTATTTTATTTTGTTAATATGTTTTGTTGTCTGTCTCCCCCTTCTAGACTGTGAGCCCACTGTTGGGTAGGGACCGTCTCTAGATGTTGCCAACTTGGACTTCCCAAGCGCTTAGTACAGTGCTCTGCACACAGTAAGCGCTCAATAAATACGATTGATTGATTGATTGTGACTTGCCCAAAGTCACACAGCTGACAGTCGGAGGAGCCGGGATTTGAACCCGTGACCTCTGACTCCAAAGCCCGGGCTCTTTCCCCTGAGCCACGCTGCTTCCTGTATCTACCCCAGCGCCTAGTACGGTGCGTGGCACATAATAAGCACTTAACAAATATCATTATTATTGTAAGTGCCGATGGAAGGGTGAATAAAGGGAGCAAATCCAAGGGCGAGATGCAGAAGGGAGTGGGAGAAGAGGAACTGAGGGCTTAGGCAGGGAAGGCCTCTCGGAGGAGGTGGGCCTTCGGTAAGATTTTGAAGGGGAGGCGAGTGATGGTCAGTCGGATATGAAGAGGGAGGGCATTTCAGGCCAGAGGTAGGATAATAATAATAATAATAATAATAATAATAATAATAATAGCATTTGTTAACCGCTTACTATGTGCAGAGCACTGTTCTAAGCACTGGGGAGGGTACAAGGTGATCAGATTGTCCCACGTGGGGCTCACAGTCTTAATCCCCATTTTCCAGATGAGGGAACTGAGGCCCATCCCCCCCATCTTACCTCCTTCCCTTCCCCACAGCACCTGTATATATGTTTGTACATATTTATTACTCTATTTATTTATTTATTTTACTTGTACATATCTATTCTATTTATTTTGTTAGTATGTTTGGTTTTGTTCTCCATCTCCCCCTTTTAGACTGTGAGCCCGCTGGTGGGTAGGGACCGTCTCTATATGTTGCCAACTTGTACTTCCCAAGCGCTTAGTCCAGTGCTCTGCACACAGTAAGCGCTCAGTAAATACTTGAAAAAATTTGAAAAAATTGATTGATTGATTGAAGTGACTTGCCCAAGGTCACACAGCAGACATGTGGCGGAGCTGGGATTCGAACCCATGACCTCTGACTCCAAAGCCGGGGCTCTTGCCACTGAGCCATGCTGCTTCTCTCATGTGGGCGAGATAGCCGAGGTCAAGGTACAGTGAGTAGGTTGGCGTTGGAGGAGCGAAGAGGGAGGGCTGCGTTGGAGTTCGGACTGGAACAGGGTGTTAACCTCACCCCGACCCGGGATCGGAAGCAGCGTGGCTCAGTGGGAAAGAGCCTGGGCTTTGGAGTCAGAGGTCACGGGTTCAAATCCCGGCTCCGCCACTTGTCAGCTGGGTGACTTTGGGCAAGTCACTTCACTTCTCTGGGCCTCAGTTCCCTCATCTGTAAAATGGGGATTAAAACTGTGAGCCCCCCGTGGGACAACCTGATCACCTTGTAACCTCCCCAGCGCTTAGAACGGTGCTTTGCACATAGTAAGCGCTTAACAAATACCATCATTATTATTATCATCCGAGAAACGACAATTCCAAGTTCACCCTGTCCGCGCGGGCTCCCCATGACCGCGTAGACTTCAGCGTCGTCCTGTCAATCAGTGCTACTTACAGAGCGCCCACTGTGCACGTACTAGGAATTCTAGGAAAGGCTAGGGATGGCCCCGGGAAAACGTGACCAGCCTCTAGAAGGAGAGAGGCCGTAACGACGATAACGGAAGAACCGGCAGGAAGGTTGCGGATTCCGGCAGAAGACAGGACGTCCTGGAGAAAATCTGTCCCTCAGAGTCGCTGTGAATCGGAAACGACTCGACGGCACTTGATGATGATGATAATAATACTATGCAGAACACTGTACTAAACACTCCGGAGAGGACAATTTGACAGAGGTGGCATCTTTGCAGCCTGAAGCGTCCGGAAATCCCTCTTCATGAGCAGTGTGGCTCAGTGGAAAGAGCATGGGCTTTGGAGTCAGAAGTCTATTATTATTATTATTATGATTATTACTCTATTTGTACATATTTATTCTATTTTATTTTGTTAATGTGTTTTGTTCTCTGTCTCCCCCTTCTAGACTGTGAGCCCATTGTTGGGTAGGGACCGTCTCTATATGTTGCCAACTTGTCCTTCCCAAGTGCTTAGTCCAGTGCTCTGGACACAGTAAGCGCTCAATAAATATGATTGAGTGAATGAATGAATGAAAAAAGTCATGGGTTCAAATCCCCGGCTCTGCCAGTTGTCAACTGGGTGACTTTGGGCAAGCCGCTTCACTTCTCTGGGCCTCTCAGTTCCCTCATCTGTAAGATGGGGATGAAGACTCTGAGCCCCACCTGGGACACCTGATCACCTTGTAACCTCCCCAGCGCTTAGAACGATAGTAAGCGCTTCATAAATGCCATCATTATTATTTGGAAGCGTGGTGGTTTTCCGCTGCCCCGGGCTTGGTGGGTTTTTCCAGCCCCTTAAGCGTCTCCTAAAAGTGTCGCCATCCCCCTGGGCCCGCCCCAGAGGGGAATATGGGTGTGTTTGTTGGCGGGGAGGGGGCGGGCAGGGCTTGGAGGGGAGAGTTGTGTCCCGCTCCCCGCCCAGGGACTGGTTTCTACTCTGAATTAACCCCACTGCTTCTCCCCGTCCCTGAGCAGGGACTGTAATCTCCGCTGGTTTTCCCCCAGCTCGCTCCCCGTCCCCCGGTTCCCTTCAGGAAAGGACCCCTTTCCCCCATTTCTGAGCCAAGCCCATCCCTCACACCATCTTTTGAAGGTCCAAAACTGGGCCTGGCTTTCCAGCCTGTCAGTTCAACCCTCCGTTATCCGTGGCAATTGGTCTATTGGGAAAGAGATTGCTGAAATAGTCGGATAATCCCATAGCCTCGTTTTTGAGCCAATCCCATCCCTCACACTGTCTTTTGAAGGCCCAGACTGGGCCTGGCTTTCCAGCCTGTCAGTTCAACCCTCCGTTATCCGTGGCAATTGGTCTATTTGGAAAGAGATTGCTGAAATAGTCAGATAATCCCATAGCCTCGTTTTTGAGCCAATCCCATCCCTCACACCGTCTTTTGAAGGTCCAAACTGGGCCTGGCTTTCCAGCCTGTCAGTTCAACCCTCCGTTATCCGTGGCAGTTGGTCAATTTGGAAAGAAATTGCGGAAATAGGTAATCCCATAGCCTCATTTTAGTCAATAGCCATCTCCCAAGCCAGTTCATTCATTCAATGTGCAGAGCACGGTACTCAGCGCTTGGGAAGTACAAGTTGGCAACATATAGCGACGGTCCCTACCCAACAACGGGCTCACGGTCTAGAAGGGACCAGTTCCCTCCTTGGGAAGGGAGGAGAGGTGAACCTGGTCATCTACAAACCAAAAAATCGAGGGTCCTGAACAGCGGAGCTGAGTGGAGGCACTTCTGTGGCTCCCAGATTTTGTCCTCACAAACATTCCTGTGAAGCAGGGAGAGGCAGGATCCATCAATCCCATTTATAGATTCATTCATTCAGTCGTATTGAGCGCTTACTGTGTGCAGAGCACTGTACTAAGCGCTTGGGAAGTACAAGTTGGCAACATTCATGCATTCAATCGTATTCATTCATTCATTCAATCGTATTTATTGAGCGCTTACTGTGTGCAGAGCACTGGACTAAGCGCTTGGGAAGTCCAAGTTGGCAACATCTAGAGATGGTCCCTAACCAACAGTGGGCTCACAGTCTAGAAGGGGGAGACAGAGAACAAAACAAAACGTATTAACAAAATAAATATGTACAAATAAAATAGAGTAATAAATCCGTACAAACATATATACATATATACAGGGGCTGTGGGGAGGGGAAGGAGGTAAGGCGGGGGGGGTGGGGATGGGAATTTATTGAGCGCTTACTGTGTGCAGAGCCCCACATGGGGCTCACCGTCTTAATCCCCACTTTCCAGATGGGGTAACTGAGGCCCAGAGAAGTGAAATGACTTTCCAAGGCTCCCACGGCACACAAATGTTGGCGCTGGGATTAGAACCCAGGTCCTTCTGACTCCTGGGTTCATTCATTCAGTCGTATTTATTGAGCGCTTACTGTGTGCAGAGCACTGTACTAAGCGCTTGGGAAGTCCAAGGTGGCAACATATAGAGACGGTCCCTACCCAACAGCGGGCTCACAGTCTAGAAGGGGGAGACAGACAACAAAACAAAACATATTAACAAAATAAAATAAATAGAATAGTAAATACGTACAAGGAAACTTGTTATAGATGTGGAAACTGAGGCCCGCAATTTAGGTTTCTGCCCTCCACTGCCTCCAGGAGCCATCTGTCTTCACCATTGGTCTTCGAAGAAGGGGCTGGGGTAGTCGTCAGATTGGACATAGCCCCTGCCCCACATGGGGCTCACAGTCTTAACCCCCACTTTCCGGATGGGGTAACTGAGGCCCAGAGAAGTGAGATGGCTTTCCAAGGTTCCCACAGCACACAGATGTTGGCGCTGGGATTAGAACCCAGGTCCTTCTGACTCCTGGGTTCTATTCATTTATTCAGTCATATTTATTGAGGGCTTACTATGTGCAGAGCACTGTACTAAGCGCTTGGGAAGTCCAAGGTGGCAACATCTAGAAACGGTCCCTACCCAACAGCGGGCTCACAGTCTAGAAGGGGGAGACAGAAAACAAAACGTATTAAAATAAAATAAATAGAATAGTAAATACGTACAAGGAAACTTGTTATAGATGTGGAAACTGAGGCCCGCAATTTAGGTTTCTGCCCTCCACCGCCTCCAGGAGCCATCTGTCTTCACCGTTGGTCTTCAAAGAAGGGGCTGGGGTAGTCGTCAGATTGGACATAGCCCCTGCCCCACATGGGGCTCACAGTCTTAATCCCCACTTTCCGGATGGGGTAACTGAGGCCCAGAGAAGTGAAATGACTTTCCAAGGCTCCCACGGCACACGAATGTTGGCGCTGGGATTAGAACCCAGGTCCTTCTGACTCCTGGGTTCTATCCACTAGTCCGCTAGGTTCAATAAATACCATCGATTGCTTAGGGTAAAAATTCCTTAGCCAGTCATATTTATTGAACACTTACTCTATGCAGAGCACTGTACTAAGCGCTTGGGAGCATACACTGTAACAACAGACACATTGCCCGCCCGAAAGGAGCTTACAGTCTACAGGGGGAGACTGACAATTTAAATAAATGTACCTAAGTGCTGTGGGGCTGGGAGAGGGGTTGAATAAAGGGAACAATAAATAATAATAATAATAATGTTGGCATTTGTTAAGCGCTTACTATGTGCAAAGCACCGTTCTAAGCGCTGGGAAGGTTACAGGGTGATCGGGTTGTCCCATGTGGGGCTCGCAGTCTTAATCCCCATCTTACAGATGAGGTAACTGAGGCCCAGGGAAGTGAAGTCACACAGCTGACACGTGGCGGAGCCGGGATTTGAACCCGTGACCTCTGACTCCAAAGCCCGGGCTCTTTCCACCGAAAAGGGGCGGTGCAGAAATCCTTTTGCTTTTCAATCGTATTGAACACTTACTGGGTGCAAAGCACTGTATTAAGTGCTTGGGAGAGTACACTGTAGACACGTTCCCCATCCGCTACAAGCTTCCAGTCTAGCGAGGAGCTTTTATGGTATATTTCTGGGGGCCAAGCCCTGCAGAATGATGATATCAGTGAGTAAGTAAGTAAATTGGCATTTATTAAGCGCTTACTATGTGCAAAGCACTCTTCTAAGCGCTGGGGAGGATGCAGGGTGATCAGGTTGTCCCACGTGGGGCTCACAGTCTTAATCCCCATTTTACAGATGAGGTCACTGAGGCCCAGAGAAGTGAAGCGACTTGCCCAAGATCACACAGCAGGCATGTGGCGGAGTCGGGATTCGAACCCATGACCTCTGACTCCAAAGCCCGGGCTCTTTCCACTGAGCCACGCTGCTTCTCTATGAGGCGCGGCAGGGTGGAGGGAGTGTGTCCCACGGTGATTTTTCCCGCTCCGCTTTGGCCGTTGGCCGATTGGCATTGGGTTGGGACCGTCTCTCTATGTTGCCAACTTGTATTTCCCAAGCGCTTCGTACAGTGCTCTGCACACAGTAAGTGCTCAATAAATACGATTGAATGAATGAATGAATAAGAATAATAATAATGGCATTTATTAAGTGCTTACTATGTGCAAAGCACTGTTCTAAGCGCTGGGGAGGTTACAAGGTGATCAGGTTGTCCCACGTGGGGCTCACAGTCTTAATCCCCATTTTACAGATGAGGTCACTGAGGCCCAGAGAAGTTAAGTGACTTGCCCAGAGTCACAGAGAAGCAGCGTGGCTCAGTGGAAAGAGCCCGGGCTTCGGAGTCAGAGGTCATGGGTTCGAGTCCCGGCTCCGCCACAAGTCTGCTGTGTGACCTTGGGCAAGTCACTTAACTTCTCTGAGCCTCAGCTACCTCATCTGTAAAAATGGGGATTAGGACTGTGAGCCCCACGTGGGACAACCTGATCGCATTGCATCCCCCCAGCGCTTAGAACAGTGCTTTGCACATAGTAAGCGCTTAACAAATGCCATCGTCATTATTATTATTATGAATGAATGAATTCATTCTGAATGAATGAATGAATGGCAGGCCGGAAGGCGCCGCAGGATTCCCGGAGTGCCCACGTTGGGTCTGGGGTTGCCACCTCCGAGGCGGCCGGCCGTCAGTCGGGGTGACGGCCTGTCTGTCCGGCAGGGAGGGCCCGGGCTTCTTCCGGAGCCCCCCCCCGTCCCGTCCGGATGCGCCCACCGTCGGGCTGCTTTCCCCCCTCTGACGGTCCGCTTTCCGCCCCCCCAGATATGAACACACCAAGCCCGCCGGGCAGGAAGACCCAGCTGCGGCCAAAGCCCAGCCCCCGGAGCCCCCCGCTGACCCCGGGCGGGCCAGCCCGGCCCCCGCCGAGGACTGGGTGAACGCCGTGGAGTTCGTGCCCGGCCGGCCGTACTGCGGCCGCGGTAGGTGTCGAGCCGGGGATGGGGGGACGTGGCGTCTCCGGCACGGACCGGGGCTGGGGGGTCCTGCGGGGAATCCACGCCCGCCCCGTTGCCGCCTCTCAGGGACCCCACCCTGCCCCGGCGCCGCGACCGAGGAGGAGCCGGAGACCAAGCCGCCGCCGCCGCCGTCGGCCGACATGAAGAAGCAACTGTGCCCGTACGCCGCGGTGGGCGAGTGCCGCTACGGGGAGAACTGCGTCTACCTCCACGGAGACCCCTGCGACATGTGCGGGCTGCAGGTCCTGCACCCGGTGGACACCGCCCAGCGATCGCAGCACATCAAGGTGAGCCGGCGGCGGGGCCATCCCCGGGGATCGCCCAGCCGTGGAAGGTCCCGGAGCCAAAATCCACCCGAAGTGCCCCGTTTTTCCCGTGTCCGTTATCCTGGCTCCGTCCCCGCCCCGGGGAGGAGGTGCCCGTGAGCACGGTGCAGTCGGTGGCCAGCCCCTCTTCTCGACGCTGGGCCGAAATAGGGTCGGCAGGTCGGGCACCGCCCCCGGCCCCCGCTCGGCTCCCACTCTTAGAGGACGGGTATCGTGCCAGCCCCTCTTCTCGACGCTGGGCCGAAATAGGGTCGGCAGGTCAGGCGCCGCCCTCGGCTCCCACTCCTAAGGGGGAAGGGAGGACGGGTATTGAATCCCCGTTTTGCAGACGAGGGAACTGAGGCCCCGAGAAGTGAAGGGACTTGCCCCCGGTCACACGGCGGTAAGTGGCGGAGCCGGGACGTGGACCTCGAGGTCCGGGGAGGGACTGGCCACCGGATCCCGCTCCCAGCTTCCCGCTCTTCCGGACCCTTCGGACTCCCCGAGGGGCCGGGAGAGCGGCTGACCCTCCTCGGGGCCCGGGCCCGCCTCTCTCCGCCCTCTCCCCTCCTCCCCCCTCGCCAGTCTTGCATCGAGGCTCACGAGAAGGACATGGAGCTGTCGTTCGCCGTCCAGCGCAGCAAGGACATGGTGTGCGGCATCTGCATGGAGGTGGTCTACGAGAAGGCCAACCCCGGCGAGCGCCGCTTCGGCATCCTGTCCGACTGCGGCCACGCCTACTGCCTCAAGTGCATCCGCAAGTGGAGGAGCGCCAAGCAGTTCGAGAGCAAGATCATCAAGTGAGGGGCCGCGGCACTCGTCGCCCTCGGCGCCGGGCTGGATGCGAGCTGCTTCCTGTCCCGTATAGGGCCCACGGGGCTCTCAATCCCCATACCGGAGATGGGGAAACTGAGGCCCAGAGAAGTGGGGTCACGCGGCTCAGTGGAAAGAGCCAGGAGGCCGCGGCTCCGCTTCCCGACTCCGCCACTCGCCAGCTGGGTGACTTGGGGCAAGTCACTTCACTCCTCTGGGCCTCGGCTCCCTCATCCGGAAAATGGGGATCGTCATCGTCATCAGTCGTATTTATCGAGCGCTTACTGTGTGCAGAGCACTGTACAAAGCGCTTGGGAAGTACAAGTCGGCAACACATAGAGATGGTCCCTACCCAACAGTGGACTCACAGTCTAGAAGGGGGAGACAGACAACAAAACAAAACATAGTAACAAAATAAAATAAATAGAATAGATATGGACAAGTGAAATAGAGTAATAAATATGTACAGACATATATCCAGGTGCTGTGGGGAAGGGAAGGAGGTAAGACGGGGGGGATGGAGAGGGGGACGAGGGGGAGAGGAAGGAAGGGGCTCAGTCTGGGAAGGCCTCCTGGAGGAGGTGAGCTCGACCGGGAGCCCCCCGTGGGACAACCTCATCACCTTGTAACCTCCCCGGCGCTTAGAACGGGGCTTTGCAAGCCCAGAGGTCATGGGTTCAATCCCCGACCCCGCCACTTGTCAGCTGGGGGACTTTGGGCAAGGCACTACACTTCTCTGGGCCTCGGTTCCCTCATCCGGAAAATGGGGATGAAGACTGGGAGCCCCCCCGTGGGACAACCTGATCACCTTGTAACCTCCCCAGCGCTTAGAACAGTGCTTTGCACACAGTAAGCGCTTAATAAATGCTATCATTATTATTATTATTATGAAGCAGGCGAGGTGGGGGACCGGGATCAGAACCCAGGTCCTTCTGCCTCCAGATCTGGGCTCTACCCATTAGGCCACACTGCGTCTCGCCTCCCTCGGCCGCTGGGCCGAACCCCGGCGGGGGGGACCCTCAAGGCCCAAAGCTGGTCCTCCGGGAACTTTCCGGCCCGGGAGATTCGGACTTATGTTGCCAACTTGTACTTCCCAAGCGCTTAGTACAGTGCTCTGCACACAGTAAGCGCTCAATAAATACGATTGATTGATGGATTGATTGATTGACTTGCGTTTGGGGGGCGCGAAGCTTACCCAGTGCTGGCCTGGTCATCTCACTTTCAATCAATCAGGCTGTGATATCGAGTGTTTACCACGTGCAGAGCACTGTACTAAGCACTTGGGAGAGCACAGTGCAGCGGAATTAGCGGACACGTTCTCTCTGCCCGTAACGAGCCTACTGTCTAGTAATAGTAATGGTGGTATTCGTTAAGCGCTCACGTGTGTCAAAGCAGTGCAGGGTGGCTCAGTGGGAGTCCGAGGTCATGGGTTCGGATCCCCGCTCAGCCCCTTGTCAGCTATGTGACCTTGGGCAAACCACTGAACTTCTCTGGGCCTCAGTTCCCTCATCTGTAAAATGGGCATGAAGACTCTGGGACAACCTGATCACCTTGTATCCTCCCCAGCACTTAGAACAGTGCTTGGCACAGACTAAGCGCTTAACAAATACCAACATTCCCTTCTAGACTGTGAGCCCACTGTTGGGTAGGGACCGTCTCTATATGTTGCCAGCTTGTACTTCCCAAGCGCTCAGTACAGTGCTCTGCACACAGTAAGCGCTCAATAAATACGATTGAATGAATGAGTGGTCTAGGTGCTGGGCTAGATGTGAGATGATTGGGTTGGACATAGTCCCTGCCCCTCATGGGGCTCAGTCATAATCCCCATTTTACAAATGAGGTAACTGAGGCACAGAGAAATTAAGTAATAATTCTAGACTGTGAGCCTGCTGTTGGGTAGGGACCGTCTCTATATGTTGCCAACTTGGACTTCCCAAGCGCTTAGTACAGTGCTCTGCACACAGTAAGCGCTCAATAAATACGATTGAATGAATGAATGGTCTAGGTGCTGGGCTAGATGTGAGATGATTGGGTTGGACATAGTCCCTGCCCCTCACGGGGCTCAGTCGTAATCCCCATTTTCCCCGCTGCTGGGTAGGGCTCCCAGTCTTCATCCCCATTTGGCAGGTGAGGTAGCTGAGGCCCAGAGAAGTGAAGCGACTTGCCCAAACTCACCCAGCTGACAAGTGGCGGGGCCGGGATTTGAACCCGTGACCTCTGGTTCCCAAGCCCGGGCTCTTTTCCACTGAGCCACGCTGCTTCTCTGAAGGTTGCCGGCTTGTGCCGAAATAGTAACTGTGGTCTCTAAGCGCCGACTAGGAGCCTGACACTCTGTTAAATGCTGGAGATGCAAGATTATCAGGTTGGGCACAGCCCCCGTCCCACGTTGGGCTCGTGGTCTGTGGAGGAGAGAGAACGGGTATTGGATCCCCGTTTTACAGGTGGGGAAACTGAGGTCCAGAGGAGCAAAGCCTCACAAAGCAGGCAACCTTCAGAGAAGCAGCGGGGCTCAGTGGAAAGAGCCACTGAGTGAATGAATGCTTTGCACATAGTAAGCGCTTAATAAATGCCATCCTTATTATTATTATGATTTGCCAGAGCCGGAATTAGAACCCAGGTCCTCCGACTCCCGGCCCCGTGGTCTTTCCACTAAGCCACGCTGCTTCCCTGAGAGACCGGAGAAGCCGCGCGGCCTTCATGTTGCCAACTCGTACTTCCCAAGCGCTTAGTCCAGTGCTCTGCACACAGTAAGCGCTCAATAAATACGATTGAACGAATGAATGAATAATGGACAGAGCTTGGACCTGGGAGTTGGAGGACCTGGGTTCTAATTCCGGCTCTGCCAAATCATCATAATAAGAAGGATGGCGTTTATTAAGCGCTTACTACGTGCAAAGCGTTCATTCATGCAGTCGTATTTATTGAGCGCTTACCGTGTGCAGAGCACTGTACTAAGCGCTTGGGTAGGGACTGTCTCTATATGTTGCCAGTTTGTACTTCCCAAGCGCTTAGTACAGTGCTCTGCACATAGTAAGCGCTCAATAAATACGGTTGATGATGATGATATAGAGACGGTCCCTACCCAACAGTGGGCTCACAGTCTAAAAGACTGTTTTAAGCGCCGAGGGGGGTTACAAGGTGATCAGGTCATCCCACGGGGGGCTCACAGTCTTCCTCCCCGTTTGACAGATGAGGGAACTGAGGCCCAGAGAAGTGAAGTGACTGGCCCAAAGTCACCCAGCTGACAGTTGGCGGAGCCGGGATTTGAACCCGCGACCTCTGACTCCAACGCCCGGGCTCTTTCCACCGAGCCGCGCTGCTTCCCCACTTAGCCTCGCCTCGGTTCCCCTGTTCTCCGCCCTGCTGCGACCGTGAGCCCCGGGCGCGACAGGGATGGGATCCAACCTAATTCGCCTGCTTCTGCCCCGGCGCTTAATAAACGTTTGACACCTACTAAGCACTTCCACACGGGAAAAAGGAAGGCCCGGGCTGGAGCGCGGGAACTCTTCCACGGGGGTTGGTGTGCGGACCACCGCGTGTCGCACGAGTCACGGATTGCGGGGGAGTGTGGTCCGCCCCCGCTCAGCCGTCGCCGTTCCCCAGGTCCTGTCCGGAGTGCCGGATCACTTCCAACTTCGTCATTCCGAGCGAGTACTGGGTGGAGGAGAAGGAGGAGAAGCAGAAGCTCATTCAGAAGTACAAGGAGGCCATGAGGTACCGCGCGGCGGGGAGACGGGGGGTCCCGGGGGGAGCGGGCCGCGCCATCCCACCCGTCCCCGCTTCCTCCGTCCCGGACTCCCGGTCTGGAGGGGCGGGAGACTGAGTCCCCGCGGGCCTCGGTCTCCCCGGCAGCAACAAGCCGTGCCGGTACTTCGACGAAGGGCGCGGGAGCTGCCCGTTCGGCGGGAACTGTTTTTACAAGCACGCCTACCCCGACGGCCGCCTCGAGGAGCCGCACAGGCAGAAAGTGGGGCCGGCCGGCAGATACAGGGTACGTCCCCAGCCGGGGCGGGGGGGCGGGAGGGCGCGGGGGGCGAGGGGCGTCCGGTCACCCCCCCGGCCCCCCGCACGCAGGCCCAGCGGAGGAACCGCTTCTGGGAACTGATCGAGGAGCGGGAGAGCGGCGGGCCGCCGGACCCCGACGAGGACGAGGTGGTGACCTTCGAGCTGGGCGAGATGCTGCTCATGCTGCTGGCGGCCGGCGGGGACGACGAGCTGACCGACGACTCGGAGGACGAGTGGGACTTGTTTCACAGCGAGCTGGACGACGACTACTACGACCTGGAACTATAGCCGGCCGTTCGGGTGGGCCCTCGCCCGCCCCCGCTCCCTCTCTCCCCCGGAGAACCTGTGTGCCTGCGTGCGTGGCTGTGTTTGGGTGCGTGTTGCGTCCTCTGTTTCAAGAAAAAGAAAAGGAGAAAAAAAAAAAAGGGAAAAAGAAGCCCCCCCCCCCCAATAAATCTTCAACTTGGTCTTTTGTAAAAACGAATCCAACCGTCAAGACGGCCAGGTTGGGGCGGCGGCACGGTCGTCGTCCCCCGAGAGTCACCCCGATGCCGGGTTAGTGTTTACAGTTCCTCCGCGCTCGGCTCGACGAGCCCAGATGGAAAGACGATGAGAGCGGGGCGGGGGGAGCGGGATTGGCGGCCGGAGCGGAGTTGGGATCGGTTTTGGAGATTCCGGCGGGGCCTCGGCCTCCCCACCCTGTCACGTCCACGTGTTCACCTGCGGTTTGGGGTCTCTCGTTTACTTGCACATCTATGCTATCGCTACTGTGGAAGCGGAACCGGGGGCGAACGGGCGCGGGTTTTTACCGCGTTCGGGCACGGAAGGAAGCCGTTTGGACGGGAAAGGGGAACTCTCTAGGTGCGCGGACAGATGAAGGCGGAGTTGGGCCGCGTGGGCCGGGAGGCTCGGCCTACGGGGGCCCGCGGGAGTGTGAGCGAGAGGGAGATGGAGAGCCGGTCATCTCTGCCGAGGTGTGAGGAATCCGGGCCTCGGTAGGGCAGATGGATCTAGTGGGAGCGGGCAGGGAATCCGTAGGCCGGCCCGGATCGCTCAGAAATATCAGAGCGGGGTGAGGGAGAGTCCGGCGCGGTCCGCTTCCAGCTTCCTGCCCTTAATCCGGCCGGTTCCGTCCCTTCTCTCGACTGGGCCGTGGGTGGCTGGGGTTGAGCGAACGCTCAACCTCCCGGCTGCCCCCTGAGATAGTTTGGACCCCACTCCGGCCGCGAGCCGGCCGGAAACTCCCGGGAAGCACCTCTCCTCGGGCGCTCCATCTAGAAAATCGTCACCCTGCGGGTCCAAGTCCCTAAAAACCAGAGGGAAGCGCGAGCGATGCCCGAGGGAGCCGGGCCCTTGGCTCCGGTCGACGATCCCCGCTCCCTCGCGGCACCGTTTCCCCTCCTCCCCGACGGGAAGTCAGGAAACGCTGCCCTTTTGTAAGAAGCACTTTTCCCAAATAAACAGTGGAAAACCAGTAACCGCTAGTCTGCTTGATTCTTGGGCCGAGCCAGTTGAGATCTCCGCATTTCTCCGGGTGCTGCGGCCGGAATCGCCATTCTCCCGTAGCTTCCTCCAGAGAGGTGCTTTCGGGCGCTGTTCATCAATCGGTTGGACTTATTGAGCGCTTGCTGGGTGCGGAGCACTGTCTGAGCCCTCGGGAGAGTGGAGTAAAGTAGACCCGATCCCCGACCTTCAATCTAATGGGGGAGACAGACTTGAAAATAAATAGGTTGAGGGGAAGCAACCGAGTGTAAGGCTATAATAATAATAATAATGATTGGCATTTGTTAAGCGCTTACTATGTGCAAATCTCTGTTCTAAGCGCCGGGGCGGATACAGGCTGATCAGGTTGTCCCACGTGGGGCTCACAGTCTTAATCTCCATTTTACAGATGAGGTAACTGAGGCCCAGAGAAGTTAAGTGACTTGCCCAAGATCACACAGCAGACATCATCATCATCATCATCAATCGTATTTATTGAGCGCTTACTGTGTGCAGAGCACTGTACTAAGCGCTTGGTACTGTGCAGAGCACTGTACATAGCTCACATATGTTGCCAACATATGGCTCACAGTCTAAAAGGGGGAGAAGACGTGGCGGAGTCAGGATTCGAACCCATGACCTCTGACTCCAAAGCCCGTGCTCTTTCCACTGAGCCACGCTGTACGTGAGCACTGTCGGGGAAGGGGTGGGAGGGCGTCGGAAGGACGTCGGCTCCAATCAATCAATCAATCGTATTTATTGAGCGCTTACTGTGCGTAGAGCACTGTACTAAGTGCTTGGGAAGTACAAGTTGGCAACATCTAGAGACGGTCCCTACCCAACAGTGGGCTCACAGGCTTCACCACGTATAATAATGATGATGGCGTTTGTTAAGCGCTGACTATGTGCAGAGCACTCACGTGTCACCTTGGGCAAGTCACGTCACTTCTCTGGCCCTCAGTTGCCTCCTCTGTAAAATGGGGATTAAGACTGAGACACCCAAATGGGACAGGGACTGTGTCCAACCTGATCTGCTTGTATCCACCCCAGCGCTTAGTACGGTTCCTGGCGCAAAGTAAGTGCTTAATGACTGCCGCAATTATTTATCACTGTGTGGTTGGACGCAGTCCCTGTTCCACATTGGGCTCACAGGTTTAATCCCCATTTTACAGAGGAGAGAACTGAGAGAATACTCTTGGGAGAATATTATATATATATATATATATATATAATATTATATATATAATATTATATATAATATTATAGACAGGATCCCTGCCCTCGAGGAATTTACAATCTAGTGGGGAGGAAGAGGGATGGGGTGGGGGGAAAAGGCAGGCACTAAAATTAACAGGAGAGGCGAAAGAGTTTTCCAATATGTACGCGGGCTTTAGGGGTGGTAGAAACCTAAAATACTCGGGTAGCGCGGGTGGGGAAATAATAATGATGACATTTATTAAGCGCTTACTATGTGCAAAGCACCATTCTAAGGCGATCAGGTTGTCCCTCGGGGGGCTCACAGTCTTAATCATATCTATTCTATTTATTTTATTTTGTTAGTATGTTTGGTTTTGTTCTCTGTCTCCCCCTTTTAGACTGTGAGCCCGCTGTTGGGTAGGGACTGTCTCTATATGTTGCCGACTTGGACTTCCCAAGCGCTTAGTACAGTGCTCTGCACACAGTAAGCGCTCAATAAATGCGATTGATGATGATGATGACTGTCTCTATATGTTGCCAACTTGTACTTCCCAAGCGCTTAGTACAGTGTTCTGCACAAAGTAAGTGCTCAATAAATACGATTGATTGATGATTGATTAATCCCCATTTTACAGATGAGGTCGCTGAGGCACAGAGAAGTTATGTGACTTCGCAAAATCACCCAGCTGACAATTGGCGGCGCCGGGATTTGAACCCGCGACCTGCGACTCCCGAGCCCGGGCTCTTTCCACTGAGCCACGCTGCTTCTCACTGTTGGGTAGGGACTGTCTCTATATGTTGCCAATTTGTACTTCCCAAGCGCTTAGTACAGTGCTCTGCACACAGTAAGCGCTCAATAAATACGATTGATGATGATGATGATGGATGGGGAATTGAGAGATTGGGGAATGGGATGGGGAATTGAGAGGTTAATCAAGGAAGGCTTCCTGGAGATGTGATCTCGGAAGCGTTTTGAAGAGAGCCATGGTCTGCCGGCCAAGAAAGGAGAGGGAATTCCCGGGAGGAGGCAGGGCGGATAAACCAAGCTCATCCCAGCTTCTAGACTAAGTTCGTTGTGGGCAGGGAATGTGTCACCAACTCTATTATACTGTGTACTAAGCGATTAGTACAGTGCTCTGCACGCAGTAAACGCTCAATAAATACCATTCAATCTTGCTGCGCCTTGTTAATAATAATTGTAATTATCAATCAATCAGTCGTATTTATTGAGCGCTTACTGTGTGCAGAGCACTGGACTAAGCGCTTGGGAAGTACAAGTCGGCAACACATAGAGACGGTCCCTACCCAACAGCGGGCTCACAGTCTAGAAGGGGGAGAGAGAGAACAAAACCAAACATACTGACAAAAATAAAATAAATAGGATAGATATGTATAAGATAAGTAAATAAATAATAAATAAATAGAGTAATAATGATCATAATGGTATTTATTGAGCGCTTACTGTGTGCAGAGCACTGGACTAAGTGCTTGGGAAGTACAAGTTGGCAACATCTAGAGACGGTCCCTACCCAACAGTGGGCTCACAGTCTAGAAAGGGGAGACAGAGAACAAAACCAAACATATTAACAAAATAAAATAAATAGAATAGATATGTATGAGTAAGATAAATAAATAAATAATAAATAAATAGAGTAATTATGATCATAATGGTATTTATTGAGCGCTTACTGTGTGCAGAGCACTGGACTAAGCGCTTGGGAAGTACAAGTCGGCAACACATAGAGACGGTCCCTACCCAACAGCGGGCTCACAGTCTAGAAGGGGGAGACAGAGAACAAAACCAAACATACTAACAAAAATAAAATAAAAAGGATAGATATGTATAAGTAAGATAAATAAATAAATAATAAATAAATAAATAGAGTGATTATGATTATAATGGCATTTACTAAGCGCTTACTATGTGCAAATCACTGTTCTCGGCGCTGATAACCTTGTTTCTGTCCCAGCGCTTAGTAGAGCTTGGCACATAGAAAACTAATAAATGCCACAATGATCGTAGTTACAACAGTGCTTTGCACATAGTAAGCGCTTAATAAATGCCATTATTATTGTTATTATTATCAAGTCAGCCCCACAAGGGGCTTCTCTCTTCCACCTCCGACCTCATCATCATCATCAATCATATTTACTGAGCGCTTACTGTGTGCAGAGCACTGTACTAAGCGCTTGGGAAGTACAAATTGGCAACATCTAGAGACAGTCCCTACCCAACAGTGGGCTCACAGTCTAAAAGGGGGAGACAGAGAACAAAACCAAACATACTAACAAAATCAAATAAATAGAATAGATATGTACAAGTAAAATAAATAAATAAATAAATAGAGTAATAAATATGTACAAACATATATACATATATACAGGTAACCTCTTGCTGTTTTTCCGGATCCACTTCCCATCCGGCAGGTCACGGCTCGCCCCGTCTTCAAAACCCTCCTGAATTCCCAGCTCCTCCAGGAGGCCTTCCCTGATTAGTTTCCTCGTTCTGAGGTCACATCAATTCAACAAGCACCTTCAGTACCCCTCATTACTCTTCCTATTACCTGTGTATATTCTTTTTTTTTTAATGTGCCAGGACCTGTATTAAGCGCTGGGATAGATACAATAATAATGATAATATAATAATAATGATGATGGTATTTGTTAAGCGCTTACTATGTGCAAAGCACCGTTCTAAGCGCTGGGGGGATACAAGGACATCAGGCTGTCCCATGTGGGGCTCACAATCTTAATCCCCATTTTCCAGATGAGGGAACTGAGGCCCAGAGAAGTGAAGTGACTTGCCCAAAGTCACCCAGCTGACAAGTGGCGGGGACGGGATTTGAACCCACGACCTCTGACTCCAAAGCCCGGGCTCTTTCCACTGAGCCACGCTGCTTCTCATACAAGCTAACGTCCCACTTGGGGCTCACGGTCCTGATCCCCATTTTACAGATGAGGTAACTGAGGCACAAGAGAAGTGATCTGACCAGCCACTCTGCTTCTCTTGTTGAACCTTAGCTTCCATTTTTTATAATAATAATAACTATAATGACATTAATAAATATGATTAATAATAGAGAAGCAGCGGGAACAGCCCTTAATAAATATGACTAATAATAGAGAAGCAGCGTGGCTCAGTGGAAACAGCCCGGGCTTGGGAGTCAGTGGTCGTGGGTTCAAATCCCGCTCCACCAATTGTCAGCTGTGTGACTTTGGGCAAGTCGCTTCACTTCTCTGGGCCTCAGTTCCCTCATCTGTAAAATGGGGATGAAGACTGCGAGCCCCCCGTGGGACAACCTGATCACCTTGTAACCTCCCCAGCGCTTAGAACATAGAAAGCACTTAATAAATGCCATTATTATTATTAATTGTTAAGTGCTTACTATGTGCCAAGCACTGTACTAAGCGGTGGGTTGGATTCCAGATGATCAGGTGAGACACAGTCCCTGTTCCCCACAGGGCTCCCAACCTATTCATCCCTCTTTATGCCCATAATGGACAACTGCAGCATTCCTCCTCAGATTCCACTACTAAAAATAATTTGTGTCCCCCTCTTTCCTGATTAGATTGTAAATTCCCTGAAGGCAGGGACCCCTCCTCTTTATCTTGCTTGCCTCCTCCCAAATGCTCACTCAGTCCCTGTCTTTCACGCAGGAGGTGTTCCATAAATACTAGAGAAGCAGCGTGGCTCAGTGGAAATAGCCCGGGCTTTGGAGTCTGGGGTCATGGGTTCGAATCCCCCCGGCTCTGCCCATTGTCAGCTGGGTGACTTTGGACAAGTCACTTCTCTGGGCCTCAGTTCCCTCATCTGGAAAATGGGGATGAAGACTGTGAGCCCTCCGTGGGACAACCTGATCTCCTTGTAACCTCCCCAGCGCTTAGAACAGTGCTTTGCACATAGTAAGCACTTAATAAATGCCATTATTATTATTACTATTATCTCCTTGTAACCTCTCCACCACTTAGAACAGTGCTTTACACATAATAAGCGCTTAATAAATGCCATTATGATTATCTCCTTGTAACCCCCCCAGCGCTTAGAACGGTGCTTTGCACATAGTAAGCGCTTAATAAATGCCATTATTATTATTATCTCCTTGTAACCTCCCCAGCGCTTAGAACGGTGCTTTGCATATAGTAAGCGCTTAATAAATGCCATTATTATTATTATTATCTCCTTGTAACCTCCCCAGCGCTTAGAACAGTGCTTTGCACATAGTAGCGCTTAATATATGCCATTATTATTATTACGTCCTTGTAACCTCCCCAGCGCTTAAAACAGTGCTTTGCACATAGTAAGCGCTTAATAAATGCCACTATTATTATTATTATTATCTCCTTGTAACCTCCCCAGCGCTTAGAACGGTGCTTTGCACATAGTAAGCGCTTAATAAATGCCATTATTATTATTATTATTATCTCCTTGTAACCTCCCCAGCGCTTAGAACGGTGCTTTGCACATAGTAAGCACTTAATAAATGCCATTATTATTATTATTATTATTATTATCTCCTTGTAACCGCCCCAGTGCTTAGAACGGTGCTTTGCACATAGTAAGCGCTTAATAAATGCCATTATTATTATTATTATTATTATTATCTCCTTCTAACCTCCCCAGCGCTTAGAACGGTGCTTTGCACATAGTAAGCGCTTAATAAATGCCATTATTATTATTACTATTATTATCTCCTTGTAACCTCCCCAGCGCTTAGAACGGTGCTTTGCACATAGTAAGCGCTTAATAAATGGCATCATTATTAAATACTACCGCCGATGGATTCTCAGTCAATCCATCGTATTTATTGAGTGCTTACTGTGTGCAGAGCACTGTTCTAAGCGCTGGGGAGGTTACAAGGAGATAAAAATAATAATAATAATGGCATTTATTAAGCGCTTACTATGCGCAAAGCACCGTTCTAAGTGCTTTGAATGCCCTGAATTTGAGCATTGGGAGGACTCCCCTAGGCAGGCACTGAAGAATGGGAGAGTTGGACTCCTCACAGATGCTGCATTGAGCACGGCCCTGGTTCGTTCATTCATTCATTCAATCAATCGCATTTATTGAGCGCTTACTGTGTGCAGAGCACTATACTAAACGCTTGGGAAGTACAAGTCAGCAACCTATAGAGACGGTCCCTACCCAACAACGGGCTCAGAAGGGTTGACGTTCAATAGAGCGTCCGGGGGACGATGAGGCTCCGAAACATTCGCTCTGCTCTTCGGCCCAGACATTTTTAGGCCACTCTGAGCGCCACTTCCTTGGCCCAGAGCGGGTGCTTTTTAAGTCTTTTTCCCTCAAACCCCCCTCAATCAATCAATCAATCAATCGTATTTATTGAGCGCTTACTGTGTGCAGAGCACTGGACTAAGCGCTTGGGAAGTACAAGTTGGCAACATATTTGCCATATTTGCCGACCCCCGGCCCACGTCCTCCCCCAGGCCTGGAATGCCCTCCCTCTGCCCCTCCGCCAAGCTCGCTCTCTTCCTCCCTTCAAGGCCCTCCTGAGAGCTCACCTCCTCCAGGAGGCCTTCCCAGACTGATCCCCTTCCTTCCTCTCCCCCTCGTCCCCCTCTCCATCCCCCCCCATCTTACCTCCTTCCCTTCCCCACTGCACCTGTATATATGTATAGATGTTTGTACAAATTTGTTACTCTATTTATTTATTTATTTATTTATTTTACTTGTACATATCTATTCTATTTATTTGATTTTGTTAGTATGTTTGGTTTTGTTCTCTGTCTCCCCCTTTTAGACTGTGAGCCCGCCGTTGGGTAGGGACTGTCTCTATATGTTGCCAACTTGGACTTCCCAAGCGCTTAGTCCAGTGCTCTGCACACAGTAAGCGCTCAATAAATACGATTGATGATGATGATGATGATATTTATTTTACTTGTACCTATCCATTCTATTTATTTTATTTTGTTAGTATGTTTGGTTTTGTTCTCTGTCTCCCCCTTTTAGACTGTGAGCCCCCTGTTGGGTAGGGACTGTCTCTATATGTTGCCAACTTGGACTTCCCAAGCGCTTAGTCCAGTGCTCTGCACACAGTAAGCGCTCAATAAATACGATTGATGATGATGATGATGATATTTATTTTACTTGTACCTATTTATTCTATTTATTTTATTTTGTTAGTATGTTTGGTTTTGTTCTCTGTCTCCCCCTTTTAGACTGTGAGCCCACTGTTGGGTAGGGACTGTCTCTATATGTTGCCAACTTGTACTTCCCAAGCGCTTAGTACAGTGCTCTGCACACAGTAAGTGCTCAATAAATACGATTGATGATAATGATGATGATATTTATTTTACTTGTACCTATCTATTCTATTTATTTTATTCTGTTAGTATGTTTGGTTTTGTTCTCTGTCTCCCCCTGTTAGACTGTGAGCCCGCTGTTGGGTAGGGACCGTCTCTAGATGTTGCCAACTTGGACTTCCCAAGCGCTTAGTCCAGTGCTCTGCACACAGTAAGCGCTCAATAAATACGATTGATGATGATGATATAAAGACGGTCCCTACCCAACAGTGGGCTCACCCTCCTCCCAACCTTCCAACTCCTCTGACAGCAGTCTCCCCCAGTTAATAATTCCTCAGCAATCGTGAATCACCATAGGCAGTTTGGTTTATTTTTGACTTATTTTTTCATGCATCCAGTCATTCAATCGTATTTATTGAGCGCTTACTGTGCGCAGAGCACTGGACTAAGCGCTTGGGAAGTCCAAGTTGGCAACATCTAGAGACAGTCCCTACCCAACAGTGGGCTCACAGTCTAATCAATCAATCAATCGTATTTATTGAGCACTTACCGTGTGCAGAGCACTGTACTAAGAGCTTGGGAAGTCCAAGTTGGCAACCTATAGAGACGGTCCCTACCCAACAGTGGGCTCACAGTCTAATCAATCAATCAATCGTATTTATTGAGCGCTTACTGTGTGCAGAGCACTGGACTAAGCGCTTGGGAAGTCCAGGTTGGCAACATAACTAGAAGGGAATAGAAGGGAATGTTGGTATTTCACCAACTTATGTCGGCTTCTCTCCCCTCTCAGACCGGAAGCTCCTTGAAGGCGGATGTCACGTCTTCAAGTTGTTGCCAACTTGGACTTCCCAAGCGCTTAGTACAGTGCTCTGCACACAGTAAGCGCTCAATAAATACGATTGATTGATTGATTGATTGATGCTCCCCGAATGGTCCAAGTCTGCCCTCAGTAAGTGCTCGGTCAATACTGCCATCAACGGGGCTCTGATAATAATAATAATAGTATTTGTTAAGCGCTTACTACGTGCCAAGCACTGTTCTAAGCGCTGGGGGAATACAGGGTGATCGGGTTGCCCCACGAGGGGCTCACAGTCTTAATCCCCATTTTACAGATGAGGGAACTGAGGCCCAGAGAAGTGAAGTGACTTGCCCGAAGTCACGCAGCTGACAAGTGGCGGAGCCAGGATTTGAACCCATGACCTCTGACTCCAAAGCCCGGGCTCTTTCCACTGAGCCACGCTGCTTATCCCACTTGGGTGCTTGGGCAGAGCCCGGTTCGCTTCCCCAAGGAATAAAATGTCAACTCAGAAGCTTGTGGCAGCGGCGGAGAGAGGTTGAGGCCCTCAGATAAAGCACTCATCTTGGGTTGTTGTTTTTTTCTTATTATTATGGTATTTGTTAAGCGCTTACTATGTGTCAAGCACTGTTCTAAGCACTGGGGTAGATACAAGGTTGTCCCGCGTGGGACTCTCAGTCTTAATCCCCATTTTCCAGATGAGGGAACTGAGGCAAAGAGAAGTGAAGGGACTTGGCCAAAGTCACCCAGTGGACAAGTGGCGGAGCCGGGATTTGAACCCGCGACCTCGGACTCCCAAACCCGGGTTCTTTCCACTGAGCCAGAGAGGGCCGCCTACGGACGGTGCGACGAGGCAGTCGCCTCAAGGATCCGTGGGTGGTCACACGGGACTTTTAAAATATGGCATCCCCACAGCTTTTCTCAAAAACGGCCGCACCTTCTGTAAATAATAATAATGATGGCATTTATTAAGCGCTTACTAGGTGCCAAGCACTGTTCTAAGCACTGGGGAGGTTACGAGGTGATCAGGTTGTCCCCCGCGGGGCTCCCGGTCTTCATCCCCATTTTCCAGATGAGGGACCTGAGGCCCAGAGAAGTGAAGTGACTCGCCCAAAGTCACCCAGCTGACAAGTGGCGGAGCCGGGATTCGAACCCGTGACCTCTGTAAAGGTGGGGGCCTCGTGACCTCTCTCAAAGAGGACCACACCGACGCCCCACTTAAAGATGGTGAATTCACCCCTGCCCTTCTGGAAAATGGCAATGGGTGGAAAGTGATTTGGGAGAGGGGAGAAAGCCGACGTCTTGGAGCTGAGCCACCCCGGGGGGGTTCGGTCAAAGGGGCGGGTGTGAAGGAAATCTTGCGGGATCATCATCATCATCAATCGTATTTATTGAGCGCTTACTATGTGCAGAGCACTGTACTAAGCGCTTGGGAAGTACAAATTGGCAACATATAGAGACAGTCCCTACCCAACATTGGGCTCACAGTCTAAAAGGGATGTCATTAAGCGTACGTGGAAAATGCACCAGTCATCATCAGTCGTATTTATTGAGCGCTTACTGTGTGCAGAGCACTGTACTAAGCGCTTGGGAAGTACAAATTGGCAACATATAGAGACGGTCCCTACCCAACAGTGGGCTCACAGTCTTGTGACGTGGTGGGGACACGCGGAGCACAGGGGGATGCGGGGAACCCTTTTACCAGTCTGGTTTTCTCGAGGCGAGGGGCAGAAGGGTCCGGTTGAAGCCCCACCTATCCGTCCCCCAACCCCTTGGGAATCCTGAGGGATCCAGAATCTTCATCCCGGGAGACTGGGCATTTCCGGGCCTGGCATCCGCGCGGTCCAATAGTTTGGCAAACGTCTAGACGACGTCAGTCGTTTTCTGATGCTTGTGGTGGCTCACCCTTCCCCTGCCCCTTTCTGAAAGGCTTTACAGCACGTTTTTCGGGAATTTCACAGGTCGGGAGAGAAAACGGTTGGCTTTCATCCGTCTTCTGCCTCGGAAATCTGCAGGATCAGAGGAAAGCCAGGTGCTGCCCAAAGTCTGGCCTTCCCAGACTGAGCCCCTTCCTTCCTCTCCCCCTCGTCCCCCTCTCCATCCCCCCATCTTACCTCCTTCCCTTCCCCACAGCACCTGTATATATGTATATATGGTTGCACATATTTATTACTCTATTTATTCATTTATTTTATTTATTTTACTTGTACATTTCTATTCTATTTATTTTATTTTGTTGGTATGTTTGGTTTCGTTCTCTGTCTCCCCCTTTTAGACTGTGAGCCCACTGTTGGGTAGGGACTGTCTCTATGTGTTGCCAATTTGTACTTCCCAAGCACTTAGTACAGTGCTCTGCACATAGTAAGCGCTCAATAAATACGATTGATTGATTGATTGATTGATTGCTGCCCTGACAGTCCTGGATCCCAGAAGGCGGGCCCCTTCCCTATCTCCAGCGCGGTCCCGGCCGTGGGCAGACGCAGTGGCAGAAGGATGACGGGCAGATGGGCTAGGGTAGACGCTAGATTTGCCCTTTCAGCTTTTTGGAGGGGGGGGCCCAAAATGGGGCAAAAAAATGTAAAAGGATCAATTTTCAAATCTCCACGGAATGCTTTAAATAGCCCGTCATCTGATTTGTGGCCCCAAGATGTGCTGTGCGGTTCCTTTTTCAAGCACTTGCCAACTTGTACTTCCCAAGCGCTTAGTACAGTGCTCTGCACACAGTAAGCGCTCAATAAATACGATTGATTGACTGCCTGCTCCCATAGGCGCAGGAAGGCCCTTGGGGCCGTTAAGGAGAGAAAGAAAGGGAAAGAGTACGTGTTTAAGAGACAGAGCGCGTGTGTATGTGCTTCTAGACTGTGAGCCCACTGTTGGGTAGGGACTGTCTCTATATGTTGCCAACTTGTACTTCCCAAGCGCTTAGTACAGTGCTCTGCAAGCAGTAAGCGCTCAATAAATGCGATTGAATGAATGAATGAATGTGCACGTGTGTGACTGCGTTGCGTGTCTATATCTGTGCTTGTATAGGAGAAGCAGCGTGGCTCAGTGGAAAGAGCCAGGCTTTGGACCGTCTCTATATGTTGCCGACTTGTACTTCCCAAGCGCTTAGTACAGTGCTCTGCACACAGTAAGCGCTCAATAAATGCGATTGAATGAATGAATGAATGTGCACGTGTGTGACTGCGTTGTGTGTCTATACCTGTGATTGTATAGGAGAAGCAGCATGGCTCAGTGGAAAGAGCCGGGCTTTGGAGTCAGGGGTCATGGGTTCAAATCCCGGCACCGCCAACTGTCAGCTGGGTGACTTCGGGCAAGTCACTTCACTTCTCTCCGTTCTCTCATCTGTAAAATGGGGGTGAAGACAGCGAGTCCCCCGTGGGACAACCCGATCGCCTTGTAACCTCCTCAGCGCTGCACATAGTAAGCGCCTAATAAACGCCATTATTATTATTGCGGCACGCCAGGCTGCCCCAGACTTTCCTGGATTTTCCAACCCTCCAGATGGTTCTCTCGCCGGGAAGAGACGAAGGCCGGGAATCCGGGAGCGACCGCGGCCCCGGAGTCCTAACTCCCAACTTCTCCGGCTCCGGATCTCTGGGCAGCGTGGGCCTCGCGGCTCAGAGGGGGATCGGGCACGGGAGGCTCCGGGTGTCAACAAGCGCAGCGCTGGGCCTCCTCCAGCCGAGCGCGGAGCACCGGGTGCGAGTCCAGGGTTAGGGCCTCCCGCGGGCCCTCCCGGAACGGATGCGGCAAGTTGCTCCGGGCCACCAGCTCCCTGGCCATCAGCGTGAAGACCTCGTCGACATTCCTGGAGTCCTTGGCCGAAGTCTCCAGGACGGCCAGGAGGCCGTGTTTCTCGGCTAGGGTGCAGGCGTCTTCGAACAAAACCTGGCGCTCCTCCGGAAGATCGCACTTGTTCCCTGGAATCGGAAGAAGATCGCCATTCGCCCTGACCCTCTGATTATGGGTGGGGAGGGAAAGAGCGAGCTTGTATTTATCTGTGATTTTATTTATTTTATTTCTGTTGGGTAGGGACCATCTGTATATAATAATAATAATAATAATAATAATAATAATAATAATAATGATGGTATTTGTTAAGCAAAGCACTGTTCTAAGCACTGGGGAGATACGAGGTGATCAGGTTGTCCCACCGGGGGCTCACAGTCTTAATCCCCATTTTACAGATGAGGAAACTGAGGCCCAGAGAAGTGTACTTCCCGAGCGCTTAGTACAGTGCTCTGCACCTAGTAAGCGCTCAATAAATACGATTGATGATGAGGAAGTGACTCGCCCAAAGTCACACAGCTGACAAGCGGCAGAGCCGGGATTTGAACCCATGACCTCTGACTCCAAAGCCCGGGCTCTTTCCGCTGAGCCACGCTGCTTCTCAGTATATGTTGCCAACTTGTACTTCCCCAGCGCTTAGTACAGTGCTCCGCACACAGTAAGCGCTCAATAAATACGATTGATTGATTTGTATCGATGTCTATTTGTAGTGATGTCTGTCTTCCCCCTTCTAGACTGTGAGCGGGGATTGTCACTGTTTATTGTTGTAATGTACCTCCCCAAGCGCTTAGTACAGTGCTCCGCACACAGTAAGCACCTAATAAATACGACTGAATGAATTGAACGAATTTCCTTTTTTTTTTTTTAATGGTATCTGTTAAGCGCTTGTTATGTGCCAGGCACTGTACTAAGCACATGACATAGTGGATAGAGCTTGGGCCTAAGAGTCAGAAGGTCATGGGTTCTAATCCCCGCCCTGCCCCTCGTCTGCTGTGTGACCTTGGCCAAATCTCAGTTTCCTCATCTCTGGGCCTGGATACGCTCACTGTTGGGTAGGGACCGTCTCTATATGTTCCCAGCTTGTACTTCCCAAGCGCTTAGTACAGTGCTCTGCACACAGTAAGCGCTCAGTAAATACAATTGGTTGATTGATTGATTTGTATCGGTGTCTATTTGTAGTGATGTCTGTCTTCCCCCTTCTAGACTGTGAGCGGGGATTGTCACTGTTTATTGTTGTAATGCACCTCCCCAAGCGCTTAGTACAGTGCTCCGCACACAGTACGCGCCTAATAAATACAACTGAATGAATTGAACAAATTTCCTTTTTTTTTTTTAATGGTATCTGTTAAGCACTTGTTATGTGCCAGGCACTGTACTAAGCGCATGACATAGTGGATAGAGCTTGGGCCTAAGAGTCAGAAGGTCATGGGTTCTAATCCCCGCTCTGCCACTTGTCTGCTGTGTGACCTTGGCCAAATCTCAGTTTCCTCATCTCTGGGCCTGGATATAATTGATTGATTGATTGGGATCCCACCCCATCCCCACTCCCCGGAGAGCCAAACTGAACGCTACGCCGGCATCCTTCCTCCTAAACTGGGGTCATATTGGCCTCTCCCAAGAGCTTAATTCAGCGCTCCGGCACACAATAAGCGCTCAATAAGTACCATCGATCGATCCGATGATTTACCCACGAGGAAAGCACATAGAGAAAGCGGGTCGGCGCTACAGTACCAATGAGCATCAGGACCAGGTTGGCCGCTCCGTATTTTTCCATCTCGTAAATCCAGTGGGGGACGGACTCGAAGGTCGAGCGCCGGGTGAGGTCGTAGGTGATGATGGCGGCGTGGGCGCTGCGGTAGTAGCTCTGGGTGATGGTCCGGAAGCGTTCCTGGCCCGCGGTGTCCCACACTTGGATCTGCTCGGTGCGAGGGACGAGGAGGAAATGAGGCCACGGCCCGGACTCCAGCTATCCGCTCCGCTCTTATTCAGTTCATTCAGTGCTATTTATTGAGCGCTTACTGTGTGCGGCCCTGCCCCGGCTGGCCCATCCCGGGCGGGGACGGTACCCTCCGTGGCCAGGTCTGAGGCAGAAGATGCCACAGCCGTGGGCGGGTAAGCCTCCTCTTCCTAATCTTTCCCATTCCATCTTTCCCCGGCTCCCCATTCTTTTAATAATAAGAATAACGATGGCATTTATTAAGCACTTACTATGTGCAAAGCACTGCTCTAAGCGCTGGGGAGGTTGCAAGGTGATCAGGCTGTCCCACGTGGGGCTCACAGTCTTCATCCCCATTTTACAGATGAGGGAACCGAGGCCCAGAGAAGTGAAGTGACTTGCCCAAAGTCACACAGCGACAATCGGCAGAGGCGGAATTTGAACCCATGACCTCTGACTCCAAAGCCCGGGCTCTTTCCACTGAGCCACGCTGCTTCTCCAAGATGCCACAGCAGTGGCGGGTAAGCCTCCTCTTCCTAATCTTTCCCATTCCATCTTTCCCCGGCTCACCGTTCTTTTAATAGTAATAATAATAATGATGGCATTTATTAAGCGCTTACTATGTGCAAAGCACTGCTGTAAGCACTGGTGAGGTTACAAGGTGATCAGGCTGTCCTACGTGGGACTCACTGTCTTCATCCCCATTTTCCAGATGAGGGAACTGAGGCCCAGAGAAGTGAAGTGACTTGCCCAAAGTCACACAGCGACAATCGGCAGAGGCGGAATTTGAACCCATGACCTTTGACTCCAAAGCCCGGGCTCTTTCCACTGAGCCACGCTGCTTCTCCAAGATGCCACAGCAGTGGCGGGTAAGACTCCTCTTCCTAATCTTTCCCATTCCACCTTTCCCCGGCTCACCGTTCTTTTAATAACAATAATGATGGCATTTATTAAACGCTTACTATGTGCAAAGCACTGCTCTAAGCGCTGGGGAGGTTACAAGGTGATCAGGCTGTCCCAAGGGGGGCTCCCAGTCTTCATCCCCATTTTCCAGATGAGGGAACTGAGGCCCAGAGAAGTGAAGTGACTTGCCCAAAGTCACACAGCGACAGTCGGCGGAGCCGGGATTTGAACCCACGACCTCTGACTCCAAAGCCCGGGCTCTTTCCACTGAGCCACGCTGCTTCTCTGAATCCCGGTGATTTGGTTATCATTATGGTTATTATTGTTGTTCTATTTATCAGCTCTGGAAAAGATAGGAGACTCTGGGAATGTTTGCTTTGCGGGCGCTCAATAAATATGATTGAATGAATGAATGAATGAATGAATGAATGAATGAATGGCCAAGCTGAGGCAGACTCTCACAGGATTATCAGGAGTATCATCATCTTCATCGCCGGTATTTATTGAGCGCTTACCATGTACAGAGCATTGTACTTTTAGACCTTTTAGACTGTGATGGGTAGGGACTGTCTCTATATGTTGCCAACTTGTACTTCCCAAGCGCTTAGTCCAGTGCTCTGCACACAGTAAGCGCTCAATAAATACGATTGATGATGATGATGATGATGATACTAAGCACTTGGGAGAGGACGATACAACAGAGTTGGCAGATCCGTCCCCTGCCCAAGAGGAGCTTACAGTCTAGAGGGAGAGATAGGCATCAATATAAATAATTTATAACATATAATTTAGAGTTATGTCTGTAAGGAGTGTGGGGTGGAAGGTGGGGCGAATATCAAACGCCCAAAGGTCAGAGATCCAAGTGCACGGATGATGCGGAAGGGAGAGCGCTTAGTCCAGTGCTCTGCACACAGTAAGCGCTCAATAAATATGATTGATGATGATGATGAGAGATAGCTGGGGAAAAGAGGGCTTAATCAGGGAAGGCCTCCTGAAGGAGATGTGGAGGAGAGCTGAGAATCAATCAATCAATCAATCGTATTTATTGAGCGCTTACTGTGTGCAGAGCACTGGACTAAGCGCTTGGGAAGTCCAAGTTGGCAACATATAGAGCCGGTCCCTACCCAACAGCGGGCTCACAGTCTAGAAGGGGGAGACAGACGACAAAACAACACTTATTAACAAAATAAGCAGCGTGGCTCAGTGGAAAGAGGGCTTTGGAGTCAGAGGTCATGGGTTCAAATCCCACCACCTCTGGGAATAGAGTAATAGAATATTACTCAATTTATTTTATTATTACTGTATTTATTTTACTTATTACTCTATTTATTTTACTTATTACTCTATTTTTCTTGTACATATTTTTTCTATTTATTTTATTTTGTTAATATGTTTTGTTTTGTTGTCTGTCTCCCCCTTCTAGACTGTGAGCCCGCTGTTGGGTAGGGACCGTCTCTAGGTGTTGCCAAATGGTATTTCACAAGCGCTTACTACAGTGCTCTGCACACAATAAGCGCTCAATAAATATGATTGAATGAATGAATGAATATTTATTCTATTTATTTTATTTTGTTAATATGTTTTGTTTTGTTGCCTGTCTCCCCCTTCTAGACTGTGAGCCCGCTGTTGGGTAGGGACTGTCTCTAGATGTTGCCAACTTGTATTTCCCAAGCGCTTAGTACAGTGCTCGGCACACAGTAAGCACTCAATAAATACGATTGAATGAATGAATGAATGAATGAAATCCTGGCTCCGCCACATGTCAGCTGGGTGACTTTGGGCAAGTCACTTCACTTCTCTGGGCCTCAGTTCCCTCATCTGGAAAATGGGGATGAAGACTGTGAGCCCCCCGTGGGACAGCCTTCTAGTCTTCTAGACTGTGAGCCCGCTGTTGGGTAGGGACCGTCTCTCTATGTTGCCAACTTGGACTTCCCAAGCGCTTAGTCCAGTGCTCTGCACACAGTAAGCGCTCAATAAATACGATTGAATGAATGAATGAGTGATATGGCCTAGTGGATGGAGCATGGGCCTGGAAATCGAAAGGACCTGGGTTCCTTTCAAAGCAGCGTGGCTCAGTGGGAAGAGCCCGGGCTTTGGAGTCAGATGGGTCATGAGTTCAAATCCCGGCTCTGCCAATTGTCAGCTGTGTGACTTTGGGCAAGTCACCTCACTTCTCTGTGCCTCAGTTCCCTCATCTGTCAAACGGGGATGAAGACTGTGAGCCCCCTGTGAGACAACCTGATCACCTTGTAACCTCCCCAGCGCTTAGAACAGTGCTTTGCACATAGTAAGCGCTTAATAAATGCCATTATTATTATTATTATTATTATTCTAAATCCGGCTCTGCCACTTTTCATTTGTTCATTCAATCGTATTTATTGAGCACTCACTGCGTGCAGAGCATTGTACGAAGCGCTTGGGAAGTGACTTGTCTGCTGTATAATAATGATGGCATTTGTTAAGTGCTTACTATGTGCAGAGCACTGTTCTAAGCGCTGGGGGGATACAAGCTGATCAGGTTGTCCCATGCGGGGCTCACAATCTTAATCCCCATTTTCCAGATGAGGTCACTGGGGCTCGGAGAAGTTAAGTGACTAGCCCAAGGTCAGACATGTGGCAGAGTCAGGATTCGAACCCATGACCTCTGACTCCCAAAGTCTGTATGACTTTGGGCAAGTGCCTTAGCTTTATCCCAAGCGCTTAGATCAGTGCTCTGCACACAGTAAGCGCTCAATAAATACGATTGAATGAATGAATGACTGAATGCTATGCCTCTGTAAAATGGGGATTAAGAGAAGCAGCGTGGCTCAGTGGAAACAGCCCGGGCTTTGGAGTCAGTGATCGTGGGTTCAAATCCCGGCTCCGCCAATTGTCAGCTGTGTGACATTGGGCAAGTCACTTCACTTCTCTGGGCCTCAGTTCCCTCATCTGTAAAATGGGGGTTGACTGTGAGCCCCCCGTGGGACAACCTGATCGCCTTGTAACCCCCCAGCTCTTAGAACAGTGCTTTGCATCATCATCATCATCATCAATCGTATTTATTGAGCGCTTACTGTGTGCAGAGCACTGTACTAAGCGCTTGGGAAGTCCAAGTTGGCAACATCTAGAGACAGTCCCTACCCAACAGTGGGCTCACAGTCTAAAAGGGGGAGACAGAGAACAAAACCAAACATACTAACAAAATAAAATAAATAGAATAGATATATGTACAAGTAAAATAAATAGAGTAATAAATATGTACAAACATATATACAGATGCTGTGGGGAAGGGAAGGGTTGCACATAGTAAGCACTTAATAAATGCCATTATTATTATTATTAATGATGATGATGACATTTGTTAAGCGCCATCAGCGCCAAAGCACTGTTCTAAGCACTAGGGGGGATACAATGTGATCTAGTTGTCCCACATGGAGCTTACAGTCTTAATCCCCATTTTTACAGATGAGGGAACTGAGGCTCAGAGAAGTTAAGTGACTTGCCCAAGGTCACACAGCAGACTCGTGGTGGAGCCGGGATTCGAACCCACGACCTCTAGCTCCAAAGCCCATGCTCTTTCCACTGAGCCACGCTGTTTCTCAGGGAGAAGGGAGACAGGGAGCCCCATGTGGGACAGGGACTGTGTTCCGCCCGATTTGCTTGTATCCACCCCGGCGCTTAGTACAGCGCCTGGCACATAGGAAGCGCTTAACAACCACAGTTTTTATTTTTAGGGGGGACTCGGCACCCCCAGCCCCGTTACCTGCTCTCTCACCTTGACTTTCTTGCCCTGGATGTCCAGGGAGCGTACAGCGAAGTCCACGCCAATGGTGTTGTGCTGCTTCTCCGCGTACAGGCCGGCTATGAAGCGGTGGACCACACTCGTCTTGCCCACGTTCGAGTCCCCAACGAGGATTATTTTAAACAGGTAGTCGAAAGCCTCATCCGCCGTCCCCATGGCGTCGGCCGGCCGGCTGAATCGGTCCCCTCGGCCTACCGCGCTGTCCGACTTCGGTGAAGGCTTCGGCCTGACCCTTGGGTGCGGGGGCCGACCTGTCCCGGGCGGAAAGCGGGGAAGTTAGAAGAGTCCGGGCAAACGAGAGAGAAGCAGCGTGGCTCAGTGGAAAGAGCCCGGGCTTTGGAGTCAGAGGTCATGGGTTCCAATCCCCGCTCCGCCGGCTGGGTGACTTGGGCCTTCTCTGGGCCTCAGTGACCTCATCTGGAAAATGGGGATGAATCTTGTCAGCTGGGTGACTTTGGGCAAGTGACTTCACTTCTCTGGCCCTCAGGGACCTCATCTGGAAAATGGGGATGAATAATAATAATAATATTAAGCGCTGACTATGTGCAAAGCACCGTTCTAAGCACTGGGGAAGGTACAAGGTGATCAGGTTGTCCCACGGGGGGCTCACGGTCTTCATCCCCGTTTTACAGATGAGGTGACGGCGGCTCAGAGAAGTGAAGTGACTCACCCAAGGTCACACAGCAGACGTGTGGCAGAGTCGCAATTCGAACCCGTGACCTCTGACTCCAAAGCCTGTGCTTTTTCCACTGAGCCACGCTGGATGAAGATTGTGAGCCCCCCGTGGGGCAACCTGATCACCTTGTAACCTCCCCAGCGCTTAGAGCAGTGCTTTGCACATAGTAAGCGCTTAATAAATGGGGCAACCTGATCACCTTGTAACCTCCCCGGCGCTTAGAACAGTGCTCTGCACATAGTAAGCGCTTAATAAATGCCATCATCATCAATAAATGCCATCATCATTATTATTATTATTAAACAAACCTGGGTAGAGTGGCAGCGGGAGCCATGGGCTTTGAGGACCAAGCAGTTGGCTCTTCTTTTTTTCTTTATGGTATTTGTTAAGCGCTTACTATGTGCCAGGCTTCGTACTAAGCGCTGGGGCAGACACAAGACCATCAGTCCATGTCCCACACGGGGTTCCCAACCTTAATCCCCGTTTTACAGATGAGGTAACGGGTTCAGAGAAGTGAAGTGACTACCCCGAGGTCGCCCAGCAGACAAGTGGCGGAGCCGGGTTTCGAACGCGGGTCCTTCTGATTCCCAGGCCTGGGCTCTATCCACTAGGCTTTGGGAAAGTGACAACTTCTCTGTGCCTCAGTTCCCTCATCTGCAAAAATGGGGATTAAGATTGTGAGCCCCACGGGGGACAACCTGATCACCCGGTAACCTTCCCAGCGCTTAGAAGAGTGCTTTGCACATAGTAAGCGCTTAATAAGTGCCATCATTATTATTATTATCACTATTAGGCCCCGCCGCTTCTTCCATTTGAACACCAGTGGACTCCTGACCCACCTCCCCGTCTCACCTAGGAAAAGTCTGAAGAGAAATTGAGACCGGTGGACTAAGAAGCCTGTCGCTCTGGACGAACAGGAAGAAAATACAAAGCAAAGCAATTAGCTCGTCCAAGCTGGGACTGGAACCAAAATCGCCCGCCACTCAGGGTCGCCTCAAAACCGGCTCTGCACCCAGTAAGCGCTCAATAAATACGATTGATTGATTGATTGATCGATGCCTTGAATTTCTCTGCCTTTCCCTGGGGGACGGAGCGGCCGAGCCTGCCTTTTCCTGCTTCCAGCATCTCCCTTGTCACCCGCCGGGATTTCTGCATCCCGCCCCAAGCGCCTTTCTCTTCCTGGTTCACCTGTGGCTTACCTGTCCGTCTCTCACCTGGGGGAACAGGTCAAGGGTTTTGCTTCCCTGGGCCTTCCCCCGGTTTCTGCCCACGGTGTCACTGCAGTTCAGCGCTCTCCAGTCCGGGTGAAGGTGTCACAAAGTGAAAGGACAGCCTGTCCCGCCCCAACTCCATGCCCAAGCCCATGTCCATGCCCCCGCCCGCCTTGGGGAGACCGAGCTTTGACGCTGCAGGGGAGTTGGAAAGAAACTCAGGATGTGCGAGAACCCTGACCCCGATGCCACCCCACGGCCCTCGGTGGGTCACTGGTGACCCCTGAGGGCTGGGGCCTGGGGGGACTGAAGGGGCAGAAACTGGACATTTGAGGGGTTGGGAATGGGGGTTCATTCAATCGTCTTTATTGAGCGCTTACTGTGTGCAGAACACTGGACTGAGCGCTTGGGAAGTCCAAGTCAGCAACATCAAGAGATGGTTCCTACCCAACAATGGGCTCACAGTCTAGAAAGGGGAGACAGGCAACAAAGTAAAACAAGTAAACAGGTGTCAAAACCGTCAAAATAAATAGAATTATAGCTTTGTGCACATCATTAATAAAATGAATAGAGTAGTAAATATGTACAAGTAAAATAAAGTAATACATAAGTACAAATATGTATTAGTGCTGTGGGGAGGGGAAGGGGATAGGGCAGAGGTGGGGGGGCGATGGGGAGGGGAGGAGGAGAGGAAAAAGGAAGGGGTGAAGACTGGGCAGCTGAGGGGTGGGGATTGGGGGTCTTAGAGGGGCCAGAAACTGGGCAGATGAGGGGTGGTGGTTGGGGGGCTGACGGGGGGAGGTGACGGGGCAGCTGAGGGGTGGGGACTGGGGGGCTTAAGGGGGGGAGGAGACTGGACAGTTGAGTGGTGGGGATTGGGGGTCTTAGAGGTGGAGGAGACTGGACAACTGAGGGGTGGGGATTGGGGGTCTTAGAGGGGGAGGAGACTGGGCAGCTGAGGGGAGGGGATTGGGGGCTGAGGGGGGAGGAGACTGGGGAGCTGACGGGGGATTGGGGGGTCTTAGGGGGGTGGAGACTGGACAGCTGAGTAGTGGGGATTGGGGGGCTGAGTGGGGGAGGAGATTGGGCAGCTGAGGGGTGGGGATTGGGGGTCTTAGAGGGGGAGGAGACTGGACAGCTGAGGGGTCAGGATTGGGGGTCTTAGAGGGAGAGGAGACTGGGCAGTTGAGTGGTGGGGATTGGGGGGCTGAGGGGGTTTGGAGACTGGGCAGCTGAGGGGTGGGGTTTGGGGGTCTTAGAGGGGGAGGAGACTGGACAGCTGAGGGGTGGAGATTGGGGGTCTTAGGGGGAAGAAGACTGGGCAGCTGAGGGGTGGGGATTGGGGGGCTGAGCGGGGAGGAGATTGGGGGGCTGAGGGGTGGGGATTGGGGGGCTGAGGGGGGCAGGAGACTGGGCAGCTGAGGGGTGGGGATTGGGGGTCTTAGAAGGGGAGGAGACTGGGCAGCTGAGGGGTGGGGATTGGGGGTCTTAGAGGGGGAGGAGACTGGGCAGATGAGGGGTGGGTTATTGGGGGGCTGAGGGGGGGAGAAGACTGGACAGCTAAGGGGTGGGGATTGGGGATCTTAGAGGGGGAGGAGACTGGGCAACTGAGGGGAGGGAATTGGGGGTCCTAGAGGGGGCAAAGATTGGGCAGCTGAGAGGTCAGGATTGGGGGGCTGAGTGGGGGAGGAGACTGGGAGCTGAGTGGTGGGGATTGGGGGTCTTGGGGGGGAGGAGACTGGGTGGCTGAGGGGTGGGGATTGGGGGGTCTTAGAGGGGGAGGAGACTGGACAGCTGAGGGGTGGGGATTGGGAGTCTTAGAGGGGGAGGAGACTGGGCAGCTGAGGGGTGGGGATTGGGGGGTCTTAGACGGGGAGGAGACTGAGCAGCTGAGAGGTGGGGATTTGGGAGTCTTATAGGGGGTGGAGACTGGACGTCTGAGGGGGCGGGGCCTAGAAGCCAAAGGGAGGGGCCTGGGAGTATTCGTTAAGCGCTCACTACGTGCCACAAAAATACAAATGGTCAATCCTGTGGTGTTTCCAGTGACAACGGATGGATCCGAAAGCTGGACAGTGAAAAAACAGGTTAGAAAGAACACCGACTCTTTTGAAATGTGGAGACGGAAAAGACTTCTGCCAATACCATGGACTGCCCGAAAAACAAACAAAGGGATTTTAGAACAAATTAAGCCAAAGTGGTCTTTGGAAGGCCAAATGACTTAGTTTAGCATATTTTGGACACATAATTCATTCATTCAATCGTATTTATTGAGCGCTTACTGTGTGCAGAGCACTGTACTAAGCGCTTGGGAAGTACAAGTTGATCGGGAGGACTAATTGGAGAAGACACTAATGCTGGGAAAAGTCCAGGGAAAACGAGGAAGAGGCAGATCGGCCCTTAGATGGATAGAGACCGTAACAACGATAATTTGAAGAACTGTTAGAAAAGGTTGCGGATTATGGCAGAGGACAGGGCTTTCTGGAGAAAGTGAAGCAGCGTGGCTCAGTGGAAAGAGCCCGGGCTTTGGAGTCAGAGATGATGGGTTCAAATCCCGCCTCTGCCAATTGTCAGCTGTGTGACTTTGGGCAAGTCACTTCACTTCTCTGTGCCTCAGTTCCCTCATCTGTAAAATGGGGATGAAGACTGTGAGCATCCTGTGGGACAACCTGATCACCTTGTAATTTCCCCAGCGCTTAGAACAGTGCTTTGCACAAAGTAAGCGCTTAATAAATGTCATTATTATTATTATTTTTTTATTATATCCATGCATGGCCTAGTGGCCAGAGCCCGGGCTTGGGAATCAGAGGTCGTGGGTTCTAATCCCTATTTCATCACTTGTCTGCTGTGTGACCTTGGGCAAGTCACTTAGCTTCTCTGTGCCTCAGTTACCTCATCTGTAAAACGGGGATTGAGACTGGGAGCCCCATGTGGGACAATCCGATTACTTTGTATTTACCCCAGTGCTTATTAGAACAGTGCTTGGCACAGAATAAGCACTTAACAAATACCATAATTATTATTATCCAGGGAATCGCTGTGGATCGGGAACAACTCGACAGCTCTTAATAATAATATTAATAATAATAATAATAAACCAAGCACTGTTCCCATCCCTGAGGTAGCAAGGTAATCAAGTTGTCCCACGTGGGGCTCACAGTCTTACTCCCCTTTTTACAGATGAGGTAACCGAGGCCCAGAGAAGAGAAGTGACTTGCCCAAGATCACACAGCAGACAAGTGGTGGAGCCGGGATGCTCAGTGGAAAGAGCCCGGGCTTGGGAGTCAGAGGTCATGGGTTCGAATCCTGCCTCTGCCACATGTCTGCTGTGTGGCCTTGGGCAAGTCACTGCTCCCTCATCTGTAAAATGGGGATTAAGGCCGTGAGTCCCACATGGGACAACCTGATCCCCCCCAGCGCTTAGAACAGTGCTTTGCACATAGTAAAAGCTTAACAAATGCCATTATTACATTACAACCTCTGACTCCCAAGCCCGGGCTCTGGCCACTAAGACATGGAAAGGGTTGCCCAGCTTCCTGAGCGATCAAGGAGCTGCCGAACCCGAGGCGGGGACAGAAATGGATCAATCAATCAATCAATCGTATTTATATGATTATAAATATATATGATCATATATTTGTATATATGTTTGTACATATTTATTGCTCTATTTTGCTTGTACATATCTATTCTATTTATTTTATTTTGTTAGTATGTTTGGTTTTGTTCTCTGTCTCCCCCTTTTAGACTGTGAGCCCACTGTTGGGTAGGGACTGTCTCTATATGTTGCCAACTTGGACTTCCCAAGCGCTTAGTACAGTGCTCTGCACACAGTAAGCACTCAATAAATACGATTGATTGATTGATTGATTGATTGAGCGCTTACTGTGTGCAGAGCACTTTACTAAGCGCTTGGGAAGTACAAGTTGGCAACATACAAGTTGGATCCCGGCCAGAAGGTGCCTTCCAACTCCAGTTTGATATTCCCAGGGATTTCTCCAACCCACCTGATCTGGATCCCTTAGATTCCCACGATTACCACTTAAGCACTTTTGTGCTGCTGAACACAACCGCCCGAAGCAAATCTTTTACACATGTTACACAGCCTAAACACTATTTCTTCCTTCTTCCTCTTGACTGTATTATTTTACATCTGACATGGCCTTTTACCTAAACACTACTTCCTTCTTCCTCCTGCCTGTACTGTTTTAGTGTTTTCCTCCCCCACTAGATTGTAAACTCCTTGAGGGCAAGGTCTACTGGTTCTGTTGTACTCTCCCAAGTACATAGAGCAGTGCTCTAACCACGCTAGGAGATCAACAAATAGTTTAGACTGAATACAATTTAGACTGATTGATGGGGATCGGAAAACTGGGAGAAAACCTCTTGACTGTCAGCTCGGTGTGGTCAGGGAATGCGTCTCTTTATTGTTATATTGTCATCCCCCAAGCGCTTAGAACAGTGCTCTGCACACAGGAAGCGCTCAATAAATACGATTGAATGAAACGAATGAAGAGTGCACACAGTAAGCGCCCAGTAAATACGTCTGACTGACTGGCTGATGGGAGACGGTTTTAATGTCTGCCTTCCCAACTAGGCTATAAGCTCATCGTGGGCAGGGAATAATAATAATAATAATAATAATGGTGTTACAGTTTTAATGTCTGCCTTCCCAACTACGCTATAAGCTCATCGTGGACAGGGAATAATAATAATAATAATAATAATAATAATAATAATAGTGTTTGTTACGGTTTTAATGTCTGCCTTCCCAACTAGGCTAGAAGCTCATCGTGGGCAGGGAATAATAATAATAATAATAATGGTGTTTGTTACGGTTTTAATGTCTGCCTTCCCAACTAGGCTAGAAGCACATCGTGGGCAGGGAATAATAATAATAATGATGGTGTTTGTTACGGTTTTAATGTCTGCCTTCCCAACTAGGCTAGAAGCTCATCGTGGGCAGGGAATAATAATAATAATAATGATGGTGTTTGTTACGGTTTTAATGTCTGCCTTCCCAACTAGGCTATAAGCACATCGTGGGCAGGGAATAATAATGATGATGGTGTTTGTTACGGTTTTAATGTCTGCCTTTCCAACTAGGCTATAAGCTCATCGTGGGCAGGGAATAATAATAATAATAATGACGGTGTTTGTTATGGTTTTAATGCCTGCTTTCCCAACTAGGCTATAAGCACATCGTGGGCAGGGAATAATAATAATAATAATAATGATGGTGTTTGTTATGGTTTTAATGCCTGCCTTCCCAACTTGGCTATAAGCTCATCGTGGGCACGGAATAATGATAATAATAATGATGGTGTTACGGTTTTAATGTCTGCCTTCCCAACTAGGCTATAAGCTCATCGTGGGGAGGGAATAATAATAATAATAATGATGGTGTTTGTTACGGTTTTAATGTCTGCCTTCCCAACTAGACTATAAGTTCATCATGGGCAGGGAATAATAATAATAACAATAATGGTGTTTGTTACTGTTTTAATGTCTGCCTTTCCAACTAGGCTATAAACTCATCGTGGGCAGGGAATAATAATAATAATAATGATGGTGTTTGTTACGGTTTTAATGTCTCCCTTCCCAACTAGGCTATAAGTTCATAGTGGGCAGGGAATAATAATAATAATGATATTGTTTGTTACGGTTTTAATGTCTGCGTTCCCAACTAAGCTATAAGCACATCGTGGGCAGGGAATAATAATAATAATAATAATGGTGTTACGATTTTAATGTCTGCCTTCCCAACGAGGCTATAAGCTCATCGTGGGCAGGGAATAATGATAATAATAATGATGGTGTTACGGTTCTAATGTCTTCCTTCCCAACTAGGCTATAAGCTCAACGTGGACAGGGAATCATAATAATAATGATGATGCTGTTTGTTACGGTTTTAATGTCTGCCTTCCCAACTAGGCTATAAGCACATCGTGGGCAGGGAATAATGATAATAATAATGATGGTGTTACGGTTTTAATGTCTGCCTTCCCAACTAGGCTATAAGCTCATAGTGGACAGGGAATAATAATAATAATGATGATGGTGTTTGTTACGATTTTAATGCCTGCCTTCCCAACTAGGCTATAAGCACATCGTGGGCAGGGAATAATGATAATAATAATGATGGTGTTACGGTTTTAATGTCTGCCTTCCCAACTAGGCTATAAGCTCATCGTGGGCAGGGAATAATAATAATGATGATGATGTTGTTTGTTACGGTTTTAATGTCTGCCTTCCCAACTAGGCTATAAGCTCATAGTGGGCAGGGAATAATCATAATAATAATGGTGTTTGTTACGGTTTTAATGTCTGCCTTCCCAACTAGGCTAGAAGCACATCGTGGGCAGGGAATAATAATAATAATGATGGTGTTTGTTACGGTTTTAATGTCTGCCTTCCTAACTAGGCTAGAAGAACATCGTCGGCAGAGAATAATAATAATTATTATTATGGTGTTTGTTACGGTTTTAATGTCTGCCTTCCCAACTAGGCTAGAAGCTCATCGTGGACAGGGAATAATAATAATAATGATGATGGTGTTTGTTACGGTTTTAATATCTGCCTTCCCAACTAGGCTATAAGCTCATCGTGGACAGGGAATAATAATAATAATAATGATGGTGTTACGGTTTTAATGTCTGCCTTCCCAACTAGGCTATAAGCTCATAGTGGGCAGGGAATAATAATAATAATGATGATGGTGTTTGTTACGGTTTTAATGTTTGCCTTCCCAACTAGGCTATAAGCTCATAGTGGGCAGGGAATAATCATAATAATAATGGTGTTTGTTACGGTTTTAATGTCTGCCTTCCCAACTAGGCTATAAGCTCATCATGTGCAGGGAATAATAATAATAATGTTGATGGTGTTTGTTACGGTTTTAATGTCTGCCTTCCCAGCTAGGCTATAAGCTCATCATGTGCAGGGAATAATAATAATAATGTTGATGGTGTTTGTTACGGTTTTAATGTCTGCCTTCCCAGCTAGGCTATAAGCTCATCGTGGGCAGGGAATAATAAAAATAATGATAATACTGGTGTTTGTTAACGGTTTTAATGTCTGCCTTCCCAACTAGGCTATAAGCTCATCATGGGCAGGGAATAACAATGATGATGATAATAATAATAATGATAATAATAATAATAATAATAATGTTGTTTGTTACGGTTTTAATGTCTGCCTTCCCAACTAGGCTATAAGCACATCGTGGGCAGGGAATAATAATGATGATGGTGTTTGTTACGGTTTTAATGTCTGCCTTTCCAACTAGGCTCTAAGCTCATCGTGGGCAGGGAATAATAATAATAATAATGATGGTGTTTGTTACGGTTTTAATGTCTGCCTTCCCAACTAGGCTAGAAGCTAATCGTGGGCAGGGAATAATAATAATAATGATGATGGTGTTAAGCGCTTACTATGTGCCAAGAGAAACAGAGAAGTAGCATGGCTCAGTGGAAAGAGCCCGGGCTTTGGAGTCAGAGGTCATGGGTTCTAATCCCGGCTCCGCCACTTGTCAGCTGTGTGACTTTGGGCAAGTCACTTCACTTTTCTGGGCCTCAGTTACCTCATCTGTCAAATGGGTATGAAGACTGTGAGCCCCCCGTGGGACAACCTGATCACCTTGTAACCTCTCCAGCGCCTAGAACAGGGCTTTGCACATAGTAAGTGCTTAATAAATGCTATCATTATTCATTATTATTAAGCACTGTTCTAAGCGCTGGGATAAATTTAAGGTAATCAGGTTGTCCCTCGTGAGGCTCACGTTCTTAATCCCCATTTTACAGGTGAGGGAACTGAGGCACAGAGAATTGAAGCAGCTTGCCCAAGATCACACAGCAGACAAGACGGGGGGCCCACAGTCTTCATCCCCATTTTACAGATGAGGTAACTGAGGCTCAGAGAAGTGAAGTGACTTGCCCAGAGTCACACAGCTGACGATTGGCAGGGGCGGGATTAGAACCCATGACCTCCGACTCCCAAGCCCGGGCTCTGCTTCGAGTCTACCCACTCCGTTGCACTGTAGCCTCCCAAACGCTCAGCACAGTAAGCGACTTCTCATGAAAACTGCTTATGCATTGAACTCTCACTAGACTGTAAGGTCCCTGAGGGCAGGGATATCGTGTCTGAGAAGCAGCACGGCCTAGTGGGTAGAGCAAGGGCCCGGGAGTCAGAAGGTCCTGAGTTCTAATTCCGGCTCCGCCGCATGTCTGCTGTGTGACCTTGGTCAAGTCACTGCGGTGTGGCTGAAGAAGCAGCGTGGCTCAGTGGAAAGAGCCCGGGCTTTGGAGTCAGAGGTCATGGGTTCATGGGTTATTTATTTATTTTACTTGTACATATTTATTCTATTTATTTTATTTTGTTAATATGTTTTGTTTTGTTGTCTGTCTCCCCCTTCTAGACTGTGAGCCCACTGTTGGGTAGGGACCGTTTCTATGTGTTGCCAACTTGGACTTCCCAAGCGATTAATCCAGTGCTCTGCACACTGTAAGCGCTCAATAATTACGATTGAATGAATGAATGAATGAATGAATGAATGAATGAAATCCCGCCCCTGCCGATCGTCAGCTGTGTGACTCTGGGCAAGTCACTTCACTTCTCTGAGCCTCAGTTCCCTCATCTGTAAAATGGGGATGAAGACTGTGGGCCCCCCGTGGGACAACCTGATCACCTTGTAACCTCCCCAGTGCTTAGAACCGTGCATTGCACATCGTAAGGGCTTAATAAATGTCATTATTATTATTATTATTACTGTATATATGTATATATGTTTGTACATATTTATTACTCTATTTATTTGACGTACATATCTATTCTATTTATTTTATTTTGTTAGTATGTTTGGTTTTGTTCTCTGTCTCCCCCTTTTAGACTGTGAGCCCACTGTTGGGTAGGGACTGTCTCTAGATGTTGCCAACTTGTACTTCCCAAGCGCTTAGTACAGTGCTGTGCACACAGTAAGCACTCAATAAATACGATTGATTGATTGATTTGCACATAGTAAGTGCTTAATAAATGCCATCATTATTATTATTATTATAAACACGATTGAATGAATGAATGATTACTCTTTGCCTAGCACATAGTAAGCGCTTAATAAATGTCATCATTATTACTATTATTATAAATACGATTGAATGAATGATTACTCTTTGCTTTGCACATAGTAAGCGCTTAATAAATGCCATCATTATTATTATTATTATAAATACGATTGAATGAATGAATGATTACTCTTGTTTTGCACATAGTAAGCGCTTAATAAATGCCATCATTATTATTATTATTATAAATACGATTGAATGAATGAATGATTACTCTTTGCTTTGCACATAGTAAGCGCTTAATAAATGCCATCATTATTATTATTATTATTATTATAAATACGATTGAATGAATGAATGATTACTCTTTGCCTAGCACATAGTAAGCGCTTAATAAATGCCATCATTATTATTATCATAAATACGATTGAATGAATGAATGAATGAATGATTACTCTTTGCTTTGCACATAGTAAGCGCTTAATAAATGCCATCATTATTATTATTATTATAAATACGATTGAATGAATGAATGATTACCCTTTGCTTTGCACATAGTAAGCGCTTAATAAATGCCATCATTATTATTATCATAAATACGATTGAATGAATGAATGAATGAATGATTACTCTTTGCTTTGCACATAGTAAGCGCTTAATAAATGCCATCATTATTATTATTATTATAAATACGATTGAATGAATGAATGATTACTCTTCAGCCAGTGGGCGCTCAATCGGTAGCACCGACGGACTGGGCGACTGTGGGCCAGCGGTTGGGGGAAGGGCGGACTACAATTCCCAGAATGCCCCGGGGGGGAGCGGACTACAACTCCCAGAATGCCCCGGGCGGGAGGGGGGAAGGGGGCGGGGCCCGCGCGGGGGGGGGCCTAGAGACCGTCAGAATGGGGGGGGAAGAAAAGTCGGGGAGGGGCGCACTTCCGGTGAGCGGGGGTGGGGGAGGGGGGGGGGTGTCACGTGGCGACCGGAAGCGCGGGGCGGGAGCGCGCGCCGCCGAGGTGAGGTGGCGGGGGTGGGGGGCAGCTGGGGGGGGGGGGGGGGCTGCACGGCGGGGTCAGGGGTCAGAGGTCAGAGGTCAGGGCCCGGGCTCAGCTGGCCCTCTGCTCAGCTGCCCCTTCCTGGCCTTGTCTTTGTGTGATGGGCGCCTCCCCGGCTCTCTGCCGGGCGTCTCTGCCCCTCTCCCTGTCTCTGTTGGGCATCCCTGCCCCTCTCCCTGTCTCTCTGTTGGGCATCCCTGCCCCTCTCCGTGTCTCTCCCGGACGCCTGTGCCCCTCTCCCTGTCTCTCTTGGGCATCTCTGCCCCTCCCCATGTCTCTCCTGGGCGTCTCTGCCTCTCCCCGTGTCTCTCCCGGGTGTCTCTGCCCCTCTCCCTGTCTCTGTTGGGCATCCCTGCCCCTCTCCGTGTCTCTCCTGGACGTCTCTGCCCCTCTCCCTGTCTCTGTTGGGCGTCTCTGCCCCTCTCCGTGCCTGTCCCGGGCGTCTCTGCCCCTCCCCGGCTCTCTGCTGGGCGTCTCTGCCCCTCTCCCCGGGTCTCTCCCGGACGTCTGTGCCCCTCTCCCTGTCTCTGTTGGGCATCCCTGCTCCTCTCTGTGTCTCTCTTGGGCGTCTCTGCCCCTCTCTGTGTCTCTCCCTGGTGTCTCTGCCTCTCCCCGTGTCTCTCCTGGACGTCTCTGCCTCTCCCCGTGTCTCTCCCGGGTGTCTCTGCCCCTCCCCGTGTCTCTCCCGGGCGTCTCTGCCCCTCTCTGTGTCTCTCCTGGGTGTCTCTGCCCTTCCCCGTGTCTCTCCTGGGCATCTCTGCCCCTCCCCGTGTCTCTCCTGGGTGTCTCTGCCCCTCCCCGTGTCTCTCCCGGGTGTCTCTGCCGCTCCCTGTGTCTCTCCTGGGCGTCTCTGCCCCAATCCCTCTCTCTGTTGGGCATCTCTGCCCCTCTCCATGTCTGTCCTGGACGTGTCTGCCCTTCTCCGTGTCTCTCCTGGACGTCTCTGCCCCTCTCTCTGTCTCTGTTGGGCATCTCTGTCCCTCTCCTGTCTCTCCTGGACGTCTCTGTCCTTCTCCTTGTCTCTGCTGGGCATCTCTGCCCCCTCCCTGTCTCTCCTGGACGTCTCTGCCCCTCTCCCTGTCTCTCCTGGATGTTTCTGCCCCTCCCTATGTCTCTCCTGGACGTCTCTGCCCTTCTCCCTGTCTCTGCTGTGCATCTCTGCCCCTTTCCCTGTCTCTGCTGGGCATCTCTGCCCCCTCCCTGTCTTTCCTGGATGTCTCTGCCCCTCTCCCTGTCTCTCCTGGACGTTTCTGCCCCTCCCCATGTCTCTCCTGGACGTCTCTGCCCTTCTCCCTGTCTCTGCTGGGCATCTCTGCCCCCTCCCTGTCTCTCCTGGACGTCTCTGCCCCTCTCCCTGTCTCTCCTGGACGTTTCTGCCCCTCCCCATGTCTCTCCTGGACGTCTCTGCCCTTCTCCCTGTCTCTGCTGGGCATCTCTGCCCCCTCCCTGTCTCTGCTGGGCATCTCTGCCCTTCTCCCTGTCTCTGCTGGGCATCTCTGCCCTTCTCCCTGTCTCTGCTGGGCATCTCCGCCCCTCTCCCCGTCTCTGTTGGGCATCTCTGCCCCTCTCCCTGTCTCTGTTGGGCTTCTCCACCCCTCTCCGTGTGTCTCTGGGCATCTCTGCCCCCTCCGTGTCTCTGTTGGGCCCCTCTGCCCGTCCCTGCGCTGCCCTTTGTGTGCCCAGCAGGCCCCAAAATCAGCCCTGGTCTCCATTCAGCCCATGCCCCCCTCCTATTTTGCCCATCCCTCATTCCTGGGGATCTGGCCCTGGGGCGGAGGCTAGCCCAACAACTCCGGGATCCGCCCCAGTCCGGGCACAGCTGGCTTTTAGTTGGGGCTGTGCTAGCCACTCACCTACTAAGAATAATGGTGGTGTTTATTAAGCTCCCGTTTCATTCAGTCATATTTATCGAGTGCTCCCTGTGTATGTGCCAACCACTGTGCTAAGAGCTTGGGTAGATCGGGCACAGTCCCTTCCCCGCACGGGGTGCACATCAAGGGGGAGGGGGGAAAGCAGGGTGTGGAATCCTCATTTTACAGATGAGGAAACTGAGGTAATAGTAATAATAATACGTTGCCAACTTGTACTTCCCAAGCGCTTAGTACAGTGCTCTGCACACAGTAAGCGCTCAATAAATATAATTGAATAAATGAATGAATGAATAATGGCATTTTTTAAGCACTGTTCTAAGCGCTGGGGAGGTTACAAGGTGATCGGGTTGTCCCATGGAGGGGCTCACAGTCTTAACCCCCATTTTGCAGATGAGGGAACTGAGGCCCAGAGAAGTGAAGTGACCTGCCCAAGGTCACACAGCAGACAATTGGCGAAGCCGGATTTTGAACCCGTGACCTCTGACTCCAAAGCCTGGGCTCTTTCCACTGAGCCAGGTAAAGAGAAGAAGGGGAGAGCTGAATCAGCTCGGGGAATAAATTCGTGAACTCGACCGTATATTTACCCTCCCTCTTGAAAGACGATAGTCAGGGTCACGTGGCTCAGTGGCAAGAGCCCGGGCTTTGGAGTCAGAGGTCATGGGTTCGAATCCCGGCTCCGCCACATGTCTGCTGTGTGACCTTGGGCAAGTCACTTCACTTCTCTGAGCCTCAGTTACCTCATCTGTAAAATGGGGATTGACTGTGAGCCCCACGTGGGACAACCTGATCACGTTGTATCCCGCCCCAGCGCTTAGAACAGTACTTTGCACATAGTAAGCGCTTAACAAATGCCACCATTATTATTATTATTATTCTTGGCTTCTTTTAACGTAAAATGTGGATCTTTTCTTTTGGCAGGCCTCGGTTTTTACCTCTTAAGACGGCTTTCACAGAGGTTGAAATTCAGCCAGGGAAATTTCTTCCACTAGGCCACGCGGCAAGTGAGCCCACTGTTGGGTGGGGACTGTCTCTATATGTTGCCAATTTGTGCTTCCCAGGCGCTTAGTACAGTGCTCTGCACATAGTAAGCGCTCAATAAATACGATTGATGATGAATGGTAGAGCTGAGATTAAAACCCAGGGCCCCACAGTTTCCAAAACGGTCGCCTCTGCCTCGCTTTAAGGGTCTAATGTGAAGTCCGCCTCTCCCTTGGGAACATCCCAGCCTGGATTCGGGACTATCCCCAAATGGATTCTTCCTCTGATTATTCCTTCCAGTTTCAACTTGTTCCGGGCCTCTCGAGCCACAGGGACATTTAAGAGAGGAGCTGTAAAGCACTTTGAGTCCTTGGGAAAAGGCGTCACGGAAATAGTACCTGATATTTTAGTAGTGTTTTATAGGCAGGGGAATGACTCTCCCTGCTGAATGGTTTCAGGTGCTTGGGAATCATCATCATCAATCGTATTTATTGAGCGCTTACTATGTGCAGAGCACTGTACTAAGCGCTTGGGAAGTACAAATTGGCCTGCTGAATGGTTTCAGGTGCTTGGGAATGAAACGTTCATTCAATCGTATTTATTGAGCGCTTCCTGTGTGCAGAGCACTGGACTAAGCACTTGATGCACCTCTGGCCCACCCTGCTACTTCTTGCTCCCCAGTCTCTGTCTCGCATCTGCACGCTTTAAGCTCATTTCAGACTAGAGACCCCAATCAATCAATCAATCGTATTTATTGAGCGCTTACTGTGTGCAGAGCACTGTACTAAGCGCTTGGGAAGTACAAGTTGGCAACATATAGGGACAGTCCCTACCCAACAGTGGGCTCACAGTCTAAAAGAGTCAGGCACAAACATCGCCCTTAATTCCAAAGGGAAGCTTTAGGATGCAGCCTCGGAAATTATTTTGGAAGAAACCCCGGACTATACACGAACAATGGGGTCGAAATAGAAACGCGATCTCAAAGCCCCCTTTTAAATTAGCATTCCTCTAAAAGGGCATCCTTTACCGACTATTTTCCACAAACCACCATTTATTAAGTGTCCTTAATATAGTGCCGGATGACCTCAGCAAATACTGGCTTTCTTCAGCCGAAAACAAAAACGTCCCTCAGATACTTAGTTTTACTAATTCATTCATTCATTCGTACTTTTTGAGCGCTTACCGTGTGCAGAGCACTGTACTAAGCGCTTGGGAAGTCCAAGTTGGCAACATCTAGAGACGGTCCTCACCCAACAGCGGGCTCACAGTCTAGAAGGGGGAGACAGACAACAAAACAAAATATATTAACAAAATAAAATAAATAGAATTAAGCGCTTACTATGTGCAAAGCACTGTTCTAAGCACTGGTAATAATAATAGCATTTATTCATTCAACCGTATTTATTGAGCGCTGTACTAAGCACTTGGGAAGTCCAAGTTGGCAACATCTAGAGACGGTCCCTACCCAACTGTGGGCTCACAGTCTAGAAGGGGGAGACAGACAACAAAACAAAACATATTAACAAAATAAAATAAATAGAATTAAGCACTTACTATGTACAAAGCACTGTTCTAAGCACTGATAATAACAATAGCATTTATTCATTCAACTGTATTTATTGAGCGCTTACTGTGTGCAGAGCACTGTACTAAGCGCTTGGGAAGTCCAAGTTGGCAATATATAGAGACGGTCCCTACCCAACAGCGGGCTCACAGTCTAGAAGAGGGAGACAGACAACAAAACATATTAACAAAATAAAATAAATAGAATTAATAGTCTGCGGTATAAAGCAGGTGGAGTGAATAAATGCTATCATTATTATCAGTGCTTAGAACAGTGCTTTGCACATAGCGCTTAATTCTGTTTATTTTATTTTGTTAATATGTTTTGTTGTCTGTCTCCCCCTTCTAGATTGTGAGCCTGCTGTTGGGTAGGGACCGTCTCTAGATGTTGCCAACTTGGACTTCCCAAGCACACAGTAAGCGCTCAATAAATACGATTGAATGAATGAATTCCCCCTCTCCATCCCCCCATCTTACCTCCTTCCCTTCCCCACAGCACCTGTATCTATGTATATATGTTTGTACATATTTATTACTCTATTTATTTATTTATTTTACTTGTACATATCTATCCTATTTATTTTATTTTGTTAGTATGTTTGGTTTTGTTCTCTGTCTCCCCCTTTTAGACTGTGAGCCCGTTGTTGGGTAGGGACTGTCTCTATATGTTGCCAATTTGTACTTCCCAAATGCTTAGTACAGTGCTCTGCACATAGTAAGCGCTCAATAAATACGATTGATGATGATGATGATGATGATGAATGAATTAAATGAGTCACCAGACTGCTTTTCTGAGAGCCCCAATGCAGACTGCCACTTCCCTGGGTGTTTTGGCACTCGTCGATGACACTGTCGTCCTTGAGGGCCCCCCTCTCTCTCTTATTTGTTTCTGTTGCCGTACCTTTCTGTCGTCTTGTGTGTTTTCCTCTGTGATTGAGTGCCAGGGCGTGTATTTGCTTTGGGCTTCCGTGCCTGTCTCTGTCCAGGTGTATTTGCATACCTCTCTGTGGGTCTGTGTGTGCCTAAGGATATTTATATATAAAAGAGTGGTTTTTCTTGAACGTTTACTGTGTGCAGAGCACAGGACTAAGCTTTTGTGTGTCTTTCGATGCCTCCTTTGGAAACCTCAGGTTGCGTATCTAGAAGTTAATGTAGCGATGTCTCTGCGCTTGTTTTCTCGGTGCTCTAAAATGTTGTTTCCTTTGCCAGAAGTGGGAGGGTATCCCCCACATCTCCCCTTGTAAGGGGAACAGGAAGATGCCGGCTGGTGTTTTGTGGGTCCGGGGTGACCAGACAGAGGGCTGTATCAGTCCCATGTGTGATGTAGTTGTCTGCTTTTCAGGAGCAGCGAAGGGGGAAATCAGGCCAGGCCTGGGGGTTTGGGAGAGCGGCAGAGGGGGCCGGACTGGGGCTAGAGAGTCAAGGATTTTCTGGGATCTGAGCCTCTTTTTCCCTGGCTATACTGAAAGTTTCTCCCCCACCCCCGGAGGGATTTCTCACTTCCCCCTCCTCATCCTCGATTTTTGACTGGTCACAAGAAACCAGCAAAGGATCCCGTGAATGTCGGCTTTTCCTTTCTCTTCAGAAGAAAGAAAATAGGAATCCAACAAATCGAATAAATAATTTGGATTCACCGCCTCCCGCAACCTGTAATGTCTTATTCCGGAGTCTGTCTGGTCTGAGCGTTGGCTGGTTGTTTAAAGGGTATAGCCTAACCACACTGTTACAGAATCTGTTTGTCTTCATTAGAAACCTGAAGGCATTAATAAAATGGTGGGTTCCCCCCCGGCCTGCAATTCTTTTGGAATTGCTTATGACTTTAGCCATCTCCCCCACCCCTGCATCATCATCAGTCGTATTTATTGAGCGCTTACTGGGACTCCTGCAGACTCCAAGCTCATCCTCGGAAGTTTATCCGAGAGGTTCCCCCCTCCTTGGAAGCAGATATCCTTTCAAAGCAAGCAAGGAATTATTCCCTTTCTGAAAGTTTCTAGGCGGGGGATTACGGGAAGGGGAAGGACTTTGGAAATGTGGCTACTGACTTCCAATATACAGGAATACAGTTGGGTGGTGGAAAGAGGCCTGGAAAGTGAGGCTGTGTCATCTTTCCATCAACCTATAGGCAACTCTGGTCTGGGCTGTGATGAGGGAAAACAGCTGGGGCGATTCATTCAATCGTATTTATTGAGCGCTTACCGTGTGCGGAGCACTGTACTAAGCGCTTGGGAAGTCCAAGTTGGCAACATCTAGAGACGGTCCCTACCCAACAGTGGGCTCACAGTCTAGAAGGGGGAGACAGAGAATAAAACAAAACATATTAATGAGAAGCAGTGTGGCTTAGGGGTAAGAGCGCAGGCCTTTGACTCAGAAGAACCTGGGTTCTAATCCCGGCTCCGCCGCCTGTCTGCTGTGTGACTTTGGGCAAGTCACTTCACTTCTCGGGGCTTCAGTTACCTTATCTGGAAAACGGGGATTAAGACGGCGAGCCCCATGTGGAGCGTGGACTGGGTCCAACCTGATTAGCAGCGTGGCTCAATGGAAAGAGCCCGGGCTTGGGAGTCAGAGGTCATGGGTTCAAATCCCGGCTCCACCACTTGTCAGCTGTCTGACTGTGGGCAAGTCACTTAACTTCTTTGTGCCTCAGTTCCCTCATCTGTAAAATGGGGATTAAGGCTGTGAGCCCCCTGTGGGACAACCTGATCACCTTGTAACCACCCCAGAGCTTAGAACAGTGCTTTGCACATAGTAAGCGCTTAATAAATGCCATTATTATTATTGTTAGCTTGCCTGAGCCCCAGTGCTTAGTACAGAGTCTGGCATGTAAGTGCTTAAGAGATGCCATTAAAATAAAACAAAAAAAAACCTCCCTTAGAGAAGCAGCATGGCTCATTGGAAAGAGCCCGGGCTTTGGAGTCAGAGGTCATGGGTTCAAATCCCAGCTTCGCCAACTGGCAGCTGTGTGACTTTGGGCAAGTCACTTCTCTGGGCCTCAGTGACCTCATCTGGAAAATGGAGATTAAGACTGAGCCCCAAGTGGGACAACCTGATCACCTTGTATCCCCCCCAGCACTTAGAAGAGAGCTTTGCACTTAGTAAGCGCTTAAATGCCGTTATTATTATTATTATTATTATTGTCCTCCCCAGCGCTCAGAACAGTACTTTGCACATAGTAAGCACTTAACAAATGCCATCATCATTATTATTATTATTCCTTTCAACTGCGTCTCTGAACCACAAGCGGAAGGGAGAAGCCAGGGTCCTGATGCTTCCGATGCCCTCCATCCTCCACTCAGTCTCAGATTTGCTCGGGAACCCAATCTCTCCGGGCTTCCCCGTGAGCCAGAGGTGACCCCAATCTACTGCAATAATGGCAGTGGTATTTGTTAAGCACCTACTTGTCCCAGTCAATCGATGATATGTAGGCTGATTGTGCAGACCAGACTAAGAGCTTAAAGATGAAAAGGGCTGGAGTAGACCAGAACTTGTGAGTCTGGACTAGTAGTGACGCTTTAGAGCGATTGATGGCCCGTGGGGTTTCTATTTATGTCGGTTCCGTGCCCATCGTGTGTCTTTTTGAGCACGGGGCTCACGTCAGGGATAAGAACTGTGTACTTATTTCCATGCAGAGAAGATCCCTAAATAGGAAGTTTACTCTGGTCATTTGGAGCGTGCCCAATTTCACTTCCATCACGGTGGAATCTTGTTATGTAGTAAAAGATTTGCCCCATTAGAGTGTTTGCTCCTTGTGAGCAGGGACCGTGTCTCATCTTATTCTGGACTTCCCAAGCTCATAGTACAGAGCACCACATCATACCAAGTGGGCACTCAATAAATGCTTCCACTGCTATCATTCTGGCTCTACAGTCTTCTTTCCCTTCAATTATCACTCAATCAGGGGTATCTATTGAGCACTGACAGTGTGTAGAGCACTGTACTAAGCGCTCGTTAGAACAGAGTAGACGCATTCTCTGCCCACCTCGCACTTCCACTCTGGAGGGGAGATCCTGGTTTTCTCTAGCGCTTTTATTCCCAAAGCGCTCTCACAATTATTAGCTCATTTTAGCCCTTTGGCCTTTCAAAATAATAATAACAATAATAATAATAATTGGCATTTGGTAAGCGCTTTCTATGTGCAAAGCACCGTTCTAAGCGCTGGGGAGGATACAGGGTGATCAGGTTGTCCCACGTGGGGCTCACAGTCTTAATCCCCATTTTACAGATACTGAGACTCAGAGAAGTTAAGCAACTTGCCCAAGGTCCCACAGCAGACATGTGGCGGAGTCGGGATTCGAGCCCATGACCTCCGACTCCAAAGCCCGTGCTCTTTCCAGGGAAGCTGGGGAAGTTTTTCTACTTTTCTGGTGGGCTGTTTTGGACTCCAATTTGGGGAAGAAGTCCCGTCAGGGGGAAACCCTCTTGCCAACGGGGCTCCTTCCCCAAGAAGCCCAGGCCCCGGAGAGCTGTAAAGACAACTACAGATGTTTGTACAGACATCTGACAGTGACTCTCTTCACCTCAAAGCCTTTTTGAGAAGGCCCATCTCCTCCAGGAGGCCTTCCCTGACTAAGCCCTCCTTTCCCTGTCTCCCACTCCCTTCTGCATTGCCCTGACTTGCTCCCTTTATTCACCACCCCAGCTCCCCAGCACTTATGTCCATATCTGTAATTTATTATTTAATGTCCACTTCCCCCTGTAATCCGTAAGCTCGTTGTGGGCAGAGAATGTGTCTGTTTATTGTTACAGCATACTCTCCCAAGCGCTAAGTACAGTGCTGTGCACTCAGTAAACGCTCAATAAATATGACTGAATTGAACCGCACGCTCGATATAGGGACCAACCACGCACGGACTCAAGAGCCCCTCTCAAGCTGGGATTCGGGATCCATTCGGCACGGCTCCAATCTGGGAAATCGTAGCAGATGGGTGAGACCTCCCTCTCAATCCATCCTTGCACTGGGGGAGTCCTTCCATGCCTGACTGCTCCTCCTTAAATCATTTGTTCCATCTCATCCCCTTCCACCCCGTTCCTTTTTCTAAAACCCGGCTTCCCGAACTCCTTCCGGAGCTTGCCCGGTGCGGTCAGGAGAATTAGTCACTCCGAAACTGCGCCTGCAACCGATGTTGTTCGGCATAAGGGTTAAAGTTGGGGAATTGATGTGCTGGACGCTGTCTGTGAAGACAGTCTGAAAGCTGAGGTTATATTTGCAAGCGCTTAGTACAGTGCTCTGCACACAGTAAGCGCTCAATAAATGCAATTGATTTGCAGTTTTCCTAGCAGCCTCACAGATCCTCCAGGTACTCGGGGCGAAAGAGGCAAATGAAGGGCCCCTGCCAGCAAAACCTGAAGGTGGCCCTCCGTGAGCGTGAATTGTAACGTTTGGAATTCCTTAATAATGATAATTGTGGTATTTTTTTAAGCGCTCACTGTGTGCCAAGCACTGTTCTAAGCTCTGGGGGAGCTACAAGGTCATCAGGTCAGATACGGTCCCTGTCGCACATGGGGGACACAGTCTCGATCCCCATTTTACAGATGAGGGAACTGAGGCACAGAGAAGGTCACACAGCAGACATGTGACAGAGCCGGGATTCAAACCCACATCCTCTGAGTCCCGGGCCCTGGCTCTTTCCACCAGGCCGTGCCGGAGTTTGCTCTTCCTGTAGCGTTCTTCGCGCATGCTCAAAGTGATTCCTTGGGTGCTTAAATCCAGGTGTTTCCTCAGAACAGTAACCTTTTTTGTCCTAGATTTCCGTGCGATGCGGCTATCACCCTTGATTCCCGGTGAGGGGCACCTCAGCCAGTTCTCTAATTCAGCATAACTGATTTTTTTTTTTTTTAGCCTCATCCAGGGACTGCGGACAGGAACGTAATTACGATTTTCCAAATTCCAAACGTTGGCTTTGTTCACCCCACCTGCGTGTGAATCGCTTCTGACTTGGGTCTCTCTCTCTCCCAGTATCCAGCCCGCTCTTCCCAAGGGACCGAATCGGGAGGGATTGATTCGTCCCGAAGGAGCGTGCGGAAGGTCTTCTGTCGCCTGATGTTCCTGTTATTCAAAGTATCCGGGTGGCTGTAGCCCAAGCCCCTCCGCCCTGAAGTAAGAACAGCTCATTGTGGGCAGGGAATGTGTCCATTATATTGTACTCTCCCAAGTGCTTAGCACACAGTAAGCGCTCAATAAATATGATCCATTGATAGGCTTCCTGCGAGCTTGTCTGGCTTTTCCCTGCGAAATTTCCACTGGGCTTAAACAAGACTGAACAGAGCCGTTCCTTAGCCTTGACTAGAACAGGAACTCGCATGGGAAAGGGAGGGAAGGGACTTAACTTCTCGGCCTCAGTTCCCTCATCTGTAAAATGGGGATTAAGACTGTGAGCCCCACGTGGGACAACCTGATCACCTTGTATCCCCCCCAGCACTTAGAACAGTGCTCTGCACATAGTAAGTGCTTAACAAATGCCATTATTATTATTGTTATTATTATTATTATTCTTAGGTAAGTATACTATTCTGTTTATTTTATTTTATTAATATGTTTTGTTTTATTGTCTCCCCTTCTTCTTGGCTTTTCCCTGCCAAGTTTCCACCGGGCTTAAACAAGACTGAACAGAGCCGTTCCTCAGCCTTGACTAGAACAGGAACGCGCACGGGAAAGGGAGGGAAGGGACACGATGAGATGGGGCAGAGCAGGGAGGGACCAGATTACAATCCTTCTCGCCCCAAGCTCCCTATTCCACGTAATTCTCGCCCCCGACCTCGATATAACTCTTTTCTTATCAGCAGCCTTAGCACGCCCTGCCGACTTTCCTCATGTCGATACGGTGTCAAGCCTGGAAAGTGTTCGGGCAGGTTTTTGGGGGTCCTAAATCCCAGATCAATTAATCTGGGCGCGTCGGGCGGCCAGAAAATGCCTTTCGGAGGCTTGCCGTCTAATTTTCCGCTGTCGTCTTTTAGGGTTGTCGGGGGAAGACTTCCGGGACGGAAGAGATGAGGTGAGTCACCCGCCAAGCCTCCGGACGAAAGGCGGAGCATGGCGTGGCCCCGGGTCTTCCGGAGACAGGCTCCCAGCGGGGCCCGAGGACCGGGATTCACGCACCACCACGTCGTCGTGTTCCTGCTCACCTTCTTCAGGTAGGCGGGCCCGCTGGCTGGAAATCAGGAAGGCGGCCGTGTTTGGGGCCCTGCAGTGATTGCTCGTTTTGTCCCCGAGGGATCGGGTGGGGCCAGAATAATAATAATAATAATAATGATGATGGCATTTGTTAAGCGCTTACTATGTGTAAAGCACTGTTCTAAGCGCTGGAGGGATACAAGGTGATCAACGTGGGGCTCACAGTCTCAATCCCCATTTTACAGATGAGGGAACTGAGGCTCAGAGAAGTTAAAAGCGACTTGCCCAAGGTCGCACAGCAGATACGTGGCAGAGTCGGGACTCGAACCCATGACCTCTGACTTCAAAGCCCGGGCTCTTTCCACTGAGCCACGCTGCTTCTCAGAAGGCATCTCTTCCTGGTTCCGTAGGGAGTCGTTTCCTCCTGGAGCAAATCGGTCCCCGGCGAGAATAGGGAGGCAACGGGGGGCTTAGGGGAAAGAGCCTGGATCTCGGGAGTCGGAAAACCCTGGCTGTCGTTCTGGTTCCACCACCTGCTTGTCGTGTTTCCTGGGCAAGTCACTTTGCTTTTGGACCTTCTGTAAATATATATATATATATATGTATATACGTATATGTATATATGCGTATATACATATATGTATATATACGTATACACACACATATATATGTGTATATATATGTATATGCATATATGTGTGTGTATGTATATCCGTATATGTGTATATGTATATGCATATATGTGTGTATATGTATATGCATATATGTGTGTATATGTATATGCATATATGTATATATGTTTGTACATATTTATTACTCTTTTACTGTACATATCTTTTCTATTTATTTCATTCTGTTAGTATATTAGTATGTTTGGTTTTGTTCTCTGTCTCCCCCTTTTAGACTGTGAGCCCTCTGTCGGGTAGGGTCTGTCTCTATATGTTGCTAACTTGGACTTCCCAAGCGCTTAGTACAGTGCTCTGCACACAGTAAGCGCTCAATAAATACGATTGATTGATTGACTGATTGTAAAGTGGCGAGCCGATACCTTTTTTTGTTCTTCCCTCTTAGGCTGTGAGCCCTTCTGAGGCAGGGACTGACCGCTCTGATTGTCTTTTATCTGTAGTAGCAGTTAGCATGGGATTTAGTGCTATTTAAATACCAACATTGAAGCGGAGTGGCTTGGTGGAAAGAGCCCGGGCTTTGGAGTCAGAGGTCATGGGTTCAAATTCCGCCTCCGCCACGTGTCTGCTGTGTGACCTTGGGCAAGTCACTTAACTTCTTGGCCTCAGTTACCTCATCTGTAAAATGGGGATTAAGACTGTGAGCCCCACGTGGGACAACCTGATCACCTTGTATCCCCCCCAGCACTTAGAACAGTGCTCTGCACGTAGTAAGTGCTTAACAAATGCCATCATCATCATTATTATTATTATTATACTTAGGTACGTACACTTACTATTCTATTTATTTTATTTTATTAATATGTTTTGTTTTGTTGTCTCCCCTTTATTATTATTATACTTAGGTAAGTATACTTACTATTCTATTTATTTTATTTTATTAATATGTTTTGTTGTCTGCCTCCCCCTTCTAGACTGTGAGCCCGTCGTTGGGTAGGGACTGTATATGCTGCCAACTTGTACTTCCCAAGCGCTTAGTCCAGTGCTCTGCACACAGTAAGCGCTCAATAAATACGATTGAATGAATGAATGAAAGGTGGGTCTTGGCGGTTTGGGGCGCGGGGGGCCTCCCTTCCCCTTTTTCAGTCGCCGTTTCCCTCCCTGTCCTGCAGCTATTCCCTGCTCCACGCCTCCAGGAAAACTTTTAGCAACGTCAAGGTCAGCATCTCCAGTCAGTGGACTCCCACCGTTCTCAACAGCACTGAGGCCGAACTCTATCCTCAAGAGGTAAGGGGCAGCCCGTCGGCCCCTCCGCTACTCAGACTTTCACCTCGAGCTCCCTAGGCTCATCAATCGTATTTATTGAGCGCCTACTGTGTGCAGAGCACTGTACTAAGCGCTTGGGAAGTCCAAGTTGGCAACATATAGAGACGGTCCCTACCCAACAGTGGGCTGTGGAAATGGCCAGCGGCTCAGATCCTTTGCCGGAGCTGATGTAACGTGAGTTCCGGGAGCACTGGGTCAACCGTTAGTCGTATTTATCGAGCGCTTACTGGGTGCAGAGCGCTGTACTAAGCGCACGGGAGGGTACAGTATAACAGACGCATTCGATCCCATTGAATTCCAAAGGAATTCCCATTTGCTGTGGGAGAGGAGGGTCGTGGGAAACGAATGAGCCAGGCCCCTCAGTGCTCCGGAGAGTCTAGGAGGGCACCTGAGGCAGTGCGGGTCGAAGCTATCCCCGTCCCGCAGCGCTTCCAGCTTGGGGAACGCTTTTCTTTTAGACTGTGAGCCCACTGTTGGGTAGGGACTGTCTCTATATGTTGCCAACTTGCACTTCCCAAGCGCTTAGTACGGTGCTCTGCACACAGTAAGCGCTCAATAAATACGATTGATTGATTGATTGATTCTAAGGGACTTGAGTCTGCCCCCGAGCCCTTGAGGATCGTACGGGTTTGCAGTCGTTGGACACCTCCCCGACGAGGAGCAGACAGGATTTCCTAAGACGGGCTCCGATGGGGCCCCGGACAAGAAGGGACTCTGTCTCTTGGGCTGCTATTGCAGAGTAGACTTAAATAAATACGATTTATTTAAGATTTATTTACGGTTCAATAAATACGATTGATGATGTTAGAGACTTCTTGGGAAGCAGTGTGGCCTAGTGGCTAATAATAATAGTAATGATGGCATTTATTAAGCGCTTACTATGTGCCAAGCACTGTTCTAAGCGCTGGGGAGGTTGCAAGGTGATCAGGTTGTCCCACGGGGGGCTCGCAGCCTTCATCCCCATTCAGATGAGGGAACTGAGGCGCAGAGAAGTGAAGTGGCTTGCCCCAAGTCACCCAGCTGACAATTGGCGGAGCCGGGATTTGAACCCCTGACCTCGGACTCCAGAGCCCGGGCTCGGTCCACTGAGCCACGCTGTTTCTCAGTAGTGTATTGTACTGAGCCCAAGCACTTAGTACAGTGCTCTGCACAAAGGGCTCAATGAATACGATTGATTAATCAGTTGATTGGTCCTCCTGCCTGCCACGCCGCTTCTCAGTAGTCCCCGGGCCTGGGAGTTAGAAAGACCCGGCTTCTAATCGCAACTCTGCCATTTGGGCAGGTCACTTCTCTGGGCCTCAGTTAACCTCATCTGTAAAATGGCAATGAAGACTATGAGCCCCAACGTGAGACATGGACCACGTCCACCCTGCTTATCTGTCCAGCGCTTAGAATAGCGTCTGGCCCATAGTAAGCGCTAAACAAATGCCATTTTTTGAGAGGAGCAGCGTGGCTCAGTGGAAAGAGCCTGGGCTCTGGAGTCAGAGGTCGTGGGTTCGAATTCCGACTCCACCACATGTCTGCTGTGTGACCTTGGGCAAGTCACTTAACTTCTCTGAGCCTCAGTTACCTCATCTGTAAAATGGGGGTTAAGACTGTGAGCCCCACTTGGGACAACTTGATCACCTTTTAACCCTCCCCAGCGCTTAGAACAGTGCTCTGCACATAGTAAGCGCTTAACAAATGTCATCATCGTCATTCTTTTTTTAAAATAAGATGCGAACGTGGCAAATAAAGATGCTTTAGAGAAGCAGCGTGGCTCAGTGGAAAGAGCCCGGGCTTTGGAGCCAGAGGTCGTGGGTTCAAATCCCGGCCCCGCCAATTGTCAGCTGTGTGACTTTGGGCAAGTCACTTCACTTCCCTGGGCCTCAGTTCCCTCATCTGTACAATGGGGAATGAGACTGTGAGCCCCCCCGTAGGCCAACCTCATCACCTTGTAACCGCCTCAGCGCTTAGAACAGTGCTTTGCACGTAGTAAGCGCTTAATAAATGCCATCAATAAAAAAGGAAACCTAACCTAGCTCACTGTGGGCAGGGAACGTGTCTACCAACTCTGTTTTATGGAACGCTTAGAACAGATCAGACATCTGACGGCTCCCAGGCCTGCTCGTGATTATACAGAGGGTGTCCTGACCGCTTGAGGAGAACGTCCTCTACAGTGCCACAAGAGGAAAGCCTCAGGCCGTCTCCGAAGCCCAGAGTGACCCTGTTGAGTTGGAGTCGTGCGTGGGACTTGGGGAAAATGGTGGTCAGGCCTAGTGGGATGTCGAAGGACTTTTAGACTGTGAGCCCACTATTGGGTAGGGACCGTCTCTATATGTTGCCAACTTGTACTTCCCAAGCGCTTAGTACAGTGCTCTGCACACAGTAAGCGCTCAATAAATACAATTGATGATGGTCCGGCCTCAGTTGCTTTAGGATCCCCTGGTATTGGGAAGGATTATGGCCGTGCACACCCTAACGCCTTCAAATCTTCCTGTAGCTCTGGAACGGAAGCCATCTGTTCCCCAGCGGGGAGGCAGCCACTCTCTTCCTGGGGACCCTGGATACCATCTTTCTCTTTTCCTATGCCGTGGTAAGTTGTACTTGGAAATGCCGGGGTGAGAAGCAATGTGGCCGAGTGGATAGAGGCCGGGAGTCAGGAGGGCCTGGGTTCGAATCCCAGCTCCGCCTCTTGTCTGCTCTGGGGCCTTGGACAAGTCACTTCACTTCTCTGTGTCTGTTACCTCGTCTGTAAAATGGGGATTTAGACTGTGAGTCCCACGTGGGGCATGGACTGTGTCCAACCTGATTAACTTGTATCGACTCCAGCACTTAGTATAGTGCCTGGCACACAGCAATGAGCAAATACCATCCCCCCCAAAAAAATAAAAAACGGATATAGAAATGTCAAGCTTAGGAAAATCAAGGAAAGGGTCGGAGAGAGTGTTTACGCCCGTAGTTAACTCCAGTTCCTGAAATCCCTTTGAATAGTTTCTTCCGAGTCATCAGTGACTCTGAATTTCATTATTGGTCTCCCCCCTTCCTCTTTCCCTTCCTCTGCTCTCCTTGCTCCCCATTTCCTTCTTCCCCACCTCCCACCTTCTCCCACCTCTTCTGTTCTCTCCTTCCCCCTCTGTCTCCTACCCACCTCCCTGTCCTGTACAGAGCACGGCACACCTAGTAACCCACAAAGCAGATATTGGTTATCAGGTCTCTAGGGGCCTTGATTGTGAACACACTTAAAGCCAGATGAAATCTCTTTCTGCCTAATGAAATTTCATCCATTCCCACCCCCTATTCCCCACCACTTCTGTTGGGGTTGTCTAATACCTCATTTCTAGGGCTCATTTTTAGGGCTCATTTTGAAGTTCATTTGATCCCTGGTGAGATGCTCTCCCTTTCATCATCATCATCATCATCCATCCTATTTATTGAGTGCTTACTATGTGCAGAGCACTGTACTAAGTGCTTGGGAAGTACAAATTGGCAACATATTCTTTCTGCCTGTCGGGTGGATTGTTTGATGCCTTCTTAGATCTTCCCATCTCCAGTGCTGAATTTAACATACACACACAGTTAAGGGAGAAGCCCACTAATCAAGGTGGATTTTTCACTCATCCCCATGAGTAGATGTCATTGTTTTTTGGGTCTCCGAGCCCGTTTGTTTTTCCGGTCGACTTGCGTACACCTGTCCAAGTCCGCGAAAGGTTGCAGTGCAGTTCTGTTTGTTTTCTAGGGCCTCTTCATCAGCGGCATAGTCGGGGATCGGCTGAATCTGCGCTGGGTTCTCTCCTTCGGCATGTGCTCCTCTGCCCTGGTGGTGAGTGGGAAAGGTCTTCTCTCTCAATCGGCTCTTCCTTTGAGGCAGGGACGGCTCTGCCGTCTCCTAGTCCCAGCAGCAGCGGTGCCGGCCCATGCTTTGGGCAACCTGGGCTCTCGATCCTTCCTTGGTCTGACTCCGGCCTGGTCCTTGAAAGGTCGGGCCATCGGCCAACGGAAGAGCTGAGAGATCCTTTGGCAGGGGCGACTCAAAGGCCTCAACTTTTCCAGCTTCTTGAACGTTCAGGTATAAAGAATTTCTACTGCATTTCCTCCCTGCAGTTCCTAGTACAGTTCTGTCACCCCATCTCCCCTTTCCTACTTCTGTCCAAACTTCTCAAATGGGCTGTATGCATTCAGTGCCTCCACTTCTCTCTTCCACCTTACTTTTTGGTCCTCTACTCTGATTTCCTCCTCTCCATTCCACTAAGATCACTCTCTGCAGTCTCCAGGTGCCTAATGCCTTTTAGACTGTGAGCCCAATGTTGGGTAGGGACTGTTTCTATATGTTGCCAATTTGTACTTCCCAAGCGCTTAGTACAGTGCTCTGCACATAGTAAGCGCTCAATAAATACGATTGATGATGATGATGATGATGAACTATCCCTTCCTTTTTGCCTATTTGCTCTCTATCTGGCCCCAAAGTGGAGCTGGGCCCCCCCATCCCGTCTCCTCTCTGGCCACAGGGCCGCTCACACAGTTGCGGCGTCTAGGGAAGAACGTAAGGTCGTGAGCAACACTGCTGTCTAACAGCCAAATCAGGATGCCAGTTATCCTCCTGGGAGTCACCTTTATGGCTAGGGCAGATCACCCCACACCCCAACTCTCCCCTCTCCAGCCCTTCGTTTCCCTCACGTGATCATCCATTCCCTCTGACTCTCCCCTCTCCCTCCCCAACTCCCCCAGTGACCCAGCTTGTCGTCGTCCATTATCCCTGACTCTCCCTTCTCCAGCCCTGATTGACCCACCCTGACTGACCCAGTGGCCCCCGGGACTCTCCCCTATTCGTTCAATCGTATTTACTGATTGGGAGCCCTGTACTAAGCGCTTGGGAAGTCCAAATTGGCGACATATAGAGACGGTCCCTACCCAACAACGGGCTCACTGTCTAGAAGAGTAGGACTGTCTCTCCCCCAGTGACCCAGCATGGACCATCCATCCAACTCCCCTACCTATTCCCTCTCCATCCAGCGACCCAGCACAGATAATAATAATAATGATGGTACCTGTTAAGCGCTTACTATGTGCAAAGCACTGTTCTAAGCGGTGATCGGGTTGTCCCACCGGGGGCTCACAGTTTTAATCCCCATTTTCCAGGTGAGGTAACTGAGGCACAGAGGAGTTAAGTAACTTGCTCAGAGTCACGCGGCTGACAGTTGGCGGAGCCGGGATTTGAACCCATGACCTCTGACTCCAAAGCCCGGGTTCTTTCCACTGAGCCACGCTCATCTCGCCCCCTCCTACCTCACCTCCCTTCTCTCCTTCTCCAGCCCAGCCCACACCCTCCACTCCTCCGCCGTTAATCTCCTCACCGGGCCTCGTTCTCGCCCGTCCCGCCGTCGACCCCCGGCCCACGTCATCCCCCTGCCCGGAATGCCCTCCCTCCCCACATCCGCCAAGCACGCTCTCTTCCTCCCTTCAAGGCCCTACCGAGAGCTCACCTCCTCCAGGAGGCCTTCCCACACTCAGCCCCCTCCTTCCTCTCCCCCTCGTCCCGCTCTCCATCCCCCCCGCCTTACCTCCTTCCCTTCCCCACAGCACCTGTCTATATGTATATATGTTTGTACAGATTTATTACTCTATTTATTGATTTATTTTACTTGTACATATCTATTCTATTTTATTTTGTTAATATGTTTTGTTTTGTTTTCTGTCTCCCCCTTCTAGACTGTGAGCCCGCTGTTGGGTAGGGACCGTCTCTATATGTTGCCAACTTGGACTTCCCAAGCGCTTAGTCCAGTGCTCTGCACACAGTAAGCACTCAATAAATACTATTGATTGATCGCTCTGTCACCTCTGACTGTCCTCTCTCCATCCCTGACTGTGTCCAAATGACCCAGCCCAGGCCATATCCTCTCCTGGCCTTAGTCTCTCCCAAGCGACCCACCACGGACCATCCAACCCCCATCCCTCCCCGCTCTACGTCCCCGACGGACTCTCCCCCAGGGAGCCAGCGCGGACCACCCGACGCTTTTGCCTCCTCCAGCGACCCAGGACGGGCTCTCCAGTTCCCCTGTCTCTCCCTTCTCCATCCTTGATTCTCCTTCCAGCGACCCGTTATGGCCTACTCGTCGCGGAACCCGATTCGTCCACCCTCCGCGGCTTTCTGTGGGACTAGATCTCTCCCTGTCCACTCCCCGCAAAACCTTCCCCTGGGGGAGGAAGTGGAAGTGGAGAAGCAGCGTGGCTCAATCATCATCAATCGTTTTTATTGAGCGCTTACTGTGTGCAGAGCACTGTACTAAGCGCTTGGGAAGTACAAGTTGGCAACATATAGAGACAGTCCCTACCCAACAGCGGGCTCACAGTCTAAAAGGGCTCAACAGAAAGAGCACGGTCTTGGGAGTCAGAGGTCATGGGTTCGTATCCCGGCTCCACCAGTTGTCAGCTGGGTGACTTTGGGCGAGTCACTTCACTTCTCTGTGTCTCGGTTACCTCATCTGTAAAATGGGGATTAAGACTGTGAGCCCCAACCTGATCACCATGTATCCTTCCCAGCGCTTAGAACAGTGCTTTGCACATAGTAAGCGCTTAAATGCCATCACTTTTCTTTTTTTTTTCCTATGGAAAGCAAGTTGTGGATGATGATTCATTCATTCACTCAATTGTATTTATTGAGCGCTTACTGTGTGCAGAGCACTGTACTAAGCGCTTGGGAAGTACAAGTTGGCAGCATATAGAGACGGTCCCTACCCAACAGTGGGCTCACAGTCTAGAAGGAGGAGACATATGACAAAACAAAACATATTAACAAAATAAAATAAATAGAATAAATAGAATTAAGTGCTTACTATGTGCAAAGCACTGTTCTAAGTGCCGGGGAGGTTAGAAGGTGATCAGGCTGTCTCACGGGGGGCTCACAGTCTTCATCCCCATGATGATGATGGCATTTGTTAAGCGCTTACTATGTGCATGGCACTGTTCTAAGCGCTGGGCGGGGGTTACAAGGTGATCAAGTTGTCCCACGTGGGGCTCACAGTCTTAATCCCCATTTTACAGATGAGGTAACTGAGGCTCAGAGAAGTTATGTGACTTGCCCAAGGTCACACAGCAGACGTGTGGTGGAGTCGACAACTCAAAGCCTCCTCTGACTTAGCTGACGGAGAGCTAGTGCGTCAGGCTCTGGGGAGCAGGTGGGAATTGGGGGCGTCGAGGAGTACGGGACATTGGGGACGGGTAGAAGAGGGCGTTGAAAGGGGGAAATCGGGATCAAGAAGACACTCAGCGGAGTGAAGAGAGTATGAGGAGAGCAGGCGAATCAGGATGTGGGCGGCGGGCGGATAAAGGCCGCGCTAGCAGTCACTCACCTGGCTTTTGCGTTGGCGGCTGGTCCTTGGGGGTTTGATGTGTCAGTCGCGTGTCCTGGAGGGGTCTCACGGGCAGGTGCTCTGCACACAGTAAGCGCTCAATAAATACCCCCTTCTAGACTGTGAGCCCGCTGTTGGGTAGGGACTGTCTCTATATGCTGCCAACTTGGACTTCCCAAGCGCTTAGTACAGTGCTCTGCACACAGTGAGCGCTCAGTAAATACGACTGAATGAATGAACGCCCGGGGTGCCCGGGGACGTATCGGCCCTGCCGCTCCGGGTCCTCCCGTGGAGACCAAGGGGAGCAGCGCCTCGGAAAAAGACGATTTCCAGCGGGAGACTCCCGTAACCGGGCCACGGCGGTCGCCGCCCGGCCCGATGAGTAGCCGCGGACTTCCCTAAAACCCGGTTTCTATTTGCCCGTGGCCCTCTGAGGAGTAGGCACCTCTCAACCTCAGCCAGGAAGCTTTCGGTCTACACTGTGGTTAGCAGAAGCCCGGAAGACGGAATTTCCTGTTCCGTTCAGATTTAAAGCAGTAGTGAGAATCGGGGACGGTGGAGACACCAGGAAGAGACAGACAGACACACACACGCCATCCTTTTTGTATTTGAAGCCGACGGTACTGACACTCTGATCCTGTCCCGAGATGAGAGAGGAGCAAAAGAGATCAATCAATCAATCAATCGTATTTATTGAGCGCTTACTGTGTGCAGAGCACTGGACTAGATCCGGGGCTGATTGATTGTCCGTCCCACACTTTGGGCAGAGCCCTGTGCAGCGTAGCTTAGTAGAAAAAGCACGGGCCAGAGTGAGAGGACCCGAGTTCCGATCCCAGCCCTGCCACTTGTCTGTTGTGCGACCTTGAGCAAGTCACTTCGCTTCCCTGGGTATCAGTTTCCTCATTGTAAAGTGATGATGATGATGATGGCATTCATTAAGCACTTACTATGTGCACAGCCCCGTTCTAAGCGCTTGGGAGGTTACAAGGCGATCAGGTTGTCCCACGTGGGGCTCACAGTCTTCATCCCCATTGGACAGATGAGGGAACTGAGGCACAGAGAAGTTATTCGTGCATTCAGTCAATCGTATTTATTGAGCGCTTACTGTGTGCAGAGCACTGTGCCAAGCGCTTGGGAAGTACAAGTTGGCAACCTCTAGAGTCGGTCCCTATCCAACAGCGGGCTCACAGTCTAGAAGGGGGAGACAGACAACAAAACAAAACATATTATTATTTGTATTTTCATTCATTCATTCAATCGCATTTATTGAGCGCTTACTGTGTGCAGAGCACTGTACCAAGCGCTTGGGAAGTACAAGTTGGCAACCTCTAGAGATGGTCCCTACCCAAAAGCAGGCTCACAGTCTAGAAGGGGGAGACAGACAACAAAACAAAACATATTATTAATCGTATTTTCATTCATTCATTCAATCGTATTTATTGAGCGCTTACTGTGTGCAGAGCACTGTACCAAGCGCTTGGGAAGTACAAGTTGGCAACCTCTAGAGACGGTCCCTACCCAGCAGCGGGCTCACAGTCTAGAAGGGAGAGACAGACAACAAAACAAAACATATTATTAATCGTATTTTCATTCATTCATTCAATCGTATTTATTGAGCGCTTACTGTGTGCAGAGCACTGGACTAAGCGCTTGGGAAGTACAAGTTGGCAACATATAGAGACGGTCCCTACCCAACAGTGGGCTCACAGGCTAGAAGGGGGAGACAGACAACAAAACAAAACATATTATTAATCGTATTTTCATTCATTCATTCAATCATATTTATTGAGCGCTTACTGTGTGCAGAGCACTGTACCAAGCGCTTGGGAAGTACAAGTTGGCAACATATAGAGACGGTTATGAGGATGAAATATCAGTTCTCCCTCCCCGTTAGGCCGGAAGCCTTATGTGGGACAGAACCTGCATCCCACCTGCTTATCTCGTGACTCCCTGTGCGCTTAGTACAGTGCTTGGCACCTAGCGAGCACTTCGCAGATATCATAATCGTTGCTCTTAGCGTCAGCCTCTGAGAGAACGTAGAAAGGATGGAAGCAGTGAGCTCTAGTTTCGGGGATTTCATTCATTCATTCAGTCATATTTATTGAGCGCTTACCGTGTGCAGAGCACTGGACTAAGCGCTTGGAAAGTCCAAGTTGGCAACATATAGAGACAGTCCCTACCCAACAGTGGGCTCACGGTCTAGAAGGGGGATTTGCTGTCTAGGAGGGGAAGATCAGCAGGTGAAGGGGGCTACTCGGTCAGTTGTATTTAATAATAATCAGTCAGTTGTATTTAATAATAATAATAATAATGGCATTTATTAAGCGATTACTATGTGCAAAGCTCTGTTCTAAGCGCTGGGGGATACAAAGTGATCAGGTTGTCCCACGGGGGGCTCACAGTCAACCCCCATTTTACAGATGAGGGAACTGAGGCCCAGAGAAGTTAAGTGACTTGCCCAAGGTGACACAGCTGACAATTGGCGGAGCCGGGATTTGAACCCACGACCACTGACTCCAAATCCCGTGCTCTTTCCACTGAGCCACGCTGCTTCTCTTCTTTTCTGAGCACATACTATGTGCAGACCACTGTACTAAGCGCTTGGGCGAGTACAATGCGACAAACCCGTCCCATTCTGCTGGAGGCGCGCGGTTGGATGAAGGAGCCTTAATTCCCCCATCAGTGTTACGAACAGAGACCATGAGGGGAAAAATGATTATCCATTGTAGCTCTCTGAGGGCAGGAAGCCTGCCTTGGTACTGCTTTATTCTTCTTTGTCCGGTACTTCATGCTCCATAAATACCCCTGACAAAAAAATGAGTCAACCAAATATGTAAAACCTGGCCTTGGAGCCTTTTTTAAAAAATGGTATATAAACGCTTACTAAATACGACCGATTGATTGATTACTAGGTGCCAGGCGCTGTACTGAGGGCTGGGGTAGCCACAGGCTAATCAGGCCGGACGCGATCCGTGTCCCACATGGGGCTTGCAGTCTTAATCCCGGTTTTACAGATAACTGAGGCACAGGGAAGTTAAGTGACTTGTCCAAGTGGGAAAGCCAGGATTAAAACCCAGAAATGCGTATAAGTGGCCATTTTGAGCAGCTAGTGTACTCAGTGGATATTTTAATTTCGATGACGGGCCCTCGAGCACGTGGTTACTATTTTATTTGTACATATTTATTCTATTGATTTTATTTGGTGACTATGTTTTGCTTTGTTCTCCGTCTCCCCCTTCTAGACTGTGAGCCCACGAGTAATTTATTTTATTTATATATATTTATAGTAAATTTATTATTTATATTATACCGTATTATTTATATACAAAATAAATAGTACCCCCCCCCCCCCCCCCCCCCCACACACACACACACCACAACTGTTTCGGTGGTTTTCCGGGGATGCGGCCGTGAGGCTCCCGGAAGTCACGTCGGGGTCGGAACGGTTCCCCCGGGCTAATCGCTTGGCCGTTGTCCGTCTGTCCGTCCGTCCGTCCGTCCGTCCTCGGCCCTGCAGGTGTTTGTGTTTGGCACCGTCACGGAGTGGCTGCATTTCTACAGCAAGTGGTTCTACTGCAGCCTGTGGGCGGGGAACGGCCTCCTGCAATCCACCGGCTGGCCCTGCGTCGTGGCCGTCATGGGCAACTGGTTCGGGAAGGCCGGGTGAGCCCCCCTCTCCCCCGGACGCCGCGGTTCTCCTTAGCCCCGGGGGTCCTCGGCCTCCCGGCGGTCCACCCCCGCAGCCCGTGACGGGACATCCGCCGGAAGATGCTGCTCCCCGCGACCGATCGGCCTGGACTCTCCCGAAATGCTCGCTCCTCAATCAATCAATCATATTTATTGAGCGCTTACTATGTGTGGAGTACTGTACTAAGAGCTTGGGAAGTACAGATATGCAACATAGAGAGACAGTCCCTACCCAACATTGGGCTCACAGTCTAAAAGTCCTCCCCCTCCAACCGTTAGGACAGCGGGCACGGTGACGGTGGGCGCTGTGGGATAGATCGGAAACGGGCATGGGGGCCCATCCAGGCTCTTTCCACTGAGCCACGCTGCTCCTCAGAAGGCATCTCTTCCTGGTTCCGTAGGGAGTCGTTTCCTGCTGGAGCAAATCGGGCCCCGGCGAGAATAGGGAGGCAACGGGGGGCTTAGGGGAAAGAGCCTGGATCTCGGGAGTCGGAAAACCCTAGTTGTCGTTCTGGTTCCACCACCTGCTTGTCGTGTTTCCTGGGCAAGTCACTTCGCTTTTGGACCTTCTGTAAATATATATATATATATATATATATATATATATATATATATATATATATATATATATATACACACACACACACACACACACACACACATACACACACATATATGTATATGCATATATGTATATACATATATGTATATGCATATATGTATATATACATATGTGTATATGTATATGTGTATATGTATATACATATATGTATATACATATACATATATGTATATATGTTTGTACATATTTATTACTCTATTTTACTGTACATATCTATTCTATTTATTTTATTCTGTTAGTATGTTTGGTTATATATATATATATACATACACACATATATGTATATGTATATGCATATATGTATATGTATATACATATATGTATATATGTATATGTATATGCATGCATGTATATGTATATACATGCATGTATACGTATATACATATATGTATATGTATATACATATATGTATATATGTTTGTACATATTTATTACTCCATTTTACTGTACATATCTATTCTATTTATTTTATTCTGTTAGTATGTTTGGTTTTGTTCTCTGTCTCCCCCTTTTAGACCGTGAGCCCACTGTCGGGTAGGGACTGTCTCTATATGTTGCCAACTTGGACTTCCCAAGCGCTTAGTACAGTGCTCTGCACACAGTAAGCGCTCAAGAAATACTATTGATTGATTGATTGATCTCTAGGGTCGGGAGCGTATGGTCCCGAGCTCTGCTAAGGAACGGAACTCCCGGCCCCGCCCGGCCGCTGCGAGATTTTCAGGAAAGAGATTCCCGTCTGCTGCCCGCGTCCCGTCCGTGTGTTTGACCGTAGCCTCTTGGTTTGCAAGGAGCTCATTGTTTGATCTTCAGCCTTGCGGGTTTAATCACCTCTTCTTTCCTCTGCCTCGGCTTCCCTTCCCAGACGCGGCGTCCTCTTTGGGCTCTGGAGTGCCTGTGCTTCGGTGGGCAATATTCTGGGAGCCGGCCTGGCCTCCTGGTTTCTGCAGTACGGTTACGAGGTGGGTCCTTCCGAGATCCGAGATGTATATATGTTTGTACATATTTATTACTCTATTTATTTTACTTGTACATATCTATTCTATTTATTTTGTTAGTATGTTTGGTTTTGTTCTCCGCCTCCCCCTTTTAGACTGTGAGCCCACTGTTGGGTAGGGACTGTCTCTAGATGTTGCCAATTTGCGCTTAGTCCAGTGCTCTGCACATAGTAAGCGCTCAATAAATGTGATTGATGATGATGATGATGACGATCCCTCTGGGGACTCCTGGAGTGCAGAGGAAGGAGTCCCTTGCTGCCTAACTCCTTCGTCTCTCTGGAGTTGGTGGGAAGGGCCCACCCCATCCGGATCCAACCTGTACTTCCCAAGCGCTTAGCACAGTGCTCTGCACACAGTAAGCGCTCAATAAATGCGACGGAATGAATGAACGAATGGATCTTGTGCCCGCGTGATGCCTCGTAAGCCGGGACGATCGCGATCCGGAGTCCGTGCCCTGGCCATCTGGAGGCAGCCCGGCTGGACATCGGTGTTGCCCGAGGGCTGGAGGAAGGACGTTGATTATATTGGGGTTCACGTTGGGGGGACCCCGAAGCCGAATCCGAGGGCCCCCATCTATCCCGTGTGTGTCTCTCTCTCTCCCCCCCAGTACGCCTTCCTGGTGACGGCCGCGGTGCAGTTTGTGGGCGGGATCGTCGTCTTCTTCGGCCTTCTGACGTCCCCAAAGGAAATTGGTGAGGAGAACCCGCTGGGCCCCACCCCACCCACCCACCATCATCATCATCATCAATCGTATTTATTGAGTGCTTACTATGTGCAGAGCACTGTACTAAGCGCTTGGGAAGTACAAATTGGCAACATATAGAGACAGTCCCTACCCAACAGTGGGCTCACAGTCTAAAATATTAATAATATTATTAATAATATTATATCATATAATAATAATAATAATAGTAGTATTTGTTAAGCACTTACTATGTGCAAAGCATTCATTCATTCAATCGTGCTTACTGTGTGCAGAGCACTAAGCACTTGGGAAGTACAAGTTGGCAACATATTATTATTATTTATTTTATTTGTACATATTCTATTTTACCTCCTTCCCCTCCCCACAGCACCTGTATATGTTTGTATGTATTTATTACTCTATTTATTATTTTATTTGTACCTATTTGTTCTATTTATTTTATTTTGTTAATATGTTTTGTTTTGTTCTCTGTCTCCCCCTTCTAGACTGTGAGCCTGCTGTTGGGTAGGGACCGTCTCTGTGCATTGCCAACTTGGACTTCCCAAGCGCTTAGTACAGTGCTGTGCACACAGTAAGCGCTCAGTAAATGCGATTGAATGAATGAATGAATATATAGAGACGGTCCCAGCTCTGCCCATTGTCAGCTGGGTGACTTTGGGCGAGTCACTTAACTTCTCTGTGCCTCAGTTACCTCATCTGGAAAATGGGGATTAAATCTGTGAGCCCCACGAGGGACAACCTGATCACCTTGTAACCTCCCCAGCGCTTTGCACATAGTAAGCGCTTAATAAATGCCGTTATTATTATTATGTGATAGGAGGCCTTCCCAGACTAGGAGGCCTTCCCAGACTGAGCCCCTTCCTTCCTCTCCCCCTCGTCCCCCTCTCCATCCCCCCCATCTTACCTCTTTCCCTTCCCCACAGCACCTGTATATATGTATATATGTTTGTACAACTTTATTACTCTATTTATTTATTTTACTTGTACATATCTATTCTATTTATTTTATTTTGTTAGTGTGTTTGGTTTTGTCCTCTGTCTCCCCTTTTTAGACTGTGAGCCCAGTGTTGGGTAGGGACTGTCTCTAGATGTTGCCAATTTGTACTTCCCAAGTGCTTAGTACAGTGCTCTGCACATAGTAAGCGCTCAATAAATATGATTGATTGATTGATTGATTATTAACAAAAATAAATAGGATTACGGGCCCGGGGTCTCCCCGCGACGGTGCCAGGGCGAGCCCCGGCCCTTCAGCCTCCCAATCCCCAGGCCCTGCCATTTTTGCCTTGCCCTCGTAGGACTCCCAGAGGTCGAGGCCGAAGCGGGGAGCCCGGAAGAGGACACGCACCAGCCGCTGATCAGCAATGCCGACGCCGAGGAGGAATACGAGCCGAATTATTCCGTCCAAGCCGCCGACCGCAACCAGCCCCGGGCCATCGGCTTCTGCCAGGCCTGCTGTCTTCCCGGAGTTATACAGGTCAGGAGCCAGGCGCCGACTCTCCCTGGCACGGGGATGCTCCCTGCCGCGGGCACACGTGTTTTCCGGGCTTTGAAGCCCCGGTAATAATAATAATAATAATAACAATAGTAGTGATGGCATTGGATGCCCGTCTTCTAGACTGTGAGCCCACTGTTGGGCAGGGACTGTCTCTATATGTTGCCAATTTATACTTCCCAAGCGCTCTGCACACAGTAAGCGCTCAATAAATACGATTGATGATGATGATGATAGGGACTGTCTCTATATGTTGCCAACTTGGACTTCCCAAGCGCCTCAGTCCAGTGCTCTGCACACAGTAAGCGCTCAATAAATACGATTGAGTGAATGAATTTGTTAATCAATCAATTGGATTTATTGAGCGCTTACTGTGTGCAGAGCACTGGACTAAGCGCTTGGGAATTACAGGTTGGCAACATATAGAGACGGTCCCTACCCAACAGTGGGCTCACAGTCTAATAGGGGGAGACAGAGAACAAAACCTAACATACTGACAGAATAAAATAAATAGAATAGATATGTACAAGTAAAATAAATAGAGTAATAAATATGTACAAACACATATACATATATGTGTGTGTGTGTATATATATATATATATATATATACATATATTGTATATATATATATATATATATATATATATATATATACACACACACACAGAAGGTCCAAAAGCGAAGTGACTTGCCCAGGAAACACGACAAGCAGGTGGTGGAACCAGAACGACAACTAGGAGCGCTTACTATGTGCAAGGCACTATTTTAAGCGCTGGGGAGGATACAAGGTGATTAGGTTGGCCCATGGGGGGCTCACAGTCTTCATCCCCATTTTACAGGTAATAATAATAATAATGATATATGTATATAATGATCCTGTATATATGTTTGTACATATTTATTACTCTATTTTGCTTGTACATATCTATTCTATTTTATTTTATTTTGTTAATATGTTTGGTTTTGTTCTCTGTCTCCCCGTTCTAGACTGTGAGCCCACTGTTGGGTAGGGACCGTCTCTGTATGTTGCCAACTTGGACTTCCCAAGCGCCTTAGTCCACTGCTCTGCACACAAAACGCTCAATAAATACGATTGAATGAATGAATTTGTTAAGCGCTTACTATGTCCCAAGCACTGTTTTAAGCGCTGGGGAGGATACAAGGTGATCAGGTTGTCCCACGAGGGGCTCAAGGTCTTTATCCCCATTTTACTGATAATAATAATAATAATAATGATATATGTATATAATGATCTTGTATATATGTTTGTACATATTTATTACTCTATTTATTTTACTTGTACATATCTATTCTATTCTATTTTATTTTGTTAATGTGTTTGGTTTTGTTGTCTGTCTCCCCCTTCTAGACTGTGAGCCCGCTGTTGGGTAGGGACCGTCTCTAGATGTTGCCAACTTGGACTTCCCAAGCGCTTAGTACAGTGCTCTGCACACAGTAAGCGCTCAATAAATACGATTGATTGATTGATTAATGATGGCATTTGTTAAGCGCTTACTATGTGCAAAGCACTGTTCTAAGCGCTGGGGAGGGGAGCAAGGTAATGAGGTTGTCATTCATTCATTCATTCATTCAATCATATTTATTGAGCGCTTATTGTGTGCAGAGCACTGTACTAAGCGCTTGGGAAGTACAAGTTGTCCCATGTGGGGCTCACAATCTTAATCCCCATTTTCCAGATGAGGTAACTGAGGCTCAGAGAAGTTAAGTGACTTACCCAAGGTCACACAGCAGACTTGTGGCGGAGCCGGGATTTGAACCTATGATCTCTGACTCCAAAGCCCGTGCTCTTTCCATTGAGCCAAGCTGCTTCTACAGATGAGGTAACTGAGGCACAGAGAATAATAATAATAATAATAATAATAATTGCATTTATTAAGCACTTACTATGTGCAAAGCCCTGTTCTAAGTGCTGAGAAGTTGTGACTTGCCCAAAGTGACACAGCTGACAAGCGGCGGAGCTGGGATTCGAACCCATGACCTCCGACTCCCAAGCCCGGGCTCTTTCCACTGAGCCATGCTGCTTCTACAGATGAGGTAACTGAGGCACAGAGAGTAATAATAATAATAATAATAATGATTGCATTTATTAAGCGCTTACTATGTGCAAAGCACTGTTCTAAGCGCTGAGAAGTTGTGACTTGCCCAGAGTCACACAGCTGACAAGCGGCGGAGCCGGGATTCGAACCCATGACCTCTGACTCCCAAGCCCGGGCTCTTTCCACTGAGCCACGCTGCCTCATAATAAAACCCTTGGGATTGTCCGGTACTGTGATTATTCGGAGGGCTTTCACGTGGGCATATTTGTTTTAAATTTACATTCATTCATTCATTCATTCAATCGTATTTATTGAGCGCTTACTGTGTGCAGAGCACTGTACTAAGCGCTTGGGAAGTCCAAGTTGGCAACATATAGAGACGGCCCCTACCCAACAGCGGGCTCACAGTCTAGAAGGGGGAAGCAGAAGCAGCGTGGCTCAGTGGAAAGAGCCCGGGTTTTGGAGTCAGTGGTCGTGGGTTCAAATCCCGGCTCTGCCAATTGTCAGCTGTGTGACTTTGGGGAAGTCATTTAACTTCTCTGTGCCTCAGTTCCCTCATCTGTAAAATGGGGATTAAGACTGTGAGTCCCCTGTGGGACAACCTGATCACCTTGTAACCTCCCCAGCGCTTAGAACAGTGCTTGGCACGTAGTAAGCGCTTAATAAATACCATCATTAAGGGGGAGACAGGCAACAAAACAAAACATATTAACCAAATAAAATAAGTAGAATAAATATGCGGGAGAAGCAGCGTGGTCTAGTGGATAGGGCCCGGCCGGAAGGACCTGGGTTCCAATCCCGGCTCTGCCACCTGTCTGCTGTGTGACCTTGGGCAAGTGACTTCCCTTCTCTGGGCCTCGGTTACCTCATCCGGAAAAGGGGGATTGAGATTGAGGGGGATTAAGCGCTTAGTACAGTGCTCTGCACATAGTAAGCACTCAGTAAATGCAATTGATGATGATGACTGTGAGTCCCCTGCGGGATGGGGACTGCGTCCAACACAACAACCTTTTGTTTGGGTTGCAAAACCGCTCTGATTGCTAAAAAGCCCCCGACCCAGGGCGCGGCGGCGACCGCAGCTGAAGAAATCTCACTTCCTGTGGCCGTGTGCTTCTGAAAATCCCGAAAGCCGACTCAGAGGTCCTGGATTCGAATTCCCGCTCTGCCAAATGTCAGCTGTGTGACTTTGGGCAAGTCACTTCACTTCTCTGGGCCTCAGTGGCCTCATCCGGAAAATGGGGATGAAGACTGGGAGCCCTCCGTGGGACAATCTGATCACCTTGTAACCTCCCCAGCACTTAGAACAGCGCTTTGCACATAGTAAGCGCTTAATAAATGCCATTATTATAGAGAAGCAGTGTGGCTCACTGGAAAGAGCCCGGGCTTTGGAGTCAGAGGTCATGGGTTCAAATCCCCGCTCTGCCAAATGTCAGCTGTGTGACTCTGGGCAAGTCACTTCACTTCTCCAGACCTCAGTGGCCTCATCCAGAAAATGGGGATGAAGACTGGGAGCCCCCTGTGGGACAACCTGATCACCTTGTAAGCTCCCCAGCGCTTAGAACAGCGCTTTGCACATAGTAAGCGCTTAATAAATGCCATTATTATAGAGAAGCAGTGTGGTTCAGTGGAAAGAGCCTGGGCTTTGGAGTCAGAGGTCATGGGTTCGAATCCCTGCTCTGCCAAATGTCAGCTCTATGACTTTGGTCAAGTCACTTCACTTCTCTGGGCCTCAGTTGCCTCATCTGGAAAATGGGGATGAAGACTGGGAGCCCCCCGTGGGACAACCTGATCACCTTGTAAGCTCCCCAGCACTTAGAACAGCGCTTTGCACATAGTAAGCGCTTAATAAATGCCACTATTATAGAGAAGCAGTGCGGTTCAGTGGAAAGAGCCCGGGTTTTGGAGTCAGAGGTCATGGGTTCAAATCCCCGCTCTGCCAAATGTCAGCTGTGTGACTTTGGGCAAGTCACTTCACTTCTCTGGGCCTCAGTGGCCTCATCCGGAAAATGGGGATGAAGACTGGGAGCCCCCCCCGTGGGACAACCTGATCACCTTGTAACCTCCCCAGCGCTTAGAACAGCGCTTTGCACATAGTAAGCGCTTAATAAATGCCATTATTATAGAGAAGCAGTGTGGTTCAGTGGAAAGAGCCTGGGCTTTGGAGTCAGAGGTCGTGGGTTCGAATCCCCGCTCTGCCAAATGTCAGCTCTTTGACTTTGGGCAAGTCACTTCACTTTTCTGGGCCTCAGTGGCCTCATCTGGAAAACGGGGATGAAGGCTGTGAGCCCCCCCCGTGGGACAACCTGATCACCTTGTAACCTCCCCAACGCTTAGAACAGTGCTTTGCACATAGTAAGCGCTTAATAAATGCCATTATTATAGAGAAGCAGTGCGGTTCAGTGGAAAGAGCCCGGGCTTTGGAGTCAGAGGTCATGGGTTCGAATCCCCACTCTGCCAAATGTCAGCTGTTTGACTCTGGGCAAGTCACTTCACTTCTCTGGGCCTCAGTGGCCTCATCCGGAAAATGGGGATGAAGACTGGGAGCCCCCCCGTGGGACAACCTGATCACCTGGTAACCTCCGCGGCGCTTAGAGCAGTGCTTTGCACGTAGTAAGCGCTTAATACATGAGTATTATCGAAAGAAACGAGGCCAGGGAGAGGAGCGGCGGGGTCGGCGGTGTTTTGGCAACCCCCTCCGTGAGATTTTGTCTTTTTTTCTGTCCCCGGCTAGTACTCGCTGGCCTTCGCCTGCCTGAAGCTGGTGAATTACTCCTTCTTCTTCTGGCTGCCCTTCTACCTCAGCAACAACTTCGGCTGGAAGGAGGTGGAAGCCGACCGGCTGTCCATCTGGTATGACGTCGGCGGGATCATCGGTACGTCCAGCACAGCCCCCTCGCCCCGGCCGATCGGGAGCACGTCCGTCTCCGGCAAATGGGGGTGTCCCCTCGAGAGAAGCAGCGTGGTCCGAGTGGATGCTGTTCAGTCCTGGGAGTCAGAGACGGTCCCTACCCAACAGCGGGCTCACAGCCTAGAAGGGGGAGACAGACAACAAAACCAAACATATTAACAAAATAAAATAAATAGAATTAAGCGCTTACTATGTGCAAAGCGCTGCTCTAAGCACTGATAATAATAATAATAGCATTTATTCATTCAATCGTATTTATTGAGCACTTTCTGTGTGCAGAGCACTTGGGAAGTCCAAGTTGGCAACATCTAGAGACGGTCCCTACCCAACAGCGGGCTCACAGCCTAGAAGGGGGAGACAGACAACAAAAGCAAACATATTAACAAAATAAAATAAATAGAATCAGTAGAATTAAGCGCTTACTATGTGCAAAGCGCTGTTCTAAGCACTGATAATAATAACAATAGCATTTATTCATTCAGCTGTATTTATTGAGCGCCTTCTGTGTGCAGAGCACTTGGGTAGTCCAAGTTGGCAACATCTACAGACGGTCCCTACCCAACAGCGGGCTCACAGCCTAGAAGGGGGAGACAGACAACAAAACGAAACATATTAACAAAATAAAATCAATAGAATCAATAGAAATAAGTGCTTATTATGTGCAAAGTGCTGTTCTAAGCACTGATAATAATAATAATAGCATTTATTCATTCAGTCGTATTTATTGAGCACTTACTGTGTGCAGAGCACTGTACTAAGCGCCTGGGAAGTCCAAGTTGGCAACATCTAGAGACAGTCCCTACCCAGCAGCGGGCTCACAGTCTAGAAGGGGGAGACAGACAACAAAACCAAACATATTAACAAAATAAAATAAATAGAATCAGTAGAATTAAGTGCTTACTATGTGCAAAGTGCCGTTCTAAGCACTGATAATAATAATAATAGCATTAATTCATTCAGTCGTATTTATTGAGCGCTTTCTGTGTGCAGAGCACTTGGGAAGTCCAAGTTGGCAACATCTAGAGACGGCCCCTACCCAACAGCGGGCTCACAGCCTAGAAGGGGGAGACGGACAACAAAACCAAACATATTAACAAAATAAAATCAATAGAATCAAGAGAATTAAGCGCTTACTATGTGCAAAGCGCCATTCTAAGCACTGATAATAATAACAATAGCATTTATTCATTCAACTGTATTTATTGAGCGCCTTCTGTGTGCAGAGCACTTGGGAAGTCCAAGTTGGCAACATCTAGAGCCGGTCCCTACCCAACAGTGGGCTCACAGTCTAGGATTGTCTCCAAATAAAATAAATGGAATCAATAGAAGTAAGTGCGTACTATGTGTCTTCTAGACTGTGAGCCCACTGTTGGGTAGGGACCGTCTCTGGATGTTGCCAACTTGGACTTCCCAAGCGCTTAGTACAGTGCTCTGCACACAGTAAGCTCTCAATAAATACGATTGATTGATTGTTGGCGAGCTGTACTTTCCAAGCGCTTAGTACAGGGCGCTGCACACAGGAAGCGCTCAATAAATACGATTGATTGATGGATCGTTGCCAAGCTGTATTTTCCAAGCGCTTAGTACAGGGCGTGCTGCACACAGGAAGCGCTCAATAGATATGATTGATTCTGGAACGTGCCGCTCTGTGAGCCCACTGTTGAGTAGGGACCGTCTCTATATGTTGCCAACTTGTACTTCCCAGGCGCTTAGTACAGTGCTCTGCACAAGTAAGCGCTCAATAAATATGATTGATTGATTGATTTTGCTGCTGTTGGGCAGGAGGGACGCTGCAAGGGTTCATCTCGGACGTGCTGCAGAAGAGAGCGCCGGTGCTGGCGGCCAGCCTCCTCCTGGCCATCGGGGCCCTCGTCGGATACAGCCGTGAGTAGCTGGAGAGACCCCGCCTGGCCCGCTTCGGTGCCCCTGGGACTCGAACCCAGTGCTGGAATACCTTGGGGATAGGTCACGGGTTCAAATCCCACCTCTGCCAACTGTCAGCTGCGTGACTTGGGGCAAATCACTTCACTTCTCTGGGCCTCAGTTACCTCAACTGTAAAATGGGGATGAAGACTGTGATCCCCACCCCCTGTGAGACAACCTCATCACCTGGTAACCTCCCCAGTGGTTAGAACAGTGCTTGGCACCTAGTAAGCACTTAATTCTATTTATTCTTTTTATTTTATTCTGTTAATATGTTTTGTCGTCTGTCTCCCCCTTCTAGACTGTGAGCCCGCTGTTGGGTAGGGACCGTCTCTATATGTTGCCAATCAATCAATCGTATTTATTGAGCGCCTACTGTGTGCAGAGCGCTGTACTAAGCGCTTGCCAACTTGTACTTCCCAAGTGCTTAGTACAGTGCTCTGCACACAGTAAGCGCTCAGTAAATACGATTGAATGAATAAATGCTATTATTATTATCAGTGCTTAGAACAGTGCTTTGCACATAGTAAGCGCTTAATTCTATTCTATTTATTTTATTTTGTTAATATGTTTTGTCGTCTGTCTCCCCCTTCTAGACTGTGAGCCCACTGTTGGGTAGGGACCGGCTCTATATGCTGCCAACTTGGACTTCCCAAGTGCTTAGTACAGTGCTCTGCACACAGTAAGCACTCAATAAATACGGTTGAATGAATAAATGCTATTATTATTATCAGTGCTTAGAACAGTGCTTTGCACATAGTAAGCACTTTATTCTATTTATTTTATTTTGTTAATATGTTTCGTTGTCTGTCTCCCCCTTCTAGACTGTGAGCCCACTGTTGGGTAGGGACTGTCTCTAGATGTTGCCAACTTGGACTTCCCAAGCGCTTAGTACAGTGCTCTGCACACAGTAAGCGCTCAATAAGTACAATTGAATGAATGACATGGCCCACCTCTGCTGCCCACGCCTGTGCGGGCGGATGCCCGGGGACAACTGCCCTCCATAAAGGCATGAAAGGGAGCGAAGTTTCCCTGAGACGAAGGGCCGCGGGCACCCATCATTCATTCAGTCGTATTTATTGAGCGCTCACTGTGTGTGGAGCACTGTACTAAGCACTTGGGAAGCCCAAGTCAGCAACATCTAGAGACGGTCCCCACCCAACAGCGGGCTTACAGTCTAGAAGGGGGAGACGGACGACAAAACAAAACATATCAACAAAATAAAATAAATAGAATCAATAGAATTAAGCGCTTACTATGGCACTGTTTTAATCACTGATAATAATAATAGCATTTAGTCATTCAGTCGTATTTATTGAGCGCTTACTGTGTGCAGAGCTTGGGAAGTCCAAGTTGGCAACATCTAGAGACGGTCCCCACCCAACAGCAGGCTCACAGTCTAGAAGGGGGAGATGGACAACAAAACATATTAACAAATTAAAATAAAAAGAATAAATAGAATTAAGCGCTTACTATGTGCAAAGCGCTGTTCTAAACACTGATAATAATAATAGCATTTATTCATTCAGTCGTATTTATTGAGCGCTTACTGTGTGCAGAGCTTGGGAAGTCCAAGTTGGCAACATCTAGAGACGGTCCCCACCCAACAGTGGGCTCACAGTCTAGAAGGGGGAGACAGATGACAAAATAAAACATATTAACTAAATAAAATAAATAGAATAAAGCGCTTACTATGTGCAAAGCACTGTTCTAAGCACTGATAATAATAATAGCATTTATTCATTCAGTCGTATTTATTGAGCGCTTACTGTGTGCAGAGCTTGGGAAGTCCACGTTGGCAACATCTAGAGACGGTCCCTACCCAACAGCGGACTCACAGTCTAGAAGGGGGAGACAGACGACAAAATAAAACATATTAACAAAATAAAATAAATAGAATACAGTGCTTACTATGTGCAAAGCACTGTTCTAAGCACTTATAATAGTAATAGCATTTATTCATTCAGTCGTATTTATTGAGCGCTTACTGTGTGCAGAGCTTGGGAAGTCCAAGTCGGCAACATCTAGAGACGGTCCCCACCCAACAGCGGGCTCACAGTCTAGGAGGGGGACGCAGATGACAAAACCAAACATATTAACAAAACAGTAAATAGAAATGATAGATGAAGCATCCATCAGTGCTTAGAACAGTGCTTTGCACATAGTAAGCGCTTAATTCTGTTGATTCTATTTGATTTTGTTAATATGTTTTGTTGTCTGTCTCCCCCTTCCAGACTGTGAGCCCGCTGTTGGGTAGGGACCGTCTCTGTGTGTTGCCAACTTGGACTTCCCAAGCGCTTAGTCCGGTGCTCTGCACACAGTAAGCGCTCAATAAATACGATTGATTGATTGATTGACCCTCTCGGGCTTTGAAATTCAGCCTCTGCTCGCAGCCCGCTCTTCAGCAGGCCCCCGGCGAGCCACTCCGGGACCGCGGGTCCCCATTTCCATCCCCGTGGAGCCGCGCTGTGCAATCTTCCGGGGTCCCGCCGGCTGCGGGGGGGACGGATGCCGCTCACCTGCAACGGTCCCCCTTCCCAACGCAATTCTCTGCCGGCGTTTCGGGCCCAGGCCGAGCCGGGGGACCCCAAACGGCGTCGGGGCCACCGTCCCCCAGATTGGGCTCCGGGCCAGGTCGGGGGCTCAAGAGAAGCCTGCCAGCGGCCGATGACGGGACGGTTTCCGCGTGGCGGGAGGTGGCCCTGCCCCAGCGGGGATCGGGACTGGAGTGGGCGTCAAAAGGCGGCTGACGCGGTGCCCTTCCTTGCAGGATCGCCGAACGATAAATCCATCAACGCGCTTCTCATGGCCGTCACAGGTACGGTCCCCAGGCCCGTCACCAGCCCCGGGCAGCCCCCTTGGGGGATATGGGGGGGCACCCAAGTAGCAGCATGACATGCTTCCCAGACTGAGCCCCCTCCCCATCCCTGCCGCCTTACCTCCTTCCCCTCCCCACAGCATCTGTATATACGTATAGATGTTTGTATGTATTAAATAAATAGAGTAATAAACGTCTAGAGACGGTCCCTACCCAACAGCGGGCTCACAGTCTAGAAGGGACAGAGAACAAAACCAAACATATTCACCAAATAAAATCAAGAGAATAAATATGTACAAATAAAATAAATTCCTCGGGGGCTCACAGTCTAGAAGGGGGAGACAGAGAACAAAACAAAACGTGTTCACCAGATAAAATCAAGAGAATAAATATGTACAAATAAAATAAATTACTCGGGGGCTCACAGTCTAGAAGGGGGAGACAGAGAACAAAACAAAACATGTTCACCAGATAAAATCAACAGAATAAATATGTACAAATAAAATAAATTGCTCGGGGGCTCACAGTCTAGAAGGGGGAGACAGAGAACAAAACAACATATTCACCAAATAAAATCAAGAGAATAAATATGTACAAATAAAATAAATTACTCGGGGGCTCACAGTCTAGAAGGGGGAGACAGAGAACAAAACCAAACATATTCACCAAATAAAATCAGGAGAATAAATATGTACAAATAAAATACTCATGGGCTCACAGTCTAGAAGGGGCAGACAGAGAACAAAACAAAACATATTCAGCAAATAAAATCGAGAATAAATATGTACAAATAAAATAAATTACTTGTAGGCTTGGTCTAGAAGGGGGAGACAGAGAACAAAACAAAACATAGTCACCAAATAAAATCAATAGAATAAATATGTACATATAAAATAAATTACTTGGGGGCTCACAGTCTAGAAGGGGGAGACAAGAGAACAAAACAAAACATATTCACCAGATAAAATCAAGAGAATAAATATGTACAAATAAAATAAATTGCTCGTGGGCTCACAGTCTAGAAGGGGGAGACAGAGAACAAAACAAAACATGTTCACCAGATAAAATCAAGAGAATAAATATGTACAAATAAAATAAATTGCTCGTGGGCTCACAGTCTAGAAGGGGGAGACAGAGAACAAAACAAAACATATTCACCAGATAAAATCAAGAGAATAAATATGTACAAATAAAATAAATTCCTCGGGGGCTCACAGTCTAGAAGGGGGAGACAGAGAACAAAACCAAACATATTCACCAAATAAAATCAGGAGAATAAATATGTACAAATAAAATACTCATGGGCTCACAGTCTAGAAGGGGCAGACAGAGAACAAAACAAAACATATTCAGCAAATAAAATCGAGAATAAATATGTACAAATAAAATAAATTACTTGTAGGCTCGGTCTAGAAGGGGGAGACAGAGAACAAAACAAAACATAGTCACCAAATAAAATCAATAGAATAAATATGTACATATAAAATAAATTACTTGGGGGCTCACAGTCTAGAAGGGGGAGACAGAGAACAAAACAAAACATATTCACCAAATAAAATCAAGAGAATAAATATGTACAAATAAAATAAATTACTCGGGGGCTCACAGTCTAGAAGGGGGAGACAGAAACAAAACCAAACATATTCACCAAATAAAATCAAGAGAATAAATACGTACAAATAAAATAAATTATTCGGGGGCTCACAGTCTAGAAGGGGGAGACAGAGAACAAAACCAAACATATTCACCAAATAAAATCAAGAGAATAAATATGTACAAATAAAATAAATTACCTGTGGGCTCACAGTCTAGAAGGGGGAGACAGAGAACAAAACAACATATTCACCAAATAAAATCAATAGAATAAATATGTACAAATAAAATAGAGTAATAATTTTATTTGTATGTATTCTATTGATTTTATTTGGTGAATATGTTTTGTTCTCTGTCTCCCCCTTCTAGACTGTGAGCCCGCTGTTGGGTAGGGACTGTCTCTATCTGTTGCCAACTTGTACTTCCCAGGCGCTTAGTACAGTGCTCTGCACACAGTAAGCGCTCAATAAATACCATTGAGTGAATGAATGAATGGAAGTCAGAAGGTCATGAGTTCTAAGGTTGGCTCCGCCACTCGTCTGCTGTGTGAGACCTTGGGCTAGCCACTTAATATCTCTGTGCCTCAGTTACCTCATCTGTAAAATGGGGATTAAGACCATGAGCCCCACAAGGGGCTCGGACGGTGTCCAACCCGATTATCTTGTATCCATCCTAGCGCTTAGAACAATGCTTGACACACAGTAAGCGCTTAAGTGCCATCATTATATGTTCATTCATTCATTCAGGCATACTTATTGAGCGCCTACTGCGTGCAGAGCACTGGACTAAGCGCTTGGGAAGTACAAGTCGGCAACATAGACGGTCCCCACCCACCAACGGGCTTTAAGGGGGAGACGGACAACAAAACAAAACATGTAGAAGCAGCCCGGCTCAGTGGAAAGACCCCGGGCTTTGGAGTCAGAGGTCATGGGTTCAAATCCTAGCTCTGCCACTTGTCCGCCGTGTGACTTTGGGCAAGTCGCTTCACTTCTCTGTGCCTCGGTTACCTCATCTGGAAAATGGGGATTAAGTCCGTGAGCCCCACGTGGGACAACTTGGTTACCTTGTATCTACCCCAGTGCTTAGAACAGTGCTTAGCGCATAGTAAGCGCTTAATAAATGCCATTATTATTATTATTGTTGTTACGTAGACAGGACAGAAGTCCTAATGCCACTGGCGGCGTGGCACGGGCCTGGGTGGGAAGCTTCTGCCTGTTGTGTTTTGGGCACCGAAAATGTTTCATACAGCAGATTTCCGGGGAGTTGGAGAGGTAGGGGTGGGAGGACATATCCAGGCCCCAGTCGAACGCAGCGGTGAAGGGTGAGCCCTTCATTCATTCATTCATTCATTCGTATTTATTGAGCGCTTACTGTGTGCAGAGCACTGTACTAAGCGCTTGGGAAGTACAAGTCAGCAACAGATAGAGACGGTCCCTACCCAAAAACGGGCTCACAGTCTAGAAGGGGGAGACAGACAGCAAAACATGTAGACAGGTGTCAAAACCGTCAGAATAAACAGAATTAGAGCTATATGCACATCATTAATAAAATAGAGTAGTAAATATGTACAGCCTTCTTAATGACGGCATGTATTAAGCACTTACTATGTGAATGACAGAATGACCAATTGAATGAATGAATGAACAAATGAATGAATGAACGCTTGAATGAATGACTGAATGAACGATTGAATGAACGAATGAATGAATGAATGCTTGAATCATCATCATCATCATCAATCGTATTTATTGAGCGCTTACTATGTGCAGAGCACTGTACTAAGCGCTTGGGAAGTACAAATTGGCAACATACAGAGACAGTCCCTACCCAACATGAATGAATGACTGAATGCACGATTGAATGAATGAATGAACGCTTGAATGAATGAATGAACGAATGAATGAAAGAACGATTAATACGATTGAATGAATGAGTGAACCAAGGGCTTTGGAGTCGGAGGTCATGGGTTCGAAGCGCTGGGGAGGTGACAAGGTGATCAGGTTGTCCCACTGGGGGCTCACAGTCTTCATCCCCATTTTCCAGATGAGGGAACTGAGGCCCAGAGAAGCGAAGTGACTTGCCCAAAGTCACCCAGCCGACACTTGGCGGAGCCGAGATTTGAACCCATGATCTCTGACTCCAAAGCCCGGACTCTTTCCACCGAGCCACGCTGCTGCTGCTTCTTCCCCCCTCCGCCAAATTGTCAGCCGTGTGACTTTGGGCGAGTCACTTAACTTCCCTGAGCCTCAGTTCCCTCATCTGGAAAATGGGGATCGAGACTGCGAGCACCCCGGGGAACAACCTGATCACCTTGTATCCCCGCAGCGCTTTGAACGGTGCTTTGCACATAGTAAGCGCTTAACGCATACCGTCATTATTATTATTATTCTGGGGCTGCCCTCCTTTTCCCGCCCGCCTCCCCGTTGGGGTGGCCTTGGCCCGGAGCGGGACCGTCTCTACGTGTTGCCAACTTGGACTTCCCAAGCGCTTAGTCCAGTGCTCTGCACACAGTAAGCGCTCAATAAATACGATTGATTGATTGATTGTGGTTTAGGGTTCTTCATCGGCGGACCGTCCAACATGATCAGCTCGGCCATCTCGGCGGACCTGGGGCGGCAGGAGCTGGTGCGAGGGAGCAGCGAGGCCTTGGCCACCGTGACGGGCATCGTGGATGGCACCGGCAGCATCGGGGCGGCCGTGGGCCAGGTGAGTGGCCCTCTGTTGGGTAGGGACTGTCTCTATATGTTGCCAACTTGTACTTCCCAAGCGCTTAGTACAGTGCTCTGCACACAGTAAGCGCTCAATAAATACGATTGATGATGAGTGGCCCGGGGCTGGGCTGAGGGGCCTGAATCGCCTCTCCCTCTTAGGGCCCGTCTCCACCGGACAGACAAGGCCGCCGGGAGCCCGGTTAGCCCCGCGGGCCGGCGGCGAAACCTAAAGTCACGAGACTGAGCTTCCCATTTTCCAGATGAGGTCACTGAGGCCCAGAGAATCAATCGTATTTATTGAGCGCTTACTGTGTGCAGAGCACTGGACTAAGCGCTTGGGAAGTCCAAGCTAGTAACATATAGAGACGGTCCCTACCCACCAGCAGGCTCACAGTCTAAAACGGGGAGACAGAGAACAAAACAAAATATATTAACAAAATAAAATAAATAGAATTCATTCAGTCGTATTTATTGAGCGCTTACTGTGTGCAGAGCACTGTATTAAGCGCTTGGGAAGTCCAAGCCGGCAACATATAGAGACAGTCCCTACCCACCAGCGGGCTCACAGTCTAAAAGGGGGAGACAGAGAACAAAACCAAACATATTAACAAAATAAAATAAATAGAATTCATTCAATCATATTTATTGAACGCTTACTGTGTGCAGAGCACTGTACTAAGCGCTTGGGAAGTCCAAGCTGGCAACATATAGAGACAGTCCCTACCCACCAGCGGGCTCACAGTCTAAAACGGGGAGACAGAGAACAAAACAAAACATATTAACAAAGTAAAATAAATAGAATTCATTCAATCGTATTTATTGAACGCTTACTGTGTGCAGAGCACTGTACTAAGCGCTTGGGAAGTCCAAGCTGGCAACATGTAGAGACAGTCCCTACCCACCAGCGGGCTCACAGTCTAAAAGGGGGAGACAGAGAACAAAACCAAACATATTAACAAAATAAAATAAATAGAATTCATTCAATCATATTTATTGAACGCTTACTGTGTGCAGAGCACTGTACTAAGCGCTTGGGAAGTCCAAGCTGGCAACATATAGAGACAGTCCCTACCCACCAGCGGGCTCACAGTCTAAAACGGGGAGACAGAGAACAAAACAAAACATATTAACAAAGTAAAATAAATAGAATTCATTCAATCGTATTTATTGAACGCTTACTGTGTGCAGAGCACTGTACTAAGCGCTTGGGAAGTCCAAGCTGGCAACATATAGAGACAGTCCCTACGCAACAGCGGGCTCACAGTCTAAAAGGGGGTGGCAGAGAACAAAACCAAACATGCCAACAAAATAAAAAAAATAGAATAGATATGGTCAAGTAAAATAATAAATAGAGTAATAAATATGTACAAACATAAATACATATATACAGGTGCTGTGGGGAAGGGAAGGAGGTAAGATGGGGGGGATGGAGAGGGGGACGAGGGGGAGAGGAAGGAAGGGGCTCAATCTGGGAAGGCCTCCTGGAGGAGGTGAGCTCTCAGTAGGGCCTTAAGAGAAGAGAGGTGACTTGCCCAAAGTCACACAGCTGATGAGGAGTGGCTCTCCTCGTCCCTCTGAGCTTTTCCCTCCATCCCACTAAACTCTACCCTCCTCATGGGCAGGGATTGTATATGATTATCAGTGCTTAGAACAGCGCTTTGCACATAGTAAGCGCTTAATTCTATTTATTCTATTTATTTTATTTTGTTAATAGGTTAGACTGTGAGCCCGCTGTTGGGTAGGGGCCGTCTCTAGATGTTGCCAACTTGGACTTCCCAAGTGCTGTGCACACAGTAAGCGCTCAATAAATACGACTGAATGAATAATCCACCGCTCCGGGACCTTGGCCAAGCCGCTTACCCTCTCTGGGCCTCCGAGGGTCGTGGCTGGGAAAGGCGGACGGTGGAAGGAACGGATCGGAAACTTTCATCATCGTCATCATCAATCGTATTTTTTGAGCGCTTACTATGTGCAGAGCACTGTACTAAGCGCTTGGGAAGTACAAATTGGCAACATATATATATTGGCAACTTTCCCACCTCCGTCCTCACTTTGCCCTCCCAAACTAAGGCCGTGATTCCGCTTGGTGAGTTGGGATCGGGGAACGCTCCCTGACAGTGGGAGGCTCAAGCTTGGAGGTGCCTGCCTTGGCCTGGAGTCAGAGGGATGTGGGTTCTAATCCCAGCTCCGCCACTCATTCATTCATTCAGTCGTATTTATTGAGCGCTGACTGCGTGCAGAGCACTGTACTGAGCGCTTTGGGGAAGGACAAGTTGGCAGCATCCAGAGACGGTCCCGACCCAACAGCGGGCTCACAGAACGGGGCCCAGTGAGGACGTGAGCGGCAGAGGGGCTTGAGGGGCTTAATAAATGCCATCATCATTATTATTATTCATTCGTTCATTCATTCAGTCGTATTTATTGAGCGCTGACTGTGTGCAGAGCACTGTACTAAGCGCTTGGGAAGTCCAAGTTGGCAACATCTAGAGACGGTCAATCAATCTGTCGTATTTATTGAGTACTTACTGTGTGCAGAGCACTTTACTAAGCGCTTGGGAAGTCCAAGTTGGCAACATCTAGAGACGGCCAATCAATCAATCGTATTTATTGAGCGCTTACTTTAGTGTGCAGAGCCCTGTACTAAGCGCTTGGGAAGTCCAAGTTGGCAACAGCTAGAGACGGTCCCGACCCAACAGCGGGCTCACAGTCTAGAAGGGGGAGACGGACAGCAAAACAAAACATGTGGACAGGTGTCAAGTCGTCCAAGAAAATACAATTAAACCTAACTTCATTCATTCATTCAATCATATTTATTGAGCGCTGACTGTGTGTAGAGCACTGTACTGAGCGCTTGGGAAGTACAAGTTGACAACATCTAGAAACGGTCCCAACCCAACAGCGGGCTCCCAGAACGAGGCCCAGTGAGGAGGTGAGCGGCAGAGGGGCTTGAGGGGCTTAATAAATGCCATCATTATTATTATTCATTCGTTTATTCATTCAATCATATTTATTGAGCGCTTACTCTATGCAGAGCACTGTACTAAGCACTTGGGAAGTATAAGTTGGCAACATATAGAGACGGTCCCTACCCAACAGCGGGCTCACAGTCTAGAAGGGGGAGACAGACAGCAAAACAAAACGTGGACAGGTGTCAAGTCGTCCAAGCAAATACAGTTAAACCTAAATTCATTCATTCATTCAGTCGTATTTATTGAGCGCTGATTGTGTGCTGAGCACTGTACTGAGCGCTTGGGAAGGACAAGTTGGCAGCATCTAGAGACGGTCTCGACCTAACAGTGGGCTCACAGAACAAGGCCCAGTGAGGAGGTGAGCAGCAGAGGGGCTTGAGGGGCTTAATAAATGCCATGGTTATTATTATTCATTCATTCATTCATTCAATCGTATTTATTGAGCACTTACTGTGTGCAGAGCACTGTACTAAGTGCTTGGGAAGTCCAAGTTGGCAACATCTAGAGACGGCCCCTACCCAACAGCGGGCTCACAGTCTAGAAGGGGGAGACAGACAGCAAAACAAAATGTGGACAGGTGTCAAGTGGTCCAAGCAAATACAGTTAAACCTAAATTCATTCATTCAGTCAGTCATATTTATTGAGCGCTGACTGTGTGCAGAGCACTGTACTAAGCACTTGGGAAGTCCAAGTTGGCAACATCTAGAGATGGTCCCTACCCAGCAGTGGGCTCACAGTCTAGAAGAGGGAGACAGACAGCAAAACAAAACATGTGGACAGGTGTCAAGTTGTCCAAGCAAATACAATTAAACCTAAATTCATTCATTCATTCAATCGTATTTATTGAGCGGTTACTGTGTGCAGAGCACTGGACTAAGCACTTGGGAAGTACAAGTTGGCAACATATAGAGACAGCCCGTACCCAACAGCGGGCTCACAGTGTAGAAGGGGGAGACAGACAACAAAACAAAACGTGTAAACCAAATAAAATAAATAGAATAAATATGTACAAGTAAAATAAATAAATAGAGTAATAAATATGTGCAAGCATATATGCATATATACAGGTGCTTCTGAGAAGCAGCGTGGCTCAGTGGAAAAAGCCCGGGCTTTGGAGTCAGAGGTCATGGGTTCAAATCCCGACTCTGCCAATTGTCAGCTGTGTGACTTTGGGTAAGTCACTTCACTTCTCTGAGCCTCAGTTCCCTCATCTGGAAAATGGGGATGAAGACTGTGAGCCCCCCTGTGGGACAACCTGATCACCTTGTAACCTCCCCAGCGCTTAGAACAGTGCTGTGCACATAGTAAGCGCTTAATAAATGTCATTATACTGTGCTGGGGGGAAAGAGGTAAGGTGGGGGCGATGGGGAGGGGGAGGAGGGGGTTGGGGCCTTGGGCGAGTCACTTCACTTCTCTGTGCCTCAGTTACCCCGTCTGTAAAGTGGGGATTAGGACTGTGAGCCCCAAGAGGGGCAGGAACTGTGTCCAACCCAATTGGGTTGTATCGACCCCAGCGCTTAGAACAGTGCTCGACACATAGTAAGCGCTTAACAAATGCCATAATTGTTGTTGTCATTATTAACTGGAGGCAGTGGATTTGGAGGTGAGCCTGCCGGCTGCAACCAGACAAATCCCAATCTTCTTTTTGCTTTTTTGTGCTGTTAAATGTTGATTGTTAAGCACATACTATGTGCTGAGCACCACACTAAGTGCTGGTGTAGATGCTCACCCTCTTAATCCTCATTAATAATAATAATGATGATGATGGCATTTATTAAGCACTTACTATGTGCTGAGCACCAAACTAAGCGCTGGTGTAGATGCCCACCCTCTTAATCCTCATTAATAATAATAATGATGATGGCATTTATTAAGCGTTTACTATGTGCTGAGCACCTAACTAAGCGCTGGTGTAGATGCCCACCCTCTTAATCCTCATTACTACTACTAATAATGATGATGGCATTTATTAAGCGCTTACTATGTGCTGAGCACCAAACTAAGCGCTGGTGTAGATGCCCACCCTCTTAATCCTCATTACTACTAATAATAATGATGATGGCATTTATTAAGCGCTTACTATGTGCTGAGCACCAAACTAAGTGCTGGTGTAGATGCTCACCCTCTTAATCCTCATTACTACTACTAATAATGATGATGGCATTTATTAAGCGCTTACTATGTGCTGAGCACCAAACTAAGCGCTGGTGTAGATGCTCACCCTCTTAATCCTTATTAATAATAATAATGGCATTTATTAAGCGCTTACTATGTGCTGAGCACCAAACTAAGTGCTGGTGTAGATGCCCACCCTCTTAATCCTCATTACTACTACTAATAATAATGATGGCATTTATTAAGTGCTTACTATGTGCAAAGCACTGTACTTAGCACTGGGAAGATACAAGGTGATCAGGCTGTCCCATGGGGGGCTCACAGTCTTCATCCCCATTTTACAGGTGAGGTAACTGAGGCACAGAGAAGTGAAGTGACTCGCCCAAAGTCACACAGCTGACAGTTGGAAGAGCCAGGATTTGATCCCATGACCTCTGGCTGCAAATAATAATAATAATGATGATGGCATTTATTAAGCACTTACTATGTGCAAAGCACTGTTCTTAGCACGGGGGAGGTACAAGGTGATCAGGCTGTCCCATGGGGGGCTCACGGTCTTCATCCCCATTTTCCAGATGAGGTCACTGAGGCTCAGAGAAGTGAAGTGACTCTCCCAAAGTCACACAGCTGACAACTGGCAGAGCCAGGATTTGATCCCATGACCTCTGACTCCAAATAATAATAATAACAATAGTAATAATGATGATGGCATTTATTAAGTGCTTACTATGTGCAAAGCACTGTTCTAAGCACTGGGGAGGTTACAAGGTGATCAGGCTGTCCCATGGGGGGCTCACAGTCTTCATCCCCATTTTCCAGATGAGGTCATTGAGGCCCAGAGAAGTGAAGTGACTCACCCAAAGTCACCCAGCTGACAGTTGGCGGAGACAGGATTTGATCCCATGACCCCTGACATCAAATAATAATAATAATAATGATGATGGCATTTATTAAGCGCTTACCATGTGCAAAGCACTGTTCTTAGCACTGGGAAGATGCAAGGTGATCAGGCTGTCCCACGGGGGGCTCACAGTCTTCATCCCCATTTTCCAGATGAGGTCACTGAGGCCCAGAGAAGTGAAGTGACTCCCTGAAAGTCACCCAGCTGACAGTTGGCGGAGCCGGGATTTGAACCCATGACCTCCGACTCTCTTTCCACTGAGCCACGCTGCTCCTCATTTTACAGATGAGGGAACTGAGACGCAGAGAAGTGAAGCGACTTGCCCAGGGTCACACGGCAAGTGGCGGAGCCGGGATTAAGAATAATAATAATAATAATAATGGCATTTATTAAGCGCTTACTATGTGCAAAGCACTGTTCTAAGCGCTGGATTGGAAGGATGTCCGTCCGAATCCCAGGCTTGTCCCTAGGATAGCCGATGCTCGCGCTGCCCTGGTCTGCTTTCCGTGGGGAGGCATCTCTGAGCCTCAGTTCCCTCATCTGTAAAATGGGGATTAAGACTGTCAGCCCCACTTGGGACAACCTGATCTCCTTGTAACCTCCCCAGCGCTTAGAACAGTGCTTTGCACATAGTAAGTGCTTAATAAATGCCATTATTATTATTATTATTATTATTATTATTATTATTATCTCACTGGCCTTTTCTCTGTCTTTCTCCCCCATTAGTATCTGGTGTCTTTGATCCAGGAGAACCTGGGATGGATGTGGGTGTTTTATTTTTTCATTTTAATGGTGAGTGTGCCGCGTCCCTCTCTTCGCCGACGGTTTTCCTCAACCGCCCCGGGAGCCACCAGGGAAGCCCTCGGGATCCTCGGGTGGAAAGGAGGATCATCATCATCCTCAATCGTATTTATTGAGCGCTTACTGTGTGCAGAGCACTGTACTAAGCGCTTGGGAAGTACAGTTTGGCAGCCTATAGAGACAGTCCCTACCCAACAGTGGGCTCACAGATGATGGCATTTATTAAGCGCTTACTATGTGCAAAGCACCGTTCTAAGCGCTGGGGAGGTTACAAGGTGATCAGGGAAGCCCTCGGGATCCTCGGGTGGAAAGGATGATCATCATCATCCTCAATCGTATTTATTGAGCGCTTACTGTGTGCAGAGCGCTTGGGAAGTACAATTTGGCAACATATAGAGACAGTCCCTACCCAACAGTGGGCTCACAGATGATGGCATTTATTAAGCGCTTACTATGTGCGAAGGACTGTTCTAAGCGCTGGGGAGGTTACAAGGTGATCAGGCTGTCCCACGGGGGGCTCACAGTCTTCATCCCCATTTGACAGACGAGGTAAACTGAGGCCCAGAGCAGTGAAGCGGCTTGCCCAAGGTCACACAGCTGACAAGTGGCAGAGCCGGGATTCGAACCCAGGACCTCTGACTCCAAAGCCCGGGCTCTTTCCACTGAGCCACGCTCAGAAAGGAGGTCTGAGCTGGGCCGAAGACGCGGGCCCTGCAAACAGTGGGCCCTTAGACCGTGTTTCTCCCTCATCTGTAAAATGGGGATTAAGATTGTGAGCCTCCTGTGGGACAACGTGATCACTTTGTAACCTCCCCAGCGCTTAGAACAGTGCTTTGCACATAGTAAGTGCTTAATAAATGCCATTATTATTTTATTATTATTATTCTCCTGGTTTTCCCCTGGCTGAGAGGTAGTCAATCAATCAATCAATTGTATGTATTGAGCGCTTACTGTGTGCAGAGCACTGGACTAAGCGCTCGGGAAGTACAAGTTGGCAACAGATAGAGACGGTCCCTACCCAGCAGCGGGCTCACAGTCTAAAAGGTCACACAGCAAGTCATTCATTCAGTCGTATTTATTGAGCGCTTACTGTGTGCAGAGCACTGGACTAAGCGCTCGGGAAGTCCAAGTTGGCAACATATAGAGACGGTCCCTACCCAGCAGCGGGCTCACAGTCTAAAAGGTCACACAGCAAGTCATTCATTCAGTCGTATTTATTGAGCGCTTACTGTGTGCAGAGCACTGGACTACGCGTTCAGGAAGTCCAAGTTGGCAACATATAGAGACGGTCCCTACCCCGCAGTGGGCTCACGGTCTAAAAGGTTACACAGCAAGTCATTCATTCATTCAATCGTATTTATTGAGTGCTTACTGTGTGCAGAGCACTGGACTAAGCGCTCGGGAAGTCCAAGTTGGCAACGTTTAGAGACGGTCCCTACCCAACAGTGGGCTCACACTCTAAAAGGTCACACAGCAAGTCATTCATTCAATCGTATTTATTGAGCACTTACTGTGTGCAGAGCACTGTACTAAGCGCTCGGGAAGCCCAAGCTGGCAACATATAGAGACGGTCCCTACCCAGCAGTGGGCTCACAGTCTAAAAGGTCACACAGCAAGTCATTCATTCAATCGTATTTATTTAGTGCTTACTGTGTGCAGAGCACTGGACTAAGCACTTGGGAAGTACAAGTTGGCAACATATAAAGACGGTCCCTACTCAACAGTGGGCTCACAGTCTAAAAGGTCACACAGCAAGTCATTCATTCATTCATTCAATCGTATTTATTGAGCACTTACTGTGTGCAGAGCACTGGACTAAGTGCTCGAGAAGTACAAGTTGGCACCGTTTAGAGACGGTCCCTACCCAACAGTGGGCTCACAGTCTAAAAGGTCACACAGCAAGTCATTCATTCATTCATTCAGTCGTATTTATTGAGCGCTTACTGTGTGCAGAGCCCTGGACTAAGCGCTTGGGAAGTACAAGTTGGCAACATATAGAGACGGTCCCTACCCAACAGTGGGCTCACAGTCTAAAAGGTCACACAGCAAGTCATTCATTCATTCATTCAATCGTATTTATTGAGCGCTTACTGTGTGCAGAGCACTGGACTAAGCGCTCGAGAAGTACAAGTTGGCAACGTTTAGAGACGGTCCCTACCCAACAGTGGGCTCACAGTGTAAAAGGTCACACAGCAAGTCATTCATTCAATCGTATTTATTGAGCGCTCACTGTGTGCAGAGCACTGGACTAAGCGCTCGGGAAGTCCAAGTTGGCAACGTTTAGAGACGGTCCCTACCCAACAGCGGGCTCACAGTCAGGTCGCACAGCAAGTCATTCATTCAGTCATATTTATTGAGCGCTTACTGTGTGCAGAGCACTGTACTAAGCGCTCGGGATGTCCAAGTTGGCAACGTTTAGAGACGGTCCCTACCCAATAGCGGGCTCACAGTCTAAAAGGTCACACAGCAAGTCATTCATTCATTCATCCAATCGTATTTATCGTGCACTTACTGTGTGCAGAGCACTGTACTAAGCGCTTGGGAAGTCCAAGTTGGCAACATATAGAGACGGTCCCTACCCAACAGTGGGCTCACAGTCTAAAAGGTCACACAGCAAGTCATTCATTCAGTCGTATTTATTGAGCGCTTACTGTGTGCAGAGAACTGTACTAAGCGCTCGGGAAGTCCAAGTTGGCAACATATAGAGACGGTCCATACCGAACAGTGGGCTTACAGTCTAGAAGAGGTCCTCTGAGTAGCCCCTGGGGCAGCCACGGTTCTAAGACGGTTTTCCCTTTCTCTCTCTCCCGTTCCCGCAGACGAGCTCCACGATCCTCTTCATCTCCCCGTTAATCGTCAGGGAAATCAAGTCCCTCGTGCAGGCGGGACGCACCCGGCCGCCGAGCGGGTGACCGGGGCCGTCCTCGGAGGGGGACCGACCCGGGCCGGTCTCGCCAATCCCCCCGAGCCCGGCGCCGGCCGCCGGGCTGGCCGCCGAGCGGGACCGGAGTGACCCTCACCGTCGCCGCGGGCGTCTCCCCCGGCCGCCGGGACCCCGGTGGGGCCAGCCACGGCCACCGCGGCCGCGGGGTTGGTGTTTCCGGTGGAGTCTCCGGAGGCAGGCGGGCGGCCGTCGGTGCGGGGACAACGGGTCGGCGCCCGGCGACTTTTGGGGCAGGCCCCGGGACCCCGCTGACCCTCGCCGCCGCGTGAAAGGCCACCCGGCGCTCCGGCCACCAGTCTCCGGCACGGGAGCTGCCCACCCAGGCCCCATCTTCCAAGTCCCGGGAGCCTCAGTTGGCACGGATAACCCGGAAACTTCTCGCCCCGTCCGGGCTGAGCCGGCCGAAGACCGGCCGTACCGAGGGAGGGAGGGACGGAGGGAGGTGGGATCAACCCTCCGCAAGCCGGACGTCCCCCCCGGGGCCCGGGTGAGGACCCAGAAATACAGGGAGACCCCGCACGGACCGGGCCGCGGTTTAGGACGCGGAGACGGGAAAGTAAAAGCGGTTACCTTTTTGATAATCAATCAATCGTATTTATTGAGCGCTTAGTGTGTGCAGAGCACTGGACTGAGCGCTTGGGAAGTCCTGGTTGGGACGGCTTAGTCATTCGTTCAGTCGTATCTAAGCAGCGCTTACCGTGGGCGAGGCACTGTACTAAGCGCTTTAGACTGTAAGCCCACTGTTGGGTAGGGACCGTCTCTATATGTTGCCAACTTGGACTTCCCAAGCGCTTAGTACAGTGCTCTGCACACAGTAAGCGCTCAATAAATGCGATTGATGATGAGTGGCCCGGGGCTGGGCTTAGGGGCCCGAATCGCCTCCCCCTCTTCGGGCCCGTCTCCGCGGGACAGACGAGGCCGCCGGGAGCCCGGTTAGCCCCGCGGGCCGGCGGCGGGGCCTAAAGTCACGAGACCCAGCTTCCCATTTTCCAGATGAGGTCACTGAGGCCCAGAGAATCAATCGTATTTATTGAGCGCTTACTGTGTGCAGAGCACTGGACTAAGCGCTTGGGAAGTCCAAGTTGGCAACACAGACGGTCCCTACCCAACAGTGGGCTCACGGTCTAGAAGGGGGAGACGGAGAACAAAACCAAACATATTAACAAAATAAACAGAATAGATATGTACAAGTAAATAAATAGAGTAATAAGTCTGTACAAACATATATACATCTATACAGGTGCTGTGGGGAAGGGAAGGAGGTAAGACGGGGGGGATGGATGATACTCGGCAGCCGGATGCTTATTGGCGGGAGGCGCGGCAGCATCCTAGGGTACCGCGCTGTGGACCGTCTCCTAGAGACCCACCCAGCTTTCTAAGCAAGGGCCTGCCCGCTGTCCCCATTCATTCAATCGTATTTATTGAGCGCTTACTGTGTGCAGAGCACTGGACTGAGCGCTTGGGAAGTCCCAGTTGGCAACATAGAGAGACGGTCCCTACCCAACAGTGGGCTCACAGTCTAGAAGGGGGAGACAGAGAACAAAACCAAACATATTAACAGAATAAATAGAATAGATATGTACAAGTAAAATAAATAAATAAATAGAGTAATCAATCAATCAATCAATCGTATTTATTGAGCGCTTACTATGTGCAGAGCACTTGGGAAGTACAAATTGGCATCACATAGAGACAGTCCCTACCCAACAGTGGGCTCACAGTCTAAAAGGGGGAGACAGAGAACAGAACCAAACATACCAACAAAATAAAATAAGTAGGATAGAAATGTACAAGTAAAATAAATAAATAAATAAATAAATAAATAGAGTAATAAATATGTACAACCATATTTATTTATTGAGCGCTTACTGTGTGCAGAGCACTGGACTGAGCGCTTGGGAAGTCCCAGTCGGCAACATAGACGGTCCCTACCCAACCGCGGGCTCACGGTCTTGAAGGTTGCCCTGTGCGGCCACACCTGGGGCAGTGCGTGGAAGGGGTCACCTGGTTGGGACAGCTGTGTCATTCGTTCAGTCGTATTTAAGCGGCGCTTACCGTGGGCAAGGCACTGTACTAAGCGCTTTAGACTGTAAGCCCACTGTTGGGTAGGGACCGTCTCTATATGTTGCCAATTTGGACTTCCCAAGCGCTTAGTACAGTGCTCTGCACATAGTAAGCGCTCAATAAATACGATTGATGACGATGGTGATGATGGAGGACAACAGCCAACGGACGCATTCCCTGCTCCCCTCCCGACGAGCTCACACTCCGCTCTCAAGAGCCACCGTGGCCAACTCTTCTGGACTGTGAGCCCGCTGTTGGGTAGGGACCGTCTCTAGACGTTGCCGACTTGGACTTCCCGAGCGCTTAGTACAGTGCTCTGCGCACGGTAAGCGCTCGATAAATGCGATTGAATGAGTGAATGAATGAATGAACTCTCTTGACCGGCCTAGGTTGGGTCGCTGAGGTTGAGTGCTTAGTACAGTGCTCTGCACACAGTAAGCGCTCGATAAATGCGATCGAATGAATGAATGAATGAATGAACTCTCTTGACCGGCCCAGGTTGGGTCGCTGAGGCTGAGCGCTTAGTACAGTGCTGTGCACACAGTAAGCGCTCAATAAATCCGACTGAATGAATGCAACGGGCAGACAGACACATTACCTGCCCCCCGACGGGCTCACACTCCGCTCTCAAGAGCCACCGTGGCCAACTGTCTTGACCGGCCCAGGTTGGGTCGCTGAGGCTGAGCGCTTAGTACAGTGCTCCGCACACAGTAAGCGCTCAATAAATCCGATTGAACGAATGCAACGGGCAAGCAGACGCATCCCCTGCCCCCCGACGAGCTCACACTCCGCTCTCAAGAGCCACCGTGGCCAACTGTCTTGACCGGCCCAGGTTGGGTCGCTGAGGCTGAGCGCTTAGTACAGTGCTCCGCACACAGTAAGCGCTCAATGAATCCGACTGAATGAATGCAACGGGGAAACAGACACATTACCTGCCCCCCGACGGGCTCACACTCCGCTCTCAAGAGCCACCGTGGCCAACTCTCTTGACCGGCCCAGGTTGGGTCGCTGAGGCTGAGCGCTTAGTACAGTGCTCCGCACACGGTAAGCGATCAATAAATCCGATTGAATGAATGCAACGGGCAAACAGATGCATTCCCTGCCCCCCGACCAGCTCACACTCCGCTCTCAAGAGCCACCGTGGCCAACTGTCTTGACCGGCCCAGGTTGGGTCGCTGAGGCTGAGCGCTTAGTACAGTGCTCCGCACACAGTAAGCGCTCAATAAATCCGATTGAATGAATGCAAAGGGCTTATCCCTGGGAGACGGGGGCACCCGGAACCCCCCGGAGACTAGTTCTCCCAAATCTTGGTGCCGGAGATCCCTGAGTGATACTGGAGCAGCGGGGCCTAGTGGAAAGAGTTCGGGTTTGGGAGCCGGAGGACGTGGGTTCGAATTCTGATTCCACCACTCAACTGCCGTGAGACCTTGAGCAAGTCACTTAACTTCCGTTCCTCAGTTACCTCATCCGTAAAACGGGGCTTAAATCTGTGAGCCCCATGTGGGGCGGGGGATGTGTCCAACCCAATTGATGGTCTTAATCGGGTGCTTACTGTGCGCAGAGCGCTGTGCTAAGCGCTTGGGAGAGTATAATACGGCAGAGTTGGTAGACGTTCCCTGCCCACAAGGAGTTTATTGTCTAAAGGGGGAGACAGACAATATAAATAAATTATTCCACAAGAATTGGCCATCTGTAGCTGGCTCCTGGTCAGGCAGGGTAATAATAATAATAATAATTTTGGTATTTGTTAAGCGCTTACTGTGTGCAAAGCACTGTTCTAAGCGCTGGGGAGGATGCAAGGTGATCAGGTTGTCCCGTGTGGGGCTCGCAATCTTAATCCCCATTTTACAGATAAGGTAACTGAGGCACAGAGAATAATAATAATAATAATGGCATTTATTAAGCGCTTACGATGTGCAAAGCACTGTTCTAAGCGCTGGGGAGGGTGCAGTGTGATAAGGCTGTCCCACGGGGGGCTCACAGTCTTCATCCCCATTTTGCAGATAAGGTAACTGAGGCACAGAGAATAATAATAATAATAATAATGGCATTTATTAAGCGCTTACTATGTGCAAAGCACTGTTCTAAGCACTGGGGAGGGTACAAGGTGATAAGGCTGTCCCACGGGGGGCTCACAGTCTTCATCCCCATTTTACAGGTGAGGCAACTGGGGCCCAGAGAAGTGAAGTGACTTGCCCAAAGTCACCCAGCTGACAAGTGGCTGAGCTGGGATTCGAACCTGTGACCTCTGACTCCAAAGCCCGGGCTCTTTCCACTGAGCCACGCTGGGTAGACTGTCAGTGCTTTTAGAAAGTTGAGTACAAAGCTAAAATGAGTTCAGAACCTCCTTGAAATTGATGTCAGCAATAAAACATTCCACCAATCAATCAATTGTATTTATTGAGCACTTACTGTGTGCAGAGCACTGTACTAAGCGTTTGGGAAGCACAAGTTGGCAGCACATAGAGACGGTCCCTACCCAACACCACCCTTCCATGCTGAAATCTCACATCTGTAGAGAGGAGAGGAAAATACGGTGCTTTGAAAATAGTGTCTGCCTCAATTGTCTCCTGGTCTAAAAGAGTTAAACGCTTTTCCCAAAACATCTATTTTACCAACATTCCGGGTAAATAATGGGAATTTGGGGTTTCACTTTTGCACCCTCTGAGGTTGTTTGGTACAGTGTAGTCTCACAGACTCCGGTAATGCCCGTTATAGTCTGTTAATTTTATTTTGGAATGTCTTCCCAAAGAAAACCGATCGTATTTATTGAGCGCTTTCTCTGTGCTGAGCACTCCTAAGCGCTTGGGGGAATACGGTGCAGCAGAATTAACCGACGTGTCCCCTGCCCATAATGAGCTTACAGTCTAGAGGGGAAGACAGACTTTATTATGAATAAAAAAGTAATTTATAATGTATGATTTATAGATGTGTGCATAAGTGCTGTGGAGTTGGGGCTGGGGAGAATATCAAGTTTCCAAAGATTGAGGAGATTCAGAAGGGAGAGTGAGCTGGGGAAAAGAGGGTTTAATGGGGAAGGCCCCTTGGAGATAGTAATAATAATAATGATTGCATTTATTAAGCGCTTACTATGTGCAAAGCACTGTTCTAAGCGCTGGGGAAATACAGCGCAGCAGAATTAGCCGACGCGTCCCCTGCCCGTAATGACCTTACAGTCTAGAGGGGAAGACAGACTTTATTATGAATAAAAAAGTAATTTAGAGTGTATGATTTCTTGATGTGTGCGTAAGTGCTGTGGAGTTGGGGCTGGGGAGAATATCAAGTTTTCAAAGATTGAGGCGTGTAGGAGATTCCGAAGGGAGAGTGAGCTGGGGAAAAGAGGGTTTAATGGGGAAGGCCCCTTGGAGATAGTAATAATAATAATGATGATAGCATTTATTAAGCAATTACTATGTGCAAAGCACTGTTCTAAGCGCTGGGGAAATACGGCGCAGCAGAATTAGCCGACGCGTCCCCTGCCCGTAATGACCTTACAGTCTAGAGGGGAAGACAGACTTTATTATGAATAAAAAAGTAATTTAGAGTGTATGATTTCTTGATGTGTGCGTAAGTGCTGTGGAGTTGGGGCTGGGGAGAATATCAAGTTTTCAAAGATTGAGGTGTGTAGGAGATTCCGAAGGGAGAGTGAGCTGGGGAAAAGAGGGTTTAATGGGCAAGGCCCCTTAGAGATAGTAATAATAATAATGATAGCATTTATTAAGCGATTACTATGTGCAAAGCACTGTTCTAAGCGCTGGGGAGGTTACAAGGTGATCAGGTCGTTCCCCGGGGTGCTCACGGTCTTAATCCCCATTTTACCGGTAACTGAGGCCCAGAGAAGTGAAGTGACTTGCCCAAAGTCACACAGCTGACTAGTGGCTGAGCCGGGATTTGAACCCATAACCTCTGACTCCAAAGCCCGGGCTCTTTCCACTGAGCCACGCTGCTTCTCTAGGTAGATACAAGGTAATCAGGTCCCACGTGGGGCTCACAGTTTTCATCCCCATTTGACAGATGAGGGAACTGAGGCCCAGAGAAGTGAAGTGACTTGCCCAAAGTCACACAGCTGAGAAGTGGCCGAGCTGGGATTTGAACCCATGACCTCTGACTCCAAAGCCCGGGCTCTTTCCACTGAGCCACGCTGCTTCTCTAGGTAGATACAGGGTAATCAGGTTGTTCCACGGGGAACTCACAGTCTTCATCCCCATTTGACAGATGAGGGAACTGAGGCCCAGAGAAGTGAAGTGACTTGCCCAAAGTCACACAGCTGACAATTGGCGGAGGCGGGATTTGAACCCATGACCTCTGACTCCAAAACCTGGCCTCTTTCCACTGAGCCACGCTGCTTCAGTGACCTTCGTAATGCTTTGAAGGTGGAGAGAGCGGTGGTCTGGAGGGGGAGGGAGTAGGAGAAGCAGTGTGGCTCAGTGGAAAGAGCCCGGGCTTTGGAGTCAGAGGTCATGGGTTCAAATCCCGCCTCTGCCACTTGTCAGCTGTGTGACTTTGGGCAAGTTACTGCCCTGGGCCTCAGTTCCCTCATCGATCAAGTGGGGATGAAGACTGTGAGCCCCCCATGGGACAACCTGATCACCTTGTAACCTCCCCAGTGTTTAGAACATTGCTTTGCACATAGTAAGCACTTAATAAATGCCATCATTGTTATTATTATTATTACCCCAGTGCTTAGAACAGTGCTTGACACATAGTAAGCGCTTAACAAATACAAACATTATTATTATTTGGAAGAGTTTCCCCCTGGCCCCCTTCAACAGATTCGATGGAGGGTCTGCCCTGCGTGGGGTGTTGAACTTGGCGTCCACTATGTGCAGGATGTTGGGTCACCCAGGGTGCAGAAAAAGACTGTCTCTATATGTTGCCAACTTATGCTTCCCAAGCGCTTAGTACAGTGCTCTGCACACAGTAAGCGCTCAATAAATACAATTGATTGATTGATAGTAAGCGCTCAATAAATACAATTGAATGAATGAACAAACTAATGAATGAACGATTGAATGAACGAATGAATGAATGAACGCTTGAATGAATGAATGAGTAATTGAATGAATGACTGAATGAACGACTGAATGAACGATTGAATGAATGCTTGAATGAATGACTGAATGCACGATTGAATGAATGAACGATTCTTCAAGACTGAGCCCGCTGTTGGGTAGGGACCGTCTCTATATGTCACCAACTTGTACTTCTCAAGTGCTTAGTACAGTGCTCTGCACACAGTAAGCGCTCAATAAATATGGTTGATTGAATGAGTGAACCAAGGGCTTTGGAGTCGGAGGCCTTGGGTTCGAATTCCGACTCCACCAACTGTGCTGTGTGACTTTGGGGAAGTCACTTCACTTTTCTGGGCCTCATCTGGAAAACTGGGGATAAAATCCGGGTGCTCCCCGTGGGGCCACCCGATCACCTTGTAGCCTCCCCAGCGCGTAGTCGGCGCTTAACAAACGCCATCAATGAATGAATGAACGATTGAAATGAATGAATGAACGAATGGAATGAATGAATGAATAAAATGAATGAATGCATGAATGAACGATTGAATGAATGAACGATTGAATGAATGAACGGATACTTGAATGAATGCATGAATGAACGATTGAATGAATGAATGGATGCTTGAATGAATGACTGAATGAACGATAGAATGAACGAATGAATGAATGCTTGAATGAATGAATGACAGAATGATCAATTGAATGAATGAATGACAGAATGACCAATTGAGTGAATGAATGAACAAATGAATGAATGAACGCTTGAATAAATGACTGAATGAACCATTGAATGAATGAATGAACGCTTGAATGAAGGAATGACAGAATGACCAATTGAATGAATGACAGAATGACCAATTGAATGAATGAACTGAATGCATGCATGAACGATTGAATGAATGAACGAATGAATGAATGAACGCTTGAATGAATGACTGAATGCACGACTAAATGAGTGAATGAACGAATGAATGAATGAACGATTAATGCCCTACGACGTCAGCCGCTTCATGATCCAGTGCGATATCTGCACGATTGAATGAATGAATGAATGAACGATTGAATGAATGAATGATTGAATGAATGAATGAACGATTGAATGAACGCTTGAATGAATGAATGACAATGACCAGTTGAATGAATGAATGACAGAATGACCAATTGAATGAATGAATGAACAAATGAATGAATGAATGAATGACCAACTGAATGCATGCATGAATGCTTGAATGAATGAACGCTTGAATGAATGACTGAATGCACGATTGAAGGAATGAATGAACGCTTGAATGAATGACTGAATGCACGATTGAATGAACGAATGAATGAATGAACGATTAATACGATTGATTGATTGAATGAACGAATGAATGAATGAATGGGGTCGAAGCGCTTAGAGCAGCGCTTTGGAATGAATGAATGGACGGAGGGCGGGGCTGCGGAGCAAGCGTGCATGCGCGCCCCGCCCCCCCCGTTCCCCCCTGCGAGGACGCCGGCCGCCATGTGCTTGCGCGCTCGCGGTGGCGGCGGGCACGCGCGCGTCCGTGCGTGCGTGAATGAATGAATGAGTGTTTTGTGTGTTAATGATGTTGTTTAATGATGGCCGTGGCGGCGGCGTTGTCGTTGTCGGTCGGGCTGCCCTTCTACTGCGTCTGCCGGCAGCTCTACAACGTCAGCTGCTTCATGATGAACGATTGAACAAATGAATGAATGAACGAATGAATGAACAAATGAATGAATGAATGAATGACCAATTGAATGAATGAATGAATAAATGAATGAATGAACGATTGAATGAATGAATGAATGAATGAACGATTGAATGAATGAACGATTGAATGAATGAATGAAAAAATGAATGAATGACCAACTGAATGCATGCATGAATGATTGAATGCACGATTGAATGAATGAATGAATGAACGCTTGAATGAGTGACTGAATGCGCGATTGAATGAATGAATGAACGAATGAACGATTAATACGATTGAATGAATGAATGAATGAATGAATGAATGGGGTCGAAGCACTTAGAGCAGCGCTTTGGAACGAATGAACGGACGGAGGGCGGGGCCGCCGAGCGCGCGTGAATGAATGAATGAGTGTTTGTGTGTGTGTTTTTTAAAGATGGCCGTGGCGGCGGCGGCGATGTCGTTGTCGTTGACGGGCGGCCCACCCGTGTACTGCGTCTGCTGGCAGCCCTACGACGTCAGCCGCTTCATGATCCGGTGCGACATCTGCACGATTGAATGAATGAATGAATGAATGAATGACAGAATGACCAATTGAATGAATGAATGAACAAATGAATGAATGAACGATTGAATGAATGAACGATTGAATGAATGAATGACCAATTAAATGAATGAACGAAAAAATGAATGAATGACCAACTGACTGCATGCATGAACGATTGAATGAACGAATGAATGAATTAACGCTGGAATGAATAACTGAATGCACGATTGAATGACTGAAGGCACGATTGAATGAATGAATGCACGAATGAACGAATGACTAATTGAATGAATGAATGAAAAAATGAATGAATGACCAACTGAATGCATGCATGAACGATTGAATGAACGAATGAATGAATGAACGCTTGAATGAATGACTGAATGCACGATTGATCGACTGAATGAATGAATGAATGAATTAACGCTGGAATGAATGACTGAATGCACGATTGAATGAATGAACGATTAATACGATTGATTGATTGAATGAATGGGGTCGAAGCGCTTAGAGCAGCGCTTTGGAATGAATGAACGGACGGAGGGCGGGGCCGGGAGCGCGCGCGCATGCGCGCCCCACCCCCGCCTCCTCCCGCGAGGACGCCGGCCGGCGTGCGCGCTCGCGGCGGCGGCGGGCGCGCGCGCGTCCGCGCGTGCGTGCGTGAATGAATGAATGAATGTTTGTGTGTGTTTTTTAAAGATGGCCGTGGCGGCGGGGGCGTTGTCGTTGTCGTTGTCGGTCGGGCCGCCCGTCTACTGCGTCTGCCGGCAGCCCTACGACGTCAGCCGCTTCATGATCCAGTGCGACACCTGCACGGTTGAATGAATGAATGAATGAATGAATGAACGCTTGAATGAATGAATGACAATGACCAGTTGAATGAATGAATGACAGAATGACCAATTGAATGAATGAATGATTGAATGAATGAATGAATGAATGAAACAATGAATGAATGACCAACTGAATGCATGCATGAAAGAGTGAATGAACGAATGAATGAATTAACGCTGGAATGAATGACTGAATGCACGTTTGAATGACTGAATGCACGATTGAATGAATGAACGAATGAATGAATGAATGACCAACTTAATGAATGAGTGAAAAAATGAATGAATGACCAACCGAATGCATGCATGAACGATTGAAGGAACGAATGAATGAATGAACGCTTGAATGAATGACTGAATGCACGATCGAATGAATGAATGAATGAACGCTTGAATGAATGAATGAATGCACGATTGAATGAATGAATGAATGACTGAATGAATAAATGAATGGGGTCGAAGCACTTAGAGCAGCGCTTCGGAATGAATGAACGGGCGGAGGGCGGGGCCGCGGAGCGCGCGCATGCGCGCTCCGCCCCACGCTCCCCCCCTCCCCGGCGAGGACGCCGGCCGGCGTGCGCGCTCGCGGCGGCGGCGGCGGCGGGCGCGCGCGCGTCCGCGCGTGCGTGCGTGAATGAATGAATGAATGTTTGTGTGTGTTTTTTAAAGATGGCCGTGGCGGCGGCGGCGTTGTCGTTGTCGTTGTCGGTCGGGCCGCCCGTGTACTGCGTCTGCCGGCAGCCCTACGACGTCAGCCGCTTCATGATCCAGTGCGACATCTGCAAGGACTGGTTCCACGGAAGGTCAGGCAGCCCCCCCCCCCCCCAAAAAACAAAACACCCCCCCCCCCCCAGGCCTCCCCCACAAAGGCCCCGACAACAATCAAGCCTACTTACTGAGCGCTTCCTGTGTGCAGAGCACTGTCCTAAGCGCTTGGGAAGCCCAGGTTGGCACCATAGAGAGACGGTCCCCACCCCACAGTGGGCTCACAGTCTAGAACGGATGGAGCCGCTCTGCTTTGGGGTGGGGGGCTCTCCACACCCACCCACCCCCCTCAATTATCATAATAATAATAATGATGATGATGGTGGTGGCATCTATTAAGCTCCCCTGCCGCTCACCTCCTCACTGGGCCTCGTTCTGTGAGCCCCCAGTCGGGACTGTCTCTAGATGTTGCCAACTTGTCCTTCCCAAGCGCTCAGTACAGTGTCCTGCATACAGTCAGGGCTCAATAAATACGATTGAATGAATGAACGAATGAATAATAATAATGATGTTGGCATTTATTAAGCTCCCCTGCCGCTCTTATTAAGCCCCCCTGCCGCTCACCTCCTCACTGGGCCTCGTTCTGTGAGCCCCCAGTCGGGACTGTCTCTAGATGTTGCCAGCTTGTCCTTCCTAAGCGCTCAGTACAGTGCCCTGCACACAGTCAGGGCTCAATAAATACGATTGAATGAATGAACGAATGAATAATAATAATGATGATGGCATTTGTTAAGCTCCCCTGCTGCTCACCTCCTCACTGGGCCTCCTTCTGTGAGCCCCCAGTCGGGACTGTCTCTAGATGTTGCCAGCTTGCCCATCCTAAGCGCTCAGTACAGTGCCCTGCACACAGTAAGGGCCTAATAAATACGATTGAATGAATGAACGAATGAATAATAATAATGATGATGGCATTTGTTAAGCTCCCCTGCCGCTCACCTCCTCACTGGGCCTCCTTCTGTGAGCCCCCAGTCGGGACTGTCTCTAGATGTTGCCAGCTTGCCCTTCCTAAGCGCTCAGTACAGTGCCCTGCACACAGTAAGGGCCTAATAAATACGATTGAATGAATGAACGAATGAATAATAATAATGATGATGGCATTTGTTAAGCTCCCCTGCCGCTCACCTCCTCACTGGGCCTCGTTCTGTGAGCCCCCAGTCGGGACTGTCTCTAGATGTTGCCAACTTGTCCTTCCTAAGCGCTCAGTACGGTGTTCCACACGGAGGAAGCGCTCAATAAATGCGATTGAATGAATGATTAATAATAATGATGGCATTTATTAAGCTCGCCTGCCGCTCACCTCCTCACTGGGCCTCGTTCTGTGAGCCTCCAGTCGGGACTGTCTCTATATGTTGCCAACTTGTCCTTCCCAAGCGCTCAGTACGGTGTTCTGCACACAGTAAGTGCTCAATAAATACGATTGATTGAATGAATGAATGATTAATAATAATGATGGCATTTATTAAGCCCCTCTGCTGCTCACCTCCTCACTGGGCCTCGTTCTGTGAGCTCCCTGTCAGGACTGTCTCTAGATGTTGCCAACTTGTCCTTCCCAAGCGCTCAGTACAGTGTTCTGCACACGGTAAGTGCTCAATAAATATGATTGAATGAATGAATGATTAATAATAATAGTGGCATTTATTAAGCCCCTCTTCTGCTCACCTCCTCACCGGGCCTCGTTCTGTGAGCCCGCTGTTGGGTCGGGACCATCTCTGGATGCTGCCAGCTTGTCCTTCCCAAGCGCTCAGTACAGTGCTCCGCACACAGTAAGCACTCAATAAATACGATTGAATGAATGAATGAATGAAAGCCCTACTGAGAGCTCACCTCCTCCAAGAGGCCTTCCCACACTGAGCCCCCTTTTTCCTCTCCCCCGCCCTACCTCCTTCCCCTCCCCACAGCACATGTATATATGTTTGTACAGATTTATTACTCTATTCATTTTACTTGTACATATTCTATTGATTTTATTTGGTTAATATGTGTTGTTTTGTTGTCCGTCTCCCCCTTCTAGACTGTGAGCCCGCTGTTGGGTAGGGACCGTCTCTATCTGCCACCAACTTGGACTTCCCAAGCGCTTAGTCCAGTGCTCTGCACACAGTAAGCGCTCAATAACGATTGAATGAATAAACGAAAGTACCCATTTATTACTCTATTTTATTTCTACATAGTTACTATTCTATTTATTTCATTTTGTTAGTATGTGTTGTTTTGTTGTCTGCCTCCCCCTTCTAGACTGTGAGCCCGCTGTTGGGTAGGGACCGTCTCTCTCTGTCGCCAACTTGGACTTCCCAAGCGCTTAGTCCAGTGCTCTGCGCACAGTAAGCGCTCGATAAATACGATTGAATGAATGAATTGGCAAGTTCCCAGCGCCCTCCCGTCTTAGGGGTCCGGGGTGAGGGGAGGCTGCCCTGGAGGGGTCAGAGGTCAAGGGTCAGGGGACAAAGAAGCCGTGTCCTCGGTGGTGGGGGGTCTCCCCTCCTACACTGGGCCTCATTCTCACCTGTTGTCGACCCCTGGCTCTTCCATTCCTCCCTTCAAAGCCCTCTGGTTCGAAATGGGTACGCCTTGTCCGCCCAGAGAATTATTTTACTTGTACATATTTATTCTATTTATTTCATTTTGTAAATATGTTTTGTTTTGTTGTCTGTCTCCCCCTTCTAGACTGTGAGCCCGCTGTTGGGTAGGGACCGTCTCTATATGTTGCCAACTTGTGCTTCCCAAGCGCTTAGTCCAGTGCTCTGCACACAGTAAGCGCTCAATAAATACGATTGAATGAATGAATACTGAGAGCTCACCTCCTCCAGGAGGCCTTCCCACACTGAGCCCCCCCATCCTCTACTCCTCCTCCCCTCCTTTGCCCTCCCCCCAGCACTTGGGTCTATTTCTACATATTTGCTACTCTGTTATATTTGCACTTGGGTCTACTTCTACATATTTGCTACTCCGTTTGTACCCATCTCCTCTATTTATTTTATTAATGGGGTGTATGTAGCTGTAATTCTGTTTATTCTGCTGGTCTTGACACCTGTCTACTTGTTGTGTTTTGGTGTCTGTCCCTTCTAGACTGCGAGCCCATTGTGGGGTGGGGATTGTCTCTCTCTGGTGCCGAATTGTGCCCTCCAATCAATCAATCAATCAGTCGTATTTATTGAGCGCTTACTGTGTGCAGAGCACTGTACTAAGTGCTTGGGAAGTACAAGTTGGCAACAGAGACAGTCCCTACTCAACAGTGGGCTCACAGTCTAGAAGGGGGAGACAGAGAACAAAACCAAACATATTAACAAAATAAAATAAATAGAATAGATATGTACAAGTAAAATAAAGAGATAATTAGGGCAGTGCTGTGCACACCGTCAGCCCCCTGGAAATACGGCCGAATGAATGAATGAGGGAATGAATGAATGAGGGCGGCGGTCAGGGTCGGAAGCGCCTTTTTGATTGACAGCGGGACCTTTAAATCGCTCCTCCGCCCCGCAGGCTCCCCCTGCCGGACACACCGCGCAGCGACCGTCCGCTCATTCATTCAGTCACTCACTCATTCGTTCATTCAGTCACTCCCTCATTCATTCAGTCACTCCCTCCCTCATTCGTTCACTCAGTCACTCACTCATTCGTCACTAATTTATTCATTCCAGCGCTTAGAACAGTATTTGCACATAGTAAGCGCTTAACAAATGCCATCGTTAATTAATTCATTCACTGTACTCACTCATTCATTTATTCCTCTATCCATCCAGCCATCCATTCATTCATTCTTTCATAATCATTCATTCATTCCTATTTATTCAGTCAGTCCTATTCATTCATTCATTCCTATTTATTCAGTCAGTCCCATTTATTCATTCATTCAGTCCTATTATTCATTCAGTCAGTCCTATTTATTTATTCATTCATTCAGTCCTATTTATTTATTTATTCATTCATTCAGTCCTATTTATTTATTCTTTCAGTCAGTCCTATTTATTCATTCAGTCAGTCCTATTCATTCATTCAGTCCTATTTATTTATTCACTCAGCCCTGTTTATTTATTCATTGTCAGTCCTATTCATTGTCCTATTTATTCATTCATTCATTCAGTCCTATTATTCATTCATTCAGTCCTATTTATTTATTTATTCATTCAGTCAGTCCTATTTATTTATTCATTCAGTCAGTCCTATTTGTATATTCATTCATTCAGCCCTATTTATTTATTCTTTCAGTCAGTCCTATTTATTCATTCATTCAGCCCTATTCATTCATTCAGTCCTATTCATTCATTCAGTCCTATTTATTTATTCATTCAGTCAGTTCTGTTCATTCAGTCCTATTTATTCATTCATTCAGTCCTATTTATTTATTCATTCAGTCAGTTCTGTTCATTCATTCAGTCCTATTCATTCAGTTCTATTTATTTATTCATTAATTCATCAGTCCTATTTATTCAGTCCTATTTATTTATTCATTCATTCAGTCCTATTTACTTATTCATTCATTTATTCAGTCCTATTTATTCATTCATTCATTCATTCAATCGTATGTATTGAGCGCTTGCTGTGTGCAGAGCCCTGGACTGAACGGTTTGGAAGTACGAGTCGGCAACATCTAGAGACGGTCCCTACCCAATAACGGGCTCGCAGGCTAGAAGGGGGAGATGGGCAACAAAACAAAACACGGAGACAGGTGTCAAAAGCGTCAGAACAAATGGAATGAAAGCCAGGTGCACATCATTATCAAAATAAAGAGAATAGTAAATATGGACAAGTAAAATAAATAGAGTGATAATTCTGTACAAACATATATTCAGGTGCTGCGGGGAGGGGAAGGAGGTAGGGTGGGGAGGAGGAGAGGAAAAAGGGGGCTCAGTGTGGGAAGGCCTCCTGGAGGAGGTGAGCTCTCAGTGGGGCTTTGAAGGGAGGAAGAGAGCGAGTTTGGCGGATGGGCAGAGGGAGGGAATTCCGGGCCGGGGGGAGGACATGGGCCGGGGGTCGATGGCGGAGGGATGGGTGCTCACTCCCGCAATCCCCCACTCACCTGGGAACCCACACCGTACAATAAATCGGGGGTTCCTGCCTGTCTGTCTCCCTGCATTCATTCCTTCATTCATTCATTCAGCCGTATTTATTGAGCGCTGACTGTGTGCACAGCCTTGTACTAAGCGCCTGGGAAAGTACCACTCAGCGACAGAGCGAGACAATCCCTGGCCACTCCGAGCTCGCAGTCTAGAAGGGGGGAGACAGACAGCAAAACAAGTAAACCGGCATCAGTATTCATTCATTCAATCAGATTTATTGTGCGCTTACTGTGTACAGAACACTCATTCATTCATTCAGTCGTATTTATTGAGCGCTTACTGTGTGCAGAGCACTGACCTAAGCACTTGGGAAGTACAATTCAGCAATGAAGAGAGACAGTCCCTGCCCACATCGGGCTCACGGTCAAGAAAAGGGGAGACAGACATCAGTACAAGTAAAGAGGCATCAGTACTCATTCATTCAGTAATATTTATTGAGCGCTTACTGTGTGCAAAGCACTGTACTAAGTGCCTAGGAAGTACAATTCAGCAGTAAAGAGAGACAATCCCTGCCCACAGCAGGGTCACAGCCTAGAAGGGAGGGACATGGACATCAAAACAAGTAAACAGGCATCAGTATTCATTCATTCATTCATTCAATCAATCAATCAATCGTATTTATTGAGCACTTTAATATTTATTGAGCACTTACTGTATGCAGACACTGTACTAAGCATTTAAGCACTTACTACATGCCACGCACAATTCTAAGCACTGGGGTAGATACAAGGTAATCAGGTTGTCCCACTTGGGGTTCACAGTCTTAAGGCCCCATTTTACAGATGAGGTAACTGAGGCCTGGAGAAGTGAAGCGACTCGCCCAAGGCCATACGGCAGGCAAATGGCGGAGCTGGGATTAGAACCCATGACCTTTTGACCCCCGGGCCTGGGCTGTAGCCACTACGCCATGATGCTCAATCCTATTTATCGAGCGCTTACTGTGTGCGCGGCACTGTACTAAGCGCCTGGGAGAGTACAACGGAACAACAGACACATAATAATAATGGTGGTATTTGTTAAGCGCTTGCCACGTGCCAGGCACTGTACTAAGCGCCCGGATCTATACAAGCAGTTTGGGGTGGACACAGTCCCTGTCCCTGATGGGGCTCCCAAGTCGGTGAGGGAACTGTAGCACAGAGAAGTGAAGGGAGTCGCCCAAGGTCACACGGCAGACACGTGGTGGAGGTGGGATTAGAACCCTTGACCTTCTGATGCCCTTCAAGGCCCTACTGAGGGCTCACTGAGGACTGATTGATTGACTGATTGAATGCCCTCCCTCCGCCCATCCGCCAAGCTAGCTCTCTTCCTCCCTTCAAGACCCTACTGAGAGCTCACCTCCTCCAGGAGGCCTTCCCAGACTGAGCCCCTTCCCTCCTCTCCCCTTCGTCCCCCTCTCCATCCCCCCCATCTTACCTCCTTCCCTTCCCCACAGCACCTGTATATATGTGTATATGTTTGTACAGATTTATTACTCTATTTTACTTGTACATATCTATTCTATTTATTTTATTTTGTTAGTATGTTTGGTTGTGTTCTCTGTCTCCCCCTTTTAGACTGTGAGCCCACTGTTGGGCAGGGACTGTCTCTATATGCTGCCAATTTGTACTTCCCAAGCGCTTAGTACAGTGCTCTGCACACAGTAAGCGCTCAATAAATACGATTGATGATGATGATGATGATGATCTTCCCTGTCCCAGTAGCTGTCCGCTCAGAATTCAGCTTTGACTCCTCTTTCACCTCCCGCGTGGCGTCTGCCTCTAGATCCTCTCGACTTTTCTCCCCTTGGCTGTCCAGCTCCTCCCTTGTAGGCCTCACCGTGACTCAGACCCTCGTCGCCTCTCTGTAACAGCCTCCTTCCTCACCTGCCTCCTTCCTTCCAGCTTCCCCCCTCCTCCGTCTTTCTCGTCGTGGGCGGGGAACACGTGTAATTCTCCCAAGCGTTCAGTACAGTACTCTCTCTGCACACGGTTAAGCGCTCCATAAATGCTATTATGGATTGGATGGGTTGCTTCTTGAGCCGTCTTCCTACGAGCCGTTCGGACCGCATCGTTCCCCTCCTCAGAAATCTTCGGGGGCTCCCTGTTTCTCCCTCCGCCGAGCGTGGCCTGGTGGGAAAGGGCCTGGGCACCGGAGGACCTGGGTTCTAATCCTGGCGCCACCACTGGCCTCCTGTGTGACCTTGGGCAAGTCATTTAGCTTCCCCGGGCCTAGGTTTCCCCGACTGTAAAACGGGGATTCAATACCTGTTCTCTCTCCCCTCCCAAGACCGAGAGACAGGGACAGTGTCTGACCCGATTATCTTGTATCTACCCCGCAGCTAAGTACAGTGCTTGGCAAGTACTAAGTGTTTAACAAATATTATTATCATTATTATTATCAGAAACTCCTGGCCGTTGGCTTCGGCGCTCTCCCACCAGCCGTTTCCCGGCTCTTCCACTTGTCTGCTGTGTCACCTCGGGCAAGTCACTTCTCTGTGCCTCAGTTATCTCATCCATAAAACGGAACAGAGCCTGGTGCTGGCTTGGGTTTTCTCATCCCGCCCGGCGTGACTATTCGAAATTATTGTATTTTAAATAATAAAGTTATGATTACACATACAGCTGAGATCCGTGCCTAATCAGGCTAAACTTCAAGAAGCAGCGTGGCCCGGCGGATAGACCACGAGCCTGGGGGTCGGAGGACCTGGGGTCCTAATCCCGGCTCCACCACTCGTCTGCTGTGTGACCTTGGGCAAGTCACTTGGCTGCTCTGTGCTTCAGTTACCTTAGCTGTAAAATGCGGATTAAGACCGTAAGCCGCCTGTGGGACATGGACTGTGTCCACCCTGTGCTTAGTACAGAGCCTGGCACAAATACTAAAAGAAAAAGATCCTTAAGCCCTCTGCTTTCTCTCCAAGTCCCGGTTCTCCTATCGTCTGCGGTTTAAGGAAAACCTGTGCTGTATCGCTCACTCTTTTCTGACAGCCGCGTACACCGACCGTCTCCGGTGACACCGCGGCGTCTCCGATCCAAACGGGCTTCTGTTGTCAAGCTAACATTCCCTAATTCCCTGGCGGCATCCCCGCCAACACGTGTTATGGTATTTAAGTGCTCGTTTTCCAAATCCTATTCCCGGCACTGGGGTGGATCTGAGATGGTCAGGACGGACACAGACCCCGCCTCATAAGGGCTCACCGTCTGACGGGGGAAAACAAACATTGAATCCCCACTGGACGGTTGAGGAGACTGAGGCCCAGAGAAGGGAAGTGGCTTGCCCAGAGTCACACAGCAGGCAAGTGGTCAGAGAAGCAGCGTGGCTCAATGGAAAGAGCCCGGGCTTTGGAGTCAGAGGTCATGGGTTCAAATCCCGGCTCCGCCACTTGTCAGCTCTGTGACTTTGGGGAAGTCATTTCACTTCTCTGGGCCTCAGTTCCCTCACCTGTCAAATGGGGAGGAAGACTGTGAGCCCCCCGTGGGACAACCTGATCACCTTGTAACCTCCCCAGCGCTTAGAACAGTGCTCTGCACATAGTAAGCGCTTCATAAATGCCATCATTAAGTGGGGGAGCCGGGATGAGACCCTGAATCTTTTGACTCCCACTAGCCCGGGCTTCCCCCCGAGTCGGCTGTTAAAGTCGGATGTCACTAACTACCGCGCCCGGCTTTGCCTCCGTGCACGCTGTCGTTCGGAGGAATTTGCTGAGCGCCTCCTGGGTGTGATGCGCTGAGCGGGGTTCCCACCTGGGAGAGCACAACGGAAGCAAGGTGCACGTTTCCTACCCTCAAAGGATTCACAGTTTTACCGAGGAGATGACAGATGGACAGTTGGTTTACAGAAAACGTCCCTAGGAGGAGGCAGCCGGAAATAGTGCAGCCGTATCAGGATGAAAATAGCAGGAGGAGGAATCGAATGTACAAATGGAAATCCAAATGGAAACAGGCAAGGGGGCCGAGAATGGCCACCAAAAGCCCGAGAGCTAAGGGTGAGCGTTGCCTCGGTGCGACTGGGATACTGCAGATTCATCAGGGGAGGCTTCCTGGAGGAGGGGCGAGTTTTAGGAAACGGAGCGCTGGCGGAGTTGGATTGTTCAACAGAGCACGGGACTAAGCGCTTGGGAGTGTACAATCTGAGACATAGTCTCTGCCCACAATGAGCTTGCAGTCCGTGAGGAGAGAGGGCACGGAGCCTCAGGGGCGAGGAAGCCAAGGATGGTGGAGTTTGGGCCGAAAGGCTGGCGTGATGGGCGTGTGTGCGGCCTCCGGGGCACAGAGCGATGCTTGGGGTCGAGCGTGAGACTTTGCGGAGACCCGGCGGGGCACGCGTTGCCATCCGTATCTTGTTTGCCGCGGGACGCTCTGGCCAAACAGGTCGAAGAAAGAAGACCCTCCCTGACCTCATCATCAATCAATCATATTTACTGAGCGCTTACTGTGTGCAGAGCACTATACTAACCTCAGCACCCTGTCCGGTTCCCCGGGTGGCCGGGAGCCTTCAACCTCTCCCCTAACAACTTGTCATCTCCCTCTTGCCAAGCCAAGCCCCTTCCGGGGCGTTAGCTGCGGGCGGGCAGACACGCCAACCTCCCCGGGCCTCCGGGTGAATGGGTGGGAGTGAATCTGCAGCTCCGTCGCCGAAAGAGACAGAGGGGGAAGAGAAAGTTAAAAGTAAAAAGGGAATTTAGACGTCAGCATCTAGTAAGGAAGCCGGGGAAATGAGTGAAAAAGAGAAGCGGGGATGCGAGAAAGGAACAGTTAGGGAACGACGGGAGAGTAATTTGTACGCAGCTCCTTGAACGTCCCGTGAACGTTACCGTAGCCTCAGCTGGTTTATTAATACAGCCGATTCTCCATCACTCAGGGGTTCATTATTCCTGCCCGCTGCATCTGCTCCTCTTCCCGTTGTGGTGGCATTTCATTACTTCCCAGCCAGGCAGTAAAAGACAGCTGAAAAAATCAGTCAGTTCAGCTCAGCTTTGGGTAGGAAAAGGGTCTGGTGGGACAAGAAATCAGAGCGGCTGCAAATGAGATACAATTATCTGTGGATTTGACTCCCCCTGCTCGCCTTCTGCAATCCCCTTTTCCTCCTGGAGATCTTCCCTGATTAATCTCTCATCTCTGCGGTCTGTTTCGCCTTCTTTGCCACTTCAGCCCTCAGGCACCCCTCCTTTCCCCCCCCATACACAAATACACCCCCCGTTTTCATACATCTCCTTATACTCTGTTGCTCTGTCCTGACTGTAGCTTATCATCACGCCTGTCTCCCCGGCTAGATTGGAGGCTCCAGGAGGATAGCGGTCGTGCCCTCCTAACCTCTCTATGTTCTTCATAGAGTAAGCGCTCAATAAACGTTACTGACTGATCCATCCTGGTTCCCAGATACTGAGGCTAGCAAGATCAGTAGCATCAAGGATAGTGTTTTTTGATCACCCTCCGTGAGCGCCCAGGTAGGAGACCCCTGCTTATCCTTGGCGAACTCTGTACTCTGCCATTGCAACTTTGCCTGGGTTGGGGACCCATCCCTTCCCGCTTCTCTCTCCCTGAACATTTCTCCCTGTGTGTCTTGCGATGTTCCAACTATTTCTTTCTCCTTCCAGGAGTCTTTGTCCTCATTTGCCCCCTCTCTGCCCCGGGCTCCTGTCCCTTAGTCTCACTTTCTTTTTACCCCCTCTTAGTGCCCTTTCTTTAGTTTCACTTCTCATTCGCCGATTCTTTCACCAGTTCATGTTTGCGTCTCTTTCCCTGTTCCTCTGATCTTCTCCTTGCTCTGCCATTCTTCAGGAAGGAACAGCCATAGCCTTTCCCATTTTCTGGATCGTGCCCCCATCTCCTGTCCCTTCAGTCTCACTTTCTTTTTACCCCCTCTTAGTGCCCTTTCTGTAGTTTCACTTCTCATTCGCCGATTCTTTCACCAGTTCACGTTTGCGTCTCTTTCCCTGTTCCTCTGATCTTCTCCTTGCTCTGCCATTCTTCAGGAAGGAACAGCCATAGCCTTTCCCATTTTCTGGATCGTGCCCCCATCTCCTGTCCCTTCAGTCTCACTTTCTTTTTACCCCCTCTTAGTGCCCTTTCTTTAGTTTCACTTCTCATTCACCGGTTCTTTCACCAGTTCTCGTTTGCGTCTCTTTCCCTGTTCCTCTGATCTTTTCCTTGCTCTGCCATTCTTCAGGAAGGAATAGCTATAGCCTTTCCCATTTTCTGGATCGTGCCCCCATCTCCTCGTTCCGTAACGCTCTGTGTCTGGCCCTCTTTCTGTCCTAATCCTCTTTCCTTTTTTTTTCTTCTATACTGCTCTACCCTCTGTTCCTCCTCCTCCTCCTCATATGTCCCTGGAGCAGGTGACGCGTTCGTCAGGCTGGCATTTGGCGCCTTATCAGCGAGATGCCATCAGGTAGCCTTTGGGTGCAACCGAGATGTCTTTCTCTTATTTAGGAAGTGAATGATGGTTTGGGTAATTTAGACATGAATGTCTGGACCGCTACTGAGCAAGAGTGGATTATTGCTGTTTAGCTTTCCAATCCCGTGTGGTCTGAGGGTTTTTTTTTCCTCATATTTCTGCATTGTTGTCCATCTGTTTGCGCAATTCCCATGGTTATCATTTGGTCAGGGTTTTTTGCTTTGTTTTGTTTTTCTGGTATTGCTGCAGTGAGTCTGCCCAGATCACTATAGAAATTTCCTTTCTCTTCCCCGGTAGCTAGGAAAACTTGGGCGCATGTGCTGCCACTGATAATCAATCAGTCGTATTTATTGAGCGCTTACCGTGTGCAGAGCAATGTTCTAAGCACTTGGGAAGTACAAGTTGGCAACATATAGAGATGGTCCCTACTGAACAGTGGGCTCACATTCTAAAAGGGGGAAACAGAGAACAAAACCAAACATACTAACAAAATAAAATAAGTAGAATAGATATGTACAAGTAAAATAAATAAGTAAATAAATAGAGTAATAAATATGTACAAATATATATATATATATATAAAACAGTAAAGGTACCTGTAAAATGCTTACTATGTGCCAAGCACTGTACTATGCGCTGGAGTGGATGCAAGCAAATGGGGTGGAACACAGTGCCTGTCCCTCGTGGGGCTCACAGTCTCAATCCCCATTTTACAGATGAGGTTACTGAGGCCCCGAGAAGTGAAGTGATTTGCCCGAGGTCACACAGCAGATTCGTGGCGGAGCTGGGATTAGAACCCATGACCATCTGACTCCCAGCCCCTTTGACTGTAGAGGAAGGGGTAGGACATCATTCAGTGGCGACTGCCCGTCCAATTCAAGTTTGTTATGTGTCAGCGCTTAGAACAGTGCTTTGTACATAGTAAGCGCTTAATAAATGCCATTATTATTATTATTATTACTAATTCTTTTCTATTGTACTCTCCCAAGCACCTTGTACAGTGCTCTGCACATAGTAAGTGCTCCAAAAATAGCATTGATTGATTGATGCCTAGTGGAATCACTAGTCCTTCTAGACTGTGAGCCCACTGTTGGGTAGGGACTGTCTCTGTATGTTGCCAACTTGTACTTCCCAAGCGCTTAGTACAGTGCTCTGCACACAGTAAGCGCTCAATAAATACGATTGATTGATTGATTGAAAACTCTCTGAAGAAAGGAAACCTCCCCGGTTTATACGTATTGTGGGATGCTTGCGACCTAGGGTTCACCTGTGTGTATACAGAGACACAGAGAGGGAGATACGTATTATATGTGTATTGTTTGTATGTATTTATTACTCTACTTATTTATTTTATTTGTACATATTTATTCTATTTTATTTTGCTAATATGTTTTGTTTTGTTCTCTGTCTCCCCCTTCTAGACTGTGAGCCCACTGTTGGGTAGGGACTGTCTCTGTATGTTGCCAACTTGTACTTCCCAAGTGCTTTGTACAGTGCTCTGCACACAGTAAGCGCTCAATAAATACGATTGAATGAATGAATGAATGAACCTCCCCAGAAGCTGTATCCAGCCCCTGACTGACTTCATCGCAAGGTTGTGATTCTTGCTGCATCCCACGCCACACGTGATGTCACGTCTGGGTGACGACACGTTCCCCATTCATGCAGCTACCGAGCTTATAGATCTGTGGCTGTGCAGGCACACCTGTCGGAACATTTCTTTTTTTTTTATTTTAATATGATTTGGGAGTATGCCATGCGAGAATAAGAAAACGAGTTTACCCAGGTTACCATAGAGTGGTTGTGATTGTCTGTGCAAGTGTGCTTTTTAAAGCTTGCTTCCGTCAGGATCGCCCTACCCCTAGGTGACCGGCATTCCACGGAGAACCAGTTTACAACTGCATAAAGTTCACTCAATTTATTGGAGTGACCGTGAAGCAGCCGTAAATTGTTGCTTTGCATGTAGTAAGCGCTTAACAAATGCCATCATCATCATCATCCGTATTATTATTATTATTTAAATTAGTCACCTGAACGATGCCAATGAAATACCCAGAAAGCGTGAGAGAAAGTGGCATATTGCTGGAAACAAGCTTTTCTGTTTTCCCTAACTTTCAGTGTTGCCAGAAGTAGTATTTCGATTGTTTTTGAGTCATCTTCCCCTTAACTCCGTGTATCCCATTGCCCTGCTCTTGGCCCAGTGGAATGAGCACGTCTCTGGGAATCAGAAAACCCGGGTTCTGGCTCTGCAAGTAGTTTTTTTTTTGGTAACTGGTATTTCTTAAGCACTTACCATGTGTCAGTCACCCTTCTGGGTGCTGGGGTAGATACAGAGTATTCGGGTTGGACACAGTTCATGTCCCACATAGGGCTCACAGTCTGAATCCCCATTTTACAGATGAGGGAACTGAGGCCCAGAGAAGTGAGGTGACTTACCCAAGGTCACACAGCAGACAAGTGGCGGAGCCGGGCTTAGACCCCAGGGCCTTTTGAGGCCACACTGCTTCCCTTTGTTTTCTCATCCTCAAAGGGAGACGCCTTCTCATTCCGTTGGAACAATACGGGGTGTCAAAACCATCTTGTCAGTCAGTCGTATTTACTAAGTGCTTACTGGGTGCAGAGCACTGTACTACAGTGCTTGGGAGCGTACGATATAACAGTCATATTCCCTGACTTCCTGACAACATGTTTCCTGACAGCACTTTCATTCATTCAGCCGTATTTATTGAGCGCTTACTGTGTGCAGAGCACTGTACTAAGCGCTTGGGAAGTACAAGTCGGCAACATCTAGAGACGGTCCCTACCCAGCAGCGGGCTCACAGTCTAGAAGGGGGAGACAGACAACAAAACAAAACATATTAACAAAATAAATAGAATAGATATGTACAAGTAAAATAAATAAATAGAGTAATAAATCTGGAAAACATATATACATATATACAGGTGCTGTGGGGAGGGGAAGGAGGTAAGGCTGGGGGATGGAGAGGGGGAGGAGGGGGAGAGGAGGGAGGGGGCTCAGTCTGGGAAGGCCTCCTGGAGGAGGTGAGCTCTCAGTAGGGCTTTGAAGGGAGGAAGAGAGGGGGCTTGGGAGTCAGAAGGTCATGGGTTCTAATCCTGGCTCCACCACGTGCCTGCTGGGTGACCCTGAGCAAGTCACTTTACTTGTTTGTGCCTCAGCTACCTCATCTTTAAAATGGGGCTTGAGACTGTGAGCCCCACGTGGGACGGGGACTGCGTCCAACCCGATTTGCCTGTACCCACCCCAGCGCTCAGTACAGTCCCTGGCACGTAGTAAGTGCTTTACAAATACCATAATAATAATTATTATTAATTTTATGTCGGATATGAGGCGGGAGGGCGTTCCAGGACCGAGTCTGGCCTTGCTGCTGCCTTGGGGGTGTGCACATTCACCGGGTTGGAGGAGGAGTTCCCGGTCAAATAAAGGGGAGCGGATAAGTTTCAGGTTTTCCTGTCCTCCAGCTCACTCTGCTTCAATCCGTGGTGCCAGGCCAACGATTAGCACAGCTCTGTGGAGCTTAAGTTTCGCCAGCCGCTCAGTTCCACCCGGGAGCTGCATTTCGCTCACGCCCCAAATTAGCCGCGATGTGAAGTAAATTTTTTGCGCCCCCCCGTTTGGTGACGTGAGCTCTCCGTTCCAGTCAACAGTTCCTCTCTGGCTTTCGCTCTCCCAAGGAATAGGTTTTGATGTGCACACCGTGGCTGACCAAAGCCTCAGTTAACCGCAAATTGTTCCTGCCGTCCAGAGCAGCGGGGAACAGTAGGAAGGGAACAGCAGTGGCCCTGTGGGAGAGGGAGATGGCATTTCCTGTTTCCTTTTGGCTCCTAATTAAAGGGACTCCAAGAGGAGGAGGCCAGCAGAGACCCCAGGAAGGCAACCCCGCTTCTCAGAAACTCACACAGGCATATGTGTTGAAAAAGCTGTGGGGAAAACACACACTCACAGGGAGACCCCCCTAAACCTCAGAGCCTTACATGCCTAAGGTCAGGGGTTACCCAGAAACTCCTACGGAGGCAGGAAACCAGACACCCATACAGGCAAGTAACAACCATCTAAGTATAGACTTAAAGGTAATAATAATAATAATAATAATAATAATAATTATGGTTCTTGTCAAGGGAAGCAGCATGCCCGAGTGGATAGCGCAAGGACCTGGGTTTTAAAGATGAGTTAACTGAGATCCAGAAAAGTGAAGTGGGTAATAATAATAATTATGGAATTAAGCTCTTACTATGTGTCAAAATACCTGTGGGGAAAACACACACTCACAAGGAGACCCCCCTAAACCTCAGAGCCTTACACACCTAAAGTCTATCTATCCTATTTATTTTATTTTGTTGGTATGTTTGGTTTTGTTCTCTGTCTCCCCCTTTTAGACTGTGAGCCCACTGTTGGGTAGGGACTGTCTCTATGTGTTATCTCTATGTGTTGCCAATTTGTACTTCCCAAGCACTTAGTACAGCGCTCTGCACATAGTAAGCGCTCAATAAATACGATTGATTGATTGATTGATAAAGTCAGGGGGTTACCCAGAAACTCCTACGGAGGCAGGAAACCAGACACCCATACAGGCAAGTCACAACCATCCAAGTATAGACTTAAAGATAATAATAATAATAATTATGGTTCTTGTCAAGGGAAGCAGCATGCCCTAGTGGGTAGAGCAAGGACCTGGGTTTTAAAGATGAGGTAACTGAGATCCAGAAAAGTGAAGTGGCTAATAATAATAATTATGTTATTAAGCTCTTACTATGTGTCAAAATACCTGTGGGGAAAACACACACTCACAGGGAGACCCCCCTAAACCTCAGAGCCTTACACGCCTAAGGTCAGGGGGTTACCCAGAAACTCCTACTGAGGCAGGAAACCAGACACCCATACAGGCAAGTCACAACCATCCAAGTATAGACTTAAAGATAATAATAATAATAATAATAATAATAATAATAATAATTATGGTTCTTGTCAAGGGAAGCAGCATGCCCTAGTGGATAGCGCAAGGACCTGGGTTTCAAAGATGAGGTAACTGAGATCCAGAAAAGTGAAGTGGGTAATAATAATAATTATGGAATTAAGCTCTTACTATGTGTCAAAATACCTGTGGGGAAAACACACACTCACAAGGAGACCCCCCTAAACCTCAGAGCCTTACACACCTAAAGTCTATCTATCCTATTTATTTTATTTTGTTGGTATGTTTGGTTTTGTTCTCTGTCTCCCCCTTTTAGACTGTGAGCCCACTGTTGGGTAGGGACTGTCTCTATGTGTTATCTCTATGTGTTGCCAATTTGTACTTCCCAAGCACTTAGTACAGCGCTCTGCACATAGTAAGCGCTCAATAAGTACGATTGATTGATTGATTGATGAAGTCAGGGGGTTACCCAGAAACTCCTACGGAGGCAGGAAACCAGACACCCATACAGGCAAGTCACAACCATCTAAGTATAGACTTAAAGGTAATAATAATAATAATAATAATAATTATGGTTCTTGTTAAGGGAAGCAGCATGCCCTAGTGGATAGAGCAAGGGCCTGGGTTTTAAAGATGAGGTAACTGAGATCCAGAAAAGTGAAGTGGCTAATAATAATAATTATGGTATTAAGCTCTTACTACGTGTCGAAATACCTGTGGGGAAAACACACACTCACAGGGAGACCCCCCTAAACCTCAGAGCCTTACACACCTAAGGTCAGGGGGCTACCCAGAAACTCCTACGGAGGCAGGAAACCAGACACCCATACAGGCAAGTCACAACCATCCAAGTATAGACTTAAAGATAATAATAATAATAATAATAATTATGGTTCTTGTCAAGGGAAGCAGCATGCCCTAGTGGATAGAGCAAGGACCTGGGTTTTAAAGATGAAGTAACTGAGATCCAGAAAAGTGAAGTGACTAATAATAATAATTATGGTATTAAGCTCTTACTACGTGTCAGACACTGTATGAAGCACCGGGGTGGATACAAGCAAAGCAGGTTGGACACAGTGCCTGTCCCACATGGGCTCACAGTCTCAATCTCCACAGTGATTCATTTTAAGCACAGGCTCCAGGGCGTCCTTAAATGCTGCTCAAAATGTTTTTCAAAGAATTATTACCCGGCGACCTCGGGAACCCAATTCCCTTTTGATCTAGTGAATTACGGAATCCGGTTTTACATAAGACACACAGCCACAGTGTCTTAGAAGATTTTACCGTCCTGACCGATTCGTCCTGTTTTTTTTTTTCCCTTTTCCTTCGTCTGCGGAGCGAGGTTAGGGACAAGGCAGGATGACACAATCTGGTGACCGGTTTCCGCTCTCTCCTGCCAAAATGAAGGTCTCTGCCTGTTTACCGTCCCCCGTTTCCCAAACCGATTGTCAGGGAGGGGCACCGTCTGGACTCGGAACAGGTTTCGTGAAGGTTGTCCCATCTGCGTTCCTTCACAGCACAACAGTCGATGTTATGGTTTTTCCCCCCCCGGGGGCTTTGGATGTGATGCTCAGCGTTTTGAGAAGGAAAGGTTTACTGGAAGATTGACATTTTATCCTGATGGAAATGATCACTCTGGGAGGAAGGAATTGCTTTCAGAAGACGAACTACTGTACAGACTGAATAGGGCTTTTCAGTGGGAAGTGTCCTGTTTCAAAATTGTTGTGAAATTTGGAGTTGAAGGATTGCAAGTTAAGTCGAACGGCATGTAATTGCTTGCAATTAGGGTTCAGGTTTCTGGGTTTTTCTTCCCCTTCCCTCCCAACAGATGATGTTCTGTGCCTTCCTCAGGAGCTGCTAATGTCTGGGAGCGGCGGCTGGATTAGATTGATGGTTGTTGGGTAGTCAGTCAGTCCCCGAATAACTTCCGCTCGTCAGATGGGGAACTCCTTTCCGAGGTCTGCGATGAGTAAGCCTCAGGTTGCCCTGTTGGAGAGAATTCCCCCCCTGTTTCCTCTGAAACCTCCCAAATTGCTTAAAAAAAAACTCTCTGTCCTTTCATGCTGAATAGGTTTTTTTTGTTTTTTTTTTTAATGGCATTTATTAAGCGCTTACTATGTGCAGAGCACTGTTCTAAGCGCTGGGGAATTTACAAGGTGATCAGGTTGTCCCACGTGGGGCTCACAGTCTTCATCCCCATTTTACAGATGAGGGAACTGAGGCCCAGAGAAGTTTAGTGACTTGCCCAAAGTCACACAGTTGACAAGTGGTGGAGCCGGGATTTGAACCCATGACCTCTGACTCCAAAGCCCGTGCTTTTCCCACTGAGCCACGCTGCTTCTCTTTTCTCTTTTGACCAGTCAACCTCCTCTGCCATGTTGACTTGGCTCCTTAAACCAATCCTGTCCATCGTCACCCCCACCCCACCGCCCAAGAGGCAGCGTGGCCTAGTGGAAAGAGCCCAGCCTGAGAGTCACAGGGCCTGGGTTTTAATCCGAGTGCCATCACGTATTCATTCATTCAATTGTATTTATTGAGCGCTTACTGTGTGCAGAGCACTGTACTAAGCACTTGGGAAGTCCAAGTTGGCAACCTCTAGAGCCGGTCCCTATCCAACAGTGGGCGCACACTCTGGAAGGGGGAGACAGAGAACAAAACATATTGACAAAATAAAATCAATAGAATAAATATGTACAAATAAAATAAATAAATAATCTGCTGCGTGACCTTGCACAAGTCCCTTACCTTTTCTGAGCTGCAGAATGGGGATGCAATACATGTTGTCCCTCCTGTTTAGAATGGCTCAGTGGGAAGAGCCCGGGCTTTGGAGTCAGAGGTCATGGGTTCAAATCCCGGCTCCGCCAATTGTCAGCTGGGTGACTTTGGGCAAGTCATTTCACTGGCTCAGTGGAACGAGCACGGGCTTTGGAGTCAGAGGTCATGGGTTCGAATCCCGGCTCTGCCACATGTCTGCTGTGTGACCTTGGGCAATTCACTTAACTTCTCTGAGCCTCAGTTACCTCATCTGTAAAATGAGGATTGACTGAGAGCCCCACATGGGACAACCTGATCAAGTTATATCCCCCCAGCACTTAGAACAGTGCTTTGCTAAGTTAAGTAAGCGCTTAACAAATACCATCATTATTATTATTATTCTCTGGGCCTCAGTTCCCTCACCTGTAAAGTGGGGATTAAGACTGTGAGCCCCCCATGGGACAACCTGATAATAATAATAATAATAATGTTGGTATTTGTTAAGCGCTTACTATGTGCCAAGCACTGTTCTAAGCGCTGGGGTAGATACCAGGTAATCAGATTGTCCCACGTGGGGCTCACAGTCTTCATCCCCATTTTACAGATGAGGGAACTGAGGCCCAGAGAAGTTAAGTGACTTGCCCAAGGTCACACAGCTGCCTAGTGGCGGAGTCGGGATTTGAACCCACGACCTCTGACTCCAAAGCCCGGGCTCTTTCCAGTGAGCCACGCTGCTTCCCCAGCCTGATCACCTTGTAACCTCCCCAGCCCTTAGAACAATACTTTGCACATAGTAAGCGCTTAATAAATGCCATCATTATTATTATTTTTAGAATGTGAACTCCATGTGGGACCTGATTATCTTTTACCTACCCCATAGCCGAGTTCAGTGCCTGGCACATAGTAAGCACTTAACAAATATCACAATTATTATAATTTTTAGGCCCGCCCCCCCCTTGGCTCCTAGAACTGGGATTTTTCACCTTCACTTGGGGGAAACTTCAGTGAAACAGCGGGGAAAGGGGGCCAGCTGGCTCTTCTTATGGTATTCGTTAAGCTCTTCCTAGGTGTCCAACACTGTTCTAAGCGCTAGACACTGTTCTCTTCTTCCGTCCCCGAGATGTTACCTTTGGAGATGCTCATTCTGTGGAAGCAATCCGGGCCTCAGGAAGTTCAAGGACCCCTCTCTCCTGGGCTGCCCTCTCCACCCACAAGAACCGCCCTTCCTGCACGGTTCGGCCCTGCCGCCTGGAGAGGCGGAGGGAATTTGCTTTTTTTAGGGAGTGTAAAATTGGCCCAGTACGATATTTGTCTCAAAAGCCAGAGTCATTTTTGGTTAACATTTGAGAGAAAACTCCGCCAAACAAGGTCACCGACAGTTCTAGAATTTGAGTGTTCAGCGTCGAAAAATTTGTACCTCAAGTTTCTCTGTCAGGTAGAGAAGAAGACTGGTGCCCAGGAAAAGCACTTCCTCCTATTTTGGGGCAACTGTCTTGAATTCAGATGACGAATCGTCTCTCTGTCCATGCGCCCCAACTATCCCAGTGGTTTTTTGCCCCCACCTCCCACCATTTATGTTTCTGGGAACCGCGTCTGTCGAGCTCACCTTTTTCCCATTTTCCTTTTTCTCCTTCCACTGACTAGCCACGGGAAAAGCCAGTTTAACAGTCATTTTGAGTACAGAGAATAGTTGTGTTAAAGAGCCAACGGATCCATTTCCCCCCATCGCCTTTTTTGTGGGTGAGAAGGAGCAGTGAGCCCTTTGCCGGTCTCATTCATTCAGTCATTCAGTCGTATTTATTGAGCGCTTACTGTGTGCAGAGCACTGTACTAAGTGCTTGGGAAGTACAAGTTGACAACATATAGAGACAGTCTAGAAGGGGAGACAGAAAACAAAACATATTAACAAAATAAAATAAATAGAATCAATATGTACAAATAAAATAGAGTAATATATACAAACATACATATATAGAGGTAATAATAATATTAATGATGATGATGATGATGATGGCATTTGCCAAGCGCCCACTATGCACCAGGTCTCCAAGCCTGAAGCAGATTTCTCCCCCTCTAGACTGTAAACTTGCTGTAGGCAGGGAGTGTGTCTGTTTATTGTTATATCGTACTCTCCCAGGCTCTTAGTACAGTGCTGTGCACACAGTATGCGCTCAGGAAACACGACTGACTGACTGATCTTTTGGAAGAAAAGCCTTCCTGGGCATCCGGCTCCAGAGTCAGCCGGACTTCTACGCATTCCAACCAGGCCTCTCCCTCCTCTGATGGATTTGCTTGTATCCAAACAGCGTGGCTCAGTGGAAAGAGCACAGGCTTTGGAGTCAGAGGTCATGGGTTCAAATCCCGGATCCGCCAATTGTCAGCTGTGTGACTTTGGGCAAGTCACTTAATTCTCTGTGCCTCAGTTGCCTCATCTGTGAAATGGGGATTAAGACTGTGAGCCCCCTGTGGGACAAGCTGATCACCTTGTAACCTCCCCAGCACTTAGAACAGTGCTTTGCACATAGTAAGTGCTTAATAAATGCCATTATTATTATTATTATCCACCCCAGTGTTCAGAACTGGGCACAAAGTAAACACTTAACAAATACCATTATTATTATTATTATTATTGTTATTTGGCCCTCCTGGGTGGAAACCTTGCCACCGCCGCTGCTGCTTTGGGATCTTCACAGTCCGTTGTGGAATTTTTTAGTCGTGCAAGTGGATTCTCTGGCCTCCACGATCGGTTCCCTTTTAGGCGCTCGGGCCGAACCCCGGCCGTCTGGTGGAAGTATCTGTGGGCTTTGGTCTCTGATTCTCGTACCGCGCGCGGAGGTATCCGGAGTTTCGAACTCAGCGCCTTTTGGTGCACCTGCCCAGAGCTCCCTGAAGGCATCGTTGGGCGATGCGGGCAAGGAGGGGAGGGCTGCTCAGCGGCCCTGTTGGGGCAGGGATATATGTATATATATGTATATATGTTTGTATGTGTTTATTACTTTATTTTATTTGTACATATTCTATTTATTTTATTTTGTTAATATGTTTTGTTTTGTTCTCTGTCTCCCCCTTCTAGACTGTGAGTGCACTGTTGGGTAGGGACCGTCTCTAGATGTTGCCAACTTGTACTTCCCAAGCGCTTAGTACAGTTCTCTGCACACAGTAAGCGCTCAATAAATATGATTGAATGAATATGTACCTGTATATATGTATATATATATTTGTACGTATTTATTAGTCTATTTTATTTGTACATATTTATTCTATTTATTTTGTTAGTATGTTTTGTTTTGTTGTCTGTCTCCCCTTTCTAGACTGTGAGCCCACTGTTGGGTAGGGACCGTCTCTATATGTTGCCAACTTGTACTTCCCAAGCGCTTAGTACAGTGCTCTGCACACAGTAAGTGCTCAATAAATACGATTGATTGAATGAATGAATGAATTACTCTATTTTATTTGTACGTATTTATTCTGTTTATTTTATTTTGTTAATATGTTTTGTTTTGTTCTCTGTCTCCCCTTTCTAGACTGTGAGCGCACTGTTTGGGTAGGGACCGTCTGTATATGTTGCCAACTTGTACTTCCCAAGCGCTTAGTACAGTGCTCTGCACACAGTAAATGCTCAATAAATGCGATTGAATGAATGAATGAATTACTCTATTTGTACATATTCTATTTATTTTATTTTGTTAATATGTTTTGTTTTGTTCTCTGTCTCCCCTTTCTAGACTGTGAGCGCACTGTTGGGTAGGGACCGTCTCTATATGTTGCCAACTTGTACTTCCCAAGCGCTTAGTACAGTGCTCTGCACACAGTAAGCGTTCAATAAATACGATTGAATGAATGAATGAGCCTCCCCTCTTTGGGCTGGGGCGGCCTCCCAGCCAGTGAGGTTACTCGGAGGTGCGATTCTTGCAAGTTGAAAAATTCTCACCCAAGCTGATTCAGCACTCACCAGACTTTTAGAAGGAGTCCTTTTTTTCCGGTTTCTTCTCACATAACGTATTACTTTCTGAACCTCTTTGTCTCAATTTCCTGTGGTAAACACTTCAGGGCAATAAATAGCAGGTATGGGACAAGCAGGCATCATGATATGAAAGAGAAAACATGCAAACTCTCTCACACCCACCCCCAGGACGGGGTAGGGGGAATCGCAAGGGACCACTCGATTCTAGATAATAATAATAATAATAATGATGATGGCATTTATTAAGCGCTTACTATGTGCAAAGCACTGTTCTAAGCGCTGGGGAGGTTACAAGGTGATCAGTTGTCCCAGGGGGGGCTCACAGTTTTAATCCCAATTTTACAGATGAGGGAACTGAGGCACAGAGAAGTTAAGTGACTTGCCCAAAGTCACCCAGCTGACAGTTGGCGGAGCCGGGATTTGAACCCCTGACCTCTGATTCCAAAGCCCGGGCTCTTTCCACTGAGCCACGCTGCTTGGATACAAGCAAATCCATCAGAGGAGGGAGAGGCCTGGTCGGAATGCGTAGAAGTCCGGCTGATTCTGGAGCCGGATGCCCAGGAAGGCTTTTCTTCCAAAAGATCAGTCAGTCAGTCGTATTTCCTGAGCGCATACTGTGTTCAGAGCACTGTACTAAGAGCTTGGGAGAGTACGATATAACAATAAACAGACACATTCCCTGCCCACAGCAGGTTTACGGTCTAGAGGGGGAGAAATCTGCTTCGGATTTGGAGACTGGCAAAGGGCTCACTGCTCCTTCTCACCCACAGAAAGGCGATGGGGGGAAATGGATCCGTTCGCTCTTTAACACAACTATTCTCTGTACTCAAAATGACTGTTAAACTGGCTTTTCCCATGGCTAATCAGTGGAAGGAGAAAGAGGAAGATGGGAAAAAGGTGAGCTCGACAGACGCGGTTCCCAGAAACAAACTCTACTTATCCTGGAAACCAGGCCGCATTGTGCAAAGGGGAATCTGTCCCATGGACCAAATTAAAGACCCGCCTGCATAAACCGAAGCTGGCCAAAAAAACCCCAAACCCTGTACATTAAGAATTTCTCAATCGACTATAATAATAATATAATAAGGATAGCATTTATTAAGCGCTTACTATGTTCAAAGCACTGTTCTAAGCGCTGGAGAGGTTACAAGTTGATCAGGTTGTCCCACGTGGGGCTCACAGTCTTAACCCCCATTTTCCATTTAGGGGAACTGAGGAACAGAGAAGTTGTGACTTGCCCAAAGTCACACAGCTGACAATTGGTGGAGTCGGGATTTGAACCCATGACCTCTGACTCCAAAGCCCATGCTCTTTCCATTGAGCCACGCTGCTTCTCTGCTGATTATATTTCAGCTGTATTAAAGGAACAGTTTTAGAAAGCGACTTGAAAGTCCAGGATCCGAGTATCACTTGGTAGGAAGATTGGAGCAGGGGAAAGGAATGGGAAACCAACCCTTTCCAAACTGCAGGCCTGAAAGTGGGAGCTGTGTAGGTTTCCGTTTGTCAGTGGATCAGTCAATCATAGTAAGCGCTTAATTCTATTTATTTTATTTTGTTAATACGTTTTGTTTTGTTGTCTGTCTCCCCCTTCTAGACTGTGAACCCGCTGTTGGGTAGGGACCGTCTCTATATGTTGCCAACTTGTACTTCCCAAGTGCTTAGTACAGTGCTCTGCACATAGTAAGCGCTCAATAAATACGATTGATTGAATGAATGAACTTACTGAGTGCTTTTTGTATGCAGAACACTACTAAGCAGATTGAAACTGGGTAGTCTGGCTTTCAGGTGGCGAATCCCATCTGATCCTGATTCTCATCAGTGGTCTTTATTGAGTACTTACCGTGTGCAGATCGCTGTACTAAGCGCTCGGGAGACGACAGTGCAACAGAGTTGGTAGAAATGGTCCCTGCCCACAACAAACTGACAGTCTAGAGGTGGAGACCGGCATGGATGTAAGTAAATGACCCTGGACACCAACATCCAGGATTTTTATTCTCAGCACGCACGGCCTAGAAGCTGTGCCTATCTGTACTTCGTTCTCCTCACTGTACCTCGTTCTCGCCCGTCCCGCCGTCGACCCCCGGCCCACGTCCTCCCCTTGGCCCGGAATGCCCCCAATCCCTCCACACATCCGCCAAGCTCGCTCTCTTCCTCCCTTCAAAGCCCTACTGCGAGCTCACCTCCTCCCAGAGGCCTTCCCAGACTGAACCCCCCCTTTTCCTCTCCTCCTCCCCATCCCCCCGCCCTACCTCCTTCCCCTCCCCACAGCACCTGTATATCTGTCTGTACAGATTTATTACTCTATTTTACTTGTACATATTTACTATTCTATTTATTTTGTTAATCATCATCAATCGTATTTATTGAGCGCTTACTGTGTGCAGAGCACTGTACTAAGCGCTTGGGAAGTACAAATTGGCAACATATAGAGACAGTCCCTACCCAACAGTGGGCTCACAGTCTGAAAGGGGGAGACAAAACCAAACATACTACAAAATAGAATAGATATGTACAAGTAATATAAATAAATAAATAAATAGAGTAATAAATATGTACAAACATATATACATATATACAGGTGCTGTGGGGAAGGGAAGGAGGTTTAATGATGTGCATCTAGCTTTACTTCTATTTATTCTGATGACTTGACACCTGTCCACATGTTTTGTTTGGTTGTCTGTCTCCCCCTTCCAGACTGTGAGCCCGCTGTTTGGTAGGGACCGTCTCTATTTGTTGCCGACTTGTACTTCCCAAGTGCTTAGTACAGTGCTCTGCACACAGTAAGCGTTCAGTAAATACGATTGAATGAATGAAAAGGTTTAAGGGGTTCGGAAAGGGGAGCGCAGTGGCTCAGGAGTGAGGGGCAGGTTAGCAGCGTGGCTTAGTTTAAAGAGCACGGGTTTGGGAGTCAGAGGTCGTGGGTTCTAATCCCGGCTCTGTCGCTTATCGGCTGTGTGACTTTGGGCAAGTCATTTCACTTCTCTGGGCCTCAGTTCCCTCATCTGTAAAATGGGGATTAAGACTGGGAGCCCTACGTGGGGCTCACAACCAGATCACCCTGTATCCCCCCCCACCCCCAGCGCTTAGAACAGTGCTTGGCACATAGTAAATGCTTAACAAATACCATCATCATTATTATTATTGTCATTATTACACCGGTCAGTGCGCTTTAGGTTCTGTGGATTTTCCCCCAAACCATTTCCAGCTTGTACTTCCCAAGCGCTTAGTCCAGTGCTCTGCACACAGTAAGCGCTCAATAAATACGATTGATTGATTTTTCTTGAGTCTTTCTCAGACACCGTTACGTTACTTTAGCGACTGGCAGGGTAGAGCATGGCGGCATTTCACAAACAGCTTCCTTCGGTCTTGAAGTCACCGACGTATGTAATTGTGGTATTTCTGATCCCTTGGGCAAGTCACTTCGCTTCTCCGTGCCTCAGTTCCCTCCTATGTATAGTGGGGATTAAGACCGTGAGCCCCGCGTGGGACATGGATTGTGTCCAACCTGATTAGCTTATATCCACCCAGTACGGTGTTGGCACACAGTAAACACCCAACAAATTAATTTAAAAAAAGTTTGGAGGAGGCAGGGGGACTAGGGTGGTGTAATCTGTTACTAGAGGGGATGTTGGAGCATTGTCAGATCATCCTTACAAAGGTCACAACTCCTCCAAAAGACCTTCCCCAATTAAACCCTCTTTTTCCCAGCTCACTCTCTCTTCTGCGTTATCTATTCACTTCCATCTGTGACCTTTGGACGTTTAATAGTCACCCCACCCTCAACCCCACAGCACTAAAGTATATATCTTTAAATTAGATATGATAAGTTAGGTATTCATATTAACATCCATCTCCCCATCTAGACTGTATGGGCAGGGAAAGCGTCTGCTAATTCTGTAGTATACTCTCCCAGGCGCTTAGTACAGTGCCCTGCATATAGTGAGAGCCCAGTAAATACTATTGATTGATTAAGGGCTAATCTTTAGGCGGGAGGTGCGAGAAGACAGTCGTCTCCTCCTCACCCGTCACCCTGTTCTGTTGGCGCGTCAGACATCGGACTGGTTGGACCATTAGTTAAACTGGCTCCGCTTATGTAACACACATTAGGAAATGCCTTTTCTGCAGGTTGAGAGCCCTCATTTTCCAAGACAGATTATGTAATGTTGAATTCCAGGTCCCGCCTCTTCGGGTTGAGGTTTCCGACACCATTTTTAAGGGCTCTGCGGGGAGAAAAAAATAGTTGGAAGACTCATTTTGGTTTAGGAGGGGAATAAGTTTCAGATAATAATAATAATAATAATAATAATAATAATAACGATGGTATTTGTTAAGTGCTTACTATGTGCAAAGCACTGTTCTAAGCACTGGGGAGGTTACAAGGTGGTCAGGTTGTCCCACGGGGGGCTCAGAGTTTTAATCCCCATTTTACAGATGAGGGAGCTGAGGCACAGAGAAATTAAGTGACTTGCCCAAAGTCACACAGCTGACAGTTGGCCGAGTCAGGATTTGAACCCATGACCTCTGACTCCAAAGCCCGGGCTCTTTCCACTGAGCCACGCTGCTTCTCCAACTGAGATTTACTTAGTTGGTAAAGGTGACTTGATGAGAGTCGTTTCTGGGTCTGTGTAGTAAAACGAAATTGATCAACTCTGGCTTCTTGTTGCTTTCTAGCTTAATGGAATATGTTAATATCAGTTTTTTTTTTTTGAAAGTCACACTAAATTGACAGTTTAGGAGATTTAGGCAAATGAGCTGGCATATTAAAATGCAAATCGCCGGAAACAAGTTTTCTAATGGGTTCCAAAGACCTAGTTTTCTCCTTGGCTAAACTCCATTTAGCAGGATTTGAAGTGTCCCCTTAAATACAAACCGCATCTTCTATTTAGAATAGAAATCGTATCTGGCAGCAACATTTTCTGATTTTTTTTTTTAATTGTTATTGTTGCCTTTATTGCTAAACCCCAAACTAAAATCTTCAGCGTTTTGGCTTCCTCCCAGGAGTGACAACGTGACTTTCCTCACCCGGGTGAGCTCGTGCTTCAGAGCCATTTGGTGGGTGGAACTGGTGACAACTTTAGCACTTCACATTGTCTTAATCTTCAGATATAGCTGGCATCCCATTGATGCTTGAGGAGAATAGAGCCGAATTAATGACTAACCAGAATTTACTGGGCTCTGCCAGGCAGTCTTTTTTCCCCTCTAGATAATGGTCCCATTTATAGTCTCTTTATTAGGGCCAGGGGAGTGGGAGGAGCGATTCCGAGATCCCATTGGCAGGAAATCTCTGCGTATCTTGGAGTGACGGAAAACCGATTGACTGATTCTGGTAATAAAGATGTAGGTGACATTTAAGAAAGCAATCTGTTGGACTTCGTGGGCCGGAGGACACAAAAATAACAAAAGGGAAAGGCTTTTGTTTTGAAAGGGAGGAGATAGGAGTTTGTGGGTTTTTTGATGAAAATACCCCTGAGAACATATGCGACGTTCTAGTGGGTCAGACCTGTTAACTTGTACTTCCCAAGCGCTTAGTACAGTGCTCTGCACACAGTAAGCGCTCAGTAAAACGATTGAATTAATGAATGAATCGTTCCGGGCCAATAATCCGGTCCAACATTCAGGCTCCGACGGAGGCAGGTTGGAAGCGAGGTGGTCAGCCTCCTCATTCTCTTTTGCGATCATCTTGGCCTAACCTCCCTAACTTTCCCTCTCCAACGGTCCATGAATTTCTCCAAACCCTCCTTGACCCCACGGAAATTTTTTAGGCCGTATCGCTTCCTGCGGCAGTGAATGCCACATGCTCCCAGCCGGCTGGGAGAAGAAGCATTGTGGCAGAGTTGTTTTTATTTTTAACGCTTGGTTTTTAGCCCAAATTCTCCAAGGTGGGTTATGGCGGCTAGATTGGACTCAGAGCGCTCATTTCTTCTCGTTTGGACCCGTGGGGCTTATTTGTGTTAGAATACAGTATTTGCCGAGCACTTCTAGGTGACTGTTTTTGGCCGGGAGTTGAAGCGGCCGAATATCTTGGGGAACGGTTTAGCTAAGTGCTCTCAGGTGTGTTATGGTGATTTACCAAGATGTGGTTCCTGGGCCCCAGTTTTGGAAAGGAAACCCCCTTAGTGATGCCCTACACCCTCCCTGTGTCCTTCCTCTTCCCCCCTCATCACCTCCCCCAGCCTCTCTCTTTTCTCCCTTCACTCAATCATATTTATTGAGCGCTTACAGTGTGCAGAGCACTGTACTTAACACGTGGGAGAGAGTACAATATAACAGACACGTCCCCTGCTCACAAGCAGCTCACAGTCTAGAAGGGAAGCCGGGCAATATAAATAAATAAAATTACAAATATGTTCGTATGGGCTGTGGGGGGAGGATGAATAAAGGGAGCGCATCAGGGTGATGCACAAAGGAGGGCTTAGTCAGGGAAGGCCTCTTGGAGGAGATGGGCCTTCAGTAAGGCTTTGAAGGTGGGGAGGGTAATTGGCTGTCGGATAGGAAGACATTGCTTTTTCTCCCCCATTTCGCTCTGTTCACCTCCCCCATTTCCCCCAGCACTCTTTTTAATTTTACTAATTTTGTGTAATTTAGCTGTTCATTGATTTCTTTGCCACCAGTTAGTTGCCAACTAGAATAGGAAGCCAGAATTGTGAAATGTCTCTTACAGTTTTGACATTAACCATCTACGATGAAGACATTTCCATATGACTTATTCTTCACATGCGCAACTATTTTCATCAAAGTCGTTTTCGATGGAAATGAAACTGATGACTTGTTCAGTTTGCGGCAGTTATTTTCCCCATTGATAAAGTCTGTGTTTTTTCCTTTAGAAGATCAACAACTACTTTCCTTATGACTAGTGAGGTTTGGAACATATTTCTGAACACTTCATCTTTGCCACGTGCTAATTATGATATGTTCTTTAAGAAATCAAGTAATCAAAATACACACCTAAGCAATTATTTTCCCCATTGATAAAGTCTTTTTTTTTTCTTTAGAAGATCAACAGCTACTTTCCTTATGATTAGTGAGGTTTGGAACATATTTCTGAACACTTCATCTTTGCCACGTGCTAATTGAGATATGTTCTTAAGAAATCAAGTAATCAAAATGCACACCTAAGCAATTATTTTCCCCATTTATAAAGTCTTTTTTTTCTTTAGAAGATCAACAACTACTTTCCTTATGATTAGTGAGGTTTGGAACATATTTCCGAATACTTCATCTTTGCCATGTGCTTATATATGTTTGTTCTTTAAGAAATCAAGTAATCAAAATACACACCTAAGCAATTATTTTCCCCATTGATAGTCTTTTTTTCTTTAGAAGATCAACAACTACTTTCCTTATGATTAGTGAGGTTTAAAACACTTCATCTTTGCCACGTGCTAATTATATGTTCTTTAAGAAATCAAGTAATCAAAATATACACCTAAGCAATTATTTTCCCCATTGATAAAGGCTTTTTTTTTTTCTTTAGAAGATCAACAACTACTTTCCTTATGATTAGTGAGGTTTGGAACATATTTCTGAACACTTCATCTTTGCCACGTGCTAATTATGATATGTTGTTTAAGAAATCAAGTAATCAAAATACACACCTAATTCGCCTGTCAGACGCATCTGTGAAAATAACCAAAGCGGGACAATTTCCATTCAGATCGTTTCTGTAATGGAAAGCATCAACAGCTATGTGGAAAGCAACAAAATTACTCTTTTTTTTTGGGTAAATTTTACGACTTTAGGGAAGTACCTCTGCAATGAACAGAAGATTTCTCCGCTCTTACAGCTCTCGTGTCTCAGACTCTCCCACTCGGTTTCTGCTTCTGCGATTGTCCTTTTATTTTCCTCTTGGGGTTGGGTTTGGGTAGATGTGCATGCTATCCTTGTGCATCCAGAGATTTGCCTGGGTGTGTGGGAGTGTTTTCTGGGAATATTTCATGAGGGGGCTGGGAGAAAACCCTGGTGTATGTGTGTGTGTGAGATAATGTGGGTTCTTTTCAGGGACCAGGGCTTCCCCTCCCTCCCCACCTCACCCCGACTCACCCCTTTCCTCTACCTCCCCCCGCCACACAGCACTTGTGTATATATGTACATATCTATAATTCTATTTATTTATATTACTACCTGTTTTACTTGTTCTGCTGTGTATATATCTCTCTAGTTCTGTTTATTTATATTGATGCCGTCTTACTTGCTTTGATGTCTGTCTCCCCGATTCTAGACTGTGAGCCCGTCGTGGGCGGGGATTGGCTCTCTTTGTTGCTGAATTGTACTTTCCAAGCGCTTAGTCCGGTGCTCTGCACACAGTAAGCGCTCAATAAATACGATCGAATGAACGAATATAAACTCTGTTGTTCCCCCCAAGCGCTTAGTACAGTCCTCTGCACACAGTAAGTGCTCAATGAATAATAATAATAATAATAATGATGACATTAAGCGCTTACTATGTGCAAAGCACTGTTCTAAGCATTGGGGAGGTTACCAGGTGATCTGGTTGTCCCACGGGGGGCTCACAGTCTTCATCCCCATTTTTACAGATGAGGCCTAGAGAAGTGAAGTGACTCGCCCAAAGTCACCCAGCTGACAATTGGGAGAGCTGGGATTTGAACCCATGACCTCTGACTCTCGTGCCTCGTTCTTGCCCGTCCCACCGTCGACCCCCGGCCCACGTCATCCCCCGGGCCTGGAATGCCCTCCCTCTGCCCATCCGCCAAACTAGCTCTCTTCCTCCCTTCAAGGCCCTGCTGAGAGCTCACCTCCTCCAGGAGGCCTTCCCAGACTGAGCCCCTTCCTTCCTCTCCCCCTCGTCCCCCTCTCCACCCCCCCTCGTCCCCCTCTCCACCCCCCCATCTTACCTCCTTCCCTTCCCCACAGCACCTGTATATATGCATATATGTTCGTACATATTTATTACTCTATTTATTTATTTATTTTAATTGCACATATCTATTCTATTTATTTTATTTTGTTAGTATGTTTGGTTTTGTTCTCTGTCTCCCCCTTATAGACTGTGAGCCCACTGTTGGGTAGGGACTGTCTCTATATGTTGCCAACTTGTACTTCCCAAGCGCTTAGTACAGTGCTCTGCACACAGTAAGCGCTCAATACGATTGATTGATTGATTGACTCCAAAGCCCGGGCTCTTTCCACTGAGCCACGCTGCTTCTCCTGATAATGCGATAAATGCAACCGATGGATCGGTCTTTGGGATGCCCCGGCCTGCCTTGGGGCAGTTACCCCATGCTGGTGTGGTCCAGCCGTTCCCCGTCTCCCTCCGGGATCAGTTTGCATCTGTGGTGGTTTTCGGACCCCTCTGAGCACGTGGGTTTAGGCAGGGGGGCTCCCGGGAATGCCAGGGCTCTGAGGACCCTCCCGCTCCCGGGGATGGGGGGTGGTCTTCGCCGGAGAAGCCCGAGCAGATGGTGACCGGCGGAGGTCTGATCACTGGCCTCATGGACAGCTGGCTCGGTGTCATGTGGCTCGCCTGCCGGGCCCAGAGGGAGCAAAGTCAGGGGGGCTTCTAGGAGGGGACGAGGGGGACGAGCCGGAGGGCCCCGGGCAGGGGGGCGTCCAGAAGGCCCTCAGTCATCATCCAAAATCCGCCGGGCCCAAGGGGCAGGCTGAGCTGCAGTCTTGAGCGTACAGATCATCATCATCATCAATCGTATTTATTGAGCGCTTACTGTGTGCAGAGCACTGTACTAAGCGCTTGGGAAGTACCAATTGGCAACAATTTGTTCAGATAATAATAATCATAATTACAGTACTTGCTAAGCGCTTACTACTACTACTACTACTACTAATAATAATGATGGCATTTGTTAAGCGCTTACTATGTGCCAAGCACTGTTCTAAGCGCTGGAGTGACCAAGCACTTGTCCAAGCCCTGGGGTAGATACAAAGGAATCAGGTTGTCCCGCGTGGGGCTTGCAGTCTTAATCCCCGTTTTACAGACGAGGTAACTGAGGCCCCCTCCCCCTTTTAGACTCCCCCCCCCCCCCTTTTTAGACTCCCCTTTTAGACTGTGAGCCTACTGTTGGGTAGGGACTGTCTCTGTATGTTGCCAATTTGTACTTCCCAAGCGCTTAGTACAGTGCTCTGCACACAGTAAGCGCTCAGTAAATATGATTGATGATGATGAAGTGACTTGTCCAAGGTCACACCCCTTCTAGACTGTGAGCCTGCTGTTGGGTAGGGGCCGTCTCTATCTGTTGCCAACTTGGACTTCCCAAGCGCTTAGTACAGTGCTCTGCACACAGGAAGTGCTCAGTAAATACGATTGAATGAATGACAAGTGGCGGAGCTGGGATTAGAACCTGTGACCTTCTGACTCCCAGCTCCAGGCTCTAGCCACTGTGCGGGCTTTTTTTTTTTTTTGGCATTTAAGCGCTTACTGTGTGCAAAGCACTGTTCTAAGCACCGGGGAGGTTACAAGGTGATCAGGTTGTCCCACGTGGGGCTCACCGTCTTAATCCCCGTTTTCCGGATGAGGTCACTGAGGCCTAATAATAATAATGGTATTTGTTAAGCGCTTACAATGTGCAAAGCACTGTTCTAAGCGCTGGGGAGGTTACAAGGTGATCAGGTTGTTCCATGGGGGGCTCACAGTCTTCATCCCCATTTTCCAGATGAGGGAACTGAGGCCCAGAGAAGTGAAGTGACTTCCCAGAGTCACCCAGCTGACAAGTGGCGGAGCCGGGATAATAATAATAATAATGGCATTTATTAAGCACTTACTATGTGCAAAGCACCGTTCTAAGCTCTGGTGAGGTTACAAGGTGATCAGGTTGTCCCCCGTGGGGCTCACAGTCAATCCCCGTTTTACAGAGGAGGTAACTGAGGCACAGAGCAGTTAAGTGACTTGCCCAAGGACACACAGCTGACAATTAGTGGAGCCGGAATTCGAACCCATGACCTCTGACTCCAAAGCCGGGGCTCTTTCCACTGAGCCACGCTGCTTCCCCACCACTCTTCCCCCTCCCCAGACTTTTACCCGCTTCTCCCGGCTCCCCTCCCCCAGGGGTGAAATGTGAGCTACTGAGTAGGCGCCACAGGTGCCCAGAGACGTTCCGCTCGGCGGGCACATGCCGCGCCCTTAATGCCAGCCAGCTGTCGGGCAGCCTTTCCTGCCATCCACCAGTCCGTCAGCAATATTTAGTGAGCGCTTACTGTTTGCAGAGCACAGCAGCGTGGTTCACTGGAAAGAGCCCGGGCTTTGGAGTCAGAGGTCATGGGTTCAAATCCCGGCTCTGCCAACTGTCAACTGTGTGACTTTGCGCAAGTCACTTCACTTCTCTAGGCCTCAGTTACCTCATCTGGAAAATGGGGATTAAGACTGTGAGCCCTCTGTGGGACAACCTGATCGCCTTGTAACCTCCCTGGTGCTTAGAACAGTGCTTTGCACATAGTAAGCGCTTAATAAATGCCATTATTATTATTATTATTATTACCAAGGGCTTGGAAGAGGACAGTATAACCACCTAACAGACACCTTCCCTGCCCACGACGAGCTTACTACGTGTAGAGGGGATCAGAGGGGAGTGTGTGGATAATAATAATAATAATGATGGCATTTATTAAGCGCTTACTGTGTGCAAAGCACTGTTGTAAGCGCTGGGGAGGTTACAAGGTGATCAGGTTGGCCCACTGGGGGCTCACAGTCCTAATCCCCATTTGACAGAGGAGGTAACTGAGGCCCAGAGAAGTAAAGTGAGTTGCCCCAAGTCACACAGTCCCTTTTAGAGTGTGAGCCCACTGTTGGGTAGGGACCGTCTCTATACGTGGCCAACTTGGACTTCCCAAGCGCTTAGTCCAGTGCTCTGCACACAGTAAGCGCTCAATAAATACGATTGAATGAATGAATGAATTGGGAGAGCCGGGATTTGAACCCGTGAACTCCGACTCCAAAGCCCGTGTTCTTTCAACTGAGTCTCGCTGCTCAGGGCAGGCAGTTACCACTTCAGAAAAATAAATCAAGCGCCCAACTCCAAACAAAAATCCCGTGCGGATAGGCAATTCCTTCCCGACATTCCTCTCCGAGCGGGAGAGAACCTGGGGGTTGGGATAGAAACTGGCCTCGTCCAGTTCCGAGGATACACTGCGGTTGGGGAATGGGAAGGAGGAGAGGAGCGGGGAGTGAGAAAACCCCTAGAGTGGAGTCTGAGAGGATTTATTTTTTTTTTATGGTGCTTACTATAATAATGATCTCATTTATTAAGCGCTTACTTTCATTCATTCATTCATTCATTCAGTTGTATTTATTGAGCGCTTCCTGTGTGCAGAGCACTGGACTAAGCGCTTGGGAAGTCCAAGTTGGCAACATCTAGAGCCGGTCCCTACCCAACAGCGGGCTCACAGTCTAGAGGGGGGAAACAGAGAACAAAACAAAACATATTAACAAAATAAAATAAATAGAATAAATATGTACAAATAAAATAGAGTAATAAATATGTACAAACATATATACATATATACAGGTACATATTCATTCAGTTGTATTTATTGAGCGCTTACTGCGTGCAGAGCACTGGACTAAGCGCTTGGGAAGTCCAAGTTGGCAACATCTAGAGCCGGACCCTACCCACCAGCGGGCTCACAGTCTAGAAGGGGGAGACAGAGAACAAAACAAAACATATTAACAAAATAAAATAAATGGAATAAATATTTACAAGTAAAATAAATAGAGTAATATTCATATGTGCAAAGCACTGTTCTAAGCACTGGGGTGGTTACAGAGCGATCAGGTTGTCCCATGGGGTCTCACAGTCTTCATCCCCGTTTTACAGATGAGGGAACTGAGGCCCAGAGAAGTGAAGTGACTTGCCCAAAGTCACCCAGCTGACAGTTGGCGGAGCCAGGATTTGAACCCATGACCTCTTACTCCAAAGCCCAGGCTCTTTCCACTGAGCCATGCTTCTTCTCTGCTATGTGCCAGGCGCTACTAAGTCCTGGGGTAGATATGAGATAATCAGTTCCCATCCCACATCAATCAATCAATCAATCAATCAATCAATCGTATTTATTGAGCACTTACTGTGTGCAGAGCACTGTACTAAGCACTTGGGAAGTAAAAGTTGGCAACATATAGGGGTTGATGATGGCATTTGTTAAGCGCTTACTATGTGCAAAGCACTGTGCTAAGCGCTGGGGGAGGTTACAAGGTGATCAAGTTGTCCCACAGGGGGCTCACAGTTTTAATCCCCATTTCACAGATGAGGTAACCGAGGCCCAGAGAAGTGAAATGACCTGCCCAAAGTCACCCAGCTGACAGTTGGCAGAGCCGGGATTTGAACCCGTGATCTCTGACTCCAAAGCCCGGGCTCTTTCCACGGAGCCACGCTGCTTCTCCACAGCTTTACAGGTTCACAGCTTTAATCCCCGTTTTACAGGTGAGGGACTCGACCCCCAAATCAGTGATGTGACTTGCCCAAGGACACACAGCAGAGAATCAATCAATCAATCGTATTTATTGAGCGCTTACTGTGTGCAGAGCGCTGTACTAAGCGCTTCGGAAGTACTAGTTGGCAACATATAGAGACGGTCCCTACCCAACAGTGGGCTCACAAGTGGGAGAAGCAGGATCAGATTCCGGTTCCTCTGATTCCCAGGACCGGCCTCTTTTCACTAGGCCACGATGCTTCGTGCATATTTCTCTCCGCAGTTGGAAAATCGGGACTATAAATCCCCTGCCGACAGAACAGCCAAGAGGACGGAGTGTTCGGAATTTTCTCCTCTCCACGTCTCATTTTATAGTTTGGAGAACATAAAATATATTATTATTCTCATTAATAACAGCCCCCCAAATTACAGCGTGCCGCCTTCGGTTGATTTAAACAGTAATTACAAATGAATGTTCAATCATGATTTGTCATTACTGCCGCAGATGGAGTTACAAGCCACTGCCTGCACCACAGAGTGTCTAATCATCTTTTTCACTTTTTTCCCTCAGAGACCCTGGGGCGGGGGGAAGAAACAAGTTGCAAATAAAAACTAAAAGGAAGTTTTCATTATCAGACTTTAGGCTCTCTTCCTGCAGGCAGCAGTCTGAAGCCAGAAAGGCGAAACCCCTATTTTTAGAAAGGCTCGGGAAGCCCTCCACCCCCGTTCATTCATTCATTCATTCAATCGTATTTATTGAGCGCTTACTGTGTGCAGAGCACTGGACTAAGCGCTTGGGAAGTCCAAGTTGGCAACATCTAGAGCCGGTCCCTACCCAACAGCGGGCTCACAGTCTAGAAGGGGGAGACAGACAACAAGACAAAATATATTAACAAAATAAAATAAATAGAATCAATAGAATTAAGTGGTTACTATGTGCAAAGCACTGTTCTAAGCACTGATAATAATAATAGCATTTATTCATTCAATCGTATTTATTGAGCGCTTACTGTGTGCAGAGCACTGGACTAAGCGCTTGGGAAGTCCAAGTTGGCAACATCTAGAGACGGTCCCTACCCAACAGCGGGCTCACAGTCTAGAAGGGGGAGACAGACAAGACAAAACATATTAACAAAATAAAATAAATAGAATCAATAGAATTAAGCGGTTACTATGTGCAAAGCACAGTTCTAAGCACTGGTAATAATAATAACATTTATTCATTCAATTGTATTTATTGAGCGCTTACTGTGTGCAGAGCACTGTACTAAGCGCTTGGGAAGTCCAGGTTGGCAACATCTAGAGACGGTCCCTACCCAACAGCGGGCTCACAGTCTGGAAAGGGGAGACAGAGAACAAAACCAAACATATTAACAAAATAAAATAAATAGAATCAATAGAATTAAGTGCTTACTGTGTGCAAAGCACTGTTCTAAGCACTGATAATAATAATAGCATTTATTCATTCAATTGTATTTATTGAGCGCTTACTGTGTGCAGAGCTTGGGAAGTCCAAGTTGGCAACATCTAGAGACGGTCCCTACCCAACAGCGAGCTCACAGTCTAGAAGGGGGAGACAGACAACAAAACCAAACGTATTAACAAAATAAAATAAATAGAATCAATAGAATTAAGCGCTTACTATGTGCAAAGCACTGTTCTAAGCACAGATAATAATAATAGCATTTATTCATTCTATCGTATTGAGCACTTACTGTGTGCAGGGCACTCTACTAAGCGCTTGGGAAGTACAGGTTGGCAACATCTAGAGACGGTCCCTACCCAAAAGTGGGCTCACAGTCTAGACGGGGGAGACGGACAACAAAACAAAATATATTAAACATATTATCCATTGCAGCTCCTCCTCGCAGAGACACACTTGGACTAGCCAGCCAACCACCACCGGTCCATCACCGATCCAGAATTTCTTGGTCCGATCAGACGTGCTTACGTACTGTTGCCCCTTGACTTGACTTGGGCAAGTCACTTCACTTCTCTGGGCCTCAGTTACCTCATCTGGAAAATGGGGATGAAGACTGTGAGCCCCCCGTGGGACAACCCGATCACCGTGTAACCTCCCCAGCGCTTAGAACAGTGCTTTGCAAATAGTAAGCACTTAGTGCTATCATTATTATTCCTTCTAGACTGTGAGCCCACTGTTGGGTAGGGACCGTCTCTATATGTTGCCAACTTGGACTTCCCAAGCGCTTTGTACAGTGCTCGGCACACAGTAAGCGCTCAGTAAATACGATTGAATGAATGAATGAATATTGAGCACTTACTGTACACAAAGCACCATACTAAGCGCTTGGGAGAGTACAGTAGAACAATAAACAGACACAGTCCCTGCCCAAAATGAGCTTACAGCCTACAGGATTACTCTGGGATATTTCCTTCCCTGCGTCTGTGAAGACGTTCAGTCAGGTGGGCCGACTTGAGCACGATAATAGGTTTTAGAGTTATTAATACTAATAATACTTAATGGCATTTATTAAGTGCTTGCTATGTGCAAAGCACTGTTCTAAGTGCTGGGGAGGTTCCAAGGTGATCAGGTTGTCCCACGGGGGGCTCACAGTCTTCATCCCCATTTTCCAGATGAGGGAACTGAGGCCCAGAGAAGTGAAGTGACTTGCCCAAAGTCAGCCAGCTGACAAGTGGCGGAGCCGGGATTTGAACCCATGACCTTCCTCTCCCCCTGTTCCCCCTCCCCATCCCCCCGCCTTACCTCCTTCCCCTCCCCACAGCACCTGTATATATGTGTGTTTATATATATGTATATATATATATGTTTATATTTATTACTCTATTTTACTTGTACATATTCTATTTATTTTATTTTGTTAATATGTTTTGTTTTGTTGTCTGTCTCCCCCTTCTAGACTATGAGCCTGCTGTTGGGTAGGGACTGTCTCTAGATGTTGCCAACTTGTACGTCCCAAGCGCTTAGTACAGTGGTCTGCACACAGTAAGCGCTCAGTAAATACAATTGAATGAATGAATGAATGAAAGTGGCAGAGCCGGGATTTGAACCCATGACCTTCCTCTCCCCCTCCTCCCCCTCCCCACCCCCCCCGCCTTACCTCCTTCCTCTCCCCACAGCACCTGTATGTATGAATATGTGTTCATATTTATTACTCTATTTTACTTGTACATATTTATTCTGTAGGAGAAGCAGCGTGGCTCAGTGGAAAGAGCCCGGGCTTTGGAGTCAGAGGTCATGGGTTCAAATCCCGGCTCCGCCACTTGTCAGCTGTGTGACTTTGGGCAAGTCACTTCACTTCTCTGTTCCTCAGTTCCCTCATCTGTAAAATGGGGATTAAGACTGTGAGTCCCCCGTGGGACAACCTCACCACCTTGTAACCTCCCCAGCGCTTAGAATAGTGCTTTGCACATAATAAGCGCTTAATAAATGCTATCATTATTATTATTATTGATTTTATTTTGTTAATATGTTTTGTTGTCTGTCTCCCCCTTCTAGACTGTGAGCCTGCTGTTGGGTAGGGACCGTCTCTAGATGTTGCCAACTTGGACTTCCTAAGCGCTCAGTCCAGTGCTCTGCACACAGTAAGCGCTCAATAAATACGATTGAATGAATGAAATGAGTGACCACTGATTCCAAAGCCCGGGCTCTTTCCACTGAGCCACGCTGCTTCTCGTCACGATGGCATTTGTTAAACGCTTCCTGTGCGCCAAACACTATACTAAGAGCAGCGGGGGAATGCAAGCAAATCGAGTTGGACACAAGTGGTGGAACCGGGTTTAGAATCCAGGCCCTTGTGGCCCCCAGCCCGTGCTCTGCCCATTAGAGAAGCAGCGTGGCTCAGTGGAAAGAGCCCGGGCTTTGGAGTCACAGGTCACGGGTTCAAATTCCGGCTCCGCCAACTGTCAGCCGTGTGACTGTGGGCAAGTCACTTCGCTTCTCTGGGCCTCAGTTCCCTCCTCTGTAAAATGAGGATTAAGACTGGGAGCCCCACGTGGGACACCCTGATCACCGTGCCCAGCGCTTAGAACAGTGCTTTGCACATAGTAAGCGTTTAACAAATATTATTATTATTATTAGGCCATACTGCTTCTCATCGAGTTCCAGGAGGGCTGGCATGGATCTCCTCAGGTTTTTCCCGTTGGTTCTCAAGGCTTCCTTGTACAGTCCTCCGCAAACAGGAGGTGCGCCATCAATAGTGGCGCTGATTTGAACACTAATGATGATGGCATTTATTAAGCGCTTACTATGTGCAAAGCACTGTTCTAAGTGCTGGGGAGGTTACAAGGTGATCAGGGGGGTCCCACTGGGGGCTCACATTTAATCCCCATTTTCCAGATGAGGTCACTGAGGCCCAGAGAAGTGACTTGCCCAAAGTCCCACAGCTGACAAGTGGCGGAGCCAGGATTTGAACCCAGGACCTCTGACTCCAAAGCCCGGGCTCTTTCCACTGAGCCACGCTGCTTCGTGTGTGTGGTGGGTTTTTGTGTGTATGTGTGTGTACGGTGCTCCCAGCCGAGATGCCGCGTGCCGAGGAGAGGAGGAACTCACGCGCGCCCAAATGTTTCAGCATCTACATCCAAACCGACAAATGTGGGGGGGCTCGCCGCAGTGCTCTGCACATAGTAAGCGCTCAGTAAATCCGATTGATGATGATTTCACCCAGCAGGAGGATTCCCCGTGAACACGGCCTTCTCTTGTCTTTGCTTTGCAGCTGCGTCACGGTCGAAGAGCACCATGCCGTTGACATCGACCAGTACCACTGCCCCAATTGTGCTGTTCTCCACGGAGCCTCCTTAAGTAAGTCCTGCGGGCGCCGACGAGGTGGTCGCGCCGCCTCGAGCCCCTGAGCCCGTCGTGCCCCGCCGCCGCGGTGGGGAGGCACATCTCCCCGGGGGGTGGTCGAGGGGGGCTCAGTAAAGTTAGGCGGTTTTGAAAGGGCTCTGGTTTTGAAAACCGGGAAGCAAAATTTGGACGGACTTTTCGGGGAAGTTGGGGTGGGGTGGGGTAACACCACCACCCACCCCGCCATGGTCATCCTTGTTTCGTGGTGGGTATTGGGCGCTGAAGGCACCGCTTCCACAGACACTTCAGTTTCCAAGTTTAATCGAGTCAGTGAAGCCTCTCCCACCGACTTGTACATATCTATTCTATTTATTTTATTTTGTTAGTATGTTTGGTTTTGTTCTCTGTCTCCCCCTTTTAGACTGTGAGCCCACTGTTGGGCAGGGACTGTCTCTATATGCTGCCAATTTGTACTTCCCAAGCGCTTAGTACAGTGCTCTGCACACAGTAAGCGCTCAATAAATACGATTGATGATGATGATGATGATGATGACTTCCCACATAATAGTAATAGCGATGGCATCTGTTAAGCACTTACTATGTGCAAAGCACTCTTCTAAGCGCCGGGGGTAGATACCAGGTGATCAGGTTGTCCCACGTGGGGCTCACAGTCTTAATCCCCATTTTCCAGGTGAGGTAACTGAGGCTCAGAGAAGTGAAGTGACTTGCCCAAGGTCACACAGCAGACATGTGGAGGAGCCGGGATTCGAACGCGTGACCTCCGACTCCCAAGCCCGGGCTCTTTCCACTGAAACACGCCGCTCCCACATCCAGACTGTGAGCCCGTTGTTGGGTAGGGACCATCTCTGTATGGTCTGTATATACGGCATCTCTCTATGCTCAGAGAAGCAGCGTGGCTCGGTGGAAACAGCCCGGGCTTTGGAGTCCGAGGTCGTGGGTTCAAATTCTGGCTCCGCCGACTGTCAGCTGTGTGACTTTGGGCAAGTCACTTCACTTCTCTGGGCCTCAGATACCTCATCTGGAAAATGGGGATTAATATTGTGAGCTCCCTGTGGGACAACCTGATCACCTTGGGGAAAAAAACGGGAGCCCCAAGTACCATTTTTTTTCCCCCCTTCTAGACTGTGAGCCCACTGTTGGGTAGGGACCGTCTCTCTGTGTTGCCAACTTGTACTTCCCAAGCGCTTAGTACAGTGCTCTGCACACAGTAAATGCTCAATAAATATGATTGAATGAATGAATGAATGTATGTTGCCAACTTGTACTTCCCAAGCGCTTAGTACAGTGCTCTGCACACAGTAAGCACTCAATAAATGCGATTGAATGAATAATCCAGCGGGCACCTACACAGCAAAGACCACTACGCTCTCCTCCCTTCCCACAAAACAGAAATGACCGTGGGGACCGAGGTCAGAGAGCGGTGGCGTCTGGTCACGGTTTCTGGACTGTGAGCTCGTTGTGGGCAGGGAATATGTTTGTTTTTTCTTGTATTGTAGCTCAGCGGGAAGAGCCTGGGCTTTGGAGTCAGAGGGCAGGGGTTCAAATCCCGGCTCTGCCGCTTGTCAGCTGTGTGACTTTGGGCAAGGCACTTCACTTCTCTGGGCCTCAGTTACCTCATCTGTAAAATGGGGATTAAGACCGTGAGCCCCCCGTGGGACAACCTGATCACCTTGTAACCTCCTCAGTGCTTAGAACAGTGCTTTGCACATAGTAAGCGCTTAATAAATACCATTATTATTATTAGTAGTAGTACAGTGCTTTCCACACAGTGAGTGCTCAATAAATACGACTGGATGAATGAATCCACGGGCACTCAAACACGCACCAAGACGCTATCAAACCACAGTCCCTTCAAGGCCCTACTGAGAGCTCACCTCCTCCAGGAGGCCTTCCCAGACTGAGCCCCTTCCTTCCTCTCCCTCTCGTCCCCCTCTCCATCCCCCCATCTTACCTCCTTCCCTTCCCCACAGCACCTGTATATATGTATATATGTTTGTACATATTTATTACTCTATTTATTTTACTTGTACATATCTATTCTATTTTATTTTGTTAGTATGTTTGGTTTTGTTCTCTGTCTCCCCCTTTTAGACTGTGAGCCCACTGCTGGGTAGGGACTGTCCCTGTATGTTACCAAATTGTACTTCCCAAGCGCTTAGTCCAGTGCTCTGCACACAGTAAGCGCTCAATAAATACGATTGATGATGATGATGATCACTGATGAGCTCTCCGGATTCTGAATTCTCGGTGCCTGAGGGACAGACCAGGACGCGGTGGCTGGAGCAGATTCCCCGGATGGAGGGAGGAGGATTGGAAAATTGCACCACACCGCATCAATCAATCAATCAATCAATCGTATTTATTGAGCGCTTACTATGTGCAGAGCACTGTACTAAGCGCTTGGGAAGTACAAATTGGCAACACATAGAGACAGTCCCTACCCAACAGTGGGCTCACAGTCTAAAAGGGGGAGACAGAGAACAGAACCAAACACACCAACAAAATAAAATAAATAGGATAGAAATGTACAAGTAAAATAAATAAATAAATAAATAAATAAATAGAGTCCCTCAGGAGTCTGTGGGTTGTTTTAGAAGTTTTCACCCCTTTGGTCCCGGGTTGCACGTGAACACTACTTCCCTCTGTTCTGGCCAGAGTTCACTGGATGTATACGGGGGAGGGGGAAGGGGACCGCAGCGTCCGGAAAAAGTGAATAGAGAAGCTCTTTTCCCTGCTCCCGTCACCACTGACGCCTTGGGACTTCCCTGCCGCCGGGACTTTGTGGCGGCTTCTTGCCAAACTTCCAGCAGAAGCCCAAAACTCTGGGAAGCTGGCAGCCGCAGTGGGAGCAGTTTTTCCTCTCACTCCCTCTGGCTTTTTTTTTTTTAAAAAACAAAAAAAAACCCAATATGGTATTTAAGTGCTTACTATGTGCCAAGCACTGTTAATAATAATAATAATAATGGTGGCATTTATTAAGCACTTACTATGGGCAAAGCACCGTTCTAAGAGCTGGGGAGGTTACAGGGTGATCAGGTTGTCCCACGGGGGGCTCACAGTCTTCATCCCCATTTTATTCATTCCTTCATTCATTCAGTCGTATTTATTGAGCGCTTACTGTGTGCAGAGCACTGGACGAAGCGCTTGGGAAGTCCAAGTTGGCAACATCTAGAGACGGTCCCTACCCAACAGTGGGCTCACAGTCTGGAAGGGGGAGACAGACAACAAAACAAAACATTAACAAAATAAGTAGAATAAATATGTTCAAGTAAAATAAATAAATAGAGTAATATTTTACAGATGAGGGAACTGAGGCCCAGAGAAGTGAAGTGACTTGCCCAAAGTCACCCAGCTGACAAGTGGCGGAGCCGGGATTTGAACCCCTGACCTCTGACTCCAAAGCCCGTCCTCTTTCCACTGAGCCACGCTGCTTCTCCATAATCATAATAATGATGGCATTTGTTACGTGCTTACTATGTGCAAAGCAGTGTTCTAAGCGCTGGGGAGGATACAAGGTGATCAGGTACACCTGATCATGGGGAGGGTACAGAGTGATCAGGTTGTCCCACGGGGGGCTCACAGTCTTCATCCCCTTTTGACATATGAGGGAACTGAGGCCCAGAGAATCAATCAATCAATCAATCAATCGTATTTATTGAGTGCTTACTGTGTGCAAAGCACTGTACTAAGCGCTTGGGAAGTACAAGTCGGCAACATATAGAGACAGTCCCTACCCAACAGTGGGCTCACAGTCTAGAGAAGTGAAGTGACTCGCCCAAAGTCACCCAGCTGACAATTGGCGGAGCTGGAATTTGAACCCGTGACCTCTGACTCCAAAGCCCATGGTCTACTAAGTGCCGGGGTACATAAAAGTTAATTATTCATTCATTCATTCATTCAATCATATTTATTGAGCGCTTACTGTGTGCAGAGCACTGTACTAAGCGCTTGGGAAGTCCAAGTTGGCAACATATAGAGCCGGTCCGTACCCAACAGCGGGCTCACAGTCTAGAAGGGGGAGACAGACGACAAAACATATTAACAAAATACAATAAATAGACACAGTCTCTGTACCACCTGGGGTTTCCTAGCCCGAATCCCCATTTTCCAGATGAGGTAACCGAGGCACAGAGGAGTGAAGTGACTTGCCCAGGGTCATACGGCAGACAAGTGGTGGTGCCGGGATGAGAACTCAGGTTCTTCCGACGCCCAGGCCTGCGCTCTATCCACTGGGCCATCGCGCGTTTATTCATCGAGCCCCTCCGGATTCTCAACTTGTCAGGGGATAGTGGTTGGAGCGGCCCCCAGTCAATCAATCAATCAATCAATCGTATTTATTGAGCGCTTACTATGTGCAGAGCACTGTACTAAGCTCTTGGGAAGTACAAATTGGCAACATAGAGACAGTCCCTACCCAACAGTGGGCTCACAGTCTAAAAGGGGGAGACAGAGAACAAAACCAGACATACTAACAAAATAAAATAAATAGAATAGATATGTACAAATAAAATAAATAAATAAATAGAGTAAAAAACATGTACAAACATATATGCATATATACAGGTGCTGTGGGGAAGGGAAGGAGGTAAGATGGGGGGGATGGAGAGTCGCCACCGCCCACCTCCCTTCTTCATAGGACTGGTCCCCCGCCCCCTGAACCCCATGTTTTTGAATCTCCGCGCCCGCCCCCGGCCCCAAATGTAAACCTCTGGACCGCAGAAGGCTACATAGGTCGCTTTAGAGCTTTGATTTAGTCTTTTAGACTGTGAGCCCACTGTTGGGTAGGGACTGTCTCTATGTGTTGCCAATTTGTACTTCCCAAGTGCTTAGTACAGTGCTCTGCACATAGTAAGCGCTCAATAAATACGATTGATTGATTGATTGATTTGATTCCCTCACCAGCCACGCTGAGAATGTGTCCAACAGCAGGCAGCTGTCAAATTCCTCCTAAATTCTGGCTTTTCTCCTACTTATCAGTACGATCTGAAGCATCCAGGTGGTTTGTTTGGTCACCACAGTCCTTCTGACCTGCCTTCCAGTAAACCAGTCTGGGTGCGGAAACCTCCCGGAGAGCTTTCTCTGAAAAAAATTCATTCCCGGGGCGCCGTTTATTTTACGATCTTTAATCAATCAATCAATCGTATTTATTGAGCGCTTACTGTGTGCAGAGCACTGGACTAAGCGCTTGGGAAGTCCAAGTCGGCGCACATGGAGTCGGCCCCTACCCAACAGCGGGCTCACGGTCTAGAAGGGGGAGACAGACGACAAAGCAAAACATATTAACAAAATAAAATAAATAGAATAGAAATGCGCACAAGTTTGCTGGCATGTTTGATTCATTCATTCAGTCAATCATATTTATTGAGCACTTACTGCGTGCGGAGCACTGTACTAAGCGCTTGGGAAGTCCAAGTCGGCAACACATGGAGACGGTCCCCCACGGATTTTTTTTTTCCTCCCCTCGCCAGATTCCTGCTTTGGCTGTATCTGGGGATCTTTTATTGTTGGCTTTGGCGTCTCTCAGACCTGGCTCTTCCGGGTTTCCTTCTGGCATCTGGTTCGGAGAAGCAGTGTGGCTCAGTGGAAAAGAGCCCGGGCTTTGGAGTCAGAGGTCGTGGGTTCCAATCCCGGCTCCGCCCCTTGCCAGCTGTGTGACTCGGGGCAAGTCACTTCACTTCTCTGGGCCTCAGTTCCCTCATCTGTAGGATGGGGATGAAGACTGTGAGCCCCACGTGGGACAACCTCATGACCTTGTATCCCCCCAGAACTTAGAACAGTGCTTTGCACATAGTAAGCGCTTAATAAATGCCATCATTATTATTATTAGGAGGCCTTCTCAGACTGAGCCCCTTCCTTCCTCTCCCCCTCATCCCTCTCTCCATCTTACCTCCTTCCCTTCCCCACAGCACCTGTATATATGTATATATGTTTGTACATATTTATTACTCTATTTATTTATTTATTTCACTTGTACATAGCTATTCTATTTATTTTATTTTGTTAGTGTGTTTGGTTTTGTTCTCTGTCTCCCCCCTTTTAGACTGTGAGCCCACTGTTGGGTAGGGACTGTCTCTATACGTTGCCAGTTTGCACTTCCCAAGTGCTTAGTACAGTGCTCTGCACATAGTAAGCGCTCAATAAATGCGATCGATGATGATGATGATGATTATTATCTGGTTCCCTTGGCAAAGTCCTTTCTCTGCACCTTGATCGTTGGTTCTTGATCCTACAGAGGGGACTGAAAGGCAGCCGGATTTTTGCCTTCTCTTCCTCTCAGTTTACCTTTCCCTGGTTGGATTGAGCTCCTTAAGCCCCTTGATTTTTTTCCGTCTTGCTGATGTCTCCCCTCCCTTCCCTTAGGCTATTGAGTGTGCTCTAGCTTTCCTTCAACCTTTTAGATCCTTGATAAAATCAATCAATCAATCAATCGTATTTATTGAGCGCTTACTGTGTGCAGAGCACTTGGGAAGTACAAGTTGGCAACATATACAGTCCCTACCCAACAGTGGGCTCACAGTCTAAAAGGGGGAGGCAGAGAACAAAACCAAGCATACTAACAAAATAAAATAAATAGAATAGATATGTACAAGCAGGCGCCCTCATTGGCTCTTCTACTCCGTGCGTCGGGAAGATTTTTCCCAACGTTGGTACCGATTTTTCATTGTGTATCGGGATGAGAGGCGGGCAGGCTGTTTGTCGGGGACGGCGGCTTGGGAAGGGATAGGGAAGACCCAAAATGACTCCACCTTGGAGGTTTTCACCCCGCTCACGAACTTTTCCCTTTTCAACCCGGCTGGAAAGCTTTCGGATCTTTCCCCTCTAGACTGTAAGCTCACTGTGGGCAGGGAGTGTATCTACCAACTCTGTTGTGTTGTACTCTGTCGTGTGCTTAGTACAGTGCTCTGCACACAGGAAGTGCTCAATAAATACCATTGACTGATTGAGTGTCAGAGCTTTGGGACGAACAAGACTGAATCAAGCAACCAATCCATGGTATTTATTGAGCACTTACTGCATTCAGAGCACTGAATCAATAAATACCATTGACTGATTGATTGTCAGAGCTTTGGGACGAACAAGACTGAATCAAGCAACCAATCAGTGGTATTTATTGAGCACTTACTGCATTCAGAGCACTGAATTAAGCTCCTGGAACAGTAATAATAATAATAATTCTGGTACTTGTTAAGCGTTTACTATGTTCCAAGCACTGTTCTAAACACTGGGGTAGATACAAGTTAATCGGGTTGGAGACAGTCCCTGGGGTAGATACAAGTTAATAATAATAATAATAATGATGGTATTTGTTAAGCATTTACTATGTTCCAAGCATTGTTCTAAACACTGGGGTAGATACAAGTTAATCGGGTTGGAGACAGTCCCTGGGGTACATACAAGTTAATAATAATAATAATAATAATAATAATAATGATGGTATTTGTTAAGTGCTTACTATGTGCCAAGCACTGTTCTAAGCGCTGGAGGAATGCAAGGTGATCAGGTTGTCCCACGGGGAGCTCACAGTCTTAATCCACATTTTACAGATGAGGTAACCGAGGCCCAGAGAAGTGAAGTGCCTTGCCCAAGGTCACACAGCTGACAGTTGGCAGAGCCGGGATTTGAACCCATCTCTTCCGACTCCAAAGCCCGGGCTCTTTCCACGGAGCCATGCTGCTTGGACACAGTCCCTGTCCCACGTGGGGCTCACTGTCTCAATCCCCATTTTCCAGATGAGGTAACTGAGGCCCAGAGAAGTGCCTTGCCCAAGGTCACACAGCAGACAAGCGGCGGAGCCAGAATTAGAACGCATGGCCTTCTGACTCCAAAGCCCAGACTTTATCCACTGTGCCACAGTACAACAGAGTTGGTAGACGTGTTCCCTACCCACAAGGAGCTGCCAATCCATCCGTGGCATTTACTGAGCACTTACTAAGTGCAGAGCACTGGACTAAGCGCTTGGGAGAGTACAATCCAACGGAATTAGAAGACGTGTTCCCTGCCTGCGATGAGTTTACAGTCTAGAGGATGAGCTTCCAATTTCAAGATGGGTGTAATCCAAACAGCGCTGGGTGCTGGAGGCGGTGGCTTCTTCCTCTTAAAATAATGATGGCATTTATTAAGCGTTTACTACGTGCAAAGCACTGTTCTAAGCGCTGGGGAGGTTACAAGGTGATGAGGTTGTCCCACGGGGGGCTCACATTCTTAACCCCCATTTTACAGATGAGGTAACTGAGGCCCAGAGAAGTGAAGTGACTTGCCCAAAGTCACACAGCTGGCAATTGGCGGAGCCGGGATTTGAACCCATGACCTCTGACTCCAAAGCCTGTGCTCTTTCCACTGAGCCACGCTGCTCCTCTTTCGCCGGAAACCCGTGCAATCCACAGCTCCCGTCCCGCGGATGGAGCCCGCACCTTGGATCCTCAGGGCGATCCCAAAACCAGCCCGGCAGGCCGCGGCCCTGCCAGTCCCTTTCCTGCGGGCGCTTAGTACAGTGCTGTGCACACAGTAAGCGCTCAATAAGTACGACTGAATGAATGCAGGTTCTTGTAGTGGTAGTAGTTACAGCAGCAGTTATATCCACGAGAAGCAGCGTCGCTCAGTGGAATGAGCACAGACTTGGGAGTCAGAGGTCACGGGTTCAAATTCCGCTCCGCCACACGTCTGCTGTGTGACCTTGGACAAGTCACTTCACTTCTTTGAGCCTCAGTTACCTCATCTGTAAAATGGGGATTAAGACTGTGAGCCCCACGTGGAACAACCAGATCACCTTGTATCCTCCCCCCCAGCGCTTAGAACATTTTTTTGCATATAGTAAGCACTTAACAAATGTTGTTGTTGTTATTATTATTATTATTATTATTATTATTATTATTTATTGAGGCCCTCCTGGCTGTCAGGAATGGTGCCCAACACCTGGGACGTTCAAAACAAAAAACTGACACATTCTTCATCCACAAGGAGCTTACACTTTCTTTGGAGGGGACAGACATAAGGCTCCCATCATCAGTCGGTAGTATTTATTGAGTGCTTACTGTGGGCAGAGCACTGTCTCTATATGTTGCCAATTTGTACTTCCCAAGCACTTAGTACAGTGCTCTGCACATAGTAAGCGCTCAATAAATATGATTGATTGATTGATTGTACTAAGCACTGGGGAGAGGACAACACAGTCAAGGTAGTGGAGACAGTAAGCTTGCTGTGGGCAAGGAACGTGTCTACCAACTGTTGTACTTTCCCAAGCGCTTAGGACAGTGCTGTGCACACAGCAAGTGCTCAATGACTACAATTGATTGATTGACACGTTCTCTGCCCCGTCCCAACCAAATCACGGCCTGAGGGTCCCAGAAGAGATCTCATCGTAGAATACTAAATTTGCCAGCTGTGTGACTCTGGGCAAGTCACTTCACTTCTCTGGGCCTCAGTTCCCTCATCTGTAAAATGGGGATTAAGACTGTGAGCCCCCCGTGGGGCAACCTGATCGCCTTGTAACCTCCCCAGCGCTTAGAACAGTGCTTTGCACGTAGTAAGCGCTTAATCAATGTTATCATTATTATTATTATTACTGCTCAGACCAAGTTAACCTTTAGGTCCTGGACCGGAGACACCAAGATGGGCCAGCACCAATCAATCAATTGTATTTATTGAGCGCTTACTGTGTGCAGAGCACTGTACTAAGCGCTTGCACCAAGCCAACCGTAGTCAGTTTGGGTGGCTTAGGGACCACTTCCATCTCCTGGGAGAGAGGTTTTGGTTTTCTGTGAGTCCCAACTGCTCTTTCCCATGCTGTGCGTCACTAAAGGTTCACCGCCCCCCGCTTCCCTCCTCTGACACGGTTTTCTTCCTTAGCTTGCTGGTAACCCGATCTAATCCTTCTTGCCTCTGCCCATTATCAGAAGAATGTTCCCTAATTCCCAAACAGTGTTCTTCTCAAGCTACAGAGTGGAAACACAAGTTGTAGAAGGACCAGTTGTGCTCTGACAGACCACTTGTTGTTCCTGCGATAAAGTGGGTCGCAGAAACTCCGAACGTCTTGTGCAGGGGCCGTGCAACTCCCGAAAGATCGCTTTGCTTTCCCGTATCTTCTTTTAGAGAGAAAGCTTTGTCTCGATCAAAGACTGGCCCCTCCATTTTTCTCAAGTCTTGTTCCCTGATTCCGTTCTTGACATGTGGATCCTTTTATTAAAAAAAAAAGGAGTTTAAAATAAAGCTGATAAGTAACACTGGATCCTGTGAATGGGCTGATTTAAGATGTCAGGTCATTTAATCAGTGATATTTGAGTGCTTTGCAGAGCACTTGGGAGAGTACCAGAGAGTTGGCGTGGAACTGGTTTTCACATAAATGAGTTTACAGAACTCATACGGATACAGTTTTCTGTATCTTCTTTTAGAGAGAAAGCTTTGTCTCGATCAAAGACTGGCCCCTCCATTTTTCTCAAGTCTTATTTCCTGATTCCGTTTTTGACATGTTGATCCTTTTTTTTTAAAAAAAAATGGAGTTTAAAGTAAAGCTGGTAAGTAACCCTGGATCCTGTGAATGGGCTGATTGAAGATGTCAGGTCATTTAATCAGTGATTTTTGAGTGCTTTGTGTGTGCAGAGCACTTGGGAGAGTACCAGAGAGTTGGCGTGGAACTGGTTTTCACATAAATGAGTTTACAGAACTCATACGGATACAGTTTTCTGTATCTTCTTTTAGAGAGAAAGCTTTGTCTCGATCAAAGACTGGCCCCTCCATTTTTCTCAAGTCTTGTTCCCTGATTCCGTTTTTGACATGTGGATCCTTTTTTTTTTTTAAAAAAAATGGAGTTTAAAATAAAGCTGGTAAGTAACCCTGGATCCTGTGAATGGGCTGATTTAAGACGTCAGGTCATTTAATCAGTGATATTTGAGTGCTTTGTGTGTGCAGAGCACTTGGGAGAGTACCAGAGAGTTGGCGTGGAACTGGTTTTCACATAAATGAGTTTACAGAACTCATACGGATACAGTTTTCTGTATCTTCTTTTAGAGAGAAAGCTTTGTCTCGATCAAAGACTGGCCCCTCCATTTTTCTCAAGTCTTATTCCCTGATTCCGTTTTTGACATGTGGATCCTTTTTTTTTTTAAAAAAAATGGAGTTTAAAATAAAGCTGGTAAGTAACCCTGGATCCTGTGAATGGGCTGATTTAAGACGTCAGGTCATTTAATCAGTGATATTTGAGTGCTTTGTGTGTGCAGAGCACTTGGGAGAGTACCAGAGAGTTGGTGTGGAACTAGTTTTCACATAAATGAGTTTACAGAGGCGATGATCAACGTATCCAGAACAGATACAAAATACAGATACAGTTTTCTGTATCTTCTTTTAGAGGGAAAGCTTTGTCTCGGTCAAAGACTGGCCCCTCCATTTTTCTCAAGTCTTGTTTCCTGATTCCATTTTTGACATGTGGATCCTTTTTTTTTTTGAAAAAAAAATGGAGTTTAAAATAAAGCTGGTAAGTAACCCTGGATCCTGTGAATGGGCTGATTTAAGATGTCAGGTCATTTAATCCGTGATTTTTGAGTGCTTTGTGTGTGCAGAGCACTTGGGAGAGTACCAGAGAGTTGGTGTGGAACTAGTTTTCACATAAATGAATTTACAAAGGCGATGATCACCGTATCCAGAACAGTGACGCTTTGGCTTCTACTATACAGAGCTCAGTGATGAAGAAGGTGCTTATTTTTGGAACACCAGTCGACAAACCCATCTTAATTTGCTCTAATTATAGTGAAGAAGAGGAGGAACTGGCACAGACACGACTACACGGAGATCGACGACGGTTCCAAGCCAGTGCAAGCCGGAACCCGGACTTTTGTGAAAGAATTACGGGCTCGCACCTTCCCGAGGTAGAAAAAACCCTGTTGGGTCGGAAAAGATGCTCTTAGATATGGCGTGGCTTTCTGTTCCCTTTAGCTATTTCCAGTCAGGTCCTCGCGGTTTGCTAAGTAGGGTTTTTTTTCATCGTATTAAGGCTCCGCCACTTGTCTGCTGTGTGACCTTGGACAAGTCACTTCACTTCTCTAGGGCTCAGTTACCTCATCTGGAAAATGAGGTTTGAGACTGTGAGCCCCACATGGGACAGGGACTGTGCCCAACTGGATTGAATTGTATCCACCCCAGCGCTTAGTACAGTGCCTGGCACATAGTAAGCGGTTAACAACCCCCTTCTAGACTGTGAGCCCGCTGTTGAGTAGGGACCGTCTCTAGATGTTGCCAACTTGGACTTCCCAAGTGCTTAGTACAGTGCTCTGCCCACAGTAAGCGCTCAATAAATATGATCGAATGAATGAATAAATGAACAAGTGCCATCGTTATTATACGTCAAGCACTCTTGTAGACTGTGAGCCCGTTGTTGGGTAGGGATTTTTTCCATTTCTTGCCGAACTGTACTTTCCGAGCGCTTAGTACAGTGCGCTGCACACAGTAAGCGCTCAATAAATACGATTGATTGATTGACTGTGAGCCCACTTTTGGGTAGGGACTGTCTCTATATGTTGCCAATTTGTACTTCCCAAGCGCTTAGTACAGTGCTCTGCACATAGTAAGCGCTCAATAAATGATGATGATAAATTGATGATGATGAATGTTTGAAGTGCTGGGGTGGATGCAAGTTAATCACGTCTGACGCAGGAGGGAGAAAAGGTTTCAAATCCCCATTTGACAGTTGAGGAAACTCGAGGTGCGTAGAAGTGAAGTAACTTGCCCGAGGTCACACAGCAGACAACAGCTGGCGGGCTACCACCGGCTATCTGGATGGAATGAGATTTCTTTGGGATTCTGCCAAGGGTTTTCCTCAAGCCTCGTTAATGTGATGGAGGATACAGGGAGACTGGATCGGTCCATATGGGCTCACTGGCCCCTCAAGGCGGGATCCTGACTTCAAGTCACCCCCTAGGCCGCAGGAGTTGTGTATTAACACGGCCCTCCTGAGAGGCATCTGTGGCATCTGCATCTTACCTCCTCTGAATGGTCAGCTCCCAGAGGGCAGGGCCCAAGTCACCTCCTCTCACTCTGTATGTTGCCTGGCAAACTTGTGGGGCTCAGAAACCGCTAGATGATGGATGGAAGGAGTTGCAAAAAAGCTTGAGAGCACTAAATCCCCTTGCCCCCTTCTTTCTCACCTCCCTACACTCCTACTACAACCCAGCCAGCACACTTCACTCCTCTAATGCCTTAATTCATTCATTCAATCATATTTATAGAGCACTTACTGTGTGCAGAGCACTGTACTAAGCGCTTGGGAAGTACCAGTTGGCAACATATAGAGATGGTCCCTACCCAACAATTGGTTGGGTGGCAGCCACTCTGCCGTCACCGTCCTCCGAGGGAATTGGCCATGACGGGATTTCCCTGCAAGCTTGCGTCAGCTCGATTAGCCCATCTCGCGTCCGCATTCACTCCTGCCGCTCCCCCTCCGTTTTATTTCAGCGCTGATGAAATCGTCGTCAAGATGCACGGCAGCCAGCTGACTCAGAGATACCTGGAGAAACATGGGTTTGATCTGCCAATTATGGTTCCTAAATTAGACGATCTAGGACTCAGACTCCCTCCTCCTACTTTCTCTGTGGCGGATGTTGAACATTATGTAGGTACGGAACCGCGTTCCAGAATTCTTCGGGGCACCGGGCGGGACGGGGGAGAAGTGGCCGGGGAGAAAACGAGCAGGGTCGACGGCCGGGGGGAACCGCACTGTGACCGAACTTTGAAACGTGCACTGAAAAAATCACTCATTTTCCCATCCTGACCTCCTTCGGAGCCGGATTAAAATCTGGCTGGCCAAGCTGGGTCCTCTCGGGTGAAACCATCACCTCTCCCTTGGGGTTGTGTCGATGACTGAAACCGCCTCCCTGTCACTTTCAGATTTAGTCCGTGAAGCAAGAGTTGATGTTTGGCTCTTTTGAGAATTTTAGGAAATGGAGAAGTTCCAAGCGATGGGTGGCTTTTGGCTACCAGCCTTGAATATTGGCCGCGGGGGTCTCTTTAAAGTTGGCATCCCATTCTGCCAAGCAGGCGCAGAAAGCGGGGAACAGCCGAGCCCCACTTTTCTTCGCCGGCACCGCTGGAGTCGGGTGGCGGGCAGGCGAAGGCGGGTAAGGGAGGCTGGTGGCCGGGACTCCGGGCACCTGGGAAGGTGTTCAGGAAAATGGGAATGATAAAGGGGTCCAGCGACAGAAGCAGGAGTTGGCAGAAGCCGGAAAAGGCTTTGTCGGGAGCGAGGCCTTTCCCGGAACTCGGGGAGGGAGCGGCAGGAGCTGTAGCTACAGCGTCAATCAGGTGGTGTTGTCCGGGCAGATCCAAGGAATGCCAAGCTGGGGGAGGCCGTTCTCCCGCCCTCCCACTGGAAGCGGGGCAAGGAGCCGGGGCCCTGGAGCACTTCTTTTTCATTCAGTCGTACTTTTTGAGCGCTTACTGTGTGCAGAACACTGTACTAAGCACTTGGGAAGTCCAAGTTGGCAACATATAGAGACGGTCCCTACCCAACAGCGGGCTCACAGTCTAGAAGGGGGAGACAGACAAGAAAACAACACATATTAACAAAATAAAATGAATATGTACAAGTAAAATAGAGTAATAAATATGTAAAAGTGGCACTCTCCCCGGCAGGGAATGTGTCTATCAACTCTGTTATAGTGTACTCTACCAAGTGCTTAGTACAGTGCTCTGCACACAGTAAGCGCTCAACAAATGCAGTTGATTGATTTAGGGTGGTTCAGAAACCGACGACCGTGGTCCGTGCGCTCAGAAGAATCTCAATGGGCGCTTGCCTGTGGGCGTGACACAGACTGGTTATAGAAATCTGATTCATTATCAGCTGGGGATAAAATAAACACCTACTGACTCACCCGAGCCTTCAGGAGGAATTTAAGTGGCGTCAACGCAACCCCGTCCCGCAAAGCGCGAACACCCCGAGCCAAACTGAATGCCGGCGAGGAAATCATTTTCCCCGCTCCTTTTCGACTTCTTCATCTGCAAAATCGGGTCGGCCTCCTGCTCCCTGCAGAGAGAGGCTGAGAAGATAAATGGGACGGGCTGTGAATGTGCTTTGAGCTCCTCAAAGAAAGTGGTTTGGAATCCGGGGCGGTGGCCTCGGACACTGTGCAGTAATAATAATAATGATGGTGGCATTTATTAAGTGCTTACTATGTGCAAAGCACTATTCTAAGCGCTGGGGGGGATACAAGGTGATCAGGTTGTCCCACGTGGGGCTCACAGTTTTGATCCCCATTTTTACAGATGAGGTAACTGAGGCTCAGAGAAGTTAAAGTGACTTGCAGTCACACAGCAGACATGTGGCAGAGCCGGCATTCGAACCCACGACCTCTGACTCCAAAGTCCGTGCTCTTTCCACTGAGCCACGCTGCTTCTCTAAATAGTAGTCATGGCGATGATAAAAGCAGAGACAGCTGAGGGCCCGTTCTCCAACGTCCGACTCAGTCGGCCTCCTCAGGGCAGGCTACCATGGCACAGGCCGGCCCCGAGGAGAGGTCGGCCGAGGCGTCGGAGAGTTGGGGGTGGAGCGCTCGGGACGACGGCCGGAGGGCCGAGAAGAGGTGAGGCTCGGGAAGAGGAAGAAACTCCCGGAGGACTCCCGAGATGAGGATGGAGATCCAGGGGTGGAGACGTTGCCCCAAAGAAGCAAATGAACGCCAAGGGCCCAGAGGTGGTGGTGGGAGTGGGGGCGGAGGAAATGCGAGCCAAGCCAGAAGCCAGGAAAGATCCTCGGGGGTTTCGGAGTTGCGTTTCGAGCTCTTAACGATTTGGTTCCGGGGTAACTGGTCCTCCAATATTCAAAATATTTGTCTATTCGGCACATCTACCGGTGACTCTTCCCTGCAGCACGAGAGTAAGAATATCATTTCTCTCCCTAGGTGGTGACAAAATGATAGATGTCATTGATGTGGCAAGGCAGGCAGACAGCAAAATGAAGCTTCACAACTATATTAAGTATTTCATGAATCCTAACCGGCCAAAAGTATTAAATGTGATCAGCCTCGAATTCTCAGACACAAAGTGAGTGGTTTCCGCCATCCTGACCGGGAGTCTTGAGGTACACAGTGTGGTTTTAATGGGGAAACTGGGTCCCAGGAGAAGCCCCGTCCCACTCAGCATCTTCTCAGATGGTCCAAGTGGCGGTGACCGTAGGCTTTTGTCTCGAATGAAAGCGCCCGGAAACTAGGTTTGGCTTTAATGTTTCTAATTCGACCGTGGCTGCGGTCTTGAGGATGAACGAATATGGGATGTTGTTGTTGTTGTTGTTGTTGTTGTTGTTGTTTTCTCCTCCCCCTCCTCCCCCGCCTCAGTGGTGGCTTCATTTGTGAAAAGTTTTTCTTCCGCTGCGTGTTTCTTTGAAGGATGTCTGAATTGGTGGAAGTTCCAGATATCGCCCGCAAACTCTCCTGGGTCGAAAACTACTGGCCGGACGATTCGGTCTTCCCAAAGCCATTTGTGCAGAAATACTGTCTGATGGGGGTCCAGGACAGCTACACTGACTTCCACATCGATTTTGGCGGGACGTCGGTTTGGTACCACGTGCTTTGGGTAAGTTTGGGGCCCCTGAGCATCCTTAGCACGTCCCGCGAGGTCGGTTCAGGTTGACACCCTACTACTGTTTGAGACAGCCCCCCTTGAAACTGTAAGCTTGCTGTGGGCAGGGAAGCAGCGTGGCTCAGTGGAAAGAGCCCAGGCTTTGAAGTCAGAGGTCATGGGTTCAAATCCCAACTCCGCCAGCTGTCAGCTGGGTGACTTTAGGCAAGTCACTTCACTTCTCTGTGCCTCAGTTCCCTCATCTGTAAAATGGGGATTAAAACTGTGAGCCCCCCGTGGGACAACCTGATCACCTTGTAACCTCCCCAGTGCTTAGAACAGTGCTTTGTGCATAGTAAGTGCTTAACAAATACCATCATTATTATTAACAACTCTGCTTGTATTGTACTCGCCCAAGCACTTAGTCCAGTGCTCTGCACACAGTAAGTGCTCCATAAATGCCACTGATGATGATGATGATTACGGGGCCACCACTCTGCCACTTGTCTGCTGTGTGATTTTGGGCAAGTCCCTTCATTTCTCTGTGCCTCGGTGACCTCATCTGGAAAATGGGGATGAAGACTGTGAGCCCCGCGTGGGACAACCTGATAACCTTGTATCTATCCCAGCGCTTACAACAGTGCTCGGCGCATAGTAAGCCCACTGTTGGGTAGGGACCGTCTCTATATGCTGCCAACTTGTACTTCCCAAGCTCTTAGTATCGTGCTCTGCACACAGTAAGCGCTCAATAAATACGACTGAATGAATAGTAAGCACTTAACAAATACCACTATTATTATTATTATTAACTCTGTTGTACTGTACTGTCCCAAGTGCTTAGTACAGTGCTCTGCACACAGTAAGTGCCCCGTAAATACCACTGGTTGATCAGTGGATCTGCAGTATATATAGCCTAATATATATATATATATATATATATATATATACACACATATACATATATATGTATATATATATATACATATACACACATAATACATATATAATATAATATAATATATATATATATTTTATGGTATAAGCACTGGGGTAGATACAAGGTTATCAGGTTGGTCATAGTCCGTGTCCCACATGGGGCTCACAGCCTTAATCCTCATTTTACAGAGAAGTTAAGTGACTTGGCCATAGTCACACAGCAGGCAAATGGCAGAGCTGCGATTAGAACCCAGGCCCACGCTGTAGCCATTAGGCCACACTGCTTCCCTCCCCTTCCTCTGCTCACACCCAAGCAGCCCTGTTTCACAGGTGGGGAAAAGCGAGGCGTAGCGGAGGAGAAGTAATCAGCTCGGTTCGGAACGAGTCAGTCATGGAAGTGAGAAAAGGACTAGCTCCGTCCCGTCCAGTTCGACACGGCCCCAACAAGGCTGCCTCGCCTCTAACGGATCAGCTCCGCCTGCTATCGCTCTTGACGCCGGTCGGCTGAGATCCCAAGCATCTCAATCCAGTCACTTGTATTTATCGAGCTCTCACTGTGTGCAGAGTGCTGTACGAAGCTCTCGGGAGAGCGCTGTATAACAATATAACAGAATCGGTAGACACATTCCCACAATGAGCCTACGGTCTAGGGGGGAAGACAAGCATTAATATAAATAAATTATGGATATGGACATAAATGCTGTGAGGCTAGGGGAGGGGACTCCCTAGAGGAACTGCCCTCTGTCCCCTCCTCCCCCACCCCCAAAAGCCAATTCCAATGAAAAGCAGGCAGAAAGCCAGTAGAAAGAGGAAGCCAGTTTATTTTAAGCTCTCTGCTCCGACTTGCTGCCTTCCTGATTTTCTTCTTATTTTTTCAAGTGCCTGGGTACAGGGACGAATCCTTCTTCACCCTAAACGGGGCAAGATCTTTCCCACTTATTTCTATAGATTGAATGCGGTTCTGTTTATTTCCACTGATCCTTCCCTACTGATCCTCAGTAAGGCTATGATTTGGTATCTGTGACATTAATTTAAGCTACTAATTGCTTTCTTTAATGTTTTATTGATTAGAACTAGCGGGTTAATTCTCTGCACCCACGTCCAGAATTGTGCCTAATTTAAGCATTGGTATAAATAAAATCAGAAGGAAACCTTCCATTTAAATGATTTCACCCTAACGAAGTGATATAGGAAAAGGTCTGGCAGGTCTGAGCAGGAAAAGCAGGAAAAGCATGCAGATGTGATCTTGCTTTTCCTGGGTTTCAGAAACCAGAAGTCCCCATCACCTTTGACTTGTAGTAGTAGTAATAGTAATTGCGGTATTTGTGAAGTGCTTACTATGTACCAAGAACTGAGAAGAAGCTTGGCTTAAGAGAAGCAGTGTGGTTCTAATCCCAGCTCCGCCATTTACCTGCCGTGTGACCTTGGTAAACACTTGGGTAAGTGTGTGCCTCAGTCACCTCATCTGTAAAATGGAGTTTAAAGCCGTAGGACCCATATGGGACGGAGACTGTGTCCATCCTGACTATCTTGTTTCTGCCACAGTGCTTAGTACAGAACCCGGAACTTAATCGGCATTTAAATGCCATTAAAAAAGAAGTACTGTACTAAGCAGTGGGATGGATACAAGAGAATCGGATTCCACTGGGGATTCACAGTAGGAGGGAGAACAGGTATCAAATCCTCATTTTGCTGATGAGGGAATGGAGGGCCAGAGAAGCTGTGACTTGCCCAAGGTTACACAGGAGGAATGTGGTGGAGCCAGGGTGGCAACCTAGGTCCCCTAACTCCAAAGCCCACGCTCTAGCCACTAGACAACACTGCCTCTTCACCCTGAGCAGCCAGCCCGCACCATTTATCCAGGATCGTAGGGCTCCCGGGATCGTAGGGAAGTGTATTTCTTTCCACGCAGGATCGCTTAGCTTTTAAGAATTGCAATCCCTCGGTGTGGAGACAGTTAAGCGTAGGGACCTGATTATCCTCTCACTGAAAAAGGGCTTGACTTCTTAGTAATGTGAAGTTTGCCTATCTGAGCATAAAGGATGAGATCATTCAAGGGGAAGTCTTAACGTGGGTCTCCCAGGTGGCCAAGGCAGGTTCATTCAGACCAATGTCTCAGGAGTCTTGTTTTCTGCTTGTAGGGGGAGAAAATCTTCTATTTGATAAAGCCAACGGATGAGAATTTGGAACTGTATGAATCGTGGAGTTCATCTGTCACCCAGAGTGAAGTGTACTTTGGGGACAAAGTAGATAAATGTTACAAGTGTGTGGTGAAGCAGGGACACACCCTTTTCGTGCCCACAGGTGAGCTCTTTTTCTTTCCCCCTTTCCCATTTTTGACACTCTCCTTCACAGTCAGTGTAGCACTAATCAGCTTTTCCGTCTGTTCAATCTTGGGAAGCTATGAGGCATAGCAGAAAAAGCCTGGGCTTGGTAGTCAGAAGACATGGGTTCTAATCCTGTCTCCACCTCCTTTCCTGCCATTTGCCCTTGGGCAAGTCACTTAGCTGCTCGGCGCCTCAGTTTCCCCAACTGTAAAATGGGGATTCAGTCCCTGTTCTCCCTCCCACTCAGACTGTTGAGCTTCATGTGGGATAGGGTCAGTGTCTGAGCAGATTATCTTGGATCTACCCTAAACACTTAATAGATACCTTTAAGAAAAAAATCTGCCACCACTGGAAGTTTGGAGGTAATGAACCTTCTCATATTGAAACCATCGGACGAGACCTGCCTGAAATCTCCCCTGGTCCTCTCTGATCCCACGTCTTCCTCCACCCTCTTCGACTCTCCCTGTTTTCCCTGCAGTAACTCAAGATGAATTCTTTTGCCTCCTCTCTAAATCTACCCCTCCATCTGTACTCTCCTTCTTCCCTCCTTGATTGCCATCTTCAACTGTTCACTTTCTAATAGCTTCTTCCCTGCTTCTGTCAAACATGGCCATGTCTCCCTTATCCTAATAAAAATCCCTGGACCCCAAGGCTCCCTATGCTTGTCATCCCATCTCCCTCCATTTCTTTCCCAACTTTTTGAGAGACTTGATTACAACTGCCGTCTCCACGTCTTATCCTCCAGTTCTCTCCCAGATCCCCTCCAATCTGGCTTCCTCCCCCTTCACTCCACAGTAATATTAACTGTGGCATTTGAGTGCTTACTATGTGTCAAGCACTGTTCTAAGCACCGGGGAAGATAGAGGATGATCAGGTTGGACACAGTCCCTGTCCCACACAGGGCTCCCAATCTAAGTAGGGAGGAGAACAGGTATTGAATCCTCACTCTGCAGAGGAGATAACTGAGGCACGGAAAAGTGAAGCGACTTGCCCAAGGTCACACCGCAAGCCCATGGTGGAGCCAGGATCAGAACCCAGGTTCTCTGTTTCCCAGGGCTGTGCCCTTGGCACTGTGCCATGCTGTTTCTCTAACCCAGTCCCGGTAGAGAGTAGTATTCTAGACTGTGAGCCCACTGTTGGGTAGGGACCGTCTCTATATGTTGCCAACTTGTACTTCCCAAGCGCTTAGTACAGTGCTCTGCACACAGTAAGTGCTCAATAAATACGATTGATTGATTGATTGATAGAGGGTTTGCCTCATCCAGCAGCCTTCTCTCCTTCCTGAGCTCGCAGCCAGGCAGCTATGAGTGGCAGTTGAGGAATGCCATCCACCCACACGTCCGGCACTCCTAGGTTGCTTCGTCTCTGATTCTCCTTCCTCCTCTTCTCCCCCTGCCCCGTCCTTGGCGGTGGGACCCGAAGAACCTTTAAACAGTTGGCTCAAAAGCTGCACAATAATGCCACAGTGCCAGATTAGGACTTGGGTAACCATGACTCCCCCTTCATCCGTGATCAGGAGCGATGCCACTGTGGGCCAGGCCAGTAGGCCCCTCTCCCCCTCCCGCCAGCCCAGAATTCCGTGTCTGATGGGGACAACGAGGATGTGAGAAGAAACCGAATTGGATTTGCTCCCCTAAATGCTACCACTCTCACATCTGGCGGGGCTGGGGGGTTGGGGAGGCTCCTAGATGAGCCACTCTTCTCTCCCACCCCTCAGTCCGACTCCCTCTTGGCATCACTGGGGTCTTTCAGAGTTGGAGAAAACAAGCGAGCGAAGGGGACGCGGGGCCCAGGTTTCAGGTCTGGCTTTGGCTAAGACCTTCTGAACGATTCATTCATTTCGTTCAATCGTATTTATTGAGCGCTTACTGTGTGCAGAGCACTGTCCTAAGCGCTTGGGAAGTACAAGTTGGCAACATGTAGAGACGGTACCTACCCAACAACGGGCTCACAGTCTAGAAAGTGGCAGGAACGGGACAAGAATCTTCTGATTCCAAGGCCCGAGCTCTTTCCACTAGACCACACTGCTTTTCTCCCAGAAAAGAGTTCAAGACCAGGGAATCCACAGCGGAAAGAGTCCATTCAGAAAGAAAGTTCTAGCAACAAACGACAAACTGCACTCATCATTGGGAGCTATCTCCGGTTTCTGCCTTCAGGAGTGGCCTCATTAGTTTTGCTCTTCAAAGCTGAGCAGTGTGGCCACAAGAAGCAGCGTGGTCTAGTGGGTCAGCAGAACCTGGGTTCTAATTCTGGATCTGCCCCTTTTCTGCCATGTGACCTTGGGTGAGTCACTTCTCTGGGCCTCAGTTACCTCATCTGTAAAATAGGGATGAAGATTGTGAGCCCTATGTGGGACAGGGACTGTGCCCAACCTAATTAGCTTGTGTCTAGCCCAGTGCTTAGTACGGTGCCTGGCACAGAGTAAGAGCTTAACAAATACCATAAAATAAAAAAAAAGCCCGAGAGTACCTGCCAGTCTGTGAACCCGTGACCTTTGTTCCAGTCTCTGGAGAATTCCCGAACCCGTCAGCCGATCCAACTTTGGCATTCAGTGGCACCTCTGCCCTCTCTTCCTGAGTAGATGGGCCAGGAATTTAAAGGGCCCATCTTCGAGAAGAAAGGTGAGAGAGCCAGCCTCAGACACTCCTATACCATCTCTCTAGTCTCCACCGCCAGATCGATTCTAATCAGAGTTCTCCCATATAACCCCTTAGAGCTTCAGCAGCCTTCTGGAAGCACACGTCAACGGGTCTAGAGACCAACATGAGATGTACAGGCCATGCCAGGGCCTCTGGGCACCGAGGCCGTGACCAAGAACGGCCCGAGAGGTCCCACGACCAGTGTCCTGCGCCAGCGTGTTAATTCCCTTTCCACCTTTTTAACTTACAGACAGAAAATTCTTCTTCTTGACTCTTACAGTGATTTTTTTCGGTCTGGATCAAAGCAGCTTCTGTGGTATTTTTAAGCGGGAAGTGTTGAGGAGAAGTCTGAATCATAATCCGAAAATAGTGGCAGGATTTTTTATTTTCAGCCGCAGGTGGAGAGCATGTTCCCACTTAAGCCTCAAAAGCCCCCACATCAGTCATTTCCGAGATGCCCGTTTGAGAAGACTCAGAAATCCTCATTGGTCGTAACTGGGGAAGTGGGAGAGGACCCGACTTTGAATCATTCGCTCCCTTTCTCCGAGCGTTGAGAGGAATGAAAGGCGGAAAGGGGGCCTTGATGAAGGGAAGCATAGATCACTAACTCTCATGGCAGCCAAATTTAGAAATGCCACTGTCTTTGCCAGGTTTTCAACCTCTCTGAGGCCGTGTGGTCCGGTGAGTTCCAGCTCAGCCTGAAATGTGGCTTTGGGCAACTTCCCTAAGCTATCTGGGTCCCCACTTCTCTCCCTATATAACCGGGAGAATATTCACCCCTCCCCACCTCACAGGGATGTTTACAGGATAAAATGAAATGAATCCTATCAAGTGACCTACAAATACAAGGTGTGATTATTATTTCCACACAATGTATGTGTGCAAAGTTTTGGTTTTTTTTGTGGAGAGCACGGCAGCCTTAAATCTGATGCTTCTTACGGTGGGAATTGGCTCAAATTGTCTCTAATTGGTCGTATCAAGAGAGCAGTTGCAATTATATAACAGATCAGTGGTAGGAATGCAGTAATTGGGCTTGGTTTTATTTAATGAGCTTCCTTAGCACCGCTTAGACGCGAATGTCACAATGGATGAGGATTCCGCGTTACCAGCTGGTCTCTTACCTTGCTCCTGTCACCCTTCAGGCACATCTAGGGCTCTTCAGCTCTGCCCAGGTGTCATCAAGTGGGCTCTACCCGATTCTCTAGAACAAACATCTTTCTATACCGTACTTTCCTTCTGTAGACAAGCCAGGGAGGGGTAGGGCGGACTAAAGAGGTAATTTTTCTGTAAGATTACCCTGGCTGTAGAAGGCACAGATTCGGAAATCTGGCGAGGAGTCAGAAATGCAACCCCATTTCCAAATTGCTGGCGATTGCAGGCCCCCAAAAGAGAACTTTCTCGTAGCCACCCCTATAGAATTTTCCCCTCCCTCCTCCCCGTTTCAGAGGGACAGTGGGGCCCGGATGGTTTTTGTCCGCTCTCATGTTCGGCGAGTTTGAGAGAACCGGACATCAGCCTGCTCTCGCCCGTCTGTTCTGCCGCAGCGGGAGACAGAGTCGTTGTGTGCGTTGTTTTCGTGCCTTGGGCTCTGGAGGTGAAGGGTGACCCCCCGCCGTTGGGCATCAAATACTAGCCGGGGCGGTATCAAACTGCCCCATGAGTGAAGCGGTGGAGTTTGCGCCTTCTCTTCTTTTATTGTTGTACTCTCCAAGTAGCCTCATAGCCGTTTCCGCTTTGGCAACGGTTATCACGTCTGACGGCAGCCTCCATGATGTCACTTTTGTTGTCGCAGGGTGGATCCACGCTGTGTTCACGTCTCAGGACTGTATGGCTTTTGGAGGAAATTTTTTGCACAACCTCAACATTGGCATGCAGCTCAGGTGGGTGTCCTTCCCCGCTCTGTCATTTTTTTATTATTTTTTCCCGTGGTATTTGTTAAGCACTTACTTTGTTCCAGGCGCCGTACGAAGCGCAGGGGTAGATTGAAGGTCATCAGGTTGGACGCAGTCCATGTCCCACTTGGGGCTCACCGTCTTCCTGCCCGTTTTACATATGAGGGAACTGAGGCCCAGAGAAGTGAAGAGACATGCCCGTGGTCACACAGCAGACAAGTGGTGGAACAGGGATTAGAACCCGGATAATAATAATAATAATGATGGCATTTATTAAGCGCTTATTATGTGCAAAGCACTGTTCTAAGTGCCGGGGAGGTTACAAGGTGATCAGGTTGTCCCACGGGGGGCTCACAGTCTTCATCCCCATTTTACAGATGAGGTAACTGAGGCCCAGAGAAGTGAAGAGACATGCCCGTGGTCACACAGCAGACAAGTGGTGGAACAGGGATTAGAACCCGGATAATAATAATAATAATGATGGCATTTATTAAGCGCTTATTATGTGCAAAGCACTGTTCTAAGTGCCGGGGAGGTTACAAGGTGATCAGGTTGTCCCACGGGGGGCTCACAGTCTTCATCCCCATTTTACAGATGAGGTAACTGAGGCCCAGAGAAGTGAAGTGACTTTCCCAAAGTCACGCAGCTGACAATTGGCGGAGCCGGGATTTGAACCTAGATAATAATAGTAATAATGATGGCCTTTATTAAGCACTTATTATGTGCAAAGCACTGTTCTAAGCGCTGGGGAGGTTACAAGGTGATCAGGTTGTCCCACGGGGGGCTCACAGTCTTAATCCCCATTTTCCAGATGAGGTAACGGAGGCCCAGAGAAGTTAAGTGACTTGCCCAAAGTCACACAGCTGATAATTGGCAGAGTTGGGATTTGAACCCGGGACCTCTGACTCCAAAGCCCGGGCTCTTTCCACTGAGCCACGCTGCCTCTCTAGATCTTTCTGACTCCCAATCTGTCAGTCAGTCGTATTTGTTGAGCTCTTACCTTGTGCGGAGCCCTGTACTAAGTGCTTGGGAGAGGACAGTATAACAGTATAAAAGACACATTCCCTGCCCACAAGAAGTGTGCAGTCTAGAGGCTCTTTGGACAAGGAGAGAGGCAAGCTCAGACTGGCCCGGCTCAGCCGCACAATCAATCAATCAATCAATCAATCGTATTTATTGAGCGCTTACTATGTGCAGAGCACTGTACTAAGCGCTTGGGAAGTACAAATTGGCATCACATAGAGACAGTCCCTACCCAACAGTGGGCTCACAGTCTAAAAGGGGGAGACAGAGAACAGAACCAAACATACCAACAAAATAAAATAAGTAGGATAGAAATGTACAAGCAAAATAAATAAATAAATAAATAAATAGAGTAATAAATATGTACAACCATATATACATATATACAGGTGCTGTGGGGAAGGGAAGGAGGTAAGACGGGGGGATGGAGAGGGGGACGAGGGGGAGAGGAAAGAAGGGGCTCAGTCTGGGAAGGCCTCCTGGAGGAGGTGAGCTCTCAGCAGGGCCTTGAAGGGAGGAAGAGAGCTAGCTTGGCGGATGGGCAGAGGGAGGGCATTCCAGGCCCGGGGGATGACGTGGGCCGGGGGTCGATGGCGGGACAGGCGAGAGCGAGGTACAGTGAGGAGATTAGTGGTGGAGGAGCGGAGGGTGCGGGCTGGGCTGGAGAAGGAGAGAAGGGAGGTGAGGTAGGAGGGGGCGAGGGGATGGATGGACAGCCTTGAAGCCCAGGGTGACGAGTTTCTGCCTGATGCGCAGATTGATCGGTAGCCATTGGAGGTTTTTGAGGAGGGGAGTAATATGTCCAGAGCGTTTCTGGACAAAGATAATCCGGGCAGCAGCATGCACAATCCAGTGCAGGACAAAGCCAAACGCCGTCAAGAGTACCGTCAGAACCCCGTTCCAGGATTCTGTTGCATTGCACTCTCACAAGCTCTGCACCCAGTAGGCGCTCAATAAATACCACTGATTGATTGATCCAGGAGTTGCTTCTAAATCATCATCAATCGTATTTATTGAGCGCTTACTGTGTGCAGAGCACTGTACTAAGCGCTTGGGAAGTACAAATTGGCAACATATAGAGACAGTCCCTACCCAACAGTGGGCTCACAGTCTAAAATCTAAAATCTAAATCTGTTCCTTCCATGTGTTCCTTCCGAAAGATCTCTCAGGGAGATCCAAGCCCTAACTGCCCCAAGGCCCGGTGAAGATCGCTACTCAATCCTGTATAGACGTGGTCGTGGCGTTGGGGTTTGACTGGGTGGGTGATTGTTAACCTCTGGAAAAGGGATCGGGACGTGTCCAGTCTCATTAACTTGTATCTTTCCTAGCGCTTAGAACAGTGTTAGGCACAAAATCCATTAAAAGAAAAAAAAAAACAGAAACCTAGCCTGCTTGGCTTCTTTTTCCTTGACTATATGAGTTAGGTATTTTTTTTTGGTACTTTGTTTTTGTTGATTTATGTCTGTCTGCATGTACCTGTGTAGGTCGGTTTACTTTTGAAATGTCCGTATCCAAGTAATCCCCCCTCGTGTTCCCCTAGGTGTTACGAGATGGAGAAAAGGCTGAAAACACCTGACCTTTTCAAATTTCCTTTCTTTGAAGCCATCTGTTGGTTTGTGGCCAAAAATCTCCTGGAAACCTTGAAAGGTATCCCAGTCTGTGCCCCCCCCCCCCCCGTCGTGTACCAGTAACGGGATTGGCCGGCCTCCCTCCGGCGTTCCGAAGTGGGAGACCCCGGCCCCCCCAGGGAAGGGAATTCCTTTGCCGATGGGTGGATCGGCAGCAGCAGCGGTTGGTGATAATAATAATAATAACAATAATAATAATAATGGCATTTATTAAGCGCTTACTATGTGCAAAGCACTGTTCTAAGCACTGGGTTCTGAGCCAGTGTTCTCACTGGCTCTGCCCATCGAGGCTTTGGCTCTCTGCCCGTTGGAAGTCTCATGGTGATGTGGGAGGGGAGAGGGCGGTGCCCACGGGGCCAACGACGGCCGCGATTTTTCTCTCCTCCTGGTCTGGTCAGTGCTGCTCTGCTCCCTAGGGAAGCAGCTTGGCTCAGTGGGAAGAGCCCGGGCTTTGGAGTCAGAGGTCATGGGTTCAAATCCCGGCTCTGCCAGTTGCCAGCTGGGTGACTTCGGGCAAGTCGCTTAACTTCTCTGGGCCTCGGGTGCCTCATCTGGAAAATGGGGATTAAGACTGTGAGCCTGATTACCTTGTAACCTCCCCAGCGCTTAGAACAGTGCTTTGCACATAGTAAGCGCTTCATAAATGAATAAATAATAATAATTATAGGGCCCAGTTCAGAGTTTAGCCAAGGAGGGAGCGGCCTCCTGGGAAGAGCCAGATAAAGATCACAGGCCTGAGAGGCAGGGAACTCGGCTCCTCCTCCCTTGCTGGGTGACTCTGGGCAAGTCATTTCACTTCTTTGAGCCTCAGTTTCCTCGTCTGTAAAATGGGGATCTGCATCTAGCTCTCTTCTTCCCTTCAAAGCCCTACTGAGAGCTCACCTCCTCCAGGAGGCCTTCCCAGACTGAGCCCCCTTTTCCTTTCCTCCTCCCCATCCACCCACCCTGCCTCCTTCCCCTCCCCACAGTACTTGTATATATTTGTACAGATTTATCACTCTATTTATTTTACTTGTACCTATTTACTATTCTATTTATTTTGATAATGATGTGCATATAGCTATTATTCTATTTGTTCTGACGATTTTGACGCCTGTCCACATGTTTTGTTATCTGTCTCCCCCTTCTAGACTGTGAGCCCATTGTTGGGTAGGGACCGTCTCTATATGTTGCTGACTTGTACTTCCCAAGTGCCTAGTACAGTGCTCTGCACACAGTAAGCGCTCAATAAATACAATTGATTGAATGAATGAATGAACAGGAGCTGGGCCCATCCTGATTAACTCGCACTTATCCCAGCACTTAGCAGAGTAATAACAATAATAATACTGATGGTATTTGTTAAGCGCTTACTATGTGCAAAGCACTGTTCTAAGCGCTGGGGGATACAAAGTGATCAGGTTGTCCCACATGGGGCTCACAGTCTTCATCCCATTTTACAGATGAAGGAACTGAGGCACAGAGAAGTCCAGCGCTTAGAACAGTGCTTTGCATATAGTAAGCGCTTAACAAATACCATTATTATTATTAAGTGACTTGCCTAGAGTCCCCCACTGACAATTGGAGAAGTTGGGATTTGAACCCATGACCTCTGACTCCAAAGCCAGGGCTCTTTCCACTGAGCCACGCTGCTTCTCTGAGTATTTGGCACATAGTAAGTGCTTAATCAATCCCCTCCCTTTCCTCCCCCCCTCTCCCTCGTCCCTCCTCTCCCTCATGATATTATTATTTTATTATTGTATTTAAGCACTTATTGTGTGTCAAACCCTGTTTGAAGCACTGGAATAGGTAAAAGTTAATCAGGTTGGACACCGTCTCTAACCCACACGGGGCTCAGTATATGTAAGAGGGAGAAAAGGTATTGAATCCCCAATTTACAGTTGAGGAAAAAGAGACACAGAGAAGTTGTGACTTGCCCAAGGTCACACAGCAAGCAGTTGGTGGGATTAGAACCCACGTCCTCTGAACTTCCCGGGCCGGGCTCTTCCCTCTAGGCCGCACTGCTTCGTCCTCCTCCTTAGACTGTGAGCCCCATGTGGGGCAGGTACTGTAACCAGCCCTATTTTCTTGTGCTTAGCACTTAGCACAGTGCTTGGCACTTAGTAAGTGCTTAATCAGTATTCTTCTCTTCCTCCTTTTCCTCCTCTCTCTGTGGTACTCTCCCAAGTTCTTAGTGCAGTGCACAGAGTAAATGCTCAATAATAATAATGATAATAATGGTAGCATTTATTAAGCGCTTACCGTGTGCAAAGCACTGTTCTAAGCGCTGGGGAGGTTACAAGGTGATCAGGTTGTCCCGCGGGGGGCTCACAGTCTTCATCCCCATTTTCCAGATGAGGGAACTGAGGCCCAGAGAAGTGAAGTGACTTAGAGAGGCAGCGTGGCCCAGTGGAAAGACCATGGGCTTTGGAGTTAGAGGTCATGGGTTTGAATCCCGACTCCGCCACATGTCTGCTGTGTGATCTTGGGCAAGTCACTTAACTTCTCTGGGCCTCAGTTACCTCAACTGTAAAATGGGGATTAAGACTGTGAGTCCCACGTGGGACAACCTGATCACCCTGTATCCTCCCCAGCGCTTAGAACAGTGCTTTGCACATAGTAAGCACTTAACAAATGCTTATTATTATTATTATTATTACTATTATTATTATTATTATTACCCAAAGTCACCCAGCTGGCAAGTGGCAGAGCCGGGATTTGAACCCATGACCTCTGACTCCAAAGCCCGGGCTCTTTCCACTGAGCCACGCTGCTTCTCTGTAGATACTATTGATTGATGGTTTCTCGACTCTTCATTGTTTTGGCTGCTGTGGAGTCCAGAGACCTCTCCCTAGAATTCATCTAGCTGCTTGTGATTGTCATTCATTCATTCAATCGTATTTATTGAGCGCTTCCTGTGTGCAGAGCACTGTACTAAGCGCTTGGGAAGTCCAAGTTGGCAACATATAGAGACGGTCCCTACCCAACAGCGGGCTCACAGTCTAGAAGGGGGAGACAGACAACAAAACCAAACATGTAGACAGGTGTCAATCTGTCCTGTCTTCTGTCCTCTCCCTTGTCTTTCTCGACCCTCAGCAGATTCATTCATTCAGTCGTATTTATGGAGCGCTTACTCTGTGTGCAGAGCACTGGACTAAGCGCTTGGAAAGTACAAGTCGGCAACATCTAGAGACGGTCCCTGCCCAACAACGGGCTCACAGTCTAGAAGGGGGAGACGGACAACGAAACAAAACATGGAGACGGGTGTCAAAATCGTCAGAACAAATAGAGTTCAAGCTAGGTGCACATCATTAATAAAATAAATAGAATAGTAAATATGGACAAGAAAATAAATAGAGTAATAAATCTGTACAAATATATACAAGTGCTGTGGGGAGGGGAAGGAGGTAGGGCGGGGGTGGATTGGGAGGAGGAGAGGAAAAGGGGGCTCAGTGTGGGAAGGCCTCTTGGAGGAGGTGAGCTCTCAGTAGGGCTTTGAAGGGAGGAAGAGAGCGAGCTTGGCGGATGTGTGGAGGGAGGGCATTCCGGGCCAGGGGAAGGACGTGGGCTGGGGATCGATGGTGGGACAGGCAAGAACGAGGTACAGTGAGGATCCTCCGTGTCCCTTCTCAGATCTAAATGGAAATGCTCAGGATACGGGCATCCGCTGCCTGAACACCTCCGTGGGAAAAGCTTTGGCTGGTAGCTCTGACCTTCCCAGTGCTCTCCTTCTTTTGGGGATCAAAGGAACCTCTGCCGTCATCTAAATTCCTCAAAACCTCTCTGCTCAACACGCCTCATTTGATTCTCCCCTTCTGACAGCCGGCCCCAAATCCATCACGTCCTTTTGTTATTCTTTTGCTTTTTTTTTTTTTTTAAGAACACAAACCCAACACTCTAACAGCTTCCAAAATGCCTAACGGCCTGACCAGGGAGCAGTTGTTCCCCCCCCCCGGGTGTGCTGGAAGGGCCTTAGGTTAGTGTCAGCCTTCTTTGCCGGCGACCCGTCGGCCTTTTCCGGGATCCAACCCAGAATGCTCGGTTGGGGGACGGGACATTGGAATATGGACATCTTCCTTGAGGGGAACATTTTGGGAAGATTAGCGGTGTCACCACTTGGAGAGCTTAGAGCAGTGCTTGGCACATAGTAAGCGCATTGTAATAATAATAATAATCACCACCGCCAGAGATTGCAGGCAAATACGTAGCACCCCCTCAGCAGTCCTCTAAGAGCAGATAGATACATGGGGAAGAGATTAATTATTCAATCAATCAATCAATGGGAATTATTGAGCGCTCGGCCGGGAGGACCGTCGGCAACGGGAGGACGGTCGGCCGGCGAGGGAAAAGATTTCCATGCCACCTTGGGCCCAGACCTGGGACGGCCTTCCCCTTTGTTGCAGGTGACGTGACTTTTAAGCTGCTTTCTTCGTTTCCTTTCGGTTCCAGAATTGAGAGAAGATGGTTTCCAGCCCCAAAACTACTTAGTGCAGGGAGTGAAGGCATTGCACACCGCTTTAAAATTATGGATGAAAAAAGAAGTAAGTGTTTTTCTCTTTTGGCAGGATTCTATTTTGTGGTTATTCGTTGTTTTGAACAATCTAGTGATTTTGGGGGGGCGTGCGGGGTAAGTACCCGAATTTGTGAAGATGAGAATAATTTGGGACCGGCTATTCATTTTGCAAAAATTCTCGGTCGGGGTGATGTGGAATCCGAAAATGGGTGGGGGCGATACGAGGGAGACCCCACGAGTTCCTCATGGTGTGACTTGAATACGAGTATCTTCTTTGAGAGGCACAAAGCATATCCTATGTTGCTTCTGGGAAATTAGCGTTGTCATCATTTGGAATTTCAGCCCCCGAAGATTGCAGCCGACTACGTGGGCACTCTCTCAGCAGGCCTCAAAGAGCAGACAGATACATGGGGGAGAGACCAGTCCATCAATCAGTGGGAATTATTGGTCGCTTATTGGGTACAGAACACTGTATTCAACACTTTTTTACAGTATTCGTTAAGTGCTTACCCTTTCCTCGCATTGTACTAAGAACTAGGGTAGATTGAAGCTAATCAGGCTGGACACAGTTTCTGTCCCAAATGGGGCTCACAGTGTTAATCCCCATTTCACAGATGAGGTAACTGACGCTCAGAGGAGCGACATGACTTGCCCAAGGTCACACAGCAGACAAGTGGCGCAGCCGGGATTAGAACCCAGATCCTTCTGATTCCCAAGCCCCTGCTCTGTCTACTAGGCCACGCCGCTTCTCTGTTGAGAAACTTAGAATAAAGGTCTTTGCACGACGCTAAGGACGCGACTCTCTCGAAGGCTTCCTAGTTTACTTGTTTATGTTGGAAGTTGGAATATGGGAAGAGGAAGGTGGTAAAAATTATAGTATATAACTATATAAATATATTGTAAATTATTAATATTAATGTCTGTCTCCCTCTCTGTCTGTGACACTGTGGGCAGGGACCGTGTCTGCCAACTCTGTTGTTTTGTATCTCCCAAGCGCTCAGTACAGTGCTTGTACATATTTATTCTATTTATTTTATTTTGTTAATATGTTTTGTTTTGTTGTCTGTCTCCCCCTTCTAGACTGTGAGCCCGCTGTTGGGTAGGGACCGTCTCTATATGTTGCCAACTTGGACTTTCCAAGTGCTTAGTCCAGTGCTCTGCGCACAGTAAGTGCTCAATAAATACGATTGAATGAATGAATAAATAAATACAGTGCTCTGCACTTAGTATGCACTCAAATACCATTGAATGATAATTTTGTCACGTTTAGGCCTCTTTAGTCAGCTAGAAGACGTCTTCCAAACAGTGGCTGTTGCTGTTATTGGTATTTATTAAATGCTTACACCTGAAGTGGATGCGATTAATTGGGTCATGATTCCAATTAATTAAGCCGTTGATTGTTCTCTTGTCCAATTACAGCTCGTAACAGAACACGCCTTTGAGATTCCAGACAACGTAAGACCCGGACATCTCGTCAAAGAGTTGTCTAAAGTGATCCGCTCCGTGGAGGTAAAATTTAGTTCTTCCACTCTGGGGAAAGGCTAGAGAAACCCCGGAAAGTTAGTTCCTGCTAAGGAAAAAAAAAATCTTACATGAGCTGGCCCTTTCGGCTAAAACCTGATACGTTTTCAGATCTGAAATCTCAGAAAAGTACATAGGAATCAAGAGCATTTTTGTAAACATTGTGTTTGGAAAAAGGTCACCGTTTTTACCTTGCATCTCCCCCAGCTCTTAGAACAGTGCTTGGTACATAGTAAGCGCTTAACAAATGCCATCATTATTATTATTATTATTATGCCTTTGGGACTCTCTGGAAGGGACAGAGTATGTAATAATAGTAATTGTGGTATTTGTGAAGCGCTTACTATGTGCCAGGCACCGTGCTAAGCGCTGGGGTGGTCGCAAGCAAATCGAATTGGACACAGTCCCCGTCCCATATGGGGCTCACAGTCTCAATCCCCATTTTCCAGATGAGGTGACTGAGGCACAGAGAAATGAAGCGACTTGCCCATAGTCGCACAGCAGACAAGTAATGGAGCTGGGACTAGAATCTGTGACCTTTTGACTCCCAGCCACCAGGCATGGGACGTGTGAACCCTCCCATTCCCAACACCCCCGACCTTCCTTGTGACCATCCCAACAGGCGTTAGGGAGCAGGGGGCCCCTCAGCCATCGCTCCACAAATTTGGGCCCATTAGCTGACGGAAATGCAGCTCCGCATTTCTCCTAGGGACAAACAAGTCCACGGAATTGAAAAGCCAAACCTGAGGCTCCTTGGGTGCAAAATAATCTTCCCCAGTGTGAAGTAATTCAGAGAGGAACTGAAAAGAGGAATTTGAGAGGGGCTGAGTTTCTTGGGGGGGAGTGAGAATTTCAGGCATCTTATTTCCAGGGACCATCTAGTTTTGCAGTAGAAGCCATATCAGCATAATAATAATAATAATGGCATTTATTAAGCGCTTACTATGTGCAAAGCACTGTTCTAAGCTCTGGGAAGGTTACAAGGTGATCAGGTTCTCCCCCGGGGGGCTCACAGTCTTAATCCCCATTTTACAGCTGAGGTCACTGAGGCACAGAGAAGTGACGTGACTTGCCCAAAGTCACCCAGCTGACAATTGGCAGAGCCGGGATTTGAACCCATGAACTCTGACTCCAAAGCCCGGGCTCTTTCCGTTGAGCCACGCAAAATATCTCATCCTCCACCGCTTTCTCTATGTGTTGCCAATTTGTACTTCCCAAGCGCTTAGTACAGTGCTCTGGACATAGTAAGCGCTCAATAAATACGATTGATTGATTGATTGATTTACTGGGCCTCGTGGCTAGTGGAGAGAAAAACCACATGCCCCAAACCTTCAAATGGTCCCTTGGAGGGTGGCAAGAGAAGTGGCCTTGATCTGCATTGCAAGTTGAAGTGCTTAGTACAGTGCTCTGCACACAGTAAGCGCTCAATAAATATGATTGATGATGAAGTTGAAGTGCAGATCCATTGAATTAATTGATTTTGATGGCCCTCAGTGCACTCCCAGGGAGCGTGGCTTGTGTCTCGGAGCCTTGGATGGTAGGGAATTGTGCCTAATTAGAGAAAAAGACAGCTGCAGCACTTGGGAACACTGCCTTTGGGTGACTAGTGAATTGGAACCCAGCTGGAAGAGAAACCTTTTGGGAAAGCAGCGCCATGTAATAGAAAGAACACGGGCCTCGGAGTCGGGGGACTTGGGTTTTGATCCCGGCTCCCCCACTTACCTGCTCTGTGACCTTGGGCGAGTCACCTCGCTCCTCTGGGTTTCAGTTCCCGCGTTGGCAAAATGGGAATTCAATACCCGTACGCCCTCCTCCTTAGACTCCTGGGCGCTCCATGTGGGACCGGAGTATTTTGAATTTACCCAAGTGCTTAGAATAGCGCTTGGCGCTTTGTAATCGCTTAACAAATTCCTTGATGATGATTACAGAGATACGTGCTAATTCCTGGAAATCCCAGACTGAGGGAAGTGCACGCAGGGAGGGGATTTCTATGCCCCTGCTATTCAGACTTTTGGCTACTGCATTTTGGGGGCATTTTATGTCTTCTGGTCTTCCCTCATTCTATTGGAAGCTCCTTGAGGGCAGGAATTCAAGTTTCTATTTCTCTGTGATCCTCAAGTGCTATGCGCACAGGTTCTCAGTCAGTATTACAATAATAATGGTGGGTTTTTTGTGTGTTTTTACTTTAAATGGCACTTTTAAACACTTACTATGTTCCAGGCACTGTCCTAAGCCGTGGATTAGATAAAAGAAACTCAGGTTGGGCGCAGTCCCTGTCCCTCATTGGGCTCACAGAGGACTTGGGATTTAATCCCCATTTTACAGATGAGGTAACTGAGGCCCTGTCCAAGGTCAGCTGTGTGACTTTGGGCAAGTCACTTAGCTTCTCCGGGCCGCAGTTCCCTCATCCGTAAAATGGGGATGAAAACTGTGAGCCCCCCGTGGGACAAGCTGATCACCTTGTAACTTCCCCAGCTCTTAGAACAGTGCTTGGCACATGGTAAGCGCTTAATAAATGCCATTAAGAAAAAATGGTGGAGCCGGGATCAGACCCCAGGTCCTCTAACTCCCAGGCCTGGGCTCTTTCCACTAGGCCACACTGCTTCATGTTTGATATTTGTGCCACTGATGGTGAAATGCATCGGTTTACACTTACATTGACTAACTTTTAGTGGGTGGCGATGGGGGGCAAGGGGGCAAGGGGGGGTGTCTCGATTCCTGAGAACCCTTAGGATGTCGTAGGGCAGGGTACGGTGGGGGCCGCCTTCTGCCCAATCCACTTTCTTCCCGGTCAGGAAACTGTCCGACTTCCCTGTTCGATGTTGCCGCTGAAACAGAGCGGTTTCCTAGTTGTCCTGTAACAACATCATTGCTTAGGCGTTGGGCTCAGACGTGCATTTGCTCGCGAGTGACTCCAGGCACTTAAATTTTATCAGCGAATTCATTCAACCGCATTTTTTGAGTGCTTACTATGTGCAGAGCACTGTACTAAGCGCTTGGGCAGTACAAGTCGGCGACAGAGAGAGACGGTCCCTACCCAACAGCGGGCTCACATCATCAATCGTATTTATTGAGCGCTTACTGTGTGCAGAGCACTGTACCAAGCGCTTGGGAAGTACAAATCGGCAACATATAGAGACAGTCCCTACCCAACAGTGGGCTCACAGTCTAAAAAAAATGTTATCTCAGCACTCTTAGGTGATCTATTCTAGACCCTCCTAGGTATTTACAATCCTTTTTTTAAACTCTCATACCAGAGAAGGGATTAGAACCCAGGCCTCCAGCCTTTCAAGGCTGTTACTTTCCCTCTGAGCCACCACAGGCTCACAGTCTCGAAGCGGGAGACAGACGACAAAACAAAACGTGTGGACAGGTGTCAAGTCGTCAGAACAAACAGAAGTAAAGCTAGAGGCACATCATTAACAAAATAAATCGAATAGTAAATATGTACAAGGAAAATAAATAGAGAAATAAATCTGTGCTAACATATAGACAGGTGCTGTGGGGAGGGGAAGGAGGTGGGGATGGGGAGGAGGAGAGGAAAAAGGGGGCTCAGTCTGGGAAGGCCTCTTGGAGGAATCCCTTGCCAGGAATGCCCACCTCTCCCCTGCAGAGAGCAAGAAGCAGAATGGCAGCCTAGCGGAAATAGTGATAATAATGATGGTATTTATTAAGCACTTACTGTGTGCAAAGCACTGTTCCAAGTACTGGGGGGATACAAGGTGATCAGGTTGTCCCAAGGGGGGCTCACAGAACCCAGGCCTGGGGGTCAAAGGGCCTGGGTTCTTATCCCAGCTCCACCACTTGTCTGCTGTGTGGCCCTGGGCGGGTCACTTCACTTCTCTCCCAAGAGCTTGGTACAGTGCTCTGCACACAGGGAGCGCTCAATAAATATGATTGAATGAATGAATGAACTCCTCTGGGCTTCGGTTCCCTTATCTGCAAAACTGGGATTGAATCCTCCTCCTTCTCACGCTGAGTGTGAATCACCTCCATTACCTCATCACAAATAACATAACAAATTTCAGGAAATACATAAATAACGTATTTATGAAATACATAACAAATACCAATACATAACAAATACCAATACATAACCAATACATAACCAATACATAACAAATACCAATTATTATTATTATTAGTCAAATAATAATAAAAATACTACCAATAATGGCATGTATTAAGCACTTACTATGTGCAAAGCACTGTTCAAAGCGCTGGGGAGCTTACAAGATGATCAGGTTGTCCCACAGGAAGCTCACAGTCTTCATCCCCATTGTACAGATGAGGTAACTGAGGCCCAGTGAAGTGACTTGCCCAAAGTCACACAGCTAACAAGTGGCGGAGCCAGGATTTGAACCCATGACCTCTGACTCCAAAGCCTGTGCCCTTTCCACTGAGCCATGCTGCAAATGGGGATGAAGACTGTGAGCCCCGTCTGGGACGTGGATTGTGCCCAACCTGTTGATCTTGTACGTGCCCCAGAGTTTAATACAGTCCCTGGCTCACAGTAAGCATTTAACAAATACCATTAAAAGCAGGGTGGCTCAGTGGCAAGATCCCAGGCTTGAGAATCAGGTCGTGGGTTCTAATCCCAGCTCCGCCACTTGTCAGCTGTGTGACTTTGGGCAAGTCACTTCACTTCTCTGGGCCTCAGTTACCTCATCTGTACAATGGGGATGAAGACTGTGAGCTTCCTGTGGGACAACCTGATCATCTTGTAAGCTCCCCAGCGCTTTGAACAGTGCTTTGCAAATAGTAAGTGCTTAATACATGCCATTATTAGTAGTATTTTTATTATTATTTGACTTCACTTCTCCGTTCCCTCACCTGGAAAATGGGGATGAAGACTGTGAGCCCCACGTGGGACAACCTGGTTACCTTGTATCCTCCCCAAGCGCTTAGAACTGTGCTTGGCACATAGTAAGCGCTTAACAAATGCCACCATCATCACCATCATTTAAAAAAAAAAACCCAAAAAACAAGATATGCGACACACTCTGATTGACTTTGGTGTGCACTAAAGCCAAACGGAAAGGGGGAATCGACATCTCTGCTCTGGGAGAGGGGAAGGGGCTGCGGTATCTTCCGGAGTAAGAACGAGCACTGCTTGGTAATGCTGGTATTTGTTAAGTGCTTACTATGTGCCAGGCACTGTACTGAGCGCTGGGCACTGTACTAAGCCCTGGAAAAAGACCTCGCTATGTTGGCCGGGAATCGAACGTGGGTCAACTGCTTGGGAGGCAGCTATGCTCACCCCTACACCCCCCCGCATGCCACCAAGAACCACTTGAACAATTTTTCGTCACGTTTGTCCCTCGACGGAAAGATTCTGGGCCGGGAGATGGGGGTGGTGGCCCGGCAGTAGTGGCGGGGGATGTAGCAGCCGTGTTGGGCCCTCCGGTAGTGAAGAACGAGCCGGCTGGCCGCCGGACCGCTCCGAAACGAATGTCTTTCCATTCCTGAAGGAGGAAAACAGCAAGCCGCTGAAACCCCAGGGCCTCCTCAGCCCGGGCCCGGTTTCCCGCTCCTCGAACGAGGCGGCTTCCCCTCCCCATTCCAGACGGAGGATGAGGAGGCTGCGGGACCACTCTGCCAGGGTGCCTTCGAACCTGGACATCTTAGAGCTTCACACCAGGGAGGTCCTCAAGAGGCTGGAGATGACGCCGTGGGAAGAGGCAAGTACTCCGTTCCTTGGAAAAGCGGCATGGCTTAGTGGATAGAGCACGGCCTTGGAAGCCTGAAGGCTTCTAGACTGTGAGCCCGCTGTTGGGTAGGGACCGTCTCTATATGTTGCCAACTTGGACTTCCCAAGCGCTTAGTACAGGGCTCTGCACACAGTAAGCGCTCAATAAATACGATCGAATGAATTAAGGGCCTGGCTCCTTATCCCGGCTCTGCTGCGTGTCTTGGATAAGTCACTTCACCTCTCTGGGCCTCAGTTACCTCATCTGTAAAATGGGGATTGAGACTGTGAGCCCCACTTGGGACAGGGACTATGTCTAACCTGTCTAACCCTTCCAGGCCCTACTGAGAGCTCACCTCCTCCAGGAGGCCTTCCCAGACTGAGCCCCTTCCTTCCTCTCCCCCTCGTCCCCCTCTCCATCCCCCCCATCTTACCTCCTTCCCTTCCCCACTGCACCTGTATATATGTTTGTACATATTTGTTACTCTATTTATTTGTTTATTTTACTTGTGCATATCTATTCTATTTATTTTATTTTGTTACTATGTTTGGTTTTGTTCTCTGTCTCCCCCTTTTAGACTGTGAGCCCACTGTTGGGTAGGGACTGTCTCTATATGTTGCCAACTTGTACTTCCCAAGCGCTTAGTACAGTGTTCTGCACACAGTAAGCGCTCAATAAATACGATTGATGATGATGATGATGATTAACTTATACCTACCCCAGGGCTTAGAATGATGCTTGGCACATGGTAAGAGCTTAACAAGTACTATTATTATTATTATCATTGTTTTAATTGGAGGTGGTGGCCAGTAGTGTGGGCAGGGAATGGGCCTTCAGTGTGCCGTAACAATAATAATAATAATAATGGTATTTGTTAAGCACTTGCTATGTGCCAGGTACTGTTCTAAGCACTGGGGTGGATACAAGCAAATCAGGGTGGGCACAGCCTCATAGGGGGCTCTCGGCTTAATCCCCATTTTGCAGATGAGGTAACTGAGGCACGGAGAGGTGAAGTGACTTGCCCAAGGTCCCACAGCAGATGAATGGAGGATGCCCATCCTTCTGATGCCCATCCCCGGGCTCTATCCACTAGGCCGTGCTGCTGCTCGTCCTCTCCTTCCCCACCCTGACTCGCTGTGTACATAGCCGGGGCTCAGTCTGCGCTGTGGACCGATCGATGATCTAGGCTGGCTGGAGAAGTGAGAAGCAGCGAGCTCTTGGGAGTCGGAGGTTTAGCCCGGGGAAGGCTCCGTTCTTGGGCGAGAAGCAGCGTGGTGTAGGGGTTAGAGGCTAGTCCTGAGAGTCAGAGGACCTGGGTTCTCATCCCGTCTCCACCGCTTGTCTGCTGTTTGACCCTGGGGAAGTCACTTCATTCTGTGCCTCAGTTGCCTCATCTGTAAAAAGAGGATTAGGGCTGTGAGACCCATGTGGGATGAGGACTGGGTCCGGCCAGATTAACTTGCATCTAGCCCAGTGCTTAGTACAATGCCTGGCACGTAGTAAGCACTTAACAAATAATAATAATAATGGCATTTATTAAGTGCTTACTATGTGCAAAGCACTGTTCTAAGCGCTGGGGAGGTTACAAGGTGATCAGGTTGTCCCGCGGGGGGCTCACAGTCTTAATCCCCGTTTTACAGATGAGGGAACTGAGGCCCAGAGAAGTGGAAGTGACTTGCCCAAAGTCACACAGCTGACAGTTGGCGGAGCCGGGATTTGAACCCATGACCTCTGACTCCAAAGCCCGGGCTCTTTCCACTGAGCCACGCTGCTTCTCTACTATTCAAATTATTCAAATACTATTCAAACGCCCCCCCCCCCCAAAAAAAAATGGAAATTGGGAGCGTAAAAGTAGACCAGCAGGCATTGGGGAAGATCCCCGATACCACTTGTCCAAAAATAGGTTGGGAGGCTTTATTGTGGGGTGCTGGCGCCCTGTTTTCAAAGGCATTATTGAGATGCCAGCGGGGAAGGTATAAAGTGAGGGTGCCTTTCATTCGTTCATTCAGTTGTATTTATTGAGCGCTTACTGTGTGCAGAGCACTGTACTAAGCGCTTGGGAAGTACAAGTTGGCAACATATAGAGACGGTCCCTACCCAACAGTGGGCTCACAGTCTAGAAGGGGGAGACAGAGAACAAAACAAAACATATTAACAAAATAAAATAGAGTAATAAATACATACAAGCATATATACATATATACAGGTGCTGTGTGGAGGGGAAGGAGGTAAGGCGGGGGGGGATGGAGAAGGGAAGGAGGGGGCTCAGTCTGGGAAGGCCTCCTGGAGAAGGTGAGCTCTCAGTAGGGCCTTGAAGGGTGCTTTGTTGCGTTGGGGAGGGAATCACTTTATAAAACACTTCGGCATTATTGTGTTTTGTTTTTTTTTTAAAAAGGTAAAACTAGATTGGTTTAGATTCTAATCCAATATAGATTACTGGAAGGTTCGAGTGCGTGTCTGGGGCAGTCCTCTGGGCAGTCATCCGAGGCAAATCCCTGAAGTAGGGAGTCCGTTCTTTGGCCAAGGGGCCACGTCCTGCCACTTCGGTCCGGGTGCTCAAAGACGTTGGCGGCTTGGACACCGGAGGGGAATGAGAGCCTCCGTCTGCCCCCTGCTCAGCCATGGGGTCGTGGGTCAGATGTCATGATCCACTGTGGGCACTACCCTCGGAGAGCCTTGCGATTCATTCAGTCGTATTTATTGAGTGCTTACTGTGTGCATTAAGAGCTTAATGTGATGGCACTGTGATGGCAGTGAGGAGCCTCTGGTTCCTCCCAGGTTTGTGTGGGGGCTTCCGCGGGATCTTCCGTCACTCTGCAAGGCCCTCAGGGGAGCATGGAGGTATCCGTCTTTAGACTCGGCCGCTTCCTCTAGTTCACCGTCATGTCTTTTCCCTGGGTGGGGGGTGGGGGCGAATGTTATCAAATGTGTTCAAGACAGTGACTTAGGAACTGCTATATTCATTTATTCAGTCATTTTTTTAATGGTATTTAAGTGCTTTCTATGTGCCAGGCGCTGTTCTAAGCACGGGGGGAGATACAAGGTAATCAGGTTGGACACAATCCCTGTCCATTCTTTTCTGTATCTAGGCACTTACTGTGTGCTGGGCACTTTACTGAGCACTGGGGTAGATACAGGCCAGTCCTATTGGACACTGTCCCTGTCCCAGATGGGGCTCACGTTTTACAGATGAGGTAACTTAGGCACAGAGAAGTGAAGAGACCTACCCAAGGACAAATGGCAGACAAGTGGTGGAGCCGGGGTTAGAACCCAGGTCCAAGCTCCCCTCCCCTCTCTTCTCCTCCCCTTCCCTTTCTTCTCCCCTCTCCTCCCTTCTCTTCTCCTCTCCCCTCTCCTCATCTCCTCTCCTCTCTCCTCTTCTCCTCTCCCCTCTTCTCTCTTCTTCTCCTCCCCTCTCTCTTCTCCTCCCCTCTCCTCTTTCCTCCTCTTATTCTCCCCTCTCCTCCTCCTCTCCTCTCCCCTCTCCTCTCTTCTTCTCCTCCCCTCTCCTCTCTCCTCCTCTATTCTCCCCCTTCCTTTCCCCTCTCCTCTCTTCTTCTCTCCTCTCTCCTCTCCTCTATTCTCCCTTCCCCGCTGGCCCGCAAGCTCCTCAAGGGCAGCGGTCAGATCCATGCCGTTAGGGTCAGAGTGGGGCCCGAGTCTTGGGGAACCTTTCCCAGGGCCGGGGAGAATGGCAGGGGTGGCAGAGAGGGGACACCTTGCACCCCAGAGAGGCTGGAGGGTCACCCCTCTTGCCGGAAAAAGGCAAGGAGCTGGATTGGAGTGATGGAGTAGAGGAGGCTGGGAATTCCCTGCTGTAGTACTGCCCTGAGGTTAGAAATCTCACTTGGTACCTTCCTTGAAGGAGTCTGTTCCCAAGGGACTCACCGTGGAATCAAAATATAGCCAGGAAAAAAAGCATTTTGCAGTTCCACAGCATAACTCCTTGGACTAGGTAGTGATTTGAGGCAGCGTGGACTGGTGGAAAGAGCGAGGGACTGGGAATCATCAGAAGGCTTGGGTTCTAGTGCCAGCTGTGCTCCTAGCCTGCTGTAGGACCTTGGGCAAGTCACTTAGTAATAATAATGATAATAATGGAATTTATTAAGCACTTACTATGTGCAAAGCACTGTTCTAAGTGCTGGGGTGATCAGGTTGTCCCACGGGGGGCTCACAGTCTTCATCCCCATTTTACAGATAAGGGAACTGGGCCCAGAGAAGTGAGGTGACTTGCCCAAAGTCACACAGCTGACAATTGGCGGAGCCGGGATTTGAACCCATGACCTCAGACTCCAAAGCCCGGGCTCTTTCCACTGAGCCACGCTACTTAACCTCTCTGGGCCTCCATTTCCTCACATGTAAAAGGAAAATAAGATTCCCCACGCTCCTTTCCTCTTAGACCGTCCACCCCATGTGGGACCAGGACGGCATTTGATCTGATTGTCTTTGTGTCTAGACCAGTGCTTAACTCCTAGTAAACTATTGTGATTAGTAAAGAAAATGATCATTATTGGGGTAGAGAAATATTAGTAAATTCTGCTTTTGCCCCTTAAGGACGTCTTGAACTCAAAACTTAATGGAAGATTCAACAAGCCCCTGCAGCCCTCCTCCACGGTGCCTGAATGGCGAACAAAAGACAACGACCTGCGCTTACTGCTGTCAAATGGAAGGATAATTAGGTGCGTAAAGTTCCTCGACCTCCTTTTCCTTGGTCCTTACTTTGAAGCCCTTTGAAAAAACCCGACTAAACCCGTTCCTGAGTAAGCAGGCCTCCCTCTGCTGAAACAGTGTGGCTTAGTGGAAACGGGCCGGGCTTGGGAGTCAGAGGAAGTGGGTTCTAATCACGGCTCCTGCCTCTTGTCTGCTGCGTGACCTCGGGCAAGTCCCGTAACTTCTCTGTGCCTCGGTTCCCTCATCTGTAAAATGGAGATTGACTGAGCCCCACGTGGGAGAACCTGATTACTTCGTAACTACCCCAGCGCTTAGAACAGTGTTTGGCACATAGTAAGCCCTTAACAGATGCCATTATTATTATTATTACTCATCTAGGATCAGCGGGGAGAACAAGTCAAGGGTGAGGGAGAGGCCCCCTTAGCGCTAATAATAATAATAATAATTCTGGTACTTGTTAAGTGCTTATTGTGTTCTAAGTGCAAGGGTAGATACAAGTTAATCAGGTTGGACACAGTCCCTGTCCCACCTGGGGCTCACAACCTCAATCCCCATTTGACAGATGAGGTAACTGAGGCCCAAAGAATTGAAATCTTCCCTCAGCCCTATCTTCCTACGTGCCCCCTCCACAGCACCCCAGGCATCCTTTCTGGACCCGTTCCACCTCAGAAGCTGCCACCAGAAGAAAAGGGAAGGACAGAGGGTTCAAAATGGAGGTATTTGGGCTCTGCTGCCATGGGGAATTGCCCAGAGGGGCCTGCAGACGTTCGGATGTATTCGGCCTGGGGCACTCACCCAGGAAGGACGGCACAGCAGAGGGAAACCAGCAGGCAGTAAGAAAGAGGAGACCGTTCCACCAGGCCCAGAGAAAGAGAGGCATGAAGAGCACTAGAAAACCAGGGGACGGGCCAGCCCCCCGATTGAGGCGTAATCCTATCAGGAGGAACTCGGTTCTCAATGGGTGAAGGGCCCAAAGTCACATAAACACGGCCATTCAGAGGACACTGAGCACCATAAGTTCTATTGACTGGATGAATGACGGTAGCCAGACACAGACTCAGAGAGGAACACAAAGGCAGAGAGAGAGAGAGAGAGAGAGCACATGGGAGACAAAAGAAGAGGAGGTTAGTCTCTGGAGGCGGACAGCCGCAAATCTGGAAGGATTGTTGCGGGCACGAACCCAACACAGACAGGGCCGGCGACCAGGAGAGAAAGAGCCAGAGGAGAGCAAAGCGATTGAAAAGTCCCCCAAAATGTTCCCGTTTAGCTGCCTGTATGGGAGAGCAAGAGAAAAGCCTCCCCCATTGACACACTCACAGCGATATACAACACAGTGATCTGCATTTAGGATCACGAGCTCTTATGTGTACAAAAAATACGATTGAACGAATGAATGAATGCTTTGCACGTAGTAAGCGCTTAACAAATGCCACCACTATTATTATTATTATGATCGGCAGTCCTTTTGGCAGCTGGAACGGAAGAAACTCCCTAGCTAGACTCTTGCCAGCCAAGGAGAGCAGTGAGATGCAATGATCCTTTCGCCTTTCTCTTTCAAGTTGGTGATGGCAGTGGGATCAAGCGCTTAGTACAGTGCTTTCTACACAGTAAGTGCTCAGTGAATACGATTGAATGAATGGATCTTGGAGGTCCTGAGGCATCTAAGAGAAGCAGCGTGGCTTATGGCAAGAACCCAGGCTTTGGAATCAGGTGCCATGGGTTCTAATCCTGGCTCCGCCACTTGTCAGCTGTGTGACTTTGGGCAAGTCACTTCACTTCTCTGGGCCTCAGTTCCCTCATCTGTAAAATGGGGATTAAGACTGTGAGCCCCACGTGGGACAACCTGATTACCTTGTATCAACCCCGGCTCTTAGAACAGTGCCTGGCACATAGTAAGTGCTTTACAAATACCCTCATTATTATTATTATTCATGTGTAAACACACAAACACACACACCCCTCCCATTAGGGAGGAGTTCCTTGCTGGCCCTCAAAACAGCATCGATGAAATTAGTTCTTATCCCCTAATACAGATTCCGTGACAAACTTCACCAGTCTGCATTTCCTCCCAGGACAGTGTTCAAAAACCACAGAACACCTGACATGTTCCACTCTGGTTTGATTAAGCCAACATTTGTTGAACACTACAGGTTGGGTAAATCACTTAATTTATCTGTGCCTCAATTACCTAATCTGTCAAATGGGGATTAAGACCGTGAACCCCCACGTGGGACAACCCGATCACCTTGTATCCACCTCAGCGCTTAGAACAGTGTTTCACACATAGTAAGCGTTTAACAAATGCCATCATTATTATTATTATTATCTTCTCAGTCCGTACTATGCATCTCTGTGGTTAAGTAGTAGTGATAATAGTTAGTGAGCACTTATTCTGGGCAGAGCACTGTACTTAGTGCCGACAGAAAGCATCCAAGAGGAAATTCGACGTGGACTCCGTCCTTCAAGGAGCCCACAGTCTGTGAATAAAAGTGAGGGGGAGAAGACTTGAGACAGACACCTCAGGAGCAATGAAACAATAAGACATAATTGCAGAAGGGACAAGGACAAAGACACAAAATAGAAGAACGGTGCTTTGCACATAGTAAGCGCTTAATAAATGCCATTACAAAAAAAAACCAACAGTCATTAGGGAGCTGCGGCTGGGGGGGCAGAATTTCAGGCTCCATGTGATTCAGAGGCCACGGCGCAACCTTTAAGTGTTACTTGGCTTCGACATCTGGTCTGAATTAGTAGGCGGATAAATCTCCTTTGCAGTTTTTGGTACTAAACCGGAAAGGTGAAGAAGAATAACTGTTGCGTCTGAACTTGGGGGGATGAGGATCTCTCTCCAGGTGATGCAAAGGAGCTTTCATTCATTCATTCATTCAATCATATTTATTGAGCGCTTACTGTGTGCAGAGCACTGTACTAAATGCCTGGGAAGTCCAAGCTGGCAACATATAGAGATGGTCCCTACCCAACAGCGGGCTCAAAGTCTAGAAGTGGGAGACAGACAACAAAACATATTAACAAACTAAAATAAAGCAGCTTTAGAGAAGTAGCGTGGCTTAGCGGAAAGAGCACGGGCTTGGGAGCCAGAGGTGATGGGTTGAAATCCCGGCTTCGCCGCTTGTCAGCTCCATGACTTTGGGTAAGTCACGTCACTTCTCTGGGCCTCAGTTCCCTCATCTGTAAAATGGGGATGAAGACTGTGAGCCCCATGTGGGACAACCTGCTCACCGTCTATCCTCCCCAGCGCTTAGAACAGTGCTTTGCACGTAGTATGTGCTTAACGAATGTCATCATTATTATTGTTATTTGAAAAATTCAGAGTGCTTAACACCTTCAAGGTATTCCTTTAAATTATTTTGCCATCCCTGAGTAATGTAGCTTGTGGTGAAATAGTGACATATCGCGTATATTGTGGTGAAATATTTAGTGTATATGGCCTATGGAAGGCCCTGAGTGATGTGTAATTAGTAAATGTCAAAGGCATTCCTGTTGAAGCAGCGTTGCTTAGTGGAAAGATCTCGAGCCCGGGATTCAGAGGACCTGGGTTCTCTTCCCAGCTCTGCCGTGTACCTGCTGTGTGACTTTGAGCAAGTCACTTCACTTCTCCGGGCCTCAGTTCCCTCATCTGGACAATGGGGATTCAGTACCTATTTTCTGTCCTACTTAGTGAACCCCATGTGGGACCTGATTATCTTGTATCTGCCCCAGTGCTTAATGCGGTGTTTAGACATAGCGTTTAACATGCCAGTATTATAATCATCATCATTATTGTAATTATTATTGTTATCCCAACTGGCAGGGGGAGTAAGGAAAAGCCCATTTGGCTTGTTTTGCTATAGAAACACGGGAGGAGAAAATGTAATTCGCTTTCACTTATCCAGGGGTGCCTAGGGTGGGGAATTATCTGATCTCCACATTATCTGGGCATCTCCCCTCTGCTGCCTGACTTTCAGTCGTCCCCCTTAGCGGACCGTGTGAATGGAGCGGAACGGAGAGAGGAGGCATTGTGTCTGGTCTACCTGTGGGTTTTGTTTTTTTTAAATTGCATTTATTAAGCGCTTACTATGTGTAAAGCTCTGTTCTAAGCACTGGGGAGCTTACAAGGTGATCAGGTTGTCCCATGTGGGGCTCACAGTCTTAATCCTCATTTTACAGATGAGGGGACTGAGGCATAGAGAAGTGAAGTGACTTGCCCAAAGTCACACAGCTGACAAGTGGCGGAGCCGGGATTTGAACCCATGACCTCCGAATCCAAAGCCCGGGCACTTTCCATTGAGCCACGCTGCTTCAACTGGTTAAACAGTTGGTAGTAGTGTGGCCTGGAGGGCGTAGCCCAGATGAAAAGCAGCGTGGCCTAGTGGATAGAGCACAGATCTGGGAGCCAGAAGGATCTGGGTTCTAATCCAGCTCCGCCTTTTGTCTGCCGAGTGACCTTGGGCAAATCCCTTCACTTCTCCGAGCCTCATTTACCTCATCTGGAAAATGGAGATTAAGACTGTGAACCCCACGTGAGGCAGGGACTCCCTCCAACTTGATTTGCCTGTTTATACCTCAGCAGTTACTACTCTGCCCACAGTAAGCGCTCAATAAATACGATTGAATGAATGGTACATAGTAAGCGCTTAACAAATACCACTACTATTATTAAAAGACACCAATATTATTATTATATGATGTTCTGGGATCACCTAAGAATTGTAGTTTTCACCTCATTCCCACCTGCCTTTCCAGTAGATCCACGCCGATGCCCATCCCGTGGGCAGGTGTTCTTCGTGGGTTTCCAAGTGTGAGGAATGGACCCTGGCTGGACCAGCGTCCTTCTAATGCCTTGTCCGTCTTCCTCTCTCTGTGGCAGAGACGAGCGACAACCCTTCACAGATCGAAGCTTATACACCGCAGACAGCGAGGATGACGACGACAGAGGAAGGTCAAAAAAGCCGAAGAAAGTCAAGATAGAGCAAAACTCAGGATTGGAAGGAGAGGGACGCGGGGAGTTCCAAAAACCACTGAACAGTAAGTTGGTCTTCCGCCTGTCATCGGGTCTGGCTAGTGCCGCCGTTCAGTAATGCCCTCCTTGCAGGGTTTGGATTGGGAATCCTAGATTGTGGGAATCATAGATTGCTCTGTACACAGTAAGTGCTCAATAACTACGATTGAATGAATCGCCGCCGTTCAGTAATGCCCTCCTTGCAGGGTTTGGATTGGGAATCCTAGATTGTGGGAATCCTAGATTGCTCTGCACACAGTAAGCGCTCAATAAATACGATTGAATGAATCGCCGCCGTTCAGTAGTGCCCTCCTTGCAGGGTTTGGATTGGGAATCCTAGATCGTGGGAATCATATATTGCTCTGCACACAGTAAGCGCTCAATAAATACGATTGAATGAATGGGAAGGTAGCAGAAGGCCTGACTCGAGTGGGATGTCAAAAAGAGCTTCCCTCCCCTGTGCAGGAGGGCAGGGCAAATCAGTCAATCAGTGGTATTTATTGCACGTTTACCGTGTGCAGACCACCGGATTAAGCGCTTGGGAGAGTACTGTATAATAATATCGGTCCCAGGTAAGGGCCGGGAACTGGCTTCCCTCGAGTGTCTTTGTTCCCAATGTAACCGGGTCTAGGCCGAAACGTGTCTAATAATATCGGTCCCAGGTAAGGGCCGGGAACTGGCTTCCCTTGAGGTGTCTTTGTTCCCAATATAACCGGGCCGGGGCCGAAACGTGTCCGCCGCCAACTCGACCCACCTCCCTTCTTCCCGGGATAGGCCTCGTCAGACCCTCTCCCGGCCCCAACCGATGACAGGAGCGTGCCAGAAGCGGCAGAGTAAGCTCCGGAAGCCCCGCGAGGCTGCCCGGGACCCCATCGGGGACTTCCACAGTCGAAAAACCGTCTGCCTTGGGACGCTGCCAGGGCCCCGTCCTCTGCCCACCGGCTGTCCGGTCATCAGTCCTGGCCGGCCCCACACCGTAGAAAACCCCTTCCCTTCCCCACAGCACCTTCCCTTCCCCACAGCACCTTCCCTTCCCCACAGCACCTGTATATATGTATATATGGTTGTACATATTTATTACTCTATTTATTTATTTATTTATTTATTTTACCTGTACATTTCTATCCTACTTATTTTATTTTGTTGGTACGTTTGGTTCTGTTCTCTGTCTCCCCCTTTTAGACTGTGAGCCCACTGTTGGGTAGGGACTGTCTCTATGTGATGCCAATTTGTACTTCCCAAGCGCTTAGTGCAGTGCTCTGCACATAGTAAGCGCTCAATAAATACGATTGATTGATTGATTGATTGATTGACTGAGGGCGGTCCCGATGCCTTGGGAACCCTAGGCGAATCAATCAATCAGTCAATCAATCAATCGTATTTATTGAACGCTTATTGCTTGGGAAGTACAAGAATGGGACCGATGCACTGATTGAGACTCCTAGAAGGCCAAGGTTGACCCGCTGGCCAGTGGCTTCAGGGCCAGAGCTCACTCCCGGGCCGGGCAGAGCGAAGGCCTCTTTCCCAGCAGCGAGCTGTGTTGTAAACCCCCGGAGTTCATTCATTCATTCATTCAATCGTATTTATTGAGCACTTACTGTGTGCAGAGCACTGTACTAAGCGCTTGGGAAGTCCAAGTTGGCAACATATAGAGACGGTCCCTACCCAACAGTGGACTCACAGTCTAGGAGGGGGAGACAGAGAACAAAACAAAACATATCAACAAAATAAAATAGAGTAAATATGTACAAATAAAATAGACTAATAAATACATACAAACATATATACATATGTACAGGTACATATTCATTCAATCGTATTTATTGAGCACTTACTGTGTGCAGAGCACTGTAGTAAGCGCTTGGGAAGTACAAGTTGGCAACATATAGAGACAGTCCCTACCCAGCAATGGACTCACAGTCTAGAAGGGGGAGACAGAGAACAAAACAAAACATATTAACAAAATAAAATAAATAGAATAAATATGTACAAATAAAATAGACTAATAAATACGTACAAACATATATACATATATGTAGGTACGTATTCATTCAATCATATTTATTGAGCGCTTACTGTGTGCAGAGCACTGTTCTAAGCGCTTGGGAAGTCCAAGTTGGCAACCGCCATCCCAGTGCGCAGTGGGGAACCGTGCCGGTTGGAGAAGGGCCCCGATCAATCAGTCAATCAGTCGTATTTATTGAGCGCTTACTGTGTGCAGAGCACTGTACTAAGCGCTTGGGAAGTACAAGTCGGCAACACATAGAGACAGTCCCTACCCAACAGCGGGCTCACAGTCTGATGACCAAACCCCGCCATCGGCCCGCTTCGGGAAGGAGGGACATCAGTGTTTTTCGAGGAGCCTGTGCGGGCCTGTCATGGCCTTCGTAGCCCAAGCCCACTCGGAATTGTTCTTTTTCCGGCGCAATAGGCTAAGCTCTCCGGCCCCAGTTCCCCCACAGACGCCACTCCCGAGGTATCCTGTTCCCAAATTCACAGCCTCTGGGAAAGAAGCACTTCCAGGCCAGAGAGGCAGAGCCAGTTGCTGGCAGCAGTGTCTAGAGAACAGCGGATGGAGGCTGTAAGCTCACTGTAGGCAGGGAACAAGTCTACCAATTCCATTGTATCCTCCCAAGCGCTTAATACAGCACTCATTCATTCATTCAGTCATATTTATTGAGCACTTACTGTGTGCAGAGCACTGGACTAAGTGGCTTAGAGAAGCAGCGTGGCTCAGTGGAAAGAGCACGGACTTTGGAGTCAGAGGTCATGGGTTCCAGTTCCGGCTCCGCCACTTGTCAGCTGTGTGACTTTGGGCAAGTCACTTACCTTCCTTGGGCCTCAGTGACCTCATCCATAAAATGGAGATGAAGACTGTGAGCCCCAAGTGGGACAACCTGATTACCTTGTATCTCCCCCAGTGCTTAGAACAGTGCTTTGTGCATTGTAAGCATTTAATAAATGCCATTATTATTATTATTATTATTATTATTATTATTATTATTATTATTATTCTCTGGGCCTCAGTGACTTCATCCGTAAAATGGGGATGAAGACTGTGAGCCCCCCGTGGGACAACCTGATTACCTTGTATCCCCCCCAGCGCTTAGAACAGTGCTTTGCATGTAGTAAGCGCTTAATAAATGCTATCATTATTATTATTATTCTCTGGGCCTCAGTGACCTCATCCGTAAAATGGGGATGAAGACTGTGAGCCCCCCGTGGGACAACTTGATCACCTTGTATCCCCCCAGCGCTTAGAACAGTGCTTTGCGCATAGTAAGTGCTTAATAAATGCCATTATATTATTATTAGTGGGAAGTGCAAATCGGCAACATATAAAGACGGTCCCTACGCAACAATGGGCTCACAGTCTAGAAGGGGGAGACAGACAAGGAAACAAAACAAATACACTCTGCACACCATAAGCGCTCAATAAATACCACTGATTGGAGACACATATACACACAACCACACTTGCGGAGAAAGAGATCGCCACCTTGTGGAATAGTGCCCCAATGATATTGTGTAACTTCATTCATTCATTCATTCATTCATTCAATCGTATTTATTGAGCGCTTACTGTGTGCAGAGCACTGGACTAAGCGCTTGGGAAGTCCAACTTGGCAACATATAGAGACTGTCCCTACCCAACAGTGGGCTCGCAGTCTAGAAGGGGGAGACAGAGAACAAAACAAAACATATTAACAAAATAAGATAGAATAAATATGTACAAATAAAATAGAGTAATAAATATGTACAAATATATATACATATATACAGGTGCTGTGGGGAGGGGAAGGAGGGGGCTGAGTGTAGGAAGGCCTCCTGGAGGAGGTGAGCTCTCAGTAGGGCTTTGAAGGGAGGAAGAGAGCTAGCTTGGCGGATGGGCGGAGGGAGGGCATTCCGGGCCGGGGAAAGGACGTGGGCCGGGGGTTGACGGCAGGATGGGTGAGAACGAGGCATGGTGAAGAGAATAGCGACAGAGGAGCGGAGGGTGCGGGCTGGGCTGGAGAAGGAGAGAAGGGAGGTGAGGTAGGAGGGGGCGAGGTGATGGACAGCCTTGAAGCCAAGGGTGAGGAGTATCTGCCTGATGCGTAGGTTGATTGGTAGCCACTGGAAATTTTTGAGGAGAGGAGAGGAGTAACATGCCCAGAGCGTTTCTGGACAAAGACTATCCGGGCAGCAGCACAAAGTATGGATTGAAGTGGGGAGAGACACGAGGATGGGAGATCGGAGAGGAGGCTGATACAGTAATCCAGACGGGATAGGATGAGAGCTTGAACGAGCCGGGTAGCGGTTTGGATGGAGAGGAAAGGGCGGATCTTGGCCATGTTGCGGAGGTGAGACCGGCAGGTTTTGGTGACGGCTTGGCTGTGAGGGGTGAACGAGAGAGCGGAGTCGAGGACGGCACCAAGGTTGCGGGCTTGTGAGACGGGAAGGATGGTAACTTGCTTTTGAAGGCTGACGTTTCTAGTTCAAGACCACTGGATTACGTTTTCTTTGGAAAGTGAAATACTTTAATAACTTGTGTCACTCTCTCCGCCTCCCCCACCCCATTTCTTTTTGCCCCTGGAAAGGGAAATGTGAAATACTTTAATAACTTGTGTCACTCTCTCCGCCCCCCCAACCCCCCCTTTTTTTTGTCTACCGCAGTGTTCTTTGAAAGTGTGAAATCAGAACTCAGGAATGCCTCCTCAGAATACTCTGATGTTTCAGATTCAGAAGACTCTGAGCTTGTGCGCACTCCTCAGGTAAAAAAATCCCCAGCCCCATCAGGCAGAACTCCCCATGGGGCAAACCAGTAGTGGCCACGCTTGAAATGGGGGCCACAGATGGGCCCCCTCCTCTTGTTGGGAAGCGTCGGGTTCAGGATTCAGTCATATTTATGGAGCGCTTACTGTGTGCAGAGCACTGGACTAAGCGCTTGGGAAGTCCAAGTTGGCAACATATAGAGACGGTCCCCACCCAACAGCCGGCTCACAGTCTAGAAGGGGGAGACGGACAACAAAACAAAACATGGTAACAAAATAAAAGAAATAGAATAAATATGTACAAGTAAAATAAATCCATAGAGTAATAAATATGTACAAACATATATACATATGGAGCAGGAGTGTAGTCCCGCCTGCCTGCCTGGGTGGTTGAAGCCAGAACATAAGCGGAGCTTTAATGCCCTGGGAAGATAAATGGCCCAACAGAAGGAGCACAAGCCTGAGAGTTAGAGGATCTGGGCTCTAACCTCACTTCCTCATTTGCCTGCATTGTGCCCTCGGGCAAGTCCCTTAACTGAGAGCTGAGAGAAGCAGCGCGGCTCAATGGAAAGAGCCCGGGCTTTGGAGTCAGAGGTCATGGGTTCTAATCCCGGCTCCGCCACTTATCAGCTGTGTGACTTTGGGCAAGTCACTTCACTTCTCTGGGCCTCGGTTCCTTCATCTGGAAAATGGGGATGAAGACTGTGAGCCCCCCGTGGGACAACCTGATCACCTTGTAACCTCCCCAGCTCTTAGAACAGTGCTTTGCACACAGTAAGCGCTTAATAAATGCCATCATTATTATTATGGGTTCTAATCCCGGCTCCGCCACTTATCAACTGTGTGACTTTGGGCAAGTCACTTCACTTCTCTGGGCCTCGGTTCCCTCATCTGGAAAATGGGGATGAAGATTGTGAGCCCCACTTGGGAGAACCTGATCACCTTGTAACCTCCCCAGCGCTTAGAACAGTGCTTTGCGCATAGTAAGCGCTTAACAAATGCCATCATTATTATTATTATTATTATTATTATTATTATGCGCCCCACGTGGGACAACCTGATTACCTTGTATCTCCCCCAGTGCTTGGCACATAGGAAGCGCTTAACAAATACCAAAATTATTATTCTTATTATCTCCATGCCTTACTTTCCTTAACTGTAAAATGGCATTCAGTACATGTTCTCCCTCATGCTTAGATTGGGAGCCCTGTGTGGGACGGGGGATGTGTTTGATCTGCATAAATGGTGTTAACCCCCGGGCTGGGCCTTGCCTGTGTGCTTGGGCTTCCCCCCAGTTTGACACAGAGCATGGCACGAAGGTGGCAGGGGTGGATGGGCTCCTGGTACCCAGCCCGGTTCTGTAGCAAGCCTCATCTTGGTATGAAGCTTGGTCCGAAGCACGCCAGCCTTTTCTAATCCACGGCCGCCTCCTCCTCCGTCTTTCACCCGTCACTGGAAAACGTGCCGTCTTCCGTGGCGGCACTCGGTTCTGTGCTTCTAACCGAGACCGTCAGTTGGGTTGAAAGTCCTCCGGCTTCCAGCTGGTACGTGATGTTGGGTCTTCTCCGGACCAAGAGCGCATACCGCCTTTCGGGTTCGGCAGAGCGGTTTGCCACGTAGTGGCCCCCTCCTCCCCGGCCTGGGTTTGGTGAGGATGAGAAGCAGCGGGGTCTAGTGGAAAGAACCCGGGCCTGGTAATAATGGTAATTGCTAAACACATACTGTGTGCCAAGCACTGTACTAAGTGTGCCCCACATTGGACTCACTACCTGAAAGGAAGAACAAGTATTTCTAGACTGTGAGCCCACTGTTTGGTAGGGACCGTCTCTATATGTTGCCAACTTGTACTTCCCAAGCGCTTAGTCCAGTGCTCTGCACACAGTAAGCGCTCAATAAATACGATTGAATGAATGAATGAACCCTGGCTCTGTCACCTGCCCGCCATTTGCGACCTCAGTTTCCTCTTCTGTAAAATCGGGGATTCGGTACTTGCCCTCCTTCCTCATCAGACTGCGAGCCTCCCATGGGGCAGGAACTGGGTATGATCTAATTATATTGTACCATCCACAGTCATCTTGTGGGGTGTGTCACCCCCTCGCCCCCTGGTAGATACTAACTGTGGATCCCAACAGTGCTCAATAAATACAATTGAATGAATGAATGAATGAATCCCAAAGCCCGGAGCTATGGGTGTTTTTATTTAATTAAAAAAAAAAAAATCAACACTGAAGTTTTTCCCGGTTAACATGGTCCGTTTTTACCAGCTCAGAGTTGAATGATTTCATTCATTCATTCATTCATTCAGTCGTATTTATTGAGCGCATACTGTGTGCAGAGTACTGTACTAAGTGCTTGGGAAGTCCAAGTTGGCAACATCTAGAGGCGGTCCCTACCCAACAGTGGGCTCACAGTCTAGAAGGGGGAGACAGACCACGAAACAAAACGTCCCATTTCCATGAAATCCTTTCTTCTTTTTGCAGCAAAAGTATTCCTCCACAGAGGAATCGGAAAGCTCAGGTGATGAAGAGAAACAGGAAGCAACGTCAGATTTTAAGGAGGGCTCTAAGGTCGTGAGGGCCCTCTACCAGCATAGCCAGAAGCCATTTAGAAGAGAAATTCCAAATAAAAGGTAAGCCGCCCCTGCGGAAAGGGGCTCGGAGCCGGCGGGCCTCAGCGGCTCACGGGAAGGCCTCCGGCGGCGTCCGCGAGTCAGCCGGGTCGGCTGCTCAATTCCGCGTTCTCCGCTGCACGTAGGGAATGTCCTACCTCAACCAGCACTGAGGAAGACGCTATCGAGGGCATGCTATCCATGGCGGGCCTGCACTATCCAGCGTGTTCACCGGCTCAGACGCAAAGCACACACTTCCCAGATAGAAGCGCTCTTCAGGAATACGGCGCCTGCCCCCGGAGCCGGCCCGAGGACCCCAAAAGGGGGGACTACAGTAGGTGGTTTCCGCCTCGCTCCTCGGGAAGCCGGTGGGGCGGCCTCTGGGTGGGGAGGTGGCGGCCCTTGGTTTGGATCGGGCCGATCTCAAGTTTGATCGCCGGGCAGCCGTGCGTACTGGGCACCTACTGCGAGCGGGACGCTGTCCTAAGCCCGTGGGAAGAGTGGAATAATACTAATAACAATAAGGTGACGACAGATTGTGGTGTTTGTTAAGCGTTTGCTGTACGCCAAGGCCAGAAACAAGCCCAGGGGTAAATACAGTCTTTGCAGGTCGAACACAGTCCCTGTCCCACAGGGAGATGGCAGATTAGTCAGGATAGCATCAGAATAAATAGAATTATAGATATATACGCCTCATTAATAAAATAAATAGGTTAATAATACCTTGGCCTCCCCTCCTGGTTTAGAGCAGTCTTAGCTGTCGGAGTCCCTAAAGTTGGTGGCCTCATGGAGGGAGTTTAGACCTGGGAATCAGAAGGACTGGGGTTCTAATCTCCGATCTGCCACTTGTCTGCTGTGTGATCTCGGACAAGTCACTTCACTTTTTTGGGCCTCACATGCCTCATCTGTAAAATGGGAATTAAGACTGTGAGCTCAGTGTGGGAGAGGATTCTCCACCCCACCCAGGAGATAGTACGGTGCCTGGCACCTAGTGAGTGTTTAATAACAAATGCCACAATTATTATCATCACTATCCGACGGGCAGCACGCACGAACTAAAACCTCCGTCCGCAGGTCGGCATCTCAAGGTGGAAGAGAGAGACCTACCGACTTCTTCGTGGGTTAGGCAGCTCGACGTGACGTCCGGGTTCACCGCTCAGGTAGAGCCGAGCCGCTGGGGCTCCCGGGCACGTGGGATTGGGAGGCGTTCCTTGCCTCCGGGAGGCCACGTCACCCGTGTTTGTGGAGTGAAAGAGACGCCAGGCACCGTTCACGGCCCCTGCCCAGCTTGGTGGCACAAGAAAGAGCAGCCTGGCTGGCCCAGTCATGCCCACCCCCAAGAGGGACTTTGACAGTCAGTGGTGGGGCTACTCAGACCCACACGAGTTGGGGAAGAGCGCTGCACTGGGGGCTTGGGAGCGTACAAAAGCACCTCTCTTCTGAGAGGCCTTCCCCGACAAAGCCCTCATTTCCTCTTCCGCGTCACCCTCGCGGTTCGATTTACACCCTTCATTCACCCCTCCATCATCCCCACAGCACTCAGGTCCGTATCTGTAATTCATTTATTTATATTAATGTCTCTCTTCCCATCTAGTCCGTAAGCTCGTTGGGGTCAGGGAATGCGTCTACCAATTCTGTTTTAGTATACCCTCTCAAGTGCTTAGCACGGTTCTCGGTACACAGTAAGCATTCGCTAGATGTGGTCGATTGATCGACGCAATAATGACCCTAACTGGTGTTTACTACGTACCAAGCTCCGAGGGAGATAGAAGATCACCAGGTGAGGCCCAGTTCCCATCCCAGACGGGACTCACAGTCTAAGGGGGAAGGAGAACAGGTATCGACTCCCCACTTTGCAGAGGAGGAAATTTTAAGTCCTTGTCCTCCTCCCTTAGGGTCTTTTTGCACATTTACCCACACCTTCTCCTTCCCTCTAGCCTCTTGGCCTCAGAGTAGGCCTGAAACTCCAAGGTGACAGGTGAGGGGGAGGGTGGCTTGGCAACCACCGCCTTTCAAGGCACTCAGAGACCTGTAGGTGTTCGCCGTGTGAAGGGCGGTGCGGAGGCCGGGAACGAAGTGGATCTCCTGGGATGGGCTGGCCACGGGAGCCGATCAGCGCGCAAGCCCCTCGGCCCTCCTTCCGGGCCAAATAAACAAGTGTGAAGGGGAGAGAAGGCTGGCAAGCTCCTAAGCGGCTTGCTCACCAAACCGCCCTCCGTGTGCCAGCCCTGCTTCCCTCCCAGACGGGAAGCCGATTGGGTTGGCGGGACCAGTGAGCGGGAAGGGGTTTGGAGCCCTCATCTTGGCTCCTCGGAAATTTGCCATTTCGAATTTTCCCCGGAGCGGGAGCCTCCCGAAGAATCCTGCGCCGGCCCTCATGTGGGAATTCTGTCTGCCACAGGACCTGGGCAGGGGTCAGAGGTGCATCAAGAGGGAAGGCCCACCGGAAGCCGGCCTGAAGCTGCAGAGCAGGAGCTCCCCGGACCGCGGTGCTTCCAGCCTCCCCGACGGGAAGTGTCTGCGGGACTCGGGTGCGATTCCCGGGGCCTGCCACTTGAGCGACGGCAGCCTCAGTCCCGAACGGCCGTTCGGGGAGACGGCCTTACAACCTGGGCCCCTTCACCCCATCAAGAGGCCAGCAGCCAACCCGCCTCCCATCAGCAACCAGGCTACTAAAGGTACCTCATCCCGTCCCGGGCTTCTCCCTTACCCCCCGAGCCTTCCGCCCCGCTGAGAAAAGGCCATGGAAACAGACTCTTCCAGGGCTGCCCTTCTGCTCCCTCTCCCCTCAGTCCCCGAGGCAAATTAAAATACCCCAGATGGAGGCGAGAAGGGGTCCCCCAGGGGAACTCTAGGGCACGGGGGAGGAGAAGGTTCTCCCGCAATTCTAAAACTTGAATCACATCCCACCCGGCCCTGGGAACGGAGCTCCGTCCAGCCGGTGGAGTCGAACGGCCGGACGGCGAGCACGCGGGGCATCCGGGCGGAGGAGAGCGGCCCCACGGCCTCCTGCTCCGCCCCGGGACGCCCGCGTCGAGGGATCCGGCCTCGCCCGGCAGTTGCCGCGGCCAGAAGCCAGAACTGACCGCCATGTGCTCTGTGACCCCCTTACAGGCAAACGCCCAAAGAAAGGCATGGCGACGGCCAAGCAGCGCCTCGGGAAGATCCTGAAGCTGAACCGCAATGGCCACGCCCGCTTCTTTGTATGATGCGGCCGCCCCGGTCCACCCGCCGCCGTCCGCCCTGCAGGGACCAGTATCGGGGGCCCGACGCCGCCCCGCGGGTCCCAAGCGGACCCCGGCCCGGTCGGGGGTCGGGGGCCGCGTTTCCACTGTGCCACACCGTTCAGCAATAACCCTGTGGAGACGGGGTCGGGGACGGGGGGCGGGGGGCGGGTTGGAGTGGGGAAGACCAAGGCACCGTCCCTCCCGTGGTCCCTGGTCGGGGCTGGATGGCCGTCTCAGGCGGCAGGGGTCCAGTGTCTTCCCAGGGCAGGGGGACGGAAAAGGGAGTTCTCAATAATCGATAATTTATTTAACGGATTTTTTTTTTATTTCCCGGATTGACAGCTTTGAAATGCTTTTTTTTTTTTTTTTAAGCTATTTATTTGGAAGACTTGTGGGAAGGGGTCTCACTTAGATTTCAGAATGTGAAGGTTTTTTAAATTATTTTTGATAAGAGCCGCCGTAATTAGTTTGTACTCTACAATTGGATATTCAGGTTAAAGTCTTAAACAGGGATTTGATGCATTAATTATTTTAAATTAAGACATATATGAAAATCATTTTATTTTCTATATTTGCTATGTGTTCGGTTTCTTTGTAAGCTATTGGCTTGGCCGTCCGGCTAATTTATGCGGTGCCTACAGTTGGGTTAACTTTATCCCCCATTCTCCTCTACTCGCCATCCACCGATTTTATTTTTATTTTCGGGGACACCCGCCATCATCCTCCTTTTCCGGCCCAGCAAACTCAGCTTCCAAAGCCAATACCTTGAAGTGCAAAAGGAAAGATCACCTGTATCGTCCGTTTCTGCTTAACGTTGTGGTTTTTTTTCTTCCCCTCCCCTCTAGGTGAAAGCAAAACAATTAACCTCATCATCTGTGCAGATGATCTTTAAGCGTTGGGTCCCAAAGAGAGCAGCTTCAGTGGTTCAAAAGCCCAGTGCCTGGGATCGTAAAGCTATCCACTCCGAATCCGGCCCGGTGAGACGATGGGAATGAAAGCCGGGCTTTTCAGATAGAGTTCCACAAGTGGTAAAGTGATGTCCGGTGTATAGGTAGGGGGTCCCGCTGGGGATGTACACTAGAGACGTATCGGTACTGCACTATTTATAGACGCCGAAGCAGAGGTCGAACAGATCGTCCGTTTCTCATCGGGAGAAGCCACCCGGGGTTGGGTGGTTTCGCCGCTGTCGAAGGGTCCGAGAAACGAACGCACTGTGGCCGGCGGTTGTTGGGTTGTTGGGAGGCCCCGCCACGGGTGACGCGGGATTCGGTTCTGCTGGGAATGGTAGGACACTAGGCGGGGGGCAGTATGGCCAAATTCTCCCGTTCTTCCACTGAGGAGTGCTGGTGGATGTGATAGTTTCCACAGCACCCTACACGAGGGTCTTTTTGGATCCATTTCGTCCCCCGCCGTGTCCCGATGGCCGCGTGCACGTTGGGCGAGCCGTCTTCCGGGGGCACACCCCGGGGTGTCCGGCCTTCCCTGCTCGCCGTGGTGCCTCCCTTTCCCCCCGCCTCCCGCTTCTCTCCGAGTGTAGCGGGCCCACATCTCAGGGTCTCATCCGGTCTAGAGTCAGAGCCCTCTTTCCTGGTCTTTGTGGGCAGGGAGGCATCCTTCCCTCCTCCTCCTCCTCCTCCTCTTCCTCCTCCTCCTCTACTCACCTCAGCACAGGGCTGAGATGAGAAGCCACTCGCCAACTCCCCCACCCCCCACAGTGAAAACTGGATCGCATTCAACTGAAACTGTAAAGATTCCTGGGGGAATGCAAGTCAGGAGCTCCTCCATCTGCCCGATTGGCATTATGGATTCCTCAGACAGCCCCATGCAGCGCCTGGCTTTCCGCTGGGGTCGGGGGCAGAGTCTTGAGGCCTTGAGGGAGGAAGAGAGTGTGTTCTTTAAGCAGGATCAGGAACAATCGGAGACTCGTCTCTAGTACAAGAGAGGCCATGCTCCCGGAATGTGGCTTGCAGGGGGCGGTCGCTGTAAAACCTGGAAGGAAATGTCCATAGCCCCGTACTCTCGTTCATCTGTGGCGGGGAGAGAAGGCCCTTGACGTCCAGGGACCAAGGCGGGGGGGAGTCGAGCCCTAAATCTCGGCCGCAGATGCTCCTGGTGCCGTCTTGTCTTCCGGTGACCCGCACGTAGGTCCGCTGGCAAATTGAAGAGCCGACCCTGCTCGGAGGGGAGAGTCTCCTTTTCAATCAATCAATCAATCAATCAATCGTATTTATTGAGTGCTTACTATGTGCAGAGCACTGTACTAAGCGCTTGGGAAGTACAAATTGGCAACACATAGAGACAGTCCCTACCCAACAGTGGGCTCACAGTCTAAAAGTGAGTGGGCTCACATCCAGTTCTGCGGGGGGTGGTTCGTAAGAACCAACTCGGTCTTGGCCCGTCAGAGAGGAGGACGGGGAGCAGGATCCAGGAAGCGTGGGGTGTTTTTTATGTTTTGCCTAAATCTTGTAGACTTGAGGAATCGTGTTGCAGGTCAGACTCTGGGTGAAATGGGTTGCTTTTTGCAATCTCTAATGTCTCTTCCCTTTCCCCCTGCCCCCCCAAAGAGTTGAGGAACATGCCAATTTTTTGAGCCACCGTTCGCGTCCAGCTTCCAGCACGTCTTAAATGCCAGCTTTGCGATGTTTGTAAATAACTTGTATTTTATAACTGTATTTTTCTGTAACATATAAAATGAAATATTTAAGTAGAGGGGATGGGCTGGGGCAGTATTTTTACTTGATTCTTGAAGAAGGGCATTTTTCAGGTTCCGCCAAGGGATTCAGTGATCGGGGGGAAGATGGTAGACTTTTATTTTTATGGTATTTCTAGAATGTGGGGAGAACTTTGGCCGTACTGTTGGGGTTCAGTTTTGTTTTGTTTTTTCTCCAGCCAGTCGGTTGGACTCGCCCTCCTACAATGGAATGCCTCTCTTTGAGCTAGATATAACCTCGGGCATCTCCTTCCTGATCCACATTTAAGTTTGTAGGTTCAGACCAGGAAGGAATCTCCTCTTCTGCTTCAGCTCCCAAGCTTGCAGCCAACTGGTGTGGGAAATTCCCCCTGTGTGGGTTTGGGGACGTCGAGGATTGTTCGGCCCAGATGCGCCAGGGTTGGGAGGTTGGGGGAGAGAAGTCCTGAGGAGACTGGAGTGTAGACTGGGTGGGGATGGGGGGCTGTTGGGGGAACGCTCCAGGGCCACAGACAACGGACGTGTTCCGCCCGGGCCTCGACTGCCCGGCGCCCTTCCGGCCCATTGGGCCGGGGAAGAGTTTTGCTCCACTCCTTGTCGGAATCTAGTGTGGAAAGCCAGAGAGGCGATTGGCCCGGATTGGGAAAGAGGGATGTTTTAGCCGGGGAATCACACCTGATGGGTATCTCCAGGTAGACCGGGATCCCCCCCACCCCCACCGTGCTCCCACTTGGCACCCCTGTTGGCCTGCCTGGGCACAGGAGAGCTGCCCTAAACTCTCCAGGGTGGCAGCAGTCCGAGAGGCCGGGCTGGCATTGGCGGGGAGGGGACGGCGAGGCCTGGAAACCGCAGCCACCCCTGGGGTCGTGAGACTCATGGGCACGGCTGGTGGAACGCGATTCCCAAATCGTTCGACCCGACCCGTCTGCCTGGACCCATCCCTGCGCGGGGCATCCCGGCACCTGAATCGGTCAATCCATCAGTGGCATCTGTCGAGGGCTAACTGTCTCCAGAGCACTGTACTGAGCGCTTCGGAGAGGGCAATACCCTCGGGCCTGCAGCAGGTGGTCAGGTCCCCCCACAGACTTCCCAGGGAAAAGCTCCTTGCAGATAACGCGCCTGCTTCGGACAAACCCGACTACAGGGTCGAAGGGATCGGGTTGCCTCTGAGCAATAACAAGCCACGATTCCAGACGGGAGCAAGCCAGTTCTAGGCTGGGCATTGCAGATGGCGAGTTAGCCCCATTTTCTCAAGCCAAAGACCCAACCCCAAACGGAACTCGGTTACGCGGCCCAGACGGTCCGGGAACCGGAGTGCCTCCCGGGGGTGAGGCGGCCAGAGGGCAGCGGCCCGAAAAGTCACGTTTTCCGGGGTGGGATGTGGTTGTGGTTAGTGGATTGCACAAGGGGTGGGTTGGGGGTGCGGGTGGGGGGGTGTGGGATTGAGAGTCCAACCTCTGCCATCTGTCCGGCCCAGAAAATCGGTGTTAATTTGGACCCCCAATCCGGCCACTTCTATGCAAAGGGGCAACCGGCCATTTGCTGCCCCACGCCGAGGATGGGGTTTTGGTACTCACGTAAGCCTTGGAAAAATTCCCAATCTCACCCCCCTCGTGGTCTCTAGATTAGCCCCTAAGGTAGATTGGAAAAATCTCCATCCTGAGCTATTCGAGAGGCAGGGGGTGCGAGTGACCAGCAGGGAGGCTTCCGGCCACCCGGTTTCAACCAGTCGGCTCATCTCGACATGGAGAACGGAGGAGTGATAATAATAATGGTATTAAGCGCTTTCTACGTGCCACGCACTGTTCTAAGCGCTGGGGTAGATACAAGGAAATCAGGTTGTCCCACCTGGGGCTCACAGTCTTAATCCCCATTTTACAGATGAGGGAACTGAGGCGCAGGAGAAGGGAAGTGATTTGCTCAAAGTCACACAGCTGCTAAGCGGTGGGTCCAGGATTAGAACCCACGACCTCTGACTCCCAAGCCCGGGCTCTTTCCACTAAGTCACGTTGCTTCTCTAGGAAGGGCCGGGTGGGAGGCAGTAGGGAAGATGACTGCAGCTGCTCGTGACTGAGGTGGGAGGAAGGAAGTCGAGGAGGGCAGCCCACTAGATTCGGTTCTCTGGTTTGCTTGTGGTAAAGAACAACTTCTCTCCGCCCACCCTGTCCCCACTCTCTCCCCCTCCACCCCACTCCCATAGTGATTGTGATGCCTTTGCTAACATCTCTCCTTTAGCCTCCGCTGATATGTCACTAAAGTATCTCAATGGAAGAGTGAAAATAAACCCTCAATTTTTAGGGGCCAAAAAAAGAAAGTCAGGGGTGTAAATCATTCAGTCGTACTTATCAAGCGCTTACTGTGTGCAGAGTACTGTACTAAGTGCTTGGGAGAGCACAAAATAATTGATAGAATGGGCACAGCCAAAAGACCGCCACCCTCTTAGGTCATTGAGAAATGACTGGGTTTGGCTTCGAGAAGAGATGATGGAGACGCCCAAATAACGCGGGGTGTCTCGGGCTGTATTCCTGGAAGGCTGGGGGGAGAGGAGGGAAGTGGGAGATTGACGAAAGGGCTAAACCTGTTAGCTTCCTCCCCCTTGGCAGGTTTCCCACTTGGTTTGGGGCTTAGGGTTGAAGAAAGAGAGGCGCCCAGCCCTGGTTGGAAAGCTGCTGTGGCTCTGTCTGTGGCCGCGAGCCGTTTTGTTGGAAAAATAAGCTTTTGTGTTAGTAAGAAGCGGATCTGTGGAACGAAGAGTAAGCTCTCCCCTTACCGAATGAAAGGAGCAGAATTTGGATGTGTAAACCATGGCCGGAGGAGGCTGATTCAGCGGCATAGGTGGCAAACGCAAACCCGAGGCGGGTTGGGATTCGATCGAATGCGTCAACCGTGTTGAAACATTTGTCGTGCTCGTGTCCCCACGCTATGCGACTGTCTCGCTCTCAGCCCTGTCGTCCTCCTCCTCCTCCCTCAGCCCCCTCGCCCCTACCCACGCTCTTCCCGGTTTACCGAGATTTGGTGAATGAGCCACACGGCGAAATGGTAAGACTTTTGAGGAGCGCTCTCACTACCTTCCATAAGTTTCTCTTCTGTGCACTGCTTTGCTGATCAGCCCTGGCTACCAGGCAGCCTTTAATGACCTCCAAGCAATGTTTCTATGCAACCTGTGACCTCTCGCGTCCGTCCGTCGCCTCGGAATGGCCACGTTTGTTCTCCCTCCACCCCCGCCGCCACCACCCGTCCTCCTCCCCTCAGCTTTCCCCGATGCTCCCCCGATCCAAATGCTGGAATACGTAACGTTTGCAGGAATAGAATAACCCAGGGATGAACTGTTGTCTGTCTCACCTCATGAGCGGGGAGTCCGGGCAGCAGCAAAGCTGTGGCCCATCGAAGCTCCCCTCCCCGTCCCCCGGTCCCCAATCCGACCGCCCCCACTCTTCCTCCCAGCTCTGAAGAAGCTTGTCCGGTCTCCTTCCCCGGGCCACGACTCCCTCACAGAGGAAGCCCGGCCAAGAGCGAGGCCCTCCTGGGGACGGGCAGGCTTGTCTACAGGCCGCCGCCTCCGTTCATCCGCGGACAGAGGCCGGGACGGGCGCCCCGACATCGCGCCGACTGGGAGACGCGGCTCGCCTCCGCCAGCCGCGGGGCCTTGGGAAAAGACTCCTTTTCTACCTTGAATAGAAATTAAGCCATATGCCGTGGGAAGAAAATGAAAGGGTTCACTTTAAGCGATTCTCTAAATCTGAATTTTCCCTCTTGCTGTGAATTGTCTGATGTTGACAGGGCTTCGGCGGGTATCGTGTGGGGTTTGTTTTCTGTCTCTGAAACGTGTGAACTCGATCGGGCACGGAGGTGTCGGCCGGGAGTATGTACTAGTTTTGTAGTAATGTGTTGCCGGCCTGTCTGTCTTTCCCCCTCTGTTTTTTATACTCACTCCCAAGTCGGCTTTCGCTATCCTTTCTTACTATGGGTGTCTGGGCAGTGGCGTCTTGTCTGTTCAGAATGGCTGAGTGTGCGTGTGTGTGTGTGTGTGTGTGTGTGTGTGTGTGTTTTCTTTCTTACAGAAACACTACTGTGTCACGACTGAGGGTCCTGGCTGGGAAATGGGATGCTGCGGCTTTAAGAGCGTTGTTTTTGCATTCATAACAGTATTTCCCATCCTCTTTTGCCTGCAGGCAGGGAAAGTGTATGTACAGTATTTATTTTGTTCCTGTTTTCCTTTGTATGTTTCAGAGTAGCTCACGTTAAGGACAAGTGGCTTGTTAAATTTGTATTTGGGATTCCTAGTTTACGCTTTCTGTACTTTAAATATTGAAATTAAAAAAGTTGTATTACTTTTCTTTTGATTTTAGCGCCCGGGCGCGGCTCTCTGTTCACCTGGTCACTCCAGTGCTCGAAAGCTGGACGTAAGCCAGCGGGAGGGAAAACACGGCCAAATTCGGTTTCCATCCTGATTGGCTTTCCCTTCCCGCCGCGCTTCTCTTCGGTCTCCTGATTCAGCCCCACGGGCTCCCCCGGGCCCTGTAGTTTCCCACACTCCATTTCTCCCCGTTGGTGAGGCCCAAAAGGGTCACTGTTCAAAGGGTCTGAATTTGGTCACCAGTTTGGAAAAGTTGCCAAGGTCCACAGTTCTCAGCTTCCTGTCAGACAAGGCTCCCATCCCCAGTCCTCCCCTAATCAACAGAACATTGAAATGAGACTAAATTTTCCCCTCCTCTTCAGTAGAGTGAAGCCCATTTAGGTCTTCCAGGAGAACCATGGTGGGCCCACACGCCGCTCTCACCTTCAGACTCAACAAAATTAAAAGGGCCAGTGGGGTTGCCAAGACAGCTTGCCCTTCAGAGGCGGGTCATCTCCATTTGAGGCCGGGAAGGGGCCAGAGTTGTGGGTGGCCAGATGGCTAGTAGCGAAGGGACAGATCCCGGAGCGAGCCGGCTCCGGACGCCTCGGCCCCGTAGCCCGCCCGTGGTGACCGGGATTGAGGATCTGCTCGCCAGAGAAAAAGTAAGGGCGGCCTCGCTCACAGAAGCTGATGACTCTCCTTTCTCCAATTAAGAGAGTGGACAGAATCTCTGGGTACCTGACAATTAGTCCCAAAGCCCCTAAGTTTATCCTCAGGCATCTTGACTCCTTTCCAGGCCCTGCCCCTCCTCTCCCTGAGGTAGCCTTGACACATTTTCCCCAACCTGATGACGACGATGGCGCTTTCTCTTCCGTCTCGAGCGACGGACAGACCTCGGCTCGATCACGAAGACGTGGGACCAAGAGTCTTATTGTTAGCCCTGGCGTCTCTTCAAACTCCATATTGAACTGTCCAGTCAGTCAATCATTGTTCAATTGATCGTATTTATCGAGCACTTCCTATGTACAGAATACTGGGGGGAGCACAACAGAATTAGCAGATATGTTCCCTACCCACAACAAGCTTACAGTCTAGCGGGAGAACTAGACATTAATAGGAGTAAATAATTTCTAATATATAATTTAAAGATACGCAACTAAGTGCCCTGGGGTTGGGGTTGGGGGGAATATCAAACGTCCAGAGGTCACAGATCAAAGTGCAATACGTTACTCTTTATTGAGTGCTTACTTTGTGCAGCTTGGGAGAATACAGGAGAGCTGGCAGGGAGACAGCCATTAAAATCGATTGACAATGGGGAAAAATGGCAGAGTGTATGTATGGAAGTGTTGTGGGGGTGGGATGAAAATCAAAGTGCTTAAGGGGTACAGACCCAACTGCAGAGGAGTTGCAGAGGGGAGGGTGAAGAGGGTTGGAAAATGGGTCAGTCGAGGCTTCCTGGGGATGTGATCCGGTCAATCAGTGGTATTTATTGAGTGCTTACTGTGTGCAGAGCATTGTAGTAAACGGTTGGAAAGTACAGTACTAAGATCCGGTCAATCAATGGTATTTATTGCATGCTTACTGTGCGCAGAGCATTGTAGTAAACGGTTGGAAAGTACAGTACTAAGTTGGTAGACTCAATCCCTGACAACGAGGAGCTTTTAGTAGTAGTAGTAATAGTTTTAAGTGCTTACTGTGTGCAGAACATTGTACTAAGAGCTGGAAGGGGATTCATAGGCAGTTTCCTGCTTGTCCCTGATCTTCCCACTTTTAAAATGGGAGAGCAGCGTGGCTCAGGGAGAGCAGCGTGGCTCAGTGGAAAGAGCCCGGGCCTTGGAGTCGGAGATCATGACTTCGAATCCCGGCTTCGCCAATTGTCAGCTGTGTGACTTTGGGCAAGTCACTTCACTTCTCTGGGCCTCAGTTCCCTCATCTGTAAAATGGGGATTAAGACTGTGAACCCCCTTGAGCACCTTGTAACCTCCCCCAGCGCTTAGAACTGTGCTTTGCACATAGTAAGCGCTTAATAAATGCCATCATCATTATTATTATTAAAGCCTTACTAAAATCATACCTGAAAGCAGCCTTTTTGATCTAAACCCTCGTATTCCGTATTCGCTCTCCCATCAGCACTGTCCTTCAGCACTTGGAAATTTGCCCCACCTTCACCCTTACAGCACTTAGGTACATATATGTAGTTTATTTTAATGTCTGTCTCCCCCTCTAGACGTAAGCTCCTTTTGGGCAGGAATCATGCCTCCCAACTGTTCTATACTGGGCTTAGAACAGTGCTCAGCACACAGTAATCGTGCAGTACCTTTGTTGGAAAAACAGAGTAACCTGTAGGCTTTAAGGCTTTTCGAAGAGGATGATACAGTGGCTCGAATTGTGGTCGCCTTTGTGGGAGACTCTCCAATCTGCAGAAAGCGAGGGGGTGCCTGGATCACGTTTTCCAACCTGGGGATCAGATGGTCAAAAATGGGGGCCAGTGGCCCTCAATTTCCTGCTGGGGCGGGCGAGGGAGCGCAGAGAGATGGGCCACCGACCCCTGGCCCACGTCCTGCCTCCTCAAATTCAACAGACAATAAATCTCCCCACCTTCGAAGAAGCCTTACTAAAGGCACACCTCCTCCAAGAGCCCCTCCCAGCCTAAGCCCCACTTTTCCTCACCTCCCACTCCCTTCTGCATCACCTTAACTTACTGCCTTTGCTCTCCCCACTGTCTCCCGGCCGCACAGCACTTACTAACATATCTGTAATTGTATTTATTTGTATTGATGCCTGTCTCCCCTCCTCTAGACCGTGAGCTCGTTGGGGGCACGGAAGGGCGCTGTATCGTTGTACTTTCCCAAGCGTCGTTAGGGGCAGGGAAGGGCACTGTTTATCGTTGTACTGTACTTTCCCAAACGCTTTGTACAGTGCGCTGCACACAGTGAGTGCTTAATAGATACGACAGTGAGTGAATGGGGGGGGAGTCAGGGCGGTGGTGATCCCTAGAGCTGCTCTCCTCAGCCCCACCATGAGCAGATGCCAACTTGTACTTCCCAAGCGCTTAGTACAGTGCTCTGCACACAGTAAGCGCTCAATAAATACGATTGATGAGGATGATGAAGATGAGCAGGGGCTTGGGAGTCTCAGGTAATGGCTCCAAACGAGGGACCCTGCTCAGGGCCCTTAGAGCGAGCTGTTGGGTAGGGACCGTCTCTATGTTGCCAACTTGTACTTCCCAAGCGCTTAGTACAGTGCTCTGCACACAGTAAGCGCTCAATAAATATGAATGAATGAATGAATCCCATTTTCCGGCCTCCAAAACGCCCGCCCCTCCTCCTTTGGGAGCGGGTTGTTGGGGCAGTTTTGGGTGGGGAAAGGGCTCCGGGCCCCTGGACCACCATGGGGGAGTTGACGGGAGTCCCAGGCCCTGCTTGATCACATCTCTGGCCCCTCGACGGGGGGCTGGGGGGCGAGGGACAGGGTTGGCGGGAGCTTTTGAGGCTTCTTGGCCTTACCGCTCTGTAGTTCAGCTATGAAAACAACCCACCCAACCGGACAAACAGTGGGGGCCGGAGGCGGGGGCTCCTGGGAAAGGAGTCAGAGCAGCCGACGACGTGAGCCTGCTTCCAAAGATAATAATAATAATAATAATAATAATGGCATTTATTAAGCGCTTACTATGTGCAAAGCCCTCTTCTAAGCGCAGGGGAGGTTACAAGGTGATCAGGTTGTCCCACAGAGGGCTCACAGTCTTAATCCTCATTTGACAGATGAGGGAACTGAGGCCCAGAGCAGTGAAGTGACTTCCCCAAAGTCACCCAGCTGACAATTGGCAGAGCCGGGATTTGAACCCATGACCTCTGACTCCAAAGCCCATGCTCTTTTCCACTGAGCCACGCTGCTTCCCTCCTCGGGGTCCGCTCGGCCCCAAGCTGTTCCCTAATCATTCATTCAGTCGTATTTATTGAGCGCTTACCGTGCGCAGAGCACTGGACTAAGCGCCTAATCTCCAGATGTGAGGAAGGGCCCGCAGGGCGAAATGCCTGGGAAAGACTTATTGGCAAATATCGGCGGGGAGGCTTGCATTCATTCAATTTACTCAATAGTATTTATTGAGCGCTTATCGTGTGCAGAGCACTTTACTAAGCACTTGGGGAGAGTACAATATAACAATAAACAGACACATTCCCTGCCCACAAGGAGCTTACGGTGTTGAGAAGCAGTGTGGCTTAGTGAGTAGAGCACGGGCCTGGGAGCCGGAGGGATCTGGAACAGTGCTTTGCACATAGTAAGCGCTTAATTCTATTTATTCTATTTATTTTATTTTGTTAATATGTTCTGTTTTGTTGTCTGTCTCCCCCTTCTAGACTGTGAGCCCGCTGTTGGGTAGGGACCATCTCTACATGCTGCCAACTTGTACTTCCCAAGCGCTTAGTACAGTGCTCTGCACACAGTAAGCGCTCAATAAATACGATTGACTGAATCTGGGTTCTAGTCCTGGCTCCACCCCTTGTCTGCTGTATGACCTTGGGAAGCAGCGTGGCTCAGTGGAAAGAGCCCGGGCTTTGGAGTCAGAGGTCATGGGTTTGAATCCCTGCTCTGCCAATTGTCAGTTGGGTGACTTTGGGCAAGTCACTTCACTTCTCTGCGCCTCAGTTCCCTCATCTGTAAAATGGGGATTAAGACTGTGAGCCCCTCGTGGGACAATCTGAACTCCTTGTAACCTCCCCAGCGCTTAGAACAGTGCTTTGCACATAGTAAGCGCTTAATAAATGCCAAAAAAAAAGTCACTGCACTTCTCTGGGCCTCAGTTACCTCATCTGTAAAAATGGGGATTAAGACTGTGAGCCCCGCATGGAATAGGGACTGTGTCTGACCTGATAACCTTGTATCTGTCCCAGCTCTTAGAACAGTGCCTGGCACATAGTAAGCGCTTACTCTCCCCCTCCTCCCCCTCTCCATCCCCCCCGCCTTACCTCCTTCCCTTCCCCACAGCACCTGTATATATGTATAGATGTTTGTATGTATTTGTTACTCTATTTATTTTACTTGTACATATCTATTCTATTTATTTTATTTTGTTAATATGTTTTGTTTTGTTCTCTGTCTCCCCCTTCTAGACTGTGAGCCCACTTTTGGGTAGAGACCATCTCTATATGTTTCCAACTTGTACTTCCCAAGCACTTAGTACAGTGCCCTGCACACAGTAAGCACTCAATGAATACGATTGATTGATTGATTAACAAATAACATCATTATTATTAGAGGGGGAGACATACATTATTATAAATAAATAATGTGGCCACTGCCCAGGGAGGGGCTATTATTCCCTCCCTGGGCTGCTTGGCTCAATGGAAAGAGCCCGGGCTTTGGAGTCAGAGGTCATGGGTTCAAATCCCGACTCCGCCAATTGTCAGCTGGGTGACTTTGGGCACCTTCTCTTGACCTCAGTTCCCTCATCTGTAAAATGGGGATTAAGACCGTGAGCCCCATGTGGAACAACCTGATCACCTTGCATCCCCCCAGCGCTTAGAACAGTGCTTTGCACATAGTAAGTGCTTAACAAATACCATTATTATTATTCTTAGGGCTGTGATGCCCTGCATCATCATCATCATCAATCGTATTTATTGAGCGCTTACCGTGTGCAGAGCACTGTACTAAGCGCTTGGGAAGTACAAGTTGGCAACATCTAGAGACAGTCCCTACCCAACAGTGGGCTCACAGTCTAAAAGGGGGAGACAGAGAGCAAAACCAAACATACCAAGAAAATAAAATAAATAGAATAGATATGTACAAGTAAAATAAATAAATAAATAGAGAAATAAATATGTACAAACATATATACATATGCATCTGTTAGGAAAACGTGCAGTCAGGAGAGGGCAATTCAGTCCAGCTGACACCCCAACCCAATATGGACTGTCGAACTTCCTGACTCTTCCCTCTTCATTCCTGACTCTCCCCAAGTGACCCAGCCCAGACCACTGGCCCCCCCCGACTCTCCTCTCGCCATCCCTGACTCTCTCCCACTGACCCTGGAACTCCTTTCCCCACCAAATCTCCCAGACCACAATTCTCCCCATCTTTAAAGTCCTAAAGAATAAAAAAAGAAAGAAAAGAAAAGAAAGAAACCTCCTCTAGGAAGCCTTCCCTGATAGTCACAGCCTCCCAGCTGTGATAAACACCCACCCAAAGCACTTAAATACCTTCACCTCACAATACCCTCATAAAAATATCGTTATTATCATCACTACTTACGTACCAGGTGTATTTTAAAATACTTAGATACCTGTGCATTCAGGGATTTCTTCAGCTGTTTCCTCCTGATGGATTTGTGTGGCTTCCTCCTCTTAATAATAATAATTGTTATGGTATTTGTTAAGCACTTACTATGTGCTAGACACTGTATTTGTTCCTTCCTCCAGCTTTTACACTCTGTAAATCATTTTTGCCCGTCTCCCCAATTTGATTGTAAACTTGATGGCGGGGAACAAATGTCTTGCTACTGAACCATCCTGGGTATAGCGCCCGGGTCTCAGTAGAAGCTCAATAAATGCCACTGATTTATTGTCAGTGGTATTTATTGAAGGCTTACTGTGTGCAGAGCACTGTACTAAGCACTTGGAAAGTTCAGTATCACAGTAGACACATTCCCTGCCCACAAGGAGCTAACAATCTAGACGAGGAGTGAGATGTTAAAATAAATTATGGATATTCATTCATTCATTAAATCGTATTTATTGAGTGCTTACTGTGTGCAGAGCACCGTACTAAGCAGTTAGTCCCGTGGGGATGAAGGTGGGGTGAGTAAAGGGTAAAAAAAAACAAGAGCAAGGACTGAATAAAGGCTGGTTACATTCTTCCATTCAATTATATTTATTGAGCACTTATTGCATGCAAAGCACTGTACTAAGCTGTTGGGAGAGTACAATGTAGCATTAAACAGCATTAAATGTAGCATCTTAGACTGTGAGCCCACTGTTGGGTAGGGACTGTCTCTATATGTTGCCAATTTGTACTTCCCAAGCGCTTAGTACAGTGCTCTGCACATAGTAAGCGCTCAATAAATACGATTGATGATGATGATTAAACAGACACATTCTGTGCCCACAATGAGTTCATAGCCATTAATATAACCCCAGGTGCTAGAGCCCGGGCCCTGGGAATTCCGACTCCACCACATGTCTGCTGTGTTACCTTGGGAAAGTCACTTCACTTCTCTGTGCCTCTGTTATCTGTAAAATGGGGATAAGAGTGTGAGCCCCAGGAGGGGCAGGGCCCGTGTCCGAGCCGATTAACCTGTATCTGTCCATGGCATCGCTATGGGTTGGACTCGACTAAGACAACAGCAACAGCCCCGCTGCTTAGAATAGTGCTTGGCACATAGTAAGCCGTTAAGTACCGTAATTATTCCTGTATCTTTGGGGCACTGAATCTGAGTGCTTAGTACAGTGCTTTGCACACTGTAAGTGCTCAATAAATATGATTGAATGAATGAATCTGAGTCATGACGGTGGCAGCAAGCTACAGGGATGTTTTGGGGGTGACCAGCCTGGAGCCCCCCTTCAACGGCTGCTAGCCGAGCCGGCCCCAGAGACGAGGTGGGGTGTCCACCCTCAAGGGGGGACCGCCCCGACAAAGCCGATTCTGGGCCAGTTTGGGAACTGAGGCGGGATCAGACCCCAGGTGGGCCTGGAGAGGAGGCCGGGGTCGGCGGCTCGGCCCGGCTGGGGACCGGACAGACCTCGCGGAGGCGGGAGCGGCGGGGCCGGGCACGTGGGAACCTCCGAGGGCCGGGGCCGGGTGACTCTGCAGCTGTGGAAACAGGCCGCTGCTGGACGGGACAGGCCCGGCAGGGCCAAGGAGACCCTGTGGCTAGTTCAAGGGGCCAGCGGGCCAGCTGGGCTGCAACTGGGGCAGGGGGAGGGTGCAGCAGTGAGAAGGCAAGAAGACGCCGCAAACCCCAGAGAGCCCCTCATTCATTCACCCCTGACAGATCTCCTTGGGGTTTTTCCAAATTTTTAAAACGTCCGCAGCAGTAATTTCGCCGGGGGACAGACAGATAATAATAATAATGATGATGGGATTTGTTAAGCGCCTGCTATGTGCAAGACACTGTTCTAAGCTCTGGGGAGGTTACGAGGTGATCAGGTTGTCCCACGGGGGTCTCACAGTTTTCATCCCCATTTTACAGATGAGGTCACTGTGGCACAGGGAAGTGAAGTGACTTGTCCAGAGTCACCCAGCTGACAATTGGCGGAGGCGGGATTTGAATCCATGACCTCTGACTCCGAAGTCTGGCCACGCTTCAGATCCTCAGCAGAAGCTCCCCTGGTCATAACCTCGTCTCGCAGACCCAGCCCAGGACGCTTCCCAACTTCATCAAGGTGCTTGGAACCCTGTGCTGGACGCCCTCCAGAAACCCCACCACCTCAGCCCTGGGGACGGACCAACCAACCCCTCTCCGTTCATTTATTCATTCGTTCAATCGCATTTATCAAGCGCTTACTGTGTGCAGAGCACTGTACTAAGCGCTTGGGAAAGTACACTACAGTAACGAACAGTGACGATCTCTGCCCAAAATGGGCTCGTAGCTTAGAAGGGGGAAATGGAAATCAGTACAAATACATAAAATTATATACCCTAAGTGCTGTGGGCCTGGGAAGTGGTGGGGAGAGAAAAGGGGGTGATGCAGAAGGGAGTGGGAGATGGGGAAAAGTGGGGCTTAGTCTGGGAAGTCCTCTTGGAGATGTGCCTTCGATAAGGAGGGGAGAGGAATTGTGTCTCCAACCCTGACTCTCCCCCCGGCGATCCAGCTGGGACCGTCTAAAATTCCTGACTCTTCCCCTCTCCATCCCTGACTCTCCCCCAGTCACCCAGTGAGGTCCCACTTGCTTACAGATCTATCCAAACCCGTCTGGATATTTCCAATGGAGGGCCTCGATTGGCCCAGCTAGGGAAGAGCGATGACCAGGGCCCAGGACGGAGTGGACAAGAAGATCGCGGGCGTCCGAGGGCCGGAAGGGATGGTCCTGCTGAGCTTGAAGTGCCTGCCAGATTGTGGGGAAGGAGAGAAGTCCGGCTGGAGAGGTAGACTGAGGAATCAGTCAAGGAGAGGGGTTAGCTGAAGCCGTGGGATGGAATGAGCTCCCCAAGGAATTGGTGTAAATTGAGAAGAGCAGAGGAGCCAGGCCAGAGCCTTGTGTGGGAGCGGGTGGGAGGCAGAGGAAGAGCCAGTGAAGGAGTCAGAGAGGGGAAAAAAAAAGCACCGGAGAAGTAGGAGGGGTTTCAGTTAATCATATTTATTGAGCATTTAACAGTGTGCAGAGCACTGTACTTAGCGCTTGGGAGAGGACACTCTAACAGAGTTAGTAGACGCCATTCCCTGCCCTCAATCAATCGTATTTATTGAGCACTTACTGTGTGCAGAGCACTGTACTAAGCACTTGGGAAGTACAAGTTCGCAACATAAAGAGATGGCCCCTACCCAACAGTGGGCTCACAGTCTAGAAGGGGGAGACAGAGAACAAAACAAAACATATTAACAAAATAAAATAAATAGAATAGATATGTACAAGTAAAATAAATAGAGTAATAAATCCGTACGAACATATATACATATATACAGGTGCTGTGGGGAAGGGAAGGAGGTAAGGCGGGGGGGATGGAGAGGGGGAGGACGGGGAGAGGAAGGAGGGGACTCAGTGTGGGAAGGCCTCCTGGAGGAGGTGAGCTCTCAGTAGGGCCTTGAAGGGAGGAAGAGAGCTAGCTTGTAGAGATGAGCTTACAGTTTAGAGGGGGAGACAGACTTTAATGTAATATAAACAAAGAAAGGATAAAATTGAGGGGTGGGAGAGGGTTGGTCAGGAGAGGACAGTGTCAGAAAAACCGAGTTTAGATGGTGATTCAGAAGGGGGTTGGTCCACAGGGTCAGAGGCAGCGGATTGGTCAAGGAGGATTCGGATTGAGTCGCGTCTGTTAGTTGTACCGAGAAGGGAGCCGGAGAGTCGGAGTAGACGGACGGCTTGCGAAGGGTTCAGGAGGGAGTTGGAGAGGAGGAGGTGGAGGCGGCGGGTGTGAGCAACCCATTCAAGACATTCGGACAGGAGAGGTAAGGACGGGGCTGGGGCGATCCCTGAATGGAGTGATGGGGAGGTGGAGAAAGATATTTTGGAAGAGGAAAGACGTGAGCATGTTCGAAGGCAGGGAACCGAGCGGTTGAAAACGGTGGGCAGCGTGGGAAGAACGGTGAGCGCAAATTATTTTAGGAGGTGAGAAGCTTTCTGGTTGGAAGTGCAGGCGGAGGCGGTCGACTTAAGTGCTCAAGTTAAATGTATATTTTTATTTGGACATTTAGTTGTTCCGCTGTTCCATTCTGATACATTTGTCCTGCCTCGGGTTATGTCCTCTCTCTTCCTCCTGCCCCCATTCTTCGTAAAGAGTTTTTGTCTGTCTGTCCACCCGGCTAGATTGCAACCTCCTTGAGGACAGAAAACCTGTGCCTTGCTCTTGCCGCTCTCACCGAAGTGCTCAGTAAGTGCCTCACACCCCTCAGGCGCTCACTAAATTCATTCAGTCGTATTTATTGAGCGCTTACTGTGTGCAGAGCACTGGACTAAGTGCTTGGGAAGTCCAAGTCGGCAACATATAGAGACGGTCCCTATCCAACAACGGGTTCACAGTCTAGAAGGGGGAGACAGACAACAAAACAAAACCTGCCTCACAGACGGCACCGCTCTTGCATCTAATAATAATTAATTATGGTATTTGTTAAGTGGTTACTCTGTGCCAGATACTGTACTAAGCGTTGGGGTGGATACAAACAAATCGGGTTGGACACAGTCCCTGTCTCGCAGGGGTCTCACAGCCTTAATCCCCATTTTGCAGATGAGGTAACTGAGGTACAGAGAAGTGAAGCAATTTGCCCAGGGCTGCATGGCAGGAAAGTGGCAGAGCTGGGGTTAGAACCCGTGACCTCTGACGCCCAGGCCCCGGGCTCTATCCACTAAGCCATGTTCCCCCTCCTCCCCCTCCCCATCCCTCCCGCCTTACCTCCTTCCCCTCCCCACAGCACCTGTATATATGTATATATGTTCGTACGGATTTATTACTCTATTTATTTAATTTGCTTGTATATATTTATTTCATTTTTTTAATATGTTTTGTTTTGTTGTCTGTCTCCCCCTTCTAGACTGTGAGCCCGCTGTTGGGTAGGGACCGTCTCTAGATGTTGCCACCTTGGACTTCCCAAGCGCTTAGTCCAGTGCTCTGCACACAGTAAGCGCTCAATAAATACGATTGAATGAATGAATTACGAGGAGGGAGAGGGAAGACGAGGGTGAGGGGTCAGTGATGAGGTAGACGAGATTGAGGTTCATTGAGAAGATTAGCATTAGAGGAGTGATGTGCGTGGGCTGGGATGTAGTAAGAGAGCGGCGAGGTGAGATAGGAGAGGGTGAGGTGATTAAGTGTTTTAAAGCCAGTGGTGAGGAGTTTCTGTTTGATGCTGAGGTGGGTGGATGTTCTCAAGAATCACTGGAGGTTAATAATAATGGCATTTATTATTAAGCGCTTACTGTGTGCAAAGCACTGTTCTAAGCGCTGGGGAGGTTACAAGGTGATCAAGTTGTCCCACGTGGGGCTCGCAGTCTTCATCCCCAATTTACAGATGAGGGAACTGAGGCACAGAGAAGTTAAGTGACTTGCCCGAAGTCACACAGCTGACAATTGGCGAAGCCGGGATTTGAGCCCATGATCTCTGACTCCAAAGCCCGGGCTCTTTCCACCGAGCCACGCTGCTTCTCTAGGAATGGGGAAGCGTGGCCTGAACGTTTTTGTAGAAAATCGATCAGGGCAGCAGAATGAAATATGGACTGGAGAGGGGAGAGGCAGGGAGGTGAGCAAGGAGGCTGATCCGGTCATCCTGCAGGTGCCGGGGGCCGGAGATGGAGGGGCCCGTGTTCCTGAGGAGGAAGATCACCCTGCCTCGTGCCTGTGCGCTCCTGATCGCCGCCATGGTGGGCAGTGGCATCTTCGTGGCGCCCAAGGGCGTGCTGAGACACTCGGGCAGCGTCGGCCTGTCCCTGGTGGTCTGGCTGGCCTGCGGGCTGCTGTCCCTGCTCGGTGCGTGCAGGTCAGCCCCATCCTGGCCGGGCCCCCGGACAGACGGACGGATGGACGGTTTGGGCCCCGGCAGGCTGGGCCTCCCCCCGGGGTGGGGCCGTCGGCCGGGGCGTTGCCAGACTGGGGATGCCGCGGAGAGGAGCAACTACAGGCAAACAGGAAAAGCAAAGATGGCAGGAGAATGGACAGTCAACAGGGACGGTTTCGCCCCCGGGGGGACCAACTGGTTATCCCCTGGGCCGCACGGGTGCCTCCGCATTATTCCCGTTTCCCTCACCCTAAGGAATCCGTCTCGGGGGTCGTGAGTCATCTATGTGTCCCTTGAAGGGAGTCAGTCCCACCGCAACCACAAGAATCTCTGCTGGGCCCACGACCAGGGGGCCCCCAAAGCTGTTATTGCGACTGGACCTTTCTCCACACGCTTTTGAGGTTCACCTGAAATGCCTGCCCTCCTCGGACTCCCCTTCCATCCATCTGACTCATCTCCGCTACCATCCGCCTTCAATTACTCAATCAATCAATTAATCAGTCATATTTATTGAGCGCTTACTGTGTGCAGAGCACTGTACTAAGCGCTTGGGAAGTCCAAGTTGGCAACATATAGAGACGGTCCCTACCCAACAGTGGGCTCACAGTCTACTCAATTACTCTCCCTTACACCAAAGCCTTACTGAAGTCCCACCTCCTCCAAGAGGCCTTCCCTGCCTCAGCCCTCCTTTCCTCTTCTCCCACTCCCTTCTGCGTCACCCTGACTTGCTCTCTTTATTCACCCCCACCCCCCAGCCCCACAGCATTTATTCATTCATTCATTCAATCCTATTTATTGAGCACTTACTGTGTGCAGAGCACTGTACTAAGCACTAGGGAAGTACAAGCTGGCAACATATAGAGACGGTCCCTCCCCAACAGTGGGCTCGCAGTCTAGAAGTCTAGATTTATGTGCATTTCTGTCATTGTATTTATTTATATTAATGCCTGTGGGCAGGGAATGTGTCTCTTTATTCTTGTGTGTACTCTCCCAAGCGCTTAGTACAGTGCTCTGTATACAGCAAGCGCTCATGAATGAATGAATGTATCCCTTCCCACGGAGGTGGGACCCTATGGCCCCCGTCCTTCTGGTTTAGAGGGGAGCCAATGGAAGAAGCTGAGCAGGTGATAAAAGAAAGCACGTCCCTCCTGCTCCCTTCTCACGGTCCCCCCACCGCCCATCCCCTGTCCATCTTGCCCTCCCGCCCTCCATCCCTCCACCGTCCATCCCCCTGCTGCCCATCCTCCCATCCGTCTGTCCCCCCGCCATCCGTCAATCAATTATTTGCATTTATCGAGCGCTTACTGTGTGCAGAGCACTGGGAAAATACAATGTATCAGATTTGGTAGACGCTTTCCCTGCCCTCAACGAGCTTACTGTCTAGAGGATGTCCTGACCCTATATTGGGGGCTCCCAGGCAGACTCTGAGTGACCTGGAGGCTTGTGAGATGGGGCGCGGTTCCCGGCTTCTCCCCACAAGTGTCCCGGACGTTCCTCCGGACACAAAGTCGGGGCAAGGGCTGGACGCCGCTCCTCTCCGTTCCCCGCAGGTGCCTTGTGCTACGCAGAGCTGGGCACCCGGATCACCAAGTCTGGAGGCCACTACACCTACCTGCTGGAGACCCTTGGCCCCCTGCCCAGCTTCCTCTTCCTCTGGGCCGAATACTTCGCCATCAGGTGCGGCGGCTCGGAGAAGCCGTGGCTGCGGCTGGTTGGGGGCCCCGGCTCTGAGTCTATGCCCTCCCCGGCTGAGGAAGCCCCTGGGGATCCTTGGAGGAAAAGAAATTCATCTCTATCCCAAAAAGCCGCTATCTTGCGACAGGCGGGACTTCCTGTGGATTCTGGCAGCGGGCAAGGTGCAGGCCCATGAGGCTGGCGGGGCAAGAAGGGCAGCAGGAGATTCATTCGTTCATTCATTCAATCGCATTTATTGAGCGCTTCCTGTGTGTAGAGCTTGGGAAGTCCAAGTTGGCAACATCTAGATCCGGTCCCTACCCAACAGCGGGCTCACAGTCTAGAAGGGGGAGACAGAGAACAAAACAAAACATATTAACAAAATAAAATAAATAGAATAAATATGTACAAATAAAATAGAGTAATTCATTCATTCAGTCGTATTTATTGAGCGCTTACTGTGTGCAGAGCACTGGACTAGGCACTTGGGAAGTCCAAGTTGGCAATATCTAGAGATGGTCCCTACCCAACAGTGGGCTCACAGTCTAGAAGGGGGAGACAGAGAACAAAACAAAACATATTAACAAAATAAAATAAATAGAATAAATATGTACAAATAAAATAGAGTAATTCATTCATTCAATCGTATTTATTGAGCGCTTACTGTGTGCAGAGCACTGGACTAGGCGCTTGGGAAGTCCAAGTTGGCAACATCTAGAGCCGGTCCCTACCCAACAGTGGGCTCACAGTCTAGAAGGGGGAGACGGAGAGCAAAACATATTAACAAAATAAAATAAATAGAATAAATATGTACAAATAAAATAGAGTAATTCATTCATTCAATCGTATTTACTGAGCGCTTACTGTGTGCAGAGCACTGTACTAAGCACTTGGGAAGTCCAAGTTGGCAACATATAGAGACAGTCCCTACACAGCAGTGGGCTCACAGTCTAGAAGGGGGAGACAGAGAACAAAACAAAACATATTAACAAAATAAAATTAATAGAATAAATATGTACAAATAAAATAGATTTGGATTGGAGCTGACAAGGCTGAGGGAGCTGACAGGATTCGGCGGGCAGCAGATGGGGAGGTTTTTTAAGGTATCTGTTACATGCTTATTCTGTGCCAGGCACTGTACGAAGCGCTGGGGTAGATGCAAGCTAGTCAGGTTGCACACAGTCCCTGTCCCACATGGGGCTCACAATCAACCCCCATTTTACAGATGAGGTAACTGAGGCACAGAGAAGTGAAACGTCTGGCCCGAGGGCACCCAGCAGACAAGTGGCAGAGCTGGGATTCAAACCTTGTTCTATCCAGGCCCCTGCTCTATCCACTAGTCCATGCTGCCAGGGCTGGGGAAGGTGACAGGACTTGGGGGACAGGAGGAGACGGAGAACTAGGGTGAGGAGCTGGGGGGTGAGGAGCTGGGGCTGGGAGAGACTGGGAAATGGGGCTGGGGGGCTGGAGAGGGCCTCACACTCAACGTACACACAACCAGCACATAGATCTGGTTCGCACATAATCACACCCGTTGTGGACAGGTAGTCCATGTGCCCAGGACACATATAGCCACTGCACCCACACTCAGTACACACATTCAGCATGTGAAGCTGTTTGTGTACAAACACCAATGTACACATCCAGCATGTGCGTGTGGACACACACATCCCACCCCACCCCGCCACATATCTTACACCAGCCTAGGACATTGGAGGAATCATGTCTCGGTTGCCAGTCTGAGAACCGTCCCTCTTGACTAGGGGTGAAGCACCCAACACCCCAGATTCTCCCCTCTCCATCCCTGACTCTCTCCCAGTGACCCAGCATGGACCACCCGACACCCCGTCTCTCCTCTCTCCATCTCTGACTCTTTCCCTGACCCGGAACGGGCCAACCAACACCCCTCACTTTCCCCTCTCATTCATTCAATCATATTTATCATATTCACATTCAGGCAAAAACTCCTCACCCTGGGCTTCAAGGCTGTCCATCCCCTCGCCCCCTCTTACCTCACCTCCCTTCTGTCCTTCTCCAGCCCAGCCCTCACCCTCCGCTCCTCTGCCACTAATCTCCTCACCGGGCCTTGTTCTCACCCGTCCCACCGTTGACCCCTGGCCCACGTCCTCCCCCTGGCCCGGAATGCCCTCCCTCCCGACATCCACCAAGCTCGCTCTCTTCCTCCCTTCAAGGCCCTACTGAGAGCTCACCTCCTCCAGAAGGCCTTCCCACACTCAGCCCCCTCCTCCCACTCCCCATCCCCCCCGCCTTACCTCCTTCCCCTCCCCACAGCACCTGTATATATGTATATACGTTTGTACGTATTTATTACTCTATTTTATTTGTACATATTTATTCTAATTATTTTATTTTGTTAATATGTTTTGTTCTCTGTCTCCCCCTTCTAGACTGTGAGTCCACTGTTGGGTAGGGACCGTCTCTCTATGTTGCCAACTTGTACTTCCCAAGTGCTTAGTCCAGTGCTCTGCACACAGCAAGTGCTCAATAAATATGAATGAATGAATGAATTTATTGAGTGCTTACTGTGTGCAGAGCACTGTACTAAGCTCTCCATCCCCGATTCTCCCCCATTGACCCAGAATGGAACATCCAAAACTCCTGACTCTTCCTCCTCCATCCCTGATTCTCTCAGTGACCCCACAGGGACCAGCCAACACCCTTGACTCTCCCGTCTCCATCCCCGAGTCTCCTCTGTGACCCGATAAGGACCATCGGACATCCCTGATTCTCCCCTCTTCCTACCAACTAAACCTGCACAGAGCTGTCAGCAGCTGGCCTGAGAGGGAATGGCCTGGACCTCTAGATTCCCATCCCATCATCATCAATCGTATTTATTGAGCGCTTACTATGTGCAGAGCACATCCCATCCATCCCACCTCACCCCGACGCCAGGCCCCGTCTATCCGGCCCCTTGGGGCTCTTCCATCCACCCTCTCCCCCCAGGCCGGCCAACAGCGCAGTGGTTTGTTTAACATTTGGACGCTACATCCTGGAGCCTTTCTTCGCCCCCTGCCCGACGCCCGTGCCCGCTGTGAAGATCGCCGCACTGCTGGGGTTTTGTGAGTTATGTCCGGGAGGGTATTTTCTTTTTTAATGGTATTTGTTAAGCGCTTACTATGTGTCAAACACTGTTCTAAACGCTGGGGTAGATACAAGCTAATCAGGGTGGACACAGTCCCTGTCCCACATGGGGCTCGCAGTCTTTATCCCTATTTTACAGCGAGGTAACTAAGGCACAGAGAAGTGAAGTGACTTGCCCAAGGTCACACAGCAGACGGGTGGCAGAGTCGGGATTAGAACCCAGGGGTTATGGGAATGGCAACATGGTGAGGGGAGGGATTGGGGAAGGGAATGTTGAGAGTCTGTGGGGCAGGTAGGGGAGGAGGGAGACCATTCATTCATTCATTCATTCATTCAATCGTATTTATTGAGCGCTTACTGTGTGCAGAGCACTGTACTAAGCGCTTGGGAAGTACAAGTTGGCAACATATAGAGATGGTCCCTACCCAACAGTGGGCTCACAGTCTGGAAGGGGGAGACAGAGAACAAAACAAAACATATTAACAAAATAAAATAAATAGAATAAATATGTACAAGTAAAATAAATCAATCGAGTAATAATAATAATAATAATAATAATAATGATGGCATTTATTAAGTGCTTACTACGTGCAAAGCACTGTTCTAAGCACTGGGGAGGTTACAAGGTGATCAGGTTGTCCCATGGGGGGCTCACAGCCTTTATCCCCATTTTACAGTTGAGGGAACTGAGGCCCAGAGAAGTGAAGTGACTTGCCCAAAGTCACATAGCTGACAAGTGGTGGAGCCGGGATTTTTTTTTTTATAATAGCATTTATTAAGCGCTTACTATGTGCAAAGCACTGTTCTAAGCAGTGGGGAGGTTACAAGGTGATCAGGTTGTCCCACGGGGGGCTCACAGCCTTTATCCCCATTTTACAGTTGAGGGAACTGAGGCCCAGAGAAGTGAAGTGACTTGCCCCAAGTCACACAGCTGACAAGTGGCAGAGCCGGGATTTGAACCCATGACCTCTGACTCCAAAGCCCGGGCTCTTTCCACTGAGCCGCGCTGCTTCTCTGTAATAAATCCGTACAAACATCTATACATATATACAGGTGCTGTGGGGAAGGGAAGGAGGTAAGTTGGGGGTGGGGGGGGATCATCATCATCAATCGTATTTATTGAGCGCTTACTATGTGCAGAGCACTGTACTAAGCGCTTGGGAAGTACAAATTGGCAACATATAGAGACAGTCCCTACCCAACAGTGGGCTCACAGTCTAAAAGACTGGGGGGATGGAGAGGCGGAGGAGGGGGAGAGGAAGGAGGACTTCAAAGCCTTCTGTTCTATCTATCAATGATATTTATTTATTCTCCCGATTGTCTCCTCTCAGCACCAACTCTACGGCTGACTCCGGACAGCCCCTTCCTCCTGCCCACCTTGGGTCTCGGACCAGGACTTTGGGCCTGGGGCTCGGATTGGGGGCTCAGATCCGGGGCTCGGACAATGCCCTGGGCTGAAAAGGGCGGTGTACAGCAGGCCGGAGCCCGCGCTGGGTCCCAAGGGGTGGGAGGATGGACCATTCCATGGCAGGATGGGTTGGGGGCCACCCTTGGGGGGTCAGTTGGGGGGAGAGTCAGAGCCGGGAGGGATTCCCCAGGCCAGCGCTGCTCTTCCTGCCTCAGGAGAGCCGGTCCGGGCCCATAGGCCTCTAGGAATGAGATGGCCAGAACCAAGGACCCGTTCGCCCTGGTTGGTAGCCATGCGGCCCAGCCCATCCTGACCGATCGCTCACCGCGTGACCCCCAAGGTGGACGCCCCCCTCTTGTCTTCCAGACTCTGTGCTCGCTCTGAACGGCTGGAGCGTCAGCTGGAGCGCCCGGCTGCAGTCCGTCCTGTCCGTGATCAAGCTCACGGCTCTCGCCCTCATCATCGGGCCGGGGACCGTCCTCCTGGCCCAGGGTGGGTGTGGGGCTGGGAGGACCCGGAGAGCCGGGCCCCAGTCCCGGATTCCCAGCCCCAGTTCCGGATTCCCAGTGGGATCCCACATTGGGGGCTGAGATGGGATGGAGGGGAGGCAGGGGCACTCGGGACTCCAGGTCTACCGGTAGCTGAGCCTGCTTGGGTCTGTTGGTGAAAATTGTGGAATTAAGCTTTTACTACGTGCCAAGGGCCCGGGGTGTATAGGAGACAACTGGATTGCACACAACAACAATAATAATAATGATGATGGCATTTATTAAGCGCTTACTATGTGCAAGACACTGTTCTAAGCACTGGGGAGGTTACAAGGTGATCAGGTTGTCCCACGTGGGGTTCACAGTCTTCATCCCCATTTTACAGATGAGGGAACTGGGGCACGGAGAAGATTTGCCCAAAGTCACCCAGCTGACAAGTGGCAGGGCCGGGATTTGAACCCAGGACCTCTGACTCCAAAGCCCGGGCTCTTCCCACTGAGCCACATTGCTTCTCACAATCCCTGTCTCACGTGGGTCTCCCAGTCTAAAGAGGAGGGAGAACAGGTACGGAATCCCCATTTAGCAGCTGGAGAAGCTGAGGCCCAGAGACGTGAAGTGACTTGTCCTAGGTCACACAGCAGACAAGTGACAGGGCTGGAAATAGAACTGAAGTCCTCGGACTCCCAGGACTGAGATCTTTCTACGAGGCCAGACTGTTTTTCTCCTGGCCCGGGGAGCAGCGGAGGTGCTCCCGATTCAACCGCTCCAACGAAGAGCTAGAATCACTTGACCTGGGGCCAGAAGCCCCGGATTCTAATCATCATCATCATCATCAATCGTATTTATTGAGCGCTTACTATGTGCAGAGCACTGGACTAAGCGCTTGGGAAGTACAAATTGGCAATGTATAGAGACAGTCCCTACCCAACAGTGGGCTCACGGTCTAAAAGGGGAGACAGAGAACAAAACCAAACATACTAACAAAGTAAAATAAATAGAATAGATATGTACAAGTAAAATAAATAAATAAATAGAGTAATAAATATGTACAAACATATATACAGGTGTTTTGGGGTAGGGAAGGAGGTAAGATGGGGGAATCCCAGCTCAGCCACCAGCCTGCTGTGTGACATTAGGTCAGCGGTTGACCTCTCTGGGCTTTGGTCTCCTTCGGTAAAATGGGGGCAAAGATGCTTGCCTCTCCCTGCCTCCCAGAGATGGTGAGGTGCCCGGGAAGCAACCAAGGTGGCCGGAATATTCAAGGTGGCAGAGGGGGCCTCCCGCCCACTGGCCTCCCTCCCTGTGAGGCCTGGTTTGTGTCCCCTCCCCACTGACAGGGCACACGGAGAACTTCCAGGAGGCTTTCGGCCACTCCGCGCAGGCACTGGACAAGCTGCCGTTGGCTCTCTACGCCGGGATGTTCGCTTACTCTGGCTGGTACAGAAGCGGGCCGGGCCGGGCCCGGAGGGCGGGTGGGCCACGGTCGCCGGCCAGCCGGCTCAGGGCTCACTGTCCACCTCTGTCTGCCTCATCAGGTGCCAGACAAGCTTCGTGAGGGAGGAACTGGTCCGGCCAGAGCGGTGAGCGAGGACATCCACTCCGTTCCCGCCGCCGAGAGGGAGGGACCGTGGTGGGCACAGGGGGTGGGGGGCCGCCCCGGGTCTCGGAGGGCACCGGATTGGCGGGGGGGACCTTCTAGGCAGATCGCGGGGCCCTGCTGATTGTAGAGCGATGGGGAGTGGGCCCCGGGAGGCCTCCTTGCTCTACAAACAGCCTGTTATTACTCTATTTATTTATTTCTTTTACCTGTACATATCTATTCTATTTATTTTATTTTGTTAGTCTGTTTGGTTTTGTTCTCTGTCTCCCCCTTTTAGACTGTGAGCCCACTGTTGTGTAGATACTGTCTCTATATGTTGCCAACTTGGACTTCCCAAGCGCTTAGTACGGTGCTCTGCGCACAGTAAGCGCTCAATAAATACAATTGATTGATTGATTGACTGATTGACTGAGGCCAGCAGAAAGTGTAGGGGCTGTCTAGACGCAGAGACAACGCCAGTCCTGCCCGCCCACCCCGTCCCCAGTTGGCTACTGACCTGCCTGGGAGCCCCTGGGCCAACGGGGAGGTGGGAGGAGGAGACAGGAGGGGAGACTGTTGCCAACTTGTACTTCCCAAGCGCTTAGTACAGTGCTCTGCACACAGTAAGCGCTCAAGAAATACGATTGATTGATTGATTGATTGATTGAGACTAGCTCTGGTTGGGTGTAGTCCGGGGGACTGGGAGATAGGAGGGGAGATTAGCTCTGGTTGGGCGTAGTCCTTGGGACGGGTCCAGACCAGGATACTCTAGAGTCCAGGTGGGGGTCAGATAGAGAAGCAGCATGGCTCAGTGGAAGGAGCCCGGGCTTTGGAGTCAGAGGTCATGGGTTCGAATCCCAGCTCCGCCACATGATGATGATGATGATGGCATTTATTAAGCGCTTACTATGTGCAAAGCACTGTTCTAAGCGCTGAGGAGGTTACAAGGTGATCAGGTTGTCCCAAGTGGGGCTCACAGTCTTCACCCCCATTTTACAGATGAGGGAACTGAGGCCCCAGAGAAGTGAAGTGACTCTCCCAAAGTCACACAGCTGGCAGTTGGCAGAGCCGGGATTCGAGCCCATGATCTCTGACTCCAAAGCCCGCGCTCTTTCCACTGAGCCACGCTGCTTCACACATGTCTGCTGTGCGACCTTGGGCAAGTGACTTCACTTCTCTGGGGCCTCAGTTACCTCAGCTGTAAAATGGGGATTAAGACTGGGAGCCCCCACGTGGGACAACCTGATCACTTTGTATCCCCCCCGCCCAGGGCTTAGAACAGTGCTTGGCACATAGTAAGCGCTTAACAAATGCCATCATTATCATTATTGTTCTTATCTAAGCCCTGGGGCTGTCCAGGTTGCCACCACATCCTGTTTGGCCTGTCCTCAAAATGGGCACTGTCACAGGGGAGGCCTGGCCCGGCCACGTGGATTCCCCAGGCCCTGGAAGTGATCCAGGGAGCAGAGAGGGGAATACTGGGGGCCAGGCTGGCTGAAAGAGAGAGAGAGAGGGAGAGAGAGTGGGGGCGGGCGGGCAGGGGTAGGGCCAGCTGTCTCCGTTCCTCCCTGGCATCTTGCCCAGGGCCCCTCCAAATGGGCAAGCAGAGGGGACCTTGTCAGTCTCGCCCTTGGGGACCCAGGGGACAGGACCAGGCCCCGCTCGGCCTGCCCATCCGTCCGCCTGCCCGTCCATCTGCTCCCCAGGACCGTCCCCCTGTCCGTGACCGCGTCGGTCCTCACCGTCATAGTCGGCTACATGTTGACCAATCTCTCCTACTACACGGTACTGACCGCCGAGGAGGTCCTGGCGTCCGAGGCTGTGGCCGTGGTGAGACTCGGTCTTCGTCCTCCCACTGGGGCTCAGGGCTTTCGGAGCAAGGGGTGCCGGGAAGCCGGGGAAGCCACTGGAACATTTCCACGGCCCCGGGGCCCCTGGGCTTTGCCATTTAACGTCTTTTCCGTTCTCAGCGGGGATGGCAAGAGGCCCAGATGATAACACCAGTCATCCCCTCCTAAGCCCCCTTGGCTGGGGGGCACTAAGCCCGAATCCTTTCCTGCTGTAGAGCTTTGCCCAGCGAGCGTGCCCCGGCCTCAGCTCTCTGGTCCCCATCCTGGTGGCGTTGGCCTGCTTCGGGTCAATGAACGGAGGCATCCTTGGTTTCTCCAGGTGAGACCTTTTATTTGTGGCTTATAATAATAACGATTAAGTGCTTGCTATGTGCCAAGCACTGCTCTAAGAGCTGGGGGAGGATACAAGGTGATCAGCTTGTCCCGTGTGGGGCTCACAGTCTTAATCCCCATTTTCCAGATGAGGTAACTGAGGCACAGAGAAGTGAAGTGACTTGCCCAAAGACACACAGCTGACGATTGGCAGAGCCGGGATTTGAACTCATGACCTCTGACTCCCGAGCCCGGCTCTTTCCATTGAGCCATGCTGCTTATAATAATAATAATAATAATGGTATTTATTAAGTGCTTACTATGTGCAAAGCACTGTTCTAAGCACTGGGGAGGTTACAGAGTGATCAGGTTGTCCCATGGGGTGTGGGGGGGGGGCTCACAGTTTTTTAATCCCCATTTTCCAGATGAGGTAACTGAGGCACAGAGAAGTGAAGTGACTTGCCCAAAGACACACAGCGGACGATTGGCAGAGCCGGGATTTGAACCCATGACCTCTGACTCCCGAGCCCGGGCTCTTTCCATTGAGCCATGCTGCTTATAATAATAATAATAATAATAATGGTATTTGTTAAGTGCTTACTATGTACAAAGCACTGTTCTAAGCGCTGGGGAGGTTACAGGGTGATCAGGTTGTCCCATGGGGGGGGCTCACAGTTTTTTAATCCCCATTTTCCAGATGAGGTAACTGAGGCACAGAGAAGTTAAGTGACTTGCTCAAAGACACACAGCTGACGATTGGCAGAGCTGGGATTTGAACCCATGACCTCTGACTCCCAAGCCCGGGCTCTTTCCATTGAGCCATGCTGCTTATAATAATAATAATAATAATAATAATAATAATGGTATTTGTTAAGTGCTTACTATGTGCAAAGCACTGTTCTAAGCGCTGGGGAGGTTACAGGGTGATCAGGTTGTCCCACGGGGGGGTGGGGTGGGGGGCTCACAGTTTTTTAATCCCCATTTTCCAGATGAGGTAACTGAGGCACAGAGAAGTTAAGTGACTTGCCCAAAGACACACAGCTGATGATTGGCAGAGACGGGATTTGAACCCATGACCTCTGACTCCCGAGCCCGGGCTCTTTCCATTGAGCCACACTGCTTATGCAGAGAGTCCACTAGGACTCCAATTACCCCATGCTACCCCGTTGGCAATCAGTCGGCCAGTGGTATTTGACTACTTACTATGTATAGAGAATTGAACTGAGCGCTTGGGAGAGCACGACTCAATCACAAAATCGATTGATCAGTCGTATTTATTGAGCGCTACCTGTGTGCAAGAACACTGTATTAAGCGTTTGGGAGAGTACGCTATAGCCTAGTTGGTAGACACGTTCCCTGCCCACAGTAAGCTTACAGTCTAGCGTGGGAGACAGATGTTAATATAAATAATAATAATAATGATGGCACTTATTAAGCACTTACTATGTGCAAAGCACTGTTCTAAGCGCTGGGGAGGTTACAAAGGTGATCAGATTGTCCCCCGTGGGGCTCACAGTCTTCATCCCCATTTGACAGATGAGGGAACTGAGGCAGAGAGAAGTGAAGCCAAAGTCACCCAGCTGACAATTGGCGGAGCCGGGATTTGAACCCATGACCCCTGAATCCAAAGCCCGGGCTCTTTCCGCTGCTTCTCTAAATGAATACTGGTTAGGTACCTAAGTGCTGTGGGGCTGAGGGAGGGGCGGATAAATGGTGCAAATACAAGTTCAAAGGCGACGGAGAAGGGAGTGGGAGAAAAGGAAATGAAGGCTTAGTCGGGGAAGGCCTCTTGGCCTCAGAAAAATCACCGGCTGCTCTTTGGGAGCAGGGCAGGCAACAGGAAGAAACTCAGAGTAAGTCTGGGTAAGTAAGATCCCCCCCTCAGATGGTGGATCTGCCCCAGCTGGACCTCAGTTTCCCCATCTAAATTAAAGTTGTGCTCAGACCGGCCTCCCCTCCCTCTCAGTACTATTCAGGTGGACGGGGAACGTGTCTAATAATGTGTCTAATAAACGTGTCTAATAACGTGTCTCCCCCTTCTAGACTGTGAGCCCTCTGTTGGGTAGGGACCGTCTCTATACGTTGCCAACTTGTACTTCCCAAGCGCTTAGTCCAGTGCTCTGCACACAATAAGCGCTCAATAAATACGATTGATTGAATGAATAATAATAATAATAATAATGATGGCATTTATTAAGCGCATACTATGTGTAAAGCACTGTTCTAAGCACTGGGGAGGTTACAAGGTGATCATGTTGTCCCACAGGGGGCTTACAGTCTTAATCCCCATTTTCCAGATGAGGGAACTGAGGCCCAGAGAAGTGAAGTGACTTGCCCAAAGTCACCCAGCTGACAATTGGCAGAGCCGGGATTTGAACCCATGACCTCCGACTCCAAAGCCCGGGCTCTTTCCGCTGAGCCACGCTGCTCCTCATGCACGCTGCACGCTGCCGCGTCTACCAACCGTACTCTCCCAAGTGCTTAGTACAGTGCTCCGCACGCAGCAAGCACGCAATAAAAACCATTGATTTGATTGACTGATGGTGACCGGAGGCACGGGGAGCGGGTGCGAATGGCGCAGGCCCTCAGCCCCTGCTCCTGTCCTCACTGTGCAGGACGCTGTTTGTGGCCTCGAGGGAAGGCCAGTGGCCCCCGCTCTTCGCCATGATCCACATCCGCAGACGCACACCCTTGCCGGCCGTCCTGCTCATGGTGAGGCCGGGGTGGAGGGGGGTCACGGTCACAGTCACGGTCACGGTGTTGTCCCATCTGCTCCGGGGGAAGGGCAGGCTCTGGGGGTTGGCGGGACAGAGCCAGGCCTACGCTTCCCAACATCCTCCCGGCGGGCGGAAGGCCAGCTCCCTCTCCCCACCGCCTGAGTCACCGACAAATTGCCTTTCAAGCGTCCAGCCCAGTAGCTAGAACCTAGTCTGGCAATCCATAGGTTAGGGCCACCAGGCCGGCTCGGGGCCCGGCGTGGTCCCCTGGGCGCTTTGGCCCCGGGCCCCGTTTCCCGGAGCAAGCTGGACCCAGAAGCGGTAGCCAATACGGGCCTGAGAGCAACGGCCAGCTTGCGGGGAGTCTCCGCAGTGCTAAGGCCAGCCCTGGGCTCCGTTCACACCGCCACCAATCAATCAATCAATCGTATTTATTGAGCAGTGCGCAGAACACTGTACTAAGCGCTTGGGAAGTACAAGTTGGCAACATATATGGCACCACACCGACACAACTCCTTCTCCCCCTTTCCCGTCCCTCTCCCTCTTTCTCCTTCTCTTCCTCCCTTCTTCCTCCTCTTCCTCACTTTCCTGGTCCTCTTCAATCAATCGTTGGCATTTATCGAGCACCCGCTTGACTGTAAGCTCGTTGTGGACAGGGAAACGTGTACCAACTCTGTGATAGTGTACTCTTCCAAGCGCTTAGTAGAGTGTTCTGCACACAGTAAGTGCTCAATAGGTACAATTGATTGGTTGATTGCTGTACGTGGGGCACTGAGCTAAGCATATAGGTGGGAACCGCACCCTCCGCTCCTCTGCTGCCGCTAACCTCCTCACCGTACCTCGTTCTCGCCCGTCCCGCCATCGACCCCCGGCCCACGTCCTCCCCTTGGCCCGGAATGCCCTCCCTCCGCACATCCGCCAAGCTCGCTCTCTTCCTCCCTTCGAAGCCCTCCGGAGAGCTCGCCTCCTCCAAGAGGCCTTCCCACACTGAGCCCCCTTTTTCCTCTCCTCCTCCCCATCTCCCCCACCCTCCCTCCTTCCCCTCCCCACAGCACCCGTATATATGTTTGTCCAGATTTATTACTCTATTTTACTTGTTCATATTTACTATTCTATTTGTTTTGTTAATAACGTGCATCTAGCTTTATTTCCGTTTGTCCTGACGACTTGACACCTGTCCACATGTTTTGTTTAGTGGTCCGTCTCCCCCTTCTAGACTGTGAGCCCGTAGGTGGGTAGGGACCGTCTCTATAGGTCGCCCACTTGGACTTCCCAAGCGCTTAGTCCAGCTCTGCATACAGTAAGCGCTCGATAAATATGATTAAATGAATGATCAATCAATCGTATTTATTGAGCACTTACTGTGTGCAGAGCACTGGACTAAGCTCTTGGGAAGTACAAGTTGGCAACATATATGGCACCACACCGACACAACTCCTTCTCCCCCTTTCCTGTCCCTCTCCCTCTTTCTCCTTCTCTTCCTGTCTTCTTCCTCCTCTTCCTCTCTCTCCTGGTCCTAGTCGGTAGACACGATCCCCCCCTGCCCCATTGGGGATCCTGGAGCCATTCCTCACCTCCTCGTAGCCCCGGGAATGTCTTGCTCGGAGCTGTGGGGGGCCAAGAGTCCGGGGCCTTGGGAATTGGGTTTGACTGGTCTCCTGTGGCCGTCTCTCTCCGTCTTCCTCTCCAGTTCCCCTTGGTCACGGCCATGGTGTGCGTGGGTGACGTCTATCCCCTCCTCACCTTCTTCAGCTTCTCCCGGTGGCTCTTCATCGGCCTGGCCACCCTGGGCCTTATGCTCCATCGACGCCGTCACCCACAGCTGCCCCGGCCCTTCAAGGTAACCTTGGGGGGCACCCCGATTCTGTCCCCCGCTCCGAAGCATCGCGGTCTAATGGAAAGAACCCCAGCCTGGGAGTAGGAGGCCCTCGATTCATTCATTCAATCGTATTTATTGAGCGCTTACTGTGTGCAGAGCACTGGACTAAGCACTTGGGAAGTCCAAGTTGGCAGCATATAGAGACGGGCCCTACCCAACAGTGGGCTCACAGTCTAGAAGGGGGAGACAGACAACAAAAGAAAACATATTAACAAAATAAATAGAATAAATATGTACAAATAAATAGAGTAATAAATACGTACAAACATATATACATGTATACATATACACACATATATACACACATACATATACATATATTTATTTTATTTGTACATATTTATTCTATTTATTTTATTTGGTTAATATGTTTTGTTTTGTTCTCTGTCTCCCCTTCCCAGACTGTGAGCCCACTGTTGGGTAGGGACCGTCTCTATATGTTGCCAACTTGTACTTCCCAAGCGCTCAGTACAGTGCTCTGCACACAATAAGCACACAATAAATACGATTGAATGAATGAATGAATGAATTACTCTATATTTTATTTGTACATATTTATTCTATTTATTTTATTTTGCTAATATGTTTTGTTTTGTTCTCTGTCTCCCCTTTCTAGACTGTGAGCCCACTGTTTGGTAGGGACCGTCTCTATGTGTTGCCAACTTGGACTTCCCAAGCGCTTAGTACAGTGTTCTGCACACAGTAAGCGCTCAATAAATACGATTGAATGAATGAATGAAAATACATATATACAGGTGCTATGGGGAGGGGAAGGAGGTAAGGCAGGGGGGATCCCGGCTCTGCCAATTGCTTGCCGTGTGACCTTAGGCGAGTCACTTCACTGGTCTCTGCCTCAGTTTCCCCAACAGTAAAATGGGGATTCAATACCCATTCTCCCTCCTACTTAAACTGTGAGCCCCAAGAGGGGCAGGGACTGTGTCCAACCCGATGTGCATATAGCTATAATTCTATCTATTCTGATGGTTTTGACACCTGTCTCCGTGTTTTGTTTTGTTGTCCATCTCCCCCTTCTAGACTGTGAGCCCGTTGTTGTAGGGACCGTCTCTAGATGTTTCCGACTTGTACTTCCCAAGCGCTTAGTACAGTGCTCTGCACACAGTAAGTGCTCAATAAATACGATTGAATGAATGAATGAATGATCGACTTGTATCTACCCTCGCACTTAGAACAGTATTTAATAATAATAATAATAATAATGATGGCATCTGTTAAGCGCCTACTATGTGCAAAGCACTGTTCTAAGCTCTGGGGAGGTTGCAAGGTGATCAGGTTGTCCCATGGGGGGCTCACAGTCTTAATCCCCATTTTACAGATGAGGGAACTGAGTCAGTCAGTCAATCGTATTTATTGAGCGCTTACTGTGTGCAGAGCACTGTACTAAGTGCTTGGGAAGTACAAGTTGGCAACATATAGAGACAGTCCCTACCCAACAGTGGGCTCACAGTCTAAAAGGGGGAGACAGAGAACAAAACAAAACATATTAACGAAATAAAATAAATAGAATAGATATGTACAAAGGCCCAGAGAAGTTAAGTGACTTGCCCAAAGTCACACAGCTGACAACTGGTGGAGCCGGGATTTGAACCCCTGACCTCTGACTCCAAAGCCCAGGCTCGCTGAGCCACGCTGCTTCTTGTACTTCCCAAGCGCTTAGTCCAGTGCTCTGCACACAGTAAGTGCTCAACAAATACGATTGAATGAATGAATGAATCATCATCATCATCATCGATCGTATTTATTGAGCGCTTACTATGTGCAGAGCACTGTACTAAGTGCTTGGGAAGTACAAACTGGCAACATATAGAGACAGTCCCTACCCAACAGTGGGCTCACAGTCTAAAAGGGGGAGACAGAGAACAAAACCAAACATACTAACAAAATAAAATAGAATAGATATGTAGAAATAAATTAAATAAATAAATAAATAGAAATGAATGATTGAGTTGTATCTACCCTCGCCCTTCGAACAGTATTTGACACATAGTCGGTGCTTAAGAAATAACACTTATGATTATTATTATTGAGGTTTTGGCCTCATCTCTCCTCCTGGGTCCAGGAGGGCCCAGAGAAGGGGAAGACCCCTGAGGGTCCAAACAGGCTGGGCAGGTTAGGGGTGGTCTTAACTCTCCTTTGTTGGGGGCAAGGAGGGTGGGTGAGGGAGGAGAGGAGGCAACGTGGCGGGAAAACTCACCGCCTGGTTACTTGCTTCGTGAGCCCAGGTGCCCCTGGTCGTTCCAGCCATCTTTTCCATCCTCTGCTTCCTGACGGTGGGACTGTCCCTGTACGCGGATCCGGTGAATATCAGCATCGGCTGTGCCACGGTCCTAAGCGGCTTCCCCATCTACTATCTGGTGGTGCGCAGGCCGGCGCCCGCCCGCTGCCCACTGCCCACCCGCTGTCCGTCCGTGCTGTGTGAGTACCCGTCTCTTTTCCTTGGCACGTCTCCTCCTCCACCCCGGGGCTCTTTCCTAGGACAGTGGCTGCATAGTGACTAGGATTCCTTTAGTTTGAGTCTTTCCATTGCTTTTAGACTGTGAGCCCACTGTTGGGTAGGGACTGTCTCTATATGTTGCCAATTTGTACTTCCCAAGTGCTTAGTACAGTGCTCTGCACACAGTAAGCGCTCAATAAATACGATTGATGATGATGATGGGAGAGCGTTTTCTACAGCCCCACTACAGCAGCGGTCCAGCACATAGCCCCCTAAGGACCGGGCGATCTCCAGACCCGGCTGCTCGGTGGTCAGGGAGATGAAGCAGCTCGCTTGGGGTGGGGGCTTGCATGGGTCCGGTCAGAATTGCTCAGCCTGGATGGACACAGATAGAGCCGGGGCCGAGCTGGGGTTATATTGCTATATTGTAGCGCTTAGTACAGTGCTCTGCACACAGGAAGCGTTCAATAGCTACAATTGACTGACTGACTGACTGACTGGGATTTCCAGAATCAGGAAGGATGCGGTCGGGGGCACACGGAAGCTCTGGTCCCCAAATCCGATCCCGGCAGGACGAGGGGCTGGGGCTGAGGGGGAAGCTGGGAATTGACAGGTCAGAGCTTCTTCTCACAGTGAGGGGTGAACACAACAAGTCCACCCCACCATGAAGCGGTGATGAATACTAATAGGATTAGGGGATTTGGGGAGGATCCATGGATAAGTGGCCCTTGCTAGCTCAGGGAGAGTCGGGGATGGAGAGGGGAGAGTCGGGGGTGTCGGATGGTCCTTGCTGGAGAACTAGGGTAGATTCAGGGATGGAGAAAGGAGAGTCAGAGGTGTTGGGTGGTCCATGCTGGGGGATAGTCAGGGCTGGAGAGGGGAGAGTTAGGGGTATAAAAAGATACAGCCCTAACCAGAAAGGAAACCATCCCTGATCCTCCCAGCATCCTTTATTGCTACCTTCAGAAGCGGAAACCAGGGCCGGGGAGATCATCGGCTGCTTCTCTCAGCGTCTCATGTTCTGATACCCTCCGGCACCCCCGTTCCTTTATTTCTCCTCTTACAGATTACCTCACCGTCAAACTGCAGCAGCTGCTGGAGGTGGTTGGACAGGAAATCCGAACTTACTGATGGTCTCCGCCTCTCCCGTCCCCCAGCTGGCCCCCTTCGGTCAATCAACCTGTCCATCGGTGATAGTCAGCATAACTGTGGGATTTGTTAAGTGCCAAGCAAACACTGGGTTAGATACAAGATAATCAGGTTGGACATTGTCCCTGTCCTAAATCAGCTCACAGACGAAGGGTAAGCGAGGACAAAGTATTGATTCCACATTTTACAGGTGATGAAACGGATCCCCAGAGAAGCGAAGTGGTCTTGCCCAAGATTACATAGCAGGCAAGGGCCAGGTTTAAAATCCAGGTTCTCTGACTTCAGGCCGGCCCTTTATCCATTAGGCTTCCTATTAAGCACTTACTGTGTCCAAAACAGAACTCCTTATCCTCCTGCCCAAACCTTTTCCTCCCCATCGCTGTAGAAAATACCACTCTCCTCCCTAGATCACCAGCCCGTAACTTTGGCATTGTTCTCATCTTATCTCTCGCACACAAGCCATATATTCAATCTGTCACCAAATCCTGTCAGTTCTACCGTCACAAAATTGCTAAAATCCACTCATCTCTCCATCCAAACTGCCTCTCCCCATCTTCAAAGTCTCCTCAAGATCACATCTCCAAGAGGCCTTCCCCGATAAAACCCTTTTTCCCAGTTCCCTCTCCCTTCTGCGTCATCTATGCTCTTGGATCTGTTCATTCATTCATTCAATTGTATTTACTGAGTGCTTACTGTGTGCAGAGCACTGGAATAAGCGCTCGGGAAGTACAAGTACATATAGAGACAGTCCCTACCCAATAACGGGCTCACAGTCTAGAAGGGGAAGACGGACAATAAAACAAAACACGTAGACAGGTGTCAAAATCCTCAGAACAAATAGAATTAAAGCTAGATGCACATCATTAACAAGATAAATAGAATAGTAAATATGCATAAGTAAAATAAATAGAGTAATAAATCTGTACAAATATATATACAGGTGCTGTGGGGAGGAGAAGGAGGGAGGGTGGGGGGGGATGGGGAGGAGGAGAGGAAAAAGGGGGCTCAGTCTGGGAAGGCTTCCTGGAGGAAGTGAGCTCTCAGTAGGGCTTTGAAGAGAGCTAGTTAGGAAGAGAGCTAGTTCCTTTTAGGCACTTGATATTCACCCTTCCCTAAGCAGTGTGGCTCAGTGGAAAGAGCCCGATCTTGGGAGTCAGAGGTCATGGGTTCTAATCCCGGCTCTGCCACTTGTCAGCTGTGTGATTTAGGGCAAGTCACTCAACATCTCTGTGCCTCAGTTACCGCATCTGTAAAAGGGGGATTAAGACTGTGAGCCCCACATGGGACAACCTGATTACCTTGTATCTACCCCAGTGCTTAGAACAGTGCTTGAACCATCTTTATTGTTATTATTAGATATCTGTAATTTATTTACTTAGTTTAATGTCTATCTCCCCGCTCGGGACTGTAAGCTCATTCTGGACGGGGACTATGTCTACCAAGTCTGTTGTATTCTCCCAAGTGCTCAATACAGTGGGATGCCCCCAGTAAGTACTCAATAAATACCATTGATGGATTGATTGTAGAACACTGTATAAAGCGCTTGTGAGAGGACAATATAGTGGGTAGAAACAATCCCCGCACTCAAGGAGCTACCATTCTAAGGAACGGCCCAAGTGTCTGTGTTCCTTCTTGTGTGCTGTGGGCATACAGTGGCCTGGTTTGTAAAGAGGCTCTGCTGCTGCTGCTGCTGCTGCTGATGGCATTTGTTAAGCGCTTACTATGTGCAAAGCACTGTTCTAAGCGCTGGGGGAGGTTACAAGGTGATCAAGTTGTCCCACAGGGGGCTCACAGTTTTAATCCCCATTTCACAGATGAGGTAACTGAGGCCCAGAGAAGTGAAGTGACTTGCCCAAAGTCACACAGCCGACAGTTGGCAGAGCAGGGATTTGAACCCATGATCTCTGACTCCAAAGCCCGGGCTCTTTCCACTGAGCCACGGAGATCCCGGCCCGGGGTCCCTGATGAGCCCCGGGACGGCAGATGGGACCCCCAAAGGTCAGCAGGGTGAGATGTCTCTGGGGCCAGGGCGAGGGGCCGGCCGGCAAGGGGCACGAGCGAACTGGGGGGCACTTGGTAGAGACGAGAAGTCTTGCGACGGATTCTGGTTTGACCGACGGATTCTGGAGTGGGCCCCCAGCCCAGTTTGGACCCATTTGCTTCTCCGCCCCCAGTATCTGGGGGTGGGGTAACCCGCTCAGACACAGGCCGCGGGGCTCCTGGGGTTCCCGGGAGATGAGGGTGCCAGGGGCAGTGGGAGTGGGGTGGCAGTGAAGGAAGGGAGCCCCATTCCTGGGCTGTGGGGGTCCTAGGTCCATTGGCCATGACCTCTGCCTCTGAACTTCGCCTCTCAGAGGGGTGGAAGAAGAGGGGGGTCTCCCTCAGAAGCAGAAGGGATTTAGGGAGCACAACTACCCTTGTGCAACTGGTCACATCCCCCTCTCCCCACCTTTGGCCGGGGGTCCTGGGGATCACCTCGGCCCGTCAACGGCCGACTCTCCCGCACCCCCGGCTCCGCCAAATGTCAGCTGTGTGACTTTGGGCAAGTCACTTCACTTCTCTGGGCCTCAGTTCCCTCATCTGGAAAATGGGGATGAAGACTGTGAGCCCCCTGTGGGACAACCTGATCACCTTGTAACCTCCCCAGCGCTTAGAGCAGTGCTTTGCACATAGTAAGCGCTTAATAAATGCCATCATTATTATTATTATTACGCTGCTCCCGGGGTCCTAGGGGAGCCGACCATCAGCACGAGCCGCAGTAGGGACTCGGAGTTCACAGAGCCAAGCAGGAGAAGCAGCGGGACCTAGCGGGAAGAGCACGGGCCTGGGACTCAGGGGGACCTGGGTTCTAATCCTGGGTCTGCCACTTGTCTGCTGGGTGATCTTGGGCAAGTCACTTCACTTCTCTGGGCCTCAGTTACCTCATCTGGAAAATGGGGATTAAGATTGTGAGTCCTATGAAGCAGTGTGGCTCAGTGGAAAGAGGGCGTGCTTTGGAGTGAGAGGTCAGAGGTACAAATCCCGGCTCTGCCAATTGTCAGCTGTGTGACTTTGGGCAAGTCACTTAATCAATCAATCAATCAATCATATTTATTGAGCGCTTACTATGTGCCGAGCACTGTACTAAGCGCTTGGGAAGTACAAATTGGCATCACATAGAGACAGTCCCTACCCAACAGTGGGCTCACAGTCTAAAAGGGGGAGACAGAGAACAGAACCAAACATACCAACAAAATAAAATAAGTAGGATAGAAATGTACAAGTAAAATAAATAAATAGAGTAATAAATATGTACAACCATATATACATATATACAGGTGCTGTGGGGAAGGGAAGGAGGTAAGACGGGGGGATGGAGAGGGGGACGAGGGGGAGAGGAAAGAAGGGGCTCAGTGTGGGAAGGCCTCCTGGAGGAGGTGAGCTCTCAGCAGGGCCTTGAAGGGAGGAAGAGAGCTAGCTTGGCGGATGGGCAGAGGGATTGGGGGCATTCCAGACCCGGGGGAGGACGTGGGCCGGGGGTCGATGGCGGGACAGGCGAGAGCGAGGTACAGTGAGGAGATTAGTGGTGGAGGAGCGGAGGGTGCGGGCTGGGCTGGAGAAGGAGAGAAGGGAGGTGAGGTAGGAGGGGGCGAGGGGATGGACAGCCTTGAAGCCCAGGGTGAGGAGTTAACTTCTCTGTGCCTCAGTTACCTCATCTGTAAAATGGGGATAAAGACTGTGAGCCTCTCGTGGGACAACCTGATCACCTTGTAACCTCCCCAGCGCTTAGAACAGTGCTTTGCACCTAGTAAGCACTTAATAAATGCCATCATTATCATTATTATTATTATGAGGGACTGTGCCCTACCCAATTACCTCGTATATACCCCAGCATTTAGTACAGTGCCTGAAACATAGTAATAATAATAATAATGATGTTTTTTGTTAAGCACTTACTATGTGCAAAGCGCTGTTCTAAGCACTGGGGAGGATAAGCACTTAATACCACAGTTACTACTATGATATAATATTATGTAGAACACTAACAAACACTTCAGTTATTATATATTATATCATATTTAGAATAGTACATACTATTGCATATTATACTACATTGCACATAGTAAGTGCTTAATAAATCATTATTATTATTATTGCATATAATAACAAACACTACTGTCATTATATAATAATAAAGATGATAATGATAATAATAATAATAATAATAATAATAATAATAGTAATAATAATAATAACGTGACTGTGCTGGATAGTTCCCACCATTCACTCTCAGAGTAGATCAGAAGCCAAGGCACTTGAGCTCCCGGGAAGGCTATTGCTTCCAAACCCCAGTCCATCCTTCCTGGTCCTTGCCCCTGGTTCCAGAGATGGAGATGGCTCAAACTGAGAGAGCTGAGCAGGAACAGGGTTGAAGTTTATTGAGTAGGAAGATCAACTCTCTACGACAAAGATAAATTTCAGGCAATCCTCCCCCATCCCCTGAGCCCCCATCAAATTAAAAAACTCCCATCTGCTGTATTAAAACTGTCACATAATAACAGTAATAATAATAGCTGTGGTAATTGTTAAGCACTTATTATGTGCCAAGGCACTAAGTGCTGGGTAGATATGAGACAATCAGGTTGGACATAGTTCCTGTCCCATATAGGGCTCACAGAATTCATCCCCATTTTACAGATGAAGGAACCAAGGCAAAAAGAAGCAAGGCTGGATTAATGCAGGGTCAGGTGCTTTGCACATAGCAAGTGCTTAATAGATGTCATCATCATTATTATTATTGCATATAATAACAAGTACTACTGTCATCATATAATAATGATAATAATAATAATAATAATAATAATGATAATAATAATGTGCTGGCTAGTTTCCACTATTCTCACCCTCAGAGTAGATCAGACACCAAGGCACTTGAGCTCCCAGGCAGGCTATTGCTTCCAGTCCATCCCTCCTGGCCCTTGCCCCCTGTTCCAGAGATGGAGATGGCTCAAACTGACAGAGCTGAGCGGGAACGGGGTTGAAGTTTATTGAACCAGCAAAGGGGTGGGTAAGGCAAACACTTAATTATCATTCCACATTCTCATCCCAGCAGGATGAGCGGGCTGGGGGGTAGCGCAGTGTTTGGCTCAGAACAAACAGCAGGAAACACTTCTTGTGAAATTCGAAGTGGCCAGACAACCCGCATCTCACAGGATGGTCCCGGTTCGGTGTTCTTCATCCGGCCGCCTGAAAAGCCTCGGGTGGGTGGGTGGGTTCCCTGGGTGAGGGAGGGTGGGGGGCTGTACGATTGAATGAATGTTCAAGACTGCTGGACAGCAGGAGGGAGAGATGAGTCTCACCCTTTTTCCGGCCCCTCCCAGAAGCTGGACACCCCCAGAAGCATCTGAGGATAGTGCGAACCCCGTTCCTTTATTTTGGGTGGCGATGGTGGCAGCAGCAGCAGAGGTGAAAGTGAGGTGAATCTACCTGACAGTGTGTGTACGCAGCCCTGATCCCTTCCTCACCCTCTTCTCCCTCTTTTCCCCTCTTCCATCTTTGTCTCTCTCTCCTTGCGCCTCTCCCCCATCCATCTCTGTCCCCCTTGGCTTCTTGCTGCTCTCTCCCCCCTGTTGTTTATCCCCTTTCAATCAGTCGATCGAACAATGATATTTATTGATTGCTTCCTGTGTGCGGGGCTCTGGACTAAGCGCTTGGGAGAGTTCAATATGACAGAATTAGCAGACATGTTCCCTCCCCATTCTGAGCTTACGGTCTAGGGGACAAGCTTATTGCCTCCCTCCAGCCCCACGTACTTATAATAATAACAATAATAATAATGGCATTTATTAAGCGCTTACTATGTGCAAAGCACTGTTCTAAGCGCTGGGGAGGTTGCCCATAGTAAGTACTTAACAAAAAACATCATTGTTATTATTATTATTAATATTACTATGTTCCAGGCACTGTACTAAATGCTGGGGTATATACGAGGTAATCGGGTAGGGCACAGCCCCGCATAATAATAATAATGATGGCATTTATTAAGTGCTTACTATGTGCAAAGCACTGTTCTAAGCGCTGGGGAGGTTACAAGGTGATCAGGTTGTCCCACGGGGGGCTCACAGTCTTCATCCCCATTTTACAGATGAGGGAACTGAGGCACAGAGAAGTGAAGCGACTTGCCCAAAGTCACACAGCTGACAGTCGGTGGAGCCGGGATTTGAACCCATGACCTCTGACTCCAAAGCCCGGGCTCTTTTCCACTGAGCCACGCTGCTTCTCTACTTATGTACATCTCCTTATACTCTACTATTTTTCCTAACGTCGGTCTCCTCTAGACTGTAAGCTCCTGGTAGGAAGGGATCATAACTACCCACTCCGTTGTACTCTCTCAAACTCTTAGTGCGATGATCACTGGAAAAATACCATTCATTGACTGACTGATAGATAAAAGGAGGGGATGGAAACAGGGAACATGAAGGAAAGATGACCAAGGGGGTTCTTTTTGGGAAAAGTGGGGTGAGCAGGATAGGGAGCAACGGGGCAAGACGGGGGCTTGGCGGGGAAATCGCATTTGGAGAGCATCTCTAAGGGAGGGGAATCTCTCTGCTCCCCTGGGATTGTGACCCCTGGGAGGTCACAGCCTCCATCCGAGGCAAGACGGGGGCTTGGCGGGGAAATCTCATTTGGAGAGCATCTCTAAGGGAGGGGAATCGCTCTGCTTCCCCCGGACTGTGACCCCTGGGAGGTCACAGCCTCAATCCGGGAGGCCGGGGGGTAGTAGATCTTGGGCCTCCCACGGTGACAGAGGACAGCATCCGGATCCGCGATGGCAGACATCAGGCAGACCGGGAACCAAATGGGCAGTGGGGCTGGCTGGAAGACCAGGGCAACCCGGGAGCTGGCTAGGGGTCTGACGGCGATTTAAGGTCATCTCTCACCGGACGGTCATGCCCCAAAACTGGGGTTGTGGTTGACGCGAAGCTGAGACCAAAGAGTGGCAAAGGGAGATGGCGGCGGAGGTGGCGTGGCTGGCCTGGACACCTCAGTACTCATCATGGAACGGGTACTCCGGATGGTCGCTCCAACTACACGAGAGGCGAGTTGAAGAGGTGGGGGCTCAACTTGGGCCCTGCCTCCGGCCCCGGCTCAGGAGCCGCCGGGCCCCCTCCCGTGTCCCTGGAACCAAGGACGCCGGCTCCAACCAAGCAAGCCGGTGGCCGGGGCCGAGGGGTTGGGATGTGAAACTTCCGACGCCATTTCGGAACTGGTCGGGGGACAGAGAGGATGAGATCATCATCATCAATCGTATTTATTAAGCGCTTACTGTGTGCAGAGCACTGGACTAAGCGCTTGGGAAGTACAAATTGGCAACATCTAGAGACAGTCCCTACCCAACAGTGGGCTCACAGTCTAAAAGGGGGAGACAGAACAAAACCAAACATGCTAACAAAATAAAATCAATAGAATAGATATGTACAAATAAAATAAATAAATAAATAAATAGAGTAATAAATATGTACAAACATATATACAGATGAGATCTCATCTGTGAGGGGGCAGTGTGCCCTAGGAGAAAGGGCAGCGGGCTGGGAGCCAGAGGACTTGAGTTCTAATCCAGGCTTTGCCACTTGCCTGCCGTGTGACCCTGGGTGAGTCACTTCAATCTGTAAAATGGGGATTGACTATGAGCCCCATGTTGCACCTGGATTGTGTCCAACTTGTCTTGTATCTACCCCAGAGCTTAGTAAAGTGCCTGGCATATAGTGAGCACTTAATAAATGCCATATAAAGAAAAAAAAAGAGTCAGAGGACCTGGATTCCAATCCCAGCTCTGCCACCGGTCTGCTGTGTGACCTTAGACAGCTCACGTAACTTTGCTGGGCCATAGTCTTCCCATCTGTAAAATGGGAATAACAGTCGCTGCCTCCCAGGGAATCAGCGTGGCCTAGTGGATGGAGCCCGGGCCTGGGAATCAGAGGGACCTGGGTTCTAATCCCGGCTCTGCCACTTATCTGCTGTGTGATCTTGGGCAAGTCACTTCACTTCTCTGGGCCGGTTACCTCATCTGTAAAACGGGAATTAAGACCATGAGCCCGATTACCTTATATCTATTCCAGGGCTTAGCACAGTGTCTGGCACATAGCAAGCACTTAACAAATACCTCAGTTATTATTGTGAATAAAAGGAAAACGTTGACGTGGAAGCACCCTGAAGCAGTTAAGGTGACTGGCAAGTGCAAGATAATAATAATAATAATGATGGCATTTATTAAGCACTTACTATGTGCAAAGCACTGTTCTAAGCACTGGAGAGGTTACAAGATGATCAGGTTGTCCCACGGAGGGTTCAGAGTCTTAATCTCCATTTTACAGATGAGGCAACTGAGGCACAGAGAAGTTAAGTGACTTGCCCAAAGTCACACAACTGATGATTGGCAGAGCAGGGATTTGAACCCGTGACCTCTGACTCCAAAGCCCGGACTTTTTCCACTGAGCCACGCTGCTTCTCTAAAGATGACTTTACTGTGGTGGTGGCAGTGATGGCTGCTGTTTATTTTCACCCAGGGGAAATACATATCTATTCTATTTATTACATATCTATTCTAGTTATTTCATTTTGTTAGTATGTTTGGTTTTGTTCTCTGTCTCCCCCTTTTAGACTGTGAGCCCACTGTTGGGTAGGGACCGTCTCTATATGTTGCCAACTTGTACTTCCCAAGCGCTTAGTACAGTGCTCTGCACACAGGTAGCGCTCAATAAATACGATTGATGATGATGATGATGATGACCTGCATCCTCTCCTTAAGGCGGCTGCTCGGTTGGGCCCGAACTCCTAACGTTCCCTCGGACGACTCCAATCTCCGGCCCTTTCCCGGCCTCATGGAGGGCTTCCTGGGGATGCTTCCCCTTGCCCAGATGGAGCCAGATGGGATCAAAGCCCCCTTTCATCTCCCCCGCAGCCTCCTCCTCTTCCTCCTCACTCTGCTCCCCCATCCCTCCAGTCCCTCTCCCCATCGACACTGGTCCTTCCACCTCTAGCTGCCCCCCGCCTCTATCTGCAGGCACCGCTGTCCTCTCCCCCGTCCCCCGGCCCCCAACTCACAACAGCATGTCCACGTAGCGGACGCCCTTATTCAGGGCCTCGATGGCTTCCATCTCTTCGTCCGTCAGAGAGAAGTCGAAGATCTGCCGAAAGGAGCGGGAAGAGGAGTGTAGGGGACTCCTGCTTACCCCGAGATAGAAAGGTCTGGATAGTGGGGACCGACTGTTGCCATGGGAACCCCCTTGCCAGGCCTCCCCAACGGGGGCTGATGGTTATAAGCCATGGGGATGGGGGCCGGGTGCCACTGGGCTACCGGCTCTGACGACTGAGTGATGGAGATGCCGTGCGGGGGCTTCCTTCGGGCTCTCCCCAACTGGGCCAGGGGATGGACGGCGAATGGGCCGGGGTGAAGGGTCAGAGACCTGATGCATAGAAAAGAGTGGAGGAAAGGGGCCTGACAGCGGAAAAGGGAGGGGACTTCCCGGAGGTGGGGCAGGGCGGCCAACCTGGAAGTTCTCTCTGATCCGTGCCTCACTGAAGCTCTTGGGGATGACCACCACCCCTTTCTGGACACTGAAGCGCAGAACCACCTGGGCCACGGTCTTCCCATACTTCCTGCTGATGGACATCAGGAGCGGGTCTTCCAACAGCGGCGGGGAGGAGAGGCTGACCCTTAGACACGGAGCAGAGTCGGACGGTCGGTGTCCATTGGGGTCCCGGCTTGGGGAGATGCTGGAAGGGGCCCTTCGACATCCCAACTCGGAGGGGCCAGGGGGGGAAACCCTCTGGAGGAGCACTAATTTAGGGGAGGGAGCTCTCAGGTTATACTAGAGGGATTGCTCTCCCCCACTTCAAAGCCCATCTCCTCCAAGAGGCCTTCCCTAAGCCCCTCCTTTCCTCTCCTCCCGCTCCCTTCTGCATCGCTCTTGCTCCCTTTATTCACACCAGCCCCCAGCCACATTTCTGTAATTTATTTATCTAGATTAATGTCTGTCTCCCCTTCTGCACTGTAAGCTCGTTATGGGCAGGGAATGCCTGTTTATTGTTGTTTTGTACTCCCCCAAGCGCTTAGTACAGCCAGACAGCTGCACCGCTGATGACAGACCGGCGGACACCCAGACGGATGACCACAGACTGTCAGATACCCAGTCTGATGTCTGGACATCATCATCATCATCAATCGTATTTATTGAGCGCTAACTATGTGCAGAGCACTGTACTAAGCGCTTGGGAAGTACAAATTGGCAACATAACTGGCAGAAACCCAGACTAATGCCTAGGTAGATCGGTGGACCCGCAGACTGATGCCTGGACTGATTAGCGGACACACAGTGACATCCCAAGTGCTTAGTGTAGTGCCCTATACCCTAAGCGCTTAATAGATAGGTTCGAATGAATTACTGGCTTCCAATCCTGTTTGTTCGCTGCCGTGGTTTCCCTACCACTAGGTCACATTGATTGAAGCTGTGCTTCATCAAGTCTTTAATCAATCAATCAATCAATCATATTTATAATTATAATAATAATAATGGCATTTGTTAAGCGCTTACTATGTGCAGAGCACGGTTCTAAGCGCTTTGGGGGGGGGGGGAATACAAGGTGATCAAGTTGTCCCACATGGGGCTCACAGTCTTAATCCCCATTTTCCAGATGAGGGAACTGAGGCTCAGAGAAGTGAAGTGACTTGCCCAAGGTCACACAGCAGACATGTGGCGGAGCCGGGATTCGAACCCATGACCCCTGACTCCAAAGCCCGTGCTCTTTCCACTGAGCCAAGCTGCTTCTCTGAGTGCTTACTGTGTGCAAGAGGACTGTAGTAAGCGCTTGGAAAGTACAAGTTGGCAACATATAGACACAGTCCCTACCCAACAGTGGGCTCACAGTCTAAAAGTGGGCTCACAGTCTAAAAATATGTTTTTAATCTGTTTTCAACTTTATCTTTAATCTGTTTATTCTATAAACTCACCGTGAGCAGGGAATGTGTCTGTTTATTGTTGTATTGTATCCTCCCAAGCACTAGGTACAGTGTCTTGTACACAGTCAGCGCTCAATAAATATGACTGAATTGAAAATCTGCCCTACTGGCTTCCATGTAGCCAGAGAAGCCAGAGAAGTAGCTTGGACTAGTGGAAAGAGCACAGGCTTGGGAGTCAGAGGTCATGGGTTCTAATCCTCCTAGACTGTGAGCCCGTTGTTGGGTAGGGACGACCCCACGCACCTCCCTCCCCACAGCACCTGCATATATGTATATATGTTTGTATGTATTTTTTACTCTATTTTATTTGTACATATTTATTCTATTTATTTTATTTTGTTAATATGTTTTGTTTTGTTCTCTGTCTCCCCCTTCTAGACTGTGAGCCCGCTGTCGGGTAGGGACCGTCTCTATACGCTGCCAACTTGTACTTCCCAAGCACTTAGTCCAGTGCTCTGCACACAGTAAGCGCTCAGTAAATACGATTGAATGAATGAATGAATGGGGACTGTCTCTATATGTTGCCAAATTGTACTTTCCAAGCACGTAGTCCAGTGCTCTGTGCACAGTAAGCGCTCAATAAATACGATTGAATGAATGAATGAATGAATGGGGACTGTCTCTATATATTGCCAAATTGTACTTCCCAAGTGCGTAGTCCAGTGCTCTGCACACAATAAGTGCTCAATAAATACGACTGAATGAATGAATGAATGGGGACTGTCTCTATATGTTGCCAAATTGTACTTTCCAAGCGCTTAATACAGTGCTGTGCACAGAGTAAGCGCTCAATAAATGTGATTGAATGAATGAATGAATGGGGACCGTCTCTATATGTTGCCAACTTGTACTTTCCAAGCGCGTAGTCCAGTGCTCTGCACAAAATAAGTGCTCAATAAATACGATTGAATGAATGAATGAATGGGGACTGTCTCTATATGTTGCCAAATTGTACTTTCCAAGCACTTAGTACAGTGCTCTGCACGCAGTAAGCGCTCAATAAATATGATTGAATGAATGAATGTAGTCCACCACACAGACAGCAGAAAGTCAGGTGCCAGACAGACTGACTTATGGGCAGATTCACATGGGACTAGAATTGGGCCATCGAGAGGTTGTCCGGGGGGACATCCTTTGGTCCCAAGAGCATCCCCTTGCTTGCTTCTCTCCTTCTCCAGCCCAGCCCGCACCCTCCGCTCCTCTGCCGCTAATCTCCTCACCGTTAGGCCTCGTTCTCGCCTGTCCCGCCATCGACCCCCGGCCCACGTCCTCCCCCGGGCCTGGAATGCCCCCAATCCCTCTGCCCATCCACCAAGCTTGCTCTCTTCCTCCCTTCAAGGCCCTTCTGAGAGCTCACCTCCTCCAAGAGGCCTTCCCACACTGAGCCCCTTCCTTCTTCTCCCCTTCGTCCCCCTCTCCATCCCCCCCATCTTACCTCCTTCCCTTCCCCACAGCACCTGTATATATGTATATATGTTTGTACAGATTTATTACTCTATTTTACTTGTACATATCTATTCTATTTATTTTATTTTGTTAGTATGTTTGGCTTTGTTCCCCTTTTAGACTGTAAGCCCACTGTTGGGTAGGGACCGTCTCTGTATGTTGCCAACTTGGACTTCCCAAGCGCTTAGTCCAGTGCTCTGCACACAGTAAGCGCTCAATAAATACGATTGATTGATTGATTGATTGACTGTCTCTATATGTTGCCAACTTGTACTTCCCAAGTGCTTAGTCCAGTGCTCTGCACACAGTAAGCGCTCAATAAATACGATTGATTGATTGATTGATTGATCGAGACAGAGCAGGAGGGACTCCCAGCTTCTCCACCCTTCCTTCTCCTAGTCTTCCGTAGGCCCAGTCACAATTCCAGCCCCTGCTCGCTGCCCCCTTGCTCCCCACCCCCAGTTAGAGGGACTGTGGATGCAGCCAGGCCAAGGTGGGGCTGGGGGCCCATTACTCACCAGGACTTGTCCCGGGAGGTGCCCAGGGGGCTGTAACCCACGAGGATGATGCCGTGACTGCGGCAGAATTCCAGCAGTTTGGGCTGGGTGAAGTACGGGTGGTACTCGACCTGTGAATCATCATCATCATCATCAATCGTATTTATTGAGCGCTTACTATGTGCAGAGCACTGGACTAAGCACTTGGGAAGTACAAATTGGCAACATAGAGAGACAGTCCCTACCCAACAGTGGGCTCACAGTCTAAAAGGTGGAGACAGAGAACAAAACCAAACATACTAACAAAATAAAATAAATAGAATAGATATGTACAAGTAAAATAAATAGAGTAATAAATATGTACAAACATATATACATATATACAGGTGCTGTGGGGAAGGGAAGGAGGTAAGATGGGGTGGATGGAGAGGGGGACGAGGGGGAGAGGAAGGAAGGGGCTCAGTCTGGGAAGGCCTCCTGGAGGAGGTGAGCTCTCAGTAGGGCCTTACGGGGTGAATGTGAGACGGGACACGGGGAAGCAGCGGGAACGGACGTCGGGCGAAGCTGGGCTGGGGGGTCGGGGGTGGTGAGGGGGGAAGGGGCAGGGGCCTCTATTTGCCACTGGTTCTCCTGCAGCCTCCTAGAAAATCAATCAATCAATCGTATTTATGGAGCGATTACTGTGTGCAGAACACTGGACTAAGCGCTTGGGAAGTACAGGTTGGCAACATATAGAGACGGTCCCTACCCAACAGTGGGCTCACAGTCTGAAAGGGGGAAAAGGCCATCTTGGTGAGAGAGGGAATGTGAGAGCGTGTGAGCGTTTGGGAGAGGGTGAGGGTATGTCTGTGTGAGAGTGTGCATAATAATAATAATAATAATAATAATAATAACAATAATAATAATAATAACGGTATTTGTTAAGTGCTTACTATGTGCAAAGCACTGTTCTAATCAATCAATCGTATTTATTGAGCGCTTACTGTGTGCAGAGCATTGTACTAAGCACTTGAAGCGCTGGGGAGGTTACAAGGTGATCAGGTTGTCCCACGGGGGGCTCACAGTCTTCATCTTCGTCTTTGGGCAAGTCACTTAACTTCTCTATTTATTTATCTATTTATTTATTCTCTATTTATTTTACTAGTACATATCTATTCTATTTATTTTATTTTGTTAATATGTTTGGTTTTGTTCTGTCTCCCCCTTCTAGACTGTGAGCCCACTGTTGGGTAGGGACCGTCTCTAGATGTTGCCAACTTGTACTTCCCAAGTGCTTAGTCCAGTGCTCTGCACACAGTAAGCACTCAATAAATACGATTGATTGATTCTCTGTGCCTGTTCCCTCATCTGTAAAATGGGAATTAAGACTGTGAGCCCCCCGTGGGACAACCTGATCACCTTGTAACCTGCTTAGAACAGTGCTTTGCCCATAGTAAGCGCTTAATAAATGCCATTATAAAAAAAGAAATCCCCATTTTGCAGATGAGGGAACTGAGGCCCAGAGAAGTTAAGCGAAGTCACACAGCTGACAGTTGGAGGAGCCGGGATTTGAACCCACGGCCCCTGACTCCAAAGCCCGGGCTCTTTCCACCGAGCCACGCTGCGTATGCGTGCGTGTGCGCCTGGAGGAGAGCTTATGCGTCTGTTTGTGTGTGAGAGTTTTTGTGTCCTTGTGTATCTTTGTGGTCGTGTGTGAGTGGGTCTCGGTGCTTGTGAAGGCTCCGGGACGTACCCACTCCCATTTTTTGGGAGGGGGTGGGAGGAAATGTCACAGGGCCCTGAGGGTTTTTTTTTAAGTCCCTCACCTGCCCTCATTCCGTTATATTTATTGAGCACTTGTGATGTGCGGAGCACTGTACTAAGCACTTGGGAGGGTACAATCTAACAATAAACAGACACATTCCCTGTCCACAATCAATCAATCAATCAATCGTATTTATTGAGCGCTTACTGTGTGCAGAGCACTGGACTAAGCGCTTGGGAAGTACAAGTTGGCAACATATAGAGACAGTCCCTGCCCAACAGTGGGCTCACAGTCTAGAGGGGGACACAGACAAACTCGGTGCTAAGAACAGTGCCTGGCACATAGTAAGCGCTTAACGAAGGCCATCATTATTCATTATTATTGTTGTTATTAATAATATAAATACATAAATTACAGATTCATTCATTCATTCAATCGTATTTATTGAGCGCTTACTGTGTGCAGAGCACTGGACTAAGCGCTTAGCGCTGGGGAGGTTACAAGGTGATCAGGTTGTCCCACGGGGGGCTCACAGTCTTCATCCCCATTTTAAAGATGAGGTAACTGTATATATGTATATATGTTTGTACATATTTATTACTCTATTTATTTATTTTACTTGCACATATCTATTCTATTTATTTTCTTTTGTTAGTATGTTTGGTTTTGTTCTCTGTCTCCCCCTTTTAGACTGTGAGCCCACTGTTGGGTAGGGACTGTCTCTATATGTTGTCAACTTGGACTTCCCAAGCGCTTAGTACAGTGCTCTGCACACAGTAAGCACTTAATAAATACAATTGATTGATTGATTGAGGCCCAGAGAAGTGAAGTGACTTGCCCAAAGTCACACAGCTGACAGTTGGCAGAGCCGGGATTTGAACCCATGACCTCTGACTCCAAAGCCCGGGCTCTTCCCACTGAGCCACGCTGCTTCTCGAATGGTATGAGCAAGTGCTGGGAGACTGGGAGGGGGATGAAGAAAGGGAGCAAATTAGGGAGAGGCAGAAAAGAGTGGGAAAATTTAATTCAATCGTGTCGAGCGCTTACCGTGTGCACAGCACTGTAGTAAGCACTTGAGAGAACACAATCTAACAATAAACAGACACATTCCCTGCCCACAATGAGCTCACAGTCTAGAGGGGGAGACAGACATTAATAGAAATGAATAAATGACAGACTGTGAGCCCGCTGTTGGGTAGGGACTGTCTCTGTATGTTGCCAACTTGTACTTCCCAAGCGCTTAGTACAGTGCTCTGCACACAGTAAGCGCTCAATAAATACGATTGAACGAATGAAAGATACGGGCATAAGTGCTGAGGGGATGGGAGGGAGGATGAATAACGGGAGCAAGTCAGGGTGACGCAGAAGGGAGTGGGAGAAGAGGAAGGCTTAATCAGGGAGGGCCTCTTGGAGGAGATGCACCTTCAATAAGCCTTTGAAGGGAGCGGGAATAATCATCAGATTTGAGGAGGGAGGGCGTCCCAGGTCAATCAATCAAGATGAAGTCACTGAGGCACAGAGAAGTTAAGTGACTTGCCCAGAGTCACCCAGCTGACAATTGCCAGAGCCGGGATTCGAACCCATGACCTCTGACTGCCAAGCCCGGGCTCTTTCCACTGAGCCACGCTGCTTCACTCGGTAAGCTCTCAGTAAATACGACTGAACGAACGTACGAATGAGTGGAAGGCCCCTCGGAGGAGACGTGCGTTCGATAAGGCTTCGAAGGGGCTGGAGCCAAGGTCGGGGTCAGGGGTCAGGGGTCGGGGGGCGTACCTGGTTGACGACCGGCTTGTGTTTGAGGCCGGGTTTGTTCAGGATGAGCTCCAACTGCCGGCGGTTGAAGTTGGACACCCCGAGCGACCTCACGAGCCCCGCGTCCTTGCAGGCCTCCAGAGCCTGGGAGAGAGGGAGGGAGGGACAGGAAGGTCGCCCGTCGCTCCGCAGGACATCTCTCCCCTTCAACCCACATCTTCCCACTGTGTCTCTCTACGTTGCCAGCTTGTCCTTCCCAAGCGCTTAGTCCAGTGCTCTGCACACAGTCAGCGCTCAATAAATACGACTGATCATCTACGCCTCCCTAAATCCCATCAGTTCGACCTTCGCAGCATGAAAATCTGCCCTTTCCTCTCCATCCCCGCTGCTACCCCACTGGCCTAATTGCTCATCCTATCCCACCTTGATCACTGTATCAGCCTCCTTAGCTTGGGGGATGGACACTTTAAGGCAGAGGGAGGGTAAGTATTCAACCCCATCTTACAGATAAAGCAACCGAGGCCCGGAGAGATTAAGGGTCTCACCTAAGGCCACGGCAGCAGGTCAGGGGCGTACCTGTTTCGCTGCTAGAGAAGCAGCGTGGCTCAGTGGAAAGAGCCCGGGCTTTGGAGTCAGAGATCATGGGTTCGAATCCCGACTCCGCCACATGTCTGCTGTGTGACCTTGGGCAAGTCACTTCACTTGGCGAAGCAGCGTGGCTCAGTGGAAAGAGCCCGGGCTTTGGAGTCAGAGGTCGTGGGTTCTAATCCTGGCTCCACCAATTGTCAGCTGGGTGACTTTGGGCAAGTCACTTCACTTCTCTGGGCCTCAGTTCCCTCATCTGTAATAGGGGGATGAAAACTGTGAGCCCCCCATGGGACAACCTGATCACCTTGTAACCTCCCCAGTGCTTAGAGCAGTGCTTGGCACACAGTAAGCGCTTAATAAATGCCATTATTATTAGAGAAGCAGCGTGGCTCAGTGGAAAGAGTGCGAGCTTGGGAGCCAGAGGTCATGGGTTCGAATCCCGCCTCCCCCACCTGTCTGCTGTGTGACCTTGGGCAAGTCACTTCACTTCTCTGTGCCTCAGTTCCCTCATCTGTCAAGTGGGGATTAAGACTGTGAGCCCCAGATGGGACAACCTCATCTCCTTGCGGTCCCCCCCCACAGCGCTTAGAACAGTGCTCTGCACATAGTAAGCACTTAACAAATACCAACATTATTATTATTATTATTATTCTCTGGGCCTCAGTTCCCGCATCTGTAAAATGGGGATGAAGACTGTGAGCCCCAGATGGGACAACCTCATCTCCTTGCGGTCCCCCCCTCAGCGCTTAGAACAGTGCTCTGCACATAGTAAGCGCTTAACAAATACCAACATTATTATTATTATTATTCTCTGGGCCTCAGTTCCCTCATCTGGAAAACGGGGATGAAGACTGTGAGCCCCACGTGGGACAACCTGCTCACCCTGTATCCTCCCCAGCGCGTAGAACAGTGCTTTGCACATAGTAAGCGCTTAACAAATGCCAATTCTTCTAGACTGTGAGCCCACTGTTGGGTGGGGACCGTCTCTATATGTTGCCAACTTGGACTTCCCAAGCACTTAGTCCAGTGCTCTGCACACGGTAAGCGCTCAATAAATACGATTGATTGATTGATTGATTGATTGCCCCCCTCCACAAAATTCGCTTCGTCCCCTTCCTCGGCGCCGGCTGGCCTGAGCCCCAGAGTCAGAAGACTGGGGGGGAGGACAGGTCAGCTCGGCGGAAATCAATCCATCCATCCATCCATCGTATTTATTGAGCGCTTACTGTGTGCGGAGCACTGTACTAAGCGCTTGGGAAGTCCAAGTTGGCAACGTATAGAGACGGTCCCTACCCAACAGTGGGCTCACAGTCTTCACCGTACCTCGTTCTCGCCTGTCCCGCCGTCGACCCCCGGCCCACGTCATCCCCCGGGCCTGGAATGCCCCCAATCCCTCTGCCCATCCGCCAAGCTCGCCCTCTTCCTCCCTTCAAGGCCCTGCTGAGAGCTCACCTCCTCCAGGAGGCCTTCCCAGATTGAGCCCCTTCCTTCCTCTCCCCCTCGTCTCCCTCTCCATCCCCCCATCTTACCTCCTTCCCTTCCCCACAGCACCTGTATATATGTATATATATTTGTACATATTTATTACTCTATTTATTTATTTTACTTGTACATATCTATCCTATTTATTTTATTTTGTTAGTATGTTTGGTTTTGTTCTCTGTCTTCCCCTTTTAGACTGTGAGTCCACTGTTGGGTAGGGACTGTCTATATGTTGCCAATTTGTACTTCCCAAGCGCTTAGTACCGTGCTCTGCACATAGTAAGCGCTCAATAAATACAACTGATTGATTGATTGATTAGAAGATGCCTCCTCCAATTAGTAAGAGGGCTCTCCCTACTAAGCATACATTTCCCCTGCTTGCCTCTCTTGCACTTGAATTTTTTTCCCCTTTTTTCACCCCATCCTTTCTCTCCATCCCCCCCATCTTACCTCCTTCCCTTCCCCACAGCACGTGTAGATATGTATATATGTTTGTACATATTTATTACTCTTTATTTTACTTGTACACGTCTATTCTATTTATTTTATTTTGTTAGTACGTTTGGTTTTGTTCTCTGTCTCCCCCTTTTAGACTGTGAGCCCGCTGTTGGGTAGGGACTGTCTCTAGATGTTGCCAACTTGGACTTCCCAAGCGCTTGGTACAGTGCTCTGCAGACGGTAAGCGCTCAATAAATACGATTGATTGATTGATTGATTGATTGATTGATAGAAGTGGGAGCGATCACCTGCCTTACCTCCCAAGTGGCGCACAGGTCTGACTTGTGATAGATAATATGGCCATTTTCATGCTTCGGATAAAATTCATCTCCAGGCTGGCAGAGAGCAGGGCAACATCATTAGGTTACAACGGATTAGTTTGGGAGTCACAAAGCTCTGCCCCCTCCCTGGGCACTACTACTAAGCTCAACAGGCCATCGACTTGGACTTCCCAAGCGCTTAGTACAGTGCTCTGCACACAGTAAGCGCTCAATAAATACGATTGATTGATCGATCGAGCGGAGATCGTCGGATCGGAACCGGGCTCCGCCCCAGGTGGGGAACCCCATCTAGTTACCTGACCTGTAAAATGGGGATTAAGACTGGGAGCCCCACGAGGGACAACCTGATCACCTTGTAACCTCCCCAGAGCTTAGAACAGTGCTTTGCACATAGTAAGCGCTTAATAAATGCCATTATAATTATTATTATTATCTAGGAGGGAGGGAGAGTGGGGATAATAGACTGTGACTGTGAGCCCACTGTTGGGTAGGGGCCGTCTCTATATGTTGCCAACTTGGACTTCCCAAGCATCTAGTACAGTGTTCCGCACACAGTAAGCGCTCAGTAAATACAATTGATGATGATGATGCTGTTTCTGCACTCACCTTGAAGGTCATGGGCGTTTCGATGACGTAGAGGTCGACGTAGTCCGACTGGAGACACTTCAGTGTCTTCTCCAGGGCGCGGCGGACCAGCTCCGGCTGTTGATAGGTGTTCCATAGCTAGAAGAGACGTCAGAGGACCTGGGTTCTAATCCCGGGCCGTCGGTGTGACCTTGGGCAAGTCACTTAACTTCCCTGAGCCTCGGTTTCCTCATCTGTGAATTGGGGGGTTCAACACCTGTCCTTCCTCAATCAATCAATCAATCTAGACCGTGAGCCCGCTGTTGGGTAGGGACCGTCTCTATGTGTTGCCAACTTGGACTTCCCAAGCGCTTAGTACAGTAAGTGCTCCATAAATACGGTTGAAAAAAAAAATCAATTGAGAGATCGTATCATCAATCGTATTTATTGAGCGCTTACTGTGTGCAGAGCACTGGACTAAGCGCTTGGGAAGTACAAATTGGCATCTATCTATTGAGCACTTACTCCGTGCGGAGCACTATGCTAAGCTACTGGGAGAGTACAATGCAATAGTTGGCGGACACATTCCCTAATCATCAATCAATCGTATTTATTGAGCGCTTACTGTGTGCAGAGCACTGTACTAAGCGCTCATTCCTTACCCACAACGAGCTTACGGCTCTCCCTCCACACATCCGCCAAACTGGCTCTCTTCCTCCCTTCAAATCCCTCCTGAGAGCTCACCTCCTCCAGGAGGCCTTCCCAGACTGAACCCCCTTTTTCCTCTCCTCTCCCGCCCTACCTCCTTCCCCTCCCCACAGCGCTTGTATATATTTGTACAGATTTATTACTCTACTTTACTTGCCCATATTTACTACCCTATTTATTTTGTTAATGACGTGCATCTAGCTTTAATTCTATTTGTTCTGACGATTTCACACCCGTCCACATGTTTTGTTTTGTTGTCTGTCTCCCCCTTCTAGACCGTGAGCCCGTTGTTGGGTAGGGATCGTCTCTATCTGTTGCCAACTTGGACTTCCCAAGCGCTTAGTCCAGTGCTCTGCACACAGTAAGCGCTCAATAAATACGACTGAATGAATGAATGATGTTAATATGAATAAATTATTTGTAATATGTAATTTAAAGATACGTAGATAAGTGCCGTGGGGTTGAGAGTGGGGCGAATAGTACACTCTACTGAGCACTCGGGCGTGGCTCAGTGGAAAGAGCACAGGCTTTGGAGTCAGAGGTCACGGGTTCAAATCCCAGCTCTGCCAATTGTCAGCTGGGTGACTTTGGGCAAGTCACTTCACTTCTCTGTGCCTCAGTTCCCTCATCTGGAAAATGGGGATGAAGACTGTGAGCCCCCTGTGGGGCAACCTGATCACCTTGTAACCTCCCCAGTGCTTAGAACAGTGCTTTGCACATAGTAAGCACTTAATAAATGCCATCATCATTATTAATGAATATGATTGAATGAATGAATGACATTAATATGAATAAATTATTTGTAATATGTATTTAAAGATACGTATATAAGTGCCATGGGGTTGAGAGTGGGGCGAATACTACACTCTACTGAGCACTCGGGCGTGGCTCAGTGGAAAGAGCACAGGCTTTGGAGTCAGTGGTCATGGGTTCAAATCCCGGCTCTGCCAATTGTCAGCTGTGTGACTTTGGGCAAGTCACTTCACTTCTCTGGGCCTCAGTTCCCTCATCTGTCAAATGGGGATTAAGATTGTGAGCCCCCTGTGGGGCAACCTGATCACCTTGTAACCTCCCCAGTGCTTAGAACAGTGCTTTGCACATAGTAAGTGCTTAATAAATGTTATTATTATTATTATTATTGTTATAATGCAGTAGATAGACACATTCCCTGCTCACAACGAGCTTACAGACTAGAGGATTTAGCCTCTCCTTTGGTCTGTGAGTCCATGTGAAGAACAGGAACTGTGTCTGACCTCATTATCTCAAATCAATCAATCAATCATATTTATTGAGTGCTTACTGTGTGCAGAGCACTGTACTAAGCGCTTGGGAAGTCCAAGTTGGCAACATATAGAGACGGTCCCTACCCAACAGTGGGCTCACAGAATCTACCTCAAGGTTGGGTGATGAGGCTACTGCCCCGGGCCCAGAGCCGGAGGGGGGTCCCGACCCAGTGGGTGGGTGTGGGACTGAGCTCGGTCAGCCCCGGAAGAGCTGGCTCCGGGGAGTTGAGTCAGAAGGTTGCGGGTTCTAATCCTGCCCCTTCCACTTGCCTGCTGTGTGACCTCGGGCCAGTCACTTCACTTCTCTGTGCCTCAGTTCCCTCATCTGGAAGATGGGGATGAAGACTTTGAGCCCCATGTGGGACAGGGACGGTGACCAACCGTATTACCTTGTATGTACCCCAGTGCCTAGAACAGTGCTTGGCACATTGTGAGCACTTAACAAGCACCATAATAATTATAACTACTATTACCATGTGAGCCCACTGTTGGGTAGGGACTGTCTCTATATGTTGCCAATTTGTACTTCCCAAGCGCTTAGTACAGTGCTCTGTGCACAGTAAGTGCTCAATAAATACGATTGATTGATTGATTGATTTTGAGCCGCAAGATTGGAGGAAACAGATGGCGGGCAGAACCACTTGACACCTGTCCCCATGTTTTGTTTTGGTGCCTGTCTCCCCCTTCTAGACTGTGAGCCCGTTGTTGGGTAGGGACCGTCTCTAGATGTTGCCAGCTTGTACTTCCCAAGCGCTTAGTACAGTGCTCTGCACACAGTAAGTGCTCAATAAATAAATAATAAATAAATAATACTATTGAATGAATGAATGCACACAGTAAGCACTCAATAAATGCGATTGAATGAATGAATGAAGAATGAACTAGCCAGAGCCAGCGTGGCTCAGTGGAAAGAGCCCGGGCTTTGGAGTCAGAGGTCATGGGTTCAAATCCCGGCTCTGCCACTTGTCAGCTGGGTGACTTTGGGCAAGTCACTTCCTTTCTCTGTGCCTCAGTTCCCTCATCTGTAAAATGGGGATTAAGACTGGGAGCCCCCTGTGGGACAACCTGATCACCTTGTAACCTCCCCAGCGCTTAGAACAGTGCTTTGCACATAGTAAATGCTTAATAAATGCCATTTTTTAAAAAAAACCACTGCTCCAGTCACTAGTTACGTCATCATCATCATCATCAATGGTATTTATTGAGCACTTACTACATACAGAGTGCTTGGGAGGGTACAAAACAATCAAGTTTGCAGACACGCTCCCTGCCCACAAAGAGGTTACAGTCTAGTTGGGAAAGGAGATATTACTATAATAATAATAAAAATGGCATTTATTAAGCACTTACTATGTGCAAAGCACTGTTCTAAGTGCTAGGGAGGTTACAAGGTGATCAGGTTGTCCCACGGGGGGCTCACAGTCTTAATCCCCATTTTACAGAGGAGGTAACTGAGGCCCAGAGAAGTGAAGTGACTTGCCCAAAGTCACACAGCTGACAATCGGAGGAGCCGGGGTTGGAACCCATGACCTCTGACTCCAAAGCCCGGGCTCTTTTCCACTGAGCCCCGCTGCTTCTCTAATATGAATAAATAACTTCTCAGAAGTCCTTGCCCTTGAAACTGGGGGAGGGTCCTTCCTCCTCCCAGCTCCCCTGGGGATACGGACCAGTCTGGCCCACCCCATTCCTGAGGTTGTTCCCGAGGTGAAGCGGGACATATACCATCTGAAGGTCAAAAACGCTCTCTCGCGAGGGCCCGAGCTAGGAAAACCAAACTCGGAAGCCTGGGTGGGATACCACCCCGACAATGGAAACCGCTAGACATCCCAGGCCGACAAGGCGGAAGAAGGCGCCCGTGCCAACCAAACATCAGGGGCCGGAGGGATGGAGATTGAACAAGAAGCCCAAAAGTCCCGGGAGGACAGGTAACGAATGCCAATCAATCAATCAATCGTATTTATTGAGTGCTTACTGTGTGCAGAGCACTGTACTAAGCACTTGGGAAGTACAAGTTGGCAACGTTTTTCATTCTTGCAGCCGCCCGAAGCGTGGGATGCCCACTCCGTCTGCACCAAGTGAGACCCCGCGGGACGGGCGAGTTTCCCGATGAGCCCTCGTGCGACTGGAAGGTACGTGCTCTTCCACACGTGTTCATTCATTCATTCTTTCAATTGTATTTATTGAGCGCTTACTGTGTGCAGAGCACTGTACTAAGCGCTTGAGAAGTACAAGTTGGCAACATATAGAGACGGTCCCTACCCAACAGTGGGCTCGCAGTCTAGAAGGGGGAGACGGAGAACAAAACAAAACATATTAACAAAATAAAATAAATAGAATACATATGTACAAGTAAAATAAATACATAGAGCAGTAAATAAATAGAGTATAAATATATAAATAGAATAATAAATAAATAAATAGAGTAACATGCAATAACATGCAATAAATGTGTAACATGCAACTGAATTCCTCCCAAGTGGGAAACGTTCATAGGCGGGAGCTAAGTGCTTCGCCACATGTGTAACGCATAAATGAATTCCGCCTCGGTGGGAAGCGTTCGCGAGTGGGAGTTAAGTGCTTCGCCACGTGTGAAAAACACACAAGTGAATTCTTCCCAAGTGGGAAGCGTTCGTGGGCGGGAGCCAGGTGCTTAGCCATGTGAGGGGAACGCATAAGTGTGAGAAGCAGCGTGGCTCAGTGGAAAGAGCCCGGGCTTTGGAGTCAGAGGTCATGGGTTCAAATCCCAGCTCCACCACATGTCTGCTGTGTGACCTTGGGGAAGTCACTTAACTTCTCTGAGCCTCAGTTCCCTCATCTGTAAAATGGGGATTAAGACTGTGAGCCCCCCGTGGGACAACCTGATCACCTTGTAACCTCCCTAGCACTTAGAACAGTGCTTTGCACATAGTAAGTGCTTAATAAATGCCATTTTTATTATTATTATATTAATATCTCCTTTCCCAACTAGACTGTAACCTCTTTGTGGGCAGGGAGTGTGTCTGCAAACTTGATTATGTACTGTTGCCCCTTGACTTGACTTGGGCAAGTCACTTAACTTCTCTGGGCCTCAGTTACCTCATCTGTAAAATGGGGATTAAGACTGTGAGCCCCCCGTGGGACAACCTGATCACCCTGTATCCTCCCCAGCGCTCAGAACAGGGCTTTGCACAGAGTAAGCGCTTAACAAATGCCAATTATTATTATTATTCTCTGGGCTTCAGTTCCCTCATCTGTAAAATGGGGATGAAGACTTTGAGCCCCCCATGGGTCAACCTCATCACGTTGTAACCTCCCCAGTGCTCAGAACAGTACTTTGCACATAGTAAGCGCTTAATAAATGCTATTATTATTATTATTATTCTCTGTGCTCTGCACACAATAAGTGCTCAATAAATACGATTGATGAAGAATATTCCTCCCGAGAGGGAAGTTAAATTCGCCCCCTGTAAATAACTAAAAATAAATGTATTCCTCCTGAAAGGGAAGTTTTATTTGCCACGTAGAATATATTTCGCATGGTTCAGCCTTTCTGACTCCAGTCCCTCTCTGTCGCCGCGCCGATCCTCGAACCCGGCTCCGTGTGACCGGTGAAAGAGGCCCAGGGGGGTCGTGGAGGGAGGAAGGAGGGTCTGTGGGAGAGCGTGGCCTCACCTTGCCGCAGTAGAAGATGTCTTCCCGTTTCACCACGCCTTCCCTGATCTTGTCCCGAATGGCCTGGCCCACTTCGTGCTCGTTGTAGTAGACGAGGGCCCCGTCGAAGTGGCGGTATCCAGCATCGATGGCCACCTTCACCGCCTGAGCGCACGTCCCCTTGGGGGTCTGGAACGAGATGGATGGGAGAAGGGCAGTCGTACGTTCATTCAACCGTACTTATTAAAGTCTCAAAAATCTCCAGTGGCTACCAATCAATCTGCGCATCAGGCAGAAACTCCTCACCCTGGGCTTCAAGGCTGTCCATCCATCCCCTCGCCCCCTCCTACCTCACCTCCCTTCTCTCCTTCTCCAGCCCAGCCCGCACCCTCCGCTCCTCCACCGCTAATCTCCTCCCCGTACCTCGTTCTCGCCTGTCCCGCCGTCGACCCCCGGCCCACGTCCTCCCCCGGGCCTGGAATGCCCCCAATCCCTCTGCCCCTCCGCCAAGCTAGCTCTCTTCCTCCCTTCAAGGCCCTGCTGAGAGCTCACCTCCTCCAGGAGGCCTTCCCAGACTGAGCCCCTTCCTTCCTCTCCCCCTCGTCCCCCTCTCCATCCCCCCATCTTACCTCCTTCCCTTCCCCACAGCACCTGTATATATGTATATATGGTTGTACATATTTATTACTCTATTTATTTTACTTGTACATTTCTATCCTATTTATTTTATTCGGTTGGTATGTTTGGTTCTGTTCTCTGTCTCCCCCTTTTAGACTGTGAGCCCACTGTTGGGTAGGGACTGTCTCTATGTGTTGCCAATTTGTACTTCCCAAGCGCTTAGTACAGTGCTCTGCACATAGTAAGCGCTCAATAAATACGATTGATTGATTGATTGATTGATTATTAAGCGCTTGGGGAAGAACAATACCATAATAATAATAATAATAATGATAATGGCATTTATTGAGCGCTTACTATGTGCAAAGCACTGTTCTAAGCATTGGGGAGGTTACAAGGTGATCAGGTTGTCCCATGGGGGGCTCACAGTCTTCATCCTTCCTTCCTCTTCCTTCCTCTGAGCCCCTTCCTTCCTCTCCCCGTCGTCCCCCTCTCCATCCCCATCTAACCTCCTTCCCTTCCCCACAGCACCTGTATATATGTATATATGTTTGTACCTATTTATTACTCTATTTATTTATTTATTTTACTTGCACATATCTATTCTATTTATTTTATTTTGTTAGTATGTTGGGTTTTGTTCTCTGTCTCCCCCTTTCAGACTGTGAGCCCACTGTTGGGTAGGGACTGTCTCTATATGTTGCCAATTTGTACTTCCCAAGCGCTTAGTCCAGTGCTCTGCACATAGTAAGCGCTCAATAAATACGACTGATTGATTGATTGATCCCCATTTTCCAGATGAGGCAGCTGAGGCCCAGAGAAGTGAAGTGACTTGCCCAAAGTCACGCAGCTGAGCAGCAGCGGAGCCGGGTCGATAACCCCCCCAGCCCCTTCCCCACAAGACCGGCACGCGGAGTTCATTCATTCAATCGTATTTATTGAGCGCTTACTGTGTGCAGAGCACTGGACTAAGCGCTTGAAGTCCAAGTTGGCAACGTTCATTCATTCAATCGTATTTATGGAGCGCTTACTGTGTGCAGAGCACTGGACTAAGCGCTTGGGACATCTAGAGAAGCAGCGTGGCTCAGTGGAAAGAACCCGGGCTTTGGAGTCAGAGGTCATGGGTTCAAATCCCGGCTCCACCAGTTGTCAGCTGGGTGACTTTGGGCAAGTCACGTCACTTCTCTGGGCCTCAGTGACCTCATCTGGAAAAATGGGGATGAAGACTGTGAGGTGTGGGCCAACCTGCTCACCTTGTAATCTCCCCAGCGCTTAGAACGGTGCTTTGCACATAGTAAGCGCTTAATAAATGCCATCATCATTATTATTATTAGAGACGGTCCCTACCCAACAGCGGGCTCACAGTCTAGAAGGGGGAGACAGAGAACAAAACAAAACATATTAAGAAAATAAAATAGAAGAAATACATACAAATGAAATAAATAGAGTAATATCCACCCCACCCCATCTCCCAGGTGAACGCCAACGCAAACGTCAGCCACTTCTGGGCCGAGGCCCAAGGAAGAGGAGCCCCAGGAGCCTTGGGCCCGAGGGAGGACGGGACGGAGCTTGTACTTCCCAAGCGCTTAGTCCAGTGCTCTGCACACAGTGAGCGCTCAATAAATACGATTGATTGATTGATTGATTGCTTACTTGCTTTGGACTGCTATAGGTGCCCAGTCCGATGACCGGGATGAAGTTCCCATCACTCAGTTTCAGGTGATGGCGGGTAGCCGTGAGGTTCATGGCTCAGGCTCCTGGTCTTCGCTCCCGAGAGAGAGGATAAAAATAACGATCGGGATATTGGCTAAGGGCTTACAATGCGCCAAGCACTGCGCTGAGCATCGGACTAATATCAGCTGGAACCCGGTGCTTCTCCCACGTGGGGCCCGCGGTCTGAGAGAAGAATCTCTGACTTCAAAAATCAGTTTTTTATTAGACTTTGAGAGTGGGAGGGGAGGGGGGAAGGGAGAGAGAACCTGGTTAAACAGTTCTCAGCTGCACAAACCAAATATTAGCATTAACATGTTGCTTTCCACGGAATAGTCCGCAGGGGGATGACCTTGCACCCTGGCATGGAATATGATTAGGAACAAAGTCCAGAGTCCATTTTTCAAACCAAGAATGATCGATGGGGCCCTGTGTCTTATGATTTATAATAATGAAAAGGATGGCCTTTATTAAGCGCTTACTATGTGCAAAGCACCGTTCTAAGCGCTGGGGAGGTTACAAGGTGATCAGGTTGTCCCACGGGGGGCTCACAACCTTCATCCCCATTTTCCAGATGAGGTCACTGAGGCCCAGAGAAGTGAAGTGACTTGCACAAAGTCACACGGCTGACGGTGGAGCTGGGATTTGAATAATAATAATAATAATGGCATTTATTAAGCACTTCTATGTGCAGAGCACCGTTTTAAGCGCTGGGGAGGTTACAAGGTGATCAGGTTGTCCCACGGGGGGCTCACAGTCTTCATCCCCATTTTCCAGATGAGGTAACTGAGGCACAGAGAAGTGAAGTGACTTACACTGTCACACAGCTGACAATTGGTGGAGCCAGGATTTGAATAATAATAATAATAATAATGGCATTTATTAAGCGCTTACTACGTGCAAAGCACCGTTCTAAGCGCTGGGGAGGTTACAAGGTGATCAGGTTGTCCCACGGGGGGCTCACAGCCTTCATCTCCATTTTCCAGATGAGGTAACTGAGGCACAGAGAAGTGAAGTGACTTGCACAAAGTCACACAGCTGACAATTGGTGGAGCTGGGATTTGAATAATAATAATAATAATAATGGCATTTATTAAGCGCTTACTACGTGCAAAGCACCATTCTAAGCGCTGGGGAGGTTACAAGGTGATCAGGTTGTCCCACGGGGGGCTCACAGCCTTCATCCCCATTTTCCAGATGAGGGAACTGAGGCACAGAGAAGTGAAGTGACTTGCACAAAGTCACACAGCTGACAATTGGTGGAGCTGGGATTTGAATAATAATAATAATAATGATGGCATTTATTAAATGCTATGTGCAAAGCACCGTTCTAAGCGCTGGGGAGGTTACAAGGTGATCAGGTTGCCCCATGGGGGGCTCACGGTCTTCATCCTCATTTTCCAGATGAGGTCACTGAGGCCCAGAGAAGTGAAGTGACTGGCCCAAAGTCACACAGCAGACATGTGGCAGAGCCGGGATTTGAACCCATGACCTCTGACTCCAAAGCCCGGGCTCTTTCCACTGAGCCACGCTGCATATGTCATATGACATGTGACAGAGGGGGCAAGGGATGGGGTGGAGGGGTTGGGTGGCCTGAGGAGGGAGTTAAATGCCTGGAGCAACTGGAGAGGGTGACTTCTCTAAGCCTCAGTTCCCTCATCTGTAAAATGGGGATTAAAGACTGTGAGCCCTGTGTGGGACAACTTGCTCACCTCGTATTTTCACGTAGTAAGCGCTTAACAAATGCAATTATTATTATTATTAGTATTAGTATTATGGGCATGGGGTCAATAAGAGTGGTGAAATAATTTTGACAGGCAGAGGAGAGGACAAAGTTAAAGCATGCAAGGATTAAAGTTGAAGTGACTACCCATTCACTTCAATCGTACTTATTGAGCGCTTACTGTGTGCAGAGTACTGTACTAAGCGCTTGGGAAGTCCAAGTTGGCAACATCTAGAGACAGTCCCTACCCAACAGTGGGCTCACAGTCTAGAAGGGGGAGACAGAGAACAAAACCAAACATATTAACAAAATAAAATAAATAGAATAGATATGTACAAGTAAAATAAATCAATAAATAGAGTAATAAATCCGTACAAACGAAGCAGCGTGGCTCAGTGGAAAGAGCCCGGGCTTTGGAGTTAGAGGTCATGGGTTCGAATCCCAGCTCTGCCAGTTGTCAGCTGTGCGGCTTTGGGCAAGTCACTTAACTTCTCTGTGCCTCAGTTACCTCATCTGTAAAATGGGGATTAAGACTTTGAGCCCTACGTAGGACAACCTGATCACTTTGTATCCCCCCCAGCGCTTAGAACAGTGCTTTGCACATAGTAAGCACTTAACAAATGCCAACATTATTATTATTATTGTTATTATTTGGAGTTAGAGGTCATGGGTTCGAATCCCAGCTCTGCCAATTGTCAGCTGTGTGGCTTTGGGCAAGGCACTTAACTTCTCTGTGCCTCAGTGACCTCATCTGTAAAATGGGGATTGAGACTGTGAGCCCCCTGTGGGACAGCCTGATCACCTTGTAACCTCCCCAGCGCTTAGAACAGTGCTTGGCACATAGTAAGGGCTTAATAAATGCCATTATTATTATTATTATTATATATACATATATACAGGTGCTGTGGGGAAGGGAAGGAGGAAAGGCAGGGGGGATGGAGACATACATATTTATTACTCTATTTATTTATTTATTTATTTTACTTGTACATTTCTATCCTACTTATTTTATTTTGTTGGTATGTTTGGTTCTGTTCTCTGTCTCCCCCTTTTAGACTGTGAGCCCACTGTTGGGTAGGAACTGTCTCTATGTGATGCCAATTTGTACTTCCCAAGCGCTTAGTACAGTGCTCTGCACATAGTAAGCGCTCAATAAATACGATTGATTGATTGATTGATTGATTGATGGAGAGGAAGGAGGGGGCTCAGTGTGGGAAGGCCTCCTGGAGGAGGTGAGCTCTCAGTAGGGCCTGGAATACCGTCATTATTATTATAGTAAGCGCTTAAAAATGCTATTTAAAAAATAAGTAGCGGGGTAATGGGTGGGGGGATAGGAAGGGATTCAGGGAAGGCCTCTTGGAGGAGATGGGATTTCGGGAGGGCTTTGAGGATGGGGAGGGGGGTTGGCCCGTAGGAACAGAAGTTGGGAGGGGGAGAGCGTAAGCAAGGCGTCCAAGACAGAGCTGAGAGTGACGCCCAATGAGTGGGTTGGCTTGAGGGGAGCAAAACACGCAAAACTGGGGTGGGGCCGGAGAGCAGCGGGGATAAGTTGGGGGGGGCAAAGCTGTTTGGCCAACAGTTTCTGCTTGAGTGGGGAGAAGCAGCGTGGCTCAGTGGAAAGAGCCCGGGCTTTGGAGTCAGAAGTCATGGGTTCAAATCCCGACTCCGCCAATTGTCAGCTGTGTGACTTTGGGCAAGTCACTTCACTTCTCTGGGCCTCTGTTACCTCATCTGGAAAATGGGGATGAAGACTGTGAGCCCCCCGTGGGACAGCCTGATCACCTTGTAACCTCCCCAGCGCTTAGAACAGTGCATTGCACGTAGTAAGCGCGTAATAAATGCCTTAAAAAAAAACACGTTGGAGGTTTTTGAGGAGTGAGGAGGCATCCTCCAAACTAGTTCTCTTCCTCCCTTCAAAGCCCTACTGAGAGCTCACCTCCTCCAGGAAGCCTTCCCAGACTGAGCCCCCTCCTTCCTCCTCCCCTCCTCCCCCTCCCCATCCTCCCGCCTTACCTCCTTCCCCTCCCCACAGCACCTGTATATATGTGTATATGTTTGTGCGGATTTATTACTCTATTTTATTTGTACATATTTATGCTATTTCTTTTATTTTGTTAATATGTTTTGTTTTGTTCTCTGCCTCCCCATTCTAGACTGTGAGTCCGCTGTTGGGTGGGGACCGTCTCTCTATGTTGCCGACTTGGACTCCCCAAGCGCTTAGTCCAGCGCTCTGCACATAGTAAGCGCTCAATAAATACGATTGAATGAATGAATGAATTTGTTTTATTTGTACATATTTATTCTATTTATTTTATTTTGTTAATAAGTTTTGTTTTGTTGTCTGTCTCCCCCTCCTAGACTGTGAGCCCGCTGTTGGGTAGGGACCGTCTCTAGATGTTGCCGACTTGTACTCCCCAAGCGCTTAGTCCAGCGCTCTGCACACAGTAAGCGCTCAATAAATACGATTGAATGAATGAATGAATGAATTTATTTTATTTGTACATATTTATTCTATTTTGTTAATATGTTTTGATTTGTTCTCTGTCTCCCCCTTTTAGACTCTGAGCCCGCTTTGGGGTAGGGACCGTCTCTACATGTTGCCAACTTGGACTTCCCAAGCGCTTAGTCCAGTGCTCTGCACACAGTAAGCGCTCAATTAATACGATTGAATGAAGGAATATAGCTATAATTCTATTTGTTCTGACGGTTTTGACACCTGTCTGCTTGCTCTGTTGCTGACTTGTACTTCCCAAGCGCTTAGTCCAGTGCTCTGCACACAGTAAGCGCTCAATAAATACGATTGGATGAATGAATGAATATGATTGAATGAATGACTGAATGAATGCTTGGCATACAGTAAAGGGCCTAACAAATACCACTGTGATTACTGTTTGAGTTCCTCCCCTCAGGACACGTGCAGAAAGAACACATCTATATATCTATAATTCTATTCGTTGTGATGGTATTGACACCTGTCTACTTGTGTTGTTTTGTTGTCTGTCTCCCCCTTCTAGTTGTACTTCCCAAGCGCTTAGTACAGTGCTCTGCACACAGTAAGCGCTCAATAAATACGATTGATTGATTGATTGATTGATTGTGAGCCCTTGTTAGGGAGGGACCGTCTCTATCTGTTGCCGAATTGTACTTTCCAAGCGCTTAGTCCAGTGCTCTGCACACAGTAAGCGCCCAATAAATACGATGGAAAGGATGAATGAACGCGTCTATTGACTGTTATATTGTACTCTCCTAAAAGTTTAATACAGCGTTTTGCACAAAGCGCGCAGTAAATAAGATTGAATGAATAAGTGAGTTGATAATGATAATGATGGTATTTGTTAAGCGCTTACTCTGTGCAAAAGCACTGTTCTAAGCGCTGGGGAGGTTACAAGGTGATCAGGTTGTCCCACGGGGGGCTCACAGTTTTAATAGGGGTTAGCTATTGTTTGATTTGGGGCAAGTCACTTCACTTCTCTGGGCCTCAGTGCCCTCATCTGTAAAATGGGGATGAAGACTGTGAGCCCCCCGTGGGACAACCTGATCACCTTGTAACCTCGCCAGCGCTTAGAACAGTGCTTTGCACTTAGTAAGCGCTTCCTCTCCCCCTCGTCCCCCTCTCCATCCCCCTCGTCTTACCTCCTTCCCTTCCCCACAGCACCTGTATAGATGTATATATGTTTGTACAGATTTATTACTCTATTTATTTATTTCTTTTACTTGTACATGACTATTCTATTTATTTTATTTTGTTAATATGTTTTGTATTGTTGTCTGTCTCCCCCTTCCAGACTGTGAGCCCACTCTAGATGTTGCCAGCTTGTACTTCCCAAGCGCCTAGTCCAGTGCTCTGCACACAGTAAGCGCTCAATAAATACGATTGATTGATTGATTCATAAATGCCATTATCATTATTATTATTATTTCTCTGGGCCTCAGTTCCCTCATCTGTAAAAGGGGGATTAGGACCGTGAGCCCCCCGTGGGACAACCTGATCACCTTGCATCCCCCCCCTAGCGCTTAGAGCAGTGCTTTGCACAGAGCAAGCCCTTAATAAATGCCATTATTATTATTATTATTATTAGCAAAAACGACCACTGTTATTCTGATGATGGAGGAGGATGAGGGAGCCGGGCAGGGGGCGGGGCTTGGCGGAGGGCGCGGGATCAGATTGGCAGGCGAGGGGCGGGGCTTGGCGGGCGGGCGGAGGGCGGGGATTGGCTGCAGGCGCGGGGGCGGGGCTTCACTGGCGGGCGAAGCGCTATGATTGGCTGAGGGCGCGAGAGGGCGGGACCTGGTTGGCAGACGAGGGGCGGGGCTTCACTGGCGGACGAAGCGCTGTGATTGGCTGGGGCTGCGAGAGGGCGGGACCTGGTTTGCGGGCGAAGCGCTGGGATTGGCTGCAGGGCGGGGTACGGGACTTGTCTGACGGGCGAAGGTCGGGGATTGGCTGCGGGCGCGAGGGGGAGTGGGACCTGGCTGGAGGGCGAGGGGCGGTGATTGGCTGACGGATGGGGGGGCGGCTTATCCTCGGGCGCAGGGGGTGGGGATCCGGGCGAGGGGCGGGGATTGGCTGCGGGCTGGAGGGGGGCGGGGCTTGGCTGTAAGAGGAAGGGCGGGGATTGGCTGAGGGCGCGAAGGGGCGGGACCCGGCTGGAGGGCGAGGGGCGGGGCTTGTCCGGCAGGCGAGGGACGGGGATTGGCTTCGGGAGCAGGGGGGCGGGACCCGTCTGGAGGGCTAAGGTCGGCGATTGGCTGCGGGCTCGAGGGGGGCGGGACCTTTCTGGCGAGCGAGGGGCAGTGATTAGCTGCGGGGGCGGGGGGCGGGGCTTATCCTCGGGGCTGGGGGGGCGGGATCCGGGCGAGGGGCTCGGATTGGCTGCGGGCGCGAGGGGGGCGGGGCCTGGCTTGCAGAGGAAGGGCGCGGATTGGCTGAGGGCGCGGGCGGGACCAGGCCCGCGGGCGAAGGGCGGAGCCTATCTGGAGGATGAAGGGCGGTGATTGGCTGCGGGCGCGGGGGGCGGGACTTATCTTCGGGCGAAGGGCGGGGATTGGCTGCGGGCGCGAGGGGGCGTGGCCCGGCCTGGTGTCGCGGGGCGGAGATTGGTTGCGCGCACGGGAGGCGGGGCTTATCCTCGTGCGAAGGGCGGTGATTGGCTGCGGGCACGAGGAGGCGGGGCCCGGCCGGCGGACGAGGGGCGGTGATTGGCTACGGGAGCGGCGGGCGGGGCTTATCCTCGGGCGAAGGGCACTGATTGGCTGCGAGCACTAGGCGGTGGGGCCCGGCCGGGGGGGTCGCGGGGCGGAGATTGGCTGCGGGCGCGAGGGGGGCGGGGCCCGGCTGGCGGACGAAGGGCGGGGATTGGCTGCGGGCGCGAGGGGGCGGGGCCCGGCCGGCGGGCGAAGGGCGGTGAGTGGGTGCGGGAGTAGGGGGCGGGGCTTATCCGCGGGAGAAGGGCGGGGATTGGCTGCGGTCGCGAGGGGGCGGGGCCCGGCCGGGGGTCGCGGGGCGGGGATTGGCTGCGGGCTCGACGGGGGGCGGGGCCCGGCGCGCGACGGCGGTTGGCCATGTTGGCCCGTTGAAGCCTCCCGTCGCTGGCCGAGGCCCGGCGGCCTCCGAGGAGCCCGGATACCCCCCTCCCCCCACCCCGCGGATTGTGTGTGTGTGTGTGTGTGAGTGTGTCGGGGGAGACAATGGAGAAGCCGGCGGCGGCGGCGGCGGCGGCGACGAGCGGGGAGAACGAGGCGGAGAGCCGGCAGGTCCCGGACTCGGAGCGGGGCGGGGAGCCGGCCCGGCTCAACCTGTTGGACACTTGCGCCGTGTGTCGCCAGAACATCCAGAGCCGCGCGCCCAAGCTGCTGCCCTGCCTGCACTCCTTCTGCCAGCGCTGCCTGCCCGCCCCGCAGCGCTACCTCATGCTGCCCGCCCCGGTGCTGCCCGCCGACACGGGACCCGCCGGACCCGCCGCCCCCGGCCCCCCCGGGACCTCCCCCGCCGGCCCCGCCGCGCCGCCCTACGGCGCCCAAGGTGAGGGCACCAGCGGGACGCGACGCACGTGATCCCGGGGGGGGGGGTGGGGGGCGTGCGCGTGCGCGCCCCTGTCACACCGCGGGCGGGAGCGCGCGCGGCCGGCCGGGCGGTTGGGCGGGCGGCGCGCGCGCATTGTGACATAGAGCGCGCGCGCGCGCGCGACGCCGCCGCCGCCTGGCGCGCGCCCCCAGCGGCGGTGGGGGGAAGTGTCGCTCGGCGGGCCCGGCGGCTCCGGCTGCCGACCCCCCTCCCCCCCCACCTTCTCCATTCATTCATTCGTTCATTCATTCATTCATTCCTCCTCCCCTCCCCATCTCCTCCTCCTCCTTTCATTCATTCATTTATTCATTCATTCATTCCTCCATTCCTTCTCCCCTCCCCATCTCCTCCTCCTCTTTTCATTCGTTCATTCATTCATTCATTCCTACCTCCCCTCCCCATCGCCCCCTTCCTTCTCCTCCTTTCATTCATTCATTCATTCATTCATTCATTCCTCCTCCCCTCCCCATCGCCCCCTCCTTCTCCTCCTTTCATTCGTTCATTCATTCCTTCCTCCTCCCCTCCCCGTCGCCCCCTCCTCCTCCTCCTTTCATTCGTTCATTCATTCATTCATTCCTCCTCCCCTCCCCGTCGCCCCCTCCTCCTCCTCCTTTCATTCGTTCGTTCATTCATTCCTCCCTCCCCCATCGCCCCCTCCTCCTCTTCCTTTCATTCATTCTTTCATTCATTTAATCCTCCTCCCCTCCCCATCACCCCCTCCTTCTCCTCCTTTCATTCGTTCATTCGTTCATTCATTCATTCATTCATTCCTCCTCCCCTCCCCATCACCCCCGCCTCCTCCTCCTCCTTTCATTCGTTCGTTCATTCATTCATTCATTCATTCCTCCTCCCCTCCCCATCACCTCCGCCTCCTTTTCCTTTCATTCGTTCATTCATTCATTTAATCCTCCTCCCCTCCCCATCGCTCCCCTTCCCCTCCTTTCCTTCGTTCCTTTATTCATTCATTCGTTCATTCATTCCTTCTCCCCCTTGCACATAGTAAGTGCTTAATAAATGCCATCATCATTATTATTATTATTGCCCCCTCCTGCTCCTCCTTTCATTCGTTCATTCATTCATTCATTCCTTCTCCCCTCCCCATCACCCCCCCTCCTCCTTTCATTCGTTCATTCATTCATTCATTCCTTCTCCCCTCCCCATCACCCCCCCCTCCTTTCATTCGTTCATTCATTCATTCCTTCATTTCTTCATTCCTTCATTCCTCCTCCCCTCCCCATCACCCCCTCCTCTTCCTTTCATTCATTCATTCATTCATTTAATCCTCCTCCCCATCGCCCCCTTCCCCTCCCTTCCTTCCTTCATTTATTCATTCATTCGCTCATTCATTCATTCGTTCATTCATTCGCTCATTCATTCCTTCCTTCCTCCTGCTCCTCCTTTCATTCGTTCATTCGTTCATAAGTTCATTCTTTCCTTCCTCCTTCCCTCCCCATTGCCCCTTCCTTTCATTCCTTCATTCATTCATTCAATCGTATTTATTGAGCGCTTACTGTGTGCAGAGCACTGGACTAAGCGCTTGGGAAGTCCAAGTCGGCAACATCTAGAGACGGTCCCTACCCACCAGCGGGCTCACAGTCTAGAAGGGGGAGACAGACAACAGAACAAAACATGTGGACAGGTGTCAAGTCAGAACAAATAGAATTAAAGCTAGATGCACCTCATTAACAAAATAAATAGAATAGGAAATATGTACCAGTAAAATAAAGTCGTCAGAACAAATCCCCTCCCCATCACCCCCTCCTCCTCCTCCTTTCCTTCGTTCATTCGTTCATCTATTTATCAAGCGCTTAGTACAGTACTCTGCACACAGTAAGCACACAATAAATACTATTGAATGAATTAATTCCTCCTCCCCTCCCCACAGCACTTGTATATATTTATACAGATTTATTACTCTACTTTTGTACATATTTACTATTCTATTTATTTTGTTAATGATGTGCATCTAGCTTTAATTCTGTTTGTTCTGACGACTTGACACCCGTCCACATGTTTTGTTTTGTTGTCTGTCTCCCCCCTCTAGACTGTGAGCCCGCTGGTGGGTAGGGACCGTCTCTCTATGTTGCCAACTTGGACTTCCCAAGCGCTTAGTACAGTGCTCTGCACACAGTAAGCGCTCAATAAATACGATTGAATGAATGAATTCCTTCCTCCTCCCCTCCCCATCACCCCCCCTCCCTCCTTCTGCCCTTACCTCCTTCCCCTCCCCAAAGCATTTGTATATATTTGTACAGATTTATTACTCTATTTATTTTACTTGTACATATTTACTCCTCTATTTATTTTATTAATGAAGTGTGTCTAGCCATAATTCTATTTATTCTGACGGTTTTGACGCCTGTCTACATGTTTTGCTTTAGTGTCTGTCTTCCCCCTTCTAGACTGGAGCCCGTTGTTGGATAGGGACCATCTCTATATTTTGCCCAATTGGACTTTCCAAGCGCTTAGTACAGTGCTGTGCACACAGGCAGCGCTCAATAAATACGATTGAATGAATGAATGTCTACTTGTTTTGTTGTCTGTCTCCCCCCTTCTAGACTGTGAGCCCGTTGTGGGGTAGGGATTGTCTCTGTCTGTTGCCCAACTGGACTTTCCAAGTGCTTAGTACAGTGCTCTGCACACAGTAAGCGCTCAGTAAATACGATTGAATGAATGAATTCATCCATTCCATCGTCTACACTGCGAGTCCGTTGTTGCGTTGGGATTGCCTTTATCAGTTGCCGATTTGTGCTTTCCCAAGCGCTTAGTCCAGCGCTCTGCACACAGTCAGTGCTTTGTAAATACGATTGAATGAATGTGACTGTATTTTATTAATGATGTGTATCTAGCTATAATTCTATTTATTCTGATGGTATTGACGCCTGTCTACTTGTTTTGGTGTCTGTCTCCCCCCTTCTAGACTGTGAGCCTGTTGTTGGGTAGGGACTGTCTCTATTTCTTGCCCATTTGTACTTTCCAAGTGCTCAGTACAGTGCTGTGCACACAGTGCTCCGTAAATACGATTGAATGAATGACAATTTTATTAATGATGTGTATATATCTATAATTTTATTTATTTATTCTGATGGTATTGACACCTGTCTTCTTGTTTTGGTGTCTGTCCCCCTCTTCTAGACTGTGAGCCCGTTGTTGGGTAGGGACCGTCTCTATATGTTGCTGACTTGGACTTCCCAAGTGTTTAGTACAGTGTTCTGCACACAGTAAGCGCTCCATAAATAAGATTGAATGAATGAATTTATTGAGCTCTGACTGTGGACTGAGTGCTTGGAAAGGACAATCTGGCAACAGAGAGATACAATGCCTGCCCAACAATCAATCAGTCAATCAATCGTATTTATTGAGCACTTACTGTGTGCAGAGCACTGTACTAAGCACTTGGGAAGTACAAGTTGGCAACATACGGAAACAGTCCCTACCCAACAGTGGGCTCACAGTCTAAAAGGGGGAGACAGAGAACAAAACCAAACATACTAACAAAATAAAATAAATAGAATAGATATGTACAAGTTCAATAAATAAATAAATAAATAAATAATGGGCTCACAGTCCAGAAGAACAGTACTTGGCACATAGTAAGCCCTTAACAAATACCATCATCATCATCATCATTCATTCATTCAATTGTATTTATTGAGCGCTGACTGTGTGCAGAGCACTGGACTAAGCGCTTGGAAAGTCCAATTTGGCAACAGATAGAGGCCATCCCTACCCAACAATGGGCTCACAGTCTAAAAGAACAGTGCTTGGCACATAGTAAGCTCTTAACAAATACCACCATCATCATCATTTATTCATTCAATCGTATTTATTGAGCGCTGACTGTGTGCAGAGCACTGGAGTAAGCGCTTGGAAAGTCCAATTCAGCAACAGATAGAGGCCATCCCTACCCAACAGTGGGCTCACAGTCTAGAACAGTGCTTGGCACATAGTAAGCCCTTAACAAATATCATCATCATCATTCATTCAATAGTATTTATTGAGCGCTGACTGTGTGCAGAGCACTGGACTAAGCGCTTGGGAAGTCCAATTCGGCAACAGAGGCCATCCCAACCCAACAGCGGGCTCACAGTCTAGAAGAAGAAGCAGCGTGGCTCAGTAGAAAGAGCCCGGGCTTTGGAGTCAGAGGTCATGAGTTCAAATCCCGGCTCTGCCAATTGTCAGCTGTGTGACTCTGGGCAAGTCACTCACTTCTCTGTGCCTCAGTTCCCTCATCTGTAAAATGGGGATGAAGACTGTGAGCCCCCTGTGGGGCTGATCTCTTTGTAACCTCCCCAGTGCTTAGAACAGTGCATTGCACATAGTAAGCGCTTAATAAATGCCATTATTATTATAGAAGGACAGTGCTTGGCGCTTACTGTGTGCAGAGCACTGGACTAAGCGCTTGGAAAGTCCAATTTGGCAACAGATAGAGGCAATTCCTACCCAACAACGGGCTCACGGCCCAGAAGTGGGGGAAGACAGACAGCAAAACAAAGCAAGAAGACAGGCATCAACAGCTCGGGCGGTCAGTGCCCTCGGGAGGGCCAAGGGCTGTTTGCCCTCCTAACGGGGAAATAATTCAGTGTGTTGGCAAAGGGGGTGAGCTAGGCTGTGCCCCACTGCCCCTCCTATCATGCCCACCCATCGCCGCCGCTTAGCCTTCTCTCACTGCCTGCCTGCCTCTCTCGCTCTCACTTCTGCACTCTCTAATAATAATAATAATCTCTCCCTCCCTGGCTGCTTGCTTCTCTCTCTTTCTCTCTCTCAGTAATAATAAGATTTGTTAATAAGCCATCCCTCCCTGCCTGGCTACTTGCTTCCTTCTCTCTTTTGCTCGCTCACTCACTCGCTCTCTTTCAGTAATAATAATCGGATTTGTTAATGAGCCTTCTCTCCCTGCCTGGCTGCTTGCTTCTCTCTCTTTCTCTCTGTCAGTAATAATAAGATCTGTTAATAAGCCTTCCCTCTCTGCTTGTCTGATTGCTTCTCTCTCTCTCTCTCTTAGTAATAATAATCAGATTTGTTAATGAGCCTTCTCTCCCTGCCTGGCTGCTTGCTTCTCTCTCTTTCTCTCTGTCAATAATAATATCTGTTAATAAGCCTTCTCTCTCTGCTTGTCTGATTGCTTCTCTCTCTCTCTCAGTAATAATAATCAGATTTGTTAATGAGCCTTCTCTCCTTGCCTGGCTGCTTGCTTCTCTCTCTTTCTCTCTCTCTCAATAATAATAAGATCTGTCAATAAGTCTTCTCTCTCTGCTTGTCTGATTGCTTCTCTCTCTCTCTTAGTAATAATAATCAGATTTGTTAATGAGCCTTCTCTCCTTACCTGGCTGCTTGCTTCTCTCTCTTTCTCTCTCTCTCTCAATAATAATAAGATCTGGCAATAAGCCTTCTCTCTTTGCTTGTCTGATTGCTTCTCTCTCTCTCTCTCTCTCTCAATAATAATAATCAGATTTGTTAATGAGCCTTCTCTCCCTGCCTGGCTGCTTTCTTCTCTCTCTTTCTCTCTCTCAGTAATAATAAGATCTGTTAATAAGCCTTCTCTCCTTGCTTGTCTGATTGCTTCTCTCTCTCTCTCTCAGTAATAATAATCAGATTTATTAATGAGCCTTCTCTGCTTGCCTGGATGTTTGCTTCTCTCTCTTTCTTTCTCAATAATAATATCTGTTAAGCCTTCTCTCCTTGCTTGTCTGATTGCTTCTCTCTCTCTCTCTCTCTCTCTCTCACTCTCTCTCAGTAATAATAATCAGATTTGTTAATGAGCTTTTCTCCTTGCCTGGCTGCTTGCTTCTCTCTCTTTCGCTCTGTCAATAATAAGATCTGTTAATAAGCCTTCTCTCCTTGCTTGTCTGATTGCTTCTCTCTTTTTCTCTCTCTCTCTCTTTCTCTCTCTCTCAGTAATAATAATCAGATTTGTTAATGAGTCTTCTTTCCTTGCCTGGCTGCTTGCTTCTCTCTCTTTCTCTCTCTCTCTCAATAATAATATCTGCTAATAAGCCTTCTCTCCTTGCTTGTCTGATTGCCCCCCCCCCCCTTTTAGTGATAATAATCAGATTTGTTAATGAGCCTTCTCTCCCTGCCTGGTTTCTTGCTTCTCTCTCTTTCTCTCTCTCAGTAGTAATAAGATCTGTTAATAAGCCTTCTCTCCTTGCTTGTCTGATTGCCTCTCTCTCTCTCTCTCTCTCTCTCTCTCTCTCACTCTCTCTCTCTCTTTCTCTTTCAGTAATAATAATCAGATTTGTTAATGAGCCTTCTCTCCCTGCCTGGCTGCGTGCTTCTCCCTGCCTTTCTCTGTCTCCTTTTCAGAAATAATAATCAGATTTGTTAATGAGCCTTCTCTCCTTGCCTGGTTGCTTGCTTCTCTCTCTCTCTCCTCCCCCCTCCCCCCCCCCATCTCTCTCTTTCTCTCTTTCAGTAATAATAAGATTTGTAAATGAGACCTCTCTCCCTGCCTGGCCGCTTCCTTGTCTATGTCTTTCTGTAGTAATAACAATCAGATTTGTTAATGAGCCTTCCCTCCCTGCCTGGCTGCTGGCTTCTCTCTGTTTTTCAATAGTAATAATAGTAAGATTTGTTAAGAGCTTAGCCTGGCCCGAGTCAAGCATTGTTCTAAGTGCTTTCTTTCTCTCCTGGTCATTCTCTCTGGGGAGAAGGGGAGGGAAGGGGGTTTGTCGAGGTGCGTGCATTGCATAAAAGGGCACGGAAAGTAGATTGAAAGGCTCAGGAAGGCGTGTTATTATTCCTGGTTCATTGCTGGGTGACCTTGGGCAAGTCACTTAACTTCTCAGCCTCAGTTTCCTCATTTGGAAACGGGGATTTGATACCTATTCTGTTTAGACTGTGAGACCCATGTGAAATTGTCTTGCGTCTACCCTAGTGCTTAGCCAAGTCATTGCTTGGCACCTAGTAAACGCTGAACACAAACCACAATTAATGTTATTTTGAATCGTATCAAGCGCTTGCTGTATGCTGAGCACTGTGCTAAGCGCTTGGGAGAGTATAATGCAACAGAATTAGCAGACACATGTCGTGCCCTCCACCAGTTTACAGTCTAGAAGGGCAGGCAGACATTAATCTAAATAAATTACGGATATGTGTATAAGTGCCGTGGGGCTGAAGGGTAAACAAAGGGAATAAATCCAAGATCTTTAGTTCATTACAGTGTAGTATCCTAGAGGATAATGCTTAGCCAATCAACCATGCTTTCCACTAAAAGATGAGGGCAGCGTAATCGTTATTTTTAAGTAGAATATTGAGTTTTCTTCAGTCATTGAAATTGTCGCATAAAGGCACACTCTGGAAGATACTGTTTGCGGTTTAAAGCAATTAGATGTTTTATGCAGCAGCATCTGTTTGCGTGTTTTCAAATGTGTGGGTTTGAAAAGAAGTAGTTTGAAAATGTAGCCCATTTCCTTTTCGGGAATGTTTGATTTTGTCATACAAAATCACATTAAAGATGAGCTCCCACTCATAGCAAGAAGAACTTGCGCACATCTCTTTGCACACATTAAGCGCTCGATAAACACGATTGACGGAATGAAGGTATTATGCAGTCTGCTTTTATATGCAATTTACTTTTAGTATCTTTCTCCCCTGCTAGATTGTAAGAACCTGTCTGTTCATTCTGTTGTACTCTTTCGAGTGTGTCGCGTAGTGTTCTGCACACAACAGACTCCATAAATACCTTTGTGGGCTGAAAGTTAGTCTGTGTAGTCAGTCCATGGCATTCATTTTCAGAACAGGTGGAAATTTATTCTTCCATTCTGTTAAAGTTTTGATGATGAATTCAGCAGTTGTATTTGAGTGCTTACTGTGTGAAGGGACCGTCTCTATGTGTTGCCGACTTGTACTTCCCAAGCGCTTAGTACAGTGCTCTGCACACAGTAAGCGCTCAATAAATACGATTGAATGAATGAAGGGCACTGAACTAAGTGCTTGGTAGAAGTCTTCCCTGCCCACAAGGAGCTTACAGTCTAGAGGGGAAGACAGATATTAACTTAAACTCTAACCCTAGCTTAGAATAAATTAAATTAAATACCAAGTGCTTCGTATAGTGGTCTGCACCAAGTCAGTGCTCGATAAGTTTTATGGATTGGTTCTTTGTGGGTTTTGGCCTGGAGACCAAGAGTTCAAAAGAAGCATCTAGATCCAAAGAGAACTTGGAGGAATGGGAATGGAGCAAAAGCCAAGGAACTCCAAGCCTTCCTTTCTCATCCCTGAGCAGCGTGGCTCAGTGGAGAAGAGCACGGGCTTTGGAGTCAGAGGTCATGGGTTCAAACCCCAGCTCCGCCAATTGTCAGCTGTATGACTTTGGGCAAGTCACTTAACTTCTCTGTGCCTCAGTTACCTCATCTGTAAAATGGGGCTTGAGACTGTGAGCCCCACGTGGGACAACCTGATCACCTTGTAACCTCCCCAGCGCTTAGAACAGTGCTTTGCACAAAGTAAGTGCTTAATAAATGCCATTATTATTATTATTATTATTATTATTATTGTTATCCCTTCTCCGCCCCCCACAAGAAAAAGTATACCGTCCCTTTGGCTCCAGGAAATTTTTTAACCATTGGCTAAGGTTGCCAGTTGTATTTTCCCCAGACCATTGGTGGGGTTATTGTTGTTTATTTCAAAAGACAATTGCCCTGGTATTCAAATCTGAAGGCGTTTTTCCAACCCCAGACCATTGGTGGGGTTATTTTTGTTTATTTCAAAAGACAATTGCCCTGGCATGCAAATCTGAAGGCTTTTTTCCAACCCACACCAAAGGACATGTGAGAGTATTCTTGAAATATGGGGGTGCTCAAAAACTGTCACCCCAGATTACAGCTCCGAATGACACATGCTTAGAGTCCAGTGATGGGAATATCTGATTTGGGGGTGGGGAGGTATTGTTTCTGAGGTATCTGTTGTCTGGAGGAGAATGGATGAAATTGAGGATTACCTCAGTACATCCATCCATCAATCAATGGTATTTATTGAATGCTTACTGTGGCCAGAGCAGTGTACTAAGCACTTGGGAGAGTCTAGTACAACAGTGTTGGTAGATATCCCTGCCTCCAAGGAGCTCGCAGTATATCTAGACTTTGGGCGAGTCACTTAACTTCTCTGTGCCTCAGTTCCCTCATCTGTAAAATGGGGATGAAGACTGTGAGCCCCCCGTGGGACAACCTGCTCACCTTGTAACCTCCCCAGCGCTTAGGACAGTGCTTTGCATGTAGTAAGCGCTTAATAAATGCCATCATTATTATTATTATCTAGAGGATTATGATTATTATTATTAAGCATTTGCTATGTGTCAAGCACTGGGAAGATGCAAGATATTCAGATGGGGCACAGTCTCCACTTGGGGTTGCCAGTCTAAGTAATCAATCAATCAATCAATCAATCATATTTATTGAGTGCTTACTGTGTGCAGAGCACTGTACTAAGCGCTTGGGAAATACAAGTTGGCAACATATAGAGACAGTCCCTACCCAACAGTGGGCTCACAGTCTAAAAGGGGGAGACAGAGAACAAAACCAAACATACTAACAAAATAAAATAAATAGAATAGATATGTACAAGTAAAATAAATAAATAGAGTAATAAATATGTACAAACATATATACATATATACAGGGAAGTATATATCCTAAGTAGGAGGGAGAACAGGTATAGACTGTGAGCCCATTGTTGGATAAGGACTGTCTCTATATGTTGCCAACCTGTACTTCCCAAGCGCTTAGTACAGTGCTCTGCACACAGTAAGCACTCAATAAATACGATTGAATGAATGAGTGAATCCCCATTTTAGAGTTGAAGAAACTGAGGCCAAGAGAAGTGACTTTCTCCAGGTCACACAGCATCCAAACGACAGAGCTGGGATTAAAATCGAGGTCCTCTGGCTGTCAGGTCTGTTCATTCATTCATTCAGTCGCATTTATTGAGCGCTTACTGTGTGCGGAGCACTGTACTAAGCGCTTGGGAAGTACAAGTCGGCAACATACAGAGACGGTCCCTACCTAACGGCGGGCGCACGGTCTAGAAGGGGGAGAGATGGACAACAAAACAAAACACGTGGACAGGTGTCAAGTCGTCAGAATAAATGGAAATAAAGCTAGATGCACATCGTTAACAAAATAAATAGAATAGTAAATAGCATTCTCTTGCCACTCGACCTTGCTGCGTCTCGGAAGTGCTTTCCTTGAAGGAAGTCTTCTGGGTTTAAGCCTGTTGCTTACCTAAGGTTTGCGTGAGTGTGTGTGTGAGTGTGAGAGACACACACACCCCATTTCATCATCATCATCAACCGTATTTATTGAGCGCTTACTGTGTGCAGAGCACTGTACTAAGCGCTTGGGAAGTACAAGTTGGCAACGTATAGAGACAGTCCCTACCCAACAGTGGGCTCACAGTCTAAAAGGGGGAGACAGAGAACAAAACCAAACATACTAACAAAATAAAATAAATAGAATAGATATGTACAAGTAAAATAAATAGAGTAACAAATATGTACAAACATATATACATATATACAGGTGCAGTGGGGAAGGGAAGGAAGTAAGATGAGGGGGATGGAGAGGGGGACGAAGGGGAGAGGAAGGAAGGGGCTCAGTCTGGGAAGGCCTCCTGGAGCAGGTGAGCTCTCAGTAGGGCCTTATTATTTAATAATTTAATATTATTATTACTATTATCATTATTAAATAATAATAATGATTATGTTGATTGTTGATGCATAGGTTGATTGGTTGATTATTATTAAATAATAATAATGGCATTTATTAAGTGCTTACTATGTGCAAAGCACTGTTCTAAGCGCTGGGGAGGTTACAAGGAGATCAGGTTGTCCCACATGGGGCTCACAATCCTAATCCCCATTTTCCAGATGAGGTAGCTGAGGCCCAGAGAAGTGAAGTGACTTGCCCAAAGTCACACAGCCAACAAGTGGCAGAGCCGGGATTTGAACCCACGACCTCTGAGTCCAAAGCCCGTGCCCTTGCCACTGAGCCACGCCGCTTCACCGGCGGGGTTCACGGATAGCTTGTAACTCGATCGTTAGCTGAGCGCTAAGCAGCGCAGGGTTAGAAACTCACTGGTTGCATCAGTAAAATACCAGTTGCTGACCCACTTCATCGGCTCGATGAATGACAGCCGCTTTTAGGGACAGTGAAAGGGCCGGACTGTGGCGGCCTATAAGTGGCTGATTTAAATGCAGCAGCGGACATCTGAACCTTGCAAATCTGTGAAGCGTAAACGCGATACCGTAATCCGGCCTTCCGAGAAGGATGCATTCAGTCATTCATTTCATTCGATCGTATTTATTGAGCGCTTACCGTGTGCAGAGCACCGGGCTAAGCGCTTGGGAAGTCCAAGTTGGCAACATCGAGAGACGGTCCCTACCCAACAGCGGGCTCACAGTCTAGGAGGGGGAGACAGAGAACAAAACATATTAACAGAATGACAGAGAACAAAACGAAACATATTCACAAAATAAAATAAATAGAAAAAATATGTAAAAAAAAAATAGAGTAATAAATGCATACAAACATATATACATATATACAGGTGCTGTGGGGAAGGGAAGGAGGTAAGGCGGGGGGGATGGGGAGGGGGAGGAGGGGGCTGAGTGTGGGAAGGCCTCCTGGAGGAGGTGAGCTCTCAGTAGGGCCTTGAAGGGAGGAAGAGAGCGAGCTTGGCGGATGGGCAGAGGGAGGGCATTCCGGGCCAGGGGATGACGTGGGCCGGGGGTCGACGGCGGGACGGGCGAGAACGAGGCACGGTGAGGAGATTAGCGCTTAGTACAGTGGTCTGCACACAGTAAGCGCTCAATAAATACGATTGATTAGCGGTGGCAGAGGAGCGGAGGGTGCGGGCTGGGCTGCAGAAGGAGAGAAGGGAGGTGAGGTAGGAGGGGGCGAGGCGATGGGCAGCCTTGAAGCCCAGGGGGAGGAGTTTCTGCCTGATGCGCAGATTGATTGGTAGCCACTGGAGATTTTTGAGGAGGAAAGATAATAATAATAATAATAATGATAGCATTTATTAAGCGCTTACTTTGTGCAAAGCACCGCTCTAAGCGCTGGGGAGGTTACACGGTGATCAGGTTGTCCCACGGGGGGCTCACAGTCCTAATCCCCATTTTCCAGATGAGGGAACTGAGGCCCAGAGGAGTGAAGTGACTTGCCCAAAATCACCCAGCTGGCAGTTGGCGGAGCCGGGATTGGAACCCACGACCTCTGACTCCAAAGCCCGGGCTGTTTCCACTGAGCCGCGCTGGATGAGAAATTTGCTTCCCCATCTTCCCCAAGAACTTCCCCGGGAAACGAAATAACTCAATGTCAGTTCAGTCCTGACTCACTGTAAATGGCCATAAACTTTGGGCAAGGGCATATCCAGAAGGCTGTCGTAAAGGACAGTAAATAATTTGGGGGCATGAAGTGAATTATCCCAAACTTTGACATGCCCTCCCCCTCCCTCCCTTCCCTACCCAAAGGGTGACTAAGATCATTATTTAAAAGAAGAATTTCTATAGAGAAGCAGCGTGGCTCAGTGGAAAGAGCCCGGGCTTTGGAGTCCGAGGTCATGGGTTCATATCCCGGCTCTGCCAACTGCCAGCTGTGTGACTTTGGGCAAGTCACTTCACTTCTCTGGGCCTCAGTTACTTCATCTATAAAATGGGGATTAAGACTGTGAGCCCTTTGGGACAACCTGATCACCTTGTAACCTTCCCAGCACTTAGAACAGTGCTTTGCACATAGTAAGCACTTAACAAATGCCATTATTATTATTTATTATTTATTTATTCTCTGGGCCTCATTTCCCTCATCTGTAAAATGGGGATGAAGACTGTGAGCCCCCCCGTGGGGCAATCTGATCACCTTGTAACCTTCCCAGCGCTTAGAACAGTGCTTTGCACATAGTAAGCGCTTAATAAATGCCATTATTTTTATTTATTATTTATTCTCTGGGCCTCAGTTCCCTCATCTGTAAAATGGGGATTAAGACTATGAGCCCCTTGGGACAACCTGATCACCTTGTAACCTCCCCAGCGCTTAGAACAGTGCTTTGCACATAGTAAGCACTTAATAAATGCCATTATTATTATTTATTATTCATTTATTCTCTGGGCCTCAGTTCCCTCATCTGTAAAATGGGGATGAAGACTGTGAGCCCCCCGTGGGACAACCCGATCACCTTGTAACCTCCCCAGCGCTTGGAATGGTGCTTCGCACACAGTAAGCGCGTAATAAATGCTATCATTATTATTGCTTTATTATTTTTATCATAGTAGGGGTCAAATTTTTGAAGGAGGAGGCAATCACTTCAGCATATAGGTAGTCCTCCTTTGGAGGGGTAGTCGGGTTGGCTATTTCTTCATCCTCCGCTTCTTACTGCTGATTTTCGCTCCAGTCCTTGTTGCTTTCACTGTGGTTTGTTGCCTCCCCCCTCGGCTCCTTCCCCATAGGGCGAGGGAGCCAAGACTCCCTTTTAATTAATTAATTTAATTCATTTCTAGACCGTGAGCCCACTGTTGGGTAGGGACCGTCTCTGTATGTTGCCAACTTGTACTTCCCAAGTGCTTAGTACGGTGCTCTGCACAGAGCAAGCGCTCAATAAATACGATTGATTGATTGATTTTAATTCCCTGCCTAAACCCTCATTTCTCCTCCCTTCTGCATCGCCTGTCCGCTCGGGTCCGTACCCCTTAATCAGTCAATCAGACGTATTTATGGAGCGCTTACTTGGTGCAGAGCACAGAATAATAATAATAATAATGATGGCATTTATTAAGCGCTTACTTTGTGCAAAGCACTGTTCTAAACACTGGCTAATAATAATGGGATAATAATAATGATGGGATAATAATAATGATGGAACTAAGCGTTTGGGAGAGAACAATCATCATCATCAATCGTATTTATTGAGTGCTTACTATGTGCAGAGCACTGTACTAAGCGCTTGGGAAGTACAAACTGGCAACATATAGAGACAGTCCCTACCCAACAGCGGGCTCACAGTCTAAAAGGGGGAGACAGACAACAAAACCAAACATACTAACAAAATAAAATAAATAGAATAGATATGTACAAGTAAAATAAATAAATAAATAAATAGAACAATGCCCTTTTTCCTCTCCTCCTCCTCCCCATACCCCCCGCCCTACCTCCTTCCCCTCCCCACAGTACTTGTATGTATTTGTACAGATTTATTACTCTATTTATTTTACTTGTACATATTTACTACTCTATTTATTTTGTTAACGATGTGCATACAGCTATAATTCGATTTATTCTGCCGGTTTTGACACCCGTCTACCTGTTTTGTTTTGCTGTCCGCCTCCCCCTTCAATCATACTTCAATCATACAGTGCTCTGCCCATAGTAAGCGCTCAATAAATACGATTGATGATGATGATGATACTTACTGAGCGCTGACCGTACGCAGAGAACACTGTACTGAGCGGTTGGGAGAGGACAGTATGGCCAGAATTGGTGGACACGACCCTGCCCACAACAAGCTTATGGTCTAGAGAGGGATAAGGACATAAGCGCTTAGGATTTAGCGCCTCGCACACGCCAGGCAGGCGGGAGCGGGAAATAAGAGCGGAATCTCTTCTCGGCCCACCCGGGGCTCACAAGAGGGGCAGAGGGCGGGTATTTCATCCCCATTTTCCACAGGATGTGAAACCGAGGCCCAGAGAACTGCAGTGATTTGCCCAAGGGCAAACAGTGAAGAGTTGGTGGAGCCGTGGAAACTCGTTTTGTCTAGCTCCGTCTGTCTGTGGCGAAAGAGAGAGAGTGTGTTTGTGTGTCTGTGTGTGTCTGTCTAGATGGTGAGTCCATTGTTGGGTAGGGATTGGCTCTATTTGTTGCCAACTTGTACTTCCCAAGCGCTTAGTACAGTGCTCTGCACACAGCAAGCGCTCAATAAATACGATCGAATGAATGAATAATTTGCAGGTACGTACAAAAGTGCCGTGGGGCAAACATCAAATGCCCAAACACGCTAAGGCTAGAAATGAGTGGGGAGGCCTAAAAATGTTAAAAAATTAACAGCAGTGGCTGTTCTGTAAATCCACTACCCACCGTCTTAAATAGCATTAGGTTACAGAGAAGCAAGGATTTAAGTGAACCCCGGGCTGCTCAATCCTAAAAGACTTTAATCCAAACCTGCAGGTTTTGCTCAATCCGCTTTTCATCGGGATTCACTGAACGTTGAGCCCCCCGGTATCTGGAAGATCCTTTTTAAAGTGCTTCTCTCCCAGCATTCAGCACAGTGTTTAGTAAACATTACAGCCAACCCACGGAAAAGAGAACAGATTCCGTCCAGCCGTTCCCGAAAAGAGATTCCCGGCGGTCCCCCACCTCTCCGGACAACCCTTCCTCATTTTCCCATCAGTTCATTTTTACCCTAGATCAATAATGATCTTGTCTGAAGTAGCTCGCCGGCCTCGGCTTAGAGCGACTTGGCAGCCGTGAGCAGGTCGTTGATATTTGCGAACAATCTCCGAACGCGGTTTTAAGCCTCAAAGCAGCGTAGCCTGTTGGCTAGATCGTGGGCTTGGGAGTCAGGAGGCCCTGGGTTCTAATCCCGGTTCTGCCGCTTGTCTCCTTTGTGACGTTGGGCAAGTCTCTTAACTTCTCTGGGCCTGTCTGTGACTGTGAGCCCAATGTTGGGTAGGGACTGTCTCTATATGTTGCCAATTTGTACTTCCCAAGCGCTTAGTACAGTGCTCTGCACATAGTAAGTGCTCAATAAATATGATTGATTGATTGATTGTCTTCCCACGTCTTTGGGACATGGACCGTGTCCAAACTGTTTAGCTTGCATTTACCCCGACGCACAGTGCCTGGCTTATAATCAGTGCTTAACAAATACCATTTAAAAACAAAACAAAAAAACCCACATAAGCCACACAGTAAGTAAGTAGCTGAACCACCCTTCCTCCCTCAATATCCTTGCCCTCATCCACTTGTGCGATGGGGGGATGAGCAGACTAGAGGCAGAACCTGTTCTTGTTTTGTTTTGCTTCTTGGGGTTTTTTTGTTTGTTTTGTGTTTTTTTGGCGGGACAGCTGTTCTCCAGCTCTTCACTCTAAGCACCTGGAGCCATTCATTCATTCAATCGTATTTATTTTAGACTATTATTTTAGACTGTGAGCCCACTGTTTTTAGACTGTGAGCCCACTGTTGGGTAGGGACTGTCTCTATGTGATGCCAATTTGTACTTCCCAAGCGCTTAGTACAGTGCTCTGCACATAGTAAGCGCTCAATAAATACGATTGATTGATTGATTGATTGATTGAGCGCTTACTGTGTGCAGAGCACTGTACTAAGCGCTTGGGAAGTCCAAGTTAGCAGCATATAGAGACGGTCCCTACCCAACAGGGGCCAGCTGTTCTCCAGCTCTTCACTCTGAGCACCTGGAGCCATTCATTCATTCATTCATTCATTCATTCAATCGTATTTATTGAGCACTTACTGTGTGCAGAGCACTGTACTAAGCGCTTTGGAAGTACAAGTTAGCAACATATAGAGACGGTCCCTGCCCAACAGCGGGCTCACAGTCTAGAAGCCAGACAGCAAGAAGTAACTTTTGACAAGCCCATCAAGTTGTGTCAGTGAGGACCGGTGAATTTTTGTCCGAGCCGTTGCTGGAGCGACGCGTTGGCCCTAAAAAGCAGCCGTTGACGGCGGAGGAAACGGCAGACCTCAGGTGGCTCACCTGCGATCTTATCTCCTGACAAAGTTAAACACAAAATAGGTTTTGCGCGCATCTCAGATCATCTTACCAGGATCCGAGGGCCGTTGAGATTGACTCTCCCGGCGGGGAAAGGGCGGGAAGAGCAGCAACTCAGAACCGCAGTTGACCGATCGGTGGTATTTAGTGTGCGCTTACTAAGTGCACAGCACCATATTAAGCAGTTCCCATAAGGAATATTGAGGGCCCGGGCCTGTGGTTGGTCATCTTGAGGATGATGATGGCATTTATTAAGCGCTTACTATGTGCCAAGCACTGTTCTAAGCGCTGGGGGGGATACAAGGTGATCAGGTTTTAGACTGTGAGCCCAATGTTGGGCAGGGACTGTCTCTATATGTTGCCAATTTGTACTTCCCAAGCGCTTAGTACAGTGCTCTGCACATAGTAAGCACTCAATAAATATGATTGATTGATCAGGTTGTCCCATGTGGGGCTCACAGTTTTAATCCCCATTTTACAGATGAGGTAACTGAGGCACAGAGAAGTTAAGTGACTTGCCCAAGGTCAATCAATCAATCAATCGTATTTATTGAGCGCTTACTGTGTGCAGAGCACTGTACTAAGCGCTTGGGAAGTCCAAGTTGGCAACATCTAGAGACAGTCCCTACCCAACAGTGGGCTCACAGTCTAAAAGGGGGAGACAGAGAACAAAACCAAACATACTAACAAAATAAATAGAATAGATATGTAGATAAGGTCACACAGCTGACAATTGGCGGAGCCGGGATTTGAACCCATGACCACTGACCAATGGGGATGAAGACTGTGAGCCCCACGTGGGACAACCTGATCACCTTGTATCCCCCCAGCGCTTAGAACAGTGCTTGGCACATAGTAAGCGCTTAATAAATGCCGCCATCATCATCATATTGAGGAGTCTTTTCTCAGTATTTGAGTCAGACTGGCAATTTTGTCTTTGCTGTGTGAGCTCACTAGCTATTTTCCCGCACAAGGAGCTGAGGTCCTTGGATAAGCACTTCCTATTTCCCCATCCTTGGTGAAGGGGATAATACCTGACCCCACCAGATCCCTAGGGATGTTGAGGATGCAACGCTTTCTGAAAGAAAGCCGATAACTAGACGGCGAGCCCCTTGTTGGGTAGGAATTGTCTCTACTGTTTACTGTTCATTCATTTCATTCAATCGTATTAATTGAGCGCTTACTGTGTGCAGTGCACTGGACTAAGCACTTGGGAAGTACAATTTGGCAACATATAGAGACGGTCCCTACCCAACAGCAGGCTCACAGTCTAGAAGGGGGAGACAGACAACAAAACAAAACATATTCACAAAATAAAATAGAATAGATATGTACAAGTAAAATAAATAGAGTAATAAATCCGTACAAACATATATACATATATACAGGTGCTGTGGGGAAGGGAAGGAGGTAAGGGTGGGGGGGGGGGATGGAGAGGGGGAGGTGGAGAATTTGTTATTAAGCGATTACTATGTGCAAAGCACTTTTCTAAGCGCTGGAAAAAACACGAGCATTTTCCCCTCGTCCACCCTCCCTCCCCGATGCCTTTGACGCCTCCCGTCAATCAATCAATCATATTTATTGAGCGCTTACTGTGTGCAGAGCACTGTACTAAGCGCTTGGGAAGTCCAAGTCGGCAACATCTAGAGACGGTCCGTACCCAGCAGCGGGCTCCCAGTCTAGAAGGGGGAGACAGACAACAAAACCAAACATATTCACAAAATAAAATACATAGAATAATAGTGAGCCCCCCGTGGGACAACCTGATCACCTTGTAATTTATTTTATTTTGTTAAAATGTTTGGTTTTGTTCTCTGTCTCCCCCTCCTAGACTGTGAGCCCGCTGTTGGGTAGGGACCGGCTCTAGATGTTGCCAACTTGGACTTCCCAAGCGCTTAGTACAGTGCTGTGCTCAATAAATACGGACGAATGAATTTTGTTCCAGAATCTCCACCTCGAAAGCCCCTTTCCCGGCGATCCTAACCGGTGGTCTGGTAACGACGATTTCCTTGGCTTCCTCTGAGGAGGTAACCAAGGCTTAACCAGCACTTGGCGTTTACGTGGTATTTCCACGATTGCCACATGTTCCACCTTCACTTCTGTCCTACTTCCTTTCCTCGTTGCCCTTTCCCTTCATTACTCTCTCTTCTACTCCCCTTTTGGCTTTTCTTCTTCCTCCTCCTCCATCTTCCCCGTTTCCTGTGCATTATTCCTAGAGAAATCCTGCCACCACCCAGTGCTGCCACAACCTCATCTCCTTGTGTTCCCCCCAGCGCTTAGAACAGTGCTTTGCACATAGGAAGCGCTTAATAAATGCCATTATTATTATTATTATTATTACCACCCCTCCTTGATGATGATCAATCAATCAGTCGTATTTATTGAGCGCTTACTGTGTGCAGAGCACTGTACTAAGTGCTTGGGAAGTCCAAGTTGGCAACATATAGAGACGGTCCCTACCCAACAGTGGGCTCACAGTCTAGAAGGGGGAGACAGAGAACAAAACAAAACATATTAACGAAATAAAATAAATAGAATAGATATGTACAAGTAAAATAAATAAATAGAGTAATAAATATGTCCAAACATATATACATATATACTGGTGCTGTGGGGTAGGAAGGAGGTAAGGCGGGGGGGATGGAGAGGGGGAGGAGGGAGAGAGGAAGGAGGGGGCTCAGTCTGGGAAGCCCTCCTGGAGGAGGTGAGCTCTCAGTAGGGCCTTGATGATGAGTGTGACTCAGTGGAAGGAGCCAGGGCTTGGGAATCAGAGGTCATGGGTTCTAATCCTGGCTCCGCCTCCTTGTCAGCTGTCTGACTTTGGGCAAGTCACTTGACTTCTCTACGCCTCAGTGACCTCATCTGTAAAATGGGGATGAAGACTGTGAGCCCCCCGTGGGACAACCTGATCACCTTATATCCCCCCCCCAGCGCTTAGAACAGTGCTTGGCACATAGTAAGCGCTTAACAAATGCCATTATTATTATCATTAGTATTATTTAAGTGCTTACTATGTATCAAGCACTGTTCTAAGTGCCGGGGTAGAAACAAGATAATCAGGTTGGGCACCTCTCCTTTCCCTCTGTGTTGTACAGATGAGGTAACTGAAGCACAGAGAAGTGAAGTGACTCACCCAAGGTCACAGCAGCAGATAAGTGGTGGAGCCAGGATTCGAACCCGTGACCGTCTGGCTCCAGGCCCGTGCTCTATCCATTAGTCCACACTGCTTCACCCCCGGCGTCCTTTCCTCCACCTCCCCGCCCCCCGCTTCTAGTGAATGGGGTCAGTTCCAGCTCCTCCCCTGACATCATCATCAATCGTATTTATTGAGCGCTTACTGTGTGCAGAGCACTGTACTAAGTGCTTGCTGACATCACCCCGCAGTCAGCATCTGCGAGTCCCCCCCCCCGAGAGTCCCCGCGGCATCTGCCTGCCCCTCGTCTAGAGGGGTCTCGGCTTAGTCACCGGGGGCCACAGAGGTTTACTACCCGCAGGGCGCCTCCACCACTTGTCTGCTGTGTGGCCTTGGACAAGTCACTTGATTTATCTGCACCTCGGTGACCTCACGTGTAAAATGGGGATTAATAATAATAATAATAATAATAATAATAATAATGTTGGTATTTGTTGAGCGCTTACTATGTGCCAAGCACTGTTCTAAGCTCTGGGATAGATACACCCACGTGGGGCTCACAGTCTTCATCCCCGTTTTACAGATGAAGGCCTTAATGTAAGGTTGGATTACATTTAGACTTTAGACTAAATTAAACTGTGAGCCCCTTTTAGACTGTCTCTATATGTTGCCAACTTGTACTTCCCAAGCGCTTAGTACAGTGCTCTGCACACAGTAAGCGCTCAATCAATACGATTGATGACGATGAAGTAACTGAGGCCCAGAGACGTGAAGGGACTTGCCCAAAGTCACACAGCTGACCGGTGGCGGAGCCGGGATTAGAACCCACGACCTCGGACTCCCAAGCCCGGGCTCTTTCCACTACGCAAGACTGTGAGCCCCATGGGGGACAGAGACCTGATTTGCTCGTCTGCCCCAGCGCTTAAGACAGTGCCTGGCACGTAGTAAGTGCTTAACAAGTACCGTAGTTTATTTATTTTTTATCAGGGAAGGGCCCGCTAGCCTGGAAGCTCGTTATGGGCAGGGATGTGTCCGCTCTTTCTGTCGCAGCGTACACTCCCAAACTTTTAGTACAGTGCCCCGCACATAGTAAGCACTCAGTAAATACCACTGACTGACTTGTGTGCCCTTGTCCCTCTTCTTTCTATTTATTTTATTTTGTTAGTATGGTTTTGTTCTCTGTCTCCCCCTTTTAGACTGTGAGCCCACTGTTGGGTAGGGACTGTCTCTAGATGTTGCCAACTTGGACTTCCCAAGCGCTTAGTACAGTGCTCTGCACATGGTAAGCGCTCAATAAATACGATTGATTGATTGATTGATTGATTCTTTCCTTCTCCCCTTGACCGCAGTGACGGGAACAGCCACCCACCCGGGCCCATCTGAGGTTCTGTTAGCCCTGCCTGCCCGCAAGGGTTTGCAGTCCAGAGCACAGGAGGACCAGCTCCCCTCCCTCACCCCTTCTGCAGGTGGGCAGGTGTCAGGGAAACCAAACTCCTCATTTTCCCGATTCTTTCCCGGCGCTCCGGTGGGATCAATTAGAGCGACGGTGGAGGGAACTGTGGTTTAACCGCGATGAAGCCACTTTGCCTTGGCCGTTTCAGCGGGTTGGTGGGAGGACGGGTGCTCTGCGGGCTTGCTTCCCTGTTTCCTTTTGGAGACTTTTCCATTCGAGAGGACGGGGAACATCATCCAATCAGTCAATCAATCAGTCAATCGTATTTATTGAGCGCTTCCTGTGTGCAGAGCACTGTACTAAGCGCTTGGGAAGTCCAAGTTGGCAACATATAGAGACAGTCCCTACCCAACAGTGGGCTCACAGTCTAATTTAGTCTAAAGTCTAAATGTAATGCAACCTTACATTAAGGCCTCTGATAATCGGGGAATCAGATAAGATAATCAGGTTGGGCACCTCCCCGTCCCACATGGGGCTCACAGTCGCAATCCCCGTTTTACAAATGAGGTAGGTAACTGAGGCACGGAGAAGTGAAGTGACTCACCCAAGGTCCCACAGCAGACAAGTGGCGGGGCCGGGATTATTATTTATTTATTATTATTATTTATTTATTTATTTTATTTGTACATATCTATTCTATTTATTTTATTTTGTTAGTATGTTTGGTTTTGTTCTCTGTCTCCCCCTTTTAGACTGTGAGCCCACTGTTGGGTAGGGACCGTCTCTATATGTTGCCAATTTGTACTTCCCAAGCGCTTAGTACAGTGCTCTGCACATAGTAAGCGCTCAATAAATACGATTGATGATGATTAGAATCCAGGTCTTCCTCTGCATCGCCTACACGCTTCGGTCCGGACCCCCCGAGCACTTTGATACTCACCCCAGCCCCGTCAGCCCAGCAGTCCACGGCTTAATTTTTGGTCGCTTCCCGGCTCGCTAATTTGTTTAAAGTAAATGAATGAATGAATGGCCAACCTGATGACGTTGTGTCTACTCCCAGTGCTTAGCACAGTGCCTGGCACATTTTGATGGTCTTGACACCTGTCTAGTTGTTTTGTTTTGCTGTCTGTCTCCCCCTTCTAGACTGTGAGCCCGTCGTTGGGTAGGGACCACCTCTATATGTTGCCGAATTGTACTTCCCAAGCGCTTAGTACAGTGCTCTGCACACAGTAAGCGCTCAATAAATACGATTGATTGATTGATTGATTTAACGTCCGTCTCCTCCACTGTATTGTAAGCTCCCTGAGGGCAGGGATCATGTCCACCAACTCTGTATCGATCAATATCAGTCAGTGGTATTTATTGAGAACTTACTTTGTGCAGAGCTCCGTACTAAGCCTGTGGGAGAGTACAGTATGACGGAGTCACCTTCCCTGCCCGCAAGGAGCTTGCAGTTTAGGAGGGAGACAGACGGGAACATAATTAAATAATTTGCAGATCTGAACCTCAGTGCTGTGAAGCTGAGGGTGGGCGGCTATCAAGCTCCTCAAGAGTACAGAGCCAAGCGCATAGATGACAGACTAGCAGGGTGCTCTCCCCAGGGCTTAGCACAGCGCTTTTCAATCAATCAACGGTATTTACTGAGTGTTTGCCATCTGCAGAGCACTGTACTGAACGCGTGGGAGAGTAAGCAGAGAAGCAGCGTGGCTCAGTGGAAAGAGCCCGGGCTTTGGAGTCACAGGTCGTGGGTTCAAATCCCGGCTCCACCAATGGTCAGCTGGGTGACTTGGGGCAAGTCACTTAACTTCTCTGTGCCTCAGTGACCTCATCTGGAAAATGGGGATTAAAGACTGTGAGCCCCCACCGTGGGACAACCCGATCACCTTGTAACCTCCCCATCATCATCAATCGTATTTATTGAGCGCTTACTATGTGCAGAGCACTGTACTAAGCGCTTGGGAAGTACAAATTGGCAACATGTCACCTCCCCAGCGCTTAGAACAGTGCTTTGCACGTAGTAAGCGCTTAATAAGTGCCACTGTTATTATTATTATTACAACAGAATTTAGCGGGCACGTCCCCTGCCCGTAACGAGCTTACAGTCCAGAGGATTCTCTCAGTAAATACTCTTGATTGATTGAACATGGCCCCATCTCCCCTGCCTTCCCCAAATAAATAATAACAATTATGATATTTGTTAAGCATGTTCTACGTGCCAAGCACTAAAACTGTCTCCTGATCTCCCTGCGTCCGACTCCCTCCTCCTGTTCCTGTCTGGACTCCTTAAAGTGGGCTGAATCTTTTAGACTTTGAGCCCACTGTTGGGTAGGGACTGTCTCTATATGTTGCCAACTTGGACTTCCCAAGCGCTTAGTACAGTGCTTTGCACACAGTAAGTGCTCAATAAATACGATTGATTGATTGATTGATTGAATCTCCCCGCTGCATCAACTTCCTCTCCCCCAACTCCAGGTGGACAGAAAGAAATCCACTGTCTGGTTTGTGACTGTGCTGAGTTCACAACCGTAAATCCCACCAAATTGTTCCATCGCATTTCAGAGTTTGATCAACGAGAATAATTTGCAGTGGCTTCCAGAGTCAGTTGGTAGTAGTTGTGTTTGTTCAGCGCCGTACCAAGCCCTGGGGGGAAAAGGACACAGATAAGAAGTGGCCTCTGGCCTTTCAGGACCCCCCAATCTAAGAATAATTGGTCAATCAGTGGTATTTGTTGAGCACCTACTGCTCGCAGAGCACTGTACTAAGCACAAGGGAGAGTACGGAGTTATATGAGTTGTATAACTCATATACATCGTTGAGAAGCAGCGTGGCTCAGTGGAAAGAGCCCGGGCTTTGGAGTCAGAGGTCATGGGTTCAAATCCTGACTCCGCCCCATGTCTGCTGTGTGACCTTGGGCAAGTCACTTAACTTCTCTGAGCCTCAGTTACCTCATCTGTAAAATGGGGATGAAGACTGTGAACCCCACATGGGACAACCTGATCACTTTGTATCCCCCCCAGCGCTTAGAACAGTGCTTTGCACATAGTAAGCGCTTAACAAATGCCAACATTATTATTATTATTATTATTAAAGAATGAGGAGGATGGTTTGGAGAGAGATCCGGAGGGAAAGGTGAAATAATCTAAATACAAAAACGACATAAAAGCAGAAGTTCAGGGCCCAGAAGATCCAGCGGCAAAGGAGATCGAAATGGCTAATTCTCCCAGACTCATTCTCCTCTTCGCCGTCAGATCCTTTAAACAATACCCGTAAAATGCCGCTGAACAGATCAGTTATTTTTGCTCAAATTCCTTTCACTAGGGAGAGAGCTGCTTTTTCAGAGAACCGCGGGGTTTTATTTATCCGAATTCATCCCAAGTAGTTTGGCCTTTTTCCAAGAACATGTAGCAGTTTATAGTTCAGGCCTGCACGCCGGGTTTCCAGTGAAGGGATATTTGCCAGGATGGGCACGCTGTTTTCCGCCAGATTTATTTTCGTGGGGGAAATTGAAGTGAGATTATTGTGGTTTTCCCCTCCTCCAGAAACATATTCATCACGTGAACTCTGAGACTCGGCAAGCCTAGCGTTCAAGCAAACGTTGGCTACATTCACATTCACTTCGTTCAGTCATTCAGTCGTATTTATTGAGCGCTTACTGTGTGCAGAGCACTGTACTAAGCGCTTGGGAAGTCCAAGTTGGCAACATCTAGAGACGGTCCCTACCCAACGACGGGCTCACGGTCTAGAAGGGGAAGACAGAGGAGATGTTTGTAATGGATTCCTAGAGAGAAGTGGAGGGAAAACCCTAGCCATGAGAAGCAGCGTGGCCTGCTGGCTAGAACACGGGAGATTATTACATAATTAAATATTTATTCAATATTTAAGAACAACAATATTTAAAAAATAAATGAGAAACATTAATAATAAGCTGGGTAGGGACCGTCTCTATATGTTGCCAACTTGGACTTCCTAAGCGCTTAGTCCAGTGCTCTGCACAAAGTAAGCGCTCAGTAAATACGAATGAATGAATGAACTCTGTATATTGTGCAAGAGGGATCGACGGGGCTGTCCTGCTCCGGTTACCTGTAGGAGGGGATAATCAATCAGTCGATCAATCGTATTTACTGAGCGCTTACTGTGTGCAGAGCACTGGACTAAGCGCTTGGGAAGTCCAAGTTGGCAACATATAGAGACGGTCCCTACCCAACAGTGGGCTCACAGTCTAGAAGGGGGAGACAGAGAACAAAACCAAACATACTAACAAAATAAATAGAATAGATATGTACAAATAAAATAAATAGAGTAATAAATATGTACAAACATATATACATATATACAGGTGCTGTGGGGAAGGGAAGGAGGTAAGATGGGGGGGGATGGAGAGGGGGACGAGGGGGGAGAGGAAGGAAGGGGCTCAGTCTGGGAAGGCCTCCTGGAGGAGGTGAGCTCTCAGTAGGGCCTTGGGTGATATGCCCAGAACGTTTCTGTGGAAATACCATGAAGCAGCGAGGCTTAGTAGAAAGAGCCCGGGCCTGCGAGTTAGAGGATCTGGGTCCTCATCCCAGCTCTGCCACTTGTCTGCCGCGTGACGTCGGGCGAGTCACTTCACTTCTCTGCGCCTCAGTTACCTCATCCGCTAAATGAGGATTAAGACCGTGAGACCTCTGTGGGACAGGGACTGCGTCCAACCCGATTATAATAATAATAATAATGGCATTTATTAAGCGCTTACTATGTGCAAAGCACCATTCTAAGTGCTGGGAGGTTACAATCAATCCATCAATCAATCAATCGTATTTATTGAGCGCTTCCTGTGTGCAGAGCACTCTACTAAGCGCTTGGGAAGTCCAAGTTGGCAACATATAGAGACGGTCCCTACTCAACAGTGGGCTCACAGTCTAGAAGGGGGAGGCAGACAACAAAACAAAACATATTAACAAAATAAAATAAATAGAATAGATATGTACAAGTAAAATAAATAAAGTAACTTGTCGATGCCTCAGTTACTCCATCTGTAAAATGGAGATTGAGGCATGCGCCCCTGCGCGAGGCCCACCCTCTGATTATCTTGTATCTACCCCAGCGCTTAGTACAGTGCCTGGCACAAGGTATGCTCTTAACATTTGCCTTGAAAAAATACCATTTTTCCTACCAGAAAATGATTTTAGAATATAGCATCTTTTGGTTACACCGCGTGATCCTCGCCCACCAGGGACTTACAGTCTAGAGGGCTGGCCACACTTGGAGCTTGAAAGAGTGTGTGTAGTTGTAATAATAACTGATATTTGTTAAGCACTTACTCTGCACTTCACACTGTACTAGGCGCTGGGGTGGATACCAGCAAACCGGTTTGGACGCAGTCCCTGTGCCCCACGAGGCTCACGGTCTTAATTCCCATTTTCCAGATGAGGGAACCGAGGCCCAGTGAAGTGATTTGCCCAAGGTCCCTCAGCAGACAATAATAATAATGATGATGGCATTTGTTAAGCGCTTACTAGGTGCAAAGCACTGTTCTAAGCACTGACAAGTGGCAGAGCTGGGATTAGAACCCAGGTCCTTCTAACTCCCGTGCCTCTGCTCCATTCATTCAATGCATTGTCATATTTATTGAGCACTTACTGTGTGCAGAGCACTGTACTAAGCGCTTGGGAAGTACAAGTTGGCAACATATAGAGACGGTCCCTACCCAACAGTGGGCTCACAGTCTAGAAGGGGGAGACAGAAAACAAAACAAAACATATTAACAAAATAAAATAAATAGAATAAATATGTACAAATAAAATAGAGTAATAAATACATACAAACATATATACAGGTGCTGTGGGGAGGGGAAGGAGGTAAGGCAGGGAGGATGGAAAGGGGGAAGAGGGGGAGAGGAAGGAGGGGGCTCAGTCTGGGAAGGCCTTCTGGAGGAGGTGAGCTCTCAGTAGGGCCTTGAGTGGGTAGTGCTCTACCCACTAGGCCATGGTGGTCCCAAACACTGCATTAGTAATAATAATAATAATGATGATGATGGCATTTATTAAGCACTTACTATGTGCCAAGCACTGTTCTAAGCTCTGGGGAGGTTACAGGGTGATCGGGTTGTCCCCCGGGGGGCTCACAGTCTTAATCCCCATTTTCCAGATGAGGGAACCGAGGCCCAGAGCCGTGAAGTGACTTGCCCAAAGTCACCCGGCTGACAAGTGGCGGAGCCAGGATTTGAACCCACGACCCCTGACTCCAAAGCCCGGGCTCTTTCCACTGAGCCCCGCAGCTTAGTGCCTTGGCACCGTACGGCCTGCAAAAAGTGAAGCGGGTTGGAGTTCAAGGCTACCGTACATAGACAGGAAGGAGAACTTAAACAGTTACAAATTGGCTCCCGGCCCAGTGCCAACGAAGTGATGGGGAAAACATTCTGCCGTCTGCTGAGGGAAATTCCCGAGGCAGCCACGCTCTCGCCTCTGCTACAGTGTGATCTTTGTGTTGTCGTTGTTGTTTGTCATTGAAAACGACTGTCCCGCTGGGGCAGGAATGAGGAATGGCTATCAAACCCATTCTGGAAAGGTGAGAGCGTGTTGGGAAAACAGAAGGGAAATCCTTAATTGAAATATCTCTAGACAAACTGTATCTGTGAGGAGAAGGAGAAATAATAATAATAATGATGGCATTTGTGAAGCGCTTACTGTGTGCAAAGCACTGTTCTAAGTGCTGGGGAGGTTACAAGGTGATCAAGCTGTCCCACAGGGGGGTTCACAGTCTTAACCCCCATTTTACAGATGAGGGTACTGAGGCACAGAGAAGCTAAGTGACTTGCCCATAGTCACAAAGCCGACAAGTGGTGGAGCCGGGATTTGAACCCATGACCTCTGACTCCAAAGCCCGGGCTCTTTCCACTGAGCCACGCTGCTTCTCTAAGAGGAACTAGTGGGTGAGGTTTTGGGGGTTTTTTTAATGGTATTAAGCACCTACTGTGTGTCAAACAGTATTCCAGTCGCTGACGTTGGCACAGGATAATTAGGTCTGACGCAGTCCTGGTCTCGCACGAGACTCAAAGTCGAAGGAGGAGGGAGAACAGGGATTGAATCCCCATTTTACAGTTGAGGACATTGAGGCCCCTCTAGACAGAGCTCGCTGTGGGCCGGGACTGCGTCTGTTTATTGTCATCTCGTCCTCTCCCAAGCGCTTAGTACAGTGCTGTTCACACGGTAAGTACCATGATTGAATGAATGAACGAGGCCCAGAGAAGTGAAGTGACTTGTCCAAGGTCACACTGCAGGCAGGCCCCCCAACTCCTGGGCCCGTGCTCTTTCCTCTAGGCCGAGGCGATGGGTTTTCCCACAGAAGGAGACTAAGGAGTGTGAGGAATATATCGCTGGGAATATATGAGGTTAGGAACAGCTCTCCCAGCCCCACCTTTCACCCAAAGGGGAGGCCCTGTGTTGAGGGGCGGACAGGGAGAGACCATTAAACGAAAAAATAGATGAGGTAGAAGTCCCTGGGAAAGGAAGTCAGCCGCCGATTAGAGGAACCATTTTTAGGATGTTCCCCCCACAAGACAATAGAGATAGGATGGGGCAGGAAGTTATCCACGTTGCGGCCCCGGCGATTACCTCAACCTGACCCTTATTTGAGCTCAAACATTCGGCGGGGTGGAGTTTAGAAGAGAGCGGGCCAGGGGCCGGGCAGCCCCTTTCCAAACCAAACTCACTAACACAGAGTCAGTAATCAATCAATCAGTCATATTTATCGAGCGCTTACTGTGTGCAGAGCACTGGACTAAGCGCTTGGGAAGTCCAAGTTGGCAACATCTAGAGACGGTCCCTACCCAACAGTGGGCTCACAGTCTAGAAGGGGGAGACAGAGAACAAAACCAAACACATTAACAAAATAAAATAAATAGAATAGATATGTCCAAGTAAAATAGAGTAATAAATATGTACAAACATATATACATGTATGCAGGTGCTGTGGGGAAGGGAAGGAGGTAAGACGGGGGGGATAATAATAATAATAATAATAATGGCATTTATTAAGCGCTTATTATGTGCAAAGCACTGTTCTAAGCGCTGGGAAGGGTACAAGGTGATCAGATTGTCCCACGGGGGGCTCACAGTCTTCATCCCCATTTTACAGATGAGGGGATGGAGAGGGGGACGAGGGGGAGAGGAAGGAGGGGGCTCAATCTGGGAAGGCCTCCTGGAGGAGGTGAGCTCTCAGTAGGGCCTTGAAGGGAGGAAGAGAGCTAGCTTGGCGGATGTTGGGAGGGAGGGCATTCCAGGCCAGGGGGAAATAATAACAATAATAATAATAATTGTGGCATTTGTTAAGCATTTACTATTTGTCAGGCACTGGAGTAGATGCAAGATAGTTGGGTTGGACACAGTCCCTGTCCCACGTGGGGCTCACGGTCTTAATCCCCTCGGAGGTAACCGAGGCCCAGAGGAGTGAAGTGACTTGCCCAGGGTCACACAGCAGACAAATGGCGGGGCCGGAATTAGAACCCAGGTCCTTCTGACCCTCAGGCCCGGGCTCTATCCGTTCTGTCCACGCTGCTTTCCTGGGTCGAAATAATTGGCAGGAGCCAAGCAAAACCTCATCACAAGCCGGGCACTCCACCTGGGCCGTCAGGAAGGAATTTAGGAAGGAGGAGCGACTAACTGGACAAGGAAGTGGACCGGCGATGGTGTAAATCTGAGGCAGGAAGTTGAGGTCAGCAGGATTTGGACACCAGAAAGTCTGGGCCACCGCATCTGAGCATCCTGAGAGTGCAGCTCTGTGGAGCCGGAACTTGTCGGGAAAGGGGAGAGCCCAAACAAACCTTTCACTAGCAGCTAATGATAGTAATAATAATAATAATAGTGGTATTTAAGAGCTCACTATATGTCAAGCACTTTTCCACGTGCTGGAGTAGCGACAAGTTAAATCGTCCCTGACCCACCTGGGGCTCACGGTTTAAATACGAGGGAGAACAGGTATTGAAATCCCCATTTTACAGGTGAGGAAGCTGAGGCCCAGCAAAGTTGTCACTTGCCCGAGGTCACCCGACAGACACGGACCTGGCCCTCAAAGGGCTCCACAGTCAGAGTTTCAGGGGGCTTGGGACACTGGGGACCCCCGGTCGTCTTTAGTACCTTCTTTCAATTACTGTGGCCAAGAGAACGGGCTAGCTCACCCCCAGACTGTCACATTATGACTGCCTCTTTCCCTTCCCTTGAACCCATGACCTCCGACTCCAAAGTTAATAGTAATAATAATAATAATGGCATTTGTTAAGCGCTTACTATGGGCAAAGCACTGTTCTAAGCGCTGGGGGAATACAAGGTGATCAGGTTGTCCCACGTGGGGCTCACGGTCTTAATCCCCGTTTTACAGATGAGGGAACTGAGGCTCAGAGAAGTTAAGTGACTTCCCCAAGGTCACACAGCAGACACGTGGCGGAGCCGGGATTTGAACCCATGACCTCTGGCTCCAAAGCCCGTGCTCTTTCCACTGAGCCACACTGCTTCTCCTTATTAATCAATCAAGCAATCAGTCGTATTTATTGAGTGCTTACTGTGTGCAGAGCACTGTACTAAGCGCTTGGGAAGTACAAGTTGGCAACATATAGAGACAGTCCCTACCCAACAGTGGGCTTACAGTCTAAAAGACGGCAGGTTGCCCTAAGTGTCAACCAAAAAACAAAAGAACAGCTAATTCTCTATGAATTTTCCCATCCTAATCGAACCCTCTTATTTCGGTGTTTCCTGCTTAAATCAATTCGGTCACACTGTCGAGGAAGAAACCTGGTCGAAAGGCAAACCGGTTCTTTTTTCCAAGCCTCTCTGAAGGCTTGTTTGTATCATTAACTTCCCAATCAGTATTAATTGGAGCTATTTCTTAGACTTGGGCTCTGGTGATAAGGGACTTTAATGACCCATTATCTGTCATAGAGAAAGAACCATTCAGCTTTAAAACTGAACCGATGGAGGCTTGGTCTGGTCTGTGAATCTGGGTTTTGGAAGCTTTTTCATTGAAAAAGAATCGGACTTGATAAACCGTTGCCTTACATGCACACAAAGCTTGGGTGATGCAAATCACACTATAAATCACTTGGATTTTAATAACTAGGCCAATCGTGCTATATATTTTTTTTATGTGGCCAACTTGTACTTCCCAAGCGCTTAGTCCAGTGCTCTGCACACAGTAAGCGCTCAATAAATACGATTGATTGATTAAAGTAAATTGCTTTTTTGGGGGGCGAGGAAGTCCTAAGGGGGATAGGATTTTAGATTCCTTTAAAATAACGCTCGTCAGGCAGAACCCCGAGGAGTGGGTCTGGGTTCTGATCCTGACTCTGCCACTCGTCAGCCGTGTGACTTCATTTCACTTCTCGGCGCCTCAGTTCCCTCATCTGTAAAATGGGGGTCAAGTGTGTGTCATCTTTTCGTCTTAGACTGTGAGCCTAATTTGGGACAAAGCCTATGTCCAGTTCATTTTCCTTTTCGGCGCCTCAGTTCCCTCATCTGTAAAACGGGGGTCAAGTGTGTGTCGTCTTTTCGTCTTAGACTGTGAGCCTAATTTGGGACAAAGCCTGTGTCCAGTTCATTTCCCTTCTCGGCACCTCAGTTGCCTCATCTGTAAAATGGGGGTTGTGTGTGTCGTCTTTTCGTCTTAGACTGTGAGCCTAATTTGGGACAAAGCCTGTGTCCAGTTCATTTCCCTTCTCGCCGCCTCAGTTCCCTCATCTGTAAAACGGGGGGTCAAGTGTGTGTCGTCTTTCCGTCTTAGACTGTGAGCCTAATTTGGGACAAAGCTTGTGTCAGTCAATCAATCAATCAATCGTATTTATTGAGCACTTACTGTGTGCAGAGCACTGTACTAAGCGCTTGGGAAGTACAAGCTGGCAACATATAGAGACAGTCCCTACCCAACATTGGGCTCACAGTCTAGAAGGGGGAGACAGAGAACAAAACCAAACATACTAACAAAATAAAATAAATAGAATAGATAGGTACAAGTAAAATAAATAAATAAATAAATAAATGTCCAGTTCATTTCCCTTCTCGGCGCCTCAGTTCCCTCATCTGTAAAATGGGGGTTAAGTGTGTGTCGTCTTTCCGTCTTAGACTGTGAGCCTAATTTGGGACAAAGCCTGTGTCCAGTTTAGTTACCTTGTCTCCAGTTCAGTGCTTGGCACATAATGATTGTGGTATTTGTTAAGTGTCTGATTTGTGCCAGACACTGTGCTAAGCGTTGTCGCTAACGTGGGTTCCCAGTCTAAGGAGGAGGGTGCACAAGTATCGAAACTCCATTTCTCAGGTGAGGGAACCGAGTCACAGAGAACGCTAAGTGACTTTCGTCCGATCGTTTTCCATTCATGAATTCAGTTGCATTTATTAAGCAGTTAACTGTGTGCGGAGCACTGTACTAAACGCTTGGGAGAGTACAGTACAACAGTAAACAGACACATTCCTGGCCCACAATGAGCTTGCAGCCCAGAGGGATGAATTTACAATTTGCTTCACTTCTCTGTGCCTCAGTTAACCTCATTGGTAAAATGGGGTGAGACTTGAGCTGTAAACGCCATCACTATTACCTGTATATGTGTTTGTACGTATTTATTACTCTATTCATTTTATTTGTACATATTTATTCTATTTATTTTAATAATTTGTTTTGTTGTCTGTCTCCCCCTTCTAGACTGTGAGCCCGCTGTTGGGTAGGGACCGCCTCTATATGTTGCCAACTTGTACTTCCCAAGCACTTAGTACAGTGCTCTGCACACAGTAAGCGCTCAATAAATGCGATTGAATGAATGAATGAATGAATGGCCAACCTGATGACGTTGTGTCTACCCCAGTGCTTAGAACAGTGTCTGGCACATTTTGATGGTCTTGACACCTGTCTAGCTGTTTTGTTTTGCTGTCTGTCTCCCCCTTCTAGACCGTGAGCCCGTTGTTGGGTAGGGACCGTCTCTATATGTTGCCGAATTGTACTTCCCAAGCGCTTAGTACAGTGCTCTGCACACAGTAAGCGCTCAATAAATACGATTGATTGATTTCCAAGCTCTTAGTATAGTGCGCTATAGGGGCACTATAGTATAGCGCCCCTCCTCCCCTTCCCCATCCCCCCCACCTTACTTCCTTCCCCTCCCCACAGCACCTGTCTATATGTTTGTACGCATTTATTACTCTATTTATTTAATTTGTACATATTCTATTTATTTTACTTTGTTAATATGTTTTGCTTTGTTCTCTATCTCCCCCTTCTAGACTGTGAGCCCACTGTTGGGTAGAGACCGTCTCTATATGTTGCCAACTTGTACTTCCCAAGCGCTTAGTCCAGTGCTCTGTACACAGTAAGCGCTCAATAAATACCACTGAATGAATGAATGAATGCTCTGCACACAGTAAGGGCTTAATAAATACGATTGAATGAATGAATAAGTGCTTAACAAATACCATTAAAAAAAAAAAAGCAATATGGCCTAGTGGAAAGAGTGTGGGCTTCAGGGTCAGAAGACTTGGGTTCTAATTTCAGATCTGCCACTTAATAATAATAATAATAATGGCATTTGTTAAGCACTTACTATGTGCAAAGCACTGTTCTAAGCGCTGGGGAGGATACAGGGTGATCAGATTGTACCACGTGAGGCTCACAGTCTTAATCCCCATTTTGCAGATGAGGTAACTGAGGCACAGAGAAGCTAAGTGACTTGCCCGAGGTCACACAGCTGACGGTTGGCCGAGTGGGATTTGAACCCTTGACCTCCGATTCCAAAGCCCGGGCTCTTTCCATTGAGCCACGCTGCTTCTCCACTTATCTGCTCTATGACCTTGTGGAAGTCACTTAACTTCTCTGTGCCTCAGTTTCCTCAACTGTAAAATGGGGATTCAAACCCTGTTCTCCCTCTTACTTTGGGAGCCCAGTGTAGGACCTGATTGGCTTTTATGTGCCCCAGTGCTTAAAACAGTGCTTGGCTCATAGTAAGCACCTAACGAAGACCATGGAACGGTCATGAGCCATGCTGTTGTCTTCTGCTCCCTTCCCCCAGTAATTATAATCAATCAATCAATCAATCAATCAATCGTATTTATTGAGCGCTTACTGTGTGCAGAGCACTGTACTAAGCGCTTGGGAAGTACAAGTTGGCAACATCTAGAGACGGTCCCTACCCAACAGTGGGCTCACAGTCTAGAAGGGGGAGACAGAGAACAAAACCAAACATATGAACAAAATAAAATAAATAGAATAGATATAATAAATGGAATAGATATAATAATAATAATTATGGTATTAAGCGCTTACTACGTGCCAGGCACTGTACTAAGCGCTTGGGAAGTACAAGTTGGCAACATCTAGAGACGGTCCCTACCCAACAGTGGGCTCACAGTATAGAAGGGGGAGACAGAGAACAAAACCAAACACATTAACAAAATAAAATAAATAGAGTAGATATAATAAGTAGAATAGATATAATAATAATAATTATGGTATTAAGCGCTTACTACGTGCCAGGCACTGTACTAAGCACTGAGGTGGATACAAACAAGTCGCATTGGACTCAGTCCCTGTCCCACTTGGGGCTCACAGTCTCAGTCCCCATTTTACATATAATAATAATAATAATGGCATTTATTAAGCGCTTACTATGTGCAAAGCGCTGTTCTAAGCGCTGGGGAGGTGACAAGGTGATCAGGTTGTCCCACGGCGGGCTCACAGTCTTCATCCCCGGGACCGTCTCTATATGTTGCCGACTCGTACTTCCCAAGCGCTTAGTCCAGTGCTCTGCACACCGTAAGCGCTCAATCAGTACGATTGAATGAATGAATGAATCCCCATTTTCCAGATGAGGTAACTGAGGCCCAGAGAAGTGAAGCAACTTGCCCAGGGCCACCCAGCTGACAGTTGGCGGAGCCCGGGATTTGAACCCATGACCTTCTGACTCCCGAGCCTGTTTTCTATCGACCACGCAGGGTGCTTTTAGGAAGAGAGCCACGCACAGCAACGGACTTTCGGTAAACACCGGCGACTGACAGGATTGTTGGGTTTTGTTTTTCAGTTGGCGTTATCCGCTGTCCCGTCTGCAGCCAGGAATGTGCGGAGAGGCATATTATAGATAACTTTTTTGTGCGGGACACCACCGAGGTTCCCAGCAGTACAGTGGAAAAATCCAATCAGGTAAGTCCGTCCACGTTGGCTGTCCCAGCCGTTGTAGCTTGTTGTGGGGAAGGGACGTGTCTTAACAACTCTGTTGTGTTGTACTCTCCCAGGCGCTCAGTAAGTACACTGCTCTGCACACAGTAGGTGCTCACTACATTTGACTGATTACCTGTATATACGTATATATGTTTGTACATATTCATTACTCCAGTTATTTATTTATTTATTTTACTTGTCCATATCCATTCTATTTTGTAGTATGTTTGGTTTTGTCTCCCCCTTTTAGACTATTTATTTTGTACATATTTATTCTATTTATTATATTTTGTTAATATGTAATATGTTACATATTTATTACTCTATTTATTTTACTTGTACATATCTATCCTATTTATTTTATTTTGTTGGTATGTTTGGTTTTGTTCTCTGTCTCCCCCTTTTAGACTGTGAGCCCACTGTTGGGTAGGGACTGTCTCTATGTGTTGCCAATTTGTACTTCCCAAGCGCTTAGTACAGTGCTCTGCACATAGTAAGCGCACAATAAATACGATTGATGATGATGATGATGTTTTGTTGTCTGTCTCCCCCTTCTAAACTGTGAGCCCACTGTTGGGTAGGGACTGTCTCTATATGTTGCCAATTTGTACTTCCCAAGCGCTTAGTACAGTGCTCTGCACACAGTAAGCGCTCAATAAATACGATTGGTGATGATTGATTAGTATAACTGCCGGGGGCAGTGGGGGAGGCGGGAGGGGGGAGAAAAGCAAAAAAAGCAAACAGTTGTTTTTTATTTTTAAATGATTTACGAAAGGCCTGTAAGTGGACGTGGCCATACAGGGTAGTAAAGCTGAACTAAGGAGAACAGTTTGCGAAACTTTCTGAAGATGGACTGTTTTGGGTTTTAAAATAATAATAATAATAATAATAATAATGGCATTTAAGTGCTTACTATTTGCCAAGCACTGTTGTAAGCACTGCAAAGGTACAAGGTAATCAGGTTGCCCCACATGGGGCTCACAGTCTTAATCCCCATTCTCCAGATGAGGGAACTGAGGCACAGAGAAGTGAAGCGACTTGCCCAGAGTCACACAGCTGACAAGTGGCGGAGTCAGGATTAGAACCCGTGACCTCTGACTCCCAAGCCCGGGCTCTTTCCACTGAGCCACGCCACTGAAAATCAGTTCACCTATGCGTTACCTATATGTAGTAAGCGCTGGGGTGGATACAAACAAATCGCGTTGGACACAGTCCCTGTCCCACTTGGGGCTCACAGTCTCAATCCCCCTTTTACAGATGAGGTAACTGATCTATCAATCAATCAATCAATCAATCGTATTGAGCGCTTACTGTGTGCAGAGCACTGTACTAAGCGCTTGGGAAGTCCAAGTTGGCAACATCTAGAGACAGTCCCTACCCAACAGTGGGCTCACAGTCTAAAAGGGGGAGACAGAGAACAAAACCAAACATACTAACAAAATAAAATAAATAGAATAGATATGTACAAGTCAAATAAATAAATAAATTCTCCCCCCACCCTCCCAACACTCCCTGGGTGTTGGGTGGAGGGGGCCCTGACTCTAGCAAAGCACTGCACACAGCTTAGGAATGATTTCACCCCTCTTGGTGCTTAATTCTTTTTTGTTTTGTTGTCTGTCTCCCCCTTCTAGACTGTGAGCCTCTGTATGTTGCCAGCTTGGAGTTTCCAAGCGCTTAGTCCAGGGCTCTGCACATAGTAAGCGCTCAATAAATACGATTGAACGAATGAATGAATTACTTGAGTGGGGGCCAGCAAGTCAGTCTCCAGCTACTGAGCTGACAGAATTAAGCACCAAGAGGGGTGAAATGATTCCTAAGCTGTGTGCAGTGCTTTTCTAGAGTCAGGGCCCCCAACACCCACCCACCATCTCTGCCTGTCCCCAAGAGGCTCCCATAGACTCCTGAGGTGACAAGATGCTGGTTCTGAAATGGTAAAGGGGACCTTTCTTCAATTTTGAATTTTGGGTGACCGTGGTGTCTTCCTCCTGGGCCCTTCCCTTCCACTAACCGGTTGTCGCATTGCATCGGTCACGTCGCAGACTCCCGTCTTTATTGGGGTTGGGAGGGTGGGGGGAGAATTTATTTATTTATTTTACTTGTGCATATCTATTCTATTTATTTTATTTTGTTAGTATGTTTGGTTTTGTTCTCTGTCTCCCCCTTTTAGACTGTGAGCCCACTGTTGGGTAGGGACTGTCTCTAGATGTTGCCAACTTGGACTTCCCAAGCGCTTAGTACAGTGCTCTGCACACGGTAAGCGCTCAATAAATACGATTGATGATGATGATGAATGATCATCTGGGGGAGTCTGAAGAAGTCCCAGGAACTCTCGGAAGTCAGGGAGCGGCTGCCCTGATTCCTGAAACTCTCCTGCCTTTCCTCCTCCTGCCATCCATATTAACCCAGCAGGCTGCTCAGTTGCCGTAAGACACCCCTCAAAATGACAAAGGAGTGTAAAAATATTCCAAACCAATCATCATCATCATCAATCATATTTATTGAGCGCTTACTGTGTGCAGAGCACTGGACTAAGCGCTTGGGAAGTACAAATTGGCAACATATAGAGACAGTCCCTACCCAACAGTGGGCTCACAGTCTAAAAGGGGGAGACAGAGAACAAAACCAAACATACTAGCAAAATAAAATAAATAGAATCTGCCTCAGGTCTGGATAAAAGACCTCCATGGACGCCTGGCTGTCGATTCATTCATTCAGTCGTATTTATTGAGCGCTTACTGTGTGCAGAGCACTGGACTAAGCGCTTGGGAAGTCCAAGTTGGCAACATATAGAGACGGTCCCTACCCAACAGTGGGCTCACAGTCTAGATATAGACTTCGGCATTTCAGCCGTTGTATTTGTTGAGCCCTTACTGGGTGGGTGGAGAGCACCATGTGAAGCACTTGGGAGAGTACAATTTAACAGATCTGGTAGACATGTTCCCTTCCCACAAGCTTCTGGTGGGCAGAAATTTGTCTCTACCATCTCTGTTAATTCTCCCACGCGCTTAGTACAGAGCTCTGCACACATAAAGCATTCCATAAATTCCACTGATGCTTTTTGGGGGGTTTTTATGGGTACCCCCGCCGCTTTTGAAGCATCTGCGAAAAGCAGCCCCTCTGTCCTCGATTCCCCATGCGAGGCCGGTCTCCCACGTCCTCGTCACGCACAAAATTAGTTCCCCTTCCTGACGTGAGCGCACCAGAGCACCGGTTCCCTCTGAGATGACTTCTTTGGGGCACGACACAGGACAGTCATCCCTCCGGTGTGCCTTTCCGTTGCTCGCAATTGTCTCCAGTCACAAGCTCTCCGGTCACCACGGTGTTTTGGACCCACCCCTTGAGGTCTTTCCGAACATCTAAGCCCCCCGAGGGCCCCGAAGGGAATCCAGCGTCCCAATGCACGGCCCATTACTCCAATTTACTTAATAGATTTTGCGAATCGGGCCCTTTGGGGAAATCATTCAGGGCCCAAGTACACTAAAGGAAGACATTAACGTCTCGCTGTGGTTGTTTTTGCGTTTTAATTAAACATATCTCTGTAAGAAGGGAAGCCACATTAAAGCTGCTGAGGAGTAGAGAGCCGGGACTGGGGAGCGGGGGGTGGAAGGGGGACGAGCACGGACCGTCCCCCAGAAGGAACAGGACCGAAACAATCGGAATCAGGGCAAGTTATGGGACTTTTTGGGTGACGGAAGCCTCTCGGATAGGACTGAACCCAGAGGCAGGAGAGGGATAGCTAGAACCAGGAGCCGAGAGCTCGCTGTGATATCGTACTCTCCCAAGCGCTTAGTACAGAGCCCTCTTAGTACAGTAAGCGCTCAAAAATACGACCAACTGACCGACTGATTGAATATATGAGATCCCTGGCAGCTGGGACCCGATCAAGCGCTTAGTACAGTTATCTGCACACAGTAAGCGCTCAATAAAGATGATTGATTGATTAGTCCCTTCGCCATTGCATTCTAGGCAGTCGGTCAGTTGTCTCCCCAACTTCTTAATTATCCTCACTCCCCGCCCACTAACAACCCAACCTGTATACTTCACGCCTTTACTGTTATCAGTGTGTTCTACACTCCTGTCCTTTATCAGGAATAATAATATAATAATAATTGTGCACTAAAGATGATTGATTGATTAGTCCCTTCGTCATTGCATTCTAGGCAGTCGGTCAGTTGTCTCCCCAATTTCTTAATTATCATCACTCCCCTCCCACTAACAACCCAACCTGTATACTTCACGCCTTTACTATTATCAGTGTGTTCTACACTCCTGTCCTTTATCAGGAACAATAATATAATAATAATTGTGCACTAAAGATGATTGATTGATTAGTCCCTTCGCCATTGCATTCTAGGCAGTCATTTCTCTCCCCAACTTCTTAATTATCCTCACTCCCCTCCCACTAACAACCCAACCTCTATACTTCACGCCTTTACTATTATCAATGTGTTCTACACTCCTGTCCTTTATCAGGAACAATAATATAATAATAATTGTGCAATAAAGATGATTGATTGATTAGTCCCTTTGCCATTGCATTCTAGGCAGTCGGTCAGTTCTCTCCCCAACTTCTTAATTATCCTCACTCCCCTCCCACTACAACCCAACCTGAATACTTCACGTCTTTACTATTATCAATGTGTTCTATACCCCTGTCCTTTATCAGGAACAATAATATAATAATAATTGTGGTATTTAAGCACTAAACGTACAAGATACCTACTAAACATCAGATAGGACACAGTCCCTGTCCCACAGGGGGCTCGCAGCCTAAGCAGGAAGAAAAAGAGAATAGAAACCTTTTGGTAAAGTACATTTATCGCTGTCCTTTGGCGGTTCCAAAGGCGAGATTTGGTTAACGTGTGCTAGTGTGCCCTGTTAAATTCGCTAGGTGCCCGACGATTCCTCTTGGCGTTGTTTTGTTTTGTTGTCTGTCTCCCCCTTCTAGACTGTAAGCCCATTGTTGGGTAGGGACCGTCTCTATATGTTGCCAACTTGTACTTCCCAAGCGCTTAGTACAGTGCTCTGCACGCAGTAAACGCTCAGTAAATACGATTGAATGAATGAATGAGATGCAGTGAAGATGACCCCTTGGCAACGCGTCCCATCACCGGCTGTTTCAAACGTTTCTTCGGGCCGCTCTTTCGACGGTTCCCTAATTCCAGCTCACCGGGGAGCGGCTGCTTGGAGACCTCGCTCTGGCCCATTCTCAATCAGTCAGTGGAATTTACTGAGTGCTCACTGTGTGCAGAGCACTGGACTAAGCGCTTGAGAAAGTAAAATAGACAGAGTTGGTAGACATTCGCTGCCCATAAGGAGGATTTACAGCCTAGCAGGGGAGGCCGACATGGACAGAAATAAACAGTTTATGCCCCTTGCCCCATCTGGTGAAGACCTCACGGGACAGGCATATTCGTGCGGCTGGAGACCTGGCTTCTAGCCCAAGACTCGCTGTAGACTCTAAGCTCGTTGTGGGCAAGGGAATTCATTCATTCATTCAATCGTGTTTATTGAGCGCTTACTGTGTGCAGAGCACTGTACTAAGCGCTTGGGAATAATAATAATAATAATGGCATTTATTAAGCGCTTACTATATGCAAAGCACTGTTCTAAGCGCTGGGAAGGTTACAAGGTGATCCGGTTGTCCCACGTGGGGCTCACAGTCTTAATCCCCATTTTACAGACGAGGGAACTGAGGCACAGAGAAGTTAAGTAACTTGCCCAAAGTCACACAGCTGACAACTGGCGGAGCCGGGATTTGAACCCATGACCTCTGACTCCAAAGCCCGGGCTCCTTCCATTGCACCACGCTGCTTCCCCGCTGCTTGGGAAGTCCAAGTTGGCAACATCTAGAGACGGTCCCTACCCAACAGTGAGCTCACAGTCTAGAAAGGGGAGAAAGAGAACAAAACAAAACAAAATAAATAGAATAAATATGTACAAATAAAATAGAGTCATTCATTCATTCAGTCGTATTTATTGAGAGCTTACTGTGTGCAGAGCACTGGACTAAGCGCTTGGGAAGTCCAAGTTGGCAACATATAGAGACAGTCCCTACCCAACAGTGCGGTCACAGTCTGGAAAGGGGAGACAGAGAACATATGTGTCTGTTTATTGCCTCGTGCTCTCCCAAGCGCTTAGTACAGTGGTCTGCATGCAGTAAGGGCTCAGTAAATAGGATGGACTGACCGACCGACTGGGCCACTTGGTGGGAACAGCAGCCCACGGGGGGCATTTGGGGAGGGCAAGGCCGTGGCGCTGGGATGGCAGAGCCTCAGTTGGGCTTGGGTGGATGCCCGCTTCTGCCACGGTGGGCAAGGAGGAGGGGGAAGAAGTGGGCCAGCGGCCAGTTTTCCCAGGGAGTTTCAACAATTTAATGGGAGGTTGGAGATTTCTCCAGACGTGGACAGGGAACGTGCCTACCAACTCTGTTATGCTGTACTCGCTCAAGCGCTTTGTACAGTTCCCTACACACTATAAGCGCTCAATAAGTACCATCTTCCAATTAATTGTCGTGTCCTGGGGTAAAATCCTGTTTCCCTGTTCAGAGAAGGGGGGCCCCACAACCTCTCTAGAAAACTCCTGTTCAGTGTGAAGCATTTGAGGTCCCATTAACACCACACAACTCAGCCCCTGGAAGGTCGGGATGCAGTAATTAGCCCCTGCTTTGATTTTACTTCCTGAGGTAAGTCTCCCAAAGTCTCACTTTTACCTCCGCCAAAAGAGATTAAAACAGCGGAATGAATAGTTCCTCATTATGGTAAGATTTTTCAAGCTAGTTTTACCGCCGCGAAAAAGGATGGAAACAGCGGAACACATAGTGCCTTAGGACGGTAAGATTCTCAAGTTAGCTTTCGTAATAATTGCAAAGTTTTTGGTAATTGTGAGCGAGATGTTTTCTTTTTTTCTTCCCAGATTCACATAAATCTGGAAGCTAAGCCTAGAATAGCAGCGGGCGTGTTCTCAGTTACGGACTGTGTGTTCTTCCCGCTTACTGAAGTGTGCTCTTCCGTGTCTCTTTCTAGGTGTGCACAAGCTGTGAAGACAACGCAGAAGCCAATGGGTTTTGTGTGGAGTGTGTTGAGTGGCTCTGCAAAACCTGCATCAGGGCCCACCAGAGAGTCAAATTTACAAAGGACCACACGGTCCGGCAGAAAGAAGAAGTGTCCCCAGGTAAGCCCCCTGAGAAGCTGTATATACAGCACCTGTATATATGTATATATGGTTGTACATATTTATTACTCTATTTATTTACTTATTTATTTATTTTACTTGTACATTTCTATCCTATTTATTTTATTTTGGTGGTATGTTTGGTTCTGTTCTCTGTCTCCCCCTTTTAGACTGTGAGCCCACTGTTGGGTAGGGACTGTCTCTATGTATTGCCAGTTTGTACTTCCCAAGCGCTTAGTACAGTGCTCTGTACATAGTAAGCGCTCAATAAATACGATTGATTGATTGATTGAAGCAGAGTAGCCTGGTGGATAGAGCAGGGGGGCTTGGGGGTCAGAAGGACCTGGGTTCTAATCCCCGCTCTGCCACATGTCTGCCAGGTCAGGTCACTTCGCTTCTGTGCCTCCGTTACCTCATCTGTAAAATGGGGATAAGAGTGCGAGACACGTGGGAAGGGAACTAACTGTGTCTAACCTCATTAACTTGTATCATTCCCAGCGCTTAGAACAGTGCTAGGCATATAGTAAGTGCTTAAGTATATTATAATTATTAATAAAAACAATCAACTGATTGATTGGTCTCCTGTAGCACCCCCTGAGCATTTGGGCCCTTAGAGGCGGTGACAACGAGGCTGAATAATAATAATAATAATAATAATAATAATGATGGCTTTTATTAAGCGCTTACTATGTGCCGCTTAAAGAAGCGGCGTGGCTCAGTGGGAAGAGCACGGGCTTTGGAGTCAGGGGTCATGGGTTCGAATCCCGGCTCCGCCACATGTCTGCTGTGTGACCTTGGGCAAGTCACTTCACTTCTCTGAGCCTCCGTGACCTCATCTGTAAAATGGGGATGAAGACTGTGAGCCCCACGTGGGACAACCTGATCACCTTGTATCCCCCCAGCGCTTAGAACAGTGCTTTGCACATAGTAAGCGCTCAATAAGTACGATTGAATTGAATGAATGAAAGCACTGTTCTAAGCGCTGGTCAGTCTGAGTGATGTTCCACAATGAAGTTGCATTTAAGAATGTTTGCCGTTAGGTTGCCCGTTATTAAATGAATTGAGCCTTTTTTAAGAGGGCCAGGTCTAGCCCGTTAAACTCATCTGGGGATGGTCGGTCCCGTCGACAGCAGTGAAGTAGTCCATCTAATTGGGCTCATTCAGTTTTGGGCGTGGGTTTGGGATTGATAATAACCGTGGTGGATGGGATTTTTTTTAATCATCATCAGTTGTATTTATTGAGCGCTTACTATGTGCAGAGCACTGTACTAAGCGCTTGGGAAGTACAAATTGGCAACATATAGAGACAGTCCCTACCCAACAGTGGGCTCACAGTCTAAAAGGGGGAGACAGAGGACAAAACCAAGCATACTAACAAAATAAAATAAATAGAATAGATATGTACAAGTAAAATAAATAAATAAATAGAGTAATAAATATGTACAACCATATATACATATATACAGGTGCTGTGGGGAAGGGAAGGAGGTAAGATGGGGGGATGGAGAGGGGAGCGAGGGGGAGAGGAAGGAAGGGGCTCAGTCTGGGAAGGCCTCCTGGAGGAGGTGAGCTCTCAGCAGGGCCTTGAAGGGAGGAAGAGAGCTAGCTTGGCGGGTGGGCAGAGGGAGGGCATTCCAGGCCCGGGGGATGACGTGGGCCGGGGGTCGATGGCGGGACAGGCGAGAATGAGGTACGGTGAGGAGATTAGTGGCGGAGGAGCGGAGGGTGCGGGCTGGGCTGGAGAAGGAGAGGAGGGAGGTGAGGTAGGAGGGGGCGAGGGGATGGACAGCCTTCAAGCCCAGGGTGAGGAGTTTCTGCCTGATATTTAATGGTATCTGTCAAGAGCTTACTATGTAGCAGGCACTGTACTAAGCGCTGGGGTAGGTACAGGTTAATCAGGTTGCACACAGTCCCTGCCCCACACAGGGCTTACAGTCCTAATCCCCATTTTACAGATGTGGGAACCGAGACCCGGAGAAGTGAAGTGATTTGCCCAAGGTCACACAGCCGACAAGAGGCGGAGCCGGGAATAGAACCCAGGTCCTTCTGACTTGCAGCTCTAGCCACTAGACCACGCTGCTACTCGGGGAGTGAGATCTGGGGTATGGACAGTAGATGCCACCCCAGATGACGCGGGGTGGGAAAGTCATCCCGCCAATCCCTGCTCTCTGAACTCTCCAGTATTGGGGGTTTGGGATTCTCAACTCCCAGTGGAATGGACAGAAAGGCTGGAGGGGCGTATTAAGCCCGTCCCAGCGGATTATTTGCCAGCTGGGTGCCCCAGGCCTAACTAACAACTCTACCTCCCTTCCCCCCGCCAACTCTCACCTAATAGCAACTGTGACCCCCATATTGTTTCTCCAGAAGCCGTCGGCGTGACCAGTCAGCGTCCTGTCTTTTGCCCGTATCACAAGAAGGAGCAGCTGAAACTCTACTGCGAGACCTGCGACAAGCTGACGTGCCGGGACTGCCAGTTGCTAGAGCACAAAGAGCACAGGTGGGCATTCTCGTCACTGACAGTTCCATCATTAGGGGTGGAACGCCTCGTCTACAGAGTCGTTTGAGTCCGGTCTGGGGCCTACCGAGCCGTTCTTTTTACTGGGTGCCCGGTCTCCTTACCCTCCGCCATCTCCAGGGACTTCACTGATCTTGAAACAGGCTAAATCGGGACAACCCAATCCCCGGATTATCAAAAGGGACCCGCCAGCCTCCCGCCAACCAGTTTAGGGGGGGCCTACCTCAAACTCCAGTGGCTTTCGGCAGCTCCTACTTAGCTCATTCTGGCATTTGATGATGGCATTTGTGAAGCACTTACTATGTGCAGAGCACTGTTCTAAGCGCTGGGGAGGTTACAGGGTGATGATGATGATGATGATGGCATTTGTTAAGCACTTACTATGTGCAGAGCACCGTTCTAAGCGCTTGGGGAGGTTACAGGGTGATCAGGTTGTCCCACGCGGGGCTCACAGTTTTAATCCCCATTTTACAGATGAGGTAACTGAGGCACAGAGAAGTTAAATGACGTGCCCAAAGTCACACAGCTGACAATTGCCGCTCTTGTTCAGGTGGCCCGTGGAAAACAGACAGTCACGCAGATGCATTTGGAGGGTCGTTTTGTAACCCTGGGCTGGCTAGCAAGTCAGGGCTGGCTAGCAAATCCAACAGCCCTTCATTCTTATCGGCCAGCTTGCTTCAATCCTTTACTTCCTTCTGATTACAACTTTTATTCACGGAGGTCTGCAGCACTTGGGGGGAAGGGACCACTTTCACCCCTCCCTCCCAAAAGGGGTTTCCTGGTGTCGAGGGGTCCACCGTGACTTTGCGGGGGCAACAGGAGCAGGTGCAGAGGCTGGTCTGAAGGGAGGGAGATCGACAGGGACCAGAAAAGCCAAGGTCATTCCCCGTGGCCATGCCCAGTTTTCCAGAGGTGATATGGAAGTACAGGCCCAATTCCCACTGATCTGGAAAGTAGGCCCAGAAACTTAGGAGCAAAGAGTTTGGAAACACCATCGAATCCGGGGACTGCAGTAGTAGTCCACGATCTTGCTGTTAGATCGGCTCCCTCGAGCGGGAACGAATGATGAATAGATTCCCGGACTCCGAACTTGTTTCAAGGTGTAGCCATTCTCCCTCCCAGGGCCACTGCCCGATGTCAAGTGGCTCGAACCGAACCTAGGTGAAAGTGAAATAGCATGCCAGATAGACAAAGGCGGGGCAGCTTTGTAGAAATATAGGGAATGAATGAAACCATTCCATAAAATCTGATCCCAAATTCCCCCCAAAGGCAGCGTCCACCAGAGAGTCGATTCTTGCAGTGGTTCTGCTCAGTCTCCCAAAGTTTGAGGAACAGCCTGTTCGGGCGAACTCGCCCAGGAAGAAGAGTTGAGGCTTTGTCAGCTCCGAAAATATGCCCCCTGCCCCCAGTGCCCATTCCTGGTTTGTGGGCTGCAGGGAAAGGGGTACAAATTCAGGGGAATCTGGTCCTGGGTGAGGAGAGGAAGCAGGTTGGGAACAAAGCCGGAGCTTCACAGGTGGGGAGGGAAGTAGATCTTTCCCTTAGGCCATACTGCTGCTTCTGTTATATATGTATATATAACATATATACATACATACATATATATGTATATATAACCTGTATATATGTTTGTACGTATTTCTTACTCTATTTTACTTGTACATATTTATTCTATTTATTTTATTTTGTTAATATGTTCTGTTTTGTTCTCTGTCTCCCCCTTCTAGACTGTGAGCCCACTGTTGGGTAGGGACCAACAGTCTCTATATGTTGCCAACTTGTACTTCCCAAGCGCTTAGTACAGTGCTCTGCACACAGTAAGCGCTCAATAAATACGATTGAATGAATGAATAAATGAATGAATGCTTCTTTTAGAATAATACAGAAGGTGGTATTTAAATCAACTGGCTCTGTGGTCAGATAAAATCACACAGGCCAAGACCTGGTTGAAAGACAGAGATGGTCTCTTAATATTTCCACTTGTGGTAGAGCTTAAACAGATTCCTGTTTTTCTGAGGAGGCTTTCCACTGAAGCCATAGGTGGAGAACCCATTCCACTAAAATTTGCTTTGAATATAAATCAAGATAATAATAATGATAGTAACTGGTATTTGTTAAGCACTTAACTGACAAGCACTGTCAGACACAGTCCCTGTCCCACATGGGGCTCCCAGTCCAAGATGATTGGGCCCAGACTGAGCCCCTTCCCTCCTCTCCCCCTCGTCCCCCTCTCCATCCCCCCCATCTTACCTCCTTCCCTTCCCTACAGCACCTGTATATATGTATATATGTTTGTACATATTTATTACTCTATTTATTTTACTTGTACATATCTATTCTATTTATTTTATTTTGTTAGTATGTTTGGTTTTGTTCTCTGTCTCCCCCTTTTAGACTGTGAGCCCACTGTTGGGCAGGGACTGTCTCTATATGTTGCCAATTTGTACTTCCCAAGCGCTTAGTACAGTGCTCTGCACACAGTAAGCGCTCAATAAATACGATTGATGATGATGATGATGATTGCCACAAGCTATTCTAGATGGTCAGGATTACCAGGTGTTTTTTTTGTGTGTTTGGTCTCTGCCTTTCAAGCGGTTTTTCCCGGCTTTCGGCCTCTCCCGTTAACGTGACCAAATTGTGTTCCACAGGTATCAATTCATTGAAGAAGCTTTTCAGAACCAGAAAGTCATCATTGACACATTAATCACAAAGCTGATGGAAAAAAACAAGTACATCAAATTCACAGGGAATCAGATCCAAAATAGGTAACGATTTGCGGTACTCGTGTTCCTCTCCCCCTCGCCCACTCTCTCCTTCCCCCCGTCTTACCTCCTTCCCTTCCCCACAGCACCTGTATATATGTATATATGTTTGTACATATTTATTACTCTATTTATTTTACTTGTACATTTCTATTCTATTTTATTTTGTTAATATGTTTGGTTTTGTTCTCTGTCTCCGCCTTCTAGACTGAGCCCACTGTTGGGTAGGGACTGTCTCTATATGTTGCCAACTTGTACTTCCCAAGCGCTTAGTACAGTGCTGTGCACACAGTAAGCGCTCAATAAATGCGATTGATTGACGGATTGATTGATTACAGGGGACTCATCTTTTGGTGAAACTATTCTCTTGGGCAGATTTGGAAGATTTCCCGGCGTGAAATCTCCAGATATCCCTTTGGCGTGTGCTATAGGAAGATGTTTTCCAAGTACTTGTTTCTGATGGGCCCTTAGGGTGACCATTAGAACTGTAGATTAGAACAGGGAGACCGTCAGAAATCGTCAGGGGTATTTATTGAGCGCTTACTGTGGGCAGACTACTGAGGCCATACTGCTTCGACTTAAATGCCCTTTAGGAGAGCTTTCTGATGCTGAATGTCACATCTTGCACTGTACTTTTTACCAAGCAAAGCCATGAGTTCCAAGAGGCGAAAGACAGAGTCCCTAAACAGAAATAATCCTTGGTTTTGCAGTCAATGGGCCAGACAGACTCTCAAAAGCATGCACAACCCATAAATGACAAAAGTGAAAATATATTCGTCACATGTCCTTCAGAAATATAATAATAATAATAATAATAATTATGGAATTTAAGTGCTTACTATGTGCCAGGCACTGTACTAAACACTGGGGTAGATACAAGCAAATTGGGTTGGACGCGGTTCTTGTACCACAGGGGGGCTCACAGTTTCCCCATTTTACACATTCATTCATTCATTCAATCATATTTATTGAGCGCTTACTGTGTGCAGAGTACTGTACTAAGCGTTTGGGAAGTACAGATGAGGTGACTGAGGCACAGACGTTCATGTGAACGTGAGAAGCAGCGTAGCTCAGTGGAAAGAGCGTGGGCTTTGGAGTCAGGTCATGGGTTCTAATCCCGGCTCCGCCACGTCTGCTGTGTGACCTTGGGCAAGTCACTTCACTTCTCTGAGCCTCAGTTCCCTCATCTGTCAAATGGGGATGAAGACTGCAATCTGATCACCTTGTATCCCCTCCAGCGCTTAGAACAGTGCTTTGCACGTAGTAAGCGCTTAACAAATGCCGTCATCATTATTATTATTATTATTATGTGGGACAGGGACTGTGTCCAGCCCGATTGTCTTGTATCTACCCCAGCGTTTAGAACAGTGCTGGAACATAGGAAGCGCCTAGTGAGTACCATAAAAAAAATGGTACTTATTGAGGGCCTACTACATGCCGAGCAGTATACTAAGTGCATGGGAGAATATAAGATAACAGAGTTGGTTGACACATTCCCTGCTCACAAGGAACTTCCACATTGCCTCCTGGTATCCATGATGCAGCTTGGTGACTGCCCCATTCATTCATTCAGTCATATTTTTGGAGCGCTTACTGCGTGCAGAGCACTGTACTAAGCGCTTGGGAAGTATTTGCCTTCACAGCCATTTAATAATAATTATGGAACTCATTAAGTGCTTACTATGTTCCAAACACTTTTCTAAGTGCTGGGGTAGATACAAGGTAATCAGGTTCGGTTTAGTCCTTGTCCCTCATTCATTCGTTCATTCATTCAATCGTATTTATCTTTTAGACTGGGAGCCCACTGTTGGGTAGGGACTGTCTCTATATGTTGCCAACTTGTACTTCCCAAGCGCTTAGTACAGTGCTCTGCACACAGTAAGCGCTCAGTAAATACGATTGATGATGATTGATGATTTATTGAGCGCTTACTGTGTGCAGAGCACTGCACTAAGCGCTTGGGAAGTACAAGTCGGTTACATATAGAGGCGGTCCCTAACCAACAACGGGCTCACAGTCTAGAAGGGGGAGACAAACAACAAAACAAGTAGACAGGTGTCAATACCATTAGAATAGATAAATAGAATTATAGCTAAATACACGTAATAATATATAACAATAATAATGACGGTATTTGTTAAGCACTTACTCTGTGCCAAGCCCTGTTCTAAGCTCTGGGATAGATACCAAGTGATCAGGTTGTCCCACGTGGTGGTCCCGGACTTAATCCTCATTTTACAGATAAGGTAACTGAGGCCCGTTCATTCATTCATTCATTCAGTCGCATTTATTGAGCGCTTACCGTGTGCAGAGCACTGGACTAAGCGCTTGGGAAGTCCAAGTTGGCAACATCCAGAGACGGTCCCTACCTGACAGCGGGCTCCCAGTCTAGAAGGGGGAGACGGAGAACAAAACCAAACATATTAACAAAATAAAATAAGTAGAATAAATATGTACAAGTAAAATAAATAAATAGAGTAATAAATACGTGAAGTGACTTGCCCAGTGTCACACAGAGCAGACACGTGTCAGGGTTCGGATCAGAATCGTGGTCCTCTGACTGTCCCAGGCCCCTGCTCTACCCCGCTTCTCGAGCCACTTGTCTCAGTTTGTGGCCGAGGGAGTTCATTTGACCTCTGAGAGCAACCCTCTTGTTTTGTATTTCACTCCTCTAGACTTCAAGCTCATTATGGGCAGGGAACATGTCTGCTAATTCCATTGTAGTGTACTTTTCCAAGCACTTAGGACAGTGCTTTGCACGTAGTAAGCACCTCAGTAACTACCATGGACGATTGTTCTGCACACAGTAAGCATCCAGTACGTGGCATTGATTGATTGAGAGATTCAAGCTACCGTCGGGTACATAACAGATTACAAATAACGCCATTTATTTCAAATTTGAATTTTTACCGTGAGCCGTCCGTGACTTCAAACTGGGTCCCTTTCTGTCGCTTGAATTTCCAGAATAATTGAAGTCAATCAAAATCAAAAGCAAGTGGAGCAGGATATTAAAGTTGCTATATTTACCTTGATGGTAGAAATCAACAAAAAAGGAAAAGCTCTGCTACATCAGCTGGAGGTAAGTTGCCTCAGGAGCCCAGCGGCTCGGGGCTCTGTCCAGTGTCGCGTAATAACGGGTCGGAAAATCACCCCCCTCCGAATTCCATACAAAGCCCGTGCTGTCCAAAAATGATGCCAAGCCACCGGGGCTCCAGTTTCGAACAGATCGGACCCAAAAGTGAATCCTCCCGAGGTATCTATTGGTCGGTTGGCTGACGTTTCCCTAACACCATTTCTGTCCTTGGGTTCCAATTCTCCTTCTGTCTGGCCTGATAGAGGATTTAGACATAACGATGATGCATTACATCCCGTGGATTTTCCTTAGAAACAGTTGAGTCATTAAGCGGTGCAATGTCTCAGTAGGTCAGGCCTCGGGAAATATCAATCAGTCGTATTTATTGAGCGCTTACTGTGTGCAGAGCACTGTACTAAGCGCTTGGGAAGTCCAAGTTGGCAACGTCTAGAGACGGTCCCTACCCAACAGCGGGCTCACAGTCTAGAAGGGGGAGACAGAGACCGAAACCAAACATACTAACAAAATAAAATAAATAGAATAGATATGTACAAGGAAGATAAATATATAAATAGAGTAATAAATACGTGCAAACATATATACGTATATACAGGTGCTGTGGGGAAGGGAAGGAGGTAAGGTGGGGGGGATGGAGAGGGAGACGAGGGGGAGAGGAAGGGGAAATAGAAGTCTGCTCAAAAGACAGAAGAAACTCGAACTGTGGGCAGGATAGTGAGATCCAGCATCAGAAAGCTCGACTAATGGGCATTTTAGAAGCAGCAGCATGGCCTCAAAACTCTGCCCACGGCCCAATCACCAAAACGGGGCAGGAGCAAAGTCAGTCAGTCATTTGGATTTATTGAGCGCTTTCTGTGTGCAGAACATTGTACTAAGTGCTCGGGAGAGTGCAATATAACAATAAACAGATACGTTCCCTGCCCACGATGAGTTTACAGTCTAGAGGGGGGAATCCCTCATGGATAAAATGGTAATTCAGGATTCGGAGCTAGCCGCCAAAATAGCTGGGTACTGATCACCTTAGCTGAACAGCAAACCTACTCAGTATTGATGAGTTTTGCCGAAAGAATTTGAAAATCCACCGCAGAGAGGAAAGAGACATGGGAGGGTGAGTGGGGATGGTGAGAGGGAGATTCAAATGGTTTAGTCGCCAATAAGGGTTCGACAGGCCTTTTTGATTGGGAGCTATCCAAACTTTTCCTCATCTCCAACTCCATTCTGTGTCACCCTGACACTTATCTGCAGTTTTATTTATTTGTGTTGATGTCTGGCTCCCCCGTGTAGACTGTGAGCTCATTGTAAACAGGGAATGTCACTGTTTATTGTACAGTTAGTACAGTTCTCTGCAAGGGCGTAATAAATACAATTGATTGAATGAATAATAATAGTAATAATAATTGTGGTATTTGTTAAGCGCTTTTTATATGCCAAGCACTGTACTAAGCACTGGCGTAGATACACAATAATCAGTGCCAAAGTGGGGTTCAGAGTCTAAGCAGGAGGGAGAACAGGTATGGAATCCCCATTTTGCAGATGAGCGAACTGAGGCTCAGAGAAGCGAAGTGACTGGCCCAAGGTCACACAGCAGAAGTCACGCAGCCGGGATGAGAACCCAGGTCTTCTGATTCCCAGACCTGTGCTCTAGCCACTAAGCCACACTGCTGATCCCGGCCCTTATCCCGGGACAGGACCAGCCCACGGCCTCTAGCTTGAAAGAGAAGGCCTCCTAATAATAAATAATAATAATTGTGGTTTTTGTTAAGCGCTGGGGAGGATACAAGCAAATTGGGTTGGACACAGTCCCTGTCCCACATGGGGCTCACATTGTCAATCCCCATTGATGAGGTAACAGAGCCACAGAGAAGTGAAGTGACTTGCCCGAGGCCACCCAGCAGACAAGTGGCAGAGCCGGGTTTAGAACCCGTGACCTTCTGACTTCCAAACCTGTGCTCATTCATTCATTCAATCAATCATATTTATTGAGCGCTTACTGTGTGCAGAGCACTGTACTAAGTGCTTGGGAAGTACAAGTCGGCGACATATAAAGACGGTCCCTACCCAGCAACGGGCTCACAGTCTAGAAGGGGGAGACAGACAATAAAACAAAACATGTGGACAATTGTCAAGTCATCAGAATAAATAGAAGTAACGCTAGTTGCACATCATTAACAAAATAGAATAGTAAATATGCCGTACCCACGACACCACGCTGACAGGGATCGTTTGCCCCGAGCAAACCTTTTTTGTGAGGTGTTCTAAAGACGGGCATCTCTTGGTCCTCTGAGGCCTGTTCCATTTTGTGGTTCCCCCAAAGGAGCCAGGGCTGGGGGAGCATTGTGTTGCCAGCGCATCTGCCTGAGAACTGTTTTCTCACTTTCAGAGTCTGGCCAAGGATCACCGGATGAAACTGCTGCAGCAGCAGCAGGAGGTAGCCGGACTTTCCAAACAGCTGGAGCACGTCATGCATTTTTCCAAATGGGCGGTTTCCAGCAGCAGCAGCACAGCGTTGCTATACAGCAAGCGCCTGGTAAGGGAGAAGCCTCGGCACTTTCTGGAAGTTCCCTCCTCCTATTTATATTTATTTCCATACTTCCCTGTTGGAGAAACAGCGTAGCCTAGTCAGAAAGACCCCGGGCCTCGGAGTCAGGGAGCCTGGCTCTGCCACTCGTCTGCTGTGTGACCTTGGGCAAGTCACTCACGTCTCTGGACCTGAGTTTCCTCATCTATATAAAATGGAGAGTCATTCCCTCCTTACGTAGACTGTGAACCCCGTTCGGGGCAGGGAATGTATCCAAACTGATTACCTGGTATCTATCCCACTGTATCTATCTTGGTATCGGCCCACAGCCCAATCACCGAAACCGGGCAGGAGCAAAGTCAGTCAGTCATTTGGATTTATTGAGCACTTTCTGTGCGCAGAACATTGTACTAAGCGCTCGGGGGGAGAGGGCAGTATAACAATAAACAGACACGTTCCCTGCCCACGATGAGTTTACAGTCTAGAGGGGGAAAGTCCCTCCTGCATCAAACGGTAATTCAGGATTCGGAGCTAGCCGCCAAAGTAGCTGGGTACTGGTCACCTTAACTGAACAGCAAACCTACTCGGTATTGACGAGTTTTGCCGAAAGAATTCGAAAATCCACCGCAGAGAGGAAAGAGGCATGGAAGGGTGAGTGAGGATGGTGAGAGGGAGATTCAGAAACAGTGCTTGGTACATAGTAAATGCTTAACAAGTACCATTGTTATTATTACTATTATTAGTAATAATAGCCTCTGCTGGAATCCAGGTGCTGATGTTTGGCCTCCTACACAACGTCTGCTATGCCAGGGTTTTCAAGAGTGGGTGCCAATCCACAAGGATTAAGTAATCAAGAGAACATTATTTATGCGTTTTCTTACGTCCTGATCTGCCTCTGTCAACTCACAACCATGTAGCGTGAGCCACCTTGTCTAAAAAAAAGGTACGGCCAGAGGAAGCTACATTTTGCAAAAACACCTCCACGGAATGCGTCCGCTTGTAAGTTGAAGGAAGCGACGTGATGGTGGCGTCATAGAAAGCCAAGACAGGATTATCGTTGCTACCTCTTCGATCCTCCCATTTTATATTTTAATGATTTGTTTGTGTATTTTTCGAATGGCATCTGTTAAGCGCTTGCTACGTGCCAGGCACTGTTGTAAGCGCTGGGGAAGCAGTCCATGTCCCACATGGGGCTCCCAGTCTTCATCCTCATTTAACAGGTGAGGTAACAGGCCCGGGGAAGTGAAGTGACTTGCCCATGGTCACACAGCAGACAAGAGGCAGAGCCGGGAGTAGATCCTGGTTTTCCCTTTGAGGTAGGGAAGGGATCACTTGAGAAGAGAACAAAAGTCTGTCACCACCAATCCATTGGGGGTACCGTCCGTCTGGTTTGGTATTTATTAGCTCCGCCTCCCGGCATCCTAATGGCACACTAACCCAACTATAGTGGTCGGGTGATTTCAAAAGACCGATCAGCTTCGCTTTAGCACGAATTATCCAGCTGCTGAGGAAACACTGGTGGGTTTGGCTAGTTGCCACAGCCCCTCGCCGGCCAGAATGGTAATTGCCGAGCCCCCCGCCCCGGCCCCGCGTCTGTCTCTTTTCACGGGTTCTTTCTGCAGCTATGTGGATTTGTCGTGCAATTTTACCTAAAAACGTTTCCATGCTACACGGTCCGAGTCGTGGATTTGAGCCCTCCTCTGGCAAGTCTGCTTCCCCCTTCAGTAGAACAACAGAAACTTGTGTTTCTGTTCCTGGTATTCATAAGGGGTCCGTTTCCTCTCATCGACTGCTTACGGAGGAGTGAAGGGCTTTCTTTCACTTCTGTATTTCTTTTCCCCCCCTTGCCGACTTTCAGATTGCCCGGCCCAGAGCACCCCAGTCCGCACTCCCCCGACTGCGAGCGTTTGCGAGTCGACCGCGTGTCCCGTTCACACCATACTCCTGCTCAGCTCTGGAGGAGTTTTCCTTCCCCTCTGATTTGAGGCCAAGCCAGTTGCGGGTGGGAGGGGAAGGGCGGAGAGAGAGAATGAGAAAATGAAATCAGTCCCATGTGACAGCCCCTGCCACGGCTCCCCAACATCCCAGACCTTTCTAGCAGGAGCTGGTGATCTAGCGGAGAGTTTGCCCCAACACCAAACATTCAGCAGCTCATTCTCTGGTCCGGAACAAATCCACGTTCTTCGTCTCTCCCCGTCCTTCCAGATTACCTATCGGCTGCGATACCTCCTGCGAGCCCGGTGCGATGCTTCGCCGGCGACCAACACCTCCATCCAGTTTCACTGTGATCCCAGCTTCTGGGCCCAAAACATTTTCAACCTCGGTAAGACGTTCCTCCCGCTGGCCCCGAGAGCCACATCAGTGCGGCCGTCCACCTCTGACAATCTGCATGGCCATATTCATTCATTCATTCATTCATTGAATCGTATTTATCGAGCGCTTACTGTGTGCAGAGCACTGTACTGAGCGCTTGGGAAGTACAAGTTGGCAACATATAGAGATGGTCCCTACCCAACAACGGGCTCACAGTCTAGAAGGGGGAGACAGACAACAAAACAAAGCATGTGGACAGGTGTCAAGTCACCAGAATAAATAAAAATGAAGCTAGATGCGCATCATTAACAAAATAAATAGAATAGTAAATATGTACCAGTAAAATAAATAGGGTAATAAATCTGTACAAACATATATACAGGTGCTGTGAGGAAGGGAAGGAGGTAGGGTGGGGGAGATGGGGAGAAGGAGAGGAAAAAGGGGGCTCAGTGTGGGAAGGCCTCCTGGAGGAGGTGAGCTCTCAGTAGGGCTTTGAAGGGAGGAAGAGAGCTAGCTTGGCGGTTGTGCGGAGGGAGGGCATTCCGGGCCAGGGGGAGGACGTGGGCCGGGGGTCGACGGCGGGACAGGAACGGAAAAGCTGAAAGGGTCGGGTCATACATGGTCGGCCGCCTTCTCGCAACACGATTCAGCCCGCCCAAGGGGCTTAGTCGGAAGTATTTTTGCCAAAATGTCGTCGTTTGCCGGTTAACGTTAGCCTGGGCTTCCCCCGATTGGCCCGTCTCTGTGATTGACAGCTGGTAATCAGCTGGCACGGCAGCCCCAGTTCTTTCTGGGCGGCCTGAACTCAGGAGGTTGCCCTGGGCTGCAACAGGGTGAGAGGTGGGGCGAAAGACAGGTGAAGCCCAAGATTACACCTGGGAATCAAGCTTCCGGGGAAGGCCTGATCCCAGTGTGAGCCTGTTCATTATAGGCAAGAAGTGTGTCTGTCAACTCTCTTGTATCAGATTCTCAATAAATGCCATTGAATGTTCGATTGAGAGATGTCCCCACAGCTCCAACATCCAGCCGGTGGGTCTTATCTGCAGTGGCAGCATAAAATCAGCCTTATCCCGTGGCAACTGAAAAGTGCATTTGGAAACAATACCAGCCCCCCATGTAGAAAAGCGTTCTCGGTTCTGTTCCTTGCCGTGGAAATATTTTCTCTGGAGTCCCTCCGGTAATGATTTATTAATATTTTTTTTGAAAGTATTTGTTAAGCACTTACTATGTGCCAGGCACCGTTCTAAGCGCTGGGATAGACACAGGGTTGGTATGTATTGTGAGGTGGTTTGTCTTTTGACCCTTTTGTTACAAAACATGGCCTTTGGGTTGTGATAATCATGTGGATTAGGTTTGGGTTTTGGACTGAGTCCTTTCTGTTTTACTTTCCCAAGTGCTGAGCACTGTGCACTGCACTCAGTAGGTACTGAACGCATATCCTTTCTGCCAAACCAGAGGAAACTAGAGAGGTCATTTGGCTCTGAGAAAGAACTGGTGACGTGGAATGGTGTTTCAGTGTGGGAATAAGGCAGATTGAGGACTCCTCTCTTCCAGAGGTCCTTAAAACGAGAATAGGCAGCCAATCTCCAAGGCCATTTAGGCCCTCTGCATGGCGGAGACAGGGGACTGGAACAGGTGACCTCTCGAGGATTGCCACAGTCGATTGCAAGGAATTCCAGTGCTTAGAGATTCTCCCCTGACATATACACCGTTTGTACAGGGCCCCCCACCCAGGAGAAAATGATGCCCACCATTGACCTCTCTGAGGAACGGTTTGTCCTGGGTCTTTGCGGGGATTTGCGGTTACCGTTCAAGAATCTGGCAGATTCCTTCCGGCAGATGCCCCCAAGGGAGGGAGAGGGTCGATGGAAGCGTCGAATCGGTAATGGAATTGCGAGCCCGGGCAAAGAGGGTCGGGAACCACCCCTGCTCCGAGGGGGAAACGTCAACTCTCGGGAAGCTTCCACTCAATCCTGGCGTTTTCTTTCCCATCAGGCTCTCTGGTCATCGAAGATAAGGAAAGCCAGCCCCATCTCCCGAAGCAGACACCGGCGGTGGAGCCGAGCGCCCAGCCCACGGGCGCCTTCGCTCCCAACCAGCTGTCCAAGTTCCCCACCCAGATCAGCCTCGCCCAGTTACGCCTCCAGCACATGCAGCAGCAAGTTATGGCGCAGAGGCAGCAGGTGCAGCGGAGGAGCGTGCCCGGGCCGTTACCGAGCCCCAGGGCGCAGGGCGCCGTCCAGCAGCCCGCCAACTCCCATCAGGTAGGCCCGGAGTCTTTCCACTAGGCCATGCTGCTTCAGAATTCTTCCCCCTAAAAATGAAGAAGAAATCACTGAGATTTCAAGTCAAGTTTACTAATCATCATCATCATCATCATCAATCGTATTTATTGAGCGCTTACTATGTGCAGAGCACTGTACTAAGCGCTTGGGAAGTACAAATTGGCAACATATAGAGACAGTCCCTACCCAACAGTGGGCTCACAGACTAATTTTCTTCTGCACCCAGTTCCCCTAGAGGGTGAAACTTGAGGTCCTTCAGAGCCTGCCATGAAGAAAAGCCCACATTGAAGTAATAAAAATGGTGGTATTTAAGTGCTTACTGTGTGCCAAGCACTGTACTAAGCATTAGGGTAGATTCAAGATAATAATAATGATGGTATTTATTAAGCGCTTACTGTGTGCAAAGCACTGTTCTAAGCGCTGGGGAGGTTACAAGGTGATGAGGTTGTCCCACAGGGAGCTCACAGTCTTCATCCCCATTTTACAGATGAGGGAACTGAGGCCCAGAGAAGTGATGTGACTTGCCCAGAGTCACACAGCTGACAATTGGCGGAGCCGGGATTTGAACCCATGACCTCTGACTTCAAAGCCCGTGCTCCTTCCACTGAGCCACGCTGCTTCTCTAGATGATTAGGTTGGACACAGTCCCTGTCCCACATGGCGCTCATTGTCTGAGTAGGGAGAACAAGTATCGGATGCCCACGGTACAGACGCGTAAACCGAGGCACAGAAAAGTCAGTGCTCACCCTGTTGCCACCCGCAAACACTTCCATAATGTGGCACGCTGAGCCCCAACAGGCTGACATTGTCAGAAGAACGTTCCCTCCTCATTGACTAACCACACGCTCTCATACAAACGTGGAATTGGATGTGTTTCTGGAGGAGAAGGAAAAGGGCAGGAATTGGACAATCAGTGAAGTTCTAGGGAGAAACAAAATCCTGACACAATTCTCTCTCTTCAGGAGGTTTGGGGAATGTCTGTCTGGAAATCCCCATTTCTTTTTTTGGAAGCTGGTTTTCCATGGACAGAGTAAACTGGCCCCCAGCTTGTGAGTAGCAACAGGAAAATTGTCCCTCACCCCGCTGACTTAGCTTTTCCAAAATGGTTCCAGTTTAGTGCCGGGGGGCAGGTCCCCTGCAGGAGTCCCATCGCCCCTCGTCGGGGCATGATTTCAGTTGTCTTTTGCAGGCAGAATGGGGTAGAGAGATTATTTTTGTTCCCCTTACCGAGTAAAGCACTGAAGGGTTTCTACAGTGTCTTTTCTTGCTCATGAAACAATCACTGCTTCTTTTTCAGCAGCCCCCTCCTCGTCTGATAAACTTTCAGAACCACAACCCTAGGCCGAATGGTCCAGTACTTCCTCCTCATCCTTCGCAACTGAGATTTCCTCCAAACCAGAACCTACCACGGCCGGCTGTAAAACCCAACCCGTTGCAGATGGCGTTTTTGGCCCAGCAAGCCATAAAACAGGTAATGATTAACCCCACTCTCCCTCCTTTCTGTAGATGAAAAAAAAGTCCAAATTGCTTTTACATCTTTCCATCGTTTCAGGTTAGGCGAGGAAACAAGAAACGGCACTTGTTCCATCCAGTCCCAAGTCACTGAATGCAACATAAAATAATAATATTAGCAATGATATTTAAGCACTTACTGCGTGTCACACATTGTGACAGTTTCAGGATAATCAGGTCGGGCGCAGTCCGTGTCCCCCATGAGACTCACGGTCAGAGGAGGGAGGACTTGTACTTCCCAAGTTCTTAGTACAGTGCTCTGCACACAGTAAGCGCTCAATAAATACGATTGATTGATTGATTGATTGGCAAGCAGTGAATCCCCATTTTATAGATGAGGAAACCCAGTCACCGAGAAGTGAATGGACTTGCCCAGCTGGCGAGTGGCAGAGCGGGAGTGCGTCTGACCTTAAACTCCCAGGCCTGGGCTCTTTCCATTAGGCCATATTGCTTCTTTACTGGGTTTAATGGAGGGGCTCCCCATAAATCTCTTCAATCAGGCCCTCCCTGAGGGTTGTCAAATGAAACACTCCAGGAATCCTGAGGGTGTGAACACCCTTCATTGAGCTCAATAATAGTAATAATAATAATAATGATGGTATTGGTTAAGCACTTCCTATGTGTCCAGCACTGTTCTAAGCGCTGGGGGGGATACAAGGTGACCGGGTTGTCCCTTGTGGAGCTCACAGTCTTAATCCCTATTTTACCGATGAGGCAACTGAGGCACAGAGAAATGAGGTCACCCAGCAGACAAGTGACAGAGCCAGGATTAGAACCCAGGTCCTTCTAATTCCCAGGCCCGTGCTCTGCCCATTAATCCACACTATCATAGGCCTGGAAGAAAACTTACAAGGGTTTCCATCCTCTTCATCAACAGTATTTGAGCATCTACCATGTGCAGCGCCCCAGATTAAGGACTTGGGTTCCAGTCTGCAGAAGGAAATGATGCGATGCTTAAGTGGCCTCAGGATAATAGAAGACAAGCCCCCTGAGATGAGACAGTAGTGAAGAGAATGACAGGAATAATAACTAATGGACTGAAATGGACAAGTACATCTGTAACAGAGACCTTTACATATGAGTCCTGAGATGATTAATTTGAGTGTTTATTAAAATTAACTGGGTAACAAAGACTGGGGCCGAGACAATAATCAGTTCACGCAATGGACCCTGCCCCTCAGGGGCTTCTGGCCTCTAACTTGGCTGTTTGCTTGGCCGAGCGAGGTAGGAGAGGGATTAATTGGGGATTATCTCCCAGAGGAGGTGGCTCTTTTTAGGAAGGCATCAGAGACAGGTGTCATTGCTCTTCTAGACTGTGAGCCCGCTGTAGGGTAGGGACCGTCTCTATATGTTGCCAAATTGTACTTCCCAAGCGCTTAGTACAGTGCTCTGCACAAGTAAGTGCTCAATAAATGCGATTGAATGAATGAATGAATGAGAAAGCCAGAGAATTTCTAGGCAGAGGGAGGAACGGCGGTCAGTTCTGAGATCTTCTAGTCCATCTCCCTCTCTCTAGGTAGGATTTTCACAGAAATCACCCCAGCTAGTCAAGGGGGTGACCTGTTACCATTCATATCTGAGAAGGAAATCCTGTTATTTCCACCCCACCCCGATCAAAATAGAGGAATTATTTATTCTTGCAAAAATCCGCCACCTATCTGCTGCGTGACCTTGGGCAAGTCACTTAATTTCCCCGGGCTTCAGTTCCCTCATCTGTAAAATGGGGATTAAGAGTGTGAGCCTCATGTGGGACAGAGACTGTGTTCAACCTGAATGACTTGTATCTACACCAGTCCTTAGAACAGTGCTTGGCACATGGTAAGCGCTTAACAAATACCGCAATGATCATTATTGCTATCGTTAATAATTTAAGAGGCGGCAGCAAGACAAGGTGCCGGTTGGCTCGTGAGGCAGGAACACGGTTGTGGGAAAACTTTGCCAACCGATACGGGAGACCATTTCGATCCTGACCCCCAGCCCGGGGGGGGGGCCGATGACAAAAATGATCTCTCTGTTCTCTTTCCCTCAGTGGCAGATCAGTAGCGGCCAAGCAGCCGCTGCCCCATCGAGCGCTAGCAGCACAACTGCCACACCTTCCAGCCCCACCATCACCAGTGCCGCCGGTTTGGATGGGAAGACGTTCGGTCTCCCCATGATCGATCTGAATTCCCCCATGGGAAGCACCTATACCCTTCCGTCTCTTCCCGACGTAAGATTTCCTAGAGCCAACCTCCGTTCCTAGTTATCACTGAATTTAGAATCCCCCAAGTGCACCGAACTCGGAGGGCCAGAAAGGGGTGATGAAAAGGTTGGGCCGCCTCATTAATGGGCTTTGGGCCCCAATTTAGAGGGACTATCCGGGATGTGGAAAAAAAGTTGATTATGTTTTCCCAACCCGTGGGCCGTGCAGGCACATGTGAAGTCATGCTGCTTGTCCATGTAGCTGATAGGAACGGGTGTGATTTGAGTTTTGGAAAATGACACGAACATCCTACTAATCGATCCTGGGCAATTCAACCATTGTGGGCAGGGTGGCACCCGTCTTCTACTTCCCAAGCGCTTAGTACACTGCTCTGCACACAGTAAGCGCTCAATAAATACGATTGAATGAATGAATCTTCTCCTCTCCCATCCCCGCCCGTTCAAGGTGAACAACCAAATTAGATTGCACTATAGGCCATTAGGCCCCTCCTAGGAGCCACGTTGCTTCCCACGATTTCTTTCTTTTCCTACTTAATCTCTGGACTGGAGATTCCAGATATATTCAACCAAGGTAGAACACTGAGACGTTTCAAGTCCTGTAATTCTGCTGTGTTATGGGAAGTCTGTGATCCAAAATTCTTAAAAATGTGATACAACATGAGCGTGTTTTTTACTTCACAGTCAAGGAGCCCTCATCGAAGAGGGCAGTCGTATCCACTCTTACAGTTCTGTGTACCTCAGCTTCCAAATGTCAGATGTCCAGGATAGTAGTTCCACCCAACTCTAACAGCCTATTTTTGTGTGTGTGTGTGTGTTTCAAGATTGACTGTTCAAGCACTATTATCCTGGACCCCGTTTTGAGGAAAGATGGCAGCATGGAGCATAACCAACCGAGACCCCCTTCAAACAGGACAGTGCAGTCACCCAATTCATCTGTGCCATCTCCGGGCCTCTCAGGTACACTGTTCATTAATTAATCAGTTGGTACTTATTGAGCATTTACTGTGCACAGAACACTGGAAAGAGTGCTTGGGAACACACAGTGCAACTGATTCGGTAGACACATTCCTTGCCCATGGATGAGCTCAAGGTCTGCTTGGAACTTTGGAGCAGCCGTCCCAGGTTTCTCCTGGGGTCCGCCGTCCATTTCCAGGAATGAAGTCGGTTCACTGAGACTAAAATGCGGGACGTAGAAATGTAGAGACATCCGCTCTCCCAGCACGTGAGGGTCTGGGGTGGTCCAGCGTTGTCAAGTCGGAAACATCTGCAGCCTCCCGTTAGCCGTCCATTCCAGGGTTTCAGCTAAGGTTCAGCTAGCTTTGGAATATATAATCCCCAGGGAGGACATTGCTGCGGTCAGAGAGGTCACCTCGGAATCCCTCCTCCTGGATTGGGGAGATATAGAATAAAAAGACCCCACCCCACCCCGGCAAAGTCTGGCTGTGATCTGTGGATAGGAAGGAGAGAAGGAGGGTAAGGGTATTACTCTGTTCCTGCTACGAGAGCACAGGGGTCAGTGGAAACTGCTTCTCCTTACAAACTATGAAAAACAACATTTAATCCCAAAGGAAAGTTCGATCAGTTTGAAGATCTGGAATTAACAGAAGCTTTTGCAGGGCTGCTAGAAAATTCTCATGCGGTACCCGAATCAGCAGAGCCGAGAGTCGAAGTACCCCGTTGGGGCTTTCGACTGGCGGTCCATGGAGCTGAGGAAATTCGCTCTGCGTCCCCCAACTCTTTCCCTCTTTCTCATCCGACTCTTTCAGGGCCGGTAACGATGACTAGCGTCCACCCCCCGATTCGCTCCCCGAGTGCCTCCAGCGTTGGGAGCAGAGGGAGGTAAGTCTCTACAACTGGCCTCCAATCCAAATTCGTGCACAAGCCTCTCTTGACCTCAACGCAGCCGTTCCTGGGCCCCATTCAGGACATCGCCTTCGCCGATGTCTCTCCGTCGTTCTAAACAGCTTCCTCAGGCAAGAAATTTCTCGGCCCCGTCGCCGGCTCTGGCGCTGTCCTGCCGGACTTCATCATCATCATCATCATCAATCGTATTTATTGAGCACTTACTGTGTGCAGGGCACTGTACTAAGTGCTTGGGAAGTATAATTTGGACTTCTCCTTCTAAGTCCCTTTCCCAGCGAGCAGTCGGTTATCGTCCCGAACAATCGTCTCGCGGGGAAAAAACAGCTCCCTGGGTTCTCGATACAGTCGGCAGGGACGCGGAGAGTAAGCTTGGCCCTTTGGAGTAAGTCTTTTGAAAATCCAAATTCAGTGATTCCTTTTTGCCTCCTCGGAACAAGGGAAGGGGCCGTCTCTATGGACTCACCAAAGGGAGGTGGGATTTACATCTTTTTTGCCTCCCCCCACTCCCCCCCACTGGATAAATCAATCAACCAGTGGTATTTATTGAGCACTCACAGTGTGCAGAGCACTGTACTAAGCATTTGGGAGACTATAACAGGGATGCTAGGAGGTTTGCCAGAGAGGAGCAGACTGGTAGAGTGCTGAGGAATTCCAGTTCTGTGGGGTTTGAGGATTTCCTCCGGCCCCCCCTTCCCACTTTTTAGGGATCCCAGTTGTCCCCCAAAGCTTACCTGGTGCCGCGATGGAATTTGCGATGGAATGTCTCAACAGCATGCTTGCTCGCTGCTGTTTTTGATAAAGACGTCGAGAGACGAGGGTTTCCAGAAAACGAGGCCGGGGGCATTCTTAGGCGCTGTGAAAGTATCACAGTCCTTTCTTTTCCCTTTCCCTCCCCTCCAGCTCCGGTTCCTCCAGCAAACCGACAGGAGCCGACTCTACCCACAAAGTTCCCGTCGTCATGCTGGAGCCGATCCGGATCAAACAAGAGAGCAGCGGGCCTCACGAAAACTACGATTTTCCCGTTGTTGTCGTGAAGCAAGAAACGGAGGAAGAACCTAGACCCAATGTAAGATTCCTCTCAAGGGGCAGGAAAGGCGGAAAGGGGTTGCCTTTCAATCAGTCAATCAATCAATCGTATTTATTGAGCGCTTACTGTGTGCAGAGCACTGTACTAAGTGCTTGGGAAGTACAAGTTGGCAACATATAGAGACAGTCCCTACCCAACAGTGGGCTCACAGTCATGAAACCCAGTTCCCATCCAATAGTAATAATAATAGTAATACTATTCCTAATAATAATTAGGGTATTTGTCAGGTGCTTACTATGAGCCAAGCACTGTACCAAGGAGAGATTCTAATGCCCCCAAGGGAGAGGCGAAAGGAGCATTAAAAATGAATTGTTTTATTTGGGGGAATCTTCCTCTTCCACGCTGTCAGCAAAGAGTTTGGTCTTAATGCTATTAAGTCTCATTTAGGAAGCAATGGAGGTGTTTCCAGCTTTAAACACGAAAGCTAATATGTACACACGTATTGGTACTTGGTGAGCGCTTTCTGCATGGTGAGCACTTGGACTAAGTGCTTGGGAAAGTGCAGTACAACAGAGTTGATAGGTGCGATCTCTGCCCCCATGTTACTTACAGTCTGGAAGGGGAGACAGACATTAAAATAGATTAGGGAGAAGGGAAATAGCAGAGTACAATAATAAGAATCAGTCAGTCAGTGGTATTTATTGAGCACTTACTGTGTGCAGAGAGCACTGTGCTAAGTGCTTGGGACAGTACATTCCAAGAGTTGGCAGACTATGTGCTTTGCACATAGTAAGCTCTTAATAAATGCCATTATTATTATTAGACACATTCCCTGTCTACAACGAGCGTGTTGCCCTTCCTGGCTTCATTCAATTCAATTGTATTTATTGAGCACTTACTGTGTGCAGAGCACTGTACTAAGCGCTTGTAGATGTAGGAGTTGCAGCATAGTAAGCGCTCAACAAATACCGTCGTCGTCATCATCATAGAACCGTAAGCGCCTGCCGTCTTGAGTGAGCCAGAGGTCTATCCAGCCCAGGATTCTTTCTCCAGCAGAGACAAGCAGATTGCTAGCAGGGTCTAAGTGATGTGGATAAATAAATAAATAGAGTAATAAATATGTACAAACATATGTATATTTATTTATTTATTTATTTTACTTGTACATATCTATTCTATTTATTTTATTTTGTTAGTATGTTTGGTTTTGTTCTCTGTCTTCCCCTTTTAGACTGTGAGCCCACTGTTGGGTAGGGACTGTCTCTATATGCTGCCAACTTGTACTTCCCAAGTGCTTAGTACAGTGCTCTGCACACAGTAAGCGCTCAATAAACGCGATTGGTTGATTGATTGATGTGTCTTTCCGGACACCTGTCCTCAGGGCCACGGAGGGGCTGTTGGAGAAAAAATCATTTCCTCGACATAGACACTTCCAGACAGTCCGCTAACTCCCGTGCCCTTCTGCTTGTCAGCCAGTTGTATTTATAGAGCGCTTATTGTTTGCAGAGCACTGTACTAAGCGCTTGGGAGAGTACAATATAACTATGTAACATCTATATATAACATAGATATAACATCTACATATATGTATATGTATATGTATATATATATGTAGATATATATTTATATATATATATATATATATATATAACATCTACATATAACTATGTAACATCTTATTCCCGTCAACCTCTCATTTCCCCTTTCTCACCAACACCAGCCTCTATGGGCTTGAACGGCCTGCTTTATTTTATGGTATTTTTTACAAACTGCTTAAGCAGTGGGGTAAATAGAAGTGAATTAGGTTGGACCCATCCCCTATCCCACATGGGGCTCAGAGTCCTGCTCAGTGTTATTTGTTCTTGTGCCCCTTCTCCCAGTGTTGGGGAGACTCTGCCAGTAATAATAATAATAATAATAATGATGATGATGATGGTATTTGTAAGTGCTTACTATGTGCAAAGCACTGTTCAAAGCGCTGGGGAGGTTACAAGGTGATCAGGTTGTCCCACGGGGGGCTCACAGTCTTAATCCCCATGAGGGAACTGAGGCTCAGAGAAGTGAAATGACTTGCCCAAAGTCACACAGCTGACAGTTGGCAGAGCCGGGATTTGAACCCGTGACCTCTGACTCCAAAGCCCGGGCTCTTTCCACCGAGCCACGCTGCTTCTCTAGGCCCGCAACCCCGAGCCAGTCCTGTGTGGAGAACCAAGCCTGGCTCCTTCCCGCAGCCAGATTTTGGGGCGAGGGTGGGGGGAGGCGGCCGCGGGGTCTCGCTGTCACCAGCCGCGCTTCGAGAATAACCCTGATCCTTCTCAAACTCTCCCTCCCGTCTCCCGCCCAGACCAACTTCTCAAGAAGTATACTCACCTCCCTTCTCCTGGATAGCAGTCACAGCTCCCCGCCGGAGGACGGGGCCCTCAGAACGGACGCCCCAGATAGCACCGGGGACCGGCCCGGCCTCCGCCAGGCCGGGACGGCGGCGGCCAACGGGAAGGCGGCCTGGATCGGGGCTACGCAGAAGTCACCGCTCCACGGCGGGGAAAGCCGGAAGGAGGAGGATCCCAACGAGGACTGGTGTGCCGTGTGTCAGAACGGGGGGGAACTCCTGTGCTGCGAGAAGTGTCCCAAGGTGTTCCACCTCTCCTGCCACGTGCCGACGCTCATGAGCTTCCCCAGGTCAGCCTCCGGTCTCGGGCCCTTTGGCGTCGGAGGGGGGATGTCTTCCGGGAAGTTTGGAAGTCGGCCGTCTGGGGCTCTGGCCTCCCACTTCTGGGCCTGCCACCTTCTTCCATCAGCCTGAGGTGTGGGGACTCCGTGAGGTCAAAGGCCCAGACTCTGCCCCCACAGAGCTTACAGTCTAACGGGGAAGCCAGGCTGGCCTGGATTGTTGACCGGTTGAGCCAACCGAAAGAATATGGGAATAGCCTCCCAGTAGTGATGACGATAATGCTGAAAATATTGTGTAGTGAGCGCCGACTCTATGCCGAGCACTGGGCTAAGCGCTGAGGTAGATGCAGTGTAATCAGCTCAGACACATACAAAGTCATGAAATGACTTTATACGGATTATAAACAAAATGTTTGGAATGAAAACCAGTGGGCTGAATGTCTATCCATTTTCTCAAAGCAGAGAATACTGTTATTACCTCTGTTTCTGTTATTGTGCGAATACAAACAAGCAATTTCCTGTGAGCGTTTAAGTGCAGTGAGTATGTTATTTTGTAAAACATGCTACCTGGCTGAACTCCAAGGTAATTTCTGTAGGTGTGAAATATTACAGTTTGAAGATTGGATTTTCAAATGCGGGTCAGTCAGGATTTGCGGAGGGGCCCTTGAAGTGGACACTCCAGAGAAAATTAAAGAGGAAGAGAAGACTCTTGCCTCTGAGCTCAAGGGTCATGCCATTAGGACAGAAGTAGTGTGGCCCAGTGGATAGAGCACAGGCGAGGGAGTCAGAAGGACCTAGGTTCTAATTCTGGCTCCATCACTTGTCTGCTGTGTGACCTTGGGCAAGTCACTTCGTTTCTCTGTGGCTCACTTCCCTCAGCTCTAAAATGGGAATGGAGACTGTGAGCCCCATGTAGGACATAGACTGTGTCCAACCTGACTGGCTCGTATCTACCCCAGTACTTAGTACAGTACCTGGCAGGAATAAATGCTTATAATAAATGCCATTAAAAAAACAATAAAACAAACAAAAAACCTACCAATAGGACAAGCATCCATAGGCAGGTGTTCACTTCAAAGGTTAAGTGAACAAAGCAGAGAATATACTCTGCCCATGTGTACAAATAATACACACACATAACCTAATTTACTGAGATATCAATGAGTTGTATTAGTTGACCACTTACTGTGTGGGTGCAGAGCACTGTAATAATAATTATGGTATTTGTTAAGCGCTTACTCTGTGCCAAGCACCCTTCTAAGCGCTGGCGTAGATACAAGGTAGTCAGCCTACCCCACGTGGGGCTCACAGTCTTAGTCCCCATTGTACAGATGAGGTAACTGAGGCACAGATAAGTTGAGTGACTTGCCCAAGAACACACAGCTGTTAAGTGGCAGAGTGTCCTCTGACTCCCAAGCCTGGGCTCTTTCCACTTGAGCCACGCTGTACTAAGCGTTTGGGAGAGCACATTATAACCGAGTTGGTAGACACGTTCCCTGCCCACCTGGAATTTACAGCCTAGAGGATGCACGAATACTAAGGAGCTGTAGTGATTAGATTTGAAATGAGGTTATAGTTTAGAAAGGCATCATAATTTATTGAGCACCAATTTTTTCTGGAGCAGATAGCTGAGCTTTTACTGTAGGCAGAGCAATGAATTAGGCACCTGGGAAGTTCCTGACTCAGAATAGTGGAGTGTTAATAGTTTGAAAGAGATTAGGGATGTCTGGGGTATGTTTGGTTTTGGTTTTGGTTTTGTTCTCTGTCTCCCCCTTCTAGACTGTGAGCCCGCTGTTCGGTAGGGACTGTCTCTATATGTTGCCGACTTGTACTTCCCGAGCGCTTAGTCCAGTGCTCTGCACACAGTAAGCGCTCAATAAATACGATTGATTGATTGATTCATTCATTCATTCATTCAATCGTATTTATTGAGCGCTTACTGTGTGCAGAGCACTGGACTAAGCGCTTGGGAAGGACAAGTTGGCAACATAGAGAGACGGTCCCTACCCAACAGTGGGCTCACAGTCTAGAAGCAGTTCCTCCCGGGCTCGCGGTCTGTATGAGAAAAGGAATGTGTGATCCCCATTATATGGGTGAGCAAACAGAGGCACAGAGAGGTTAAGCGACTCACTCACGATCACACGGCAGGCCAGGGGAGGAACTAGAACCTGGGAGTCCTGCTTCATAAGCCTGCCACTTTCCCCAAAATCATGTAGCTTCCAGCGGCTTCCCCGTCTCCGCGGATTGGCTGGGGGATGAATTGGGAAGTTTGGCATGGCCTGGTGGGAAGCCCGTTTGGACTCCTTGATCCAGCTCAAGAAAATGGACAATGAGACCGAAAGGAAAACTTCCTGAAAGCCACGCTTAAGACAGACTCCTCACAACAGGAGGCTGATAATCATCTGTCTTCTCCCCCCCACCCCCGCCTCAGTGGAGAGTGGATTTGTACCTTCTGTCGGGACTTATCCAAGCCAGAAGTGGAATACGACTGCGATGATCCCAGTCAGGATTCCGAGAAAAGGAAAACGGACGATCACGAGGGATTGATGCCAATCGATCGAAGGGTGAGTTCCTAGTGTTTTTGACGTGTCGCAGTTCCCAAATTAGATGTGCGGCTCTCTTTTTCACTGCCACTTCATCGATCCTCTTTCCAGAAGTGCGAACGGCTGCTCCTGTTCCTTTACTGTCATGAAATGAGCTTGGCTTTCCAAGATCCAGTTCCTCCCACGGTAAGTCTCTCCTCGCTCGGGTCCGGTTCGCAAATGGAGCAGCTTCAACCGTCAGGACCGGCGGAAAGCCGCGGGAAACTGGCCGGTGTCCTCTGCTGTTTCCAACCAGCGTTCGGTCACTTTGCACTCCGAAACTACTCCAGCGTGTTTACACTTCCTCTCTTCAGACATCCCGTTTCCTTTATGGGCCCCGCAGTATGATGCTTCCTGTAACAACCAGAGAGGTGATGGAATTTTTCTGTCAGGATCCGGGTCCCTAGGCACGGCCCCGATAACTTCCTCTTGTCCCAGAGGCCGGAGGAACTGCACTTCTATTGGCAGGTTTAGAATTGTCCAGATCAGTGAGTTTCCACTGTGTCTTAAGCAGAGTAAGTAGAGGCATTGTCTTCTGCTATCCGGACATGATAATATTAATAATTATGACACCTGCTAAGCGCTTGCTGTGTGACAAGCACTGTTGTAAGCACTGGGGTAAATTCAAGATCATCGGGTTGGATTCAGTCCCTGTCCCACATGGGGTTCACAATCTAAGAGGGAGCAGGATGTAATTCCTCAGTATACAGATGAGGTAACAGAGGCACGGAGAAGTTAAGTGACTCACCCAAAGCCACACAGCAGACACGTGGCTGAGCCAGGATTAGAACCCAGCTCTTCTGACTCCCAGGCAGCCTACCGAGGGAGTCAAGACAAATACAGAAAATTACATAGAAGCATAATAACAACGGTACTAATTGTGATGTTTGTTAAGCACTAACTATGTGCTAAGCACTGGGGTGAGTATAAAATAATCCAGTTGAGGTGGGGGAGAGCCGGCGGCGGGGGGGAGAGCAATTTGGCCGGAGTAAATTAGGATTTACTCTGCTGAGACAGTATCCAGACAGCTGCTGAGTTCCACCCAAGGCTAACTCAGTGACCATGTTTGGTCCCGTTTTTCAAGCAAAGCAGAGAGCGTCTCGAATAAGAGTTTCACCCACATTTTACTCAGCTTCATTCATCCCATCCTTGACCAGGTCCAGAGGGTTCTTGGCTGGAGTGTGTCAATCAATCGTTTGTATTTATTGAGCGCTTACTGTGTACTCTTCTAAACACTTGGGAGACTATAATGTAACAGAGTTGGTAGACACATTCGCTGCCCACAATCTAGAGGGGGAAACAGGCATTAAAAAGAATGTTTTCCGTTATCCATCGAATTATGGATAGGTACATCCAACGCTTAGTACCATGCCTGGCATATAGTAAGTGCTTACAAATATCAGAATTACTATTACTGCTTTCCTAAGTACTTAGTTCAGTGCTCTGAACTGAGTAAACAGTAAATACAACTGAGTACTAAATATTAATCATCATCATAGTATTGAGCACTTACAGTGTGCAGAGCACCGTACTAAGTGCTTGAGAGAGTCCAGTACAACAGAGTTGGTAGACACTTTCCCTGCCCATGACGAGCTTACAGTTTAGAGGAAGATATAATCCATTGCCGATACCGTCATTAACCACTGCTTTTCGCTTTTAAGATGGTACGAAATTCCGCAAGGCTGCAGATCCATAGCATTTGATTCCTCCCCCCAGCCCCCGCCAAACCTGATTATCCCATAGCAACGGGACCCTTAGAACTTCCATGAGGGGAAACGAGTTTTCCCAGGCAGCGGGATTTGGCCCTGCTCACCGCTGGCCGGGCAGTTGTTTGTATTGGCTTCTCCGATTGATTTTGCAAAGGTGCCCGATTACTACAAGATCATTAAGAGACCCATGGACCTGTCAACCATCAAGAAGAGACTCCAGGTGAATTTCCCCACGTACAACAAGCCGGAAGACTTTGTGGCCGATTTCCAGCTGATTTTCCAAAACTGCGCCGAGTTCAATGAGGTGAGGTGGGAGTGAAGCAGTGGGACTGTGGATCAACCATGCAGTGCAATCTGTTGAGCAGGGCGCTGTACAAAGCGCTTGGGAGAGCAGAACTAAGTGACCACGTTCCCTGCTCAAAATGAACTTACAGTCTAGAGGAGAGATTCGCTATGGGCACCGAGCAAGCCGACGTCCTCTGAGGCTTGGCTTTCTCAAGAGGAAAACGGGAGAGTTGATTAAAGCAGTCTACCGGGCAGTTTAAAGAAGCCAAGCTCACATATAGCCCTTCACTCTCCTTCCCCAGAGAAAGCAGGGAGTCCAGAGATCCCGAAATGGCTTCGGGCTGCATTGCGCCTCTGCCCCTTTTAATCAATTGCTCCTCAAGTCCAAAAGCAGGATTGGACGTCAGGAGACCCCGATTTCCCAGCTCTGGGGGCCTGGGCCGAGTCATTTGACCTCTCTGGGCCTCCATTTTCTCCCCTGTCAAGTGGGGATAACCAAGTGAAGCGACCGGCTCACAGTCACGCAACAGGCAATTAGCGGAGATTAGGACCCAGACCGGGAGCCTCATGTGGGACGGGGACCGTGTCCATTCGGATCGATTTTTATCTGCCCCAGCGCATAGTACAGTGCCTGGCGCAGAGTAAGCGCTTCACAAATACTGTCCGGTTGAGGACGGTGAAAGTCAACATGGAAGCTCCGTGGAAAACTAGAAGTACTCTTTTTACACGTGCTACTTGGATACGTGGTCTGGACGCTGGCGAGAGAGCCAGCCGGGAGGAGGTGGTTCCCTGTAAAAACCCGTCTACTCTCACTGGCCTCCCCGAGCCAGTTTTCACTGTCTGGCTCCCACCCTCGTGGTGGTCCCCAGCCCCACTGTTGTCTGTTTTCAGTCGCCCGCAGACCGAATTCTCTCTCCTCCGCGGCCCGGAGAGAAACATCCCCGCGGCCGGTCCGGAAACGGGCCTAGTTTCAATTGCCGGGGCATTCCTCCCCACCCTTTCCCCTAGGCTGGAGGGCTGCCCGACCCATTTCGCTTGAAATGTCGCTCCCTTTCCACTCCGCAGCCCGACTCGGAGGTGGCCAGCGCCGGCCTCAAACTCGAAAGCTATTTCGAAGAGCTCCTGAGAAACCTCTACCCCGAGAAGAAGTTCCCCAAACCGGAAGTGAAGAGCGAAGCGGAAGAGACCAGACGGAGCGACGACTCGGACGACGACATCGTGCAGCCCCGGAAGAAACGCCTCAAGAGCCTCGACGAGCGGCTCCTGCTCAAGTGAGCGGCCGTCACCGGCGGGTGCTCGGAAAAGCCCGGCCCGCCGACGGGGAGGAGCCCCCGTGATTGGGACCTGGGGGTTTGTGGGTGTTCTACTCCTTTCTCAGCCCTTCTTCCCCTCCCTGCCCCCCAACACTGACGGGAAGGAAGCATCTTCCCACCCCAAGATCTCGGGAGAAAAAGCCAGCAGGGAAGAGGGCCGCTTGGATCTTTCCGACAGCAGGGAGATTAAAAAAAACTCCATCCCGGCTCCGAGCCGAACGGTTTCTGCCGTCTCCACGTGGGGATCGGTCGCCGGAAAGAAAGTGTGAAAGTGTTAAGTTTCATCTTAAACAGAGGCCTGCGGCCGGTCCCGTGGCATTCGCCCCCGTTGCCTGGGATGCCGCCACCGTGGTGAAAGCACACGGCCCCTTTGTGGCCTCCGGACCCCGGGAGGGGCTTCGGAACTGAGCCCCCCTCCGAGGAAGGAGCCGACGTGACCGACGTCCTGTGAGATGGGCTGAGCGTTCAGAATGAAGGCAGGATGTTGGGGGTGGTTTTGTGGGTTTGGCAGGCAGGGTGGTTGACTTTCCGACTGCAGGAAGCACCCAGCTTTTGGGCGGGAGGGCGGGGCGGACCACCTCACCCGGTCTGGCTGATCCCCGCCCCGCCGGCCCCGATTTAACTTACCTACGGGCCCCCGCCAGATCGCAGTAAACAAGAGACCGAGTTTCTGCGGTCGTCACGAGGGAAGGCAAGCGTGTCGTGAGAGGTCGTCGAGCCGTCGAATTCTTCCCGTATGAGACCCCGACGGGGCCCCAGTGCCCATCCGGCTCCCAGCCTCGGGAGGGGCCGGGCTCCCCGTCCCGCCACGGAGACGTGGCGCTCACCGGCCGAGATCCCGACCGGATTGAAGCCTTCCCCGGGCCAGAGCGGCAAACCCACAGTGCCCACTCCCTGGGGCCCCTTAGGACGGGGGTGACAGCTCAGGCCCAGTGAACTCGAGGCCCGAAGCTGAACGCCACAGACTACTCAGTTTTCCGAGTCACCGCAATCTAAAAGCACTGGAAAGTGAAAATTATTTAATTTTGCCAGTTAAGTGTTTTCTAAAGAGTCGTCGCTGCTCAGTGGGCAGCGGGGAACGTGCTGCTTCCTGGCAGGAGGCGGGGCGTTTCAGCAGGACCCAGAAGAGTGAACTCTGTCGTGAACTGTCAGCTGCCAAGGAAAAAAAAGCATTAACTGCCCCTTAGGAGCCTCCTAATTTTGACCTGACTGCAGAAAAAGTTAAACTTGTTTTTCTTTTCTTTTCTCTTCCTCTTAGGTGCTACTGGAGAAAATAAGTCCCGACATAGCTCTTAGCCATAGTGTGCTAATAGTTGCTACAGGAGTGGTAACTAGTTGTAATGTCACCTCCCCCGGTCACTGAGGTGTTCCAGAATATGATGATGTCCCCTGGGGATGAGGGGTGATCAGGCGAGGGTGGAAATCACTTGGGCTCCACTTCCACCTCGATGGCGGGATGACCTGCTTGGAGCCATCAGCTCTCGCAGCCTGAGACTGGTGATGTGGCTGGGGGAAGGGGAGGGGTGTGAAGAGGAGCCGGGGGCGGGGTAGGGCTCCCCGACATTCCTGATTGTGCCGGTCCCCATTTCTAGAGTTATCGGACTGGAATTCCACCTGGCTCCTGCCTAAAATGTCCGTCTTCCCCCCCACCATCCCCGTCCCCTCCTCTTCCAAGGGGTTTCGGAGAGAGGGTCACTGGCCACTGGTCTGCTCTGGCTACAAACCGGGGACATCCTCTTGGGCAACCTTAGAGGTTGTTGCTCAGAGGCTTGCCCGCCTGCCCATCCCTTTCCACCAGTCTCGCCCCTGGAGTTCTTCCTCAGTCTGCGTCCCTTCCCCTCCCGTGTTGATGCAAAGCTACACAGCACCTGTGACGGTTGAGGAAAGGAGGGAAGAAATGAAAGGAAAGGGGTGTCTGAGATGGGAGGAATCCATTTTCCCTGTTCGGGATTGGGCCTGGATATCAGCACCCTAGGATTTGGGGTCGGGCACAGGGAGGGAGGCCTGGGGTTCAAGGTCTCCCACAGCCAAGATTTACTCCTGTCGGCCCACTGGAGCTTCCAGCCCCTTCTTTCCAATGCCCACCGAGTCCGACCTGATTATTTTTCATCTACCCCTTACCAGGGTGGATTTAATTTATGAGGTTGGAAAACACAAAGCCTGTAGATCACCACCCAGACAGCTCCAGGTGCCTCACTGAAACTCAGCCTGCAGCCTAGCCTCCTGAAGCCTGCAGAGAGAAATGGGGGTGGGCGTGGGGAGACCAGGCCATCCCCATCTTCCTTCCATTCCCCCAAAGTGGGATTCAAGACATGTGTCCTGGGCTCTGACCACAGTCACACCTAAGACTGCCCTCACCCTCGTTCCATTCTGTCGGCCGCCCATTGCTGCCTAAATTTCAAGCCCTGGTCCTCGCTCTCTGTCACCAATGGAAACACATCCATGTGGTGTCCACTGCCCCTGGGAGCGGATGGGCTGTCCTCGAATCTTCCCTAGACCACTGTTGGATGGGGGGACCAGCCGTGGACATGGACAGTGACTGTTCTTCCCCCACCACGGATACCACTGCTGCCCAGCAGCAGACCCAGGCTAGAAAGGGCCAAATCGCGACGGGAAACCGAGGCTCACCGCTCCACCTCCGCCCCTCACGGGAGTCAGACCTACCATCTCTAAAGATTCAGAGCAGGCCCCCTGACCTGGGAGAGGGTCTCGACCTATTTCTAGGGCCAGGCCCAACCAAACAAACCCAGAAATACCAGTCTGTCCATGAAACAGAGGACCGTCCGGAATATTTACCATGGTCAGGAGCCTCCAGGAGCAACAGGTCACGGGATCTGATTGGCCATTAGAATCACAGGGAGCCATCACGAACCACCTAATTTCCTGCTTGAAGTCGAACTCCTTAAATTAACCGTGTAAATATTTTTAAAGCATTTTATAACACTGTCTACATGAGCATTTTAGCATCTTTCTACAAACTCCAGTCCCTTCCCCCCCAGCCCCGTTCTCCCAACACCTTCGTTCTCATCAACTGCCACAAATCTGGGGGAGGAGCGAATGGCCCCCCCGGATCCCGTCCCCAAACGGCAGTGATCTTGGCCATTCAGATCTTGGGATTTCTGTCTCTGCGGGACGGCGGTTCCTTTCCTGGGATGGCTGGCTGAGGCAGTAGCCTCTGTTGCTGTTACACATCAAAATGTTTCATTTGGGCATACCGTGGTGCTTTGATTTAATAAAATAAACTTGAATGGATTTTCAGAATGTGAAAGATTTCAAAAAAAAAAATCATCTGAGCCTCTTTGTCCCGTATCTAAACAGTGACAGGGAGGTCCTCCGTTGGGGGTGGGAGGAGTGAGGGACACCCGCAAATGCTGGAAATGGGCCTTCTAGGGACGCGGGTGTGCGTTTGTTTACCTTGAAGGTGTTTTCAAGCAGAGTATCAGCCTGGATTTAATTTCCCGGAACTGCCAAATTTCACGAGAGCATCTCGTGTCAGCGTCGTCACTCCGTTCACTCTTTTTTCACGACAAAGGGTCGGTTGGGACAGGAGCTGGCGGGCTAAACAGTACCTTCAGGCTACAATTAATTCTTCGGTAGTATTGCTTGAGCTCTGTCTCGGAGCAATCCTGTGTACTGAGCACTTGGGAGAGTAATGCAAGAAGGACACCCACAAAAAACACATAGCATTTAGAACAGTGCTTTGCAATCAATCAATCGTATTTATTGAGCGCTTACTGTGTGCAGAGCACTGTACTAAGCACTTGGGAAGTACAAGTTGGCAAAATATAAAGACAGTCCCTACCCAACAGTGGGCCCACAGTCTAAAAGGGGGAGACAGAGAACAAAACCAAACATACTAACAAAATAAAATAAATATTAGCACATAGTAAGCACGTAACAAATGCCATCATCATAATAATAATTATATAATAATAATGGCATTTATTAAGCATATACTATGTGCAACGCGTTGTTCTAAGCGCTGGGGAGGTTACGAGGTGATCAGGTTGTCCTACGGGGTCTCACAGTCTTCCTCCCCATTTTACAGATGAGGGAACTGAGGCACAGAAGTAACTTGCCCAAAGTCACACAGCTGACAATTGGCAGAGCCGGAATTAGAACCCACGACCTCTGACTCCAAAGCCCAAGCTCTTTCCACTGAGCCACGCTGCTTCTCTTATTATTATTATACCACCATTATTATAAGTGTTTACCCTGTATCAAGCACTGGGACAAGTATTAGATATGAAATTCTGTTTCTACATCGTTCATCCAGTTCCAAAATATATTTTTAACCCAGCCAAGCATGCGTTCACACCCTCGCCATCCCCGGCACATGCACACGCAACACCCAACGTGTTCCCCCACACTCCCCACAAACCCCCTCTTTTTTTGGTCAACACCCGTGGGTCAATTAGGGGCTCCATCGGAATAGGAAACCGAGATCTTTATTGAATCACAGAAAAAGTAACCCCCCGTCCCCGTGCATCACCTGCACCTTAGATTTTTTAAAAAATCAGAAATGCTTTGAAAGGAAATCACAACAAAAGTCCCCCAAATCCCAGTGATGAGAAAACTGGCCTTATTCTTTCCCACTCGGGCGCGAGCTTGCCGTGTCACCTTTCACTTGGTTTGCTGTCAAGGAAAGCGAAAATGCGTCAAACTCTGTCTCAGCAAGCTTGCTCCCTTTCATCCCCCTTTGGATAGCAACTAAACTAATCCTGACTCTGCAGATTGTCAGCTGTGTGACCTTGGGCGAGTCACTTCACTTCTCTGGGCCTCAGTTACCTCATTGGTAAAATGGGGATGAATCAATCAATCATTTATTGAACAGTGCTTTGCACATAGCGCTTAATAAATGCCATCGTTATGATTATTATCATTATTATAGAACGCTTACTGTGTGCAGAGCACTGTACTAAGCGCTTGGGAAGTACAATCAATCGTATTTATTGAGCGCTTACTGTGTGCAGAGCACTGTACTAAGCGCTTGGGAAGTACAATCAATCAATCGTATTTATTGAGCGCTTACTGTGTGCAGAGCACTGTACTAAGCACTTGGGAAGTACAAGTTGGCAACATATAGAGACGGTCCCTACCCAACAGTGGGCTCATCTTGTAACCTCCCCCGGCGCTTAGAGCAGTGCTTTGCACATAGTAAGCGCTTAATAAATGCCATCGTTGTTATTATCTGGGCCTTCCGGAGTGGGAAGGGGATGGCTGGGAATGGGGACGGAAGGGCCCTGGTGGATTATCACCCTGTCGTCGTTGTCCCACCGCCCCCGATTGGGGCAACAGCCCCATCATCATCAATCGTATTTATTGAGCGCTTACTATGTGCAGAGCACTGTACTAAGCGCTTGTACTAAGCGATGCCGGGGTTCGGGGCGGCAACTGGACCCCCCCGACTCCGAGACTTCCCACCTGGAGGGCGCGTCCTCTTGTTTCAATGGGCAGCGTCAGGGCCGAGATGGCGCAAATCAGGCAGACGGCCGCAAACAGGCACAGGGCTCCCAGGAACGAGGCGTTTATCAGCACCTGGGGGGTGAGGAGGGAGGTGGGCACCCCGCTCAGACGTCCCGGGCCCGTGGGCACGGTTTCCCCTCTCCTCAATCAATCAATCAATTAATTGTATTTATTGAGCGCTTACTGTGTGCAGAGCACTGGACTAAGCCCTTGGGAAGTCCAAGTTGGCAACATATAGAGACGGTCCCTACCCAACAGTGGGCTCACAGTCTAAAAGGGGGAGACAGAACAAAACCAAACACACTAACAAAATAAAATAAATGGAATAGATATGTACAAGTAAAATAAATAGAGTAATAAATCTGTACAAACATATATACAGGTGCTTTGGGGATAAATCAATAAATAGAGTAATAAATATGTACAAACATATACATGTGTACAGGTGCTGTGGGGAAGGGAAGGAGGCAAGATGGGGGGATGGAGAGTGGGATGAGGGGGAGAGGAAGGAAGGGGCTCAGTCTGGGAAGGCCTCCTGGAGGAGGTGAGCTCCCAGTAGGGCCTTGAAGGGAGGAAGAGAGCCTCTGCCTCATGTCCCCCTTTCCTTACTCATCCACGGGCCTCACCCCCTTAAGATTCAAGGGTACAGAGAATGCTTATTCAACCATTCCCCGATGCCTTCAGAGGAACAAGGCCCTTCTGCCCACATGTTCCTCCATTCATTCAATCATATTTATTGAGCGCTTACTGTGTGCAGAGCACTGTACTAAGCGCTTGGGAAGTACAAGTTGGCAACATTGCATCCGCTTGCCCCTCTGTCCACCTTCCCCATGGACCAGTGGAGCCAGGGACCAGGGCCATGGGAGGCCCGAGTCAGTTTTGCCTTTTAGACTGTGAGCCCACTGTTGGGTAGGGACTGTCTCTATATGTTGCCAATTTGTACTTCCCAAGCGCTTAGTACAGTGCTCTGCACACAGTAAGCGCTCAATAAATACGATTGATGATGATGATGATGATGCAGGAAGTCAGTCAGTCATATTTACTGAGTGCCTACTGTGTGCACTGAAACACTGAACTAAGTGTTTGGGAGAGAAAATTGTCAGGGAAGCAAGGGAAAGAGCCCGGGTTTGGGAGCCAGAGGTCATGGGTTCTAATCCCGGCTCCACCTTCTTGACTGTGAGCCCACTGTTGGGTAGGGGCCGTCTCTATATGTTGCCAACTAGGACTTCCCAAGCGCTTAGTACAGTGCTCGGCACACAGTAAGTGCTCAATAAATACGATTGAATGAATGAATGAATGAATGAAACACTGAACTAAGTGTTTGGGAGGGAACAATGTAAGGGAAGCAGCGTGGCTCAGGGGAAAGAGCCTGGGCTTGGGAGCCAGAGGTCATGGGTTCTAATCCCGGCTCCACCTTCTAGACTGTGAGCCCACTGTTGGGTAGGGATTGTCTCTATATGTTGCCAACTTGTACTTCCCAAGCGCTTAGTACAGTGCTCTGCACACAGTAAGCGCTCATTAAATACGATTGAATGAATGAATGGTCAGCTGGGTGACTTTGGGCAAGTCATTTCACTTCTCTGGGCCTCAGTTACTTCATCTGGAAAATGGGGATTAAGACTGTAAGCCCCACGTGGGACAAGCTGATCACCTTGTATCCCCCCCCAGTGCTTAGAACAGTGCTTTGCACATAGTAAGTGCTTAACAAATGCCATTATTATTATTATTATTATAAAAATAGATTAAACAGATTAATTCCCTGCCCATAAAGGGAGGGAATTAATATAATATAATAAAATAATAATATATAATGTATAATATTATATAATATAATATATAATATAATAATAATATATAATGTCTGACCATGGCAAATAATAACCTGCTTTTGGGTAGGGACCGTCTCTATATGTTGCCAACTTGTACTTCCCAAGTGCTTAGAACAGTGCTGTGCAACAGTAAGGGCTCAATAAATACTATGTGCTTTGCACAAAGTAAGCACTTAATAAATGCCATCATATTATTAAACACGATTGAATGAATGAATGAATAATAATGATGGTATTTGTTAAGCGCTTACTAAATGCGAAGCACTGTTCTAAGCGCTGGGGAGATACCAGGTGATCAGGTTGTCCCACGTGGGGCTCACAGTCTCAACCCCCATTTTACAGATGAGGTAACTGAGGCCCAGAGACGCTAAAGACAAGCTAAGCTAGCTCTCTTCCTCCCTTCAAGGCCCTGCTGAGAGCTCACCTCCTCCAGGAGGCCTTCCCAGACTGAGCCCCTTCCTTCTTTTCCCCCTCGTCCCCCTCTCCATCCCCCCATCTTACCTCCTTCCCTTCCCCACAGCAGCTGTATATATGTATATATGTTTGTACATATTTATATATTTTACTTGTACACGTCTATTCTATTTATTTTATTTTGTTAGTATGTTTGGTTTTGTTCTCTGTCTCCCCCTTTTAGACTGTGAGCCCACTGTTGGGTAGGGACTGTCTCTAGATGTTGCCAATTTGTACTTCCCAAGCGCTTAATACAGTGCTCTGCACATAGTAAGCGCTCAATAAATACGATTGATGATGATGATGATGATAAATGGCTAGCTCAAGGCCACCCAGCTGACAAGTGGACCCACGACGCCCGTCTCCCAAGCCCGCGCTCTTTCCGCTGAGCCACGTTGCCCTCTTCTTCCACCAGCTCGGGGAGACGGAGGGCTTCTCACCTGGGAGATGAATGGTGCCACCATGGCTCCGACGCGGCACAGAGACCCGCTGGTGCCCATGCCCAGGGCCCGCATCGAGGTCGGGTAAACCTGCAGCAGACACGGGCCCAGAGCAAGTGGGCAAAGGGTCCACCCTGCCCGGCGCCGACCGGCCCGGGGCCCGCGGACTTGGAAAGCGGCAGTCGGCGGCCGGACTCACCTCCGCGGTGTAAATGTAGATAGTGTTGAAGTTGGCGGACACCAAGGCCCTCAGCATGAACAGAAACCCGATCAGACCAGCGCTGGGCCGGGCGAGCAGGCGGGAGAAGAAGGGGACAAATTAGCGTGGCATTCGCGGCGTCGGATCCTAAGCGACTGGGCCCCACGGGTCCATCCAATCAATCAATCAATCAATCAATCATATTTATTGAGCGCTTACTGTGTGTAGAGCACTGTACTAAGCGCTTGGGAAGTACAAGTCGGCAACACATACAGTCCCTACCCAACAGCGGGCTCACAGTCTAGGAGTCCAGCCCAAGACATTCCCAAGGGAGCACCGGGCTACCGGTGCTGGTACCCTCTTGATGATGATGATGATAATGATGGCATTTGTTAAGCGCTTACTATGTTCTAAGCGCTGGGGAGGTTACAAGGGGATCAGGTTGTCCCACAGGGCTGGGGCTCACAGTCTTCCTCCCCATTTTCCAGATGAGGGAACTGAGGCCCAGAGAAGTGAAGTGACTTGCCCAAAGTCACCCAGCTGACAATTGGTGGAGCCGGGATTTGAACCCACGACCTCTGACTCCAAAGCCCGGGATCTTTCCACTGAACCACGCTGCTTCTCTTGGAAAGGGATGGATCACGCAACAGCCCTTACTGTCCCCCCTTCATCCCTGATGCTCCCCCAGGGACGCAGCATGAACCATCTGATTCCCCTAAATCTCCCCACTCTCTCCCTGGTGCTCCCCCAATGACCCAGCGGCTCTGACTCTCCCCTCTCCAATCAATCAATCGTATTTATTGAGCGCTTACTGTGTGCAGAGCACTGGACTAAGCGCTTGGGAAGTCCAAGTTGGCAACATCTAGAGCCGGTCCCTACCCAACAGCGGGCTCACAGTCTAGAAGGGGGAGACAGAGAACAAAACAAAACATATTAATGAAATAAAATAAATAGAATAGATATGTACAAGTAAAATAAATAAATAGAGTAATAAATCTGTACAAACATATATACAGGTGCTGTGGGGAAGGGAAGGAGGTAAGGCGGGGGGCATGGAGAGGGGGACGAGGGGGAGAGGAAGGAGGGAACTCAGTCTGGGAAGGCCTCTCTGCCCCCGACTCTCCCCCAGTGACCCAATACGGACCATCCGACACCCTAACTCTTCCCCCTCCATCCCTTTCCAGGGGGAGCCCTGGAAAGCCTGCAGGCAACGTGGCTCAATGGAAAGAGCCCGGGCTTGGGAGTCAGAGGTCATGGGTTCAAATCCCGGCTCCGCCAACTGCCAGCTGTGTGACCTCGGGCAAGTCACTTAGCTTCTCTGGGCCTCAGTTACCTCATCTGGAAAATGGGGATGAAGACTGTGAGCCCCACGTGGGACAACCTAATCACCATGTATCCCCCCCAGCGCTTAGAACAGTGCTTTGCATTTAGTAAGTGCTTAACAAATACCATTATTATTATTATTAACTCAAACTCAACATGCCTTAAATTAAACTCCTCGATTTCCCTCCCCAAGTCCACCTCCTCCAGGAAGCGTCCCCTGATCCATGTCATCTTCCCTCTTATTGCCATTTTGGCCCATCCAACTAGTCACCCCGGTAGCCCTTATTGTTCATTCATTCATTCAATCTAATTTATTGAGCGCTTACTGTGTGCAGAGCACTGTACTAAGTGCTTGGGAAGTACAAGTTGGGAACATATAAAGACGGTCCCTACCCAACAGTGGGCTCACAGTCTAGATAAGCAGCGTGGCTCAGTGGAAAGAGCCCGGGCTTTGGAGTCAGAGGTCACGGGTTCGAATCCCAGCTCCGCCACTTGTCAGCTGTGTGACTTTGGGCACGTCACTTCACTTCTCTGGGCCTCAGTTACCTCATCTGTAAAATGGGGATTTAGACTGTGAGCCCCACGTGGGACAACCCGATCACCTTGTAACCGCCCCAGTGTTTAGAACAGTGCTTTGCACCTAGTAAGCGCTTAATAAATGCCATCATTATTATTATTACTAGAAGGGCTCAAAGTCTAGTGGGCTCACAGTTGGAGAAGCAGCGTGGCTCAGCGGAAAGAGCCCGGGCTTTGAAGTCAAAGGCCATGGGTTCAAATCCCGGCTCTTCCAATTGTCAGCTGTGTGACTTTGGGCGCGTCACTTAACTTCTCTGGGCCTCAGCTCCCCCATCTGTAAAATGGGGATTAAGACTGTGAGCCCACCTTGGGACAGCCTGATCACCTTGTAACCTCCCCAGCGCTTAGAACAGTGCTTTGCACATAGTAAGCGCTTAATAAATGCTATCATTAGAAGGGGGAGACGGAGAACAAAACCTTAGCAAAATAAAATAAATAGAATAAATGGTGCACTTTAGCACAGCGTTTGTCACAGAGTAAATTCTCTGTCGCTCCTCCTCCTCCTCCCCTCCTCTCCCGGCAGGCAGAACCTGGTGGTGCAGACGTTGAGCAGCAGGAAGAAGAGGGCCGTGCAGCTCATGGTGATGGCCAGGGTCAGCCTCCTCCCGAGGAAGTTGATGCCCAGGATGTTGAGCGGGTTCACTGCGGGGGCAGAGGCCGTTGGGCGGGCAGGGTGGGTGGGTGGACCCCCCCACAGGGTCTCCCACCCGGAGACCCCCAATCTCCCGGGCTCTCACAGGCGATCTCTCCAGCGGTGCTGATAATCATGGTGCGATAGTCGGAAGGCCCGAAGGGTCGGCAGTGGCAGGGGCTGTGGGCCTCCTCCGTGCCCTCTCCCTGAACCACTTGTGGCTGTGGTTCTGGCTGGGCCCCGCACACCAGATCCCGCTCCAGGAGCTCCGCGCTGGCCAGGATGACCCCGTAGTAGGCAAAAGCGATGCCCAGCCTGGACCCGCAGCGCGGCCACGGGGTCGGTCATCGAGGCCCCGCTAGGCCGCCCCACCAGCCCCAGGACCGGCGACCCCGTCCCGTCCACCCGGACCCACGGTTACCAGATGACCCAGATCTGCAGGCTGGTCCGCAGGTACTTGGCGTCCAGCAGGTCCAAGAAGTGGCCCCTTCCCTCCTGGCCGGGAGGGACACGGGCAGCTGTGATTATGGGGGCACTGGGATTGGGGGGGGCATCAGGGGCAAGCAGGACAGTTGCTCCGTCCAAGCTGGTCCCCCACGGCCTTCCCTGAGGCGGGGGGGTGTCCGAGCGCCCGGCTGTGCCCGGAGGAGCATATTGGCTGGACCAACGGCCCCTGGACCAAGGGGAGGGCCAGCCCCTGAGCGGGAGGTGGGTGGCAGTCATGGGAGGCCTCTTGGAAGCGGTGGCTCTTTGGGAGGCTGTTACTTCAGGGCCAGAGAGAGACAGGGATAGGGAAAGGGGCAGAGAGATAAAGACGAACACAGGGAGAGAGACCAAGAGACAGAGAGCTAAGGGGGGAGAGAGAGAGAGACAGAGAGCTAAGGGGAGAGAGAGACACAGAGATGCAGATAAACAAGAGGCAGAGATAAGGGAAGGGAGATAGAGACAAAGACAGTGGGAGAGACGGAGAGAGAAGGGGAGAGAGAGGGACAAACACAAGGAGAGACAGTTAAGGGCAGAGAGAATCTGAGAGACAAACACAGGGAGAGAGACAAAGAGACAGAGAGATAAGGGGAGAGAGAATCAGAGAGATGAACATAAGGAGAGAGACAGAGAGATAAGGGGAGAGAGAATCAGAGAGACAAACACAAGGAAAGACAGAGATAGGGGAAGAGAGAATCATCATCAATCCTATTTATTGAGCGCTTAGACAAAGAGATATGGGGAGAGAGAATCAGAGACAAACACAAGGAGAGAGACAGAGAGATAAGGGGAGAGAGAATCAGAGAGACAAACACAAGGAAAGACAGAGAGATAAGGGAAGAAAGAATCAAAGAGACAGAGATAAGGGGAGAGAAAATCAGAGAGACCAACACAAGGAGAGAGACAGAGAGATAAGGGGAGAGAAAATCAGAGAGACCAACACAAGGAGAGAGACAGAGAGATAAGGGGAGAGAGAATCAGAGACAAACACAAGGAAAGACAGAGAGATAAGGGAAGAGAGAATCAAAAAGACAAAGAGATAAGGGGAGAGAGAATCAGAGAGACCAACACAAGGAGAAAGACAGAGAGATAAGGGGAGAGAGAATCAGAGAGACAAACACAAGGAAAGACAGAGAGATAAGGGAAGAGAGAATCAAAAAGACAAAGAGTTAAGGGGAGAGAGAATCAGAGAGACAAACATAAGAGACAGAGAGATAAGGGTAGAATCAGAGACGAGCACAAGGAGGGAGACAGAGAGATAAGGGAAGAGAGAATCGAAAAGACAGAGAGATAAGGGGAGAGAGAATCAGAGAGACAAACACAGGGAGAGAGAGATAAGGGGAGAAAGACAGGCAGAGAGACCAAGAGACATAGAGAGAAGCAGCGTGGCTCAGTGGAAAGAGCCCGGGCTTTGGAGTCAGAGGTCATGGGTTCAAATCCCAGCTCTGCCAATTGTCAGCTGGGTGACTTTGGGCAAGTCACTTCACTTCTCTGGGCCTCAGTTACCTCATCTGTAAAATGGGGATTAAAACTGAGAGCCACCCCCGTGGGACAACCTGATCACCTTGTAACCTCCCCAGCTCTTAGAACAGTGCTTTGCACATAGTAAGCGCTTAACAAATACCATCGTTATTATTATGATTATTCTCTGTGCCACAGTTACCTCATCTGTAAAATGGGGATTAAGACTGTGAGCCCCTCCGTCGGACAACCTGATCACCTTGTAACCTCCCCAACGCTTAGAACAGTGCTTTGCACATAGAAAGCGCTTAATAAATGCCATCATTATTATTATAGAGAGACAGAAACAAAGAGGAAAGCATCTCGGGGGCACAGTGTCAGAAGAGGAGGCCCAGTAGCGTCCAGTCTAGCAGCCTGGGCACACCCAATCCAGTGCCCTGCATTCATTCATTCATTCGGTCGTATTTACTGAGCACGTACTTTGTGCAGAGCACTGTGCTAATCACTGGAGAAAGTACAGTACGACAGTAAACAGTGACATTCCGTGCCCACAACAAGCTCACAGTCTGCCCGCGCTGTGTCCCAAGTCAATCCTGCACCCTCCGCACAGTGGGCACACAGCCAGCCCCGCACACAGCCATTCAACACCTTGCACACAGACACACACAACAGGCACACAGCCAGTCCCGCGCCCCGTACGGAGCGGGCACCCATCCAGCCCAGCCTCCCGCCACACGGTCCGCCCACAAACCCAGCAGCGGACACTCGCGCTGGGAGGGCAAAGAGGCGCGAAGCTCGGCTCTCACCGGCACCGGCTCCACCAGGGCCCCGTCCGGCATGACGGAGCGGTTCGTCTTGGCGATCCGCCGCAGGATGGACGTGGCCGCCTCCGTGTTGCCGGTGGACACGTGGAAGCGGGCCGACTCCGGGATGAACTGGAAATACGTACGGTCACGCGGCCAGCTCCGGCCCAGACCTGGTGTCCCAGACCCACTCCCCATATCCAAGATCTCCTGGTGCCTGGGAACTGCTCCCTATATCGCAGACGTGCTTCTGGGGCCCCAGATTTGCTCCCAGGCCACAGCTTGGCTACACTGGCCACTAACCCCCAAGTCTCCAGCTTGGCCAAACTTCGAACGCGACAGACCACCGCTTCAAAACCCTATTGAAATCCCAACTCTTCCAAGAGGCCTGTCCAACTAAGCCCTGAGTTCCCCTCCTCCCCCCTCCGGCACTTAATGTCCATAATCCATCATTTCTTTCATGGCTGTCTTCCCCCTCTAGACCGCAAGCTCCTTGTGGGCAGGGAAAGTGTCGGCCAACTCTGTTATTTTGTACTCTCCCAAGGGCTTGGTTCAGTGCTCTGCACATAGTAAGCGTGCAATAAATACCACCAAATGATGGATTTATTGACGGAAGCCGGGCCCCCCCCGTGTCCCGAGGGACGCCGGACGAAGCAGCGTGGCTCAGTGGCAAGAGCCCGGGCTTCGGAGTCAGCGGTCATGGGTTCAAATCCCAGCTCGGCCAACTGTCAGCTGGGTGACTTTGGGCATGTCACTTCACTTCTCTGTGCCTCAGTGACCTCATCTGGAAAATGGGGATTGACCGTGAGCCCCCCCGTGGGACAAACTGATCACCTTGTAACCTCCCCAGCGCTGAGAACAGTGCTTTGCACGTAGTAAGCGCTTAATAAATACCAACAGTATTATTCCCGCTGCCCACCTTAAAGACCAGGATGAGGATGATGCCCGGGATGGAGGCGATCCGGACCAGCCAGCGCCAGCCCAGGGTTGGGATGACCACGGACGCCAGCCCGATGATCAGCAGGGATCCGGCCAGCCAGAACACCTGAGGGTCAGCGAGCCCGCAGCAGCAAGAAGAGGAGGGTGAGACGTGAAGAGCGGTCAGTCGGCAGCTGTGGGCCCGCAACCTTCCGATGCTCAGCGCTTCGAACAGTGCTTGGCACACAGTAAGCGCTTAACAAATACCATCATTATTATTCAGTGCTTCTCACCATGCCCCCACCCCCAGGACACTCTGGAACAGTTGGTTTGTGCCTGGGGCGGCCATCCCCTCCTACCCACCCGCCCATCACCCTCAAACTTCCTCGAGAACCTGGACTGTGTGTTTTATTTCTTTTTTGATCCCAAAGAGAAGCAGTGTGGCCTAGCAGAAAGAGCCAGGCCCTGGGAGTCAGGAGGACATGGATTCTAATCCCGGCCCTGCCCCGTGTCTGCTGTGCGACCTTGGGCAAGTCACTTCACTTCTCTGGGCCTCAGTTCCCTCACCTGTAAAACAATAATAATAATAATAATGGCATTTATTAAGCACTTACTATGTGCCAAGCGCTGTTCTAAGCACTGGAAAGGTTACAAGGTGATCAGGTTGTCCCTCGGGGGGCTCAGAGTCTTCATCCCCATTTTACAGATGAGGGAACTGAGGCCCAGAGAAGTGAAGTGACTTGCCCAAAGTCACACAGCTGACAGTTGGCGGAGCCAGGATTTGAACCCATGACCTCTGACTCCAAAGCCCGGGCTCTTTCCACTGAGCCACACTGTAGTGCAAGCCCCATGTGGCACAGGGACTGTGTCCATTCTGAGAACTTGTACCTCCCCCAGAGCACAGAACAGTGCTTGACACCTAGTAAACACTTAACAATTATGATAATAATAATAATAATAATAATGGCATTTATTAAACGCTTACTATGTGCAAAGCACTGTTCTAAGTGCTGGGGAGGTTACAAGGTGATGAGGTTGTCCCACAGGGGGGGCTCACAATTTTAATCCCCATTTTACAGAGGAGGTAGCTGAGGCCCAGAGAAGTGAAGTGACTCACCCAGCTTACAGTTGGAGTTGGAATTTGAACCCATGACCTCTGCCTCCAAAGCCCGGGCTCTTTCCACTGAGCTAATTATTATTATTACTGTCCACACTAGTCGCCAGTCCAGCTCCCAATGCCCAGCACCCAGCAGACAGCCCACCGGCCCCAGACCCTCGGGAAGTGCTCTGTCATTCATTCAATTGTTCAATCGTATTTATTGAGCGCTTAGTGTCCATACAGGAGACACTGGCCTCAGGGATACAACATTTGGGTTGCCCAGTGCCCGGGCAGAGTCCCCACATTCGGTGCCACCCTCTCACCTGAGACAAGGGCAACATGTACCCCCGGTACTTGGTGGGTAGAAATTCCGTCTTTATGATCAGCCTGGAGTAAAGGCAAGGCAAGGCCTGTTGTCAGATTAACCGAGTCCTCCAACAAACCTCAATCAATCAATCAATCGGTCATATTCATTGAGCGCTTACCGGGTGCAGAACATAGTAATAATATTATGGTATTTGTTCATTCATTTATTCATTCAATCATATGTATTGAGCGCTTACTGTGTGCAGAGCACTCTATTAAGCACTTGGGAAGTCCAAGTTGGCAACATTTAGTGACCGTCCTTACCCAGCGGCGGGCTCACAGTCTAGAAGGGGAGACAGACAACAAAACTAAACATAGTAACAAAATAAAATCAATAGAATAAATAGAATTAAGCACTTACTATGTGCAAAGCACTGTTCTAAGCGCCGGGGAGGTTACAAGGTGATCAGGCTGTCTCACTGGGGGCTCACAGTCTTCATCCCCATTTTACAGTCGAGGGAACTGATTTGTTAAGCGCTTACTATGTGCCAAGCGGGGTAGATACAGGGTAATCGGGCTGTCCCATATTGGGGGGTCACAGTCTTGATCCCCATTTTACAGATGAGGTAACTGAGGCACAGAGAAATTAAGTGACTTGCCCAAGGCCACACAGCAGACAAGTGGTGGGGTTAGGATTAGAATCCATATCTTCTGATTCCCACGTCCATGTTCTCTTTCCACTAAGCCACAGTGTCCGCCAACATTACACTAAGGGCTCGGGAGAGTACAATACAACAATATAACAGAGTTAGTAGATAAGCCCCCTGCCCGCAACAAGTTTACAGTCCTAATTAACCTTCTCCAATTAATTCCCAGCACCTGAGACATATAAATCCATCATCCAATCACCTCCAGCATTTCTTTATACCCACACTCGGCACTTTCATTATTTATAATAATAATAATACCCGCACCTGGCACTTTCATTATTTATAATAATAATAATACCCACACTCGGCACTTTCATTATTTATAATAATAATAACAATACCCGCACCCGGCACTTTCATTATTTATAATAATAATAATACCCCCACTCGGCACTTTCATTATTTATACTAATAATAATACCCACACTTGGCACTTTATTTATAATAATAATAATACCCACACTCGGCACTTTCATTATTTATAATAATAATAATACCCCCACTCAGCACTTTCATTATTTATACTAATAATAATACCCACACTCGGCACTTTCATTATTTATGCTAATAACAATACCCACACTCGGCACTTTCATTATTTATACTAATAATAATACCCACCCTCGGCACTTTCATTATTTATAATAATAATAATAGTGGCATTTATTAAGCGCTCACTATGTGCAAAGCACTGTTCTAAGCACTGGGGAGCTTACAAGGTGATCAGGTTGTCCCACGGGGGGCTCCCAGTCTTAATCCCCATTTTACAGATGAGGTAACTGAGGCCCAGAGATTAATAGTAATAATGATGGCATTTATTAAGTGCTTACTATAATAATAATAATAATAATAATAATAATAATAATAATGGCATTTATTAAGCGCTTACTATGTGCAAAGCACTGTTCTAAGTGCTGGGGAGGTTACAAGGTGATCAGGTTGTCCCACGGGGGGCTCACAGTCTTAATCCCCATTTACGGATGAGGTAACTGAGGCCCAGAGAAGTGAAGTGACTCGCCCAAAGTCACACAGCTGACAATTGGCGGAGCCGGGATTTGAACCCATGACCTCTGACTCCAAAGCCCGGGCTCTTTCCACTGAGCCACGCTGCTTCTCCCAGGATCTACTCATAAATACTTTCCATCTCCCCCATTAGAGTAGAGGGTCGTTGTGAGCAGGGATCAGGTCATTTCTTTGTCCGTATTTCCTAAGCGCTTAGTACAGAGCATTGTCCTATGTGGGCACTTAATAATTGCTACTAAATGGCCTCCCCAAGGCCACTCAGTGGAGGCCAGACAAGGGCAGTAACTGCTGTGGGAAGGCGCCGGGGGCGGACGGACAGTCCGGCTCGGACCCCGTAGTCCTGGTTGCAGTGACAGCAGGGTGGGGAGGGGTCCGGTCAGTTCATTCAATTGTATTTATTGAGCGCTTACTGTGTGCAGAGCACTGTACTAAGCGCTTAGCACTGTACAGTTCTGCTGGGAATGGGCTGGGAATGAGGCCCTCCCCACCGCACCCCAAGACAACAGGACACTGGCTTTGGACTTCCTTGGCAGTGGGGAACGGTGGGCGCCTAGCCCAGAAGCAGCGTGGCTTAGTGGAAAGAGCACGGGCTTTGGAGTCAGAGGACCTGGGTTCTAATCCTGACTCGGTCACTTGACTGCTGTGTGACCTGGGGGAAAAATCACTGAACTTCTGTGTGCCTCATCTGTCAAATGGGGATTAATAATAATGTTGGTATTTGTTAAGCGCTTACTAGGTGCCAAGCACTGTTCTCAGCCCTGGGGGAGATACAAGGTAATCAGGTTGTCCCAGGTAGGGCTCACAGTCTTCATCCCCATTTTACAGATGAGGTAACTGAGGCCCAGAGAGGTTAAGTGACTTGCCCAAGGTCACACAGCTGACAAACGGCAGGGCCGGGATTAGAACCCATGACCTCTGAGTCCCAAGCCCGGGCTCTTTCCACTGAGCCATGTGGGACAGGAACTAAGTCCAACCTGATTAATTTGCATCTACCACAGTCCTTAGAACTATGCTTGGCACATAGTAAACACTTAACCAGTATTATTATTATTATTATTATTATTATTATTATCCTGGCTCTGCCTTTTGTCTGCTGTGAGACCTTGGGAAAGTCACTTCACTTCTCTGGGCCTCAGGTTCCTCAACTATAAAATGGGGATTAAGACCGTGAACCCCATGTGGGGCAGGGACTTTGTCCAACCTGATTAGCTTGTATGCTGATGATGGCATTTTTTAAATAAGCGCTTACTATGTGCAACGCACTGTTCTAAGCGCTGGGGAGGTTACAAGGTGATCAGGTTGTCCCCACGTGGGGCTCACAGTCTTAATCCCCATTTTACAGACAAGGTAACTGAGGCCCAAAGAAGTGAAGTGACTTGCCCAAAGTCACCCAGCTAACAAGGGGAAGAGCCGGGATTTGAACCCATGACCTCTGACTCCAAAGCCTGGGCTCTTCTCCACTGAACCGCGCTGCTTCCCTCTAAGCCAGTGCTTAATACAGCGATGATGATGGTGGTATTTGACAGAGACGGATGACGGAGAAGCAGCGTGGCTCAGTGGAGAAGAGCCCGGGCTTTGGAGTCAGAGGTCATGGGTTCAAATTCCGGCTCCGCCAATTGTCAGCTATGTGACTTTGGGCAAGTCACTTCACTTCTCTGGGCCTCAGTTCCCTCATCTGTAAAATGGGGATTAAGACTGTGAGCCCCCCATGGGACAACCTGATCACCTTGTAACCTCCCCACCACTTAGAACAGTGCTTTGCACATAGTAAGCGCTTAATAAATGCCATCATTATTATTATTTATTATTATTTATTTGTTAAGTGCTTACTATGTGCCGAGCACTGTGAGGCCTAAACAAATAACCATTAAACCACAGTCTTTTAGACTGTGAGCCCACTGTTGGGTAGGGACTGTCTCTATATGTTGCCATCTTGTACTTCCCAAGCGCTTAGCACAGTGCTCTGCACACAGTAAGCACTCAATAAATACGATTGATTGATTAAAAAAAAAACAAAACCATCAAAAAACCTGTGAGATGCCCAACCCGCTGCCCAGTCTCAAGCCTCACCCGGAGTGCTTACCCCTGCGCGTGGCCCGACACGCCGCAGCCCACCATAGTCCGCAGGAAGATGAACCAGATGTAGGACGGGGAAAATGAGGTGAGCAGGGAGAAATAGGCTCCCCACAGGAAGGACAGCAGCAGAATCTGGCCGAGGAACAGAGGGAAAAATGGGGAGGGGAATGAGGGAAAAACTTCGGAGGACTCCCAGCCCCAATCTGAAAACCCAGACTGGAGTCTGCACGGAAGAGCCTCCAGGTCCAGACACCCAATTCCCGTCGCGGGTGGGATTTTCCTGACCCGCTTGGCAATGATAAGGGCAATGGCTTCCCCTCCCCTGCCTGGGCACAAGGGTATCAGGGTCTACTCTCCTGGGCAGGGACTATCTCTATATGTTGCCAACTTGGACTTCCCAAGCGCTTAGTACAGTGCTAAGTGCTCAATAAATACGATTGAATGAATGGGCAGTCAGAGCACTAATAAGGGCCTCTTGGGGAAGGCTGGGTAACTGGGAGAGAGTCAGGGGTGTCTGGTGGTCCGTGCTGGGTGACAGAGATGGCCTCATGCCGGGACGGATGGCCTCCAGATAGACGGGACTCCCAGGATGGGGGCCGCCCCGTCTAAGTAGGCCTGACCTACCTTCCAGCGCCCGTAGCGATCTGCCAACAGTCCAAAGATGATGCTGAAAACCATGTAGCCGAAAAACACCATCTGTGGGGGGGCAGAAAGCGTTCTCGCAGAAGAAGCCAGGGACTGGCATTGTCAGGGTGGGGGTTTCCCCAGAGCCAAACCTCTCCTTACCACCTGGCTTTTTATGCGATGCTTTGCTCTTCCTCATCAATGGCCTCATTTTACCCCCACAACACCTGAGAGGTAGGGAGCGGGGGTTGTCATTACCCCTTTATCAACTCCCTCCGCAAATCTGACAGACCATTACTCTCCCCACCTCCAAAGTCTTATTGAAGGCCCGTCTCCTCCAAGAGGCTTCCCTTTCCTCTTCTCCCACTCCCTTCTGCGTCGCCCTGACTTGCTCCCTTTATTCTACTCCCACTCCCTTCTGCGTCGCCCTGACTTGCTCCATTTATTCTTCTAGACTGTGAGCCCGTTGTTGGGTAGGGATCGTCTCTATATGTTGCCGACTTGTACTTCCCAAGCGCTTAGTACAGTGCTCTGCACAGGAATAAATACGATTGAATGAATCCCCCCTCCTAGCCCCACAGCACTTCCGCACAATCTGTCATTTATTTATTTATATTTATGTCCGACCCCTCCTCTAGACTGTAAGCTTATTGCAGTCAGGGAATGTGTCTGTTTATTGTTATAGTGTACTCTCCCAAGCGCGCGGTACAGCGCTCTGCGCTCAATAAATTAATTCAATCGTATTTATCGAGGGCTTGCTGTGTGCAGAGCACTGCACTGAGCGCTTGGGAAGTACAAATGGTCAACATAAAGAGACGGTTCCTACCCAAATAAATGCAATTAAATGAACACTCCCATTTTGCAAGTGGGGCAACTGAGGCACTGAGAGGTTCAGTGACTTGCTTTAGGGCAGAGCCAAGACTAGAACCCAGTTTCCTGGCTCCCAGCTTCGGGGTCTCCCCCCGAGGCCAGGCGGCGGGGCCCCAGGCAGACGAAGGGGGTCTCTCGCTAAGCCCCTTCTCCTCCTACTCCACTGCAGGTCTTAGTGAAGGCCCGTCTCCTCCAAGAGGCCTTCCCTGACTAAGCCTCCCTTTCCTCTTCTCCCACTCCCTTCTGCGTCGCTCTGACTTGCTCCCTTTATTCTTCTGTGCGCCCGTTGTTGGGTAGGGACCGTCCGTATATGAGGTCACTCATTTGCTCTCCAGCCACCGGCCACAGCGGTGACCTTAAAGATAATAATAATAATGATGGCATTTGTTAAGCGCTTACTATGTGCAGAGCACTGTTCTAAGCGCTGGGGAGGATACAAGGTAAGCAGGTTGTCCCACATGGGGCTCACAGTCTTCATCCCCATTTTCCAGATGAGGGAACTGAGGCACAGAGAAGTGAAGTGACTTGCCCAAGGTCACACAGCTGACAAGTGGCAGAGCCGGGATTAGAACCCAGGACCTCTGACTCCCAAGCCCAGGCTCTTCCCATTAAGCCATGCCGCTTGTCTGCTCCGGAGTCCAACCCGCTGCCCCCCGCACGCCAGCTCACTCGGGCGCCCCTGGGAGCAGGTGGGCACCCACCTTGGTCACCAGGGCCACCTACCGTGGTCACCAGGGCCACCTGCCAATTCTCCAGGTGCCACTCGCAGCGAATGACGGGAGACACCACCGCGATCAGCATGATCTCCATCGCCTCCGCCACCTGCAAGGCGGGAAGAGCCCATCATCATCATCAATCGTATTTATTGAGCGCTTACTATGTGCAGAGCACTGTACTAAGCGCTTGGGAAGTACAAATTGGCAACATATAGAGACATATAGCCCAGTGTCTTCTCTGCCCAGCCTCCGGATTCCTTGTCGTGTCCCACCCCCGTCCCTCAATTGCAGCCTCCCCCTCGGTCCTCCTTTCCTCCAGTTTCCCTCTATGCGCTCCTTTTTCCTCCAGCCTCCCCCAGTGCCCTGTCCCACGTGGGGCTCACAGTCTTTATCCCCAGTTTACAGATGAGGGGACTGAGGCCCAGTGAAGTGCCTTGCCCACGGTCACACAGCTGACAAGTGGCGCAATTAAGTGATTTGCCTAAGATCACCCAGCTGTGCTCCGGCCTCCAGCCTCCCCACCCAAGTAACCTCGCGGGCCCCAGTCCCTCCCAGCAGAACCACTTTTGGATAACCCAGAAGCCGCTGGGAGGCAAGAACAGACAAGAGAAGCAGAGTGACGGTGGATGGAGCCTGGACTTGGGAGTCGGAAGGACCTGAGTTCGAATTCCCGCCCTTCCACTTGCCTGTTGTTTGCCCATGTTGTTTTAGACTGTGAGCCCACTGTTGGGTAGGGACTGTCTCTATATGTTGCCAATTTGTACTTCCCAAGCGCTTAGTACAGTGCTCTGCACATAGTAAGCGCTCAATAAATACGATTGATAATGATGATGAAGTCACTTCGCTTCTCTGGGCCTCAGTCATCTGTAAAATGGGGATTGAGACTAGACTGTGAGCCCACTGTTGGGTAGGGACCATCTCTATATGTTGCCGACTTGTACTTCCCAAGCGCTTAGTACAGTGCTCCGCACACAGTAAGCGCTCAATAAATACGATTGAACGAATGAATGATTGAGAGCGGGAGGCCCCCGAGGGACACGGACTGTGTATCTTTGCAGCTCGTAACTACCCCAGTTCTTAGTACAGTGCCTGGCACACAGTAAGGACTTAACAAATACCATTTAAAAATAATACCATATTTTTTTTAAAAAAAAAAGAGTCCCTGATAGGGTTGATGGTTTATTGGAGGATCCAGTGAGGGAGGGGAGTCATGTACTGGGGGAGCGGATTGAGGGATCAGAGGTCACACTGGTATGCATATATTTATTTATTTATTTTACTTGTACATATTTATTCTATTTATTTTATTCTGTTAATATGTTTTGTTTTGTTCTCTGTCTCCCCCTCCTAGACCGTGAGCCCACTGTTGGGTAGGGACCGTCTCTAGATGTTGCCAACTTGGACTTCCCAAGCGCTTAGTAGAGTGCTCTGCACACAGTAAGTGCTCAATAAATACAATTGAATGAATGAATGAATTGTATATATGTTTGCACATATTTATTACTCTATTTTACTTGTACGTATTCATTCTATTTATTTTATTTTGTTAATATGTTTTGTTTGGTTCTCCGTCTCCCCCTTCTAGACTGTGAGCCCACTGTTGGGTAGGGACCATCTCTATATGTTGCCAACTTGTACTTCCCAAGCACTTAGTACAGTGCTCTGCACACAGTAAGCGCTCAAGAAATACGATTGAATGAATGAATGAATATATGTATATATGTTTGCACATATTTATTACTCTATTTTACTTGTACGTATTCATTCTATTTATTTTATTTCGTTAATATGTTTTGTTTGGTTCTCTGTCTCCCCCTTCTAGACTGTGAGCCCACTGTTGGGTAGGGACCATCTCTAGATGTTGCCAACTTGGACTTCCCAAGTGCTTAGTCCAGTGTTCTGCACACAGTAAGCGCTCAATAAATACGATTGAATGAATGAATGAATGAAGAGATCACGGATTGGCGTGGCTCAGTGGAAAGAGCCCGGGCTTTGGAGTCAGAGGTCATGGGTTCAAATTCCGACTCTGCCAATTGTCAGCTGTGTGACTTTGGGCAATTCACTTCACTAATCTGGGCCTCATCTGTAAAATGGGGATTAAAACTGTCAGCCCCCCGTGGGACAACCCGATCGCCTTGTAACCTCTCCAGCGCTTAGAACAGTGCTTTGCACATAGTAACCACTTAATAAATGCCATTATTATTATTGTTGGGGACGGAGGTCACAGTGGCTGGAGGGGGGGGGGGTGGGGGCTATCAGTCCATACCCCGGTGCTGCCCATGATGAGGAACAGGGCGATATGGAAGCGGCCGAAGCCAATGGTCTCCACCGCCTCCTCCACGGTGAAGGTTTTCTGCTCTGAAAGCACAAGAACGTGAACTCAAACAAACCACCGAATCGTAACCGGGTCAACTGAGCCCGAGACCCGAACCATACCATCTGAACCATCTGTATATATGTATATATGTTTGTACATATTTATTACTCTATTTTACTTGTACATATCTATTCTATTTATTTTATTTTGTTAGTATGTTTGGTTTTGTTCTCTGTCTCCCCCTTTTAGACTGTGAGCCCACTGCTGGGTAGGGACTGTCTCTATATGTTACCAACTTGTACTTCCCAAGCGCTTAGTACAGTGCTCTGCACACAGTAAGCGCTCAATAAATACGATTGATGATGATGAACAGAGCGTGGGATCTGAGCTGAGTGAAATGAGCACGGGAACCAAGCCGCAGAGCTCCGGCCCACTGAGAGTTGGCCCGCTCAGCCCCAGGATGCCCATCCCTCCCCCTAGCCCATAATAATAATAATGATGGCATTTATTAAGCACTTACTATGTGCAAAGCACTGTTCTAAGCGCTGGGGAGGTTACAAGGTGATCAGGTTGGCCCCCCTGGGGGGCCCATGTGCATAGTAGGTGCTCCGCCCAGTGCCCTGCACTCAGTAAGCACTCAGTTCAGTGCCCTGCACACAGTAGGGGCCCCTTCTAGACTGTGAACCCGTTGTTGGATAGGGACCGTCTCTCTATAATAATAATAATAATAATGGCATTTATTAAGCGTTTACTATGTGCAAAGCACCGTTCTAAGCGCTGGGAAGGTTCCAAGGTGATCAGGTTGTCCCATGGGGGGCTCATAGTTTTAATCCCCATTTTACAGATGAGGTAACTGAGGCACAGAGACGTTAAGTGACTTGCCCAGTCACCCAGCTAATTAGCGGGATTTGAACCCACGACCCCTGACTTCAAAGCCCGGGCTCTTTCCACTGAGCCACGCTGCTTCTCAGCGTGTTTCCGACTTGTATGTTTCCGACTTGTACTTCCCAAGTGCTCTGCGCACAGTAAGTGCTCAGGAAATACGATTGAATGAATGAATGCACAGTAGACACTGAGCCCAGTGTCCTGTGCCCCATATCAATCAATCGTATTTATTGAGCGCTTACTGTGTGCAGAGCACTGGACTAAGCGCTTGGGAAGTACAAGTTGGCAACATATAGAGACGGTCCCTACCCAACAGTGGGCTCACAATATGTGCCCAGCAAATCATCATCATCATCAATCGTATTTATTGAGCGCTTACTGTGTGCAGAGCACTGTAGTAAGCGCTTGGGAAGTACAGCAAATACTGATAGGGTTGATGGTGAAGACGAAGATGAAGGGTCTCCTTTCCGCCGAGCTCTGGAGCGGCAGGAGGTTCCCAGGGATGGACGTCCCCTTTCCCTGGCCAGTCCAGTGCCCTCCGTGCCCTCCGTGCCACCCCACGGGAGTTGGCAGATGCCGTCCAGAACCGGTCCCCCGCCTCGGGCCTGGGCTGTGTCCCTTCCTCACGGCCCTCTCCTGGCTGGGGCCGAGGGCCCGTGCTGGCCACACAACTCCCCCGGGGATTTAAGTGCTCAGTACAGTGTTCAGCACACAGTCAGCGCTCAATAAATACGATCGAATGAATGAATGGATTTGACCCAGAGTGTGGGGGGTGCCCAGGGGTCTGCCTGGCCACACTCAATCAATCAATCAATCAATTGTATTTATTGAGTGCTTACTGTGCGCAGAGCACTGTACTAAGCGCTTGGGAAGTACAAGTTGGCAACTCATTCAACCTGCCAGCTCTCAGCTCTCCTTGCCCACACGGGCAGAGAAGCAGTGTGGCTTAGTGGATAGAGCACGGGCTTGGAAGTCAGAAGGACCTGGGTTCTAATCCCACCTCCGTCACTCGCCTATTGTGTGGTTTGGGGCAAAGCACTTGGCTTTTCTATGCCTCAGTTAGCTCATCTGTAAAATGGGGACGAAGGCTGTGAGCCCCCACGTGGGACACGGACCGGATTTATTTGTATCTACCCCGCTGCTTAGAACAGTAAGCACACAGAGAGGCAGCGTGGCTCAGTGGAAAAGAGCCCGGGCTTTGGAGTCAGAGGTCATGGGTTCAAATCCGCTGTCAGCTGTGCGACTTTGGGCACGTCGCTTCACTTCTCGGGGCCTCAGTTGCCTCATCTGGAAAATGGAGATTAAGACTGTGAGCCCCCCCGTGGGACAACCTGATCACCTTGTAACCTCCCCAGTGCTTAGAACAGTGCTTTGCATATAGTAAGAGCTTAATAAATGCCATCATCATCACACAGTAAGCACTTAAATACTATTATTATTATTATTGTTATTATTAAGGGTCTCACCCGCGGCAGGACGTTCCCGGCCCTCGGGGCCCAGCTCCTCCAGGCTCAAGGCCGGCCCGGCCCCAGCGACGTGTTTCCTTTGGTGCTCCTGTTGGGGCTCCTCCTGATCTACCACCATCCTGTCCCCGCCGCGGCTCAGCTCAGGTCCAGCGGGATCTGTGAAAAGCTAAAATGACCTCAGGATCCACAGTTTCTCATCCGGAGTGGGATAGGGGGTCTTCCACGACACTTAGGATGCTCCGGGAGCCTGTGTCCATTTTCCTGGCAGGCAGGAGGGTGGCAGGGCAGACGGGGCAGCCCCTCGGGTACGTTGGGTGACCTCTGGGCCCAAGGCGACGGGACCGAGAACCCATGGATAGGAATCCATCAGACCGTGAGCCCACTGTTGGGTAGGGACGGTCTCTATATGTTGCCAACTTGTACTTCCCAAGTGCTTAGTACAGTGCTCTGCACACAGTAAGCGCTCAATAAATACGATTGATTGATTGATCAGAGTGGTCATTTGGGTGGGCATAGCGCTGCTCGCGCATCCCTGTCCGTGGGTCCCCTCGGGTGCACGGAGTGTAATTCATTCAATCATATTTATTGAGCGCTTACTGTGTGCAGAGCACTGTACTAAGCGCTTGGGAAGTACAAGTTGGCAACACCGAGGAGGCGGGCAGGGGCACAGCTCAAGGCCCAGCTGATGCGCCCGGCCCACTGACGGCCAAATTGGCCACAGCAAAGTGCCGGTTCTGGGCCCGAGAGCCAGAACCCGGCCATCGGCCACCTTGGTGACTAGAGTTGTCAGCTGAGTGACTTTGGGTAAGTCACTTCACTTCTCTGGGCCTCAGTTACCTCATCTGTAAAATGGGGACGAAGACTGTGAGACCCCCGTGGGACAACCTGATTACCTTGTAACCTCCCCAGCGCTTAGAACATTGCTTTGCACATAGTAAGTGCTTAACAGATGCCATCATTATTATTATAAGGAAATCAGGTTGTCCCACGTGGGGCACTTAATAAATGCCATTATTATTATCATTATTATTATTATTATTAGAGTTCTGCATTGGGTGTACGGCCAGCCCGTCACCTGCCTGGACGTCTCCGCCTCCCAGGCGGACATCGAGGTCAAGAGCTCAGGGTGGATCAATGAAGGGAACAAGATGAGGGAACTGAGGCACAGAGACATTGAGCGGCTTGCCCAAGGTCACACGCCAGACAATGTTTGTACGTGTTTATTACTCAATTTTATTTGTACATATTTATTCTATTTATTTTATTTTGTTAATATGTTTGGTTTTGTTCTCTGTCTCCCCCTTCTAGACTGTGAGCCCACTGTTGGGTAAGGACCGTCTCTAGATGTTGCCAACTTGGACTTCCCAAGCGCTTAGTCCAGTGCTCTGCACACAGTAAGCGCTCAATAAATATGATTGAATGAATGAATGACAAGCGGCAGAGCTGGGATTAGAACCCACGTCCTCCGACTCCCAAGCGCGGGCTCTTTCCACTAAGCCATGCTGCTTCTCCTGTTGATTCTAAGCTCCTTGTGGGCAGGGAACATGTCTACCAACGCTCCCAATCGCTTAGTAAGTGCTCAAAAACTGGAGCAGGGATTAGAACGCACATCCTTCAGACAACCAGGATCTCTCTCCTCCTCCCCATCCCCCCCCGCCCTACCTCCTTCCCCTCCCCACAGCACCTGTATATATGTTTGTACAGATTTATTACTCTATTGATTTTACTTGTTCATATTTACTATTCTATTTATTTCGGTAATGATGTGCATCTAGCTTTAATTCTATTTATTCTGATGATTTGACACCCGTCCACAAGTTTTGTTTTGTTGTCTGTCTCCCCCTTCTAGACTGTGAGCCCGCTGTTGGGTAGGGACCATCTCTATATGTTGCAAACGTGTACTTCCCAAGCGCTTAGTACAGTGCTCTGCACACAGTAAGCGCTCAATAAATACGATTGAATGAATGAATCTAGCTTTATTTCTATTTATTCTGATGACTTGACACCCGTCCACTTGTTTGGTTTTGTTGTCTGTCTCCCCCTTCTAGACTGTGAGCCCGCTGTTGGGTAGGGACCGTCTCTATATGTTGCAAACGTGTACTTCCCAAGCGCTTAGTACAGTGCTCTGCACACAGTAAGCGCTCAATAAATACGATTCAATGAATGAATCTAGCTTTATTTCTATTTATTCTGATGACTTGACACCCGTCCACTTGTTTGGTTTTGTTGTCTGTCTCCCCCTTCTAGACTGTGAGCCCGCTGTTGGGTAGGGACCGTCTCTATATGTTGCAAACATGTACTTCCCAAGCGCTTAGTACAGTGCTCTGCACACAGTAAGCGCTCAATAAATACGATTCAATGAATGAATCTGGCTTTATTTCTATTTATTCTGATGACTTGACACCCGTCCACTTGTTTGGTTTTGTTGTCTGTCTCCCCCTTCTAGACTGTGAGCCCGCTGTTGGGTAGGGACCGTCTCTATATGTTGCAAACATGTACTTCCCAAGCGCTTAGTACAGTGCTCTGCACACAGTAAGCGCTCAATAAATACGATTCAATGAATGAATATGGCTTTATTTCTATTTATTCTGATGACTTGACACCCGTCCACTTGTTTGGTTTTGTTGTCTGTCTCCCCCTTCTAGACTGTGAGCCCGCTGTTGGGTAGGGACCGTCTCTATATGTTGCAAACATGTACTTCCCAAGCGCTTAGTACAGTGCTCTGCACACAGTAAGCGCTCAATAAATACGATTCAATGAATGAATATGGCTTTATTTCTATTTATTCTGATGACTTGACACCCGTCCACTTGTTCTGTTTTGTTGTCTGTCTCCCCCTTCTAGACTGTGAGCCCACTGTTGGGTAGGGGCCATCTCTGTTACCAGCTTGTACTTCCCAAGCGCTTAGTACAGTGCTCTGCACACAGTAAGCGCTCAATAAATACGATTGAATGAATGAATGAACCAGGCCCGGGCTCTAGCCACTAGGGCCACACTGCTTCTCTGCTTGAGGTGTCACCTGTCTACTTGTTTTATTTTGTTGTCTGTCTCCACCTTCTAGATTGTGAGCCCGCTGGTGGGTAGGGACCGTCTCTTTATGTTTCCGATTTGTACCTTCCAAGCGCTTAGTCCAGTGCTCTGCACACAGTAAGCGCTCAACAAATACGACTGAACGAACGAATGAATACAGTGGTCTTCGCCGCCCACGTCAGCCGGCTGTTTTCCAGGATCCGGCTGGGAGAGTCAGGGACGGAGAGGGGACCGTCGGGGGTGTCGGATGGGCCGTGCCGAGGGAGAGTTAAGGATGGAGAGGGGAGACAGTGCAAGCGCTTAGTACAGTGCTCTGCACACAGTAAGCGCTCAATAAATACGATCGATTGATTGAGTCAGGGGTCTTGGGTGGTCCATCCCTAACCGTGAGTCGGGGGCCCTGGAGGGTGACCGCTTCCCAATTCCTCCCAACATCCCGGTGCGGCCGTGGGAGACTGCAGATTCCCAGGCCGGCTGGGCTGTGGGTGTCACTGAGGCCCTACTTATTAATCCCTCTCGAGCACAGATTAATCCCGAATTATCCGAAACACGCCTCTTTCTTCACAAAACGCACATTCCCGTCAAACCAGATTTCGGCCCCAGGAAAATATTTCCCCCCTGGCCTCTCCTGGAGAAGGGCTCCTTTGTCCCTCTGTGGGACCTTGGGCAAGTCACTTCACTTCTCTGTGCCTCAGTTCCCTCATCTGTAAAATAGGGATTGAGACGGTGAGCCCCATGTGGGACAGGGACTGTGTCCAACCCGATTTGCTGGTATTCACTCTAGTGCTTAGTACAGTGCCTGGCACATAGTAAGTGCTTAACAAATACCATAATTATTATTTCATCCAAATTTCACTAAACCCACCCCGGATAAGGAATCTGGGGTGGCTTTCAAGCTGCTGGCTCGTGTGGCTATTGGAAATGGACTCAGTTTGGGGGGGGGTGTATTGGCATTTGTTAAACACTTATCGTGTGTCAGGCACTGTACTAAGCGCTGGGGTAGATACAAGCTAATTAGGTTGGAAACAACCTATCCCCCGCATGGGGCTCCTTTTTAATCCCCATTTTACAGGTAATTGAGGCCCAGAGAAGTGAGGTGACTTGCCCAAGGCCACACGGTAGACAAGGGGATAAATCACAACCCAGGAGTCAGAAGGACCTGGGTTCTAATCCCAGCTCTGCCACTTGTCTGCTGTGTGACCTTGGACAAGTCACTTCACTTCTCTGGGCCTATGTTACCTCATCTGTAAAATGGGATTGAGAAGGTGAACCCCATGTGGGACAGGGCCTGTGTCCAACCCAATTTGCTTGTATCCACCCCAGTATTTAGTACAGTGTCTGGCACATAGTAAGCGCTCAACGAATACCACAATTATTATTATTACAAGTGACGGAGCTGGGATTAGAACTCAGGTCCTTCTGACTCCCAGCCCCAGGCTCTATCTGCGATGCCATGCTGCTTCTCAATAATAATAATCATGATGATGGCATTTGTTAAGCGCTTACTATGTGCAAAGCACTGTTCTAAACGCTGGGGAGGTTACAAGGTGATCAGGTTGTCCCACGGGGGGCTCACAGTTTTCATCCCCATTTTACAGATGAGGTAACTGAGGCCCAGAGAGGTTAAGTGGCTTGGCCAAAGTCACACAGCTGACCGTTGGCGGAGCTGGGATTTGAACCCATGACCTCTGACTCCAAAGCCCGGGCTCTTTCCACTGAGTCACGCTGCTTCTCAATACTGCTCAATGTCAGCTAAGGGCCTTAAGGAGGCCACCCCATCACCCTGGCTTCTCCTGGACCAGGGTCCGTAGGAGGACATGGACAGGAGCCCCTGATGGAGGGATCAGCGCTTAGAACAGTGCTTTGCACATAGTAAGCGCTTAATAAATGCCTTTATTATTATTATTATGTTAATATAATAATATTATTAACATGTGCAGAGAGAACAACGGAGAAGCAACGTGGCTCAATGGAAAGAGCCCGGGCTTTGGAGTCAGAGCTCAGGGGTTCAAATCCTGGCTCCTCCACTTGCCAGCTGTGTGACTTTGGCCAAGTCACTTCACTTCTCTGGGCCTCAGTTACCTCATCTGGAAAATGGGGATTAAGACTGGGAGCCCCTTGGGACAACCTAATCACCTTGTAACCTCCCCGGCGCTTAGAACAGTGCTTTGCACATAGTGAGCGCTTAACAGATGCCATCGTTATTATTATTATAGCAAGTACCTATAAATACCACTGATCGATGGATGGATCCCAGTAGACGCTCAGTCTGGTGTCCTGCTCACAGTAGATGCTCTGTATATAGCAGATGGCCCAGTCCTGCGCTTCGCCTAAAGTAGGCACTCAGTCCAGTGACCTGCATATAGTAGACACCCAACCCCAAGCCGTACACACACAAGAGGCGCCCAGTCCAGTGTCCTGCAAACGGTGGGTGCCCAGTCCAATTCGTCCTCCAGTTGCCCACATAGAGGCCGGGAGGCCCAAGGAGCACGGCAGCGGACCCTCAGACGGGAGTCGGGTGGTCCGGACCCCTCTCTGTTCACCCCGGGGAGGCCCAGGCCCCCTCACCCAAGAGCCGCCCGAAAGTCCAAACCCCAAGGGGAGGTTTGTCCCAGGGATGAACTCACCTCAGGACTGTGGGGCGACGGGGTGACTCGGGCGGGCTCGTCTCCTCGGGCACAGCGCCCGCCTCTGATGCCACCCAAACCGGTGGCACCCCAGTGGGCGGGGTGGACGGAGGGGTGGCCTGGCTCTCTTCCCCCCACGGGGATCAGGTGTCTCGGCTGGCTCTGAGTTCCTGCTCACCAGAACCTGCCCCAGGATGCCAACGAGGAGCAGCAGCAGCTCCCTACCCCATTTCTTTCCCACCCACTTATCATCAATCTCATTTATTGAGTGCTTACTATGTGCAGAGCACTGTACTAAGCGCTTGAGGGCAATGCCAATCCAGCTGCGGCAATGGCAGCCCCTGCAGCCCACCCTGCCCCCCAAACCGACCAGGCCTCGGCCCGCTCCGTCTTCAGAGCCCCCCCAGAGGCCCGTCCCCTCCAAGAAGTCTTCCCAAATTAATTCCAAATGTTCCCCCTAAGCCTGTCTGCATTCCCACTTCCCAGCAGGTACAATCAGTTTTCCACTCAATCAGGCATCAGCTTTTCCATCCTGAGGTAAATGTCTCTAAGATGGCCTTTTTAATCAATCAATCGTATTTATTGAGCGCTTACTGTGTGCAGAGCACTGTACTAAGCGCTTGTAAGCACCGTTCTAAGCGCCGGGGTAGATACAAGGTAATCAAGTTGTCCCACGTGGGGCTCACAGACTTAATCCCCATTTTCCAGATGAGGTAACTGAGGCCCAGAGAAGCTAAGTAACTTGTCCAAAGTCACACAGCTGACAAGTGGAAGAGCTGGGATTTGAACCCATGACCTCTGACTCCAAAGCCCGGGCTCTTTCCACTGAGCCACGCTGGGCAAGTCGCTTTTTAAGTACTTACTATTCATTCATTCATATTTATTGAGCACTTACAGAGCACTGTACTAAGCGCTTGAGAGAACACACAATGTGCAACACATGGAAAGCAAAATCCCCTAGTTCCACACAGCTCCGAGAATACACAACGTGCAACACATGGAAAGCGAAATCCCCTAATTCCACGCACCTCCTTGCAATTCACACTGCTCTCAAAATCTCAGAAGCCAGCTTTCAAGGTAGCAAAAAGGAAGGTACCCACGGATTGATTACTATAATAATAATAATAATGAGGCATTTATTAAGCGCTTACTATGTGCAAAGCACTGCTCTAAGCGCTGGTTACAAGGCAATCAGGTTGTCCCCCAGGGGGCTCACAGTCTTAATCCCCATTTTACAGATAAGTGAGGCACAGAGAAGTTAAGAGATTTGCCCAAAGTCACCCAGCTGACAATTGGCAGAGCTGGGATTTGAACCCATGACCTCTGACTCCAAAGCCCGGGCTTTTTCCGCTGAGCCACGTGTGCTAAACACTGTTCTAAGTGCTGGGTAGTTGCAAGCTAATCAGGCTGGACACAATCCCTGCCCGGCATGGGGCTCACAATCCTAATCCCCATTTTACAGATGAGGTATATGTTGCTAAATTGTCCTTCCCAAGCGCTTAGTACAGTGCTCTGCACACAGTAAGCTCTCAATAAATACGATTGAATGAATGAATGAATAAATGAGGCACAGAGAACTGAAGTGAATTGGCCAAGGTCACCCTGCAGAGCTTCGATCTTGATCTCCTTGATTTTTACTCCTGCCCCGGGCCAGGCTGCTTCTTTAGTTGAGAGATTATTGGGTGCAATCAATCAATCAATCAATCGTATTTATTGAGCGCTTACTGTGTGCAGACCACTGTACTAAGCACTTGGGAGAGTACAATACAACAGTGCTTTGCACATAGTAAGTGCTTAATTCTATTTATTTTACTTTGTTAATATGTTTTGTTTTGTTGTCCGTCTCCCCCTTCTAGACTGTGAGCCCGCTGTTGGGTAGGGACCGTCTCTATAAGTTGCCAACTTGGACTTCCCAAGCGCTTAGTACAGTGCTCTGCACACAGTAAGCGCTCAATAAATACGATTGAATGAATGAATGGACAGAGTTAGTAGACACATTCCCTGTCCACGAAGGAGCCGGTCAATTGATTAATCGATAGGAAATGGGAAGGAGAGGGACCCTGGGTAGTTGTGTGTGCTGGCTTTGCTGGCAACGAGCCCGCTGTTGGGTAGGGACCGTCTCTATATGTTGCCAAATTGTACTTCCCAAGCGCTTAGTACAGTGTTCTGCACACAGTAAGCGCTCAATAAATACGATTGAATGAACGTAGGCCAAACCAACTCCACCCTAAGGCTCCGCCCCTGCCCCATGTCCTTCAATTACAAGTCAGGAAACGGCATCACCGTTCCGAATGCGCTTAGTAATAATAATAATGGCATTTATTAAGCACTTACTATGTGCAAAGCACCTGTTCTAAGCGCTGGGGAGGTTACAAGGTGATCAGGTTGTCCCACTGGGGGCCTCGCAGTCTTAATGCCCATTTTCCAGATGAGGGAAGTGAAGTGACTTACCCAAAGTCACCCAGCTGACAAATGGCGAAGCCGGGATTTGAACCCATGAGCGCTGACTCCAAAGCCCCGGCTCTTTCCACTGAGCCATGCTGCTTCGGCTCACAGAAAGCACTCAATAAATACGATTGAATGGAATACTACTTGGAGTGCACATTGTACTCTGTGTGCAGAGTACAGTGCTCTGCACACAGAAAGCACTCAATAAATACGCTTGAATGGAATACGACTGAATGGATGGCTTGGCGTTGTCCGGTCGGCAGCAGCGGGCCGGGGATGGGCGGGTTTGGCTGCTGAATCGGCTGGGACCGGTGACCTTGATTGATTGATTGATTAATTGGACTGTAAGCCGGCTGAGGGCAGGACTCTAGTCCCTGGCACCATTGTGGGAAACGGCCCTGGAGCCTGGACTGATCATCATCAATCGTATTTATTGAGCGCTTACTGTGTGCAGAGCACTGGACTAAGCGCTTGGGCAGTACAAGTTGGCAACATATAGAGACAGTCCCTACCCAACAGTGGGCTCACAGTCTAAAAGAGCGGCTGACGGGATTTCTGCCCTCGGCTGGGACAGCGACAGTGCTCTCAGGGCCTAGATGGAAGGCAGGGACTGTGGCTGTTATATCGTTATATTGTCCGAGTGCTGATTAGAATAATAATAGTGGTATTTGTTAAGCGCTTACTATGTGCAAAGCACTGTTCTAAGCCCTGGGGGGGATACCAGGTGATCAGGTTGTCCAGCGTGGGGCTCACAGTCTTCACCCCCATTTTACAGATGAGGGAACTGAGGCACAGGGAAGTCAAGTGACTTGCCTAAAGTCACACAGCTAAGTGGCGGAGCCGGGATTAGAACCCATGACTTCTAACTTCCAAGCCCAGGCTCCTTCCACTGAGCCACGCTGCTATCATTATTATTATATAATGGAATTTGTTAAGCACTTACTATGTGCCAGGCACTGTTCTAAGCATGCTGGGACACACAGTAAAATCACCGGACCGCAGCTCCTTAAAGACCTACAAAAATCCCATCTTCTCCCAAAAGTGTTCCAAGCCTAATTCCCAAAGTCCCAGTCCTTGAATCAATCAATCATATTTATTGAGTGCTTACTGTGTGCAGAGCACTGTACTAAGCGCTTCTAGCCTGTGAGCCCATTGGGTAGGGAAGGTCTCTATCTGTTGCCGAATTGTACTTCCCAAGCGCTTAGTACAGTGCTCTGCACATAGTAAGCGCTCAATAAATACGATTGAATGAATGAATGAATACAGTAAGCACTCAATAAATATGACAATGAACGAAAGGCAGTTGCTGTTGGGTTCCTGAGAATAATAATAACAGTGGCATTTGTTAAGCGCTTAGTATGTGCCAGGTTGGACACAGTCCCTGTCCCACGAGAGGCTCACAGTCTCAATCCCCATTTTACAGATGAGGAAACTGAGGCATAGAAAAGCAAAACGACTTGCCCAAGGTCACACAGAGCAGACAAGTGGCAGAGCCGGGATTAGAACCCATGACCTTATGGGGCTCACAATCTTAATTCCCATTTTACAGATGAGGTAACTGAGGCCCAGAGAAGTTAAGTGACTTGCCCAAGCGCTTACTATGTGCAAAGCACTGTTCTAAGTGATGGGGAGTAGGGACCGTCTCTATATGTTGCCAACTTGTACTTCCCAAGCGCTTAGTACAGTGCTCTGCACACAGTAAGCGCTCAATAAATACGATTGATTGATTTAGTGCCCTGCAACCAGTTCATTTATTCAATCGTATTTATTGAGTGCTTACTGTGTGCAGAGCACTGTACTAAGCGCTTGGGAAGTACAAGTTGGTGCTCAGTCCAGTGCCCTGCACAGAGAAGCAGCGTGGCTTGGTGGAAAGAGCCCGAGCTTTGGAGTCAGAGGTCATGGGTTCTAATCCCGGCTCCGCCACATGTCTGCTGTGTGACCTTGGGCAAGTCAAATAACTTCTCTGAGCCTCAGTTACCTCATCTGTAAAATGGGGTTTGACTGTGAGCCCCACGTGGGACAACCTGATCACACTGTATCCCCCCAGCGCTTAGAACAGTGCTTTGCACATAGTAAGCGCTTAATATATGCCACTATTAGTAGTAGTAGTAGTAGTAGTAGGCTCCCTGCTCTGGTTTTAAGATTTCAACTGTATTTTCTACCACTCGGCTCAAAGAGGATACGCCCTTCCTGGCCCTGGACCGCTGGGATCTGGCCCCCACTGCCCCCAACTTTGGCTATAGAGTCAGGGGTCCTGGGTTCGAATCCCCGCTCTGCCAATTGTCCGCTGTGTGACTTTGGGCAAGTCACTTCATTTCTCTGGGCCTCAGTTCCCTCATCTGTAAAATGGGGATTAAGACTGGGAGCCCGCCATGGGACAACCTTGTAACTTCCCCAGCGCTTAGAACAGTGGTTCGCACATAGTAAGCGCTTAACAAATGCCACCATCATCATCATCATCATCTCTGTCTCTTTTTCGAGGTCTCTCTGGGTCTTTGTCGCCTCTCTTCCCGGAGGAGTCTGTTGGAGTTGTCTGGGAGGAAGTGTTCCTGCCTCACAAACCACAACATTGTTTCCTGTTTGTTGCTTTGCCGGTCGGACAACATGTCTGGAAAGGTCTTGCTCTCCCGCCCCCATGGCTCTGCAGCGCCCGGAAATTATTCAACTTTTTTTGGAAAATGAGCATCCCCTCCCCACCAGTCCCCCGGCCTCGGGAGCTGGCCCAACCCAAGCCAGTGCGGCAGGTGGGGGGGGCTGGAAGGGGAAATCGAGGCAGCGTGGCTCAGCGGAAAGAGCCCGGGCTTTGGAGTCAGAGCTCACAGGTTCAAATCCCGGCTCCGCCAACTGCCAGCTGTGTGACTTTGGGCAAGTTACTTCTCTGTGCCTCAGTTACCTCATCTGGAAAATGGGGATTAAGACTGTGAGCCCCCATGGCGCTTGGGAGAGTACAATATAACAACATTGGAGTCAGAGGTCATGGGTTCAAATCCCAGCTCCGCCGTCAGCTGTGTGACTTTGGGCAAGTCACTTCGCTTCTCTGGGCCTCAGTTACCTCATCTGGAAAATGGGGATGAAGACTGTGAGCCCCCCGTGGGACCACCTGATCACCTTGCAACCTCCCCACCGCTTAGAACAGTGCTTTGCACATAGTAAACGCTTAATAAATGCTATTATTATTATTATTATTACTTCACTTCTCTGAGCCTCAGTTCCCTCATGGGGATTAAAACTGTGAGCCCCCCACCGTGGGGCCACCTGAGCACCTTGTAACCTCCCCAGCGCTTAGAACAGTGCTTTGCACATAGTAAGCGCTTAATAAATGCTATTATTATTATTACTTCACTTCTCTGAGCCTCAGTTCCCTCATGGGGATTAAAACTGTGAGCCCCCCGTGGGACCACCTGATCACCTTGGAACCTCCCCAGCGCTTAGAACAGTGCTTTGCACGTAGTAAGCGCTTAATAAATGCCATCATCATCATCAAAGCCAGGGATAGGGGGGCGGAGGCGGGAGGAGGGGTGTCCATGCCAGGAGAGGCTGCTTGGCATCCCTTCATTCCCTGAAGTTGGGGGCAGTTTAGTGGGCAGAACTGGGCACTCCGTCCCCGGAATCCCGGGCGATTGTCTTCCTCTCCCTTCCATCGGGAGATGGGCTTGATGCCCCACGCTTTGGGTTGTGCCTGCTCTTGTTCCTCGAGAATAGCCTTCGCTAGGCCTCAGGGATGGCATGGGATTTCTTAATAATAATAATGGCATTTATTAAGCGCTTACTATGTGCAAAGCACTGTTCTAAGCGCTGGGGAGGCTACAAGGTGATCAGGTTGGCCCACCGGAGGGCTCCCAGTCTTCATCCCCATTTTCCAGATGAGGGAACTGAGGCCCAGAGAAGTGAAGTGACTCGCCCAAAGTCACCCAGCTGACAGTCGGCGGAGCCGGGATTTGAACCCATGACCTCTGACTCCAAAACCGGGGCTCTTTTCCACTGAGCCACGCTGCTTAAGCACTAACTCTGCGCCAGGCACTGTACTAAGCGCTGGGGTAGATACGAGCGTGGCTCAGTGGAAAGAGCCCGGGCTTTGGAGTCAGAGTTCATGGGTTCAAATCCCGGCTCCGCCAACTGTCAGCTGGGTGACTTTGGGCGAGTCACTTCACTTCTCTGGGCTTCAGTTCCCTCATCTGGAAAATGGGGATGAAGACTGTGAGCCCCCGGGGGACAACCTGATCACCTTGTAACCTCCCCAGCGCTTAGAACAGTGCTTTGCACATAGTTGAAGAAGCAGCGTAACTCAGTGGAAAGAGCCCGGGCTTTGGAGTCAGAGGTCATGGGTTCAAATCCCGGCTCCACCAATTGTCAGCTGTGTGACTTTGGGCAAGTCACTTAATAACTTCTTCCTCTCCATCCCTCCCACCTTACCTCCTTCCCCTCCCCACAGCACCTGTATATATGTATGTATTTATCCCCTTTTAGACTGTGAGCCCACTGTTGGGTAGGGACTGTCTCTATATGTTGCCAACTTGGACTTCCCAAGCGCTTAGTACAGTGCTCTGCACACAGTAAGCGCTCAATAAATACGATTGATTGATTGATTGATTAATAAATGCTATCATTATTATTATACAAGCAAATCAGGTTGGACAACTGCCTTGTCCCATATGGGGCTCACAGTCTTAATCCCCATTTTACAGATGAGGGAACTGAAGCCAAGAGAACTGAAGTGACTCTTCCAAGGTCACAGAGCAGACCGGAGGTGGAGTCAGGATTAGAACCCAGGTCCTTCTGACTCCCAGGCTGGGGCTGCATCCACTAGGCCGCTCTGCCTCACTCCCCGGATTTCGACCCCCATCCCAAGTCCTCCATCTCGATCAATCGTATTTATTGAGCGCTTACTGTGTGCAGAGCACTGTACTATGCGCTTGGGAAGGACAAGTTGGCAACATATAGAGACAGTCCCTACCCAACAGCGGGCTCACAGTCTAAAAGTCTCCTCAGTCTCAGACTCCAGGACCGGGGATCCTGAGACCGTGAACTCCATGTGGGCAGGGAATTAGAGAAGCAGCGTGGCTCAGTGGAAAGAGCCTGGGCTTTGGAGTCAGAGGTCGTGGGTTCGAATCCCGGCTCCGCCAACTGTCAGCTGGGTGACTTTGGGCAAGTCACTTCACTTCTTTGGGCCTCAGTTACCTCATCTGTAAAATGGGGATGAAGACTGTGAGGCCCCCGTGGGACAACCTGATCACCTTGTAACCCCCCCCCCCCCCCCCCCCCCAGTGCTTAGAACAGTGCTCAAAAATCTCCAGTGGCTACCAATCAATCTGCGCATCAGGCAGAGACTCCTCACCCTGGGCTTCAAGGCTGTCCATCACCTCGCCCCCTCCTACCTCACCTCCCTTCTGTCCTTCTCCAGCCCAGCCCGCACCCTCCGCTCCTGTGCCACTAATCTCCTCGTTCTCGCCTGTCCCGCCATCGACCCCTGGCCCACATCATCCCCCGGGCCCGGAATGCCCTCCTTCTGCCCATCCGCCAAGCTAGCTCTCTTCCTCCCTTCAAGGCCCTGCTGAGAGCTCACCTCCTCCAGGAGGCCTTCCCAGACTGAGCCCCTTCCTTCCTCTCCCCCTCGTCCCCCTCTCCATCCCCCCCATCTTACCTCCTTCCCTTCCCCACAGCACCTGTATATATGTATATATGGTTGTACATATTTATTACTCTATTTATTTATTTTACTTGTACATATCTATCCTATTTATTTTATTTTGTTAGTATGTTTGGTTTTGTTCTCTGTCTCCCCCTTTCAGACTGTGAGCCCACTGTTGGGTAGGGACTTTCTCTATATGTTGCCAATTTGTACTTCCCAAGCACTTAGTACAGTGCTCTGCACATAGTAAGCGCTCAATAAATACGATTGATGATGATGATGATGATGCTTTGCACACAGTAAGTGCTTAATAAATGCTATCATTAATGTGTGCTTCGCTACTGTGAACCTTCCCAGGCACTTAATGATGCGTGGTGGGAGAGCGCTCAGTACACAGCCTCGGCGGACTGGAATGAGGAGGGGCCGTGGGGTTTGCGGGTGGGCAGTGGTTTATTCCCTTTCTACCGATCCCACCATCACCAGCGGCGGATGGGCCGCTCTCCCTGTCGGATCCGTCCGCTTCCAGTCCGGAGTCACGGGGGCCCGTCGGCCCTCGGTCCCGGGTGGGCTGCCGGGCCAAGGCGCGGGAGCCGTGGATCCAGCCAGCCCCCACCTACTCCTCGCTGTTCCCATCCAGGATGCGGCCAAAGGAAAACGGAGCAAACTTGTAACCGGCGCCCACGTAGAACTTGTTCTGGAACTCGACCCTGGTGGGCGACAGACCGGGCAGAAACGTTGGCAGGCGGGTGCTGGCCGAGCCCAGAAGTCCACCCCCCGCCCTGCCCGTCCCCAAAAGTCACTATCAGGCCTTCCCCCGCTCTACACTGTAATAATAATAATAATAATGGCATTTATTAAGCGCTTACTCTGTGCAAAGCACTGTTCTAAGCGCTGGGGAGGTTACAAGGTCATCAGGTCGTCCACGGCGGGGCTCACAGTCTTGATCCCCATTTTACAGAGTAAATAATAATAATAATGGCATTTGTTAAGCGCTTACTATGCGCAAAGCACCATCCTAAGCGCTGGGGAGGTAACAAGGTGATCAGGTTGTCCCACAGGGGGCTCACAGCCTTCCTCCCCATTTTCCAGATGAGGGAGCTGAGGCCCAGAGAAGTGAAGTGACTTGCCCAAAGTCACCCAGCTGACAGTCCTTTTAGACTGTGAGCCCACTGTTGGGTAGGGACTGTCTCTATATGTTGCCAATTTGTACTTCCCAAGCGCTTAGTACAGTGCTCTGCACATAGTAAGCGCTCAATAAATACGATTGATGATGATGATGATGACAATTGGCAGAGCCGGGATTGGAACCCATGACCTCTGACTCCAAAGCCCGGGCTCTTTCCACTGAGCCACGCTGCTTCCGCTGCTTCTCTGTAAGCTCGGAACGGGCAGGGAATGTATCTGCTAATTCTCTTGGACTCTCCCAAGCGCTCAGTACAGAGTTCTGAATATTGTAAGCTCTCACTAAATACCACTTATTGATTGATTCAGACCACTCCACTCTGCCACTGGCATCATCAGCCTAAATGTCGTTCTGCTCACGTCCTCCTTGCCCCCCAAACCTCCAAAGTTTGCCCATCCAGTGCCACACCAAACCCAATCAATCACCCGTTTTCGGGTGCTCAAATAGCTCATTCCCTGAGACTGACCCACTCTCTTCTCCCATTACACCCCAGTTGGCACCATTCATTCCTCCCAGGCTCACCTCTTCCCTATAACAATAATAATGATGGTATTTGTTAAGCGCTCACTATGTGCAAAGCACTGTTCTAAGCGCTGGGAGGATACTAGGTGATCAGGTTGTCCCACGTGGGGCTCACATTCTTACTCCCAGCGTGGCTTGGTGGAAAGAGCCCGGGCTTTGGAGTCAGAGGTCATGGGTTCAAATCCCGGCTCCACCAACTATCAGCTGTGTGACTTTGGGCAAGTCATTTCACTTCTCTGTGCCTCAGTTACCTCATCTGTAAAATGGGGATTAAAACTGTAAGCCCCCCATGGGACAACATGATTACCTTGTAACCTCCCCAGTGCTTAGAACTGTGCTTTGCACATAGTAAGCGCTTAAAAAAATACCATCATTATTATTAATCCCCATTTTACAGATGCGGATACTGAGGCACAGAGAAGTTAAGTGACTTACCCAAGGTCACACAGCTGACAACTGAACGCCTCCTACTCCTCATCTGTCCCACTTCCAACCTCTTGTCCAGGCTCTTCTGCCTGCCTGGAATTTCCTCCCACTTCCCACCTGACAGACCACAGCTCTTCCCAAATTCTCCACCTGGCTGAAATTCCACCTCTGCCAGGAGGCCTCCCCTGATGCATTTTTCTTCTTCTTCTTTTTTTTTATAGTATTTGTTAAGCGCTTACTATGTGCAAAGCACTGTCCCAGCTCATAGCCTCCCAACTATGTTCATGGCATAATAATAGTAATAATAATGGCATTTATCAAGTGCTTACTATGTGCAAAGCACTGTTCTAAGCGCTGGGGAGGTTACGAGGTGATGAGGTTGTCCCACGGGGGGGCTCACAGTCTTCATCCCCATTTCCCAGATGAGGGAACTGAGGCACAGAGAAGTGAAGTGGCTTGCCCAAAGTCACACAGCTGACAATCGGCAGAGCCGGCATCTGTGCACCTCACCTCAGCCGCCCAGAAAATATTCACACAACATTGACCCGCACACACTGCTATTTAAGCGCCACCTTATCCACATTTCCATCTTATCATTTTCTTCTTCTTCCTATTTATTTTGCCCCTCTGCCTGCTAGACTGTAAACTCCCTAAGGGCAGGGGCTATTGTCTTCTAACTCTCTATTTCATTCTCCCAAGTGCTCGGTACGTTGCTCAGCACACAGTGGACACAGAATAAATTCGAGGTTCTCGTCTCGTCTGCTGTGTGACCTTGGGCCAGTTCACTCAACTTCTCTGTGTTTCAGTTTCCTCATGTGTAAAATGGGGATTAAATACCTGTTCACCCGCCTTCTTAGGCGGTGAGCCCCATTTGGGCCAGGGACTAAGCCAAATCTGATTATTTTGTATCTACCTCAGTGCGTAGTTCAGTGCTAGGCACTTATTCCATACTTAATTTATATTCCAATTATTATTCCAATTATTATTACTACTGTAAACTGATGGATTGGGAGGATGAGGTATTTCTTCATTCATTCAATTGTATCTATTGAGCGCTTCCTGTGTGTAGAGCACTGTACTAAGCGCTTGGAAAGTACAATGCGGCAACAAATAAGAGACAACAACGGGCTCACTGTCTAGAAGAGGGGACAAAGACAACGAAACAAAACAGAACAAGTAGACAGGCAACTATCGTCCCATGCCTGGCCATTACCATTCCAAATCCATCCATTTCCAAATCCATTTCCTTCTGACTCTGTCACGCATAGTGGCAATGGGAAGCAGCAAGGGCTAGAATTTGCTGAATTTGCCCAGTGCTTGGCACATAGTGAGCGCTCAACACATACGATAAAAAAACCCTAAAAAACCTCCAAGGCTGGCCTCCCCAATCTTTACGACTCTCATTTCGGCCACCACTTCCCCAATGGGAGCGAGAGCCAATGCCCAGCCTGGAGACGGCCCGTTGCCAGTGACTCCTGGGGGGCAAGTTGGGGGGGTGGGGGCTGTAGTTAGTAGTCCGGGGGGGCAGGGGGAGAGACCCACCAGTGTAGACGCAGTGCATGCAGGAAGGCAGACAGGCCCTCCATGACCAGCAGGATGGCAACGGTGAGGACGGCGAAGATGGCGAAGATGATGAAGACGCCAATGAGCCCCGCCCAGCCATCCCTGTTCAGTCCGATGCTCATGACCATTGTCCACAGCACCTCCGACAGTTCTAACAATGACAATAATAATAACAGTATTTATTAAATGGTTTCTAGGTGCCAAGCACTGGGCAAATTCTGCAGAGCGAGCCCCAGAACAGCTCCCCGAGCCCCCCGCCGGGCCCGGCCACCCCGCGGACTCTCCCCGTGTCTCTCCGGTAGCCACGTCTATCCATCTCTCTGCCAGGTTTCTCCCTCTTTACGCCAGCTCCGTGGCACGGGTTTCCGAGCGGGAAGTGGTCCTGCCGCCTTTCTGGCTCACGTTTCCCAGGAAGTTCAACGCTGATGCGAGGGCCCGGGTTGGGGCCACGGAGACTGGTCCCACCCCACCTAAATCTTGCTATATTGTTATACTGTACTCTTCATGCAGTAAGCGCTCAATAAATACGACTGAGCACTTCAGTGGGTGGAGGGCCAGAGCGGCCAGACCCTCGTGCGTGGTCTCCCGGGTGCACAGGAGGTCTCCCCTGAGGTCCTTCCCCTGTCCCCTGTGCCACCCACATAAAATGCAGCCACGGGGAGGTGGGCACTCACGGGCGTGGGCCAGGCTGAGAGCCCAGAGCCGCAGGTAAGAAGCTGTGTTGGAGATGCATCCCAGGCAGTACTCGATGGTGTGGATGGCCTGGTGCACGAAGACGTCGCCAAAGCTGAACTGCAGGGTGAGAAGACGGGCGGTCACGGGCGAACACGACAGCGAGGACGCCGGGGGCCTACTGGCAGAGGCACCGGACGGTGGGGGTGGGTGGGTGGGAAAGGTTGGGATGGCGCTGAGAGAGGGTGAGGAGCCCGGGCACTGGAGGGAAGAGGGAGAGTCTGCCAGCGGGCCCTGTTGATGATGATGATGGCATTTGTTAAGCGCTTACTATGTGCAAAGCACTGTTCTAAGCACTGGGGGAGGTTACAAGGTGATCAAGTTATCCCACAGGGGGCTCACAGTTTTAATCCCCATTTCACAGATGAGGTAACTGAGGCACAGAGAAGTGAAGTGACTTGCCCAAAGCCACACAGCTGACAGTTGGCAGAGCCGGGATTTGAACCCATGATCTCTGACTCCAAAGCCCGGGCTCTTTCCACTGAGCCACGCTGCTTCTGGGCCCTGTTCTTTGTCGGGGGTACCACAGTGAGCCAGACCGATAATAATAATAATAATGTTGGTATTTGTTAAGTGCTTACTATGTGCAGAGCACTATTCTAAGCACTGAGGGGATACAAGGTGATCAGGTTGTCCCACGTGGGACTCACAATCTTAATCCCCATTTTACAGATGAGGAAACTGAGGCACAGAGAAGTTAGGCGACTTGCCCATACTCGCACAGCTAACAAATGGCAGAGCTGGGATGGGGATGGGGATCAACTGGCAAACTGGCATGGCGGAGGCGGCCCCCGTGATGGTTTATTGGTTAGGCCCCGGGGGGCTCATCCTGAAAGAATCTTGTGAGGCCTAAATCATTTTCTGCCCCATCTTTGGTTGAGCTGTCACTCCCTGTCACATTCATTCATTCAATTGCATTTACTGTGTGCAGAGCACTGTACTAAGCGCTTGGGAAGTACAAATTGTCAACACACGGAGACGGTCCCTACCCAACAGTGGGCTCACAGTCTAGAAGGGGGAGACAGAGAACAAAACCAAACATATTAACAAAATAAAATACATAGAATAGATATGTACAAGTAAAATAAATGGAGTAATAAATACGTACAAACATATATCCATATATACAGGTGCTGTGGGGAAGGGAAGGAGGTAAGGCGGGGGGGGTGGAGAGGGGGAGGAGGGGATCAACTGGCAAACTGGCATGGCGGGGGTGGCCCCCATGATGGTTTATTGGTTAGGCCCCGGGGGGCTCGTCCTGAAAGAATCTGGTTAGCCTTAAATCATTTTCTGCCCCATCTTTGGTTAAGCTGTCACTCCCTGTCACATTCATTCATTCAATTGTATTTATTGAGTGCTTACTGTGTGCAGAGCACTGTACTAAGCGCTTGGGAAGTCCAAGTTGGCAACATCTAGAGACGGTCCCTACCCAACAGTGGGCTCACAGTCTAGAAGGGGGAGACGGAGAACAAAATAAAACATATTAACAAAATAAAATAAATAGAATAAATATGTACAGATAAAATAGAGTAATAAATCCGTACAAACATATATACAGGTGCTGTGGGGAGGGGAAGGAGGTAAGGCGGAGGTGATGGGGAGGGGGAGGAGGGGGAGAGGAAGGAGGGGGCTGAGTGTGGGAAGGCCTCCTGGAGGAGGTGAGATCTCAGTAGGGCTTTGAAGGGAGGAAGAGAGCGAGCTTGGTGGATGTGTGGAGGGAGGGCATTCCAGGCCAGGGGGATGATGCGGGCCGGGGGTCGATCTGCACTTGTAGCAAGGGTCTCCCTCAGGGACACAGCGAGGGGAAGGGGAAAAAGGATGGGGGTCACAGGCCGGGAGACCCAGAGACCCGGCTCCTGCCTCCTCCAGCTCCGCACCGGGCCCGAGGAGCCGGTTCAGGGTCCCTAACCTCTCATGGCCTCAGTTTCCTTATCCAGGAAATGGGCGAGGGTGGAAGGTCCTTCCTTCCCCCACTACCTGGGGATCCTGGAAGGAGGAAGAAATGTGATCACTGAAGCAAATCAGCCTTGGGACAACTGAGGCGCCTGGCAGGCCTGCAGTGTAATTTCTCCATCACTCATCCCGCGGGGATAATTTACGCACTGCGGTTCACGCCCCACGCCTTTGACAGATTGAAGGTTATGTCAATAGTGATAGCTAGACTGCTGGTCTCCCTCCCGGGTTTCTGCTCAGCCAGCTGCCCTTAATAATAATAATAATAATAATAATAATAATAATAATAATAATAATGGCATTTATTAAGTGCTTACTAAGTGCAAAGCACTGGACTAAGCGCTTTGGAAGTCCAAGTTGGCAACATATAGAGATGGTCCCTACCCAACAGCGGGCTCACAGTCTAGAAGGGGGAGACAGACAACAAAACAAAACATATTAAGAAAATAAAATAAGTAGAATAAATATGTACAAGTAAAATAGAATAATAAATATGTAGAAACATATATATATATGTTTCTACATATTTATTACTCTATTTATATATATACATATATATTTCTATATATATACAGGTGCTGTGGGGAGGTGAAGGAGGTAAGACGGGGGATGGGGAGGGGGAAGGGGGGGAAAGGAAGGAGGGGGCTCAGTCTTTGTCAGCTGGGTGACTTTGGGTAAGTCACTTCACTTCTCTGGGCCTCAGTTCCCTCATCTGTAAAATGGGGATTGACTGTGAGCGCCCCCACGTGGGACAACCTGATCACCTTATATCCCCCCCGGAGCTTAGAACAGTGCTTTGCACATAGTAAGCGCTTAGTAAATGCCATCATTATTATTACTATTTTCCACCGAATAAGTACTAATGGTTAAGGGGCGAGCCTGGTCCCCTGCTTCCAAAAACATACCTGGAGAGCCCACCCCACCCCGATGGCCCCCCAGCCCGCCCCCAGCCCCACCCCAGGTCCTTCCCCACTCCCTTCCACAGACATTACCCGGAACCTAGATTTCCTGTGCGAAGACCTTGCCCCTTTCAGCTCCCCACTCTTCAGTGAGAAGACACCTGTATATATGTATATATGTTTGTACATATTTGTTACTCTATTTATTTATTTATTTATTTTACTTGTACATATCTATTCTATTTATTTTATTTTGTTAGTATGTTTGGTTTTGTTCTCCGTCTCCCCCTTTTAGACTGTGAGCCCACTGTTGGGTAGGGACTGTCTCTATATGTTGCCAACTTGTACTTCCCAAGCGCTTAGTACAGTGCTCTGCACACAGTAAGCGCTCAATAAAAACGATTGATGATGATGATGAAGACACTCCCCTCACCCCTAACCCGCCGTTGTCCAGACAAGTGACTGGCTGCAGGCTATCAACCCCTGACCCAGATTGGGAGGGGGTCACTGGCTCTGTGTCTCACAGTACCTCCTCCTCGTCCTCGTGGGGCCGCGGGGAACCGGTGTCCCCCCGGCTGGCCTTCTTGGCGTGATTGGCCTCCATGACGTCCACTTCGATGGCATCGGAGGGACTCTCGGGGTCGCAGGGGGCCTGCAGCTTTGGGGGCACAACGGGAAGAGCGGCCGTCACGGCAGAAGCAGGACCACCCCACAGGCACCCGCAATTCCTCCCACGGGGGCCGGGCCTAGGGTCTAATCAGAGCCACCTCAGGCTAACCAGCATGGCCCTGGTGCCCACTGTGGGCACGGCACTGGCCAGGGGCCCAATCAAGGCTAATGGTGTCGGTCCGTTGGGCCTGCCCCTCTAGGTCTATTTACCATTCAATTTATTTTATTTTGTTAATATGTTTTGTTGTCTGTCTCCCCCTTCTAGCCTTGTGAGCCCGCCGTCGGGTAGGGACCGTCTCTAGATGTTGCCAACTTGGACTTCCCAAGTGCTTAGTACAGTGCTCTGCATCATCATCAATCGTATTTATTGAGCGCTTACTACGTGCAGAGCACTGTACTAAGCGCTTGGGAAGTACAAATTGGCAACACATAGAGACAGTCCCTACCCAACAGTGGGCTCACAGTCTAAAAGGGGGAGACAGAGAACAAAACCAAACATACCAACAAAATAAAATAAATAGGATAGATATGTACAAGTAAAATAAATAAATAAATTTAAATAATAAATAAATAAATAATAAATAAATAAACTCTGCACACAGTAAGCGCTCAATGAATACGATTGAATGAATGAATAGGTCCTGAGGGGCTCCCCCTCGGCCCACAGTGGTGCCCCCCTGCCCTGGCCTCACCCAGCTTAGGCCGGGCCCCGAGTTCTAGCCCTCACCATCCTCTGGGTCTTCCGGTGATGCGCCCGCAGGACAAACGGCTTGAACAACAGCATCCACGGGATGGAGATGAGGGCCATGATGACCAGGAAGCTCTGGACTTCCCTCTGCAAGAACCAGGCGGGCACGTCGGTCACTGCTCCCGACCCCACGCTCCGCCAGGGCTCTGCCCGGACCCCAGGCCTCCTGCCCGTTCGCCGCAGAAACCGTGATAAAGGCTCCAACTCTACATGCACGTTGCTCCTTTTACTGGGCATGGTGAGCACTTCTGCCTTGGGACCGGGTGGAGTCAACCCAGCTCTAAAAGGGGTTCACTCCCTCCCCTCTCCCCAGCCCTAAAGGGGTTCCTCGAGGAGAAGCCATGAGTCTACGCCTCAGGAAATCTGGTTCTGGCCCGGCTGTCCTGCCTACAGACCTCGGGTGAGTCACTTAGCCCCCTGGGCCTCGATTTTGCCACCTGTACAATGGGGGAAACACCCCGGCTCTGCCAGATTGCACACTCTGGCTGCGCGGTCCGGCTAGGATGGAGTCCGTCGAGGCCCACTGTCCACAGCCCTGCCCCGGACAGGCCGGCTGGGAAACGCGGCTCGAGTCCTCCGGAGGAAGTCTGATCGACCTGGACTGATGGTGACTCGGAAGAGGAGGCGGGGGTCCGGGGCCCTACCTGGGGTCCGTAGAGGGGCACGTTGCTAGAGTCGTTGTAATTAAACAGGAACATGTTGATGAAGTGGATGAGGATGCTGGGGGCGTGCTGGGAGCTGTGGACGTCGAACCGGCACCACTTGAATATGATCATGAAGACAAGGTATCCGAACAGGCTCAGGATGAAGATGATTTCCGGAATGAACTGCAGGATTATGTTGGCCGTTTTCCTGAAATAGCTGAAATGCAATCCCACAGGGATTCTCAAGACGGCCAGAACCTCCGGGCAATGCTCTCCGGGGAACGTTGAAACAGCCAAGGCCCAGAGGTCCTACCCCGGTGACTTCGGGGGCCCCAATTTCCACCCCAAACACCCTTCCCATTCTTATTCCTGCGTGCGACAAAGCTCTGGCCAAGTTGATCAACTGGGAATTGTTCTGGAGGCACAGTATTCATTCACTCATTCAATCGTATTTATTGAGCGCTTACTGTGCGCAGAGCACTGGACTAAGCGCTTGGGAAGTCCAAGTTGGCGACGTATAGAGACGGTCCCTACCCAACAGCGGGCTCACAGTCTAGAAGGGGGAGACAGAGAACAAAACGAACCATATTAACCAAATAAAATAAATAGAATAAAAATGTACAAATAAAATAAATGGAGTAATAAATCCGTACAAACATATATACATATATACAGGTGCTGTGGGGAGGGGAAGGAGGTAAGGCGGGGAGGAGGGGGAGAGGAAGGAGGGGGCTGTAGGAAATTCACCCAGTAGGAAATTTAAGGAGAAAAGGCGGACAAGCAGAAACACCAAGGAAGTAAGGCTAAACTCGGTGTGCTTGTGTGCGTGCACGTGTGTGCCTAGACTCCACACACACACTCTCCTCCTGATGGATTGGCGAGCAGCAGCTATAGAAATCAATCAACGATCCACTGTGCCGAGCACTGTACTAAGGACTTGGGAGGGTCCAATCAATCAATCAATCAATCAATCGTATTTATTGAGCGCTTACTGTGTGCAGAGCACTGTACTAAGCGCTTGGGAAGTACAAGTTGGGAACATATAGAGACAGTCCCTACCCAACAGTGGGCTCACAGTCTAAAAGGGTCCAATACAACAGAGTTGGTATTGGACATAATTGGACATATTTATTACACTTTTTATTTATTTATTTTACTTGTACATATCTATTTATTTTATTTTGTTAATATGTATGGTTTTGTTCTCTGTCTCCCCCTTCTAGACTGTGAGCCCACTGTTGGGTACGGACTGTCTCTATATGTTGCCAACTTGTACTTCCCAAGCGCTCGGTACAGTGCTCTGCACACAGTAAGTGCTCAATAAATACGATTGATTGATTGATTGATTGATTGGTAGACACATTCCCGGCCTGGAAGGAGCGCCCAGTCTAGTATTAAGAGAAGCAGCGTGGATCAGAGGAAAAAGCCCGGGCTTTGGAGTCAGAGGTCATGGGTTCAAGTCCCAGCTCTGGCAATTGTCAGCTGTGTGACTTTGGGCAAGTCACTTCACTTCTCTGTGCTTCAGTTGCCTCATCTGTAAAATGGGGATTAATAACAATAATAATAATACTAATGATAATGGCATTTATTAAGATTAAGACTGTGAGCCCCCCGTGGGACAACCTTATCACCTTGTAACTTCCCCAGAGCTTAGAACAGTGCTTTGCACCTAGTAAGCGCTTAATAAATGCCATTATTTTTAGTAGTAGTAGTAGTATTCCTCCAAGCAGAGCCCCCGTTATATCCCACCCGACTGTGTGTCAAGATGGCTGAACTTTTGTCATTTCCCAGGGGGCTGACCCGCCCCTAAGGACATCCCCAGGACTTCCAGTCCGGAGAGGTAACGCCGACCCCAGGGAATCTGGGAACGGGGAACTCACATGTGGTTGAAGAGGCTGAGGATGACCCCGAAGACCATGTGTGTGATCCCCAACACCACGGACATTTTCATCTTGTAGGAGTTCAGGAAGGTCAGCTTGTTGGATGCCACGTTCCAGATCTGGAAGCGGGAGGAGGAGAGGGGCTGGTCAGGTAGTAATTGTGGTATTTAAGAACGTACTATGTGCAAAGCACTACACTAAATCCTGGAAGAGATACTAGCTAATTGGGCCCCACAGGAGGACCCACTGTCTAAGTAGGAGGAACACAGGTATTGAGTCCTTCATTTTATAGATGAGGAAACTGAGGCTGTGGTAGGGGGGTGGACAGGTGTCTCCCATAGCTACAGGGCAGGGGCTCGACTGGCTCTCCCGGGCACTGGTGGGGGGCGGGCAAGGAGACCCGGCTTCTGATCCCAGCTCCCTCACTGCCCTTCATTCATTCATTCATTCATTCATTCATTCATTCATTCAGTCGTATTTATTGAGCGCTTCCTGCTTGGGAAGTCCAAGTTGGCAACATATAGATACGGTCCCTACCCAACAGCGGGCTCACAGTCTAGAAGTCTTGCCCTTCTGCGAGACCTTGGGTAGGTCGCCGACACTCAGTATGAGAAGCAGCGTGGCCAAATGGAAAGAGCATGGGAGTAGGAGGACCCGGATTCTAATTCTGACTCCGCCACTTGTCTGCTGTGTGATCTTGGGCAAGTCCCTTCACTTCTCTGAGCCTCAGTGACCTCATCTGTAAAATGGGGATCAAGACTGTGAGCCCCACGTGGGACAACTTGATCACCTTGTATCTCCCCCAGCGCTTAGAACAGTGCTTTGTACATAGCAAGCGCTTAACAAATGCCATTATTATTATTATTATTATTATTATTATTATTATTCTCTAAGCCTCAGTTTCCTCATCTATAAAGTGAGGGACTCAATACCTGTGTTCCCTCGTACTTAGACTGTGGGTCCTTCTGTGGGGCCCGATTAACTAGTATCTCTTCCAGGATTTAGTGTAGTGCTTTGCACATAGTACGTTCTTAAATACCACAATTATGATTATTACAGTATTCAGTAGTAGTTCTTGACGTAGTGGACAGAACAATGGCCTGGGAGTTATAAGGTCATGGGTTCCAACCCCGGCTCTGCCACTTCTCTGCTGTGTGACCTTGGACAAGTCACCTCACTTCTCTGTGCCTCAGTTACCTCATCTGTAAAATGAGGATGAAGACCGTGAGCTCTATGTTGGACAGAAATTGGGTCCAACTCTATAAGCAGCGTGGCTCAGTGGAAAGAGCCTGGGCTTTGGAGTCAGAAGTCATGGGTTCAAATCCCGGCTCTGCCAATTGTCAGCTGGGTGACTTTGGGCAAGTCACTTCGCTTCTCTGTGCCTCAGTGACCTCATCTGTAAAATGGGGATTAAGACTGTGAGCCCCTCGTGGGACAACCTGATCACCTTGTAACCTCCCCAGCCCTTAGAACAGTGCTTTGCACATAGTAAGTGCTTAATAAGTGCCATTATTATTATTATTGTTATTAGCTTGTGCTTAGAACAGTGCCTGGCACAGAGTAAGACCTTAACAAATACCACAATTATTATTATCCCTGAACCTTGGATGGAAGCTGCATCCCCAGGCTAGCACTCGTGCATACACACACACCACAACACACACACACACACATTTGGAAGGCCAGTTTGCTCCCTGGTGGCCAGAGTCACTAGACAAACTTGTGACTGCACACCCTCAAGGTGGCAGGGCTGGGAGGCAACATGGACAGATAATAATAATAATAATAATAATAATAATAATAATAATAATAAAATAATAATAAAATAATAATAATAATAATAGCATTTGTTAAGCGCTTACTATGTGCGAAGCACTGTTCTAAGCTCTGGGGGGGAATATAAGGTGATCAGGTTGCTCCACATGGAGCTCACAGTCTTCATCCTCATTTTCCAGATGAGGTAACTGAGGCTCAGAGAGGTTAAGTGACTTGCCCAAAGTCCCACAGCTGCCAAGTGAGCCAGGATTAGAACCCGTGACCTCAGACTCCCAAGCCCCTGCTCTTTCCACTGAGCCACGTTGCTTCTAAGAGCTCCATGCTGAGTGTCAGGAGACTGGGGTTCGAGTCCCTTCTAGACTGTGAGCCCACTGTTGGGTAGGGACCGTCTCTATATGTTGCCAACTTGTACTTCCCAAGCGCTTAGTACAGTGCTCTGCACACAGTAAGCGCTCAATAAATACGATTGGATGAATGAATGAATGAGTCCCAGCTGTGCCAGGCTTGCTGTGTGATCTTGGGTAAGTCACTTTACCCTCTCTTGGCCTGTTTCCTCACGTGTAAAATGGAGAAAATATTCCATACATCTCCCTCTTAGACTGAGAGCCCTGTGCGGGGCAGGGATCGCTGGGTCCGATTTGGTGCTCTTGTATTTACCCCAGCGCTTAGCACAGTGCTAGGTGCCCAGTAAGTCCTCGACAAATACCAAGATGATTACGACTTCAGACACCTTTACGCTTCATAGCGCTCAATAAATACGATTGACTGATTGATTGATTAACTTCTCTGTGCCTCAGTGACCTCATCTGTAAAATGGGGATTAAGACTGCGAGCCCCCCGTGGGACAACCTGATCACCTTGTAAGCTCCCCTGTGCTTAGAACAGAGCTTTGCACATAGTAAGCGCTTAATAAATGCCATCATCATCATTATTATTTTTATTACTCTCTCAAGGGCTTGGTACAGTGCTTTGCACGTAGTACATGCCCAATAAATACGATTAATAAGTGATAATGATGAGCAGGAGGGATGGCATAAATACGATTAATAATAAGTGATAATGATAAGCAGGAGGGATGGCATAAATACGATTAATAATAAGTGACAATAATAAGCAGGAGGGATGGGCAGAGGAAGAGAAAGGAAGAGAGGGAGGGAGGGAGGAAACACAAGTTGGCTGTCGTTACCGGATCGATGCCGAAGGGGTAGGGTTTTCCAGAGAAGACGCCGGGGACGGCTGGGTCCAGTTGCAGGAATAGATTTTCCTCGACGTCATGGGATCTGCCAAAGCCAGGGGGACGTGGGATCAGGGGGAATGTGGGATCAGACAGTTTGGGGTTGGGAGGATGAGGGATCAGGGGGATCAAGGAGATGCAGGGTGAGGGGAATGTGGGGTGAGGGAGATACTGGGTCGGGGGATGAGGGGGCAGGGGATGTTCTAGACTGTGAGCCCACTGTTGGATAGGGACCGTCTCTATATGTTGCCAACTTGGACTTCCCAAGCGCTTAGTACAGTGCTCTGTGCACAGTAAGCGCTCAATAAATACGACTGAATGAATGAATGAATGAATGCGGCCACCCACAGCTGCTCGTGGCCTGGGAATGTGAGCCCACTGTTGGGTAGGGACCATCTCTATGTATTGCCAACTTGGACTTCCCAAGCGCTTAGTACAGCACTCTGCACACTGTAAGCGCTCAATAAATATGACAATGAATGAATGTGGCCACCCACAGCTGCTCATGGCCTGGAAATGTGAGCCCACTGTTGGGTAGGGACCGTCTCTATATGTTGCCAACTTGGACTTCCCAAGCGCTTAGTACAGTGCTCTGCACACAGTAAGCGCTCAATAAATATGACAATGAATGAATGAATGAATGAATGTGGCCACCCACAGCTTCTTGTGGCCTGGGAATGTGAGCCCACTGTTGGGTAGGGACCATCTCTATATGTTGCCAACTTGGACTTCCCAAGCGCTTAGTACAGCGCTCTGCACATAGTAAGCGCTCAATAAATATGATTGAATGAATGAAAAACAAGGCGAGGGGTCAGGGCTATACTAAAAGAGTATCCAGAGAAGAGGTCAGGGGCCACTCTGCCCACTAGCCCAGCCCGATGTGCCCGGTGCCAGCTCCTGAGTGGTGGGGGCCGTAACTGCCAGATTTCAGCCGTCACTCTGCCCCTAAAGCTGCCCAGGCTGGACTCCAGCCACGCCAAGGGATCGTCTCTGTTACCGAATTGTACTTTCCGAGCGTAAGCGCTCAATAAATACGATCGAAGGAACGAACTCTGGTCTCTGACCAGACCTCAGAGCGCTCGGGTGGTCCAGCAGAGCCAAAATCGGGATTTCTGGCCTGCCGGCCGCCCCGACAAACCCAGATGACCCACCCCCTGCCCAAACCCACGTCTTCCCCCGTTGTCCCCCCTGGCTGAGCCTGGGGGACCAGAGGCCCCCCAATTTGGTAGTCATCCCCAGCCAGACCCCGACGAACTCCATCCGAGGGTCAGGACACCGGCCCCAAGACCACCGCCCGGCCCCCTGGACGGCAGGCCCGCCCTTTGGGGCCCGGGAGTGATGCCCAGTCCGGGTTGGGGGGCATCGGGCCTCACTTCCACGTGCCGTTGAGGAACATGGGCCGGACGCTCCAGGACGACCCGAAGATGTTGACGGCTTTGGAGAAGCAGTCGTTGTAGATGAAGCCCGTGTAGATGGAGAAGATGCCCATGAGCAGAATCAGGTAGCGGCCGCCGAAGAAAGTACTCCAGATCTGCGGGGCACAGAAGGAGGCCGAGGCGGGTCGGTGGGCCAGGCGTAGGGACTGGCTCATAGTATGGGATACAATAATAATAATAAGTCATTCATTCATTCAATCATATTTATTGAGCACTTACTATGTGCAGACCATTGGACTGAGCGCTTGGGAAGTACAAGTTGGCAACACATAGAGACTTAGTACAGTGCTCTGCACACAGTAAGCGCTCAATAAATACAATTGAATGAATGGATATAGACGGTCCCTAGCCAACAGCAGGCTCACAGTGTAGAAGGGGGAGACAGAGAACGAAACAAAACATATTAACAAAATAAAATCAATAGAATAAATATGTACAAATAAAATAGAGTAATAAAGCCGTACAAACATATATACATATATACAGGTGCTGTGGGGAGGGGAAGGAGGTAAGGCGAGGGGGATGGGGAGGGGGAGAAGTGGGAGAGGAAGGAGGGGGTTCAGTCTGGGAAGGCCTCCTGGAGGAGGTGAGCTCTCAGTAGGGCTTTGAAGGGAGGAATAATAATAATAATAATAATAATGATGATGATGATGATGATGATGATGGAAGCAGTGTGTCCTAGTGGAAAGAACACGGGCTTGGAAGTCAGAGGTCCCGAGTTCTAATTCCGGCCCTGCCATTTGTCTACTCAGAGGTCATGGTTTCAAATCCTGGCTCCATCAACTGTCAGCTGGGTGACTTTGGGCAAGTCACTTCACTTCTCTGGACCTCAGTTCCCTCAACTGTAAAATGGGGATTAAGACCGTGAGCCCCCCGTGGGACAACCTGATTGCCTTGTAACCTCCCCAGCGCTTAGAACTGTGTTTTGCACATAGGAAGCGTTTAATAAATGCCATCATTATTATTATTATTATTATCATTATTACTGTGTGACTTCGGGCAAGTCACTTAACTTCTCTGGACTCCAGTTCCCTCACTTACAAAATGGGGTTGCGGTGTCTTTCCTTCCTCCTCCTTAGACTGTAAGCCCCCATGTGAGACCCAACTATGCGGTATCTATCCCAGTGTTTAGTACAGTGCCTGGCACGCAGTAGCACTTAACAAATACTACAATCATTATTATTATTTATTATCACTATTATTACTGGAAATAGCACAGGCTTGGGAGTCAGAGGATCCAGGTTCTAAGCCCACCTCTGCCAATTATTGTGTGATCTTGGGCAGGTCGCTTCACAGCTCTGTGCCTCAGTTTCCTCAACTGTAAACTGGGGTTATCTGTCCTCCCTCCTATTTAGACTGCGATCCCCACAGGTCAGACACATCCAACTGTGGGCAGAGCACTGTACTAAGCGCTAGTCCACACTGCTTCATAGTAATAATAATAATAATGGAATTTATTAAGCACTTACTATGTGCACAGCACTGTTCTAAGCGCTGGAGAGGTTACAAGGTGATTAGGTTGTCCCAAGGGGGCTCACAGTTTTAATCCCCATTTTACAGATGAGGGACTTCTAGACTGTGAGCCCACTGTTGGGTAAGGACCGCCTCTATGTGTTGCCAACTTGGACTTCCCAAGCTCTTAGTACAGTGCTCTGCACACAGTAAGCGCTCAATAAATACGATTGATTGATTGATTGATTGATTGAGGGAACTGAGGGCTACGATTGATTGATTGATTGATGGAACTGAGGCCCAGAGAAGTGAAGTGACTTGCCCCAAGTCACACAGCTGACAAGTGGAGGAGCCGGGATTTGAACCCCTGACCTCCGACTCCAAAGCCCGGGCTCTTTCCACTGAGCCACGCTGCTTCATGGGAGGGAGGGACCCAGGAGCGCCCACCCCCTTACCTCGTTGGTGTTCTTCTGGGAGACGAGGCTCTTCTCGTTCAGGACCATCCAGAGGGCGAAGGCCAGCATGATGGCCCCGTGGCCGGCGTCCCCGAACATCACGGCGAACAGGAAAGGGAACGTGATGATGGTGTAGGGGGCTGTGGGAATGAGACTTTTAGACTGTGAGCCCATTGGTGGGTAGGGACCGTCTCTATATGTTGCCAACTTGGACTTCCCAAGCGCTTAGTACAGTGCTCTGCACACAGTAAGCGCTCAATAAATACGATTGATGATGATGATTGATTGATTGAGAAGCCACGGGCTCGGGGCCCGGGAGAGGGAGGCCACCCGGGCCCCGCTGGACCCACGTGGGTTTTCCAACCCGAGGAGCCAGAGGACAGACGGCCCCGTGGTCCTGGGTCTCTGCAGGCCAGGAGAATCGATGGTATTTACTGAGCGCTTACTACGGTCAGGGGTTCAAATCCCGCCTCCGCCAATTGTCAGCTGTGTGACTTTGGGCAAGTCACTTCACTTCTCTGGGCCTCAGTTCCCTCATCTGGAAAATGGGGATTACGATTGTGAACCCCACGTGGGACAACCTGATCTCCTTGTATCCCCCCCAGCGATTAGAACAGTGCTTTGCAATCAATCAATCAATCAATCGTATTTATTGAGCGCTTACTGTGTGCAGAGCACTGTACTAAGCGCTTGGGAAGTACAAGTTGGCAACATATAGAGACAGTCCCTACCCAACAGTGGGCTCACAGTCACTATGTTTTGCACGTAGTAAGTGCTTAACAAATACCCTCATCATTATTATTATTATTATTATGTGCAGAGCACTGCACTGAACACTTGGGAGAGTGAGAAGCTGGCTGGCTCTGTAGTTCTGCAGATGGTTAGGCCTGACCGAAATCTGCTGTACCTCGTTCTCGCCCGTCCCACCCCCGGCCCACGTCCTCCCCCTGGCCCGGAATGGCCTCCCTCCGCACATCCGCCAAGCTCGCTCTCTTCCTCCCTTCAAAGCCCTACCGAGAGCTCACCTCCTCCAAGAGGCCTTTCCACACTGAGCCCCCTTTATCCTCTCCTCCTCCGCATCCCCCCCCGCCCTACCTCCTTCCCCTCCCCACAGCCCCTGTATATATATTTGTACAGATTCATTACTCTATTTATTTTACTTGTACATATTTACTATTCTATTTTGTTAATGATGTGCATCTAGCTTTACTTCTACTTGTTCTGACGACTTGACACCTGTCCACGTGTTTTGTTTTGTTGTCTGTCTCCCCCTTATAGACTGTGAGCCTGTTGTTAGGTAGGGACCGTCTCTATTTGTACAGATTTATTACTCTATTATTCATTTTACTTGTACATATTTACTATTCTATTTATTTTGTTAATGATGTGCATCTAGCTTTACTTCTATTTGTTCTGACGACTTGACACCTGTCCATGTGTTTTGTTTTGTTGTCCGTCTCCCCCTTCTAGACTGTGAGCCTGTTGTTGGGTAGGGACCGTCTCCATTTGTACAGATTTATTACTCTATTATCTATTTTACTTGTACATATTTACTATTCTATTTATTTTGTTAATGATGTGCATCTAGCTTTACTTCTATTTGTTCTGACGACTTGACACCTGTCCATGTGTTTTGTTTTGTTGTCTGTCTCCCCCTTCTAGACTGTGAGCCTGTTGTTGGGTAGGGACCGTCTCTATATGTACAGATTTATTACTCTATTATTTATTTTACTTGTACATATTTACTATTGTATTTATTTTGTTAATGATGTGCATCTAGCTTTACTTCTATTTGTTCTGACGACTTGACACCTGTCCACGTGTTTTGTTTTGTTGTCTGTCTCCCCCTTCTAGACTGTGAGCCCGTTGTTGGGTAGGGACTGTCTCTAGATGTTGTCGACTTGTACTTCCCAAGCGCTTAGTACAGTGCTCTGCACACAGTAAGCGCTCAATAAATACGATTGAATGAATGAATCTGCAGCCCACATGCCACAGAGCCTGAGCAGAAGGTGCAGCTCGATCGGTCCCTGATGCCTGGAGGGGCAGGGGTGCAGCAAAAGGGGTCTTGGACTGTAAGCCCACAGTTGGGTAGGGACCGTCTCTATATGTTGCCAACTTGGACTTCCCAAGCGCTTAGTACAGTGCTCTGCACACAGTAAGCGCTCAATAAATACGACTGATTGATTGATTGATTGATCGAATTACCTTTGAATCCACCCCAGCGCTTAATAGAGTGCTTAACACATAGTAAACATTTAACACCACCTTGAATCTGCCTCGAATTACCTTTGAATCTGCCCTAGCCCTTAATAGAGTGCCTAGCACATAGTAAGCACTTAAACACCATCTTGAATCAGCCTCGAATTACCTTTGAATCTGCCCTAGCACTTAGTACAGTGCTTGGCACATAGCGAATACCACAGTTATTATGACAGGCTTCTAGACTGTGAGCCCGCTGTTGGGTAGGGACCATCTCTATACGTTACCAACTTGTACTTCCCAAGCGCTCAGTCCAGTGCTCTGCACACAGTAAGCGCTCAATAAATAAATAGATACGACTGAATGAATGAACCTGGCCTCCAGAATCCAGCTTCCTAAACTCCCCTCCCCTGCTCAGGGGGCTTGGATTAGACCCCCAATGGAGGCCCCGACTAGGCCTTTCCCCGAGTCCCGTCCCCCAGGACTTCCCACACTAAACTGACCAGGGAGTTGATCAGGGGACTAATCCGAGGACTGACCAGGCCATTGACCGGGGGATTGATCTGGACGCTGACTGGGAGGACTGACCCGGATTCATCTCCCGGTAGCAGCCAACACCATAGGCGTCCACGATGTTCTGGAAGCCGGCCGTGAAGCGGTTGGTGCGATTGAAGGTCGGCGGGGCCGCCTTGGTGGGCACCGCCGTCAGGATCGGGGCGATGGAGGAGCCGCTCCGTTCCTGCACGAGCCGGGAGCGGGAGGCAGGTGGGGTCCCCCGCTTCTCCCATTTCTCCATCCCGCTCCCCACCATCCCATCCCTCTATCCTTGGTCTCACGAGCTTCCCAACCCAACCGCCTCCTGCCTCCTCTGCACCTGAAAAAGTGCTCTGCAATCAGTGGAATTTATTGAGCACTCTCTGTGTACGGAGCATTTACTAAGCGCTTGGGAGTGGACAATACAGCCCAGTTGGTAGACACCACCCCCGCCCTTCAGGATCTTACAATCTAGTAAGAGAAGCAGCGGGGCTCAGTGGAAATCATCATCATCATCAATCGTATTTATTGAGCGCTTACTGTGTGCAGAGCACTGGACTAAGCGCTTGGGAAGGACAAGTTGGCAACATATAGAGACAGAGCCCGGGCTTTGGAGTCAGAGGTCGTGGGTTCCAATCCCGGCTCCGCCAGCTGTAAGCTGTGTGACTTTGGGCAAGTCACTTCACTTCTCTGGGCCTCAGTTCCCTCATCTGGAAAATGGGGATTAAAACTGTGAGCCCCCCCGTGGGACAACCTCATCACCTTGTAACCTCCCCAGTGCTTAGAACACTGCTTTGCACATAGTAAGCGCTTAACAAATGCCATCATTATTATTAGTAGTAGTAGTAGTAAGAGAAGCAGCATGGCTCAGTGGAAAGAGCCTGGGCTTTGGAGTCAGATATCATAGGTTCGAATCCGGCTCCGCCACATGTCTGCTGGGTGACCTTGGGCAAGTCACTTAAATTCTCTGAGCCTCAGTTACCTCATCCAGAAAATGGGGACTAAGACTGTGAGCCCCAAGTGGGACAACCTGATCACCTTGTATCCCCCCAGCACGTATGACAGTGCTTTGCAAATAATAATAATAATAATAATAATGGCATTTATTAAGTGCTTACTATGTGCAAAGCACTGTTCTAGCACATAGTAAGTGCTTAACAAACGCCATTATTATTATTATTATTATTATTATAGTGGGGGGTTTACAATCTAGTGGACACAGTATGATTAATTTTTTGTTTGTTTTTTATGGTATTTCTTAACTTCTAGAAATATATTTCTAGAAAGGAATTTCCCCCTTCTAGACTGTGAGCCCGCTGTTGGGTAGGGACCATCTCTATATGTTGCCAACTAGTACTTCCCAAGCACTTAGTCCAGTGCTCTGCACACAGTAAGCACTCAATAAATACGATTGAATGAATGAAGCACTGGGGTAGATAGGAGATTGTCGGGTCGTAACACGATCGCTCTATACAAATATTGTTGCCATTGAAAACTTTAATGAAGCTAATCTTGGTTCTTTGGATCCCTGGGTGTGTGTGGATATTCCCACTGGGAGGCTTTGCCACCCCAGAGGGATGGGGGGAAATTAGCGATCCTTCCAAAATCAGCGGGCACTGCCCCCAGGGAGATGAACTGGAGAGAGAAGCCTGGATATTTCCCAAATCTTCAGGGGTGTTCCCAATCCCAGAGCCTTAGGGAGGTGGCAGCAAACCACAGGGGTCATTCATTCAATCATTGAATCGTATTTATTGAGCACTTACTGTGTGCAGAGCACTGTGCTAAGCACTTGGGAAGTACAAGTTGGCAACATATAGAGACGGTCCCCACCCAACAACGGGGTCATCTCTGGGACCACCTGGGAATCAGCATGGCCTAGTGGATAAAGCCTGAGCGTGGGAGCCTGAAGAACATGGGCAAGTCATTGCCACTTGTCAGCTGTGTGGCCTTGGGCGAGTCACTTCACTTCTCTATGCCTCTGTTTCCTCATCTGTAAAACGGGGATTAAGATTGCGAACCCCAGGCGGGACAGAGACGGTGCCCACCTAATAGTAATACTAATTGCAGCACTTGTTAAGCACTGCACAAATTTGTTAATTTGTTAATAATAATGATGATGATGGCATTTTTATTAAGGGCTTACTATGTGCAAAGCACTGTTCTAAGCGCTGGGGAGGATACAAGGTGATCAGGTTGTCCCACGGGGGGCTCACAGTCTTAATCCCCATCTTACAGATGAGGTAACAGGCACAGAGGAGTTAAGTGACTTGCCAAAGTCTCACAGCTGACAGTTGGCGGAGCCGAGATTTGAACCCATGACCTCTGACTCCAAAGCCCGGGCCCTTTCCACTGAGCCACGCTAATAATAATAATAATAATGATGGCATTTGTTAAGCGCTTACTATGTGCAAAGCACTGTTCTAAGCTAAGTACGTGCCAGGCACTAAGTGCTGGGGTGGATATAATAATAATAATAATAATAATAATAATGATGGCATTTATTAAGCGCTTACTATGTGCAAAGCACTGTTCTAAGCGCTGGGGAATTTACAAGGTGACAAATTGGTTTGGACACAGTCCCTATCCCGCATGGGGCTCACAGTCTTCGTTCCTATTTCGCAGATGAGGTAACCGAGAAGTGAAGTGACTTGTCCAAGGCCACACAACAGACAAGGGAACCCTCCAAGTCCCCGGGAAGCAGCGTGGCTCAGTGGAAAGAGCCCGGGCTTTGGAGTCAGAGGTTGTGGGTTCAAATCCCGGCTCCGCCACTTGTCAGCTGGGTGACTTTGGGCCAGTCACTTCATTTCTCCGGGCCTCCGTTCCCTCATCTGTCAAGTGGGGATGAAGACTGTGAGCCCCCCGTGGGACAACCTGATCACCTTGTAACCTCCCCAGTGCTTAGAACAGTGCTTTGCACATAGTAAGCGCTTAATAAAAGCCATTATTATTATTATGAGCTTCTGACTCCCAGAAGCACACACTGCTGCTTCCCCAACTTATTTAGCTCGTGTCACTACCAGCTCTTAGAACAGTGCTTGACGCAAAGGAAGCGCTTGCCAAACACCATCACTAGACTGTGAGCCCACTGCTGGGTAGGGACTGTCTCTATATGTTGCCAACTTGTACTTCCCAAGCGCTCAGTCCAGTGCTCTGCACACAGTAAGCGCTCAATAAATACGATTGATTGATGATGAACCGGGTGTCCGGCCTCAAAAGCGATGGGAAATGCCCCCCACTTATCCCCCCTGACCAATTCTGCCCGCTCCTCACCACACCCAGCTCCAGCGCCTTCTTGACGCGGGTGGCGTCGGCCTGCGGGAACCAGATCTCGGCGATGACGCACTGCTGCGTGACGTCGATGTTGCAGGAGTTCAGCACGTGGTAGACGGCCTTCATCTTCTGCACCTTGATGCCCCAAGTCCTCCAGCTGCTGGCCGCCTCCTGCAGCAGCTGCTGGCGGTGGGACTCCGTCTGGGTGATCACCTGGGGACGGCACAGTCATCATCATCATCAATCGTATTTATTGAGCGCTTACTATGTGCAGAGCACTGTACTAAGCGCTTGGGAAGTACAAATTGGCAACATATAGAGACGGTCCCTATCCAACATCGCCCCACAGGACCCAGTCCCCGTCCCGGCACAAGGGGCAGGAGGGCATCTGTCGCCTGGGCTGGCTGAGCTCATTTAGTCATCCAATTATATTATTCATTCATTCAATCGCATTTATTAAGCGCTTACTGTGTGCAGAGCACTGTACTAAGCGCTTGGCAAGTACAAGTTGGCAACATGTAGAGACAGTCCCTACCCAACAGCGGGCTCACAGTCACCTCACCCACTCCTACCTCACCTCCCTTCTCTCCTTCTCCAGCCCAGCCCGCACCCTCCGCTCCTCTGCCGCTAATCTCCTCACCGTACCTCGTTCTTGCCTGTCCCGCCATCGACCCCCGGCCCACATCCTCCCCCGGACCTGGAATGCCCCCAATCCCTCTGCCCATCCACCAAGCTCGCTCTCTTCCTCCCTTCAAGGCCCTAGTGAGAGCTCACCTCCTCCAGGAGGCCTTCCCAGACTGAGCCCCTTCCTTCCTCTCCCCTTCGTCCCCCTCTCCATCCCCCCCATCTTACCTCCTTCCCTTCCCCACAGCACCTGTTTATATGTATATATGTTTGCACATATTTGTTACTCTATTTATTTATTTTACTTGTACATATCTATTCTATTTATTTTATTTTGTTAGTATGTTTGGTTTTGTTCTCTGTCTCCCCCTTTTAGACTGTGAGCCCACTGTCGGGTAGGGACTGTCTCTATATGTTGCCAATTTGTACTTCCCAAGCGCTTAGTACAGTGCTCTGCACACAGTAAGCGCTCAATAAATACGATTGATGATGATGATGATAGAAGGGGGAGACAGTCAACAAAACAAGACATATTAATTGAGAGCTTACTGTGTGCGAAGCCCTTGGGATCCCCTCTCCCCTGTCATCGTGACCCAGCCAAGCCTGGACTCCTTCCCGACTCCTTGGCTGAGCCACGAGAAGCAGCGTGACTCAGTGGAAGAGAGCCCGGGCTTTGGAGTCAGAGGTCATGGGTTCAAATTCCGACTCGGCCAATTGTCAGCTGGGTGACTTTGGGCAAGTCACTTCACTTCTCTGGGCCTCAGTGACCTCATCTGGAAAATGGGGATTAAAACTGTGAGCCCCACGTGGGACAACCTGATCAATCAATCCTATTTATTGAGCGCTTACTGTGTGCAGAGCACTGTACTAAGCACTTGGGAAGTACAAAGTGGCAACATATAGAGACAGTCCCTACCCAACAGTGGGCTCACAGTCTGATCACCTTGTAACCTCCCCAGCGCTTAGAACAGTGCTTTGCACATAGTAAATGCTTAATAAATGCCATCGTTATTATTATTATTATTCCCCGCCTCGAGAA